>NW_023425358.1:34935132-36273466 GCF_014108415.1 Molossus molossus | reverse complement strand
GGGGTCACGGGTCGTGTGCCGGCAGAGGGGCAGGCCCCGGGTGAGTGGGGGTCACGGGTCGTGTGCCGGCAGAGGGGCAGGCCCCGGGTGAGTGGGGGTCACGGGTCATGTGCTGGCAGAGGGGCAGGCTTCCGGTGAGTGGGGGTCACGGGTTGCTACACTGTCCCGGTCACAAGGAGGGTAACAAAGATGAGCTCCCGTCTTCTGAGCGCGTCCTGCAGGGCAGCACTGTGTTCGGACCCAGTGTGAGTCCAGTGCCCCTGCCTCCTGGCCACCCGGGGGCCCTCACGCCCCGCTTTGGAGATGGCAGACATCGTGCAGGGGAGGGGGCCGGGCAGGCCGCCCCTTGAGTGTCCGTCTTGCGTCCACGAAGTGGGGTCGTGAGAGTACCCGCCTCCTGGTTCTTGGAACCAGACGTGATGATCTGTGACCAGTGCTCAGGACAGCGGCCGCACACGCTCAGCCCTCTGTGTCCACCTCCTGTCCTGGGACTTGTTATGGACCCGGTGAGCTGTCTGGAGGGGCTGCCTCCAGGGGTCCCTGGTCATGCCCTGGCTTCTCCTGTTTCATGTCCTTCCCTGCTGGGCTCACACTCCCCCACCTCTTCCCACAGGCCCAGCCTTGGGGACGCCTTCGTCCCAATAGCCACTGCCTTCCCCGTGTCCCTCCTGCCCTTTGCCCTGGCTAGGCCCTTTCCGGTCATTTGGGGTCATCAGCTGACCTCAGACATCTCCTGCTCTCTGCCTGCTGGGCCCGTGGTGACGCAGGATGTGGCTGGACAGGACCCAGGGGTCACACCCCCTCCAGGCAGGGGGTCCTGGCAGCTGCAGGGTGGGCGTCCCTATCCCGCATGCAGCAGTGGTGGGGCCCTGCCCCCGGGCCATCTGCCTCTTGCCAGGGTGGCCTAGCCAGGGGCCCGTGCTTGTCATCGGAAGTCAGGAGCCGGGATCCTGGGCATCGGGGGCAGGATGCTGCTTCCTGACCGGGGGTCTTTGGGAGACGGCGACGTCAGGTCCGTGGACACATGCAGGGGCCGTCGCCGAAGGCCGGACAGAGGGGGCCGCTGTGGTGCAGTGACGCAGGCGGTGTTGATGTGACGTCGCCCAGGGCACATGGTTCCCAGGGGAGGGGGCTGACCTCCTCTGTAAATAGTTCGGTGTTCCAGGCTCGGGCCTGCGACTCTGTCCCAGCTCCTCAGCAAAAGCAGCCCAGCTGAGATGCCAGGCCACAGCCCCGGGCCCTGGCCGGGAGCCAGCGACACGTGAGGGACCGGCAGAGCCTGGCTTTGGCCTTGGGCTCGCTGCTGACTCCTGCCCTGGATCAGTGCTTATCAAACTCTGCGGGAAACACCCATCTGTTTAACTTCCAATTTGTCACACGCTGATAGCGCGGCCCTACTGCGCGGGACCCAGTTCCTGGACACGGGGGCCGTAGGATGCCTGCCGGCGGTGCGCTTGGACATGGCGGTCGTGTTGATGTGTTTAAGGGGTCTGGGCGCGCAGTCGTCTGCGCCCACCTGGTCCAGCAGGCGGCATCTGGGCGAGGGGCATCTCACACGGGTGGGGGCAGGTGGGTTGGAGGGCTGGATCCTTTGTCGTATTCTGAGTGCCACCTGGGGTGGTCTCTCCCTGAACCGTATCCCCCCCTACTCGGGGTCGGCTCTAACGGGATGTGTTGGCCTCCCAGAGCGAGCCTCTGGGGATCCTGTGGGCTGGAAGCATCCATTCATTCTTCATTTATTCATTCATTCTTTCATCATTCATTCTTTTTTTTTTTTTTATCCTCACTGGGGGACATTTTTTTGTTCAGGTAGAGTGGGAGGAAGAGAGAGAGAGAGGGAAACATCGACGTGAAAGGGACACATCGAGTGGCTGCCTCCCGCACGACCAACCAGGGCCGGGGACAAACTGCAACCGAGGTACACGTCCTTAGTGGGAACCGAACCTGGGTCTCTCGGGACGCAGGCTGATGCTCTAACCGCTGAGCCAAACTGGCCAGGGCTCATCATTCATTCTTCATTTATACATCATTCATTCTTCATTCATTATTCTTCATTCATTTATTTATTCATCCTTCATTCATTCATCACTCATTCTTCATTGATCCATCATTCATTCTTCATTCATTCTTCATTTATTCATCCTTCATTCGTTTATCCATCATTCATTCATCATTCTTCAGTCACCCTTCACTCAGCAGACACTTCCCAGGTGTCTTCTCTGCCCTGGGCATGTGGCCACGAAGTAACAGCATCCCAGCCTCAGGGCGCTGGTGTGCTAGTGGGGAATCCGTGAGCGGGGGGAGGGAGGGGCTGCTGTGGGGGTCCTCATGACACTGGGGCTCCAGGAAAGGCGGTCTCACTGAGAAGCTGACATTGGCGGAAGCTGCAGGCCAGGCGCGTGGGAATCTGGCGGAAGTGTGTCCAGAGGCCAGCAAGCAAGGTCCCTGAGCAGGGCTCCTTGAGTCCAGGGTCTGCGGATGGACTGACTTCTTCCCTTACCTGCTCCAGGTGTTTCCTCAGCACTTTGTGGGGAGAGGAGCACCCCTTCTCCTACCCTGGCCATGTGGAGAGCCCTTTTCCTGGCGTAGCCCCCCTCATGCACCTCAGAACCTCCCCAGCCTTGCCGTGGGACCCAGGCCAGCCACTCGGATTTCTCATGTTTGTGGGGCCTCGGGGTTGCCACAGAGATTGAATTCATTAACGTATATGAAGCGTTTGGTGGGAGGCATACAGGTGACCCAGCGAGCCCCACCCTCTGTCAGACTTTCTTGGGGGTCTCCCCAGTTCTTACCTTCCTGTAGAGCCTCCAGGCGCCCTCGGGGGTCCCTGGTCTTGGCCCCGAGACTGGCTTTAGGCCCTGGGGTGGGGATTAGTGGGGACGTGACAGGAGGGGCCCCTCACAGGCCGCTTTGAGGGACAAGCTCATCCTTCTTGGCTCCTGACCTGGGAGACTGAGGCCAGAGAGCGGGCGCAGAGGCCTCCCGCCCCCGCCGCGGGGCCCCACGCACCCCCACGGTTGGCACCGTCTTACCCGGGTCCTCTCCCGAGGGACGGGCTTTGCTCATTTGGCTTTAGTGTGAAGAGCCGGTGGGAGAAACGTACTCCTGGCAGACTGCACGGCTCGCTGACCCTTCTCACGCCTCTGCGTGCGGGAGATGTGCCTGGCAGCACGGTGATCCCCACCCCGCTCCCTCCTTCCTCCCCTCTGCGGCCTGGGCTCTGAGCTCCAAGTCCCCGAGGCAGGGGGAGGAGGAGCCCTGCTGCCCCGGGGGGCTGCCCTCAGCCGTGGGAGGTCCTTGGTTAAGTCGAGGGGATCGGAGTAGAGGCACAGAGGGCCAGTCACCGTGGCGAAGACGAGGGGATGGGCTTGGCGGATGTGAGGGGCCCTGCAGCTTGGTGTCCAGGTCGGGCTGCCCTGGACGGCCCTTCCCGCCCGTTCCCAGCAGCCCCTGAGGGTGGCGGGGTCCCACTGATGCCACCTCTCAGCCTCGAGCTCAGGCTCCCCGGCTCCGACATGCTTGCTCGGGAGGGTCTGACGCTCACACGTGCTCAGCACAGCTCCCCGGTGCCGTCCGACTCTCTGCAGACACAACTGCTGGAGTAAATAAGCCACAGAGCAGAACAATGACTAAGTCTTTACAAAAAATTGGGAGAATTAAGAGAGGTGCCCAGAGGGAGAGAAATCACCGGCGCGCCCACTCTGGCCGCAGCCTCACCCGTGTCAGACATCGCTAATCGATGGCCACACACACACAGCCTCCCTGCGTGTTCGAGGCGGACAGAACCGATCGATTTGGAGTGGTGCATGTGTGCGACCTAGCCTGTCCCCGTTTTCTCGTTTGGGGGACGTGTTTCAGTCTGTCTTTAAAACTTGACAATCGGGCCCGGCTGGTGTGGCTCAGTGGTTTGAGCACCATCCCATAGACTGAGAGGTCCCCGTTCGATTCCTGGTCAGGGCACGTGCCCAGGTTGTGGGCTCGATCCCCAGTAGAGGGTGTGCAGGAGGCGGCCAATCGATGCTTCTCTCTCACATGTTTCTACCGCTCTCTCTTCCTCTCTCTCTAAAAAGTCAATAACAACATATATTTTTTAAAAAATTGGACAATCAGGGTGTGCCTACTGTGTTAGTGTTCAGTTTTCCCTGGATGATAATGGATAATGAATGGCATTTCACTAAAGGAGGCGGGTGTTGCCTGGATTTTATCCTTCGGACTTTGACCTTTGTTTACATACGTGTCACACGTGTGCGGGTTTCCCCGTTGTTTCGGAGCCTGGGGTGTGCGCCTCACAGACAGGCCCTCCCTGTCTGCACGGACCTAACAGCTGACTCGGTTGTCTCATCTGGGAAGCGGCGGGTGCGCCGAGCCAGGTGAGGGCTGAGCCGGGCGTCGCTTCTCGCTGGCGAGAGGCCCCGGGAGTCCCTCGGCCACGGGGCCTCGAGGGCTGGGCGAGGAGGCGGGTGGCCCCGCGTTGCGTTCACTCCGTCTGTCCCCTCGCTGCAGGACGTCGGGCTGCTCGAGTACCAGCACCACCCCCGCGACTACGCCGCGCACCTGTCACCGGGCTCCATCCTGCAGCCGCAGAGGCGGCGGCCCTCCCTGCTGTCCGAATTCCAGCCGGGGAATGAAAGGTGAGGAGAGGCCCCGAGGAGCGGGAGCTCGCCGGTCGGGTGACGCTGGGTGTCGGGCCGTGTGCCCTGCCCCATCCTGGGAAAGGTGGGACACGCGGGGAGAACCACGTGGCCCTCGGACCTGCTGCCGTGGGTCTCCCGTGCCCTCTGGGTGTGCGGCCCAGGCAGGAGGGTTGACCACTGAGACATGGGGGAGCGGGCTGGGTCGCTGGTTGCAAGGATGTGCCCACACCTGGGTGCCCACAGGGAGCCCCCTTTCCTCTGCGTTCTCTCTGCGCCTCACCTGGCAGGTGAGGCCGTCTGGTGTCTGCCTGCGGCTGGGCCAGCCGGGCTCTCCCGTGTGGCAGCGCGGGCCCAGCGAGGGGAGGCCGAGGGCGGAGCAGGGCCCCAGTGCCCGAGACGATAACAGCACCTTTCTGTCCTGAGCATGGACGTGGGCCGGCCCATTCCAGGCTCTGGGCGCACAGCAGGGATCTAGACGGACAGCCCTGCTCACGGGGCCCACCGTCCAGCAGGGAGACGTGCCCCCTCACACGGTGACTCCAGAACGTGACACATGACCTGCCACCTACAGGGTGGGGATGGGCTGCTGGGCTGGGGTGGCTGGAGAGGCTGTTCGGAGGAGGGGCTCTTGGTTGAGTCGCTGGCCGTTCAGAGAGCTGGGTGGAGGCAGGCAAGAGGGGGGAACAGCCCACACGAAGGCCTGGTGGTGTGAACGTGTCGGGAGTGTCCCAGGAAGACGGAGGCCCCTGGCGGGAGGGAGGGGGTGACTGGGGGCAGGAGGGCGAGCATCATGGAAATGGCGAATGGGCTTTGAGGTCAGAAGGACAGGATATAACTTCATTCTGAGATGCTTCAGGCTGTGCAGAGCGCTTGTAGGGCCTAAGCTGCCTGACCCCCTGCTGCGGCCCTGAGGGACCGCTGAGGCTGGCCTGGCCCAGTACCTGTCCCATCAACTCTCCCTGTCACCTTGCTGAGGCTGCGAGGTGGAGGGTTGGCCAGTGTTTCGATCTCTCTGGGATTAGAACTCCGGAGACCAGGCCTGAGCCCTCTGTGGTGCCCCCCCCCCCCGGAGGCCACTCAGGGCCACGCAGGGAGGCCACCGCCAAGGGCCATAGCTGCAGGGAGTGTGATTGTTCCAGCCAGAAGCCTGGCAAGTGCAAAGGCCCTGAGGCAGGAATGTAGTGGGCCAGATGAGCAAGGACCAGCCCAGACCAAGCAGTTCTGGTCCAGGTTTATTGGAAGAGGCATCAACTTGAAAAGCGTTTCAGTGGGGGCGGTGTTTGGGCTACCTGGGCATCTCGGTTCTGCTGTGTGTGCTCAGGCAAGGCTGTGTCCTCTCTGGGCCAATTTCTTCCTCTGCAAACTGGGGAGGAGGGTTAAGGAGAACCAGTCAGGAGAGATTAGGTTGGACAGCGCCTCTCTCTGCACCAGGCAACTGGGTTACAAGGAGGGCGGGCCAGGGTTAGCAGCGAGGGTGCTGTGATCGGCTGGTGATGTCTGCCCCGGTGGGCAACGTGCAGGTGGCGCCATGTGTGTGTCGTCTGTGTTAGACTCATAGTGTTTTTCCAACTGGGTTGTGCCCACAAGTCACCTGGGATCTTGTTTAAGTGCAGAGTGTGACTCAGCAGGCCTGGGGGGGGACTCGCGTCTGCATTTCTCTGATGTCTCTGGTCCCCAGCCACACTCGGGAGTGAGGGTGTGCGTAATCAGGATACGTTCTCGCCCCATAAACGTAGGCAGTGAAGGTTGACTCGTAGGAGGACGAGTCTGGGTTTGGGTCCTGTGCGCCTGGTCGGGCAGGCACTGCTCCTGCAGGACCGTAGAGGGCACGGCGCCTCGTAGGTGCCCAGCAGGGAGGGCAGTAGACATGATCCGTGTGCTCTTCCCTCCCACAGGTCCCAGGAGCTTCACCTGCGACCCGAGTCCCACTCGTACCTGCCCGAGCTAGGCAAGTCGGAGATGGACTTCATCGACAGCAAGCGCCCTCGCCTCGAGCTGCTGCCTGACCCCCTGCTGCGGCCCTCGCCCCTGCTGGCCGCTGGCCAGCCCGGGGGCTCTGAGGACCTGTCCAAGGTAAGGCCTGGCCCCCCGCCGGGAGCTCCTGATGATATTTGGCTTCTGCTGCAATGGGGTTGTGTGCCAGGGAGAGAGGAAGCATGCCGGGCAGGGGCACAGCTTGGGCCAAGGCTGGGCAGGGATTGGGCAGCCAGAGGAGGGTCAGGGACACGGTTGGCTCTGTGGGCTGTTGCTTGGCTGGAGAGTCACAGCTCCCACCCGAGTGAGTGCAGAGCGGAGCCACATGCCCCCAGCGCCCGAGAGGGCTCTTACGTTTCACTCTCTGAAAGAGAAAGGGGAGCCGAAGACTGAAGTGAGCGCCTGTGGTCTGCCGTGTGGGGGCGGGGTTTGCTGGTCACCGAAGCTTAGGACGGGAGTCTGCAGGCCCCATGACCTCCGTGTACACAGCCGAGGCCGACTGAGGGGTCTCTGTCCCCCAGGCCCACCCAGCTGCCCGGGGCAGGGCGGGGACTGTGGCCAGGTGACATGCTCGTCCTTGGCTGGCCGCGTGATGGATGTCCCATCCGGGCGTGCGAGCAGTTCCATTAGCTTCTCCACAGCCACGGGGACACACATTAGCTCATTAGCGGCCTCCCAGCTGTCGGGTGAGGTCAGTGCCCGTCTTCCTGCAGCGCCGGTGGGGGGGCTGGGGACTGGGAGCCAGGCAGGGGAGGGAAGTGCTGGGTCCTCCTCTCTGCGTGCTGCGGGTGGGGTTGGACGAGGGGATTTCAGGCCGAGGCGGGGCCTTGGTTTGGGAGCCGGCACACGAGGGTGCCCGTGGTGCTGACCAGCTCACATTAAGCGAGGACTGCTGGCTGGCGGCGTCCTCTCAGCCCTACGAAGTCCGACCTGCAGCTCCCTTTTATAACCGGAGTCCTGGGCTCAGCCGTGGCCATGGCGGGGGCACCGGCGCCCGGCCCTGCCCACCAGGCTGTCCTGCTGCGGCTTCCCCTCTGGTCTCCCGCGTGGGCTGCTGCCCCCTCCTCCCAGGGCCCGCTGGTTCCCACCTCCAGCACCCGAGTCTGTCTCCTCCTCCCTGTAGCCTTGGCCGCTCAGCCTCCCGTGGCCCTAAGGCGGATCCTGGACAGACAGGAGAGTGGGGTGTGTGTGAAGGGGGCACAGGGCCACGCCAGTGAGGCTGTATTTCCTCCCTGGGGCGAGAGCCCCCAGTGGGTCCCCCCCCCGCGCCCATGTCTGGTCTGCCCAGAGCACCGGCTGGTAGTTGTCTCTGGCCACCCAGACCAGCTCTGGGGCTTGGGGGGCTTGGGGGACTTGGAGCCCTCGGGCCTGCGGTGCTATTGAGGGTCCACACCTCGCGTGGCTGATCCCGGCTGCGTGTCCCTGTCCTCCCCGCGGCTCCCTCTCCTCTGTCCCCGTCTGTCTGCCTCTCTCTGCCTGGAGGGTGTCTCGGGGTGTCTGTGTCTCTCTCTGCCCTAGTTTGTCCATTTCTTTGTGTTCTGTTTCTCCCTCTGTCTCTGTCTGCCTGCCTCTGTCTCTGTGTGTCTGTCTGTCTGCCTCTGCCTGGGTATGTGAATATGTCTGTCTGACTCTGTTTCTGTCTGTCTGTCTGTCTGTCTCCGTTCTCTTCGGGACCGGGGGTGGGAACGGCTGCAGGCTGTTGGGAGCACGTGGGTGGAGAGTCTGAGCGCGTGTTGGGCGCGGGAAGGAACCGCCGACGTTCTCTGCGGTGCCGAGTGGAATCCAGCCGGTGCTCAAGGCAGGAATTCGCGGGGGTTTAACCCCTCTAGCCCCCAGCTGTGTCCCTTTTTCACATAAAAATGCCGTTTCCTAACCCTTCCCTGCCCCTGGGCCTCCGGAGCCCTGCGGCGACAGGCTTCCTTTGGGCTCACTGAACGTTTCAGGAGACTCGGGGACCCCTAGACAGGGCTGTCCTGGGCGTCTTTGCTGGGGCCCTGTCGGCTGAAAGGGACAGAAAACCCTCGTCAGGCTGACTGGAGTCCGGCTCGTAGGACTGAAGCCCAGGGGTCAGTGGCTCCCTGCAGGTGGCACGGTGTGCCCGGGTCCCTGGCCCTCTTGGTCCTGCCCCGCCACCGTCCACGTGGCCGTGGTGTGTGAGACTCGCTAGGCCTGCATCCTCCCACGCCCGTGGCCCCGTTTCCCGCCCAGAGCGGTCTCCCCTGGCCTCTGAGGGCCCGTGCCGGAGCTGGAAGCTGTCCTGGGCCTGGGGCCGGTGCCCGGCGCCGGGCCTGCCCTTCCTGGAGCGGGGGCGGGGGCGGGGGCGGGGGCGGGGGCGGGCGCCTCTCCGGCTCCAGGCTTTGCCTGTCCGTCTTCAGTCCCGCACAGTGTTTCTCTCTCCGTTGGCCTCTGGTGGGGAGAATCGTCCAGCTGCTACCTGGCGGCTGGAGGGGGTATCAGTCCCTTGTTTCCCTTCATGGGGCTGAGACAAGGCAGCAGCCCTCAGAACCAGGTGGAGGCCCAGCAGCCAGGCCCCTCGTCCCGTTCCTGGAACACAGCACTGGAGACACAGCACTCTCAGCCACAGTGGGTGAGACTCACGACGGGGAACTCGCTGCGAACAGTTCCGTGGTTTAGTACATTCATAACGCGCTACCGTCACCCCCAGCTTCCAGACGTCCTCGCCCCCCCAGAAAGGACACCCCGTCCCCGTTCGCAGTCACCCCCCAATCCCTTCTCCCGGCCCCTGCCGGTCCCTGGTCCACGTTCCGTGTCCGTGGATCTGCCCGTTCTGGGCGTTTCCCGTAAGCGGAGTCACACTGCGCGGCCTCTGCGTCGGCCTCGCAAAGCAGCCCCCCCCCCCTCAGGGTTTGTCCACGTGGGGGCGGGTGGCAGCGCTTCGGGTTGTTTGTTTGGTTTTGGTGTTGGGTTGAATCATATTCCGTTTTGTGGATGGACCACATGTCATTTCTTCGGCCATCGACTGACCCCCTGGTGTGTTTTGGTGAGAATCACAGCTGAGCCTGAAGGAGGAGCCCACCGAGGGAGACCTGCTCGGGGTTCACGGGGACGTCTCCGTCACCCTTTCCAGCGGTTCCTGGCGGCTGCCAGTTGTTTCTTCCCCTCGCGCTGCCGTCTCCGCCCGCTTTGGGGACGAAACCTTCTCTTTGCCAGGGTCGCTTTGGAGAATGGTTCCCAGGTTGGGCTCACAGTTCCGGGTGTCCTGCCCCCAAAGCCTGTCCACCCACAGCCTTGTTCTTGTTCATCTCTCTCCTGGTCCTGGCGGGAGATGAGGGGGGCGGTTTAGCTGTTTGCTACAGCAGATCATGCTGCTGGGGTCCAGGAGCCATGTTGCCACCCACCTTCCATCTCTGGAACCCTGGGAAGTGAACGAGGCTGCCAGGAGAGTCCCACGTGTCTGGGGGCACGGAGGGTAGTGGTGGATCTCAGTTGGGGGCCTGGGGAGGTGGCGGGAGGGTGGGTGAGGTTTCAGCGGGCACGGAGGTGAGGACTCGGGCACACCGCAGAGGGCACAGCTTGTGCGAAGGCTCTGAGGTGCCGGAACACACGAGCTGCTTCTGGTTTGGTGTAGGAGGGAGTCAGGTGCCCGCAGTCCCCGCGTCCCGGGGTGGGGGGGCGTTGGCAGCCGCAGCGGCTGCAGCTGTCCCTGGAATAATGCATGCTCTGTCCTCTGCTGCAGCTGCTGTGGGGGTGGGGAGCAGCAGCCCGAGCTCCTCCCGGGCGGGGCCGCCCTGCCCGCAGCTGCCGGCTTGGCCTTGAGGTTGGCACCGGGCGGGGGCTGGGTCCCGCCTGCACTGCCCGGGCTGGAGCCGGGGTCCCAGGGTCGGGCCGTCCAGCCAGAGCTCATGGAGCTTACAGAGTGCAGGCTCTGAGCTGAGCCTCACTGCAGGCCCGGAGGTGGGGGTTGTCCTGCCGCGCCGGTGAGGAAACTGAGGCAGAGGGCGAGGGTGATCTGCTTGAGGTCACGGAGCTGGGCAGTGGCAGAGGGGACGGGGATTCGAACCCAGGGCCTTAAAGGTGCGCGCTAATGAACTTTAGTCTGACACACCAACCGCTGAGCCAAACCGGCCAGGGCCAGCGCTAACAAACTTTAGCTGGTGGAATGGAGCCCACGGGTAACCCAACGAAGGGCCCCCTTGTTTAGCACCTTTGAAAAAGCACCTTTGTAACAGTGACGCTCAGTGAAGGAAAAGCGGAGACGGTGAACTGCAGAAGCAGTGGAGAGGCCCCTCTGCCCGCTGCCGACGGTGTACCCCGCTTTCGTAGTTTTCTCTGCGGAACCACGTTCACACCACGTGGCTGGTTCGGACTGAGTGTCGTGAATAAATGTTCACGGAGGATCAGCGGGGCCAGGCCTTGGGGGCGGAGGTCGAGGGTCGTGGTGCCTGTTCTTGAGGAGTTTGGTCTGGTGGGAAGGCCCAGGAGGGGTACATGGGGGGGCCTGTTAGGGGAAAGGGGGGAGGGGAGGCTGCAGGACTTGCGGGGAGCTTGGGAAGACTTGCCGGAGAGAGGATCTGACTTTGGCAGAATGTGCCCTGTGCTGCACACCTGGCAGAAGGGCAGCGAGGGACAAGGTAGGAGGGTAGCACCGGTAGGCAGCAGCCCTGGCACGAGACTGGGACGTGGGGCTGTCATGACAGATGCCTGGTGTGCTGGGCCTGACGTCAGGGCTGGGAACTTGGGGCTCCTGCTTTTGTAAATCAAGTTTTATTGGCACACAGCCGTGTCTGTTGGTTTACCTGTCGTCTGGCTGCGGTTCGAATAGGACATCAGAGGTTCTGTGCCCAGCAAAGCCAAAAACATTTGCCGAGGTGCTCTGAGCTGACCCCGTGCCCATTTTCTCCCTGCCACAGGACCGTAGCCTGACGGGCAAGCTGGAGCCCGTGTCTCCCCCTAGCCCCCCGCATGCCGACCCTGAGCTGGAGCTGGTGCCTCCGCGCCTCTCCAAGGAGGAGCTGATTCAGAGCATGGACCGGGTGGACCGTGAAATCACCATGGTGGAGCAACAGATCTCCAAGCTGAAGAAGAAGCAGGTACGGGGGGTGGGGGTGGGGGGCTGGGGAGGGGAGGAGGGGGCGTGGCTCTGAGGTTCTGGTCCCGCAGCCACGACAGAGACGATGGTACTGGTCCTAGGAGCTGTGAATGTGTGCTGAGCACTGTCCACGTGCCGGCTCGTTTTTATGTCCTTTACGTTTATTGGACGAGGGTGCTGTTGTATGTGGTGCTGTGCCATCCCATGGAACTTTCTGCGATGACGCAAACGTTCTTTGTGCCAGCTGTGTGGACTGTCGGCCACTTGAAATGTGCTTTGTGTGGCCGAGGAGCGGGGCTTTAAATTTAGTGTAATTTGAGTGACGTGAAATGTACACCTGAAATGTTGTGCGGCTTCTGTACTGGGTGGCACGGAGCAGTGGCTGGGAGCTCAGGGTTTAGAGCAGGCTGTCCAGGTTCAGGCTCATCTCTTCCACTTCCTGGTGATGCGGGGTGGGCAGGGCCTCTCTGCTTCACTTTCCTCATCCATAGCTCTGGCCCCTGGCTCCGGAATCTGAATGGGCCGGGCCTCCAGCTCTGCCTCAGTTACCTTGTCTGTAAAATGGGCACAGACAAGACGCCCCCTCATAGGTTGTGAGGAGGGAACAGGGTCGTGCTGTGAAAATAAACCCTCCTTGTGACTGTTGTAACCAAAAAGTTAACACGAATATTCATAAAGCTGACTTTATGATTTCATTTTTAATACTGATATAAAATTAATTGATAGTTCGCCTTCTCCCCGCTCTTCACATGTGACGCTCCCTGGCATCTTCAGGTCTCTGCTCAGATGTCCCCCCCACCGATAGCCCCCTTCCCGCCCCTCATAGGAGCCCTCCCCTCAGCCCTCTGTCCCGGGGCCCAGAAAACCCAGCCTCACCAGCTTAATGCCTTGCCTTTGTAAATAAAGTTTTATTGGCACACCACCATGTCCGCTGGCTTACGGATCGTCTGGGTGCCGTCCTAATCCATCATCAGAGTCCAGTGGTTGAACCAGAGGCCCTGTGGTCTGCGAAGCTGAAGATATTCACCATCTGGGCCTTTACAGGGAGAGTTTGCTGCCCGCTCTGTCCTGTTACCTCGCTGGATGTCACCTCCACGTGCATGAGCACGTGTGCGCTTTGTCATGGTCTTCTCCCCTCGCCTCCCGGGTACGGAGTGTGGACTC
Organism: Molossus molossus; assembly: GCF_014108415.1. Taxonomy (NCBI): domain Eukaryota; kingdom Metazoa; phylum Chordata; class Mammalia; order Chiroptera; family Molossidae; genus Molossus; species Molossus molossus. Next base: position 36,260,644 of record NW_023425358.1, on the reverse strand, counting down.
CACGTAGGGTCGAGGGCCCACCCTGGCCACCACGGGCGGTGGAGCGAAGGCTATGAGAGATCTCGTGGAAGCACTTGGGGCCCCGTGAGCGGGTGTTGAAGGATGTACAGGAGGAGGGAGAACACTGGGGCTGTCACTGATGTGGAGGAGTGGGACTTGGGGGTGGCCTCCTTTTTTTTTTGTTACACTTTTTGGAGGGATTTTGATGCTTTGCCAGATGCTGGTTGCTCTTCTGGAAGCCACCAGCAGGGGTCGCTGTGGCACCGAGGCAGCTGGGTCCACCAGCCAGGCCTTGGTGCCAGCAGGACCCAGAACTGGATTTTCTGTGTCTCTCTCTCTTGGCGGCCTTTTTGGGTTTATAACCGGGCCTGCTCCATGGTCACAGGCAGCCTCTGTGAGCGTTAGGAGCAGAGAACAGCATTCTGATCTCACTCAAGATGCCCTGTCAGAGTGCACTCCTGTGCATTGGCCTGTGTGACCTGGGGCCAGAGACTTAAGCTCTCTGGTCTTCACTTTCCCTTTTGGTACCGAACAGACAGCAGCATGAAGGAAAGTACTTTGTGGGGGTTGGGGGCCGTCCCGTATGCAGACCGCAGGGCCGTGACGACGCGAGCATGATGAGAAGGTGCTGAGCACTTTGCCGACGCCAGGGTGGAACACTGGTTGTACCCATTTTCCAGATGAGGAAAGCGAGGCCCAGAGAAGGTTACACAACAGGGACATTGTAGGAAGAGGGTTCCCGTCCGGACAGTCCGGCTCCAGAGGCTGCACAGCCTCTCCTGAGGATGGCGGTCGTTCTGGTGACGGATAATAACTGGCTTTTAGTGAGCCCCAGCCTGCGCTGCTCACGGACTAGCCTGTCCCTTCCTCGTTGCAGCCTTGTCAGGGAGGCACAGTGATAAACCCCGTTTTACAGACGAGGAAACTGAGGCACAGCTGGGTTAAGCTGCTTGCTTATGCTCACCTAGCTGCCACGTCCCCAAGGTGGGATCGAACCCGGGAAAGCCAGCTGGGCTCTTCCCTGCAGGGGGAGCTGGGGCCTCTCCAGGGCTTGGAGTCCCTGAGGGTGACTCAGAGGAAATGGTTAACAGCCTGACTTCCTGCGCGCGGCCACCAGCGCAGGCTGCGCGGGGCCGCCCCTCCTTCCGCCTGCCGGTGCTCACCACCTCTCCTTCCCACAGCAACAGCTGGAGGAGGAGGCCGCCAAGCCGCCCGAGCCCGAGAAGCCCGTGTCGCCGCCGCCCATCGAGTCGAAGCATCGCAGCCTGGTGCAGATCATCTACGACGAGAACCGGGTAGCTGTCGTTGTCCCCCCACCTTCTGCCGGTCTGTGCTGGCTGCCAGGGTCACCTTGAGGGATCTGGCTCTCTCCCCGGGCCTCCGTGTTCTCGCCTGTGACATGGGGGCCTTCAGGAGCCCCTGCACACACACTGAGAGGGGAAGGGGTGACCAGCAGAGACCAGTCTTGGTGTTGCTTCAGCCTGTTCTGCTCAGATGTGGCACCGGTGTGGACCATGGCTGGCTTGTGGGATGCACTGTGGGAGTGGAGTTGGCAGGTTGTAGGAGGGCATCAGGGGCCAGCTGATCAGTGGGGGGATGGGTAGTCACTCAGGCACTTAAACCAAAGAAATTCCTGTAATGCAAAAGACAGTTGTAATATTATCATCGTTAACAGTAATAGCAGTTGTCCTATAGTAATCGTTTCCATTTAACATATGGAGGAACTGAGGCCCAGAGAGGTTAAGTGACTTGTCCAAAGTCACACAGCTAGGAAGTGATGGACCCGGGACTTGAACCCGTGGTCCATCCCAGGACTTGGGCCTGATTCATCAGCACTGGCCTCTGCTGACATTTAGCCCTGGACGGGGCTTTTGGGATGGTTGGACACAGGATCTATAGCGGGCTGTGGGGGCTCCTAAGGATCCTTGGAAGGCAGCTGTTGGGTGTCTAGAGGGGGTTCGGTCCTGGGGAGGAGCTCAGGGTACCCAGAACAGAATGTCTTCAGGGACTGGTCCTTAAGTATCTGAGCTCTCCTCAAGGGGAACCTGATGTCTGGTGAGGTAGTGAGTTACCCATCATCCCAATCAAGCCACTGAGAGCTTAGCTTCAATGATTTATAATAGACTCTTTCCAGATGTGCTCAGGGCCTGTGAGTGTTGAGTTCCCTCCCTGTGTTACAGATGAGGAAGGAAACTGAGGCCAGAGAGGGACCGTTCCTTATCTGAGGTCACATAGTTAAGAGTGATGGATGGGAGCCCTCTCCACCCTGCTTTGGCCTCCCTGGTCCCCCTCCTGCTCAGGGCTCCTGATCACCCTTCCCAGCTGTCTCTGCTGTGAGATATGCTCTTGGCTGCTGGATCAGTGCTCAAAGTATGGATGGGGCTAGGGCTGCTCTGTAGCCTGAGAACACGTGACTGGAACTTGTGGCTGTAACTCCAGGCAGGAAATTGCTGGATCAACTAGTTTGCTATGCCTCCGCCTCTTGAAGCAGCAATAGCTGCAGGATGAGACTGAGCCTACTGGGACCTGGGAGCTGTGTGTTGGGCCTTGTAGGGCTGGTCACCCACCCCACACCCTGGCCCCACACCCCAAGTAACACATAATAATCATAATGATAGGAGAGCTAAAGGGCCACGTGTACTTTAGCCAGTTCTCTGGGTTCAGATCCCATTTCTATCACTTCCTGGCTCTGTGACTCATGTTTTTCACCTGCAAAATGAGGATAATTATAGTGTCTACCTCAAACAGTGGCATGGAGATGAAAAGAGTTCATTACGTAGTGCCCTAGAACAGTGTCTGGCACCAAGTAAGTGCTGGTTGCATTGTTATCCTTGCTCAGGTGTGCCAGGTACATTGCATACGTCCTGTTCATTCATTCATTCACTCATTCATTCAGCAGCTATGTAGTGAGGTGCCTGCTCTGTGCCTGCTACTGTTCCAGGCACTGGGGACACACTGGTGACCTCAAATTCTTTCTGGTGGGGGAGACAGAATCCTACCTACAAGTCCCCACCTATGGACATACCATTGCGTCTCTTGCCCCGACCCCCTTTCTGCCCTTTCATTCATTTATCCCTCTCTGCCCAGCCCCTTGGCCTGTGCTCCTGCCTCAGGGCCTTTGCCCTGGCCGTGCCCTCTGCACAGCTCCCTCTCTCTGCTGGGCTCTCTCTCTCACTCCTACTGGATGTGACTCATATCTTATGCTTATTTTGTTGATTGGGAACGGAAGCTCTGCAAGGGCAAGGGATCTTGGTCTCTCGTCCCTCGGCTGTGTCCCCAGCACCTAGCACAGTGCCTGGCACGAAGTAGGTGCTCACCTAATGTTTGCTGAACACATGAAGGGATGGCAGAGGGGAGGGGAGACTTCCCCCTGACGCAGTCCTCCGGGTTGGGAGCCTGTTCCCAGTGGTGGCTGGGTTGGTGGCTGAGCCTCAGGGTCTGGAGGCTGGGCAGGCAGAGGCCCCTCAGCTGCCCTTTGGCAGGAGCAGCCAGGACTTATCACCCCTTGAGGGATCAATAGGATTAAATTTTAATCCTCCTTCCTTCCCCGCTGGCTCCTTGGAGAGGTTGCCGAGAAGAGTCCGTCTCCAAACGCTGCACTGGCTGGAAAACGCAGCTCCCCGCCAGGCAGGCCCGCCTGGCTTCTCTGCATATTGGACTGCGGCTCATTATCCATTCGGGGCACATAGCCGAGGCGCCAGCTCGCAGCGGGGGGCCAGCTGAGCCAGGCTTTCCTGCCTCCCAGGAGTTGCGTGGTGGACGGGCTGGGCAGGTGCACACAGATGGCGAGACAGGAGGTGGAGAGGGCAGGCACGGCGGAGAGGGCAAAGGCTTCTTGGATGCCGTGGGTGGGCCGTGTTTGAGTGGGAGTCACAGCAAAGGCTCAGAGAGGGGACAGGGGTCTCGTTTGATCTTCAAAGGGAGTGTGTGGGGGGTGGGGGTGGAGGCCTGGGAGGATGCTCCACTTTGAGTCTGGATTAAACAAACACACACGCGGCGCTAGGAAAGGATGTATACATACGGACAGTTTGCCTGGCACTGATGCTAGGGATTCTGGACAGTGGGAAATCGAGGTGGACTTCCTGGAGGAGACGGGACTTGAGCTAGGTCTGCCAAAGGGGGCACTACTGGGAAAGGGAGGAAGATTTTTCCCGTGGAGAGGATGTGATTATCTGTGCACTTACACACCCACTCATGGGTGTGTGCACGTGTGTTCACATGGACCTGTGCATGACCGTGAGCATGCCTGTGTGTGAGTCGTTGTGTGGGGGCATACCTGTGGCCGTGTGTGCATTCACATATGTGTGCATGTGTGCGCATGCCTGTCAGCTGTGTGATGTGTGTAATTGCATGTGCGTGACTCTGTGCCTGCGTTTGCAGATGGGCGTGAGGAGATGTGTGGGGTGGTGTATACTTCATGCATATACACGTGTCCTCTTGGGTACGTGTGTACCCTGCGTGTAGGTGTGCGAATGCAGTGTGTGCATACGTGTGTTTATACCTGTAGTGTAGGACCGTATTCGGCCCTGTAGGTCCGCAGGCGTGTGTACCTCTCTGGGCTACTGACTGAGGTCTTTCGTACCCCAGTTGCCCGCCAGGCGGCCTGGTCACGTGGACACTGGGGTCCCCTGTAGGAGGAGTGAGTGTCTCGGCTGAGAGCCCAGCCTGACCCCCCGGTGCCGGCCAGAAGCCCAGCAGTGCAGGCTCCTGGGTCTGCCGTCTGGAGCTGCTCGGGCGGCCCCACACACGGGCCGAGCACCGAGGCCTGTGGACCCCGTGAGGAGCTGGGCCCTGGGCCTCGAGGTGGAGGTGGCTGTCAGCCCGGGGTGAGAGGGAATTTCTGGTTGGGCTGCATCTGTGGCCCACCCCTGTGTGTCCTGGCCATGCCCTTCCGGATGGTGTCCCTCCTCCCTTTGAAGGACATTAAGACAAAGGGACAGAGCCACATCAGTCCGTTCCTTGCAGAACATCCGAGCAGCAGTCTTGGGAGTTTGGGCCCTGGGGTGAGTGTGGCCATTTCGCAGATGGGGAGACTGACGCAGATGGTGACACGACTTGCTGAGGGTGCAAGGAGAGCCGACCCCAGGCGGCAGCCCCTGAGGGACAGATGTGACCTGCAGGAGGGGCCCAGTAGGCAGGACATCCCCCCAGCTGCTCTGATCAGCCCCTCTCCCCCGAAGCTGGACCAGGGAAGCTGGGGGAGGGGAACGAAGCGGCCCAGGGGTGTGGTGGTGTGAGGTGGAGGGAAGCCCCGGGGGACCTGAGGAGGTGGGGTGCCAGCTCAGGGCTGCAGGGGTTCAGCCTTAACTGCCACTCAGCTGCACCACGGACTCCGCTGGCTGATGCTAGAACCTTCCGCACGGAGCTCCGGGGGAGCCCGGACTCCGGATCCCATCAGGGCTGGGCTGTGCGGGGGCCACGGGTACGAGCTGCAGCCTTGCGGCGGGTTTCACAGCTGTAACGGCCACTGCCGGCTCACCGGCGCCTCCGCGTGCCGGGTCCCGGTGTCAGAGCCTCGTGTGTCGCAGCCATACTTGTCGTGGTGGCCGCCCGAGGGTGCTGGGGGTAAAGGGACTTACTCAAGGCCACGAGGGTGGTAAGTGGATTCGAACCCAGGCCGCTGGCCGGGAACCCTTGTTCTCGGCCGCCATGCCACCCCTTCTTTCCGGGGTTGCGGCACCCTTAGAACTGTCCTTCGGGTGAGTTGTCGGTGCGCCCCCTTTTGGAGATTGAGTTGCTTTGGCAAAGGCCCCGGCGTGGCTCAGGGCTTGGCAGCGTGGAGTCCGGGGAGGCCTGTGAGGGAACGGGGGACCCTCCTACCAGGTGTGTGATGGAGCGTTGCCTGGGAGGTGGTTGAGGGTAGGGTCCACCATGGTTCACAGGACTCAGGCCTCTGGGGCTCCCCCAGACCTGAGACCCAGGCCCCGCCGCGTGGTCCGACGAGCCCGTTCCCAGTGACTGCGCCGTTCCAGCCCTGTCCTGCCAGCTGTTGGCATCGCCCCTGTATCTAGCGGCAGCTGATCCCCACAGAGCTTCATGTAGGCACACGACCTTCTATTCATCCCTCAAAACCCAGCTTCTGGGTCCCTCTGGCTCCTTTCCAGAGAGAGTGGCTGATTCCCTGTTTGATGCCTCCCCGAGCGTGTGGACCTATGGACAGCGCTGCGGTCCAGCCGCTCACGGGACTGGGCTCCTCGTGGGCGGCGCTGGGTCTCATCTGTCGTGCCCCGGTGCTCAGTACAGAGCGGGTGCTCCCGGGGTGTTTGTGGAGCTGGGTGCCCGCTCCGCTCCCCAGGCTAGTTCTTCCCTCGGGAATTCTCCCACCATCCGTGCCCCACAGCCGACCCTGTTCCTGCTTCAGGGTGCAGCAGGGCGGGGGGTTCTGCGGTGACTGTCAGGGTGGTACCCGCGCCCCGCACAGGAGGTGCCAGTTCTCTGGATGGGACCTGGCCCATGTCTCTGCCTTCTTGGAGCCTGGAGATCAGGGGACTTCCTTACGTCGTCTTCTGTGCCTCAGTTTCATCATCTGTGAAATGGGGCTGTGTCTGGTGCTGGCCTCACGTCGCGTTTAAATGTTGGTGTCGCACGCCGTGTGCCGGTGTGTGGCTCCTAGTGGGTGCTCAGTGAAATGGCGACCGTGACAACGAGGTGCCCCCGATTTTCTGGCCCCAGCCCCACTCTGAGTCTGCTGGTCTCAGGGTGTCGGCTCTGCACGCAGGGGGCCAAGAGCATAGCTCTGCTGGGTGGGCTGGGCCCAGGGCTCTAGGAGGAGCGAGTTCTAGGTGCCAGCTTGAGCCCACCTACACCCTCTGTCTCCAGGGGGCTGCCCAGGGGAGGGAGGGGGCTGGCCCTGGCACCCCTCCTCCCGTGGGACACCAGGGGCCTGGGCCCCGATTCTGTTGCCAGCCACACTCCCCAGGGCTCCAGATCACCCCTCTCAGTGGGTCTGGATTTAGGGCTCCCGGGGAGACGGTTCGATCTGATGACAGTGATGCGTTTGGCCTGTCCTCCCTGCCCACGCCCCGCACGGACTGGTCTCCCTGAGTTTGGCTGAGTCAGGAGCCCCCAGCCTTTCCTGGCTCCCAGGAGGGGCTCGGGTCTCCCATGTGCATGCTGTGGACCCCCTGCTTTCTGTCGCAAAGCGTGGCCCAGATCCGCGAAAAACCCTGCGGAAGCCCCTGCCCCAACCCTCTCTCCACCCCTCCCCCAGCTGGCTGCCCGCCCGCCCTCCTTGGAGCAGCCCCTGGTGGCCCAGGCCGGGGCCGGGGGGCCTGGCCAAGGCACAATGTCCGCCTTCACGGCCGGCCCAGAGGTCCAGCCTGTTGGATCGTGGGCCACCGAGCCCCGCCGACCACATGTTCCTGGTTTCCTAATAAGTCCTGGGTTGTGAGAGGGGAGGGTGCGGGGAGGCCCCCGGGCGGCTGAGAAGGCGGCATGTGATTGTGAAGTAGAAGAACCCTAGAAAGTGTCTCTGAGCGGCTCTGAGCCCCCCTCGCCCTCCTTGCCCTCCCCCCCCTCGCTGGCGGCACCAGCTCGGAGGTGCAGGAAGGCACCTCGGTTGGCAGCGTGGGCCAGCTGGTGGGGAGCTGTGCCCACACCACTGGGCCCAGGGCATCGGGCCTGGGGGCTTGGGGGGGGGGTGTCACTAGAGAACACGGGGCGTTTGTTAGAATCGAAACTTGGCAAGCTTGCCAGGGATGCTGAGGGGTGTCCAGGGCCCTGTGTGTTTGTTTCCAGCCTGGGCAGGGCGTGCAGAGGGGCCCTGCTTCCCCCGCCCCTGGGCTTGGACGGGCAGCTGCCTGCCCTTCCCGGAGGCCTCTGTTTATAATCTGCTCTGTGCGTGTGTGTGTGCGTGTGTGTGTGTAATTCCTCCTCTTCTCCGTCTCCCTACAGAAGAAGGCGGAAGCAGCACACCGGATTCTGGAAGGCTTGGGGCCGCAGGTGGAGCTGGTGAGCCAGGGGACCCGGGGGAGCCTGGGAGGGGGCGGCCGGTGGGCGTGGGGGGATGGAGGAAGTCCTGTATTGCCCAGCGCTGCCCTGTCCTCGGAGGAGGCCGGAAACACACCCTCCGATAAGAAGGTCTGGCAGATAGCTGGCGGGTGGGCCGGGCCGGGCCGCGCCGCGTGGGGTGGGGGTGGCGGAGCCTGGGCACTCCCGCTGGGCGCCTGTGCCTGCCGCTCGGGCTGCAAGAAGATGGAGACCTTGGAGCCCAGCCCACGTGGTCCAGCTTAGCCCGGAAGGCCCGTGTCCCAGGCCCCGAGATCTGCGTTCAACTCCTAGGTCCGCCACTTAATAGCTGTGTGACCCTGAGCAGGTCTCTTAACGTCTCTGCGCCTCACTGTCCTCATCTGTAAAATGGAAATAATAGGAACTCCCAGCCCCCTGGGCGCAGCAGTGATTAATGTTTGTGAAGCACTGGACACGGTGCCCACGGCCAGCAAGTGCTGAGTGTTCATCGCGGTCACCGCTCTAGGTGTCATTTTCTGAGGACAAGGTACCACAGGCCGGTGCAGAGCCGGGGCAGCGTGGAGGGACGCACGGGGTGGCTGTGAGGTCCCCAGGCCTGCGGTGGCTCTGGGGTGGGCGTGGCATGCTCATGGGGCGGAAATACAGTCTTATATATTTGGAGCCTAATTTTAAAATGTTTTTTGTTTTCTTTTAATCCTCACCTGCGGATTTTTTTTTTTCCTACATTAATCTTCAGACAGAATGGAATGAGGGTGGAGAGAGAGAGAGAGAGAGAAACATTGATGTGAGAGAGACACATCGACTGGTTGCCAGAGCATAACCCTTGGCTGGAATCGAACGTGGGACCCTTCGGTCTGTGGGCCAATGCTCTAACCGCTGAGCCAAACTGGCCAGGGCTTAAAATACGTTTCTATCGATTTTCTAGAGAGACAGGAAGGGGGAGAGAGAGAGAATCACTGATGTAAGAGAAACATCGATCAGTGGCCTCCTGCACGCCCCCTACTGGGGATCGAGCCTGCAACCTGGGCATGTGCCTCGACCCGGGACCTCTCAGTCCATGGGATGGTGCTCCATCCACTGAGCCACACCGACCGGGCTGGGAGCCTAGTTTTATACTCAGTTCCACCCTGTGTTTGCCGAGTGGCCCAGGGAAAAGGCCTGAGTTTTCTCATCTGTGAAATGGGGACTCGGGACCTTTATGGGGTCAGTGAGACAGTTTGCGGTGCCGGCTCCCTTAGCCAGGCCCAGGCCTCTCGTGAGCCCTGAGCCGCACGAGCACGGGGAGGGCGGGGTGTTGGCCCCCCTCTGCTTCTCTGCCGTGGCAGCTTCTCCCAGCCTGGGTGTGTCTGCTCAGGCTTCTGCGGAACAGTGGCCCCAGGTCCTTGCGGGGGCAGTGCCGCACAGGTGGGGGCGCCCCTGTGACTGTGGGCAGGGTCCAGTCCTCTCCTGGGCTGGGGACAGGCGCCCAGTCAGGGGCAGGATGTCTCTAGTGGCCTCCTTGTTGTTTTAGTACTTTTTTTTTTTTTATCCTCATCCAAGGACATTTTTGTATTCCTTGTTTAGATAGAGTGGGAGAGAGAGAGAGAGAAACATTGATGTGAAAGGGACACATCGAGTGGCTGCCTCCTGCATGACCCAACCAGGGCCGGGGACAAACTGCAACCGAGGTACGTGCCCTTAGCGGGAACCGAACCCGGGTCTCTCTGGACCACAGGCTGACGCTCTAACCGCTGAGCCAAACTGGCCGGGGCCGTTATAGTACTTTTGTTACGAGGTCATTCACGGGCCATATAGTTCACCCATGTAAAGTGCTGTGTAGTGATTTCTAGTATCTTCACCGACGTATGTGACTGTCACCACAATCCGTTTTAGAGCATGTCAGCACCCCAGAAAGAACTCCATGCCCTCAACTGTCATCTCCTTATCTCATCTCTCCACCCCCGGCCCCCACCCCCACACACTTCCTGTCTCTGGGGATTTGCCGGCGCTGGACGTTTTCCTAAAAGTGGAATTGCACGCCGTGGGCCTCTGTGGCTTCGCTCACCGCCAGGCAACTGCGGTTCCTCCGCACCGTAGCAGGGTCCGCGCTTCGCTCCTGTTCACGGCTGAGTAGTATTCCCGCGGGTGGGGGGGCTGCACTCAGCTTATCACCTGTCCATTGACGGGCAGCAGGCTTGGCTTTCGGCCATTGCACACCAGGCGCCCATGTGTCCCTGGACGCGTGTTTCCATTTCTCGTGGGTGTCTCCCCAGGACTGGGACGATTGGATCATGAGGGATTTTCTGTTCCCACCAGTAAGCTACTGCTTACCGACAGGGATGGCGGGACGAGAGGGGTATCCAGCCGTCCCCTGCCCTGGAGGCTCTCCCTCTCCTCCTCCTCCTCCTGACCGGACTAGTCCGGGCCTCCTGAGTAGGGGACGTGAATGCAGGTCAGCGTGTCGCAGGCTCCAGGAATCCCACAAGGGACGCAGGCCAGCATCGGGGAGTCGGACGGGAGTCTGCTGCTGGCCCAGAGTCTGAGGGACTCTTTCCGGGGTCTCCTCGTGCTTGGGGTGCCCGAGCAGAGGCTCACTCAGGCTGGTGGCGTAGGGGGGCTGAGGTCCGGAGTGTGCCGTCTTGGGGCGAGTCCTCTGAGCTCAGTAGCTGTTGGCTCGGTGGCCTCCAGTGAGCCTGCAGGGGGCGCTCATGTCCGCAAGGCACAGACTGTGTCAGATTCCTGGAGGTGTCGCCTTCCCTTTCCTAGATGAGGCGCAGAGAGGGCCATGCCTTGCCCAGGGTCACACAGCAAGAGATGAGGGGAGGGGAGCTGAGCCCATGGGGGTGTGGCCAGCTAGTTCTGCACCCGTCTAACCTCTGTCTGGTCGCTGCAGGGCCCCGGTGGCCAGAGGCAGGTCGGAGGGGGGCCTGTGCAGGGGCCACTGCGTGCCGCCCAGGGGTCAGAGCCCAGGGAGGTCTGGGGCCTCAGAGTCGCACCAGTGGGAATACAGCTCCCCGAAGGTCTCGCCCAGCTGCAGCCAGGGCCACTCAGCCCAGGGGGCGGCTGCTCTGCCTCGGGGACCCTCCTGGGAGGGCTGCCTGTGGCGACCCCCGCCCCGGCACCCCAGGGCCACGGCCTGGCCTGGAGCGGGCCGTGCAGGGAGGGTGTGGGCAGTCGGCTCCCTTCTCCCCCTGCTGCTCTGACTCACTGGTTTCCTTCCTGTTCCGAGGTGTTATTTTAAGAACCTGGTGTCACAGAGGGTTGAGGGCCGGGCTGACTGGTTCGTCGCAGCTCAGTCCCCCGGGGGTTGCTCCCTCTCCCGGCCACCCCCTGGCTGGCTGAAGGCAGGTCGAAAGGGACTCCCCCCCGGTCCCCAAGCCCCAGCTCTTCTTTCTGAGTCATGCCAGTGTCTCCGGTTCTTCCCCGCGGTGTGTCCGCAGCAGACACGTCGCTCCCTGCCCTCGCCCTCTGACCGACAGTGTGCTGGGTCCCCCTTGTAGAGGAGAAAGTGGAGGTGTGGGGTGGGCGACCCAGGCCAGGGCCCGCCGGGAGGGTGGACCGTGCTGGCTGTCTCCAGCCCTGGGCCTCGCTCCTGGGGTCGGTGGGAGGGGCTTTCCCTCCAGGGGTGTGTCCCCTGGCGGGGGACGGTGACCTGTCAGGTAGTGAGAGACAGGAGAGCCGAGCCCCACTGGTCGTGGTGGCTGAGGGCCAAGGTCACCTCGTGGCTGCCATAGTGGGACTTGCCTCCCGGGACAGAGGAGGCCCTGCCTGGCCTTGGGCAGCCCCTCGGCAGGTGGCCCGGAGGGGCCTGTGGCTGGTGTCGGCCGGAGCTTTGTGGGTGTCGGGAGGCGTGCCCACTCCCTCCGCAGGGAGAAATCCCAGGCGGAGCCAAGCGCCCCGTTCGCTTGCCCCAGGCCCTGCCCCAGGCTTCAGGACTTGGCGTCCTGTCCTTCCTGTCCTGCTTGAAGCCTCACGCTCCGTCCCCGGTTCTGCCATCGTTACCCACGGCGGCCCCGAGGTTCCCGCAGCACGTGTGGGCCCGTGAGAGACAGGGAGGGGCGGAGGGGAGGGCGCGAGGCAGGCACACGCGGGCGGGCGAGGGACTCCGTGTTCCCACCTGTAAAATGGGGACGAGAATCAAGTTGGTCCGCCGCCGCTGTGACAGAACAGCCCCAATGGAGTGGCTCGAGCCCCCCAACTTCCCCCCTCCCGCTGACTGTAAGGGTAGGGGCCGGCTCGGCTCACTCACGTGCAGGTCAGCCGGGCCGTGGGCGGGTGGTTCTGGCTTGGGCGGGGCTGGGCTGGCCCTGCCGTAGTCCAGGCTGTCGGTCTGCCTACAGCAGGCCAGGCTGGGCTGCCCTGATGGGCCGGTGACCTAGATACGCACACTCCTCCAAGCCTTTGCCTTAAGTGCACACCTGTTGTTATCCAGGGAGGCAGGAAAAACGGGTGCCGTTAATCCAGGCCCCGCCCCCTGATGGTGATGATGACATGTTGTACACAATGTCACAGTGCTGGTACTTGGACATTTCTGCCACCATCGGGCTAAGCGCTTGCAGGCACTGGCTTATTCTTTGCAACAGACCCTGTGAATGTAACCCTGCTTATAGATGAACATCAGGCTCACCCAGAGACACACGACCAGGGAGTGTTAGGACCAGGCTGCCACTCAGGTCGTGCCGGAGCCCCCAACAGTGGTGCTGCCACCCAGGAAGGGCTACGCAAAGCCGAGCCGAGCTCCGACCCATCACAGACCCCGCAGCAACTCGCTGTCTTCCTTGTGCACGCTTGTCGCTGTACCTGGGCTCCGGCCATTCATTTTTCAGTGCTGTGTAGTACTCCCGGTATAAACGGTGCTTCATTTCCTCTGCTAATGTGTTGCTGTCAGGAGCAGTGCGGTCCGGGGATTCTGACGTTCATCTCCTGGTGGGACACGGGGCCCCACTGTTTCTGGGACTTCGGCAGAAGGGGCGGGGTCGCAGGGCAGATATACCTTCCTTTTTAATTTTAATCCTTACCTGAGGAATGTATCTTCAGATAGAGGGTGAGGGAGAGAAAGAAAGAGAGAGAGAGAGAGACAGACAACAATTGATTGCCTCCCGGTCGACCCTGACCAGGGCCGGGGACCAGACTGCAACTGTGGTTACTGCCCTTGACCAGAATCGAACCTGTGACTCTTTGATCTGTGGGCCGACACTCTAACCGCCGAGCACACCACAGGTTCCTTCACTGTTCTTTGAAACTTGCTGCCCGTACAGCCTTGCATGGGGCACATGCCAACCTTCCCGTCTCCCCACCTCCTCGCCAGTACCTGGCATTGCTCTCGGCTTGTCCTCTGTCGGTCAGTGGGGCTGACGTGGCCTCTCACGCGGGTTTGGACACTAAGACGTTGAGCAGTTTTCCCTGTTGGAGATCGTTGCTGATCTCAGCTCCCCCTGGCGCTTGGACCAGCACTGCCCAGTGCCCTGCCGCGTAGCCACGGTGGCAGGAAGTCCTGGTACCACAGCTGTGCCCAGAGGGTTACAGTCTGTTCCTGGCCGGGGCCGCGGGCTGGGTCCCCATGTTCCGTGTCATGCCTGCCGGCGGCTGGTTCCCACACCAGCGGACAGATGGCGCCCTGGTGTCAGGGCCTGGGGCGCTGCGGCGGAGGGGGCCTGGGAGCGCGGGTCGCGGGGCCGTGGCCGCCCGGCTCTGACCCTCTTCCTCTCTTCCTCGCAGCCCTTGTACAACCAGCCCTCCGACACCAGACAGTATCATGAGAACATCAAAATGTGAGTATGCGTGGGCAGCGGGCGGACGCAGGTCGGGGCAGGCTCTCGGGTCTCGGGAGCCCGGGCGGGACGTGGGTTCTCGGTCCCCTTGGGGCTCCCAGCCCGGGCCAGGTGCGGGAGGACGGGCGGAGGGGCACGTGGGTCTGAGCAGGCCTGGGTGGGTGGCCCCGTGAAGCTTTGGGGAGCAGACCTCAGGCTGGGCGGGTGGGTGAGGACTTGCAGGCACAACCCTGGAGAGGGATGAGGTGGGGCCAGAGTCTTCTGTGAACAGGGGGCTCCGTGTTTCTAAGCTGGGAGCCCAGCATTGGGGGTGTGGCCGTGGAGGGCCTGCCTTTTTCTCGGATGCGTGGACGGGAGCATGGCCTTGGCTGCGGGGCGGGTGTTCCCTCGTGGTGTTACCCTGGAACCTGAAAGGTAACAGGGGTGCAGACCTTGCCTCTTGGGGACATGTGGGTGAGCCATCGGGGGGCGGTTAGGTTGGAGGCACAGTCGGGTCACAGTCTGAACCGTTCCGTTCTGAGCTACGAGAAGGTGCAGGGTGGTGCTTAGCTGGTCCCGTCGGTAGTCCAGCCCGTCGGACTGTCTGCGCGTCCCCGAGGTGTAACTGCAGTGTGTACGCGCAGTAGTGAGCTCCTCGTCGCCGGAAGCATGCACACCTGATGGTGTCCGCGTATCTGCTGGGGCTGGACTAGTCGGCGAGACCCCTTCCCCTGTAGTTTCGAGACTCAGCCATCCCTGCCGCGCCCGGTGACTGATGGAGGAACCTGGAACATCTCTTGTTGCCAGTGAGGCCCTTGGCCCCTGGGGCTCGGGAGCACCTGCCAGGGATGCTCCCCCTGTCGCAGGTCGCCGTGCGCAGGGCTGGGCCTCGCTGCGGGCTGGGATTGCCCGTCCCGGGGCCCTGTGCTTTTGTGTGGCGTGTTTGCTGCCCAGGTACCGAGTCCCTCTTGGCTCAACATAGTTTATTTCCTGTTAGGTTGCCTCAGTCCTTTCTAAGCTTCCTGGGGCCTGCATTGCCCTGGGGTCACTGCTGGGGGTGGGGGAACCGCAGATGGAGGGTGATGGGGCTGCATGCTCTTAGGGCCTGTCATAGCTGGATCCGGAGGGTGCTCTCATCCGAGCAGGGCTGCTGGGAGCATTTACTCACCACTCACTCACTCATTCACTCATCCATTCATTCACTGATGCATTCATTCACTCACTCGCTCACTCACTCATTCACTGATTCACTCATTCACTCACTCATTCGCTCACTCATCCATTCATTCACTCACTCATTCACTCATTCACTCACTCACTCATCCATTCATTCATTCACTGATTCACTCACTCATTCACTCACTCATCCATTCATTCACTCACTCAGCACACACTACGGATCACCTACCACGTGCCAAGCCCTGGTCTAGGACCTGGGGATTGAGCTCTGAACAGAGCAGAGACCCAGACCCTCATTAGGTTTTGTCCAGCTGCATAGACAGAAATAGCGAGTTAAATGAGCAGGGTCGTGTCAGCTAATAAAAAGCGCAGTGGCCCAAAGCCATCCTGGGCCTTTATGCTCTGATATGCCGAGTCGTCGTCTTCCCTTCGGCATCTCGACGGTGGTGGCATCGTACAGAGACGCGTGCTCTTCGTTGGTGTAGTGAATCCTCAGTGAAGGGTGTTTCCATTAACTTTTAGAGAGAGTGGGAGGGAGGGAGGGAGAGAGAACATCGATGTGAGAGAGACATCAATCGATTGTCTCCCGCACGATCCCAGCTGGGGTTGGGATTGAACCTGCAACCCAGGTTCGTGCCTTTGACTGGGAATAGAACCCGAGACTCTTTTGTCCATAGGCTGATGCTCCAATCGCTGAGCCAAACCGTCCAGGACAAACATTTGCAATTTTTAAAAAAATCCTCACCCAAGGATACTTTCCCATTTATTTTCAGACAGAGTGGGAGGGAGGGAGGGAGAGAGACATCAATGTGAGAGAGACACATTGATCGGTTGCCTCCCGCACAACCCCAACTGTGGGGGACCGAACCGCAACCAAGGTACATGCCCTTGACCGGAATCAAACCTGTGACTCTTAGGTCTTCGGGCCGACACTCTAACCGCTGAGCCAAAATGGTCAGAGCCAACTGTTTGCTGTTTTAAACTGAGTAACATGGATGCTCCCAGGTTACAGAAGCAACCGTAGAAATCCAAACAAGAAAGGAAAAAAGTACCCACCTGAGTAATATGAGCAAATAAGATACTGCCACATCTCTGTGTGTGTGTTTTTCTAAATATGTTTTTGATTTTTTAGAGAGAGAGAGAAACATTGATGAGAAACATCCATCGGTTGCCTCCTGCACGCCCCCTACTGGGGATCGGGCACACAACCAGGCATGGGCCCTGACCAGAAATCGAACCGGGACCTCTCAGTCCACGGGACGATGCTCCATCCACGGAGCCACACCGGCCAGGCTGTGTGTGTGGTTTTTCTTCACATCTTTAAAAAAAAAAACACTATTTTTTTTGCCCTGGCCAGTTTGGCTCAGCGGTTACAGCGTCGGCCTGCGGTCCTGAGAGACCCGGGTTCGGTTCCCGCTAAGGGCGCGTACCTCGGTTGCAAGTTTGTCCCTGGCCCTGGTTGGTCATGCAGGTGGCAGCCACTCGATGTGTCCCTTCACATCGATGTTTCTCTCTCTCTCTCCCTTTCTCTCTCTCCCTCCCACTCTATCTGAACAAAAAATGGAAAAATATCCTCGGGTGAGGATAAAAAATAAATAAATAAATAAATAAATAAATAAATAAATAAATAAATAAAAACACTATTTTTAATTAAAAGTTCTTAACGTTGACACCATTACAGGAGCCCCTCTTGCCTGTCCCCACTTCGTCCACCTCCACCCACCCCCACGCCCCTCCCCTTGGACTTCACCATCTCTGTCCACACATATGTGTTCCTTCGCTGACCCCTTCTCTGTTTGGGGGGAAAGCACAGTGAGCCCCCTGAGACCAGCGCCCTAGCCTGGCCTCCCGTAATCGGCATCCGAGGATGGCTCTGGTCCGCCGGGGGCATGTTGGCAGTGAATGCAATGCCTGCTGAAATGTTCTGAGTCACAGATGGCCGAGTTTAAATTTAAAGCAGCAAGGACCGGTTGAGGTTCCTCACGTCACAAGCGGTCGGCTGTGTGTGGGAAACACAAACCTGTGAGCAACCTGAGAACGTTATTTTACTTATTTATTTCGGGGGGGTCCGTGCCCCTAGCGGGAACCGAACCCAGGACTCTCTGGTCCACTGGCCGACGCTCCAACCGCTGAGCCAAACCGGCCAGGGCGTGAGAACGTTAATTTTTTGAAAACAGTCTTCCACGGGGACGATCCCTCCTGCGGTTGACACGTCCGTGTGGTCATCGTTCGATCCCTGCAGTCATCCGCTCTAGGAGACGCTGTCCGGATGGCAACGGGGGTGAAGGTAGAAGAAGTGAGGGGTGACGTTAGCCGGGGATGGGGCGGGACCTGACGGTTGAGTGCACACTGGAGGCTGAGCGGCAGCCGGCCATGTGTGCCTCCCGGGCAGCTGCAGCAGGCCATCCGTGCAAAGGCCCTGGGCCTGGTGAGCTGGTGGGATCACTGAAGGTCGGCGAGGCCCAAGGCGGTGAAGGGGAGAGAGGTGCCTGGGGCTGGTAGGAGCTTGGGTGTCATTGTCTGCGCAGAGGGAGGCCAGTGATGGGGCTTATTCTGGGAACTAACGTGCTCGGATTTTTGTTCCTAAAAGCCCACGCTGGTGGCTGCAGGGCGAGAGGGTGGGGGTGGGGAGACCTTGGCAGAGGTCATGACAGCCATGTGGCAAGCAGTGGAGCCTGACCCCGTGGAAGCCGTGGGGGTGGGCGAGGGGGTCAGGGCCAGGGGGTCCCATGGACGCCAGGGTCGGAGGCCTGGGCAGCCCTGGAGAGAGAGACCCTGAGGCCCGAGATGGAAGAGTTGACGGCGCAGAGACAGGGTCAGGGCCGTGACTCTCTGGCCCTTCCGGTGCTCACTCGCTCTCGGTGCCTCGGTTTCCCCATCTGTGAGATGGGGACGATACCGCGCCCGTCTCCTAGGGATGTCGGAGATCCAGTGAGTCTCTGTCCCTGACGCCCACCTCAGGGTCCACGCGTAGGAGGTGTTCTGGGGCTTCTGTGCTTTTACGTCGCAGACCCCCAGAGCCGCTGCTCGTTCCTCCATTCCCCCCACATGTGCTCATCGTGCGCGGGCCTGGGGGGACCGCGGTGGGCGGGGCCCGGCGTCCTGGGCTGCAGACGGGGTGGACGAGTGTGGAGTCAGCTCTGTGAGGGCAGCAAGAGAACCCCCGGGGGTGGTGCGGTGTCACCAGGCTCACGCTTGCGCCCCCGGCCCCAGTGCCCTCCTCCCGCTGCTGTAACTGCTGCCAGTGGGGGTGACCCTCCCCCCAGGACCCAGCCCTGCGCCCTGATTTCTCTGTGTCTGCGTCTGGGGCCGCGAGCTGAAGTTAATTTCACGCTCGACTTCCTGCCGCACTGACAATTTCGGACGCATTCCAGGCGCCGGACCCACCTCGAGGCTCTCCCTCCGCCCCCTGCCGCCTCGGGGGGTGTGGGATGGCCTCCGTGCCCCTCGGCGGGGACTTGCTGCCGGATCTCCGCCCCAGGCCTCGGGAGCCGCTCCTCAGACCTCTCTGGCCTTGGGGCCGCAGGGGCGGGGCTGTGGGCAAGCCTGAGCGGCATATGTGGGTGCTCTGTGGAAGGAGGGGGGGCCCCTCTCTGCAAGACCTGCGGAGAGCTCTTGGCTGAATAATGTGTTGGTGTTGCGAAAACCATGTCTAATTCAGTGGCAGTGACATGTGGGGACATTGGCTGCCGTGGCTTCTGCCGTGGCTTCTGCTGTGGCTTCTACCATGGCCTCTCCTGCCACACCCTGCCTGGTGTCAGAGCCCAGGCGCAGCCACAGTCCTCTGTCTCCTCACCCCCTCGGGGTCTGGAAGCCTGCTGCTTCCTGCGTGCTCAGTTCCCCCCGCTTCTCCTCCGCCGCAGCCGAATGCTCCCCGCACTGCCCCGCCTGGGGCGTTGGCTGCGTGGCAGCCCAGGGGACCCAGCTTGCTGTTCACAGGCCTTCGTGGTCTTCCTCTAGAGGTTCAGAGATGCTAAGTGACTTCCCCAGGGTCACACAGCAAACTCCTAGGCCAGCCCCGTCTGCACACCCACCCTGCCCCTGCTCCGGTCTCCAGCCTGGGCTCTGCCCCCTCCAGTCCGCTGACCTTAGCAGTGACATCAGTCTGCCGGTCGTAAGTCGGTCTCACGTGGGAAGAGGACCGTAGACCATCAGTCACCCCGATCTGGCAGGCTCTTCCCAAGGCCTCCGGCATCCCGCCCTGGCTAACGCCATCTGACTCTTCCCCAGGTCTGGCTCACCCTCAGTGCCCCTCACCCCCTCCAGATTCACCCTCATTCCTGACTAACCTGGACCCTCTGCTTCCCCAAGCTTCAGCTCAAACTTCCCCTCCTCCGGGAAGCCCACCCGGATTGCCCTGGCCAGAGCCTTCTCGAACCTCCAGAGTGTCCATTTCCTCACCGCTCCCTCCTGGTTCCCATTTCTCCCCCCAAGTCCAGGTCCGAGGGCGAGGCCTTTGGTCCCCCACAGGTTGTACTTTCTTACGGAGGACTGCAGCTCCCCTTTGCACCCCGTTAATGCCTCCACCAGGGAGCTCACCGCACTGCCGGTGTGTCCGTCCTTCCAGAGACCCCGTGGGGCCTGTCCCTTAGTTTTGCTGGGTGATTCTCAGTAGGGAGGACGCGCCCAGACTAAGCTGTTTGCATCTCCAATATCAAAACAGTTCTTGGTTCAAAATAAACACTCACAAAACATTTGCTGGCCGGATGTTGAACCAGCGGACACCCCACGCCCTACGCCCGGGGGTGCTAACCCGCAGGCAGGCTCGGGGCGGGACGGAAAGCCGCGTGGGGGGCCGGCGGGAGAGCCGGGCGTGCTGGGTGCTCCGGGAATGAATGGCGGGCTCGCCGCCCGTCGAGAGGGGCAGAGGCCTCTGTCCCCGGCCTGCGGCAGCGGGGAGGGTGGCCGGGCCGCCTGGCCTTTCCCGAGAAGCTTTACGTTCGGTCCACGACACAGCAGCCCCTGGTGTTGAGTCTGGCAAGGAGTCTCAGTGCTGCACAGACACCGGCGTCCAGACCCACACTTGTGCGCTGGCCCTGCTGGGTGCTCGCGACCGTCCGCAGCCTGCGGGCATTTGTCCCCTGGGGGCCGGGCACACGGCGGGAGACAGACCGCGCCCTCCATCGCCGAGGTGAGCCAGGCAGCCGCCCACTCGGTCCTCGCCGACCTTTCCGGTCACCTGGTCCGGACCGATCCACGCTGTGTGAGTGACTTGGGGTCACCCAAAGTCGCCGAAGAGCTGGTGGCCACAAGCAACAGCACTTCATTCTCCCCCAGTTTGGGAGAGGCGTCGGACTCGGGGTCGCCAGGGCCGCGGGGAGGCTCGGGAGGCTCCTTCCCGGCCTCGTCTGGTTTCTGGGCTTGCTGGCCGTCCCGGCTTGTGGACACCTCTGCAGTCCTCCCCTGACCGCTGCGCCTTCTCAGGTCCCCTTCCCTCCCCGCGTCTGTCTCCGCGTCCAGACTGCCCCCTGGGACCCAGCCGTGTGGGATGAGGGCCACCTGATGACCTCGTCCAGCCCGATGACCTCTGAAAAGACCCGGTTCCCAAACAAGGTCATGTTCTGAGGTCCTGGGGGCTCAGGATCCAACATCTCGTCTGGGGAGAGGGACACATTTCAACCCGTAACACGCTCCGGGCCCTGTGCTGGCCCCAGAGCAGGTCACGCTCGAGCCTCACCGCACACCGCAGGCCCGAGCATGTCCATCTGTTCTGAAAAGTGATTTTAAAATAGCTCGACTTACAGAGGACCCGCAGACAGCACAGAGAATGTCCCGTGTCCACGCCTGGTGCAAACATCTTTTTTTTTTTTATGTTTTCATTGATTTTTTAGATAGAGGAAGGGAGAGAGAGAGAAACATCGATGTGAGGGAGATACGTCGAACGGCTGCCTCCTGCACACACACCCTCCCCCCGCCGTGGGGATCGAACCCACAACCTGGGCGTGTGCGCTGACTGGGAATCAGACCGGAACCTCTGTCCATGGGGCGGCACTCAGTCCACTGAGCCACATCAGCCGGACACAGTGCTGTCAGCGAAACCAGACTTTCTTTGGATTTTCCCAGTTTTCCTATGAATGTCCATTTTCTGGTCCAAGATTGGATCCAGATTCTCACGTCCCGCATTGTCCAGTGTCCCCTCGGTCCCGTCTGTGCCGTTTCTCCGCCCTCCTCGGTCCTCCTGACCCTGACCCTGGAGGGGTGCAGTCAGGGACATCACAGAGTGTCCCTCAGTTGGTTTGTCTGTGTTTCTGGAGGAGTCCCGCAGAGGTGCGGGGCGCCCTCCCCAGCACATCCCGTCAGGGTCTCCGACACCCACTGAGTGGCGGTGTTCACCTTGCCCCCTGTTTCTCCTCCGTCCGTCCGGTTCTGTCCTCGGTGCTTTGGAAACAAGTCCCCACGTCCTGCCTCCTGCCAAGGGGAGGGGAGGTCTGAGGTCTGCTGGCTGGAGGTGTGGGGGCTGCAGGCCTGCGTTCCTGGTCTGAGGTCTGCTGGCTGCAGGTGTGGGGTCTGCAGGCCTGCGTTCCTGGTCTGAGGCCTGCTGGCTGCAGGTGTGGGGGCTGCAGGCCTGTGTTCCTGGTCTGAGGCCTGCTGGCTGCAGGTGTGGGGGCTGCAGGCCTGCATTCGTGGTCTGAGGCCTGCTGGCTGCAGGTGTGGGGGCTGCAGGCCTGCGTTCCTGGTCTGAGGCCTGCTGGCTGCAGGTGTGGGGGCTGCAGGCCTGTGTTCCTGGTCTGAGGTCTGCTGGCTGCAGGTGTGGGGGCTGCAGGCCTGCGTTCCTGGTCTGAGGCCTGCTGGCTGCAGGTGTGGGGGCTGCAGGCCTGTGTTCCTGGTCTGAGGCCTGCTGGCTGCAGGTGTGGGGGCTGCAGGCCTGTGTTCCTGGTCTGAGGTCTGCTGGCTGCAGGTGTGGGGTCTGCAGGCCTGCGTTCCTGGTCTGAGGGCTGCTGGCTGCAGGTGTGGGGGCTGCAGGCCTGCGTTCCTGGTCTGAGGTCTGCTGGCTGCAGGTGTGGGGGCTGCAGGCCTGTGTTCCTGGTCTGAGGTCTGCTGGCTGCAGGTGTGGGGGCTGCAGGTCTAATTGCTGGTCTGGGCTGTGGTTATTTATGTCTCTGGCCACTTTTCCATGGCGGGTGTGGCTCACGGGCAGAGGGGACTCTGCATGTGGGGGTGATAGTAGCCCCAGGGAAGGACAGGAAGCCACAGATACTTTACCCCTTCTTCAGAGCCCCCTCTTTTGCAGACCAAACTCAGCCTAATTGTGGGTGGGGGGCACTTCGGGGTTGGGGGAGAGGAAGACGGACTGGGCAGCTGGGGGCTCACTCTGAGGGGCCATGGGTGTCTCTCACCTCACCGAGAACCTCAGGAACACCTGAGCCCTGCGTTACTGACTGTCCCCTGCGTTACTGACTGTCCCCTTGCTGTCCCCTTCGCCGCAGAAACCAGGCGATGCGGAAAAAGCTGATCTTGTACTTCAAGAGGAGAAACCACGCCCGTAAACAATGGGTAAGTCGCCCTGGGCCCTGTGGGTCAGGCTTCCTTGGGAGCAGAGGTCGTCCTGGCCACACCCACCAGGACGCCTGGGCTCTGCAGCTGGCTGGTTACCGAGTGTCTGGGCTGGGAAGAAGCACCAAGGATAGCGACAGAAAGGGGCAAAGGCAGCGGCTGCCCCCTGGAGGCCTGGGTGTGGGTCAGGGCCCAGATTCTGTTCTTTTCCAGCCTGGGTGTGAAATCGGTTCCTGGTGATCCTGGGCTTTCCAGGCAGAGAGAGGGAGGTTTGTGGTAAGAGTTGGAGGACTGGGTGGGCCCTGAGCTCTCCGGCTGCATCGAGACAGCCGGGTGCTGGCGCCCGCTCCCTCCTGGAGCGCACGTGGGAGGGGCTGCGTGCGGCCGCCGTGCAGGGTGGCTGTATCCTCATGGAGAGTCAGGGCCCAGTGATGGAGGGGAGTTACCCGTCAGTGTCAGTGTGCCTTCAGCTCCGAGGGGAAGAAGAGTTGGTTCAGGTGGGGAAGAGTAAAGGAGTTTGTGTAGCTGAGAAAGTGCACTGGGTGGAGTTCAGGAGTGGCTCGATCAGGCTGTATCTTCATTTCTATGCGGTTTTATTTTTTTCTTCCCAACTCTGTGTGTTAATGCACTGACAAACTGGTTTCCCTGTGGGGCCTGAATTCCGACAGTGGGTTCGAGTCTTATAGAGCTGTTAAGACCATCTCTCCAAAGCCCGGATTGGACCACTTGAGGGCATGGGTCCCTCTGCGCCCGTTTCTGAACTCACCTTGCTCTGGTCCCAGACCTCAGCTGGGCCCTCAGAGAGAGGAGACACTTGTGGCTCAGATACTGGGTGACGGGAAGCTGGATGGGTGGCATTTGGGACCCCAGGGCTCTATGGATATATGAAGCCATGGGCCTCCCAGGATGATGACCAGAGGCACCTGGGCAGGGTGGCCAGGGTTCATGAAACTGGACATCCCATCTTATTCACACAGTTAAATACTTCCAAGGACCCGCTTGGCACGGTGCTGAGCTGTGCTGAGGGTAGGAGGCCCAGCCAGGAGTGCTGTGCAGAGGGGCGGGGTAAGCTGGGGTCCTCCGTGCTGAGGTGGGAATGACAAGAAAGGACCAGCCGTGTGGAGATCTGGAGGTCGGAGTGTCAGGCAGCGGGCACAGCAAGTGTAAAGGCCCTGTGGCAGGAGCCGCTGGGACAACGGGGCGCAATGTGGCAGGCAGGCCCGCAGTGCATTGCACGGGTCGGGTGGGGGGTGGTTGACATGGAGACCACGGGAGCCGGAGCACCTGGAAATGTTTCCCCTTGACTAGGATGAAGTGTTTACATTTCACTCTGAACTCGGTGGGGTGCTTAATTTACAGTCTTAATAAAGAGCAGAGTCTTTGTTACAAGAAGTCATGCAGGGAATGTTCCAGGGTACAGTGCACCCCTGTCTACCCAGTTGTCTTGCCTGGGGGTGAGGTTTGTTCAGAGGAAAAAGATCTGGTTTCCATTTTGAAAGGAACACTGCCGCTGCTGGGGACAGGTAGGGTTGGGGTGGGTGTACGTTCTTGGGAAATCTCAGGTAGCTCCCCGGGGGTGGCGTGAGTGGGAGGAGGGACATCAGTTAATGTAAAGACTGAGGGCCTGGCCCATGTGGCTCAGTGGACTGAGCGCCGTCCCCTGGACTGAGAGGTCCCAGTTTGATTCCCAGTCAGGGCACAGGCCCGGGTTGTGGGCTCGATCCCCAGTAGGGGGCGTGCAGGAGGCAGCCGATCGATGTTTCTATCTATCTCCCTTCCTCTCTAAAAAAAAAAAAATCAATAAAAATATTAAAAAAAAAAAAAAGACGGAGGAACTGGAGACTTCTAAGACACTGCGGGTGGCTTTGCAGAACCCATCTCGACAGGCGCTTGTGTAAACGAACAGAAGCTGCCACGGAGGCTCTGGAGCGACCTGGTTCTCGGTCGGATGCAGCGAGCCGCGGCCCTGACCGCATTGTGTTCAGCGAGGCCCGGGAGGGGCTTGGCCCTGGTGGCCCCAGACCTCGGGTCTGCAGGTCCCCACCCGTCCCCTCCCAGCATCCGGGCCTCGCTTCTGCTCCCTGAACCGCAGGCGGGACGGGCTGGGGGCGCTCCCGCCGCCGCATCACCCTCATCCGGCACCGAGCATGCAGAGAGGAGGCCCGAACCCCATTCTCAGGGCAGCTGTGGGGGTTGCCTTCTCCAGCGTCAGAGGTCACAAGCTCCATGCAGCTCTGGAGGACGTTGGGTCACCAGGTGACCCCAGAGGCCTCTCCCCCCGCCAGCGGCGGCCGGAGGCTCCCTTCCCTAGTTTGCTGAGCAGAGTCCCTGCTGCCCAGAGAAGGGGTGCAGCCACATGTCCCCACAGGGGACTCGGGTGACAGCAGGCAGTGCCGTGGTCACCCACGGAGAGGGACTTCCTGGACTTGTCCCTGGGAGCTGCTCATGTCTTCTTGCCTGCTACTTGGCCTTGGGCAGCGTGGCCGGATGTCCCCTCAGGGACGCTCCTGCCATGTCCCTTGGCTGCACCGACTCCACGCGGCCCACCCGTGTGCTGCCCGTGTCCGTTTCTCCACCCGTCCCCTCTACGGCTGGTCGGGCCCGCGGTCCCTTTTGTTCTTGCTGGTGGCCGCACCGTTTTCCTCCGCTGGTGTGACTGTCCTTCCCTGTCCTTGTCCGACACGCTGTCTTGTTCTTGCCTGTCAGACTGAAGCCACTCTGTGGGGGTTCAGCATGCAGGGGGAGGTCCCCTCTCTGTGACAGGCAGGGGTCCCTCACGCTGGTCCCATCCCTGGTGGGCGGCTGTCCGTGCACGGCACATCGCCACGGACGCATGTGGCCGTTGTCTGTGTTACCGGAACTATGATCTCCGAGGGGTTGTGGAGCAGCCCACATACATGGGGGGGCCCCAGGAGCTGGGGGTCAAGTTCTAACCCCCTTAAAGCTGGCCTGACCTCTCCTGGGGGAGCATCGTGCCACTGGGTTTGCTGAGAATCCAGGTCAGCGGCTGAAACACCGGCCGGGCTGGGCACGGGCCCCGAGAGGGGTTTTCTGAAGGTGCTGAATGTTGAAGCCAGACTCCCAGATGTGCCATCTGTCCACTGCAGCGGCTGGGGGGCCCGGGGTCTCCGTGCCCCTGGACGCTCCACCTGCTCAGTCCAGGTCACCTTGGAGACTCAGAAGCCAGGACGCCAGTTCTGGGCCGAGTGGGGTCTTTCCTCCAAGGACATGGAGCAGGTGGCCCTGTGGTTGGACATGGAGGGGGATTTCCTGGTCTTGGCTGGATGGCAGCTCGGGTCTGCACCCCCACCCCCGGGCCTGGGATGAGGAACTGTTCAGAAAGGGGGTGCTTCCTGGGGGGCTGCTGGGGGACGGAGCCGCAGTGTCCAGGACAACTTCCTCTGATGATGGACGTCCCTGGTGTGCTGTCTGCTGTGGATGTGGCCCGGCCACGGGTGGCTGCCGAGCACTAGCAGCAGTGTGGGTGGGGACCAGGGATCTGAATTTTAAATGTTACTTAAATTTACCTGATTTGAACTTGACAAGTGGCTGGTGGCTCCCATGTTGGATGAGGCCTTTCTAGAGGGAGGCAGGCTGGGTGGCCATTCCCCAGGGAGCGAGGTGACCAGGCCCTGGGGGGAGCCTGTGGGTTTTCTTCAGGGTCCAGTCTGCCCAGGTTCCACGTGACCACATGTGTGCTATCTGTCTGTCACTGTGAGTGTGTGTGACCGTGTGTGTCTGTGTGACCGTGTCTGTGTGATCATGTGTGTGTGACTGTGTATGTCTGTGTGACCGTGTGTGTCTGTGTGCCCGTGTGTCTGTCTGTGTGACCGTGTCTGTCTATGTGCCCATGTGTCTGTCTGTGTACCCGTGTCTGTCTGTGTGACTGTGTCTGTCTGTGTGCCCGTGTGTCTGTGTGACTGTGTCTGTCTGTGTGACCGTGTGTCTGTCTGTGTGCCCGTGTGTCTGTCTGTGTGCCCGTGTGTCTGTCTGTGACTGTGTGTGTCTGTGTGTGTGTCTATGCCCGTGGGTCTGTCTGTGTGACTGTGTGTGTCTGTGTGTGTCTGTGCCCGTGTGTCTGTCTGTGTGCCCGTGTGTCTGTCTGTGTGCCTGTATGTCTGTCTGTGCCCGTGTGTCTGTCTGTGACTGTGTGTGTCTGTGTGTGTGTCTATGCCCGTGGGTCTGTCTGTGTGACTGTGTGTGTCTGTGTGTGTCTGTGCCCGTGTGTCTGTCTGTGTGCCCGTGTGTCTGTCTGTGTGCCTGTGTGTCTGTCTGTGTGCCCGTGTGTCTGTCTGTGTGCCTGTGTGTCTGTCTGTGCCCGTGGGTCTGTCTGTGACTGTGTGTGTCTGTGCCCCTGGGTCTGTCTGTGACTGTGTCCGTGCAGAGGGGGCAGCGGAGGCTGCAGTCCAGCTGCACGGGCCCTCAGAGTGGCCTCTCCGCTGCCCAGGAGCAGAAGTTCTGCCAGCGCTATGACCAGCTCATGGAGGCTTGGGAGAAGAAGGTGGAGCGCATCGAGAACAACCCCCGGCGGCGGGCCAAGGAGAGCAAGGTGCGCGAGTACTACGAGAAGCAGTTCCCCGAGATCCGCAAGCAGCGCGAGCTGCAGGAGCGCATGCAGAGGTGAGCGGCCTCCCTGCAGCGCCTCGCCCCTGGCGCCCCCGGGACTGGGCCGCGGAGCCCGGCCTGTGTGGCGCGGAAGGGGTGACCGGCTCGACCTGGCGGCCCAGGGGCCCCGTCAGGCCCTCGGAGGCCTCGCTCAGACCCTGCTGGGCCTGAACACGGCTCGGGACCTAATACGTTTCCGTGAGCAGGCGGCTGCCCCGTGTGCCCCGGGCTGCGCACGCGTCGCTGGCGGCGTGTCTGCGCGGCCCCGAAGGCTCTGAGATCCCTGCTGTGGACCCGAGGGCAGAGGGCTGCCTGGCGTAGCAGCCAGGAGGTGGGTCGGCTGTGGCTGCGCCCAGCACCCAGGAGGTGCTGGTGGGGTGTGGCTCTGGTTCTGTCGCCCCTTTGGTCACATGGGGCGACGGGCCATGAGCAGCGATAACAGACTCCACCGGCCACTGGACACTCACAGTATCTGCAGATGCCTCCTCCCAGCCCTGGGAGCCGGGGCCACGGTCCCTGTGTTTCCGGGAAGGAAACTGAGGCACGGCTCTGTGTGTCATGGGAAATAGAACCGGGTCTCACCCTGGGCCCCAGGGGCCCCGTCAGGTCCTTGGATGCAGGAGCAGAGCGGGGGAGGGAACATGGTCTATGCGGCTGGCCTCGGCCGACCAGTCTTAGGAGAGAAGGGGCTGAGCCCCTGCACTGTGGGGGTTCTGGTGTCCCCGGGTCCGGGGGGGTGACTCCGTGCCCTCCCCTGCACCCCTTGGCGTGGGGCTGTCGGGGTGTGGGAGCCCTGGCCCCTCCCCGCAGCCCACAGGCACCGCGGGGGCAGCTGGGGCTCAGGCCTGTGCACGGTGCCGGCCTGGCCTCCCTGCTGCCGAGGGCCGGTCCTGAGTGTGTCGCTTCGGTTCCCAGCAGGGTGGGCCAGCGGGGCAGCGGGCTCTCCATGTCGGCCGCCCGCAGCGAGCACGAGGTGTCCGAGATCATCGACGGCCTCTCGGAGCAGGAGGTGAGTCCGCGGCCTGACTGACACCCTGGACGGTGGGCATCGAGGGCCTGTGACTGGGGTGGGGAGCCCCCAGGGCCTGTCCCCAGACCTGAAGGACTAAAGGACGGACAGACAGGTGTCCCTGGAGCCCTGGAGGAGGGCCCGCCGGGCGGGACCTGGCTCCATCGTGACGCCACATCTGGGGGCAGGCTGGGGACCAGTCCCCCGTCCTGTTGACCCTCCCGCCCCCCACCTCCCTCGGCGCCTCCCACCAGCAGCCAGAGGGCAGGGGACCCCAGAGCCGTGGTCCCTAGGTCAGCCTCCCGCTGCCCCCCCGGAGGGACCTTCGGTCAGGCCTCCCCGCCCCTCCAGCTTGAGCCGGGGCCTGGACGCCTTGAGCTCCGCCTGGGTGACCCTGGCCGTGGTCCCTGGAGCCCAGAGCTGGCCCGGGAGCAGAGAGAGGCGGACTTTGCCCTGGGGAAGGGCTGGTGTCGGCCTGCCCCCCAGGTCTTGTGGGTCTAGTATCTCTCAGGCCTGCCCCCTCCCCCACCTCCACCCTGGAGCCTCGAAGGAGGAGGGGCACATGCTTCTTCCCAGGACTTTTGTCCAGATGGGACGTATTGTCACTTCAGCTCAGCACAGTGGCTACGAAATCATCTGAAACAAAATAAAGTTGAAATATAATTTCTCAGTCACGCCAGATGCTCTTCCGAAGGCCGGGTGGCCACGTGTGCTAGTGGCTCCCACGCTGGACAGAACAGACGGACTGTTCACCCGGACGGTGCTGCTTGGGACAGCCGAGTCCCGGGGTCAGGGGGTCTGGTGTAAATGGTTTCCTTGGCTCCACCCCCACTCCGGCGGTTCTGATTCAGCCAACCCGGGGCGGAGCCCAGGACCCTGTGGTTTTACCAGCCGTCCACGTCATTCCGACAGGTCACTCACCCTCTGGCCAGTAAAAAAGAGCCTTTTTTTTTTAACTTATTTATTTTTATTTTCGTATCCTCACCCGAGGACATTTTTCCATTTATCTTCAGATAGAGTGGGAGGGAGAGAGAGGAAGAGAGAGAAACATTGATGTGAGAGAGACACACTGACTGGTTGCCACCCACACGACCCAACCAGGGCCGGGGACAAACTGCAACCGAGGTACATGCCCTTAGCGGGAACCGAACCTGGACTCTGGTCCGCGGGCCGACGCTCTAACCGCTGGGCCACACCGGCCAGGGCAGAGCCTTTGTTTGAAAACTCGGCATGATGCGTCCCTGTGTCAAACACGGTTCTGTCGACAGAAAGCAGAACTCTGGGTGCCTTTGCCCACAGCCACCCCAGCGCCCGCCCCGAGGCTGCAGCCAGGAACTGGGTGCACAGCAGCACCGAGGGGCTTGGTTCACCCTGGACGCCTGAGGAGGGAGCCCCTTCCCCGTGGGTCCCCTGCCTGGGACATCTGGCCTGACAGTGTCCCCACGTCCTGGCGTCTCAGGGGTGTGAGGTAACAGTGTCCAGAACCTTGAACCACCTCACCAGCCCAGGCCGACCTCAGGCTCCCTGGGAGGCAGAGCAGGGGTCTTGCCGGTGCCTGTGACCACGGCTGTGTCCCGCCAGTATTCTCGGGCAGCTGGGGAGGAGAGGACATTGGACGCCTGCTGCGACGCTGGGGAGGTTCAAACCTCTGGGCTCCTTCTCCCCGCTGGGTCAGGACTGACGCCCCGCCCCCGCCGGCCCTCCCAGCACTGCATAGAGGTCGGATATAGGAGGCAGGCTGGGGGTCCTTTGAACTTAGCTGACCTTAGCCTGGCTGGGTCTTCACCTGCCCCCAGAGGTGGGTGATTAATGGCCAGTCACGGGCAGCTGCAGACATTTGGGGACATGAGCCCAGCTGGGGGTGGCTAAGGGCTGCCCTGATGCATCATGGGCGACTCCCACAAGGCACGGGCTGGGCACGCCGGGGGGCTGCACCCCAGGCCTGGGCAGCAGGTGGTTCTGCCGTCCCCCCGCAGCCCCGCCCGCGTGGCCAGGCCCGCCTCCCGAGCTCCTTCGCCCCGGTGCCCCCACATCGCCCTGCGGTGTTCCGTGGTGCCTGTTTCCCGTGGACGGGTCATCGCTCCCCTCTCCCCTCCCCCGGGGGCCGACGGGCAACAGCTGCTCCGCCCACCTGATCTAAGTCCTGCCCACGTACATGTGTTGGGCTGCCTTGAAGTCCTCCCCACCCCCACCCCCACCCCGGCACAGGCTGTTACTACTTCTTCACTCATTCTCTTTCCCTACAGTCTCGCGTGTTCCCCGCTCTCGCTCCGAACACCCGCTCCCTCCCCACGCGGCCTGGGTCCCCAGTGCGCGGGGCGCCCCCGGTCTCTCTCTCTGACCCACCCCTTGCACCCCCGCCCCCCGCAGAGCCTGGAGAAGCAGATGCGGCAGCTGGCCGTGATCCCGCCCATGCTGTATGACGCCGACCAGCAGCGCATCAAGTTCATCAACATGAACGGGCTCATGGACGACCCCATGAAGGTGTACAAGGACCGCCAGGTCATGAACATGTGGAGCGAGCAGGAGAAGGAGACCTTCCGGGAGAAGTGAGTGCCCTGCCCTGCTCCGCGACAGCGGCCGCCGACGGGCGGCTGAGCGTGGGAACGGGTCGTGAGGGGCCAGAGTCCACGCTCAGGTGTCGGCGGGACTGGCCCTGGCTTCCCAGGACCCCCTCCGTCTCCGTCACCCCCTTGACTTGCAGCTGGGTCATTCCGCCTCCACTGTTTGTCTTCACATGTTTGGTCTTTGTTTTTGGCTTTTTTTCTGTGTTTCTATCTTCTTCGGAAGGCTCCTCTCCTATTGGATGTGGGGCCCACCCTCCTCCAGTATGACCTTATCTTAACTCACTGCATCTGTGAAGGACTCATTTCCAAATCACGCCTCCCTCTGAGGCTCTGTA
Source organism: Molossus molossus (assembly GCF_014108415.1). Taxonomy (NCBI): domain Eukaryota; kingdom Metazoa; phylum Chordata; class Mammalia; order Chiroptera; family Molossidae; genus Molossus; species Molossus molossus. Next base: position 36,229,758 of record NW_023425358.1, on the reverse strand, counting down.
GACAGGAGCTGTGGGGACACTGCAACCCAGGACAAGGTGTACAGACGGCGGCGCGTATCCGAACACACAGCCGGCAGGGAGATCTCCGGGGTGGGGCCGCCGTCTGGGGCAGGGGAACGAAGCCGGCCCCTGACTTTCCTGTTCTCATTTTGCTTTGAAAACGGGGATTCGTGGAGCGCGCCTTCCCAGACCCTGTGCCAGTGATTGCTAGGTCTTGTGCGTTTTCCCTTCTCTCGTAACAGCAGCACCAGCCCCGCTGCGTAAGTGCGGAAACAGGCTCAGAGAGGTGAAGGCGGTTAACAGAGGCCACACAGCTTGGAAATGGCAGGGGCAGGATTTGTGCTCCCCCAGAGTCAGGGAGCAGGACTTTGGAAGCAGAGACAGGAGCTGGATGCCGAGGCATAAAAATGTAAAAGCAGAATTGACAGCATTTGGGGGAGCTGGAGGGGAAAAACCTTCCCCTCCAAATACCAACAGGGTGCCTCCTCCAGACCCCCGTGAGGCAGGAGGGGGGGAAACTGAGGCACAGATGGTCGCCTCGGTGCTCCGACAGGAGGTGTGTTGGAAACAGACGCTGCCCGCCCAGCGGCTGGCCTCCGCCTCTACCTGAGCCTCAGGAGCAGGCCTCATGGGCTGGTGAGTTTCTTCAAGACATAGGGCTGGGCCTGGGGCAGCCTCTGCCCTTCCCAGGGTCGGGGGCTGGGGCAGGGTAGCCAGTGCAGACGCCAGGACTTGACCGTGCAGGAGGAGCAGGGTCCCAGGTCACACCAGTTCAGCTGACTCCCACAGGCAGTAGTGCCGTGGGGAGCAGATCCCGCCGGGTGTTTAAGGTTTAAGCTCAGAAACAGACAAGCCCAGGTCCTGGGTGGCTCCCGCTAGGCCCCCACATTCACAGAGACGATCGCTCCATCATCCAGGGATGGCACACTTTCCAGCCAGTGAAGTGACTATGGAATAGTCAAGGGTCCGAAGACTTAATGTTGCATTAGGTATTTATTTTTTTTTGTTTTTTTTTTTGTTTTTTTGTTTTTTTTTATCCTCACCCGAGGACATTTTTTTTTTTTTTTTTGTTCAGGTAGAGTGGGAGGGAGAGAGAGGAAGAGAGAGAGAGAGAGAAACATCGATGTGAAAGGGACACATTGAGTGGCTGCCACCCGCACAACCGACCAGGGCCGGGGACAAACTGCAACCAAGGTACATGTCCTTAGCGGGAACCGAACCCGGGTCTCTCAGGACCGCAGGCTGATGCTCTAACCGCTGAGCCAAACCGGCCAGGGCGCATTAGGTATTTAAATCCTCCTGGTGTGTTTGGTGTTTTTATGGATTTATGTTACCTTAGAGAAAGAAAGGGGTGTTTCTGGGCGCTCTCTGTGTTTCAGCCTTTGCGGAGATGTCGTATTGCTGTCCGGGACCTAGTGGTCTCACACTGAACTCACAGGCAGGGGTCCGGCTGGGCGGATGTCTGCGGGCCCATTCGACGCAGCATGGCCCTGGTTTAGGTCTCATTTTCAGCAGGGTTGGTAGCGCTCAGGACCTTGGAAAATCGTGCGTGGGTGGCATTGCGCGCCGCCACGTCCTCTCTGAGCCTCAGTTTCCACCTCTGTAAACTGGGTCAGCAGTAGTGCCTCACTGTTCCGCTGTCGCCAGGTGCCCAGGCACAGTGCCCAGGGATGGTCAGCTGAGGGTACAAATCCCAGTTGAGGGGAGGCGGGCCGGTGACCTAGGAGATTTCCAAGCTCGGTGCCTCTTCTCCCAGGGGCCCAGGTCTGCTTGGGGAACCCCCGCACCCGGAGAGGGAGGGAAGGAAGCCTGCCTATCTGGAAAAGAAGGGCGTTCCGCCCACTCTGGCTTCGCAAGTGGCCTGAGGCAGGGTCTCCGGCGGGGAAGCCCGCCACCACTCCTGCCTTCCTCTGGGAAAAGAGAAGAGGCCATTCCGGATTTTCCGGTGTCTGGTTCGGGAGCAGGGGAGGGGCCCGCTGGCCTCCGCCCAGCCATCTGGAGTGCCAGGCGCTGGCCCAGGCTCCCTCCAGGAGACCCAGGGCCCTGCCTCTCCAGCAGCCTCTTCCTTTCTTGCGGAGGCGGCGGGGCCAGGGCACCGCCTCCGCCCAGCATCCTTGAAGCCTGAACAGCCCTGACCCACATCCCCGCCCCTGCTGTCCGCCTGCTCCTGTGGCCCTGACATTTCAGCCGGGCTGAGCTCTTTCCCAGTAACTCTCCCGGCTTTGCAGGAAGCCAGTTGGTGGGGTGCCAGCTCCCCGCCACCCTCTGGCTTCAGTCCCTTCTTGCTGCCTCCTGCCGCCTCCCCGAGGGCGCTCAGAGCACTGGAGACCTGACCTGTGGCCTCGCGGGCTGGGGGAGGGGGGGGCGCGTGGGCCAGGCCAGGCCAGCTTCCCAGGCCCAGCTGGAGATAGAAACAAAAGCAGATTTTGAAAGGGGGGGACTCCACCAAAGAGCCGAATGCCATGTCCTCATTTTTCCTGGAAGCCGCCTCCAGCAGGACAAACAAATATATTTTCAAAGGCGCTAAAACGAGTGACTCACTCCAAGGAACGCCCTCTCTTAGCCCTTGGCCCGCCCGCCCAGCCCTTCCCACACCCCCCTGGGCTTAATTGCTCCGAGTGGGGCGGTGCCCAGCCGGCTGGGCCAGCGGATGGCAGGCGCCCGGGAGCGCAGTGGCCACCCAGCTGGGCAGCCCCCGTCGGCCTGGTCTCAGGCCCACCGCTCTCTCCCCACAGGTTCATGCAGCACCCCAAGAACTTCGGTCTGATCGCATCTTTCCTGGAGAGGAAGGTGAGTCGTGCCCCGCCTGCCCCGCCGCCCCGCCCCGCGCCCCACTGGCGTTCACTCCCATGGCAGCCACCGGGCTGGGGCGACGCCCCCCCACACCCGCGAGGCCTGTGCCCACCAGCCCCTCGCCGTCCTCTGCCAACACTGCCCTTCTCGTCTGGGAGAAGCAGCCACAGGCCCCGCCCCAGCTTCCTGGGCTCAGGGGGCGGAGCTCCCGGCTGGGAAACCCAGGAGAGCCGCTCTGGGTGTCTGGACCGGCGCCTCCTGCGTGGCCGCCAGCGTCCTCCAGCGCCCTCGCGGATTGGGCACAGCTTCTGGAAGCCAAGGTGTCCTCATTAGGGCTTTATGGGCCAGAGTGGTGTTCTTTCAGGGGCTGGATGTAATGACCTACCTTGTTCCTCTGATGCCCACCTGATGCCGCCACCTCGTGCCAAGCCAGGCAGGCTGGCGAGTCCCTGTCCCCTCAGACACACCTGCCCGCAGCACTGACCCTCGAACCCCACCTTGGCCCCAGTCAGCCTGGGGCAGCGTCCCTTCTTGCTCCAGCTCCCTCTTGGCAGAGAGACTCAGTAAAGCCCCCTCTGTGCCACCCTGAGGCTGGTAGGGCGGTGCCCACAGCGGCCCCAGGTGGGGGAAGCTGGTGATCCAGGTCCACATGGATGAGGCCGAGGCAGAGAAAAGATGCAGACATTTCAGGAGATGAAGAGTTTCGTGGGGATGTCAGTCAGTCTGGACGCACCAAGCTTGGGAGTGGTTGTCCAGGCCGGGGTGAGAGGAAGGAGACCCCAGACCCAGGTCGGGGGCCTGAATTTGCCCAGCTGGGAGCTGGAGGCTTGTCCTGGGGCCGGGGTGGCAGCTTTGTCATCAGCGGTAGCAGCAGCGACGGTCAGAACAGGTGACACCTCCGTCATGTGCCCTCAGTGCCGGGCACTGTCCTGGGTGCTTATTAACTTCCTGGATCTTGACAACAACGCTGAAGTTTGTGCTGTTAGTATCCCCGTTTGACAGGTGGGAAAACTGAGACGGGTCAGGTAGCCTGGCCAGGGTCACATAGCCAGGACGGGGAAGAGGCGGGATTTGAACCCAGGCCGGCGGCTCCGGCCGCCCGCTCTGACCGCCCACACTGCACTCAGCGCTCTCTCCCGCCCGCAGACCGTGGCCGAGTGTGTCCTCTATTACTACCTGACCAAGAAGAATGAGAACTACAAGAGCCTGGTGAGGCGGAGCTACCGGCGCCGCGGGAAGAGCCAGGTGAGGGGTGGGGCGGGGCCGGGCTGGGGATCGGTTCCCAGCATGCTCAGCCTCGGGCTCCCTCCATTCGGCCCCCCTCAGTGGTGGCTGGGACACTCTCTGGGGGCCTTTGGCTGTCCCCAGCAGCAGACAACAGAGCGAGGAGAAATGGCCATTTCTCAGCCCAGAAAATTCTAGAACTCAGCGTGGTGACCCATCGTCCCCGTGGTTAACAGGCTACGTTCTCGGAGCGAGGGCCGGGTTCTTAGGCTGATGTGGGCTGGCCCACAAACCTCACATTTGAAAACTTACTAGTTTTGTGTGTTTACTTTAGTGCGTATTTGAAAGAAAGACCAGCCAGTGCGTCGTCAACCTGTGACTTTTCAGACTTTACGGCGTAGGGGGAGACTGAAGGATTATTTAAGTCAGAGTAGCGCTTGGCGGACTCTGGCCCGCCATCTACTTTTGTGAATCAAGTTTTATTGGCACATAGCCGCGCCCGTTCATTTACATATTTCCGTGGCAACAGCCGCGGTGCGTAGTCGACCCACACTGCAAAGCCTAGAACCTTTTCTCTCTGGATTTTTACAGAAGAGTCTGTTGACCTCTGAGTTAAAAGAAAAAGGAGTTGGTTGAAAAAAAATATTCAGTGGATGATGGTGAAGAGGATGAGGTCACTGGCACTTGTCCAAGTGGGATCCTGAGTGTTTGGTGTTTGGGAGCTGAGGGGAGGGAATGGATTTGCCCGACTTCCGGGCTGTTGAGCGTGGGCCCTGGGCCGTGATGCTGGGAGCACCCGGCGGGAGGAGGCGGGGAATTTGGGCCGACACTGCAGAGGGCATTGGGTGCCGCTGTTGGATGCTGGACGGGAGCTGGTTGAGATGCGTCCTTCCCTCGGGGCACTGTGGCCTCGGAGCGCAGGGTAGTGTGACGAAGGCCAGCGGTGCATGAGCTGGGGTGATAGGACCCTGAGGTTTCCTTAGGTGGGTTCCCCCTGGCGCTGGAGTCATCTGGGAAGCACCCTGAGCCCCGGATCAAGTTCAGCCATCACCAGGGGGTCCCGGTGTCCACTGTGAAGCAGCCACTCAGTGATCAAGTTCCACAGCCTGTGACGGGTCAGTCCACGCGGCTTTCTGACCCGAATCCCTTGTCTCTCGTTTTCCGGGAACTCAGCTTCAGGAACGGGGTCCCCTTTCCCGTCGGTTAAACCGCGGGTGAGTAGGGAAACAAGTCTGTCGACGGATCAAACAAGCCCTCGCTGCGTGATTGAGACGGAGCGCCGGGCCTCCTTGGTCTGGATCCTCAACGGGTGGCCCGTTTGCCTGGCGGCCGCGGTTTTCCCCTCTGTCTGTGTAGACACAGTTGGCCAGCCTGCTTGCCCCCCGACAGGTGTATGACCTGAGGCCTTGCTGGCTTGGAGCGTCTTCATTCTGAAGACTTAGCTGGTTTTGGAAACCAAAGTGTGTTCAGGAACATTCCAGACCGAGAGGCAGCAGAGCAAATAAATGGCAGGCAGGAAGCGTCACTAGGCGGAGGCAGGAGAGGCAGTCGGGACTAGTGGGGACTGGGGCCAAATAGAGGGAGAGGGAAAGGCTCATTGTCAGGTGTTTGTTGAGTATCTGCCTGTGTCAGTTCTCTCGCTGGTCTTGCCAGGCCCTCCCCATCTTTGTGGGGGCACTGGGGTGGGCTCCTGAGGCCTTCCTGGGGCTCTGCAGAGGAAAGGGGATAGATGGGGCCCATCGGCTCCTCGCCCTGTGCCGAGAGCCCTGTCGCATGCGGGAGGCAGAGCCTGTGTGGACGTCATTTAGGAGGGAGACGGCCCCCGAGGAGTCCTGGGGGTGGGGGGTGTAAGTGCCCTGTGTCTCCTGGCCGCCATGCCTTTCACTCTGTGGTGTCCAGGCCTTGCTTGTTGGCTCCTCTGTCTATTGGGCATTGGAGTGCTGGGCGTGCTGGCTGAGAGACCAGGTACAGTGGGCAGCTCCAGGACAGCACTGGATCTGCCTGAGCGCCTCCACAGAGGCAGGGACCCCAAGATGATGGAAGTGAGGGTGTCCCGGGCAGAGGGAACAGCAGGTACAAAGGCTCGGGGCCTGAGAGAGCCCAGTGCCCTCCGAGTCTTCGGAACAGGGGTCCCAGTACCTTCCAGGGTCTTGAATGAAGGAATGGGGAAAAGTCAGGAGACCCCCTTTGACTTGCTCACATCGGATGAGCAAATAGGTGTTTCTCTACTCTGTGGGGAAGACAGGTGCAACAGGATGACGTAGGGCAGCTCACTGTGTCCGTGGAGGCAGTAGGGGTTGGTGAGGCCTGCGGCTAACTGGAGAGATTGCGCCGCGTGTCAGCTCCCCCTGACTCTTGGCCACGTGGCCCTGTACCTTCCGATTTTTATGACGAGCCGGCTGGGGATCTGGTTTATATGAAATTGCCTCAAAAGCACCAGTAAAACACTGTGTAGGCCCAACAACTCAACTTTGCTCTTGAAGTCTGCCCTCAGCTCCCGTATAAGACCTCTGAGTTAGGTTGTGGGAGGACGAGGGCAAGAGGAAAGGAAGGGATGGTGGCCTGGCCGGCTTGGCTCCGTGGTTAGACCGAAGAGTTGCAGGTTTGATTCCGGTCAAGGGCACGGACCTCGGTTGCGGTTCGGTTTCCGGCCCTGGTTGGGGTTGGGGTTGTGTGGGAGGCAGCCAGTGTATGTCTCTCTCTCTCTCTCTCTCTCTCTCCCCCTCCCCCTCCCACTCTATCGGAAGATAAATGGAGAAGTATCCTCGGGTGAGGATTTTTAAAAAAGGGAGGGATTGTGTGGTTTAGGGCACTGGGGAACATGGCATTTTTTTTCTTTATCGATTTTAGAGAGAGAGGAAGGGAGAGGAAGAGAGAGATAGAAACATCGATGAGAGAGAACATCGATTGGCCGCCTCCTGCATGCCCCACGCTGGGGATCAGGCCCACAACCTGGGCATGTGCCCTGACCGGGAATCGAACCGGCGACCTCTTGGTGCAGGGTCGACGCTCAACCACTGAGCCACACCAGCTGGGCATTTTCTACTGATTTCTATCAGATAGAGCGGGAAGGAGGGGGAGAGAGAGACATTGATATGATAGATACACACCAGTTGGTTGCCTCCCGCACGACCCCAACCAGGACCAGGAATTGAATCGCAGCCGAGGTGCGTGCCCTTGACCGCAGTCGAACCCGCGACTCTGGTCTGCGGGACGACGCTCTAAGCGCCGAGCCAGACCCGCCAGGCAGAGCACGGGAGTGTTATTTATAGCACAGACGCTTTTGTTTCCTCTTCCTGTCCGAGCTGCCCTGGATTAGCCATGGCCCCTGTGATGCTGAGTTCGTGGGCTTCTCCAGAGAGATTTCGTCTTCCACTCAAGCTGTGGTGGCCCAGGCTGGGGTGCCCCGGATGGAGAAAGGAGGCGCCCGTGCTCTGCCACCCACAAAGTCGGAGGCGAGGCGGGGCCCGCCTGTCACCTCGCAGACTGTCCCGGTGAAGAGCTGCCGAGGTGGACGCGCAGGGCGGCTGCCCAGGTGCCGACAGGGGGGGCACAGCGCCACCCTCCAGGCTGCGTGGCCGGGCCCAGGTGCCCTTCCTGAGCTGCTGCCTCCTCGCCCGGCGGGGTGCCCCATGACTCCTCGTGCTCCCTCCTTGCCGTCCCTGCCTCCGTGGGACTGAACCGGGGGTGACAAGCGGGCTCCAGGCTCACACGCCGGGTCCCAGAGCAGAAGAGCATGGTGTGCTGACAGTGGGAATTGATCCTCCCTGAACACCGTCTTCCTCCTCCCACCACCACCGGCCTGTCCTCGGGCTGTGCCCTCCAGGGTCAGAGCGGTGACCCTGAGTCCCAGCCCTGAGGCATTGCTGGCACCCAGCGGAAGCTCCCACACTCTCCCCAGGAGGGCCGGGGAATCGCGGAGCCTGGACGGCATCCTTGGGGGGCGGGGAGCCTGCCTTTCTCACTGGCGCCCTGGCCGTGCTGATGCGCTGGGCCGGGATCTCTCAGAACCTCAGCCTGCAGGAGGCTTACTGGGGAGGGCCCCAGGGACGCCCCGAGGATAGAGGAAGGTGACAAGGGGAAACCGAGGCCTAGTGCAGGCTCACTGGAGCCCTGACTGGCCAGCAGGGTGCTTTGGAGCTGGGATGGCCTTCGAGGTCTTTGGGGGGGGGCTGCGAGGGCCGGGTCTCGGGCCACAGGCCCTGGACAGCTGAGGGCACTCTCTGTGGCTGGGACAGCCATGTCCGCTCTGGAAGGGGACCTGGCCAGTCTGTCCGGGGGGACAAATCCTGCATATTTGCAAACCGCCCTTTGCAGTGCTCATGACCTGACCAAATGCTCAGCCACAGCACGCGCAGTACAGGGTCCCCACACCCAGACAGGTGACAACCCCTCACCTCCGCCCTGCCCCAGAGACAAGGCCCGTCCCAGCGTGCCCTGCGATGCCGCCTGGCCCTGCGCCGTCTGGGGGCCGGGGAGCCCTGCCTGGACCACCAGGGTGGCTTGCTTCTTTAAAGCAGGGGGCTGTGAACTTTGTGGAGGCCTCTTCGTATTCTGATAGAGGAAGATGCAGGCCCCGCCATAAACGTTTGGGGTGACAGCCCCTTTGTGCTCACACCCCGGAGCCCTTACGCCTGAGCCTTGGCCGGCGAGGGCTGAGCCCCCGTCTCCTGGCCCCTGCGCCCGGAGATTCAGCCTGAGCGGCTGGTGAACCCGTGTTCTGGGCTGTGGCCCGAGCGTCCTCTCCTTGAGGTGAATCACTGTCCGACGCTGGGCCGGCTCCGAGCGTTGGGTGGCGGCCCAGTGGTTTATAGTTCATGATTCATGGACGAGGGGGCCGAGTTATCTCCGCTGATGGCAAAGCCGAGCCCAGGAATGCTGTGGTCAGTAGCTGGGCTAACTGCAGACCGCCAGGGAGCCTAGGGTGAGGCTGTCGCTTGCCAGGCACTGGGGCCTGTCCCAGCAGCAGTGGTGACCGTGTGGCCTGGCCTCCCGGGGATGGGGGGGCCGTGCTGTGGAGGGAGCGTGTCGCCAAGGGTGAGTGGTCACTGGGCTCGTCCGGTTGGGCCCGGAGGGGACAGTGGGTAACGGGGGAGTTTGGTCGGTTGGGTCTCCTCGTGGCTACGTGGTCTGTGGTCTCTGTCCACGGAGCTGGGCACAGGGATGGGAAACACCCCTCCTGGGCGCCCAGCCTCTGGTCTGCCCCTCCCAGGGCCTGGGCCGGGGAAGTCCAGGGAGGGGACCACTTCCTCCCTCCAGCTTCCAGCCTGCACGCCCTCGGGCTGCCGCTCTTCCTGTCCCGCTGCCCCGGCCTCGGGGGGCAGACCTCTCGCCCGTCTCCTGCTTCTTTCTGGGTTGATCTATGTTTGTTATTTTGTTTCTGTCTGCCTGCTCTGCCTCCCGCATAGCTCCCAGACGCGCGCGCACACACACACACCCTCCTCCCTGGACTCTCCAAGTCGGGGCCTCTCACCTTCCTCCGCACCCCGATCCCGCTTCCCACCCCTCCCCCAGCCTCCTCTTCAGGCTCCCTGCTCAGGGACCGGTGACCCTGCCCCCTCGCTGTGGCTCCGGAGGCTGGGCAGCCTGAATGAGGACAGTGTGACCCAGGAAGGTGTTCAGGCGCGGTCCGTGGGGGCGGGGCCCTCACTGCAGCTGTGGGTCTGGTTCCCAGGGCCTGGCCTGCCTCCCCCCGCATGGCCCACCCGGTGCAGTCTGGTGGGAACATGCGGAAGGCCAGGCAGGGCCGAGCTGCCTCCAGGCGGGGCCGTGTGACCGTGATCCCCTTGCGTGGCACCCCAGACGGCCACCCGGGCAGGGCTGGGTCCAGCTGGGGGGTCGCCCTCTTCCCTGCGGCCCAGGCTGCAGGAGGCAGCTGCTCGACTCTGCGGGGGGCAGCTGGGCCTAGGGCTCCAGTGAGCAGATGTCCCCGCTTCCCCGCCCCGCCGTGCGCTAAGTGGGAACAGACCCGTGGGAGGCTCCTCCAGGCCCACGGTCCCCCAGACATGCCCCAGGGGGTGCCGTTCTCAGTACGGCAGCTGGAGCGTGGGCCCCCGGGAGGCAGGAGAGGCAGTACCCCAGGGACCCATCAAGCTGGGCTGCTGTTTTGGGAGAAGAAAAACACAGCCTCGTGGGCCGTGATGTGGTGGCTGGGGAAACCACATCAAAGGGGAGGAGGACACAGAGCGTGTGAGTCCCGCCCAGAAAACATGCGCATCAGTCGGACCCCGGCGGGGGGAGGCTGACAGGCGGGCACCCGGACATCCCAGCTGGGCTGCCAGGCTTCGAGAAGCAGTCACCGCCGCTGGAGTGTCCTGGGCCACCTGGGAATCTGTATTTTCCTGGGGTCATTGTCCCAAGCGGTTAGGGAGCGAGTAGATGCGGTCCCGGACTGACACCCACGTGGGAGGTGGGCAGCGGAGGCGGCGGATGAGGGGCGGAAGCTTGAAGGGAGCTGACTCCTGAGGGTTCCCCGAGGGGGTGTCATGGCCACTCAGACCTGAGTGACGAGAAGGAACTGGCCAGGCAGAGGGCACAGCTGGGCAAAGGCCCTGAGGCAGGAACAGTGTGGCATCCCTAGGGAGGTGGGGGTGCAGCCCTAGGGAAGGGGGCGAGGTGGGCAGGGGCTAGAAACGGGCCTCTGATTCCACCCCTGGCTGGGAGGACAGGGTCTCATTGACGATTTAAAACAGAGCTTTGGCCCAGCCGGTGTGGCTCAGTGGTGGAGCGTCGACCCTGCACCGAGAGGCTGCCGGTTCAATTCCAGGTCGGGGTACATGCCCAGTTGTGGGCCTGATCCCCAGTGGGGGGCGTGCAGGAGGCAGCCAACCGATGTTCTCTCTCATCAATATTTTTGTCTCTTTCTCTCCCTTTTTCTCTCTAAAATCAATAAAGAAAAGACAAAAGATTAGTTAAAAAAATAAAGCAGAACTTTGGCCCTGGCTGGTTTGGCTCAGCAGTTAGAGCCTCTGCCCGCAGACCAAAGAGTCGCGGGTTCGATTCTGGTGAAGGGCACCTGCCTTGGTTGCGGTTTGGGTCCCTGGCCCTGGTCGGGGTCTTGGGAGGCAACCTATTGATGTGTCTCTCTCACATCGATGTTTTTCTCTCTCTTTCTCTCTCCCCTCTCCCCTCTCTCCCACTCTCTCTGAAGATAAATGGAAAAACATCCTCAGGTGAGGATATAAAAACAATAAAAAGTAGCAGGGCCCCCGAGCTGTGTGAGGTGTTGCTCAGGGTCTGTCGGCCTGGGGCAGTGAATGCGGGGGAGGGTTTAGCCACCAGCGAGGCCCCATCCGAGGCCGTGCCGATGGCCCTGGTGCTAACACCACGATTCCGCCGGACGTCACTGGACGTGGCACTGGGAAGGGTCCACACGGCGCGTCACTGCGTCCTGTCTCTGCCATGTGGATACACCCAGTGACGTCAGGAGCCCCGAGAGCATGGGGACCTCCAGATGGAGTCAGCTCATCAGGGAGTTTCCAGTCCCTGCAGCCCCTGTTCTTGTTACAGTGTCTTTAACTGTAAGTTAGGGGTTTCACCCCTTAACGGCGGTGGTTGGATGACCGGCCTGCAGGTGGACATTGAAGTCCGGTCCCCTGAGCGGGTAGGAGCTGGCTGGCTCCAGCCACGTTTGCCTGCATCTTGTAAGGCAGAGGTTCTCAACCTGTGGGTCGCAACCCCTTTGGGGGTCGAATGACCCTTTCACGGGAGTAGCCTAAGTCATAACAGTGGCAAAATTATTGTTATGAAGTAGCAACAAAAATAATGTTGTGGTTGGGGGTCACCGCAACACGAGGAGCTGTATTTTATTTTATTTTTTTATCCTCATCTGAGGACATTTTTTCCATTTTTTGTTCAGATAGAGTAGGAAGGAGAGAAAGGAAGAGAGAGAGAGAGAGAGAGAGAGAGAGAGAGAAAGAGAAACATTGACGTGAAAGGGACACATCGAGTGGCTGCCACCCACACGACCGACCAGGGCCGGGGACAAACTGCAACCGAGGTACGCGCCCTTAGCGGGAACCGAATCCGGGTCTCTCCAGACCGCAGTCTGATGCTCTAACCGCTGAGCCAAACCGGCCAGGGCACGAGGAGCTGTGTTAGAGGTCATGGCGTCAGGAAGGTGGAGAACCTTCCTGACGAGGAGCGGTAAGGAGTCGCCCCCCACGACTGAGGCGGCACCCCTCTGGTGGACTGGATCCGTGATAAGGAGGGGCTGCCAGCCAACAGAACACTGTTCTGCCTTGGTCTGACCCCTGACCCCACCTCCCACCACCCTCGGGCTCCTGGGGTCCCCCTTCCCCACTGCCCAGACCTGAGGGTGTGATGAGGGCAGACCCCTCTTGGGATGCTCTGGCTGGAGGCCCCGGGCACACAGTAGCTGCTCAGCAGGTGTTTGTTGAATGAATGAATGAGATGGAGCACAGTCGGTGCTGCTGGGTCTCAAGAGGGTCTCCGAACGAGCTTCGAGGACCTGTTGTCGGAGGGTTTGGTCCCACCGCCCCCCCCGATTGTAGTTCCCCTCTCCCTGGACTTGCTTCTCTCCTGGCTCCAACGCCACTTCTCCCTCCACCAGCTGCCACATTGCCTTGGCCACGGGGTGGGCCACGCTGTCCCCGCCACAGCAGTGGCGGCAGGACGCTCCTGTCCCCAGTGTGGGTCTGAAAGGCAGCCGAGCGGGTCAGCATGTCCAGGGTGTCATCCGTGAGGACCGTGGGCGTCTTCATGTCAGCCTGCCTTGCCCATGCAGGTCCCCGCCCTGGAATGTCCCCTCATCCTTCTCCACCAGGAGCCTTGGGGACTCAGCTCAGTCTGCCTCCCTCGTCCCGTGGGCCAGGGTGAGGCGGCCCCGTGTGCGGTGTGCTGGGTACCCAGTTTCCTCGTCACTGCAGCCTCTTTCTGTTCCTTGTCTTCATCACCTGACGTGCTGACTCCCTCTGTGCCGTCGGGGACCGCGGGTAGCTGTGGCTTCGTGTTCCCCTTGGGGGCTCAGAGCATGCTTGTGGGGGGAACGGACAAGTGGGTGGCACAGTTGGGCTTGAGTGGGGGTGAGGAGTCTCTAATCTCCTAGCCCAAGGTGGCAGACAGAGCACCTGCCTGTAGCATCTTGCTCGGAAATGCTGTGTGACCTTGGGTGAGTTGCTGAACCTCTCTGTGTCTTTGTATTTCTCTCTTATAACCCGGCTAGCATGAGGGTTGTTGGGAGGACTTGGTTAACGAGGTGTGCCACGAGGAGACGGCCTTCTCCGACGCTGGGGCGCTGCCGGCACTGCCGTGTTTATCCGTGCTGCTGGCCTCGAAGCCGCTGGGCGGGGACCGTGGCGCCGCTCGGCTGTCGGGGGTTGCTGTCCGGCACTCAGCTCTGGAAGCAGGTCCCTCGGGATTGGAGCTGAGGTCTCTGGCCAACCGTACACTCGGCCAGCTTTTCCGCAGAGCCGTGCTGTGGTGTGGGGGGTACGTTCCCACCGAGCACTGGGCAGGGAGCGCATCCTGACCGGTGTCGGGTCTGAGAGGCAAATAGGACCCCTTCACGAGCTGCAGGATCATCTGAGGGGCTGGGGTTTGGCTGGTTCTTCCCCCAGATCCACAGGCACCCTCACCTGCTGCCAGGGGCAAGGGGTCTGCGGTCTGGGAGCCCAGCATCATCCTGCCCCAGACCCCCCCAGTCAGAGCTGCACCGTTCCGGTGTCAGCAGTTTTTGTCAATAAAGTTTTATCGGTACACGGCCCCACTCATTTGTTTAGTTTGGCTGCTGCCTCGCTGCCAGCGCAGAGCAGAGTGGCCCTGACAGATGGAAGGAGCAGCACCCCGAAGTCGGCGGCGGCTGGGCCTTCCGGAAAGCGGGGTCCAGCTCCTGGTCTGAGGGCCAGTTCTCACACCCAGCTGCCCCTTGGAATCACCTGGGAATTCAAACCCACCGATACCTGGCCCTCACCCCGAGGTTTCCCGCGTGACTGGGGGGGTGCGGCCTCTGAGGACTTCCCCGAGCTCCCCGGTGGTCGGGCTGCAGCCCTTGAATCGCCCAGGACGTGCCCAGGTGGGCGCGAGCCCGGAGGCAGGGTGCTGGCTGGTGAGGACCACGCTTCCCCCTGAGGTTGACCGAGGGCGTTCACGGGTCGTGTTCGCAAGGGGCGCTCGTGGTGCCCGGGACGAGTCGCCGGTACTGGGGGCTTTCTGATCCTCCCTGTCACCCTCAGGACTTCAGACAGGTCGGGACCGGGCCAGCAGAATGTGGGTGTGACGGAAGCACTCGGGAAGTGCCAGCATCTTCCTCCGCGGGGCTTTTTGAGGACTCGGAGGGGCACTTGGCTCCATGCCGGGTGCAGGTGCAGCCCCCTGGGCTCAGCCCTCACGATCGGGGTGCATCAGTGCGGGGCCGGGGTGCCGAGGGGCTGAGAGGCTGGGCCGGGGCCTCGATGGGGAGCGACACTTGCTGGCTGTGGGGGGCAGACAGCGCCTGCGGGGATCAGATCCCAAGGGGCCTGGAGCCCCACCGGCCTAGACCCAGAGGACGATGGCAGGTGATCAGGAGAGAGGCCACTGAGGGGGCAGCAGGGAAAACGTTGGAGTGAAGCTGCAGCCCCTTGGGGGTTCTTGGCACAGACACCGCGGAGGGCCGTCTTGGGAGACGCCGTGTGGTTGGAAAGGCCCTGCCGGGTTCCAGCCCTGGGCGTGGGTTCCCAGGGGTGCCAGAGCTGGCAAGGCGACAGGTGGAGACAGGTGGCCCAGCTGGCCAGGGTGTGAGTCCTCAGGGAGCCAAGCCGTCTCCCCGCCCTGGGCCCCGGGCCCCCACTCCACTCATCCCTCTGCCCCATGTGAACGGGGAGAGCGCTGGGCCTGGCTCCCCCTGCAGGCCGGCTCCAGAAGCACCTTGGTCTGTGGCTCCCGGGCTGCTGGAAGATTAGCCTCGGGGTTTGAGGGTTCGGTGTGGGAACGGGCTAGTTCAGGGTCACTGGCTCCCGTCGGAATCAGCAGCGACATGGGGGGAGAGGCTGTCGGAGGCTGGTCATTGCGCCTGTCTCTTTCCTCTCCTCTTACAGAAAAGAGGGGGCTCTTGGGAAGGGGGCGTAGACCCTGTCCAGGGCTTCCAGGTGGACACTAGTGCAGCCTCAGGGAGCCGGGGTCCTGCAGAGCCCCGTTCGGTGCCCCGGCACCCACAGAATGCCCGCGGCTGCCCCGTGCTCAGCTGCGCCGGGGCCTGGGGGGTGGGCTGCAGCCGGAGTGACTGGCGTCGACGGGACGAGTTCCGGGTTCAGAGGAGTGACGGGGAGAATGGACCCCCTCCTCCACTGGATGGGTTTCCTCCCCTTGGTCTGGAAGTCGGCCGCACCGGGCCCCTGGCTCACACTGAATAGCTTTTCGGAGCTTTATTTCCACTTCACTCGGCTCGGGGGGTGGCGAGAGGGTCCGGCTTGGCAGCTGCCCTCAGGGAGGGCTCGGGCGGCCACGGCGATCCGTGTGCTTTGAAAGGAGTCGGGCAGCCCAGAAGGAGTCGGGTGGCGTGCGGGAATGCGCCGGGGACCCCCACTTCCTCTCCTGTCTGGGGAGGCCCAGTGTGATGGGCAGGCTGGCTGGAGGCCACCTCACCTGCCGGCCTCGCTGGGAGGACATGAAAGGGGGGCTGGTTTGCTGTGAGCGTTTTGATCTCCGCGTGAAATGGGGGGCTCCCCCTCCCCTCCGAGGGCCCCGGGCAGCAGAGCGGCCCTGTCACAGCGGCAGGCAGCCCCCCCCCCCCCAGGGGCCGGAGCACGGACCTGAGGCTGAGAGGCGCCTGAGTCTTGGCGGGGAAGGCAGGGCTGGCAGTCGGGGTGTGGGGCTCCCCGATGCTCCCTCTGCCCCTGCCTGAGGCTGACCAGGGCCCCGCCTGCTCCCTCGGCTCCCGGTCCACACCCCTGCCGCCTGGCTGACACGGAGGCAGGGACCCCCCCCTTCAGGGGTCAGGCGTCAGTGCACAGAGTGGTCAGGACCCTCCAAGGTCACACAGCCGCGGGGCGGGGGAGGCATTTGGCACCAGCACTTCCTACACCTCACTCCATGACTCCCGCCTGGGGAGCCCTAGGTTCTGTGACCCCGCACCCCCAAATCCGCAGCATCCTCTGCCCACGGCCTCTTCCAGCGACTGCACCATGTTCCCCTTCACCCCCACCAGCCTGCGGGCCCAGGTGCAGACTCACCTGCCTCACTGTCCCCCCTTCTCCCCCCACCCCTGGTCTAGCAGCAGCAGCAGCAGCAGCAGCAGATGCCCCGGAGCAACCAGGAGGAGAAGGAGGAGAAGGAGAAGGAGGCCGAGAAGGAGGAGGAGAGGCCGGATGTGGAGAATGACAAGGAGGAGCTGAGCAAGTAAGGCTGGCTGGCGGGGACCCCAGGCGGCGGGGGGACCCCAGGCGGCGGGCTCTGCGCTGGGCCCAGGTGGGGCCCATGGGCGACCCCGTGCAGGTGTGCGGGGACGTGCTGATGGTGTCTCCAAAGTGCCTGCCAGGAAGAGAGGCGTTTCTGCTGGGCCCCTGACAGCCCCCCCGGAAGCCTCCCCCTCTCCCTCCTCCCTGCCCTTCTCTCTCAAACCCTCCCGAGACCTTGCACACTGATAGCTCATTTGAGCTCCACTCCTGAGCTAATAAATCCAGGCAATGGCTTTGGAACTCTGCCCTTTCATCTCCTCCCCTCCCCGGGCTAGTCTCCTGAGACCCCGGGAGGGGACGGGATCGGAGGAGCTCGGAGGACTGGGCATGCAGGCAGCCCCCCTTCAGAACGATCGCTGTCAGGATAAGCCCTCACGGTTCACGGCACAGCTTCGCTCCGGGGCTGCCGGGGCGGAGGGAGCACGGCCGGCCCGAGGCCCGCACAGGAAGGGGGCGGAGGAGGCGATGGCGGGCTTGGCACCAGGCGCCTGGGACGGGCTCGGGAACGGGCTTTCGGAACATCTGGCCGTCACCCGGGAGGACCTTCAGGAAGATGATGGGAGGCGGAGGGGATCACCTTCAGCAGCCCCACAGTACACCCCCCTGAGTCGGCCTCAGAGAAAGGCTCAGTCTGGGTGTCAAGGTCACCTGCACCCCCACGCACCTGGCGCAGCCTCTGTAAGAGCCGTGGGGTACACCGCCCTGCTGGGAGTCCCCTCTTTGGGGAGAGCATGGCTGTACCCCACGCAGACGCAGAGCGCTTCTCTGGTGTATGAGACGGGGTCTCCACAAAACAGCCCCTCACCCCCACCCTCACCGAGTGACGGGCAGAGCCACCCGGTCAGCTGGCAGCCCGCTCCCGTCGGGGGCACGAGCTGAGAGCTGTTGACAGGGTACAGGCCGCTCCCGCCGGCTCCCCGGTGAGCAGGAGGCCTGGCCGGCTGCTGCCTGCCGCGCTCCGCCCGCTCAAGAAGCGCAGGTCTCTTGCCGCTGCACCCCGGTGACACCGTCCCTGTCGCCCTCTCTGGCCTTCAGGGAGAAGACGGATGACACCTCTGGGGAGGACAACGATGAAAAGGAGGCAGTGGCCTGCAAAGGCCGCAAAACCGCCAACAGCCAGGGGCGCCGCAAAGGCCGCATCACCCGCTCGATGGCCAATGAGGCCAACAGCGAGGAGGCGGCCACCCCCCAGCAGAGCGCCGAGCTGGGTGAGTCGCGGGCCAGGGCAGGGCGCTGGGGCGCAGCAGGCTCCATGTCCCCGCTTTCTTTTCTTGTTAATCCTCCCCCAAGGATAGTTTTCCATTTGTTTTCAGACAGAGTGGGAGGGAGACAGAGAGAGAGAGAATAGAGAGAGAGGGACATCGATGTGAGAGAGACGCATCAGTTTGTTGCCTCCAGCATGACCCCGACCAGGGCCGCAGAGACTGAACAACAGCCGAGGCACATGCCTTTGTCTGGAGTCGAACCCGTGACCCTGTGGTCTGTAGGCCGATGCTCTAACCACTGAGACAAACTGACCAGGGCAATGTCCCAGCTCTAAGTGAACCTGCTGTGTGACCTGGGGTGACTTCCTTAACCTCTCTGTGCATCCTGGTTGCCTGTAACCATGGGGTGCGCGTTTCCATGACTCCGTGTGTGGGAGGAGCCTACAACAGTCCGGTGGGTGCGGAAGGTGCTCAGTGGCCGGCAGCCGTGGTGATTCTAGAACTGAGAGTTCCCATAAAAACCCAGACCCCCAGTTTGGGTTCTGCTGGTCAGTCAGGTCCGCCTGCATTTCCACCGGGTAGCAGCTGCTGGACAGAGTAGCTCCCGCCCCTTTTTAGAAGGACCTGCGTGCGAACTGTCCCCACCCTGCCCTACCCCTGGTCGGCACCTGGGTTCCTCATACATTCACCCCTATGGGCTGAAGGCTTGAGTAGCAGTTTCCAAGTTTAGCCACCGGGGGGCAGCCATGTGTGTCTGTCCTCTGTACCATGCTGGCTCTTTGGGGCCCACACTCCTGCCTCTGTGGGAGCCCCCACCCCTGGCCCTGAGTGCTGGGACTGAGCAGGGGAACCCAGAGGCGAGGCTCAAACACGGTCCACGGCAGGATGCCTCCCCAGGTGGCAGTGATGGAGGTGAATTTCCATTTGTCGCAGATACCCCCTCCCCCACACCCAGGGTCTGTCTGTCCCTTCTTTCCATGGGAAGTAGTGTGTACCCATTTCATAGATGGGCGATTTGAGGCCTCGAGAAGGGATACGGCTTCTGTAAAGTCGGGTTCAAACTCAGCCTTTGGGCTTTGTTCGGCCAGCCGCCCCTTGGGGCCAGCGTCCCTGAGTTCCGGGGGGTTGCTCTGGAGCCTGGGCTGCTGATGGGCTGGACGGGGGGTGGGAGAGAGAGTGGGCGGTCCCAGCACGCCCACCTGAGTCTCAGACTTCACAGCCCCACCCCCCCGGGGTCCCGTGGGGAGGAAGGGAGAAGTTGGCCCGGCAGCCAGGAGTGGGGAGGTGCCCATGCGGGTGGGGCACACTCCCCTCTGCTAGGATTTACCCCGCTGCCAGCCGGTTTCGAACCCCGCACTGTTCTGGATCCACGGAGCTGCCGCCCTCTCCACCAGGGTTGCTGTTTTGTTTGTTTTTGTTTTTGTTAATCCTCACCTGAGAATATTTCTTTAGAGAGAGCAGAGGGAGGGGGAGAGAGAGAGAGAGAGAGAGAGAGAAACATCGATGTGAGAGAGACTTATCAATTGGTAGCCTCCTGTATACACCCTGACCAGGGCCAGGGATTGAACCTGCCACCCAGGTACATGTCCTTGACCAGAGTCCGACCTGAGACCCTTCCGTGTGAGGCCCGATGCTCTGCCCGCTGAGCCACACCAGCCAGGGCCTCCCTGGGGTCTTCAGTAAGTGATGAGCAGGGGTGGCCCCGGGGGTGTCACAGGCAGGGAGACTCAGAGACCAGGCTCAGACACAGGCCGCAGCAGAGACTTGGCCACGGGGGTGTCACAGTGGGCAGGGAGACTCAGAGACCAGGCTCAGACACACACCACAGCAGAGACTTGGCCGACTCGGGGCCAGCGCCACGTGGCATTCCTCCTGGTACCGAGAGTCTGGGGAGAGCGTACCAGTTGCCCTGTGGCCAGGGCTCTGTCAGGGCATCTCAGCCCAGAGGACAACTGGCCGTGTCTGGAAACATTTTTATTTGTATGTATAACCTTCACCCGAGGACATCTTTCCATCGACTTATTTCAGACAGAGTGGGAGGGGTGGGGAAGAGAGAGAGAGAAACATCGATGTGAGAGAAACACGTCAGGTGGTTGCCTCCAGCATGACCCAGCCTGGTGCTGGGGATCGAACCTGCAACAGAGGTACATGCCGTTGACCAGGGATCGAACCCAACATTGTCTCAGTCCGAGGGCCGACGCTCTAGCCGCTGAGCACCACCCAGCCCCCAGGGGGCCTCGGCTCAGATGAGGCCCCAGCCCTCTGGAGCCCACGTTTCTCGTGCCTGTCATCCCTGCCCCCCTTCCTCACGGAGTCAGGGTGCTCCTAGGGGGGCAGCCCCGTCGGACCAGGCCCAGGACTGCCTCGGTTTCCCGCCTGTGAAATGGGGTGACTGCACACCCCGGCCGGTCGCGCGGGGCTGGAGCGGGGCCTGAGCAGCTCCGTGGCCCGTGCCGACGTCAGCGCCCTCCCTTGCAGCCTCCTTGGAGATGAGCGAGAGC
The DNA here is from genome assembly GCF_014108415.1 of Molossus molossus. NCBI lineage: Eukaryota > Metazoa > Chordata > Mammalia > Chiroptera > Molossidae > Molossus > Molossus molossus. The sequence continues at coordinate 36,209,640 of NW_023425358.1, read as the reverse complement.
TCCCGCTGGACCGAGGAAGAGATGGAGACCGCCAAGAAGGGTGAGGCCTGCGGCCGGGGGTCGGGGGTCGCGGGGGCACGTCGACGTGCTGGGCCGTGACGGGGCGGCGGTGTGGTCTGGGGGACAAGCTCTGCTCCCGGGGTGTTCTCCGGTTGGTCATTGCCCCTCGGAGCCCCAGTTTTGCCCTCCAGAACAGGGGACTGCGCGCCCACATTTGCAGGCCCCGCGAAGTGTCCCCGGGGTGCCGTCGGGTCACAGCTCAGGAGTAGACCGCTCCTGCCGTGCACGTGGTCGGTGGGAGGCTCCCTGCGGAGTCGGCGCCTCCTGGCTCTGTAGACGGCAGCTGTGCGTCTGGGCACCTCGGGTGGGGGTCAGCACCTGCCGGTGGCCACCGCGGTGGGATCCCAGGGTCAGGCTGTCCCGCAGGGCTGGGGTGTCTGGCTCCTGAGTGCCCCGGTGCCCGCCCCTGTCCTCCCTCAGAAGCCACCAGCATGGTTGTGTGAGCCGATCGCTGGGTCCTTCGCTTCCTGGCTTGGTGACCTGTCCTTGGGCCTGTTTCCCCACCTGTGAAGTGGGCAGAGTGTCTCAGTTGGCCGTGAGGAACGGGGGGATGGGCCGTGTCCGGGGGGATCCCGGTCTCTGGAGCGCCTCCAGCCCGGCCCCTCCCTGGCCGGTGCTGACGGGAAGGCTGGGGTGGCCCTGAGCTCCCTCTGCCTGCAGGCTCAGTTCCCCGGACCCCAGCCCGGAGTAGGGCCTGGTTTCCGTCCTTGAGTTACGGACGAGGAGGCGAGGGGCAGAGGCCAAGCATGGCCCAGGTCCTGAGCCGAGTGTGGAGGGGCGGGAACACGCTCTCTCCCTGCTCCTGTCCCTGACATGTGGCTTCTTTGTGTCCAGAACCCCAGGTCGTGACGCGCGGGGGAACAGACAGGGAGCAAACGGCCTTCCCAGTGAAGGGCCTGCTGGTGTCGCGACCGCGTGTGTGAGCGCAGTTGGGCCTGGAGGCTGGGACCCTGGCCCCTGGGCTGCCAGCCTGCCCCATGCCCACCCCGGGACAGGGTGCTGGGCTTGGTGCTTCGGGGACTGAGCAGGCCCCTCCGCCTGGGCAGCCGGGCTCCTTGCTCCAGCTCCCAGCCCTCAGGGGAGGCGGGTCCTTGACCCCCAGCATCATTCAGATTTGGGGGAGCCAGCTGCCTCCTCCCACAGGCTCAGGAGGCTAAAGGGGGCCCCTGGAGCTGTTGTGACCCGGCAGGGCATACGTACTGTCAGCCCCCGAGGGGCCCTGGGGTCGCTTTTCTCTGTCCCCCGCATCCGCTCTGTGGTTTCTGCGTGGGGTGCACCGTGGGGTGCGGAAGAGGCTTTATTGAAAACTGTGATATTTTTTTTTCCCTTCAGTTCTGGTAAAACACACACAATGTACTGTTTCAGCCGCTGACAGTGCCGTTTGGCAGTGCCGAGTGTGTTCACAGTGTTGCACGGAGGCGCCGTCCGGGCCCGAGCCTCACACCTGCTGGTCTGCTTTCTGTCCTGCGTGCCTGCCTCTCGGACCCGCGCGCGGGTGACTCACCCGGTGCACGCCCTTCGGTGTCTGGCTTCTCTCAGGCAGCATCCGTCTGCCAGGCCCACCCGTGGGGCAGCGCGTCGGGGCTCATTCCCGCCCGGCTGCGTCCTGCTCCGCGGTGCGGGCGACCCACCTCTGTCACTCAGTCGTTCTGGGGTTGACGGGCCCGTGGGTGGTTTCCACTTCTCGGGGGCTGGGCCCCGTGTGTGTGCAATGCGTGGGTTTTGAACCACACGGCAGGCCCTGGGGTCTCGCTGTTGGCGGTGACATTGCCCTGGGACCCACCCGCTGGCTCCCTGTTCACGTCCCAGCCCGCCGGCCGAGCTCCCACGCCCGACTCCCTCTGTCGTCACGGCAGCCCGGCCCTGCCTCCCTCCCTGTTGCCCGGGAACGGGAGTTGGCCGAGTTGGCGGCTGCCCTCTCTCTCCTGTCGGGAAGGGCAGACCTGGGGACTGACGGGGAGGAGGGCCTGGGCTGAGTCACCGCCGAGACAAGTGTGCCCCCGCGTCTCAAGGTTGGTCCTCAGGGGCAGCGGTGAGCTCACCCACGGAGCCGGCAGCGTGAGCGTCACGCAGAGGCTCTGCTCGGTGACATTCGTAACGAGCGCCGGCGGGCTCGTGCGCCGTGAGTTACAGCGATCTGCACAATTACCGCCCAGGGTGGCTGCCGAGGGCTGCGCTGCGGGCAGGGGCGGGGAGGTCGGGCAGGCAGGTGCTGGCGGGGTGGGGAGGCTAAGAACGTTCCGGGGCCCAGGAACCCGGGGAGGCCCTCAGCCAGCTGCGCCCGAAGCAGTTGGCATCCGCCGTCTTTTCCCTTCATTCAGATCCACGGCCCTGCCCTGTGCAGGGAGGGCTGCCCAGAGGTGAGCAGCTGCCCAGAGGTGAGCAGCTGCCCAGAGGTGAGCAGCTGCCCAGAGGTGAGCAGCTGCCCAGAGGTGAGCAGCCCTGGTCCCCCTCTCGGGGAGCCCGGGCAGGTAAGCAGCCAGAGTCCCTGGGCCTCGGGACCACTGAGTCTGTCCGGAGCAACCTGGAGACACCCCCCACCTGGCCTCGGAGGGTGAGCTGGGCAGACCTCGGCCTCTGCACCCTGCCGGCCTGTGACCTCAGGCTGACCGGTCGCCTCTCCGTGCCCCCATGTGCTCATCTGTACAATGGGCGGGAGAGTCCCCCAGGGCTGCTGTAACAGTGCAGACGGTGCCGGCCGGCTGTGCTCTCTCCGAGGGCTCCCGGGGAGGAGCCCGCCTGTCCCCCCTCCTCTGGGGGGCTGACCCTTGGCTCCTTGGCCTGTAGAAACGCCTCCCACCTCTGCCTGTCCTCCCCTGGCCGTCTTCCCACTGCCTGTCCAAACCCCCTCTTCTCAGAAGGGCCCACCCACGTCCAGTGTGGCCCACCCAGCGTCAGCACCTCTCCGAGACCTTCTCCAAACAAGGTCACGTTCACAGGTTTTGGGGGGACGCCATTCAGCCCGGCACAGCCACCTTCATGGGGTTTTGGTGAAAGCAGACAGAAGTGCCTAGGGCGGCGACGTCTCAGACGTGCTGAGCCCCCGTCCCCTGTGGAACTACAGCCCGCTCCTGACCCGTGTGCCCGGCCCGGCCCGTCTGACTCGGCCTCGTTCTCCCTCGCCCCTCAAGGGCAGCTGCGTGCCATCTCCCGGGGTGCTGTGGGGTGCTCGGGCCATTTGTGTGCAGACCCTGGTGCAGGGTGGGTGCTCCGAAGGGGCAGACCCCCAGAGCGGCACGCACACTCTTCCTAAGTTCGAGTCCGGCTCTGCCCCCGACGCTGTGTGGCCCTCAGCAGGTGGCGGCTCCCTGGGCACGAGGGCGGGAGGAGAGGGACCGCTGAGCGGTGGAACCCGGCGGGGGGGCTTCCCGAGGGGGCCTCAGGCTGACACCCCAGCGTGAAGTAACAGGGCTGAGTGACTCCCCAGGCCTGCTTCCCGCGGTGGGTGTCCACGTGTCGAGTCCCCGCGTCCCCACCAGCCGTGTGAAGCAAGTGCTATTATGGCCCCTTTTTCCAGATGAGGAAACTGAGGCCCAGAGAAGCTTTGCGAGGGGCCTCGGGTCCCGCAGCTGCGAGGGGGTGGAGCTGGGGTGTGAACCCAAACACTAGTGACGGCGGGAGTGGGCTGGTGAGGACCGGACGGGCTGGCCCACAGGCCAGGCTGCTGAGGGTGAGGTCATGAGGGGGCAGGGCCCTGCAGGGGGCAGCACGGCCAGGGTCCCTGTGGCCGAGCTGTGTGGCCGAGTCCGAAGCTGTGGAAGGGGGACATAGGCGAGGGGTGGGGAGGCCGGGTCCCTCCCCACTGTGGGTGGCGTTTGTCTGTTGTGCTGAGAGCGTGGGGGAGGGGCAGCCCCAGGTGGGCAGGTGGCACCGTCCCTTCCAGTGTGTGTGGAGTCAGGCTGCCCCCCCCCCCAGGCTGTCACCGAGTGGGGACCGAGCATGTGCAGGAAGCCTCCTTCCCAGGAATTGGACAGCCCCGGGAGCTGGCTGCCCGCCCTCGGGCCCAGCGCCACACTGGCCAGGAGGGCAGGCCAGGCACTGGGCCGGGCTGGGAGGCTCTGGTTCCCCTGGGAAAGGTCAGCCTGGCCGGGCTCAGAGTCGAGCCAGCCTACAGGGCTCCTCCCCGCCCCCAGCCCCACTGCTCCCGTGTGCGGAGCACCAGCTGTGGAGGGCGCGGGAGCCCCTGGGTCCCACCGTTGCAGACCAGGATAGGTGCTGGCCCAGCTCCATGCTGCCAGGCCCTGGTGGCCCCAGGCGAGCGCCCCACTGGCTAGGGGGAGCCCAGGCCGACCCCAGCCCTGTCCCAAGGCTCCAGGCACCTGCCTGCGGGGCGCAGTGAGGGAGAAGCCACGGAGGGCCTCACAGTGGCTGGTTAAGTTCTCTCGGGGTGGAGGTGTGAGCCCCCAGCCACAGAGCCGCTCCACTCAGGGACACGGGTCCCCCGAGGTGCACACGGGGCGTGTCTGCCGTGGTTGCTGCACAGGGTTGGCGGTCGATGTGCCAGGTCCAGGTGTGCTGGGCATTGGAGTGGGCACCAGAGTGGGCACCTGAGGAGGGTTGATGCATGGGGGCGGCGTTCCGGTTGTTGGAGAGACTGTGTGATGTCTCTGGGGGGACCGCTGCCACCTTTGGCCGGGGACAGACTCCTAGGGGGCAGCCTCGGGTCGGTCTCACTGCCTCCCGACCTGACCGCTCCTGGCGGGTGGGGGAGACAGGCTGTGATGGAGAAAGCGGCGCAGCCTGACCCAGGGCAGGCTCCAGACCCCCCTGTTCCTCGTCAGCAGCCTCGAAGGGAAAGCCAGGCACTGCCCCCGTTCACCCCGGGAGGGGCATCCGCACCTCAGGGTCCTGACCCACTTCCTCAGGGAGACCGTGGCGGGTCTGCGCAGTGGTGCGGACGCCTGTTAGCACACGGCTCGTGCTCACCGCTGGGCACTCCGCGTGGATCATCTCATCTTCCCGCGGGACCCTCCAGGCGGGTGCTCCACGCGTGGGAACATGCACCTGCACATGTGTGTGTGCCTCCGCACACGCATGCACCTGCATATGCGTCACACATGTGCACACACGCACACGACTTCTGCTTTGCAGATGAGAAAACCGAGGCCGAAAGGCGGAGTGAGGAGCTGGGCCTGACCGCCGAGAGCACCTTGCCCGGCCCTGCTCCGCTGTGCGGGGAAACGCACTGAAGGCATTGCATAAGGGGCATTTCCCAGGGTGGCGGGCCGGCCTGGACGGATGGCGCAGGGTGGCGGGCACGGCCCGGACGGATGGCGCAGGGTGGCGGGCCCGGCCTGGACGGATGGCGCAGGGTGGCGGGCCCGGCCTGGACGGATGGCGCAGGGTGGCGGGCCGGCATGGATGGATGGCGCCGGGCTGGCGGGCGGGCCCGGATGGATGGCGCAGGGTGGGCGGCCGGCCCGGACGGATGGCGCAGGGTGGCGTGCCGGCCCGGCGGATGGCGCAGGGTGGTGGGCCCGTCCTGAGGATCTCGGCGCAGGTGGCGGGCCGGCCGGACTGGATGGCGCAGGGTGGCGGGCCGGCCCGGCTGGATGGCGCAGGGTGGTGGGCCCGGCCTGGACGGATGGCGCAGGGTGGCGGGCCGGCCCGGACGGATGGCGCAGGGTGGCGGGCCGGCCCGGACGGATGGCGCAGGGTGGCGGGCCGGCCCGGACGGATGGCGCAGGGTGGCGGCACAGCCTGGACGGATGGCGCAGGGTGGTGGGCCGGCCTGGACGGATGGCGCAGGGTGGCGGCACGGCCTGGACGGATGGCGCAGGGTGGCGGCACGGCCTGGACGGATGGCGCAGGGTGGCGGGCCGGCCCGGCTGGATGGCGCAGGGTGGCGGCACGGCCTGGACGGATGGCGCAGGGTGGCGGGGCCGGCCCGGACGGATGGCGCAGGGTGGCGGGCCCGGCCCGGACGGATGGCGCAGGGTGGCGGGCCGGCCCGGACGGATGGCGCAGGGTGGCGGGCCCGGCCCGGACGGATGGCGCAGGGTGGCGGGCCCGGCCCGGACGGATGGCGCAGGGTGGCGGGCCCGGCCCGGACGGATGGCGCAGGGTGGCGGGCCCGGCCCGGACGGATGGCGCAGGGTGGCGGGCCCGGCCCGGACGGATGGCGCAGGGTGGCGGGCCCGGCCCGGACGGATGGCGCAGGGTGGCGTGCCGGCCCGGACGGATGGCGCAGGGTGGCGTGCCGGCCCGGCTGGATGGCGCAGGGTGGCGGGCCGGCCCGGCTGGATGGCGCAGGGTGGCGGGCCGGCCCGGCTGGATGGCGCAGGGTGGTGGGCCCGGCCTGGACGGATGGCGCAGGGTGGCGGGCCGGCCCGGACGGATGGCGCAGGGTGGCGGGCCGGCCCGGACGGATGGCGCAGGGTGGCGGGCCGGCCCGGCTGGATGGCGCAGGGTGGCGGCACAGCCTGGACGGATGGCGCAGGGTGGTGGGCCGGCCTGGACAGATGGCGCAGGGTGGCGGCACGGCCTGGACGGATGGCGCAGGGTGGCGGCACGGCCTGGACGGATGGCGCAGGGTGGCGGGCCGGCCCGGCTGGATGGCGCAGGGTGGCGGCACGGCCTGGACGGATGGCGCACAGGCAGCGTTTCATCTTTCCAGGCGTGTTTCATTCTGCACGGGGGGGAGCTGCTGTCTCCCAGCGGGTCTGTGGTTTGCAGGCATCGTTGCCGAAACCGAGGCTGAAGTAGACGTCACGGGGTGTTCTGAATAGATGAAAAGGCAAAGGTAAAGTGACGTTCAGGTGTGACGTCATCTTGCCAAAACGCTGATGGGGTTTCGGGGCGGCGGGCATTCCGGAAGCCCTGCTACGCCCAGTGGGGCGGCCGACCCAGTGGCCGAATCTCTGGCCCCGCCCAGGGCTTGGGGTTTCCGAAATGAGGAAGTGACGTGGGCTCAGGGCGAAGTCGGCTGGATCCCCCCCCCCCCCCTTTTGTCGTGTTTTGAGCAGAAAATTTTGTTTCACAAACTGGAGTTTCTTTCGGACGTGGCAGCTTGGGGGGGGGATGGGGGGGATGGGCCCCTGGCTCTGCGTGGAAGGAAAGGAAAGCTGCAAGGTTGGGGGGGCGGGGGGCGGGGGGTGGGGAGCGAGTGTGTTCTGCAGACGGGCTGCTGGTTTCCAGAGAACCGCTGTGACATTCCCAGGGTGCGGAAGGACGGCGTGTGGCGTCCACCAGCGCTAGAAGGCGCCCAGCCCAGTGTGTCTGAACTGGGTGGTGGGGGGGGGGGGTTGGCTGTTGGTGCCGGCTCCCAGGGGAGACAGCTGCTTGTGGCCGGGGAGGGATCTGACAGGGACATGGCACTCGGGACACTGTGTGTTACAGGTCCCTGGACGGTGCGTGGGAAGCTCCCTCTGAGGGGAGCCAGAGCGGTCTTCAGCCACGCTGAGCCCTCCCCGCCAGCCCCGACGCTGGGAGACACCCCTCTCGGCCACCCCTGCGGCCACCGCCTGCGGCCACCCCCTGCCCCACTCCTTCACCTCATTCCAAGCTTGGAGTCCCTGACTCAGACCTCCTGGCTTGACTTCCTGTCTTGGTCAATTTCACTTCCTAGTTCCTGCCCCCCAACTCTTCGGAACAAAACTCCTTCCTTGGAAATTAGAAGTGGGGTCGGAGAATCCAGACCACAGGGGATGTTGGCAGCTGTCCGGGCCTTTGTGCAGAGCGTGCCCTTTGTGGGTGTGCCCCTGGGGGATAGGTGGGCACTCCCTCCTGCCTCTTCGGATGGGCCAGGGCACCCTGCGGGGTAAACCCTCCAGCCCCTCCTATCTGGGCAGCTACATCCTAGGAGCCCCCGAGAGGTAGTGGAAATACCCGTGGGACGCCCAGTGAGCCCCCAGACCCCAGGCTTGGGGCATCTGGAGCTTTGTTAATTTGCCGAGCGCCTCTTGCAAGCCTGGTAGCTGTGGGCGCAGACACGCGGGCAGTGGGCAGTGGGCAGACAAGCCCCTTCCGGGAGCAGTAGCTGCTCCGCAGATGACAAGACCCCGTGGCAGTAGAGTGGCTGGGAGGACAGCTTTGGAGAGGGTGGTCAATCAAGGAAGGCTGCTTGGAGGAGGTGTCGTGAGCCCTGAGCTGAGAAAAAGAACCGAGGAGGGTCTGTGTAAGAGCTGTGCAGGGAAAGAGAACAGCTAGTGCAAATATCCTGGGGCACTTCCCAGGGCCGGGCATCCAGGTCCCAGGGTCTGGACTGAGTGAACGAGGGGAGGGGTAGGAGGCAGGCCTGACAGGTGGGCGGGGCTGGCTTCGAGCTGAGGCCTCTGGTGCGGTTCCGAGAGCCTCAGGTCGTCATCGGAAGATGTGAAGCAGAGGAGTGACACACTTGGATTGGCATCCGTAAACGCTCACTTGGAGCTCCCTGTGGAGAAGGAAAGTCCTAGACCCCTGGCGTGGCGCCCCAGGATGAGGGCTGGGGGCCCGGGCCAGTAACAGGGCGCTGCAGAGTCCTGCGGCCTGTTGTTGTTGGTTTCTTTGGCCGGATGGAAAAGGCTGAGTGAGGGCTGAAGGGACGAGCAGGTCAGTGACCCCAAAGCTGGAAAAATCGGTCATGACCTGGATCGAGCTCCAAAGTTCAACTCAGTTAACTTTCAACCTCCCGGGAGGGAGTCTCGGGGCAGCTGCGGCAGGTGTCTGTCTAGGGACCCGGGTGACTGCTGCTCAGGCTGTCTGGGGAGAGGGGAAAGAGCCCCGGGGTCTGGAGAGCAGCAGAGAGCCCCTGGGGCTCCGGACCTCCCCCCCATGAGCGGGTCCGAGTCTGCACTGTGGTCTCAGAACCCCCAGTTCTGCCCGCCCCCGCGGAGGGCAGAGCGCAGAGCGCAGGTGGGCCTGCGGGGACGGACAGCGGAAAGAGCTGTTTGCTCCCGCCGCCCGCCCGCCCGCCCGCCCGCCCGCCCGCCCGCCCCGGGGTGGAGAAGCTGTTTTTCTGAGCTCTCATCTGTTCTTACTGCTGCTGACGCGCAGCCACGGATGGGAAGAGAGGGCGGGGGCGCCGTGCCAAGTTGGCCCGCCCCCTCTGAACCTGGGCTCCTGCCACGCTCCGCTCCCCCGCCCGCCGCTCCTGTGAGCCTCCGTCTGGAGGTCACATTCAGCCCCGAGGCGTCTCGCTGGGTCAGGCAGCAGGAAGATCAGCCGAGCCCGCGCCCCGAGAGGCTGCTGGGGCGCCATGGCCTTTGGACTTGGCGCAGCAGGAGCGTTGGGGGGTCCGGGGACTCCAGGCCAGCACCCTTGCTGAGCACCCACAGTGGGCACCTTGGTGCCCAGAGGAGCTGCGGACACTGAGCCCTGGTGACGCCTGGCGCGGGCCACTGAGCACACCAGTGACAACTTCTCACTGGCTGCCCTCACTGGCGCGCAGCTGGGGGGGCAGGGGGGACCCCGTCAGGGTGGCCGTGCTGGAGCTCTGGGCCAGGCAGCCCAAGGACCTGCCTCCCCACCCTTCAGCCCCCTCCCCCCTCCCCTCCCCCTCCCTCTCCTCTTCCCTTATATCTGCGGTCTTCCACCTCGATCCTCCCTCTCTCCCCCTCCCTCCTCCGCCTCCCCCGCCCTCCTCCCTCCTCCCTGGCGCTGTTAGAGGAGGAGGATGTGAGGCTGAGCGAGCGGCCAGCAGACGCCAGAGCCGGCACCACGGCAGCCTAGCCTCCCGCCTCCCCGCCCGCCGCTCCTCTCCCTGGAGCACCCTCCAAGCCTTATGTTTCCGGAAAACTTGGCCGAGGGGGAGACGCAGATGAGAGGATGTGAGTGAGTGGTGGTGGGGGGGTCTGGGCCATGGTGACGGATGGGTTTTGGCAGCCCAGGGTCGGGGACTCAGTTCTGTGCGGGTAGGATCCCATCTCCGCCTTTTCCTCCGAATCCCTTCCCCTGCCTTGGGGTGTCAGGCCAGGGGCTCTGGGAAAGGGAGCAGGGCCTGGGTCTTAAGGGAGGTTTGAGGGGGGGCCTGGGGGCTCTTGGTTGGTGTGTGCTGGAGGTGTTGTCTCCAGGGGGACCGTCACGAGGGGCTTCAGCCGGGGCTCATTCAGGTGGTCTCCAGGGCACGGTGGGGCTGGAAGTGCTTCCCCCCCAGGGCCTGGTCCCCGCACCCAGGCCTGGTCCCCGCCGTGGGGTTCAAAGAGCAAGAAGCAGCGAAAGCCCAGCCCTCACGCAACAGCTGAGGAAACTGAGGCCCGAGAGTAGAAGACGTTCTGGGCAGGGCTCCTGGACAGCTGTCCAGGGTTCGCGCACTTCTGTTTCGGGGAGGCGCGGGGAGGGACCCCCCACCAGATTCCCCGCCACCTCCTCCTTTATGCGCTCAGTTCAGAAATGTCAGCCTGCCCAGGGTTGGGCCTGCCCCTGGGTGCGCTGTTCCCCCGCCCCAGAGCCCAGATGGGAGATGCACCCCCTCCCGCTCAGGGTTCCGGCCCGACGTGTTTGCTCGGCTCCCTTGGCCCCGGCTGGGGAAATATAAATAAACGCGCGTCCCCATCGTCCTCCGCCAGGTTCTGTGGCAGCTGCTGGCGCGGGTGGAGGAAAGGTCAGGGGCCGGGTCGCACTTGATCCCTCGCCCTCCCTCCTCTCCTCCTGTCCTTGAGGAACCTGCGGAGGCCTGGAGCCACGTGGCCCCACGGCCTCCGCAGGGGAGCAGGTGGCCGGTCGTCCCGCACCGCCCCCACCGCGGGCTCCAGAGGTGGGGGAGCAGACACCCTGGGTCCCCGCGCCCGCCCGACCCCCGGGCCTGTCCCACGCGCCTGTGAGTTGCTGCGCCCCCCGAGCCTTGGTTTCCTCCATCCTGGGGAAGGGAAACTGGCCACGGACTGGCAGGGAGGACGAGACGAAACCAAGTCTCTGGAAGGCTTTGCAAACTCCGGGTCACTTGGCCGCCCGGCACTGGCCCCTCCGCGTTGCTGCCGCCGCCGTTTTATTTCTGTCGGAGCCGTGCACGGGGCAGGACGCCGGCACGTGCTTGAGTGGATGGAAGGAGGCACGGCTGGCCGGCTGGAAGGGGGACAGAACGCCAGCACGCAGACTGCCGGCCTCTCCGCTCCCGCTCCCCTGCAGAATCTCGGTCCTCACCCGCCTCCTTGCAGCTTGATTTGATTCAAGGAAAATGGCCTCAAACTTCAGGGTGGGAAATCTCCCGTTAGCGGTTACGAGTCTAGCTCTGGGGCTCGGAGCCCACCGGGTGTGTTCCCAGCAACATGACTCTGGCTTCGTGCCTGCCGCCCTCGGGGGGCCCTAGTACTGCCCAAAGCCCCTGGGGGGCTGGAGTCCGCCTCCCGCCTCCCCCCACCCCGCCGCCGGCCTTAGCGCTCGGCTCCGGCGCCCGGCGCTGCTGGGAGACACAGACGAAGCCGGAGACAGCGTGTGCGCCCGCCCCTGCGTGTCCGAGCTCTGCGGGCGGATGGGCTGGGACCCAGGGCCAGGCTCCCCAGGGCACTGCCTCTGGATCTGGGCGGGGGATGGGGGTTCTGTATGTGCCGGGGGTTGTGTTTTTCCTAAACCTGCTTGGGCATTGAATATAGAAGTGGGGGGGGGGGGCACAGCTCTGGTCTGAATTTGTGGGGATGGAGGAAACTCTCAGACAGTAGGTTTGGGGTGGGGTCTGTCAGTTTCTGGGGTTTCTTTCCCCATCAGGAGGCTCTGAGGCTGTGAGATGCTCACAGAGATGGGGGGCTGTGATCTGGGGACAAGTCCACTCCCAGCCCCTGGACCAGCCCAGTGTGGCCTGAGTCCATGGGGGCCTTTGAGCCCTGGGGTGCCCCAGTTGACCTGGGTGCAGAGGCTCCTAGCCCCAGCTCATCCCCACCTGGACTCTGTTGCCCCCCCCCCACACACACTCCTTCCTTTCCCAGCCCGGTGCAGCCGGAAAGCAGCCCGGTCCCCGGAGGCCTTGTCTGCAGCTGCATGCGCACGTCAGTGCTGGGTCATGACAGGGAGCAGGAGGGGTGGGGGCCTGGCGGGGTCTGCGCCCTGGACCTCAGCCCCAGAGCCTCGACGGTGACCTTGGTGGGGTGCACCCAGCGCCAGCACCCGCCGGCCCTCTCATGCCGGGTGCCCAGGCCTCTCCCAGGAGGCCCACAGAGGCCAGGCCCCTTGTCCTCACTCTCTCTGGTGACCCCCGAGTTCTTTGGGGGTCTGAAACCCAGACGGTTAGCTCAGGCCTGGGGCTGGGGCCCCATCTGCCCGCAGGCGGCGGGCCAGCCCCTCACCCACTGCCCTCCCCCCACAGGTCTCCTGGAGCACGGCCGGAACTGGTCGGCCATCGCCCGCATGGTGGGCTCCAAGACGGTGTCCCAGTGTAAGAACTTCTACTTCAACTACAAGAAGAGGCAGAACCTGGATGAGATCCTGCAGCAGCACAAGCTGAAGATGGTGAGCGCCCCCTGCCCGCCTCCCAGGGGTCCCCGCCAGGCCCCGGGCCGTCAAGGGGCTGCGCCCGGAGCCTCCTGAGCCGTGCCTGGTGGCACCCACAGCGTGCTGCAGGGTTGATCTGTGCCGTGAACATGTCTCCTGGGCACGGACAGGCAGGCCTGCCCGCCTCCACCCCAGCACCCCTCTCAAACACTTCGGAGGTCTGAGCCCGAACTCACTGGGGTGAAGGCCCAGAGGCAGATGAGCTGAGGGAGCGCCTCCCCCACCCATCTGACTTCACAGTATTAGGAGCCCCGTGAGGGAAGGACGGGTCAGGGCAGCCAGCCCAGCCCTGGCCTCTGCAGGCCGTCGGGGAGGCTGCGTCCTTTCCCTCCCTGGGCGCACAGGGGGGCGGGCACCTCCGTGAGTGGATGGTCTCTGGAGACCATCTCCTCCGCAGCTGTTACGGGAAGCGAGGGCCATTCCGACAGCCTGTGTTCTCTCTCTGTCTCTGTGCGTGTCTCTCTCTGTCCTCGCCCCCTTCCGCCCGATTTGGGCAAACTTGACCTACCAGGCAGTCACCATTTCAGATATGGGGAAACTGAGGCTCAGCTAGGCCCATAAACAGCCACTGGGGTTTGAACCCAAGGACCCAAGTTCTTAATTGGCGGGCTGCCTAGAGGGGACACACAGCTCTTCACCCCCGACCCAGCCGGGCCGCCTGCTGCAGTTTAAAGGTTATGCAGCCTGTCCTGGGAGGCAATGCCAAACTGCTCCCCGACGCAGCCCACCGAGGTCTGGAGAGGGTGAGCAGCCCGCCGAGGTCCAGAGGGGGTGAGCAGCCCGCCGAGGTCCGGAGGGGGTGGCCAGCCCGCCGAGGTCCGGAGGGGGTGGCCAGGCCGCCGAGGTCCGGAGCTGGAGGGGGTGGCCAGGCCGCCGAGGTCCGGAGCGGGTGGCCAGGCCGCCGAGGTCCGGAGGGTGAGCAGGCTGCTGAAGCCGCATAGCACAGTGGAGGGCCAGGGTTAGAATCGCGCTGTTTGAATTCTTTGGGAGCACTGTGCATAAGTTAAGGGCACGCCCCCTTCCCAGCCTCCTGTCCTGGGGGACACTGTGGTCAGGGCTGAAGCAGGCTCCTGCCTGCACCCTGTTCCCCGGTACCCCGGTGAGGCCACACCTCCTTCATAGTCCAGTCACTCAGACAGGCCCCGGAATAGGGCCTGGGTAGGGCTCTTGCACCCAGGACTGCTTCCCCGAGACTTTCTAGGACTCTGGGTTCCACGGGGAAGAAGGAAGGCTGAGTGGGGTGAGGCCACCGAGCCCCTGTCCTTGACGCCTGCTGAAGCCAGTGCTGAGCCCAAGAAGCCAGGAGGGGCTGGAGGGGTGGGGGTGTCAGAATCAAGGGGGTGGCCCTGAGCATCACCCCAGGCCCCGACGATGTCTTCCTGTTCCCTCTGACCTCCCTGCCTCTCCCCGCTGCCCTCCTCCCTCCTCCCCCATTCCCTGCTCCTCCCAGCCGGTGTCCAAGGCGGGCACAGCCCAGGCTATTGGGTTACAGGCATCTCCTTCCTCCTCGCGCAGCCTGGCCCCGGGCCTCACTTTCCAGGTTTCCTCAGGGCACGGCCCCGCGGTGCCCTCCGGGGCCCCTGAACTGGAGAGTATGGGTTGGAGGCCCCGAGACCCCCAGCAAGGTGGGCGGTGCAGCTGGGCCTGGTGGGGGCGGGACTGGGGCAGGCCCTGGCCGGTGACTGGGCACCTGAGTGACAAAGCAGCGGCTTCACCCCCTGAGCCTCAGTTTCCTCCTCTGTAAAGTGAGAAAACTCAGGGTGGCCCTGCTGTAGGGCCGAGTGCCCTGGGGCAGGGGTGCCGAGCGGGTGAGCTGCCTGTGTGACCCCGGCTGCAGGCGGTGTGAACTCTTATCCTACTCATGGTAGTTAGCAGTGGAATCACCGTTTCAAAGCCTCTGGCCCTTCGTCTTCCCTGGGGCGTCGGCTCTCGCGCGTGGAGGAACCGCCGGACCAGGGACTCTGGCTCCCAGAGACCCGGGTTTGAATCCAGGCTCTGTCGCTTACTAGCTGCGTGGCCGGGGGCTGGCGGCTTGACCTCTGCATCGGTTCCGCTCCTGGACCGACTGGCTGGCTGACCGGCTGGCTGGCTGATTTACTCAGAGCAGCAGCCCGGCAGAGGGGCCCTGGGCAAGAGGGTCCCACCTGGCTCTGCGTTCGCTGACTGGTGCCCGAGGGTACCTGGCTTCACGCTCTGCCTCGGTTTCCTCCGTGAGACAGGCCGACCAGGCCCCCGTCGACGGCCGGGGGAGCAGGCGAGGGCCTGTGCTCAGCTCAGGGCGGGTGTGCCCGTGCCCTTGGCACGGCTTCACTGGGCGCCCTCCCTGTGCCAGGGGAGCAGCCGCGGGTGCCCGAGGGTCTGGCTGGGGTTTTCCCACTGGGCTTGGCTCTGGGCATTTCTTCCGGGCACAGCGGGAGCCTTTGTAGGCTTGTTAGCCCGGGGGAGCCCAGCCAGGGGAGTGAGGCGAGGCAGCTGAGGCTGCGGAGAAGGCTGTCTGTCTGTGTCCCTGATCCTGGACCCTGGTGGGGTCCGGTGTGAACAGCAGGGCACCCAGAGGCCCCATCCCCCAGGTGTGGGAAATGAGGCTCGGAGCGGGTAGGTGCCCAGTGAGACCGCCTGTCTGAGCCCTGGCTTCCCTGCAGGCCCGTCCACTGTGTCCCTAGATGTCCCTGAGTCCCTAGATGTCCCTGTGCCCCTAGATGGGCTCACACAACTGCACAGAGGGGGTCCTGCTGGGCCAGCAGTGCCCTGGACCCAAAGCGGGGGGCTGATGGCTTATTGATGAGAAAGGGTGATCGAGAGTACGGGGTTGGCGCTCTCCCTCGGCTGACCCCGAAGGGCAGACTTCCACCGAGGAAGCGCAGTGGACAGACGCAGGGACCCGCCATGGGAAGTCAGCCTCAGCCCAGCTCCCTCCGCGCAGGGGTGAGTTCCCCATCGCTGGAGTATGCAAATGGGCCTCGTGAAATGCTGCTGAACTCGGAGACCTCTACCTCCCGCCCCTCCCCCACACCCTGCAGCACCCGGGAGGAAGACGGGCCCTTGTGACTCCGGAGGCAACCACCTCTGGCTGCTGGCCAGGCCCTGTCTGGAGCTCGGGCTGACATGTCACCCTTGGCCAGTGCAGGAAGGAGCGGGGGAAGCAGAGGGTCAGCGGCGTCCCCACTGCCCTGTAGCAGGCCTGGCCTGAGCGTGGCTGCAGACGGCAGCAGGAAGCAGAGCGGCGGGCGGGCCCAGGTTACGTAACACTTGGCATCTGCGTCTCCGCGAGGCTTTCCCTCCCCCCTCTGGCCGAAGGTTAGCTCCTCTCCCATCTGTGAATCCAGGCCCTGGGGCTCCGGTTCCGTGTCTCTCCGCCCGTTTGTCTCACCCAGGCTGGGCGGTGCTGGGACCCGACCTGGGCTCCTGGACGCGGGAGCTCTGTGGCCTCGGGCAGCGTCTTAGACTCTGAGTTAGCGTCCTCCTCTGTCGGGTTCATTCACCGGGGCGACGTTCGGGCTGCTCTGAGCCGGGCCCTATGGCAGGGACAGCCCGGAACAGGCCTTGAGCTGGGTCTAGTTTGAGAAACAGAGTAACACGTGATTTCACACCGTGGTCGAGGACGGTGAGAGGAGGGATGTCGCAGAAAGGATTCGCTGCCTCAGACGAGCAAGCCAGTCTGGAGAGGTGGGAGGCGTCCCGCGGGTCTCCGGGCAGAGGGCTGACCGGCCGGAGCCCGTGGCTGGGCGCACCTCTGCCGGGCAGGGCAGCATGTTGGTGGCAGTGACCCCGGAGGTGGGGGGCAGAGGAGCAAGTTGGAGAGGTGGGTGGGGTCCAGGTCTCAGTTTCGTATTTCTGTGTGAACAGGTAGGACTCGGGGTTTTATTGCAAGGGCTTCGGGGGACCCCCTGGAGGGTTCGAAGCAGGGGTTCGCTGAGCGGCTGTGCAGGTCCAAGGAATTCGTAGCTGGAAGATGCTCAGCACGTGCTAGCTGCTTAGTAAACGTCCGCTGTAACGATTACCGATGTCACGCACACCTCCCGATTCCGTGTGCGGAGGGATTCGGACTAGTTCCCGGGGCACTCAACGTCCCGGCCTCCACACCCAACCAGCGTTGGGGATGTTCGGGTGTTGACTCGTCGAACTCGGCCTGACTGACCTGGGGAGACCCTCCCGGAGAGACCCTGCCCATTGGCAGGAGGGCACGCGCCCTGGCCAGGCCCCCGGAATCCCGGTTCCCTGCAAGGCTCCGAGCCTGCTGAGTCCCACCCACTGGTCAGGCAGCTGATCACTGCCTCACCCAGCCCTGGGCACTGAAGTGAGTCCCTGCCTGCTAAAAATAGATTGGGGAAGAAGGGGGAACCCTCAGCCGCGCCCACAGAAGCCACGGACACACAACTTTCTGGCACCTCCGTGGGCTCCAGCAGGGGGCCTGCAGGAGGAAACTTGGGGTTTGGGGCAGGGCTAGGGCAGCCATAGGAGTGGGCAGGTGTCGGGGCTGGGCGTTCCCATAACGGCCGGGGACACTGGGCAGGGCGGGGCCCTGGCCCTCTGGCCAAGTACTGGTGACGGAAACCATGACTAACGGGCAAACGGACATTTCCCTTTTCCTCCTGGTGTTCCCAGCGGCTGCACCCTGAGGACCCCCCATTTGCTCTGGGAGGAGGCAGGACGGGAAGTGATTCCACCCCTGGGCTGGGCCTTGGGAACCCCCTGAGGCTTGTCCCCAGCCAGGCCATGGTGAGGGGCTGGGGTGGGCAGGGCCCACTGGCACCTGGAGGGGCCCGGGCATGTGCCCGAGAGCGGGCTGCGCATGTAGTGATGCGGGGTGACTTCTTCCTGGGGCCTGGCCGGGGGAGGTGTGTTCGCTTATTTCCTGTAACAAAGCACCAGCCAGCGAGGTGGCTAAGCAACAGAAACCCATTCTCTCCGCCCCGGAGACAGACGTCCGCCATGAAGGTGTCGGTGGGCCGTGCTCCCTCTGAGGGCTCCAGGGGAGGGTCCCGCCTCGCTTCTGCTTCGGGTGGTGCCTGGCTCCCTTGACCTTCCCTGGCGTCTGTGCATCACGCCCGTGTGCCCGTGTCCAAATTTCCCTCTTATAAGGACACCAGTCATTGGATGTAGGGCCCTCCCTCATCTAGTCTGACCTCATCTTAACTAATTACATCTGCTGAGAGCTGATTTCCAAATAAGGTCACGTTCTGAGGTTTGGGTGGACTTGGATTCTGGGGGACAGTCTCCGACCTGGGCTGCGGGCTGCGCTCAGAGCCGTCGGCATGTCCAGGGGTGTTCTCGGTTCCGTCTCCTTTCTCGGAGGCTCACATAGGTCATTTTGGGTGCCCTCTGAGGGTTCAGCCCACTCCCCTGGGAAGCCCTGGTCACCTCGAGACTCCCCCCACGTCCTGCCTCCACACATACCTCGACTCTGCTGCATGTTCAAGCCCGAGACGCTGCGAGTTTGCTCGGTGGACCAGTCAGCAAACACCTGAGCATCGGCCCGTCTCAGATGGTTGGGTGGAGAGACGCCCAGTATGTGCCTGGCCCTGCTGGAGCACCCAGCCCAGTGCAGTGCCAAGAGAGAGCTGTCAACGAGGAGTGACGTGTGTGCCCAAGCTGGGGGTTGGCTCCTGGCCCCCTGTGTGGGGACCTGGGCAGGGTGCAGGGACGTGACAGGCTCCGTGGTGAGGGCCTCCTTTCTGTCCTTGTGCCCACCTCTGGGCCTTTGTGTTTGCAGCCTCCCCTGGACCACTGCCCCCAGAGCCTGGCCCGGCCGGCTTCCTCTCCGCACCTCCTCTGACACCCTCCTCCGCCATCTCTCCACGGTGGCCCTGGCCCACACCCGCTCTTGCCGCATTGGGTCTCCGCACCTCTGAGTCTTCTTTTTAAGAGATGTGTCCATTGGCTGGCCTTCCCAGCTGGAGGGGCGTGGGGGCAGGGACCTTGTGCCTCATGCATGTGTGTCCTCAGCCCTGGTGGCTGCACACAGTGGGTGCCCTGCAAAGACTGGAGGAGTGGGTGCCGAGCTTCCCAAGCTCACCTGTCCCCCGGGGTCCAGTGGGGGGCAGACGAGACCGGCGAGGACAAGCCGCCTCCATTCATTTGCTCCGTGGACTGATGGACTGGCAGGGTGTCCCTCAGGCTAGGGCAGTCAGGGCTGGAGCACTCACAGGGCCCCTTGGGGAGAGGCTGTCCTTCCTCACCTGTTCTGGAAGGGTGTCAGGGCGGCCGATAGGCTAGGCTGCCCCCCAGGAGTATCTGGGACACGATGGGAGAATAAAGCCCAGGGTAAAAATAACCGCTAGCATGTCTGGCTGCGGCAGCGGGGAGCGAGGGGGAAGGGTACCCTTGGAACCATGTGGCTGGGCTCGCTGTCCCTAGCAGCTGTGGCGAGGCCTCAGGCACGGGGAATCCCCAGGCTGACAGCCCAGGCCCAAGTCCTGACCTGCTGCTCTTCCTGTGCCCTAGGAGAAGGAGAGGAACGCGCGGAGGAAGAAGAAGAAAGCCCCAGCCGCCGCCAGCGAGGAGGCCACCTTCCCACCCGTGGTAGAGGATGAGGAGATGGAGGCCTCAGGTGTGAGCGGCAACGAGGAGGAAATGGTGGAGGAGGCAGAAGGTGAGGCAAGAATGACCTTTCCCAGAAATGTCTGGGTCCTTCTAAAGGGGCCTTGACTGCCCTAAAGGGAAGAGTAAGATGGTGACGGTGATGGTGATGATAGTGATGATGATGGGGATGGTGGTGGTGGTGATAGTGGTGGTGATGGTGATGGTGGTAGTGATGACGAAGGTGCTGGTGGTGGTGGTCGTCATGGTGGTCATGATGACGGAGGTGCTGGTGGTGGTGATGATGATGTTAATAGAGGTGATGGTGATGGAGGTAATGGTGGTGATAGTGGAGATGGAGGTGGTAGTGATGGAGATGGAGGTGGTAGTGATGGAGATGGTGGTGATGGTGATGGAAATGGTGGAGGTGGTGGTGATGATGGAGATGGTGGTGATGTTGATAGAGGTGATGGTGATGACGATGGAGATGGTGGTGATGATGGAGATGGTGGTGGTGGTGATGATGCTGATAGAGGTGATAGTAGTGATGATGATGGAGATGGTGGTGATGATGATGGTGGTGATGGTGATGGAGATGGTGGTGATGGTGATGATGATACTCATAGAAGTGATGGAGATGGTTGTGATGATGATACTCATGAGGTGATGGTAGTGTTGATGATGGAGATGGTGGTGATGATGATACTCATAGAGGTGATGGTAGTGATGATGATGGAGGTGATGATGATGATACTCATAGAGGTGATGGTAGTGATGATGATGATGGAGATGGTGGTGATGATGATACTCATAGAGGTGATGGTAGTGGTGATGATAATAGTCATAGAGGTAATGGTAGTGATGATGATGGAGGTGGTGGTGATGATGATGGAGGTGGTGGTGATGATGATACTCATCTAGGTGATGGTAGTGATGGAGATGGTGGTGATGATGATACTCACAGAGATGATGGTAGTGATGATGATGGAGGTGGTGGTGATGATGATACTCATCTAGGTGATGGTAGTGATGGAGATGGTGGTGATGATGATACTCACAGAGGTGATGGTAGTGATGATGGAGGTGGTGGTGATGATGATACTCACAGAGGTGATGGTAGTGATGATGGAGGTGGTGGTGATGATGATACTCATAGAAGTGATGGTAGTGATGGAGATGGTGGTGATGATGATACTCACAGAGGTGATGGTAGTGATGGAGATGGTGGTGATGATGATACTCATAGAGGTGATGGTAGTGATGATGGAGGTGGTGGTGATGATGATACTCACAGAGGTGATGGTAGTGATGATGGAGGTGGTGGTGATGATGATACTCATAGAAGTGATGGTAGTGATGGAGGTGGTGGTGATGATGATACTCACAGAGGTGATGGTAGTGATGGAGATGGTGGTGATGATGATACTCATAGAGGTGATGGTAGTGATGATGGAGGTGGTGGTGATGATAATACTCATAGAGGTGATGGTAGTGATGATGGAGGTGGTGGTGATGATGATACTCATAGAGGTGATGGTAGTGATGATGGAGGTGGTGGTGATGATAATACTCATAGAGGTGATGGTAGTGATGATGGAGGTGGTGGTGATGATAATACTCATAGAGGTGATGGTAGTGATGATGGAGGTGGTGGTGATGATAATACTCATAGAGGTGATGGTAGTGATGATGATGGAGGTGGTGGTGATGATGATACTCATAGAGGTGATGGTAGTGATGATGATGGAGGTGGTGGTGATGATGATACTCATAGAGGTGATGGTAGTGATGATGGAGGTGGTGGTGATGATAATACTCATAGAGGTGATGGTAGTGATGATGGAGGTGGTGGTGATGATGATACTCATAGAGGTGATGGTAGTGATGGAGATGGTGGTGATGATGATACTCATAGAGGTGATGGTAGTGATGATGGAGGTGGTGGTGATGATGATACTCATAGAGGTGATGGTAGTGATGATGGAGGTGGTGGTGATGATGATACTCATAGAGGTGATGGTAGTGATGGAGATGGTGGTGATGATGATACTCATAGAGGTGATGGTAGTGATGATGATGGAGGTGGTGGTGATGATGATACTCATAGAGGTGAAGGTAGTGATGGAGATGGTGGTGATGATGATACTCATAGACATGATGGTAGTGATGATGGAGGTGGTGGTGGTGATGATACTCATAAGGTGATGGTAGTGATGATGATGATGATGGAGGCAATGGTGGTGATGGTAGCTATAACAATAGTGATCATTGGCTGCTCTGTGCCTGCAGGGCCCTTGTCTATTCACCCTCCAGACTATGAATTCAGCTCAGGACAGACCTAGTGACACTGGTCCTGCCATCTCATCTGCTGTCACAGTTTAGAAAAAAATTTTGTTTTTGAAAATAGTTGTTTGACCAGTGTAAGTAGAACCAATCCATTGGTGGATAAATATTTCAAAGGTTAAATAATTATAGTGCCCCAGTTTGGTTGCTACCTCATACAGCTGTTTTCTGTGTGGGGAAGGAGGCTCGGGCAGCAAATGCCCTGGCCCCGCACCCAGGTGCCCGCGGCTGCGTTGCTGCACCTGTCAGGTGGTTCTCCCACAGGGTGAGTGCTGCTCAGGGACCTGCCCGGGGCTCAGAGGGAGGGTTTTGGCTGCACGAGGTTGGCCCCACGGCGTGAGAAGGGTTTGCAGAGCCAGGAACTGCCAGGCTGCCGGCGGTAGGCCTCACTCCTGACCACGGATCTGTCTGCCTTTGCCCCCCTTCTCCTGGGTCTTTATGCCCCCAGCATGGAGCCCTGAAGACCCCAATCCCTGCTTAGCTGAATGTCTCTGCTTCTCCTTCCGCCGTCTCCCCGCCCAGAGCTGCCCTCGCTGGGCCCTCAAGTGCTTGGAGATTGGCACCATCTCTCCTGCCCGTCGGGCGCTCTTCCTCCTGCTCCTCTCTGCCTGTCCGAGCGCCTGCCAGGCGGGCGAAGGCCGGTGTGCGTCCCCCAGGCTCTGGGAGCCAGGCCCGCCGACAAATGCGGGCCTGACCAGCCGAGTCCCACCTCCCAGCCGAGAGCGCAGAATCGCACCGTTGCATCATCGTCTCCAGGGAAGGCTCTGGAGCCGAGTGGCCCCTCGCCAGCTCTGGGTCTCCATGGCCCAAGTGGGCCGGAGACCTGGCGAGCGTGTGGTGGAGCACGGCCGATCCAGGCTGGTTCCTGGGTGGGCCAGGAAGGGGGGCGACCTAGGCAGCACGGGCCCGGTGTGGCCGCGGTGTGGGCAGGGTGCAGACTTGGGAAGGTTAAGGAAGCCGGCAGCCCTGCCCGGGGAGAGCTGAGCATTAGTGAGCTCACCTGGGGGTTCACACCCCATCAAAGGCGGCAGAGGGGCCTTGTCTGCCGGGCGGTGTGGGGCAGGGCTGGTCTGGCCACACCAGAGACCTCTGTGATTACCTGGTGGCCCTGAGCCGATCGAGGGGGGCAGTTTCGGGGGTCCTGCACAAAGGTACGGGGTGACAGTCCCATCTTCGGATGAGGAAACTGAGGCCCAGGTTGAGGACTCACGCAGTAAGTTGTCATGTAGCCGGTAGACTTAGTCTCCCATCAACCAGCACTTGCTGGGTTACCCCGTCCCCTGGGGCCAGGATGGGGGAGGGGAATCAGGTTCGGGGTTAGGGCCTGCAGTCACACCAATGGAACCTTCCGGAAAACCCAGCCAGCCCTCGAAGGCCCCCTCCCGAGGGCAGGCAGCAAGGGCCTCAGTGCCTCCAGTAATGATCGTGGTCGTACAGTGTTCTCATCGTCACCATAACCTAGGGAGTAGGTGTTGCTCTCGTCCCCTTTACAGATGAGGAAACTGAGGCACGGTGGCTTCCCGAGGTCACACAGTTGGCCGATTTGGGTTCAAACTTAGAAGTGCTGATTCTCAGGCCCCACCCGGTCCTACTGACAGAACCGTTTTTGGGGGGTGGCCCAGCCGTCGGAACCCACAGCCTCACACCTGAGAACTGATGGGCAAGCTTCTGCCAGGTGTCAGCCGCCCATTTTATAGATGAACATACTGAGACCCGGGGTTAAGCCCCTTGTCCCAGGGCCTCAGCACTGGCCCCCTACACCCTTTGTCTGATCACGTGCAAGGGAGGCAAGGACATGCTGGAGTCAGCGACAGGAAGCCCCGTGATTAGGGATACAGGCTGCTGGGGTGAACCCACTCCTGCCCCCATGCAGTGTGGCCTTGAGCAAGTGACTTGACCTCTCTGGGCCTGTTGGCTGATCTGCAGACAGGAGGGATGATTGCCCCGTCTCAGATCACTGAGGATGCTGTGAGTCATGCATGGGTCTAGAGCTTTGCATGGAGCTCAGCACGTACAGAGCAAGTGTGTGTCGCCACGGGGTTGATTATTTCCGGAGGGGGTGGCCCCTGCTTGGGGCCTTGTCAGGAGACGAGAAGCGGGAGGGGCTGGGGTCATGGGGTCATGAGGGCCGAGGAAGCCTTTGTTCAGGGCCCAGCTGGCCTGGCTCGGCCTGAGGGGTGAGGTGCTGGGAGCCAGGAACCAGAGAAGGCCAATGACCTGTGCAAGGCCACCCAGGACGGGGCAGGACGCGCTTCTCGCGCCGTGGGACCCCACCGTTGGCCCGGTGCCACTGCAGGTCCCCCGCGGCTGCTGGTACCCAGTCTAGAGGGAGGAGGTGCGTCGGTTCAGGACAGGGCAGGTGAGCGGCTGGTCGAGCCGCCGAGACTCCTGCTGCCGCCTGCTGGCCCTCGGCCCTGCTGCCGGCTCTGCCTCCCACCACACCGCCCTCCCTCCCTCCCTCCCCGCTGCTCATGCCTCCTGGCTCCTAACCCTTCTCTCACTTCCTTCCAGCCTCACACGCCTCTGGGAACGAGGTGCCCAGAGGGGAATGCAGTGGCCCAGGTACGAATGTGGCCGTCTGGCCTGGGGGGCGGGGGGCACACTGAGGTCACCTGTCCTCTGCGGGGGCCCCACTTCTGTGAGCATGTTTCTGCCTTGAGCACCACGTTTGTGGGGCTGCCGCCTCTGCGCACCCTCCCCGTGCAGTGTCTGTTCCCCACGCTGTTCCCTGCCTCACTCCCGCGGTTCAGGGCGCTCGGCTCAGCTGTTCTGTTGACTGTCCCTGGTGTTTTCGTTCGTGACCGTTACTTGGTTTCATCTCCCAACAGCAAGTGTGGTGTTTTTAAGGGTCCCCACTTTACAGAAAGTGAGGGGAAGTTGGGACCCACAGAAGTGACAGGAGTGGTGTTTTCAGGCTGGAGAACCAGGCCTGGAGCCGAGGTCCCCTTGTCCTTTGTCTGTATATACATTCAGTCACTCGGTCGTCACTTAACCGTGCACCTGCGTGCACCAGGCCCGTGGCAGATGGCCCTGTTATGCTGATGACAACATGACACAGCGGCAAATGGCCACTAGGGCGGTTCACAGAAGCCTCTGGGCTGTTTGAGGTCAGGGGACGGGGCCCGCTGCACCCTGAGCTCCTGCCCAGAGTCAGGACGCAGTCGGGGGAGCGGGGAAGGCAGCGTCCACCCCCTCCCGTGAGCCCACACACTGCTCACCCCCTCTCCGCTCTCCCCCACCACAGCTGCCGTCAACAACAGCTCTGACACCGAGAGCATCCCCTCGCCCCACACCGAGGCCGCCAAGGAGGCCGGGCAGAACGGGCCCAAGCCCCCGCCCGCCCAGGGCACCGATGCGCCGCCCCCGGAGCCGCCCACCCCACCGCCGGAGGACGCCCCAGCCCCCACCGAGCCTGCCCCAGCCCCGGAAGCCGCCGGCCCGCCCACACCCCTACCGGCACCCCCCGTGCCCGCAGCGCCCCCTCCGGTGGTCCCCAAGGAGGAGAAGGATGAAGAGGCTGCAGTGGCAGCCCCGGCGGCGGAGGGGGAGGAGCAGAAGCCTCCTGTGGCCCAGGAACTGGCCGCGGACATAGGCAAGAAGGAGGAGCCAGACGAGGCGCCCCCGGCGGAACCCATCAAGACCGAGTGCAAGGAGGAGGCCTCGGGCGAGGGGCCCGACAAGGTCAAGGGGGCTCCGGAGGCCGGCGCCGAGCCTGCGCCCGAGGGGGCGCTCAAGGTGGAGAAGAAGGAGGGTGGCGGAGGCCCTGGAGGGAAAGCTCTCTCGGCCAAGGGCTCAGGCGCCCCCCAGGACAGTGACTCCAGTGCCACCTGCAGCGCCGACGAGGTGGACGAGCCCGAGGGGAGCGACAAGAACAGGTGAGTGTCGGGGTGGCGGGTTTCTTGGCACTGTGCAGGCACCCGTTGGGCACCAGCCGTGCACCAGGAAGGGCTGCAGCTGCCCTCAGGGAGGGCAAGGGCTCCACGTGGGCAGAGGGCCACCGGGGGGCCCAGGAGGTGGCCGCTGAGCTGAGTCTTGGGGACATGTTTCTCCCTTTCTTACCTCTGCTTTGCTCCTGGCGTGGGGTGCCTGTCCTTCCCCCCAAATCCCAGGAATGCTGGATTTTAACCACTTTCAGCACAGATGCTTTGGGGACCCCGAGGCCCTGGCCAGACCAGAGCATGTTTGCCCGAGTTGGCCGGTGGCCAAGGACGGAGCAGGCCCCGCGCGCCTCCGGACCTCCTGTTCTCCAGGGAGGCGGGCGGGTCACTCCGATCTGGGCGGAAAACAGCCCGGTCTTCTTTCTGTCCTCACGTCTGTCGGAAAAGTTCTGGGCAGAGCGAGAGGGAGGAAAATCTGACTTTCAGATCCGACGCATTCACTGGGAGCTGTTTCCTCTGCCCCATGATTCACCTTGGGGCATGTTAAAATGGCAAGTTCTAGAACATTCCGTAGGAAAAACAGATTCGGTCAGCGCTCTCTCCGTCTCCATCTGTTCCACTAGAGTAGGTGAGCCACGTCAGCCCCTGCTTCCTGCGGCCTTGGTGGCCACCGCTAACCTGTCCCTGTCTGTGTGAGAAGTGGGGGGCCCGGGGGGGGGCTTGGACAAGCACAGGCTTGGCCGGTAGGTTTCCGAAGGTGAGGAGCTCCCAAGGTTCTTGCCCAGCAGGCCCTGCTGGGAAAACAGTGCTCAGGCAGCTCCGTGCATGGGAAGGCCCTCGGCCAGGCCGGCCCGGCCACTCACTGGGCCTGGGTGAAGGGTTCGGGGCGGCGGCTCCCCGCCCCGTCGTGCTGGCTGCAGGGACAGTGGTGGGAACGTCAGTAGGATGAGCGCGGAGCTCTTGGGCAGATGAGCGGCCTCCTGGAGTCTGTGTTTGGGTCCACGTGGCCAGCCCAGGCTGGAGGGCCGGGAAGGCTGGCCTGAGTCCCAGCAGCCTCGGGGACCCCTCAGTCCAGGCCCAAAGCCCCACGGGCACCTTTCCGCCTCCCCCCCTCTTCCAACAGCCCCACCCAGGGACGTGTCCTTCCCTCCCAGTCAGGCCTGGCTTTCGTCCACCCTTCCTGCCTGAATGTCCAGCATTCGGCCTCCTGGGAGCAAGGGCCTCGGGCGGGAGTCAGGACACCTGGCTTGTTACGCCCTGTGTGACCCAGGCCGGTCCCCTCCCCGCGGGGTGAGGCTGGACTCAGGCCAGCCTGCTGACCTCTTCCTGGCTGGCAGTCCGCCACCCAGCCCGGCCGAGAGATGCGTCAGAGCAGGTCCTGGCAGGCAGGGCCCCCAGCAGTGCCGGTGGGGTGGGTGGGCCCCGACGACCCCGGCTCCTGGCTGCCTGCCCCGGCCCGCCCCGCCTGGCACCCAGCACAGTGAACTGGGCGTCCCTGGACACTCAAGACGATGCTGGTCCCGACCCTGCCTGGCTACATCCTGCCTCCGCTCCGTCACTGCCGGGCAGCTGCACCGGGTTCTTGGCCCACAACCAGGGATAGTGGTGGTGATTGCAGAGGCCTGAGCTCGCTGCCCGCCCGCCCCGCTCCCCAGAGGAGGCGCCTGAGCACTTTGTGGGAGGGCCGGGCGTTCAGGAGGCCCCTTCCCCTGGGACTCAGCCTTCCCATTGGCAAAGTGGGCATGGGCGTCTCCACTTAGGGGTTATTGTGAGGACAATGGAGTTAACCGCCATAAACTGCCCACCTGGTGCCAGGCTCAATGAAAAATGTGCTGCCCTCCTTTGGAACTACTTCAGGACCCCCACCCCCACCCCCAAAGGTTGCTCCAAGAGGGGCCCAGCGTGTGGCTTCTCCCACCGAGCCCCTAGAAGTTTGGGAGAATCACAACAACACTTTCTCTCTGATTTCTTTATGTTAAACTGGGCACCACTGTGCGCCACGCACCAGTCTAGGCTTGAGGTTGCTGGGGACAGGACAGTCGAGGTGCTGAGTCCAGGGAGCTTACGTTCCAGTCACAGTGGCTCGTCTGAGACCGTAACCGTAAAGGAAGGAAGGGATGTTCGTGTGATAAGTGGATGATGGAAGGCTGAGGGCGGTGAGGGCAGGGGAGTGGGCAGAGCAGTCAGGAGGGGACAGTGCAGGGTGATCAGAGCCCTCAGAGTGAGGCCTGGGAGGGAAAGCAGCGGGAATAGCCTGTGCAAAGGGCCTGTGGCCCATTGGCTTGTATTCCGTGGACAGTGAAGAGGCCTGTGGCAGGGAGTGGAATGGGGGGAGGGCAGGAGAGGAGGTCACAGAGGCGGGCAGGGCCCTGTGGCAGGGTGAGGAGTGGAACTTTGTCCTCAGGACATAACATGACTGTGGGCACTGTTCATAGACCCGCCTTCATCGCTCTCCTACCTTAGCTTGGCGGCAAGGAACATGGCAGCCCGGTGATAGTGGGAAAGCTGAGAGGGGGCGCACACAGACCCAGGGTGCCCCTTTGCCCAGACCCCTCTCCCCGTGCCCCCGGCCCCAGCCCTGCCTTCCAGGATGGGAAGTAAAGCCATAGTGACGGGAAGGTCGCCTGACCCGTTCAGCACCAGGAGCTGCTCTCAGCACGTCCTGTGCGTTCCCTCCTGTCACTCACAGGGTGTGACAGCTCCTACCCTGTACAGAAGAGGAAACTGAGGCACGCTTGGTGAAGTCACGGGCCGAAGGCAGGATTTGAACTGGAAGCCCAGGCCCTGAACTACAGGGCCGGGTAGTGAGGCCGGGTCCCAGCTGCTCCGCCGACGCCCCCTTTCTGCCCCTCCTGGGTCATGTGTGCCCTGCCAGGCTCCCAGGGAGGAAAATAAAAGTCACTGTCCCCCAAGAAAACAAAGGGAAGAGTGGGAGGGAGGCCGACCCCATGAGGGGGGCTCCTGGAGGAGAGGGGACAAGGGCAGGTGGGGTCACATGGATGCCCAGCATCTTCCCGCCCCCTCAGTGGCTCAGGACCCTCAGCGGGCCATGGATCGGAACTGGACGGATGTTCAAATGCTACTCTCTACAGCGCTGTGCCTTGTAAGAACTTACTTTGTATCACTACAAAGTTACATTTGCACAGTTACAAAGTTTTATGTTTTAACAAACAGTTGTATGACATTGTTACTTTATTGTTTGTAGAAACAGTATAGTTACTGTGACAAACCTTAGGTTTCAGGGCTAGCATATACTAAGTTACCATCTTAATTCTTGTTTTGGTAACAGCTTTATTGGGATATAGTTTACAAACCACGTGATTCAGCCATTAAAGCACCTCACTGGCCCTGGCCGGTGTTGCTCAGCGGTTAGAGCGCCGGCCTGCGGACCAGAGAGTCCCGGGTTCAGTTCCCACTAAGGACACATACCTCGGTTGCAGTTTGTCTGCAGCCCCAGTTGGGGTCATATGTGTCCCCCCGCCCCATCTGAAGATGCGTGCAAAAAAATTGTCCTTGGGTGAGGATTAAAAAAAAAAAAAAGACAGTTCACTAGATTTTAGTATATTCACAGCAGCACAACCATCACTATTTAATTCCAGAACATTTTTATTAACCCTTGACTCCCTTCAGCCCGCCCCCAAACCTTATACCCATTAGCAGTCAATCCTCAGCCCCCGCCCCCGCCCCTGGCAACCACTAATCTACTTCCTGTCCCCATGGGTTTGCCTATTCTGGGCACTTCTTACAAATGCAGGCATGCAGTGTGTGGCCTTTGTGTCTGGCTTCTCTTGCTCAGCACCATGTTTTTGAAGTTCACTCACGTTCTAGCTATAGTGAGTTGGTACTCTGTCCTTTTTTATGGCTGAGTAGTATTCCACTCTATGAATAGACCACATTCTGTGTCTCCTGTTGTCCTCTGGGGTCATCTGCATTTGCTGGCAGCTGTGGATGGTGCTGCGGTCTTCCGGGAACCAGTGTCTGGATGTTAGCTCTTAGTTCTCTGGGGCACATGCCCAGCCGTGGAATTGCCAGGTCAGAGGGTAGCTGGGACTTGCCTTTTGAGGAACTGCCAGGCTGTTTTCCAAACTGGCTGCAGTGTGTTTACTTTTGACCTGAAGTTCACACACTCCGGTTGTTTCAAGTGTAGGATGATCGTGCATGTGAGGGGAGGGCTGGCTAGGTTTGGGGGCAGTCGTTGTGGGTGGAGGTGGGGCTGCCCACAGGCGATAGTGCCGTGCTTGGACCTGATCAGGTGCTGGCCTGAGGGAGACGGGCCTGGGCCCGAGCCCAGGGGAGCCAGGACAGCAGCAGCTGCAGAAGAGGCTTTGGGTGTCCCTGGGAGTGGGAGCGGGATCTGGAGGGGTCAAGAGAGGTGAGGATGGGAGGCAGGACGAGCCTGGTGGGGAGAACCGTGGAGGCCGCTGAGCGTGGCTGTCGGGGTGACCTTCCCCTGCACTGGCCCCACCTGCACGCCGTGGGCAGCCGTCGCTGTGCAGCCAAGCGTGTGGCTGATGCGGACGCAGGCTGGTGCCCTCAGGACTGGCCTGTCCCAGGCTGTGGGCCCCCCACCGAACAGGGAACCTAGGCCAGGTGTCACGTGTCTGCTCCCTCCACCTGCTCTGTGTTGAGTGTTGGGCGCTGGTTGCTGGGCACTGGGTGGCATGGGCGTGTCCCGGTTGTCCCGGGCCTCACCTCGAGGTCGGTGGCTGTGCCTGCGTCTGCGTGGAGCCTCGGTGTTCACCGTGCGCAGTCGGGGCTGGGCCGACAGGACCCTCCGCCTGTGGAGAGTGGACTTGGCTCCGCC
The DNA here is from genome assembly GCF_014108415.1 of Molossus molossus. Lineage (NCBI taxonomy): Eukaryota > Metazoa > Chordata > Mammalia > Chiroptera > Molossidae > Molossus > Molossus molossus. The sequence goes on along the minus strand of NW_023425358.1, from coordinate 36,179,637 downwards.
GTCTGGCTGAATCCCAGCCCACAGCCGATTGCCCTCACGTGCTGATTGGCCGTCCAGCTGGCTCTGATGCCGAGGGCACACACCACCTTCTTGGTCTCCGTGCACCCTGAGCGTGGTGCTGGGCCAGCTGTGCTCAGCACGTTCAGGTCGCCCAGAGGAATCACGAGCTGGGCTGGAACCTGGCAGCCCCAGCGGGCAGGCGAGGAAGCCAGATGGGACCGTGTCAGGGCACAGAGCCCGGTGCTCGGTGTCCTGGAAATCCCTGAAGACTTCCTGAAGGAGGTGGCACCGCCCATAAGCAGCTCAGGAGCCTGGGCACCACAGCCCTACACCAGAGTGACCCTGTGCCTGGCACCTGTTTTGGTCCTGCATGTGCCCTGCATGCCAGCAGCAGACAGATGTGACCTCCCTGGGGGACGAGGCGTCTGCGGGCCCAGCTCAGCACCACGACCACACTCAGGGCTGATGGGTGGACAGTGTACACACTGGCCACCTTCCCCACGGAAACCTGTGGCCTGCTTGCCCTTAAGTTCTCAATTAATGGTGTGTGAGCAAGAGTCCAGTTAGCGGAATGTTCTGGTAAAGCTGGTGGGCTTCCCAGCTCCTGTCTCCAGTAAGCAGGGCCACTCGGCTCCACACCGTGTGCCCTGGGAGGCTCGATCCCCTCCTCTGGGCAGTGAGCCGTCTGCCCGAGCGTCTGACTCCCCCAGCCTTCCCCCGGCGGACGCTCGGCAGCTTCCGCAGGGCCGTGCGTGCTGTGGGCCCTGCAGCCCTGCAGCCCGGCTTCTCTGGGACTTGGCTTGCCTTGTGCCGTCGGGGATGCTGGACCCCGACCCGGGCCTCTGGGCAGCTCCTGGGGCCTGAGTGGACTGGAGGAGGGGCCCCCGCCCCAGTCCCACCCCGGAGACCTGGCAGCCTGCTGACCCTGGATACTCCCTCCTCCCCATGGCCCAGGCCCGAGCCAGGAGAGGCCAGCTGAGCCGGAGCCGTGAGCCTGATGCTTGTCTCCCCCGCAGGCTGGTGTCGCCGCGTCCCAGCCTCCTCTCCCCGACTGGCGACACCAGGGCCAACGCCTCACCCCAGAAGCCGCTGGACCTGAAGCAGCTGAAACAGCGCGCGGCCGCCATCCCCCCCATCGTGAGTGCCCGGCCCCCACCTCTGTGCCCAGCGAGGCAGCAGCCCCTGCCCGCCTGCCCTTCCCTTCCTGTCCCGGGCAACAGCGGCTCCAGGGCCAGGCCAGGGCCCGAGCTCGGGGCGGGCAGGGTGGCCCCTGAGGCCGCCTCCTGTTTCCTGGAGAAATCCCCATGGAGACCAGGGCCAGTGGGGGTGGGGCTCCTGGGAACGGGGGTAGGGCCTGCAGATCTCAGCCCCTTGGAGGCCCTGGAGCCCCTGGACCCTCCCACCAGGCCCCACCCCCACCGCACCAGCACCCCGCACTGGGCAGTGGGGAGGCAGGAAGTCACCCGCCACCCCACCTGTCACAGCACCTCGGAGAGCAGGTGGGGGCCCCACAGTTGTAAACATGAGGTCCTTTGAGGAAGGCCGGCTCCCTGGCAGCGTCTGCAGGCCGAGGAGGGGCCTGTTCCCAGGGTGGCCCAGCCCCACTGAGCTGCCCCCAGGAGGTGGCCGGCTTCCCGGTGCAGCTGGGGCTCGGGCCTTCCGGGGAGGACCTGAAGGCGGGCGCGTCTCCCCAGCCCCCACCTCTCTGAGACCCAGAAAGACTTGGCATCGGGCCGGTTGGGGAGGGTTACCACCAGGCAGCTGGCTTGGGGTGGTGACCTGTCCTCCTGACCCCCAAACTCTGTGCTCTGGGCCTGCCCCTGCCTTCCTTGGCCTCTGAGCCGGGCTGGCCACATACAGGGGACCCGGAAGACTTTTCCCGATCTCGGTGGCTTGTGACGATGCTCACTTCTCTCTGCTTCCCTCAGCAGGTCACCAAAGTCCACGAGCCCCCCCGGGAGGACACAGCTCCCCCTAAGCCAGCTCCCCCTGCCCCGCCGCCGCCGCAGCACCTGCAGCCGGAGAGCAGCACCCCCCAGCAGTCCAGCAGCAGCCCCCGAGTCAGGAGCAGGAGCCCTGTGCCTCCCGCCGAGAAAGAGGGTGAGCGCGCCCGGTGGCCGGGAGCGGGGACTGTGGGGGCCGGTGGCGGGATGGGGGCATCTGCGCATGTGCAGCAGTTTGGAAACGCAGGCCCAGTGAGTCGGTGAGACGGTGGGTGAGCAGTGGGGGTGGGTGGGGACTGCGGCCGTCGGAGACCTCCTGTTCTTTCCAAAGGGGGCCCGTGTCCGTCTGAGCCCAAACCCACCATGTTGGCACCGTGAGCCTGATGTTTTCCGTCCAGAGACCAGAAATCTCTCCTTTCATACTCAGCCTCTAGTTTCTCAATGTTTGTTTGGCAGCTTTTCCACCTTCTGAAAGCTTTGCTCTGCGCACGGAATCGCGCCTGGGCCTCAGCCGGGCTCCGTGCGGTCCGGCCTCCAGCGAGCGTCTCGAACCACAGACGGGGCTCGGTGCCCAGCTGGCAGCAGCCCGGGCAGGAAGCCCTGCCCTGTCCAGCTCGCATCCTGACCTCAGCCCAAGCCGAGGGCACTGGGTTCACTGGAGTGGTGGGGTGGCTCCTCGCGCCGCTGTCCCAGCAACTGGCCGGGCTTGTTCCTTCTCTGGGTCTGTTGCCCCTGCCCCACTCCGCAGGGGCCCGAGGAACGCTGAGCCTGCGCCCCCAAAGCGCGGAGGATGCTGTCCCCCAGGCTGGTCTAGCCCCAGCTCCCTGCTGGCTGCTCCAGGAGTCTGAGGGCAGCAGGACCCCAGGCCGCCCTCCCTGACCAGCGCAGCCGGGGATGGGCCCAGGCGGCCGGTGCCACCTGCGCCCACCTGCTTAGAGTCCAGCGTCCCTCTTCTGGAAAGCCAGGCCGGCCTCAGCCATGGCCTCCTTGCAGGGGGTGCCGTGTGCCTGTCCGAGGACAGAGCAGGGCTGGCCCTAGGAGGACAGCCCCACGTCCCCCAGGGACACCGGCTGGCCCGGCACTCCTGTCCCATCCCCCACTGCTCCACCTGCCACAGGAAGTCTCGGGCACCAGCCCCTCGGGTGGGCATGCCTCCTGGCTGGCCCACAGACTGTGCTGTGGCCACCGAGCCAGAGCATTTGGTGAACACCTACCGCTGCCCAGCAGTGTGCCGGGCAGTGGGGCACTGTGAGCAGGGTCGCGACCCTGCTCCAGGAGCTGCTATTTCTGTGAGCAGCAGGACGTTAGGCCAGGGCCAGGGAGGGAGCAAGATGGGTTAGGGTTGCTCACACCGAGAGAGACAAATGGGGCTTGAGCTGAGGGCCCGGGAAGGGCTCGGGGGGGGGGGGGGCACTGCAGGCAGAGGCCTGGGGCGGGGGCGGGGAGCTGTGTGTGGGCCCGGGTGTAGGTCCTCCAAGGCTGCGCCCCGCAGCGCTCTGTCTCGGTGCAGCAGAAGCCTTTGCTGCAGGAATCTCCAGGGTGTGTCTGTATTTTGGAAAGACCTCTGGCCCTGTGGGGGAGAGAGGGCTGCAAGGAGTCCAGGCAGCAGAGAGAGGCCACCTGGAGGCGGGGTGGGCGGGCACTGAGTGCGTCTCAGAGGGCAAACCGCCGGACCTGCCGCCGGGTCCGTGTGGGAGACGGCAGATGCGTCTTCTGGGGACCTTGCCCCGTCACCCGTGCTGGACGGGGACACCTCACGACGGGGGTGGGGTTTGCTGAGTGAGGGTGCGATGTGAGACGCGGAGTCTGGCCCCAAAAGAACATTCCAGATTCAGGGTGCCAGCCCAGGGTGGGCAGGGGCCCAAACAGCTTTGGCCAGTGCCAGATGTGTGCAGAGCTGGGCTGCCCTTGGGTGCCCGGGAAGCTCCCGGTGCCCGTGCTGGGGGAGGTGAGCCGCCACCCACGGTGCCTGAGTCTGGCCCTCGGCCCTTTTGTGTGGCTGCTGTTTCCTGAGTGGCTCCCACAGGAGCCGGTGCCCCTGGTGGCACCCGTGCCCGTCCCTCGGGGCCTGGGCTCCATCCGGTGCTCCTGGGCACACGTGTGACCGCGACACCCAGCACTGCCTCTCTGGCCAGCCCCTCGGGCTCCCCTGGGCCCTGCTGGAGGAACAGGTTGTCTTTCCAGGCCCTGGGCTGCCTGCCCGGCCTGGCCTGGCTCCAGGTTTCCCTTCCAGCACTGCCCCCTCCCCCCCGCCCCTGCACAGAGTAGCCGAGATGCACGCAGGGTTGCGACTGGACCAGCAGGTCCGGGGTGTTCACAGGATTTCCCAGCACCCCGTGGGGCTGGCTGAGTGAGAAGCCCCAAAGCCCGCAGCTGAGACCCCTCCTGTGGGCCCCCTGCTTCACCCGGGCAGATTCAGGGGACCTTGTCTCAGAGCAGCGGAGGAGGCGGTGCCCACAGCAGGCCCCGCCCACGGCGGCGGCTCTCCCCTGAGTGATGGCTCTCGGAGCCTCCCTCTGACGTCTGGAGGTGGCCCGAGAGGTGACTCCTGCCTGCCATCCCCGTCCTGGGCCTGATGTTCCACATGTGCCTCCTGCCCGCTTCTCGGCCAGTACCTCCTCTGGGCGGCTCCTCAAGCTTGACCCCATTCCCAGGGAGGAGGTTCAGGGCGGAGTGCAGGGGACACCCTGAAGGCAGCCCCGAGCCCCTGGGCCTTGGCTGTGTCCACGTGGCCTCCCCAGGCCTCTGAATCCGAGTCAGTCACAGCCCCCATCCTGCGGGCGGTGTTGCGGCGCAAGTTAAGGTCACGGTCTGCAGCCGACTCCCTGGACGCAAAGCTCCCTCTGCCACTTGCTGGCTGTGGGCCTTGGACCAGGTGACCTCCGCTCCCTGAGCCTGTTTCCCAGGTGTAAACCAGGGACAGTGGTCGTCAGCCCCTTGCAGGGAGTCTGGAGGACAGGTGAGTCGCACACCTGAAGGCCCCGGATTGGAGCTGTGGGGGCTCTGGGCACCTGCACCTCTGTGTGTGTGTGTGTGTGTGTGTGTGTGTGTGTGTGTGTGTGCGCTCTGCGTGGACCACGAGGTTAAGGGGTCATCCTGGCTTGGCCAAATATTTGCTGATGAGCTGAGATGAGTCCACAGTTGTGACTGTCCATCCCCTCTCCCCGGACAACCTGGGGACAGACTCTTCCTTAGGCTGGGTGTCCAGAGGCTGGGTCCGGGGCTCAGCCCCTCCTGCCCCGCCCCTGCCGCTGTCACACCTCCATCACCCACAGGGGTCAGCAGGCTTTTTCTGGAAAGGGCCAGATTGTAAACGTCTTTGGCATTGCGGGCCAGACTGTCCGTGTCGCAACGGCTGGGCTCTGCCGTGGGTGATAAATACGCAGGCGGACGTGACCGGCTCCAGTGCAAGTGGCTGTAGAAGTCAAGCACGGGCCCGGCCACCATCGGCCGCCCCTCATCTGGAGGTGTCCGGGCCAGGGCCTGCAGCTCCCAGCGTCGGAACCCAGAAGCTCCCCGGGGTCTCGAGGGGTGCCGAGAACCCCGGCCCGGCCGCAGGGCTCGGAGCGGTGCCCTGCCCGGTGATTTGGGAGATTCCATCACAGACACCCCCCTTTGTCATTGGGCCGCGACACCGCCCCGCCCAGGGCTGCACTGTGGGCTCAGTGAGGGTCACCGGTGCGTGGGGCGGCTGTGGCTCTGGGGTTCCCACGGGCTGGCCTAGCACAGCTGACTGTCCCCCCTTGTCCCCTCGGCAGAGAAGCCCGTGTTCTTTCCGGCCTTCGCAGCAGAGGGTCAGAAGCTGCCCACGGAGCCCCCGTGCTGGACGTCGGGCCTGCCCTTCCCCGTGCCCCCTCGCGAGGTGATCAAGGCCTCCCCGCATGCCTCTGACCCCTCGGCCTTCTCCTACGCGCCTCCCGGTGAGTGGCTCTCCGAGCTGGGGCGCGTCAGCCACCACGCCGGGCCACCGGCGCCGTCCCTGGGCGCCCGCTGTTGGCGCGGCTGGAGCTCTGTGCCGAAGGGGCTGAGGTCCACAGGACCAGCCTTGTCCGTGAAGGCACAGGAGGGGCTCACTGAGACCTGAGACGCCTGGGGGTTGGGTTGAAGGGACTGGTGATAAGGAGCCATCGTGGCCCTTGACAGGGGCGGCTCCGCCCTCCACAGTGACGCAGAGCCCTTGACGGGCGGCTCCGCCCTCCACAGTGACGCAGAGCTAGCGAACGGGCGGCTGGAGAGAAACCCTGGAGAACACGGCTGCTTCGGGGTCCGGATGTAGTCAGGCCGGGTTTGAGGGCCTCTCTGGGCTCTCCAGCCCGGCTAGGCCCCCCGGCAGCGGGGGGTGGGGGAATCCGTGTGAGCAGAACCGATCCTGAAGGCCGCTGGGCCAAGGGAGCCAGAATCAGGAAAGACATGCCAGGCAGAAGGGACAGCATGTGCAAAGGTCCGGAGGCAGGAAAGAGCAGATTCAGCTGGAGAAGCTGAGTCAGGCGGCCGTGGTTGAAGCCTGGTGCCTGGCACTGCTGGGGAGACCGCCAGCCCCAGGTCGGGTGACCCCGAAAGCCGTGTTGGAGGTAGAGACTTCATGCTGGGGGCAGTGGGAGCCACAGCAAGGTCACAGCAGGGAGGACGTGAACCGGGGGGCATTCTCCAGAGATCCCCCTGGCTCCTCTCGGGGAGTGGATGTTAGAGGGTAAGGAAACGGGGAGCCCAGTTAAGGGGTCTGTGCAGAGTTGAGAGGCTAGGGCCTTGGCGTGACCGGGTGGGGGTGTCAGGAACAGGGGCAGCAGGGGCACCCGCGGGTGTTTACCTGCCTGGGCAGCACAGGGCGGCGGGCGGCGAGGCCGGGGGTCTGTCCAGCAGGGGCACGATCACGCCGGGGCCCTGTGATGGACAGACCTGTGCTCTGCAGGTCACCCGCTGTCCCTGGGCCTCCACGACAGCACCCGGCCTGTCCTGCCGCGCCCTCCCACCATCTCCAACCCCCCACCCCTCATCTCCTCCACCAAGCACCCTGGTGTCCTTGACAGGCAGGTGAGTGTCACCCCCGGGGAGGCGGGAGGGGCAGCCCCCAGGAGCGGCAGTGCAGCCTGGCACCCGCAGAACAGCCCCTTCCTTTTGGAGGTGCCGTCAGTGGAGGGGGGCCTTCTGGACCCCTGGGGTCTGGCTGGGCGCTGCGCTCAGGTCCAGCTGGGCTGCAGCCTCCGCCGGCACTCAGGGTCACTCCACGGTCACTCCCCGGGGCAGCCCAGTTCATGTGCTCTGCGGCCAGACTGTGTGTCCCTGGGAGTCACTCAGCCTCTGTGCCTCGGTTTCCCCTTTGTGCGATGGGAGGCAGTGTCCTAGACACACAGCGGCAGCGCTGAGCCTCGGTCCGAGCTGTCCGGTCCTCCCGCTCCCTGCCCTGCCCCGTGCAGCGCGGGGAGAGGGAGGTCGAGGCCTTGGCCTGGGCCCAGGCCGCTGTGCCGTCCCTTTAACCCGCGCCCGTGGCAATGGCCACTTCGCAGGTGAGGGGCCGAGGCTCCGGAGAGGCCGGGGCTTGTCCGGGGCTGCTCACTGGGGCATCAGGGCCGGGACGCGAGCCCCCAGCCTCTTGGACCTTCTGTGATCCTGAGGTCCCCCCGGGCCCTCCTGAAAGGGGGCGTCTGGGTGCTCTGGTTGGGCTGGGGCCTGTGACCCGATTACCTCTGTCCCCGCAGGGACTGTCGGTGCAGCTCCACATCCCGTACTCAGAGCATGCCAAGGTCCCCGTGGGCCCCGTCACCATGGGGCTGCCCCCCGCCATGGACCCCAAGAAGCTGGGTAAGGATGAGGCTCCCCATCGGGACGGGCCAGGTTGGTCCCTGTTGGATAGACCCCTGGGTCAGCCAGCTGTTGGGAGTCGAGGGGGGGCTGCGTGGCTGGTGGGACTCGGGCCTGAACTTGGGGGTGGCACCCTGGGTCCCCTGGGTAGGCGGGATGGGGGGTCCCAGCGCGCTTGCTCACCGCTCTCGCCGTCCCCAGCGCCCTTTAGCGGGGTGAAGCAGGAGCAGCTGTCCCCACGGGGCCAGGCTGGGCCACCAGAGAGCCTGGGGGTGCCCACGGCCCAGGAGACATCCGTGCTGAGAGGTGAGGCCCGGGATCTGCCCTGTATCCCCAGCTGCTGCCCCTCCAGTCCTGAGAGGGTCAAGGCAGGTACGGGACCCTCTACCCGAACCCTGCTCAGAAGCCTCAGCCCCCCGAGGGTCCAGGAGCCCCTTCACAAGCGCCTACCTCGCCACTCGGGGCCCGGGGTCGCTCTTTGTGGAGACTCTGAGAGGCTGGCAGATCACCAGGAGCACGGTCGGGGTACCTGGGGCCGGGCCTCAGGCACCCCTTCAGCCCCGTCGTGTCTCGTGTCTTCCAGGGACGTCCCTGGGCTCGGTTCCAGGAGCAAGCATCAGCAAGGGTGTCCCCGGCACACGGGTGCCTGCCGAGAGCCCCATCACCTACCGCGGCTCCATCACCCATGTAAGTGCCCGGGGTGCGGCGGGAGGTCCAGGTGGGACCCTGACCGTGGACGGAGCCGGGGACCAGCCCCGCTGTCCCCTCTGCGTAGCTGCATGGCGCCGGTCGTGGTGGGTGGGGTGACGTCCTCGGTCAGCAGCGCTGCCCCCACAGAGCCCGCCCGGTGGCAGGAGGGAGCCAGAATCCTGGCCCAATACTGAGCAGGTGAAATTAGTGCAGGTGCTTCGGATCGGGTCAGACGCTGCGGATGAGGAGGCGGAGGGCTCCTGAGTCCACAGCGGGCAGACCTCTCGGGTGTGAGCCTGCAGGAATCTCAGGGCGCAGCGTGCCAGGCCCGGGAATGGCACAGGCAAAGGCCGAGAGGTGGGAGGGTCCCTGGCGTGTGCAAGGACCACAGGGGCCGGGGTGCTTGGAGCAGAGGCGTTGGGTCTGGGAGGGTGTGGGGGACAGGGAGAAGGGTGCCTGTGCCCGCTGAGCCCAGGGTGCGTCCTGGGGGTCGGGGCAGGCACTCTGCGCTTAGCCTGCCCACGCTGTGGCTCATCCCCTCTGTCTGCGACTTCAGTCCCAGTAGCAAGAGCGTTTGTCTTGTGCCATCATCGAGTGTGGGGTGTCCACAGCCTGCGGGCAGAGCCGGGCCCCCCGCCACACTCAGATACACAGAGAGCACTGGGACCCGCCAGCGACATCCGCCCATCCAGGCTTGGCGGAGGGGCCCTTCCGAGCCTCTCCTGGGTCGGAGGTGGGGGTCCAGTTCTCCACCGGTCAGGGTTCAGGGCTCCCAGGTCGCCTGGAACCCACCCTTGCCACCTTCTTCCCTCCCCCAGCGCCCCACGGGACTCCCCCTGGGCACCGCCTGCACTACCGCCCCTTGTGGGTGAGGAGACAGAGCTGACACACCCTGAGGTCACGGGGCCAGTAGCTTTGTGCTCCGCTGCGTCTGGCTCTAGAACCCTGCACCAGAGAGTGGGGTGCCTGAACACGTGTGTGCACACACAGACACCCTCTCACTTAGAGAAACTCGCAGGCGTGTGCGTGCACACACACACACACACACACATGCGCACACACACACCCCGTGGCACTCCAGGCCACGGGCTGCCTGGCAGTGAGCTGTTTCCCATCCTTTGGCCTCAGATCCCACCACAGGAGGGTCGTCCACACCCCACTTCTCTCTGAACCCGAAGGCTTGGAAGCCTCACGCTTTTGCAGCCGCGCCAGGTGCCGAGAGCAAGTACCTGGGCGCGGAAGTCAGGCTGGGTCCCAGGTCCGCCACACCCTCGGGCTGGGGACAGCCCCTCCCGGCCTCGGTTTCCCTTTTGGTAAAAGCGGCCTTCGCAGAGCCGTCCCGATGGACTCGTTGAGATGACAGGTTGACACGTGCCGTTCCTGGATGCCCGTCTGCCCTGGGTTTCCCGGTGACCGACAGCCATCTCGGTCACTCACACCCATGAGGTTGTTTTGGGCAGAAGCCAGCGACTGTCAAATGTGTGGGGGTCAGACTGTCCCACAGCCCGGCTGCCAGGTGGTACGAAGACCACACCTGCTCACACACGTTAGCCCACGGGGCTGGCAGGCAGGGACCACCCGTCCCACCAGAGGCTGAGGCCCAGCCCCTGGCTCCCAGGCGCCCCCTCCGGCCTCGGGGGTGGAGGCTGCAGGCCATCAGCGAACAGGATGTCCCCTTCAGGAGTCCGTCCAGCGCGCTGTCCCCCAGCTCGGGCGCTGCTGGCCTCACCGGCTCTCTGCCCTCTGTTGGGCGTGCAGGGGAGCCCTCTCTGAAATAGCGTGGCTGGAAACACGCGATGCCGGAGTCACCCCAGGGGAGCCCCTCTCCGTCCGCGTGGTCTCACCCGAGGCTCCGGCGGTGGCCGTGCCCGCGTCATTGTCCCCCAGGAGCCTCCTGACAGGACGTCTCGGCCCCCTGGTTGTAAGAGGCGGCTGCCCGCCCCTGGTTCACACCCAAGTTCTCTCCTGTTCACACCACAGGTCGGTGCAGGAACAGTTTAAAGTGCAGGGAGGTTCTAACCAGAGCGTCTCTGGGGAAGTCGGCGCCAGCTCTTTGCCCTGCGCAGACCGGGGTAGGGGGGAGAAGCCCAGGGCGGCCAGCAGCTGCCTCTGCCCCCCAACGGGCTGTTTCTCAGCAGAGAAAGTCCCACGGGGAGGCGGGGTGTTCATGGTCCCAGGCCTGGCACACCACTGGGCCCTTGAATGGGCTCTTGGAATCACAGGAGCAGAGGGACATCTTGACTCGGGACAGCGGGTCTGTGCGGGGTGCCTTTGAGAGTCATGGATGCAGAGATGGGCTCTCTGGTGTGGTGTGTGGACTGGGGTTCAGAGAGGCAGAGTGACATCCGAGCGGTCACACAGCAGGTTCCTAGTCTGACCCCCACGCTCGTGCTCTGGGAGGTCGCCGAGGCGGGTCCTGCCAGCGCAGGTGGACACGTGTGTGGATGTGGAGGGCCCCCACGTCCACACACTCGCCCTCCGCACCCCAGGGCACTCCGGCTGACGTCCTGTACAAGGGCACCATCACCAGGATCATCGGCGAGGACAGCCCGAGCCGCCTGGACCGCGGTCGGGAGGACGGCCTGCCCAAGGGCCATGTCATCTACGAGGGCAAGAAGGGCCACGTCCTGTCCTACGAGGGTGAGTTCTGTCCCCGGACCTGCGAGGAGCCGGCGGGGCGGGCTGGGCTCCCTCCCTCCCACTCACCGTGTCTCGGCTGCCCCGGAAAGACTTGACGTGAGAGGCTCGTGGGACCGGCGTGGACTGGGAGGGCTGGGGACACATTAAGTCCCCCTCCGAGGGCTGCCGGGACGCGCACAGGAGTTGCAGACGGGACGTCACCTTGTTAATTCTGAGTCATGGAAACCTGCCCCGCCCAGCGTGGCTCGGCCACCCAACCCCAAACCTCGGTGTTTCTGGAGCTGGTGGAGGTGGGGGAGGGGTCCAGAAGAGCGGGGTTGAGGCTAGAGGGCAGCCAGGTGGGAAACCATGGAGGGGGGAGCGTGTGGCTCCTCCGTCACCCCCGAGTGGCTGGAGGGTTGTTGTCCTGTCACGGAGGAGGAAGCTGAGGCTCGGTGACACCCAGGGGTCCCGGGGCCACCCTCAGGCCCCTGAAGAGGAGAGGAAGCCCGAGGTCAGGGGAGGAGTGTGTGTGGCCTATTGAGGTGGCTTCACAGGGAAGCGGGGCTGGGGTCACACCAGGAACCACATTCAGAGGTGGTGACCTCCCTGTCCCTGCAGGTAATCAAGCCAGCAGCAGGTAAGGGTTGGTTTCAGCTGCCCAGTTCTTTACAATGTAGGAAACACACTTGTAGCCAGCCTGGCGGGGAGCATAGTGGGGAAACTGAGGCCCGGGGAGTGGAGGCCGGGCCCCCAGCCCAGCACTTCTGACAAACGTGTTGCTAGTGGACAGCGTGTGCGTGGCCGAGGTGGTGATGACCGGTGACCCGCCTCGCACCCCAGGACCCTGCTCAGGGGCCCCTCCGCTCCTTTCTTTTCTGGTTCTGGGTCTCACAGCTGAGGGGCCCTGCGTGGAAGGAGTTAAGGGAGTGATGCTGGATGACAATTTCCTGGCAGCTGTAGCACCCAGGGGTGTGGAGATAAAAGCTGCTAATGGGCCCCTCTCAGCGGCTGGCAGCTGCGGGCCCTGAATTACTTCCCCTCTGGCGGGCGGGTGCCTGCTCCTCTCCGCCGCCTTCGCCCGTGCCCGTCTGCCCCCACACTGTGTGGCTGAGGCACACACCACCTGCTGCCAGGAGGTGGGGACAGCCTGGGGACCGTGCCAGCCTTGGTCCCCGCTGCCTGCCCTGGGCGCTGACGGAGGGCCTGGCGGTCGAGGTGTTGTGGGCAGAGAGCGCTGAGCGGAACCTCCACTCAGGCCCCCAGGTCCCTTCCTGGGCCTCTGTGGCTCAGTTTATCATCTGCTAAATGGGCTTTTAACTTCTCATGCTCCTTTGGCCATGTGGCCGGGGCAGCCGGGGGCCTGGGCTCGGCGACCTGGCGAGTGAGGGCTATGTCCCTGGGGCACCTGGACACATGTGAGCCCGCCGGCCAGACTTCCGGTCTCCACGTGTATCCGAACGCGCGCTGTGTTCAAACACCAGCAGCTGATGCTGGGGAGAATCGATAGCCGCAGCGCACGGTCTGCTGGCCTCCCGTCCGCAGTACCCGGGGCCGCTGGCAGGTGCTTCGAGGACCCCATGAGGCACCCAGAGCCCAAGCCCAGTCCTCTGAGAGCCGGGGCGGAGGCCCCAGCTCGGGGACCAAGACTTTGCCCTCCCAGGCTCCTCGGCCTGTCCAGGGGCAGTGAGCCTGGCTACAAGTCCTCACCCCGCTGGGCTCATGGGCTTGGCGAGGGCACCTGTGCCACGGACACGCCTCCCGCCCTCCCTCCGCCAGACACACCCTTTCCCCACGTGGACCTGTCGCGGTGCACATGCTTGGGCACACGCCTGCACGCACAGAGACCCATACCAGCACACGGAGGGGGGTGCATGCCGTGTGTTCACACGCGCGTGTGCTCATGTTCACGTCACATGTGCGCACCTGTGTGTGGGCGTGTCTGCACAGGCTCACGGCAGGGCACATGCCTGCTTACAGAACGCCTGGCCGCTTGGCTCGGCAGGAGACATGCCTGCCTCTCCCGTCTGTAAATCCCCAGGGCCCGAGGGAGGTGGGCAGGGCCCTGTCCGCAGCCCCTGGGCTGGACCAGAGGTCTTGGACTCCACCGGGAGGGCCCAGCTGGGCCGGCTCTCTGCTGCATGGTCGGGGGGCTGTGACCGGCCGGTTTGCCGGCCTCAGGCCTGTGCACACGATCGCCCCGTGGCGGGCCCTCACCGTGAGCTTGGCCTGGTTTCCAGGTGGCATGTCTGTGTCTCAGTGCTCCAAGGAGGACGGCAGGAGCAGCTCGGGACCTGCCCACGAGGCGGCGGCCCCCAAGCGCACCTACGACATGATGGAGGGCCGCGTCGGCAGGGCCATCACCTCAGCCAGCATCGAAGGTGGGTGTCCAGCCTGCTCCAGTCCCCAGAAACGCCAGGGAGCCTGGGGCTGGGTCCAGCCGCACAGGAGGACTTTGTCTCTCAGCGCCCCCTGGAGGGAGATGGGGGGATGGCCGGCCCCATTTACAGAGGGGGAGGCTGAGGCTGGGTTTTTCCGAGACTCTATCTGGGCCCAGGAGATGGGACCGTCGCTTGCTGTGTTCTCTGCCACCACCCCCTGTACCATGGGGACTGCTGGGAGGGGTGGCTGTGCCCCTGGCCCGTCACTGCCCAGGGACGGCTCAGGGACCCACGTTAACCATGCTCTGGTCCTTCCCAGGTCTCATGGGCCGAGCCATCCCCCCTGAGCGACACAGCCCCCACCACCTCAAAGAGCAGCACCACATCCGCGGCTCCATCACGCAAGGTACCCCCGCTCCCCGAGCCTCAGGGTGGCTACGACGAGGTGACAGTCAGGGCGGGGACCGAGGGGAGACGTGCCCGTGTGCGTGACCGGTACAAGGTCGAAACGGGGAGCTGGGCATTTCTTATTTGAAAAGAAAAAGGGAACAGACTGCCCCCCACCCGCCTCGCGAGCAGACATCTCGTAGTGACCGCCTACTGTGTGCTCGCACTAGCCCGAGCCCGCTGCAGGGTACCTACGCAGAGGAAGGCGCCGTCGGTGGGAGGGTCAGCGGTCAGACCTGGGGAGCCCCCCGCTGCCCGCCCCGTCTCAGTTCTTCATATTATCCCGTTAAGGTTTGCGGCCAGGGAGGTGTTCCGGTCCATGTTGCCATTTAGTATATGGAGACATTGGGCTCAGCGAGGTGAAGTCGTGGGATTTGAACCCAGGTGGTGTGGCTCCCAAACCCCCAGGTCAGGGCGCGCCAGGTGGGGCGCGGGTATGAGGGCAGCACCCCGTCCTCTCGGCAGGGATCCCACGGTCCTACGTGGAGGCCCAGGAAGACTACGTGCGCCGGGAGGCCAAGCTCCTGAAGCTGGAGGGCACGCCCCCGCCGCCTCCGCGGGACCTGGCCGAGGCCTACAAGGGCCCCCTGAAGCTGAAGCCGGCCCACGAGGGCCTGGTGGCCACGGTGAAGGAGGCTGGCCGCTCCATCCACGAGATCCCCCGCGAGGAGCTGCCTCTGGCCCCGCGGCCGCTCAAGGAGGGTTCCATCACGCAGGTACCAGCCTGGCCGGGCCAGGGTTCCGGAGGGGCCGTGGGGATGGGCGGGCACTGCCCTGGCCTCTGCACATGGGGAAACGGAGCCCCAAAGTCACACAGCTGCTGGGTGCTGGGCGTTCGCCGTGTGCATGCCAGATTCTGTGCAAAGTGCGACCTCACTCGCGGGTGTGCAGCCCACAAGGTTCATACCCTCGATCCCCACCCTCCACGCAGACGCCCAGGGTCAGGCAGCTTGCCGAGACCCCAGGGCTCAGCTGGTGATGAGGGATGAGGGGCTCTGCCCGGCCCTCACTTTCTCTGAGCAAAGCAGTTCAGGAGGTTCCGCAGCCTGTCCGGGGTCACACGGCACGTCCGTGACAGGTGTACGTCTCAAATCCAGCTGCCCCCAAACCTGCAGCATCTTTGTTCTGCGGCCTCCATCCCCAGCGTCCACGAGGCCCGGCCTGGCTCGGGGAGAGCAGCTGGCCAGTGGGGACCACGAAGGGCCATGGTCCTTCCCTGGGGACGGCAGAAGCTGTGGGGGGCTCCCGAGGGCCAGGGGACAGTGTGGCTCTTGGCCTCCGGGCCCTGGGGCCGTTGGCAGGAGTCCATCACGGATCCAACAGGGACGCCGGCCTGATTCTAGAATATTCTCTTTTAAACGAGGGCGTTGCCCTTTCTTACAAAAGGAATGAAAAACATTCCCGAGGAAACGGGGCTGTGTTACTCGCAGACCCAGGGCCCCTCCGCATCCGGGTTTCCCAAGCCGCTCTGAACGGGGGGGCCTCCTCACAGGTGGCCGGGCTGGGACCTGACCGGTGTCTGCAGCTGCCCTTCCTGCTTAGTGAGCAAACATGAACCTCAGCCCCGACCTCCCAGCCTACGGCTTGGGGCGGAGGAGCCAGAACCAGCTGTTGAATCTCCTGGCTCGGCCGTGGATGTGGGGGGGCAGACAGCCTGGAAGAAGGGTTTTGCCACGTGGGGTGTTGGCCCTCCAGTGAACCCCAAGGCCAATACGGGGTCCCCTACTTGCTCCAGGGAAGGCTGACCTCTGACCTCTGTGCCGTCCCCCAGGTGGCTCTGGGGCCGAGGGCAGGACAGGGAGGGTGTGCTCATCTGAGGCCACTGCACCCTCCAGTGTGGGGTGTGGCTTCCCACGTGTGGCCCAGCAGTGAGGCTGAGAGTTATGCAGCTGGTGCTCCCCCCCATCCCGCAGGGCACCCCGCTCAAGTACGACACCGGCTCATCCTCCACCAGCTCCAAGAAGCATGACGTTCGCTCCATCATCGGCAGCCCCGGCCGGACCTTCCCGCCCGTGCACCCGCTGGACGTGATGGACGCGCGGGCGCTGGAACGCGCCTGCTACGAGGAAAGCCTGAAGGGCCGGCCGGGGGTGGTCAGCGGCTCGGGGGGCTCCATCACCCGGGGCGCCCCCGTCATCGTGCCTGAGCTGGGCAAGCCACGGCAGAGCCCCTTGACCTACGAGGACCACGGGGCACCCTTCACTGGCCACCTGCCACGAGGCTCACCCGTGACCACCCGGGAACCCACGCCACGCCTGCAGGAGGGTGTGTGGGTGCAGGGGGTGGGGAGGGGATGGGCTCCCATCTCGGGAAACCACCTGTTTCCACTCAGCTCAGTGGGGACCCAGGGGCACCCGCCACGCTGCCACATCCATTCCGTCTGTGAGACCCATGGGTTCTGCTCCAGACCCTGCTCAGAACCCTCCCCTCTCCTCCACCATTTCCCACCTGGCTTCCCCGCTGCCCTCCGACCCCGTCCTGCTCCTCAGACGGCAGCGACGTACTTTTCTAACGAGCGTCCATCCGACTATGCCGCTGCTTAGATACTTCGAGTGACCTCTCGCTGCACTTGGAAGGGAAACCGACCTTTCCCACCTTGGCCCCGGGGGCCGCAGGGTGGGCCTGCCCGCCCCTCTGTGCAGAGTACATGATGCGCCCCAGGCCCAGCCAGGGGCCTCCTCTGCTCCCAGGGCCTTTGCACCTGCTGCTCCCCTCCCCGTTCCAGATCTTCACCTCACTGGCTTCTTGTCATCCTTCAGGTCTCTGTCCAAGAGCATATCCCCAGGGAGGCTCCCCCCAATGCTGGCCACACTCATTCACACTCCGTGTTCCCCGCTCTGCGGCCCTCACTTGATGACTAGTTTATCCTCTGTCTCCCACGTGAAACGTCAGCTCTGGGGGCGGGAGCTCCATCCGCTGGGTCTGTTCCCTGGCCCAGCCCCAGCTCTCAAATGGGGCTTGGCAACTGGTAGAGGCTCCGGGAGTGTGTGTGTGTGTGTGTGTGTGTGTGTATACACACACACATACATATATGTGTGTATACACACACACACACACATATTTTTTTTGTAAAGAATAATTGTATTTATTTATTTTTATTTAATCCTCACCCGAGGATATTTTTCCCATTTATCTTTAGATAGAGTGGAGGCGGGCGAGGGAGAGAAACATCGACTTGAGAGAGCCACATCGACTGGTTGCCTCCCGCACAACCCCGACCAGGGCCGGGGACGAACCGCAACTGAGGTACGGGCCCTTGGCTGGAATCGAATTCGGGACTCTTTGGTTCGAGGGCCAACGCTTGAACCACTCAGCCAAACTGGCCAGGGGGCAACCAGGAATCTTTTTTGATTGATTGAATGAATGTTGATTTTTTTTTTTTTTTAATTACAAAAAGAAGCAAAGGAGACAATGATTAAAAACAAAAACGAGCCCTGGCCCGTGTGGCTCGTGGCTAGAGCGTCGGCCCGAGGACCAAAGGCTCTCGGGTTTGATTCCAGGTCAAGGGCACGCGCCCTGGGTTGCAGGTTTGATCCCTGGCCCCGTCAGGGTGGTGCAGGAGGCAGCCAATCATGTGTCTCTCTCACATTGATGTTTCTCACTCTCTCTCCCTTTTCCCCCTTCCCTCTCACTCGCTCTAAAAATCCATGGAAAAATATCCTGGGGTGAGGGTTAACAAAAAAAGAACTAAGAGGCAAATAAGTGGGTAAATGAAAACACTTGGTCCTGGGACCCCAGAAACCCCCCGCCCAGTAGCTCCCCATACACACTGGCCTCTGGCGGTGCTGTTGGGTTTGGGACAGCAGGGGCGCCGAGGTCTGATGCCATCCCCACTCTGCGTCCACAGGCAGCCTCTCCTCCAGCAAGGCGTCCCAGGATCGGAAGCTAACGTCCACACCCCGTGAGGTTGCCAAGTCCCCGCACAGCTCTGTGCCCGACCACCACCCCCACCCCATCTCACCCTACGAGCACCTCTTCCGGGGCGTGAGCGGAGTGGACCTGTACCGCGGCCACATCCCCTTGGCCTTCGACCCCACGTCCATCCCCCGCGGCATCCCCCTTGATGCAGGTGACTATCGGGGACCCACAGAGCCCGAAGCTGGGGGCTGGGCTTCCTTGGCGTCGCCCAAGGGCTCCTCATTCATCAGCGAGGCTCCGCTATTTGGGGAAACAGGCAGACAGCGGGGGAGACCCAACGGTGCAACCGTGTGAATTGATGGCTTAGAATTTCGTACGAGTCTGGGGGACACGTTGGCTTAAATATTTTTCAGTGGTTTCTTTTCCTGCGGGACTTGTCAGCACCTTTAACATTGCAAACATATCCAGAAGGCTTGAGCGTGGGCGTTCCCCAATAGGACTTGACTAGAAAACCTGTGTGAAGGGCGCCCGTGCCCTCGGTGTTCTGGTGATCCGCCTTTCGGATGTCGTGTTTGGGAGAACGTCTACCCAGAGAACACCGTCAATGAGAGCTCCCCATGTGTTTGGGGAGCGACTGTGTTTTACTGGGGGGCCTCAGTTCTGTCTTGGGTGTTTTGGGAGACACTGTCAAGGTATGGGAGTGGGGGCCGTGAGGTCAGGTGGGGTGACGTGCTCTGACGCTGGGCCCCTCTCCCAGCAGCCGCTGCCTATTACCTGCCCCGGCACCTGGCCCCCAACCCCACCTACCCGCACCTGTACCCGCCTTACCTCATCCGCGGCTACCCGGACACGGCAGCGCTGGAGAACCGCCAGACGATCATCAACGACTACATCACCTCGCAGCAGATGCACCGCGATGCGGCCACCGCCATGGCCCAGCGCGCCGACATGCTGCGGGGCCTGTCCCCGCGCGAGTCCTCGCTGGCGCTCAACTATGCAGCCGGCCCGCGAGGTGGGTGGCGCCCGGTGCTGGGGCAGGCGAGCGGCAGGGCACCGGGCACACTGAGAGCCGGTCCTCTGGGAGGTCTGGTGGTGTGGTTGCCCCGAGGGCACATGCAGATCCCGCTGGCGGGGGAGGGTGTGCGCCGCGTGCGCACGAGGGTGCCATCCCGCTGTGTGCTGTGCCTCCACGTCCTAGAGGTGACCAGAAAGATGGACAGGAGAGGCTGTGGGGATCGTGGTTCCCTTGACTTGCAAACAGCCTGGGGTCGCCTTGCGTGCGCGTACTGCAGCCGTCCTCTGGGGAAGCTTCTCGAGCGTTCCGGGTGCCCGAGCACGCGTTAGGCTCCGGTTGGAGAACTGGTCTCACCGGGCATTTCAGAGATGGGGAGTGAATATAACGATCTGAGGCTGAAAGCAAGAAGGGCCACAGTACCGGGGTGGGGGGAGAGGCTGACCGCCCGGCACAACCACTCAGGCTTGGGAGCAGCAGGGAGTGGGCGCTGGGAGCAGCTGGCATTCAGCAAAGGGTCCTGCGGGAGCAGCGCTCGTACCTGGGAGGGAATGCCCAGGTGTGTGGGGGGGTGAGGGCACCGAGGCCTCCACTCGTAGGGTGGTCCCACCAGGGGGCCCCTCCTCCCCGTGGCTACAACGCCCCTCACCTCCCACAGGCATCATCGACCTGTCCCAAGTGCCACATCTGCCCGTGCTGGTGCCCCCAACACCAGGCACGCCAGCCACCGCCATGGACCGCCTGGCCTACCTCCCCGCCGCACCCCAGCACTTCAGCAGTCGGCTCAGCAGCTCCCCACTCTCCCCAGGTAACCCCTTTAGCCCCCTGTCCTGGGTCAGGACCCTGGGGGCCGAGGACCTGGCTGGCTGGATGTCCTCAGGCAGATGCCCCGCCCTGTCTGTTCCACCCCAGAAGACAAATCCAGGCCCTTCCTGGACCCTGGGGCTGAGCCAAAGTCCTTTTGGTTTCCAGGGGGTCCCACTCACTTGACAAAACCCGCCACCACACCCTCATCCGAGAGGGAGCGGGAGCGAGACCGTGATCGGGAGCGCGAACGGGAGCGGGAGAAGTCCATCCTCACGTCCACCACGACGGTGGAGCACGCACCCATCTGGAGACCTGGTAGGCACCTGAGAGCCCGCCCCAGCCTGGGAGTCCCCGTGGGCCCCCATGGGCCCCGTGAGGCCTGCCCCCTGACACCACAGCCTGTCCCCACCAGGTACAGAGCAGAGCAGCGGAGGCGGCGGTGGGGGTGGGGCCAGCAGCAGCAGTCGCCCCGCCTCCCACTCCCACCAGCACTCGCCCATCTCGCCCCGGACCCAGGACGCCATCCAGCAGAGGCCCAGCGTGCTGCACAACACGAGCATGAAGGGCATCGTCACCTCCGTGGAGCCCAGCACGCCCACAGTCCTGAGGTGGGCCAGGTTGGCACGGGGAGGGGACAGGTTGGCGGGCGGGCAGGTGGTGGATGTATACAGGTGGCCGCATGCCCAAGCTGACCCACCAGTTGGGATAGATGGGCAATGATGGGTAGAGAAGTAGGTAGATGGTGGGTGGTGACTGGATGGGAGGTAAGTAGGTGGGCACTGGGTGGACGGATGCTGGACAGACCATGGGTGGGTATGTAGCAGGATGAGTAGATGAGAGGACAGGTAGGTGAATGAGGAGGTAACTAGATGGGTGATTGGGTTAGATGGATGTATACGTGGATGGATGGATGGATGGGTAGATGAAGAGGTGATGAGTGGGTAAGTGTATGGGTGACAGGTGAGCAGGTAGATGGTGTATGGTCAGGTAGATGGGTGGGTGGATAAGGTAGATGAGTAGGGTAGATGCTGATGAATTGGGTGGATGGATGGTGAGTTGGGTAGATGGATTGGGTGGATGGATGGTGAGTTGGGTAGATGAATTGGTTGGATGGATGGGGAGTTGGGTAGTTGGATGATGGACTGGGTGGATGGATGGGGAGTTGGGTAGATGGATGATGGGCTGGGTGGATGGATGGTGAGTTGGGTAGATGGATTGGGTGGATGGATGGGGAGTTGGGTAGATGGATTGGGTGGATGGATGGTGAGTTGGGTAGATGGATTGGGTGGATGGATGGGGAGCTGGGTAGTTGGATGATGGACTGGGTGGATGGATGGGGAGTTGGGTAGATGGATGATGGGCTGGGTGGATGGATGGTGAGTTGGGTAGATGGATTGGGTGGATGGATGGTGAGTTGGGTAGATGGATTGGGTGGATGGATGGTGAGTTGGGTAGATGGATTGGGTGGATGGATGGGGAGTTGGGTAGTTGGATGATGGACTGGGTGGATGGATGGGGAGTTGGGTAGATGGATGATGGGCTGGGTGGATGGATGGTGAGTTGGGTAGATGGATGATGGGTTGGGTGGATGGAAAGTGAGTTGGGTAGATAGGTGAGGATTTGCCTGGGTGGATGGATGAGTAGGCGGGCAAACTATTGGGTTCAGGAAGAGTCTGGAGAGAATGAGAGACTGTGGGCTATGAGGAGAGATTCCCCCCCCCCCAATCCTCTCCATAATTCAGCAAGGCCCTACGAGGATGAGATGGTGTCCTTCTTGCCTGAACAAAATGCAGAGGTTCTCTTAAGATAGAAGAAGTGCCCCCAGAGCCCACTTACTCTCACAAGGAGCCCAGATCCCCTCTGGTGGCAAACACCAAATACTCTAAGGACTGTGGGCAGAGCTTAACTCAGGGAGGAGGCTTTCCCAGTATCCCTCCCTGCCCACGGGCCTGTTTAGATGCTCTTTCCATTCACACCTGCTCTAAATCAGGACCCACCCCCACGACTCCCATTATGAAAAATGACAGTGTCAAAATGACAGTGTCGTTTCCTAGAAGCTCGGCCTGTCCTCGGGGGTCTCTCGTCTCACCCAGCTGCCTCGCGCGGTCGCCACACTCTGATAGGGTTTAGTTTGCACGTGAACATGTCTAGGGTCTGACTTCTCAGCTAGGGTGGAGGTTGTTTTTGTCTGTTTTGTTCATTGCTGTGTCTCTGACACCTAATAGGAGGTCAATTAAAAGTGTTGGAGTGATGGAATGAATGAATGAGTGAATGATCGAGTGAGTGAGTGAATGAGTGAGTGAGTGAACGAGTGAGTGAGTGAATGCGTGAGTGAGTGAATGCGTGAGTGAGTGAGTGAATGCGTGAGTGAGTGAGTGAATGCGTGAGTGAGTGAATGCGTGAGTGAGTGAGTGTGTGAGTGAGTGAGTGTGTGAGTGAGTGAGTGAATGTGTGAGTGAGTGAATGTGTGAGTGAGTGAATGTGTGAGTGAGTGAATGCGTGAGTGAGTGAATGTGTGAGTGAGTGAGTGTGTGAGTGAGTGAGTGAATGTGTGAGTGAGTGAATGTGTGAGTGAGTGAGTGTGTGAGTGAGTGAGTGTGTGAGTGAGTGAGTGAATGTGTGAGTGAGTGAATGTGTGAGTGAGTGAATGTGTGAGTGAGTGAATGCGTGAGTGAGTGAATGCGTGAGTGAGTGAATGTGTGAGTGAGTGAATGCGTGAGTGAGTGAATGTGTGAGTGAGTGAATGTGTGAGTGAGTGAGTGTGTGAGTGAGTGAATGCGTGAGTGAGTGAGTGTGTGAGTGAGTGAGTGAATGTGTGAGTGAGTGAATGTGTGAGTGAGTGAGTGTGTGAGTGAGTGAATGTGTGAGTGAGTGAATGTGTGAGTGAGTGAGTGTGTGAGTGAGTGAGTGAATGTGTGAGTGAGTGAATGTGTGAGTGAGTGAATGTGTGAGTGAGTGAATGTGTGAGTGAGTGAGTGAGTGAGTGAATGTGTGAGTGAGTGAATGCGTGAGTGAGTGAATGTGTGAGTGAGTGAGTGTGTGAGTGAGTGAGTGAATGAGTGAGTGAGTGAGTGAATGCGTGAGTGAGTGTGTGAGTGAGTGTGTGAGTGAGTGAGTGAGTGAGTGAGTGAGTGAATGCGTGAGTGAGTGTGTGAGTGAGTGTGTGAGTGAGTGAGTGAGTGAGTGAGTGAGTGAGTGAGGAAGGTACGGTCATGCCCCACAGGGTGCTGCAGGCCAGCGTCAGGAGGGTGGGTTTACCCACGGAACATGGGGAATGCAGAAGCTGTTCCAGGAAGAGGGACTCCCCCCGGGTGTAGGAGTGACAGTGACTCAGACCCCAGCTGTGGCCCCTACAGTCCCCTGACCCCCCTCTCCTCCCCCAGGTCCACTTCCACCTCCTCGCCTGTCCGCCCAGCCGCCACATTCCCACCCACCACCCACTGCCCGCTGAGCAGCACCCTGGACGGCGTCTACCCCACCCTCGTGGAGCCCATCCTGCTGCCCAAAGAGGCCCAGCGGGTCAGCCGGCCAGAGAGGCCCCGCGGGGATGCCGGGCACGCCTTCCTCGCCAAGCCCCAGGCTCGGGTGGGGCTGGAGCCCGCCTCTTCCCCGGGCAAGGGCTCGGAGCCCCGGGCCCTGGCGCCGCCCAGCTCCGGCCACGCGGCCATCACCCGCGTCCCGGCGAAGACCCTCGCTCCCCACCACGCCAGCCCGGACCCGCCCGCGCCGCCCGCGCCGGCCGCCGACCTGCACCGGGAAAAGACTCAAAGTAAACCCTTTTCCATCCAGGAGTTGGAACTCCGTTCACTGGGTAAGACCACCCTGACAGCGGCCACCTTCATAGACGCGATAATCATGCGTCAAATTGCTCACGATAAAGGGTCGCGAGAAGGAGGTTCGCTGGCCAACGACTCCCCTCGCGATGGTAAGACTTCTGGCCCCGCCGCCCCCCCACCCCGTCTTGTGGCCTAGAGATATCTCCAGATCTCTGCTTTTTATTTTCCCTCCCATTTTTCGTTGGTTTTGGTATTTGGTTTGGAAACGCGTCTTCGTTGGTTGCACGCTGACGGTCCCTCGAGCTGCCGCCCGCCCCCGCCAGCGTGGGGGGTGCCCCATCATCCGCACATCATTTTATCATGGTTTTCTTTGATTTCCTTTTTTGGATTTTTTGCTTTTTTTTTCCTTCAATGAATGAATCTGTGGTGTTGACTTCCACCGCGCCCCCATCGCCCCCCTTCCGCCTTCGTCTGGGGAGCAGGGAGTGGGCTGCGGGCTCGGGCTCCATGTACGCCGTGTGGATGGCTGCATTTGGTTTGAAGGACACCTGCCCACGGGGAGGGGGGGCGCCCCACTTCCCAGGAGGAGCTGGGAGCCCGACCCCTGCATCCTGTGCAGGTTGTCAGGGAGCCCGGGAGGCCCTGGCTCCCTCTCCCCCTTGCTGACCCGCCACTCGCATCTGGGAAAAGGGGAGTCCTCTGTGCCCTGTCTCCTACCTCCAGCCCCAGCTCGGGGTGCCTCTTCACAGGACTAGGGGCTGCGGAGGCTGCCTAGGGTCACCCTGCCACACCCCCCCACTGACCTCACTCCCTCCGGCCCATCACGGCTGATGCACCCCTGCCCCAGAGACTGGCTCGCCCTCCCCACACCTGCCCCTCTGCCCACGCCTTTGGGTTTGTCTGTCCGTCCATGTCTCTCTCTCGCTGTCTCCCTAAGTCTGTCTCCATCTTTCACTCTGTCTGCCTGTGGGTCCCAGTCTCTCATTTTTTCTCCATCTGTCTCTCTCTGTCCTCTCTCTCCTCTCTCAGTGTACCCCAACCCCTGGCCAGCCAGCAGCCTCTGCCCCAGTTCGCCCCTCTCTCCATCCGCCCAGACACCCCACTCTGGCCTGGGGGACCAGCCAGTGTGGCGGGCAGGGAAGGGGGCTGGGAGGGCAGCCCGGCTTCAAGCGGCCGCCCGGCCTGACCCTCAGCCTCTCCCTGCTGCAGGTTACCATGGCGGCAGCTACAGCCCCGATGGGGTGGAGGCCGTCAGCCCCGTGAGCTCTCCCAGCCTGACCCATGAGAAGGGGCTCCCCAAGCACCTTGAGGAGCTCGACAAGAGCCACCTGGAGGTGGACCTGAGGCACAAGCAGCCAGGTGGGGCCCCTCCTTGCGCGGGCACCCCCACAGCCCTGCGGGACAGACCGTCGTACCCCATCACACACAGGGAGACCGAGGCACCCACGCGGGAGGACGGCGCTCTCTGGGCACACACCGTGCCCACCCCACCCCTGACCACTCTGCTCTGCCCACAGGCTCTGGGAAACTGGGTGGCGAGGCCGCACACCTCCCGCACCTTCGGCCGCTGCCCGAGAGCCAGCCCTCCTCCAGCCCGCTGCTCCAGGCCGCCCCCGGGGTCAAAGGGCACCAGCGGGTGGTCACCCTGGCTCAGCACATCAGTGTAACTACCCCCCCTGTCCCCTCCCATCACCTCCGCATGTGGGGCAGGACCAGACCCTGGGGTGGGGGCGGAGGGAAGACCACACACACACACCCCTTGGTCTGATGGGTAAACTGAGTCCTGGTGGGGTGGCTCGGGGATCCCCGAGTCTCAAAATAGATTCCACAGCCGCCCCCCTCCAGCTGACGGAGCCTCAGCGTGAGCCCCCAACCCACCCCCGCCAGCGGGTGGACCCTCCCCGCGCCCACGGGGCCCTGAGGCTGCTGGGCGGGGGACCCCAGAGCTCAGTCTAGCCCTCGCCCCACGGAGTGTTCTGGCAGGCGGATGGCTGCCACCTGACCCGGTGCCCCTCCCCCGCCCGCAGGAGGTCATCACGCAGGACTACACGAGGCATCACCCGCAGCAGCTCAGCGCCCCCCTCCCCACGCCCCTCTACTCCTTCCCCGGAGCCAGCTGCCCCGTCCTGGACCTCCGCCGCCCCCCCAGTGACCTCTACCTCCCGCCCCCGGACCACGGCGCCCCAGCCCGTGGCTCCCCGCACAGCGAGGGGGGCAAGAGGTGAGTGGCTCCCGCCGCCAGTGCGCCATGAGAAACAGGCCCGGGGAGACGGGAGCACCGGTTCAGGGTCCCGGCCGGGAGATAATAGCTGGTATCCGTGGGTTCCAGGGACCGAGCCAAACACCTAACACGTGTTAACCAGGACTCACCACAGCCCCAGGAAGTGTAGGCAGCATTGTCCCCATTTCACAGATGAAGAATCTAAGGCGTGAGAAGTGAACTCACTTGCCCACAGGGACACAGCCAGTAAGTGGCGGAGCTGGGATTTGAACCAGAGCCGTGTGACTTGAGAGCAGCCTCCCAGCGGGCACACACACTCGCCCCAGGTCACCCCTAGCCCCTCGGGGTTGCAGAGGAGAGGGAAGGTCCCCAGCTCCAGCGGTGACGCCGTTCCGGGTGGGGGGCACCGGCTGAGTGAGACAGAGGTGGGGAGACGGCAGGATTGCTGGGGGGACCGTGGGGTACCTGGCTCTGGGGTGCAGGAGGTATCTACAGACGTGTGTCCATGGGCCCATCCCGCCCGCGGCCTGTTTGCGTACAGTCCACGAGCCGAGGGTGGCTTGCCGTTTTCGAAGTGTTAACAAAAAGAGAAGAACATGTGGCACGGACCACAAGTGGCCCACAACACCGGAGACCGGCCTGGCCCTTCCCGGGAAAAGCGTGCTGAGCCCTGGCGTAGGGGGAGCCCAGCTTGAGCGGAGTGGAGCGAGGGATGCGCCCCCTCGGGGGAGAGCTCCGAGCTCTGACCACAGCCGGGACCCTTTCTGTGCTCAGGTCTCCAGAGCCGAGCAAGACGTCAGCCCTGGCCAGCAGTGAGGACGGCATCGAGCCTGTGTCCCCACCAGAGGGCATGGCAGAGCCCGGGCATCCCCGGAGTGCCATGTACCCTCCGCTGTACCGGGACGGGGAGCCGGTGGAGCCCAGGTACCTATTGGCAGCCCCCAGCACCGTGGAGGCTCAGGACCCAGCCCCTGGCCCTCCCTCGGCCTCGAGATTAGCAAAGGCTTCAGTGTGCAGCCGGGGGGCCTCCGTGGCCCTTTCCCGGCCCTTGTGCTGGTGTCTCAGGGCAGGCCAGGCCCCGGCGCTGGCACACGGGTTAGAGAAATGAGCTGAGTTGGTGGACCGAGCTGGGGCCCAGGGTGGGGCAGAGGCACACAGCTAGGCCCGCTGGCCTTCGGAGAGACATGGTCTGAACCGACTTCCGGTTCCTGAGTCCCTTTTCAGGTGTGTGTGGCAGGAAGGGCTGTTGCAGGTAGACAGGCCCACCAGGGCAGCTGGGGTTCTCCAGAGATTCCAGGACAGGTGAGCTGCAGGGACAGTGCAGGAGATGTGGTCCCTAAGGGGTGGGGATGCAGCCAAGCCCTGGGAGGAGTTTGGATTTGAATTTCTAAGGCAGCTCAGGGGGTGAGTTCCCCGTCATCAGAGGTGTGCAAGCTCCACTCGAAGGGAACTGACCCGGGTGTCTGATCCTCGAAGCAGGATGGGCTCCAAATCTCCAGGCAACACCAGCCAGCCGCCAGCCTTCTTTAGCAAGCTGACCGAAAGCAACTCCGCCATGGTCAAGTCTAAGAAACAGGAGATTAACAAGAAGCTGAACACCCACAACCGGAACGAGCCAGAATACAGTAAGAGGCCACCTGTGGGGCCGGGAGCCGGGTTGGGGGAGGGGCTTCCCAAAGCCAGGTGGGCCAGGTGGACCGCTGCCCGCCCCTGCCACGGCCCTTCACCTGTGTTCTCTGCTGGGGCGCTACCTGGCACAGAGCACGGCACCTTAGACAGTGCCCGCACACGGGGGCACTCGGGGAATACGAGCGTGAACGGCCTGTGCTCAGCCCCGTACGGGCACCAAGCATTGGGGTCAGAGCCCGACAAGGGCCCGTGTGTCCCCCGTTCACAGTGGTCGCCCCGTTCACGGGGTTAGTGCCGTGAACCAGGACAGCAAATGACAGGAGGCTGTCACAGTCCCCGGTCTCAGGAAGCCTCGCTGGCCAGGAGAGCTGAGGCCTCCCGGAGGCTCTTCTCCTGCTGGGACCGGACTAGGGACCTCGCAGATAGTCACTGGGCCAGGCCGGTACCTCCAGAGCCTGGGCACGTCGGTGCACAGGCCCGCAGGCCGGCAGCCCGAGGGAGCTGGTTAGAAACACGGCCTCAGGACCTGCCCAGCAGGACCCGTTCTGCATGAACCAGCTCCCAGGTGTGCACCTCACCGAGACCACACAGGCGACAGCGGGGCTGACTTCCCAGAACTGTCTGCTGTGAGTCTCACCCACGTCCTCCCGCTCCCTCCAGATATCGGCCAGCCTGGGACAGAGATCTTCAACATGCCTGCCATCACCGGAGCAGGTAACCACCCAGCCCCAGCTACACGGCCACCAGCCCCCTCCCTGCCCCTTCCCCAGCACAGCTGCGCCCTGGGGACTCAGGCTGGAAGGAGACTGGGGAAACCCGGCCTCGGAGGGTACTGGATCCTCTCCCCAGCCGGAGGCCTGATGACAGAGGACCTTTCTTAGTTCCGGTGTGTCCCCTCTGAGCTAACCGGCCCTGCAGGGGGGCCAGCGAGGCGTCCGTCTGGAGGGAAAACTCCGAGGCCCCGGTGCGTTCAGACAGACGCACACGGCTCCCCGGGGACCCACCTGGTCACTTGCTGCGCTCGGGTGGGGATGTGAGTGTGTGGACTGGGGGAATGGCCCTCACTCGGGGCACTTGATAGTTACAGCGTCCGTTTGACTTGAAAATTCAAGCCAGGGAGTTGGAGAAATAATACGGTGTATTATGGAGATGGGTCGGAAACACACATTTTAAGCTAAAACCTAAGCTTTCTATAACATTTTGGACTTGTGAGGGCCTGGGGTTGGACCCTAGCCTCCGGTAGGGGCCACACTGCGAATTTCTGGGGGAGGGCCAGGTAGGTCTGAGTCTGATGTTCGGGGTCTGAGCCCAGAGCAGACTGGGGGCTGGTGCCCTCTGTGGACGGGCCCCCTGTGGTGGGGGAACCGGGTGTCTGCAGGGCTGTTGGCTCTGTGCTGTGGTCAGAGGGAACAGGGGAGATGCTGACCTTCCCTGGGGCCCATCGTCCCTGGGACTGTGGTCAGCAGAGGACAGCCAGGGCCTCCGAGTGCGGGTCCCCCGACCGGGTCGTGTCTGTCTCCTCAGAGACACTGGGGGTTTCTCTGAACCTCGAGCAATGGGGAGGAGACAAAATTTGTCCCAAACAACAAGATGGTTAGAAACAAATGTTTCTGGAATGTTCCAAATCTTGACATAGGCAACTAGACACATGGGTGCCAATGTATGTCTAGAGAAATTCACACCAAGGGTACACTGGAAATTGGTGCTAACACTTGTAAGTTATGTTTGACGTTTTTTTTTTTAAGCTGTTTAATGCCCACGAGAAAGCTTTGCCCAGATCCTGGTCTCTCTGGCTGATGCCCAGCTTCAGACTTTGTAACTGGAGATGCCAGACGGTGATGGGCAAGCTTCCTGCCCCGCAGGGTCAGCCCTACGAGCGTGACCTTGGGGAGAAGGCGCACCACGTGTCATCACTGAGACCCCAGTCTGACCGGAGGCGTCACGGCCTGTGTCCCGTGTGACCTTTCCCCCCTTGCCCAGTGTGTGCTCAGTGTAGGACTGCAGGGACTGCGGTCAGCCTCACCGTGCTGGGAACTCTGCTTTTTCTTGAGGACGTGGCCTTTTTGTATTTTAAGTGCTGATGAAATGTGGCCAGGACACAGCGCAATGGCGTCCCCTGGATTCAAAGGAAGTGAGAGGAACTAAAAGGAAGAAAAGAAACACTGTAGTTGCCAATCCGTGGCCACGGAAGCGGCCACGTGGCTGCCTCCGCGGGCCGGCAGGGGCTTGAGACGAGGGGGGTCAGGAAGGCGCGCCTGGCCCGCTCGGCGTCCGCGCGCGCGCAGAGCAGATTCACATTCCCGGCGATGTTGCCCCACGGCTGACCGCTGGGGCGGTGCCGGCCGCGTGTGGTTTAGCAAAACACTCTGCAAAGAGACGCTTCCCCCGGTGTTTGCAAAACCCCCGGACTGGGTCACGGGAAGAAAAGAAAGGGTCGGAACACCTGGCCCGCAGGAAGGGGCTTCGTCGGCGTGGCTTCGGGGCGGGTGTGTGGCGAGATCCGCCTGGGGCCAGTGTGCCGATTGGCCCTTTCTGACCAGGTGTCCGGGCCGGGGCGGCCGTCCAGTAGTCTCCAGCTCTGCCCTGTCCCCTGCACGCACGTAACTGCATGGCTACAACCCCTCACCGTCCTCTCTGCACCTCTTTTTCCTTGTGGCTCCCGGGTGGGGAGAGTTAGGCCCAGCTGGGGGCAGACGGGGCTGAGGGTCCCAGGCCTCGTGGGCAGGGGCATGGGGGTGGGGGCTGCCTGGTCACCTTCCCCCCAGTCTCTTTCCCAGCCCCCTGCCACTCCCGTGTTATGCCCAGTACCAAGCTCTGGCTTGACTTAGTTTCCCAATGGCCCCTTCCCAAACAGGGGGGCCCTCTGATCCCCTTCTTTCTAAGCCACTCAGAATTTTGAAAAAGGAGCAGCCCCAGCTAGGACTAGGGGGGGCAGAAAGGGCCTCCAATTTCCCAGAGTGCAGAGGGGCAAGAAGGCTGGGGCGGCACCAGCCCCCCACCCCCACCCCAGGGACGCCTGAGCGCCCCAGGGCCCCGTCCGCGGGAGCCCTGCCCCCACCCCAGCACGCAGGAAAACCAGGGGGGTAGGGAATGAAGAAACAAACGTGTTGCTTTGCCAAAATGTGCTCACTGTGTATTCTCTCTCCTCCCTCTCTCCCTCTCCGCTGCCCTCTCTCCGTTGTCCCCCTGGCCCGTGTGTCTCTCTCCCAGGCCTCATGACCTGCCGAAGCCAGGCCGTGCAGGAGCATGCCAGCACCAACATGGGGCTGGAGGCCATTATTAGAAAGGCGCTCATGGGTAAATATGATCAGTGGGAGGATCCCCCGCTCGGCGCCAATGCTTTTAACGCTCTGAATGCCAGTGCCGGCCTGCCCTCTGCTATGCCCATAACCGCTGCTGACGGACGGAGCGAACACGCACTCACCTCGCCAGGTCTGCAGGCCGCCTCTGCCTCGGCCCCCCAGCCCCCTCTGTCCCCACCTGGTGTCATTAATCCTCCTGCCTCCAGTGCCTCTCACCGACCCCCTCCAGCTTTAGAGCTTCTGTTTCTGTGCGTGTTTGACGGGGTTCTGGGGTTGGCTGACCCCCTAGCTGTGCCGGCACCCCGCGTGTCCACGTGGCCCCGGCCCCCCTCGCCCACCAGGCCCCAAGGAGCTGCTTTTCTGAAAACACTCACACTGCCGCCCGGGCCCTGCCCTCCCCCGTCCGTCCCTGCTGGACATGGGGGTGCCGTGTCCCACCCTGTCTGTGTGTCTCCTTGGGGGAGATCAGGCTGGAGTGAGGCCCGCCCACTCTCTGTAGATCGGGGGGACCCTGGGCTCACCGCTGAGAGGCCTGCCGGGGCCCCCGTGCATGTCCACTGCTGGCCCTAGGGCTGATGGGAGGAGACCAGTGTGTGCCAGTCCCAAACTCAGAGGGGCCAGCTCCCCTGTGCCCGGGGCACACTGTGTATCAGAGCAAGGGTTGGGCAGAGCGCAGGTCTGTCTGTCTGACCTGCACCCTGCAGCTTCGAGACGTTTCTAGACTTGAGTCCCTGGCCTCGGGGGTCCTGGCTCCCTGCACAGGGCCCGCTGTCTGCCGGCTCAGCGCCGTCCCGGGCAGTGGTCTGGCTCAAGCCAGAGGCCTGGGGCTTCATGCTCAGGGTCTCAGCCGCTAGGTGGGTAGGTGGGCTGCAGGGCAGCCGGAGGGGGCTTTGCAGACAGTCCATCCAGTCCCTCCAGTAGACACCCCGAGACCCAGGCCCCTCCTAGGGGCCCCCTCCCCCCATGGTGTGAGTGGTCTTGGCATCACAACATGGCCCCTTCGCTCATGTCTCCTGCAGGCGGCGGCGGGAAAGCCAAAGTCTCTGGCAGACCCAGCAGCCGAAAAGCCAAGTCCCCGGCCCCAGGCCTGGCCTCTGGGGACCGGCCACCCTCCGTCTCTTCGGTGCACTCAGAGGGTGACTGCAGCCGCCGGACACCGCTTACCAACCGCGTGTGGGAGGACCGGCCCTCGTCTGCAGGTGGGCACCGGGGGGTCAGGCGGAGGCCCCGCCCTGGGCCCCCCCAGCTGTCTGAGCAGCTACTGTGTGGGGAGCTGAGGCCAGGCCTGTGCTGAGAAGCTGCTTGGGCAGTCGGGGCGTCTGGGAAGGGCCCGGGTGGAGGGAACAGACCCAGGAAGCCGAGAGAGGGGGGTGGGCAGGGCCCCGTCCCAGGGCCGGGTGGCTGCCAGGCGCCGGTTTTCTTGATGAGCAGGAGGAGGTGCCTGAGGTTTGGGTGGGGAAGATCTGCGTGGGTTCGAGGGGTCTGTTGGCTGCAGAGCCGACCCAAAGGGCAGGGCAGAGCAGGAAAGCCAGGTCCTGCCAGGGACAGGTGGCCAGGGTGTGATGGCTGGAGGGGGGGCAGGCAGCAGTTTTGAGAAGCCTTCCAGGGTTCAGAGGGGCCAGGACAGCTGTCTGGCACAGGAGGCCCGGGCCCCAGAATCCGGTGTGGCGGGTGGGCCTGTGGGGGCTGCCTGGCTCACCAGGGCCTCCCGGGTCTCTTCTGGTCTTGCTGGCAGGTTCCACACCGTTCCCCTACAACCCCCTGATCATGCGGCTGCAGGGCGGTGTCATGGCCTCCCCACCCCCACCGGGCCTCCAGGCCGGCAGTGGGCCCCTCGCCGGCCCCCATCACGCCTGGGACGAGGAGCCCAAGCCGCTGCTCTGCTCGCAGTACGAGACACTGTCTGACAGCGAGTGACCGTCAGCATGGGGTGGGGTGGCACCAGGGCCCAGCCAGCACCCTGAGCGGCCAGGTGAGGAGCGGGCGGCTGCCGACTCCCCTGATTGAAGAAGGAGCCCCCGAGTCTGCCTGTGCGTCCGTCTGTCCATCCGTCCGTCCAGAGCCGGCATCCTTGCCTGTCTAAAGCCTTAACTAGGACTCCCGCCCCGGGCTGGCCCTGTGCAGTGACCTTACTCAGGGGATGTTTACCTGGTGCTCGGGAGGGGAGGGGCCGGGGAGGCGGCGCAGCCAGCGTGTGGTGGCCACACGTGGAAGCTGGGATGGCCAGGGACCCAAAGCAGGATGACCACGCACCTCCCACGCCACTGCCTCCCCCCCTTAACGCATTTGGAACCAAAGTCTAAACTGAGCTAGCAGCCCCTGCGCCCTTCCTCCGCCCCACCCCGCTTAGCGCTCTGGGCAGGAGGACGTGGCCCTGTCCAGCCCCCAGCGCGCTCGTCCCGGTCCCCACGGGCTGCCCCAGCCACCGAGACTGCTGGAAACCAATTCAGGCCGGACGGGCGGGCGAAAGGGCCGGGTGCGGCCTGGGGCGAGCACTGCTCGGGGAGCTGGACGTTGTCCCCACACTTCGTTGCCGCAGCCGTGGGAAGGAAGGCAGGTGTAAATGATGTATTGGTTTACAGGGTATATTTTTGATACCTTCAATGAATTAATTCAGATGTTTTACGCAAGGAAGGACTTAACCCAGTATTATTGCTGCTGTGCTTTCGATCTGCTTACCGTTCAAGAGGCGTGTGCAGGCCGTCGGGGACCCCACGCCTGCAGCCGAGGGGCAGGGCCGCCAGCTCGCAGCCCCGCCCCCGCCCTCCCTCCCTTCCTTGGGCAGAATGCATTTGATGGGTATTCCGTGACCGCCATCTGCGCACGGCGGTGGCGTTCCGTCATTCACACACATCGTTACCATTAAAAAGCGAATTATACTCGAGGGATGGGCTTCTTCTCTATCTCAGACTGGGCACCAGGAGGGCGGGAGAGTGGGGGTTGAGGGACAGTGGGAGTGTAGCCTGGGGGGAAGGCGCCCCTAACTCAGCAGCCTGGGCCCCTTTGCAGATGAGTATTGAACCCACGGTAGGCTGTCCCCATGAGGGCACGGAGGACTCGGCCACGGGAGAGGCACACGCTGGTTGAGGGTGTCCCGTGTGCCATCACCAGCCGCCGAGACTTGCCCCGCTGCCTAGACGAGCGGACAGGCGAGAGCAGCTGACCTGCCTGGGCCGCGGAGCAGCTGCCCTTTGGCTCCTCCGGCTGCTGGACTCACCTGGCTCAGGAGGAAGCACACGTGCCAGCCGGGTGCCCACGGGAGCCCAGCGAGCTTCAGACAGGCCGG
Organism: Molossus molossus; assembly: GCF_014108415.1. Classification (NCBI taxonomy): domain Eukaryota; kingdom Metazoa; phylum Chordata; class Mammalia; order Chiroptera; family Molossidae; genus Molossus; species Molossus molossus. Next base: position 36,145,867 of record NW_023425358.1, on the reverse strand, counting down.
ACTCTGCCATGGACCCACGTCCCTTTCCACGTGGGGGCGCCAGCAGCCTCCAGCCCTCCCCCTTCTGCTCCCCGGCATGCATCTGCCCGCCCCCCGCCGGCCCAGCCTGTCTTCATCTTACCCAAGCTCAGCGTCTCGTGTGTGCATCTCACTCCGCTGCCAGGCTGGGTGCCTGGTTCTGGAAGGGCCTTGGGGAGACCTCACTGCCCGCCTGTGCCCTGTCCCTAAGCACAACTGCGCAGGGCGTTGGAGGCTCGTGGGGGAGGCGCTCTGGTGAGGCAGGCATAGGGCATGTGCTGTGGGGCCCTGCGGTGCCGCTCCCGCTGGACTGGCCCAGCTTCAAGGCCCCCTACTACCACCCCGACCCCAGGGTGTCACTGACCTGAGTGTGACCTCTGGTACCCACCCCTTCTCCAATCAGAGGTCAGAGGGCCTGCACCCCAGCAGAGCCGAGGTCAGTCCTGCACTGTGGGGTGAGGACCCCAGCCCGGCCCGACGTGGAGACAGTTGGCCCAGAGACGGGCACAGCAGGCTGAGCGCTGGGGCTGCCCCTGGGACAGGCTTGGTCCCCAGGCTCTGGGAACCTTGGGGAGCTCTGGGGGTGTGGGAGGCGGAGGACTAAGCTTCTCCGTCTGCCAAGCCTGGGGTCCTGGCATCCACCCTGGCCTCGGCCCACCCAGGGACAGACGAGCCTGGATGCCCAGAGGCCCCGGAGCAGGCCAGCACCTGTGGCCAGTGGGCCATGCTCCTTCAGTTCGGGCCCAGGGCCTGTGCCCCTCACCCAACATCAGGCTTCAGCCTCACACTCAGCACTTCCGAAGGGTCTGGGGGCAGCGAAGAAGCAGGGTGCAGGAGAGAGGAATCCCGGCCTCCCAGCAGCCCCCCTGGTGTGGACTGGGAGGTCCAGGGGGGTGGGAGTGGGGGTGGGGAGCAGTCTGCAGACTCAGGGGCTCTGCCCAGCCTCCCTGGCACTTTGTGAGCCTGTGCCATGAGGCAAAATGAGCAGAAGGCTTTGCAGCCACACGGCCTGGCTTCCAGGCCTGGCAGCGACATTCTGTGTGACTCTGGAGGCTCCGAGTGCCCTGGGCCGTTTTCTCATCTGCCCTGCACGTTGCTCCACCGGCACCAACAGGGCTCAGCCTAGCTCTGGGCTGCAGTACTGACGCCAACAGGCAGGTGGCAGTGTCGGGCCAGCAGAGGGCCCTGTTCTGGGCCGGGTTTCCCTCCACAGGGTCTCAAGTGCCCCCACTTGGAACCCAGCGTGGGTCCCGTGGTGCCGGCCGCACCAGCTCCCAGGTGTTGGCCATCCGTGCTGGTGCTGCCCAGGAGCCCCCGGCACCTCCCTCAGCCGTGGTCAGACCAGAGTGATAGTGATGTGTATGAGGGGGTACATGTCTCAGCCGGCATGGTCATCTCTACCAGCCCCCCACCTTCCCCATCTCCCAGGCCTCAGAGTTGGACCCCCATCGAGGGCCAGTGGCACAGACCTTACATGGGGGTGTTTGCAGGGTGTCGGGAGAGCTCACGGCCTCCTGGTGCCCTCGGAGGGTCTACCCCCACCCTGTAGATTCCAGCAGCAACCGGCCAGTCCCCAACCCTCGAAGAGTTCACCCCTCCCATCTTGTTTCATGTTCTCACTGCCCGGCCTCTAAAACAAAGCCTGAATCGTTCACCCAATCCCCATCTCCCTGGAAAACTCCTGCACACACTTCAAAACCCAGCTGGGGCATCACCTCCCCTAGGCATTCATCCCTCCCTGTTTCTCCTTCTGACCCTGAGCCGCTCGGCCACTGTTGACCTGAACTGATACTGTGAGGATCAGAAAATTAGAACGTGATTTGTCAAGTGAAGGGCAGTCGTTGGCAAATGTCCCCACCCGTGGCTTAGAACATTCGGAAGGAAGTTGGTTATAATGCAGGCTCCCGGGACCCACCAAGGGCATGTGAATAGATTCCCTAGGTCCAGGAGGGGCCTGGACATCTGTTTCCAATAAGTAGCCCAGGTGTTTCTCGTGCAGGGGGTTCCCAGCCTCACTATGGGGGTGGGAGTGGTGCACCCCCACCTAGAACCTGGCCCCTTCCGTCTGGCCAGGAGGTCTCCACAGAAGGAGGCCCGGGCCTTCAGCCCCAAGAGCCACCTCCCACAGAGGGCAAGAACGGCTGGCCCTCACGGCTGGCTCGGGTCGGCTCAGAATAAGCATTCCTGGGGCCAGGTAACAACCTGAGCAGTCAGGGTGGCTTCCTGGAGGTGGTAGTTCTAGGGGGAAGGATGGGCCGGGCAGAGGCTGGGCGGTAAGACCCAGCCAGGACGTGGAGGGGCCCGGGGTGGCTGGACGTCAGCATGGGGCCCAGGAGTTCCTGAGGAGCAGCAAACGGATGCCCAGGAAGGCCATTTGCTGTTTTTCTGCAATCGGGGCAGCGTTGGCTTGCAAGGGTGCTGGGTGGATTGGGAGGGAGAAGCAGCTGGAGAGTTTTCCCGTCTGTACAATGGGACGACGATACTGCCTGAGCGCACTCAGGCACCGCTGCTCACCTGTGTGGGCAGGGTACGAGGCGAGGAGCAGAGCAAATGCGTTTGATGGGAAAGGACTGGACGGGAGGAAAAGTCCAGGTGGCCGGCAGCTGGGAATCTTATTTGCATAATTTGGGAATAAACCTCTAGAAGCTGGTGGGAGGGCTCCTGGCCGGTCTGTCCTTGAGGAAGCTAAGGAGGGCCATCCGAGGAAGCCGCCAGGGTGCAGCTCTGGTGGCCAGGGGACAGGCTGTCCTTTTGCAGCCCTGGAGTTACGCCAGGTCCCACTTCCTCGTTAGAATGTCTCACCCGCTGCCACCCAGAGTCAGTGAAGATTAAGCACGTGAAATGCGGACAGCCGGGCCAGGCTGTGTGCAGACAGAGTGCCCTCATCTGCTCTTGTCATTCCTGGAGATGGGACCCTTCGAGCCCGGGCGGGGGGTGGGGGGGCACCCGTTTTGGGTGGTGGTGGGGAGTTTGATTTGAGGCTGGTGAGTGTGAACCCAGAGATTGGCAGGGGTGACCGCCGAAGAAACAGTACGAGGGGGTGGTGCCAGGTGTCTGGCTTCTGCCCCTGTGGGAGCTGGCGCCTGGCCCTGCCCCCCAGAAGGGTCTGGCTGGGTCTGGCTGTACCAGAGACTTCACAGGCATCAATTTTATCACCCGGCAGCCTGGGAGGTCAGCCCGTGCGCCCATTTTGCAGAGGCTGAGAGAAATCAAGTCACACGCCACCAAGCCCATCCCCAGTGTGGGGGGCTTAGTTCCTTAACCTCTCTGATCAGGGGAGGCTCGAGGGGGGCCCGCAGGATGTTGAGCACGTGCCTGGACCACATGGCCCTCTGTCACTTTTACACGCTGCAGGCAAAGGTTCAGGCGGCAGGAGGCCCCACTGACCCTGCTCACGGACCTGCTGGGACCCACCCCTCGAAGGAAGGGTCTGTCCCCTGCAAAGAGCCTCTGTCAAAAGACCCCCACCTGCCGCACTCACAGAGGACACTGAGTCCCCCAGCTGCTGTCTCCCTGGCTCCGCTCACAACCCAGGGACCCCAGCAGATTCCCAGGGCTCTCCTGGCAATCACCCCGAGATCTGAGCCCCCGGGGGGGCCTGTGAAGAGCGATCTTACCCTCCCCCACCCCGCAGGGATCTGAGGGTCTCAAAGAAGGGGGAGCGTCTTTGCATTTGCACATTTTATTAAGATAATCGATTCTTAAGTTACTCCTCTGTTGATGGGAAGGCATCTCGAGAGCACGCGCCGCCTGTGTGGTACTTAACACCCTCCACTTGGCCTTCCTGGACTTGAGCTTGAGCCCCCCACTCACCGGCAGGAGCTGCTAGGGCCCCCGCCTCTGCCCCACCTGGCGCGGGGAGACCAGGGCAGTGGTGTGGCTGCCCCGACCCACTGGGTCCATTCAGGTCTGGGGGCATTCCCAGACACCTCGGAGGCTTCTGGGGCATTTGTCCCGGGCAGCGCCAGGCTGTGAGCCCCAGGCCCTGGCGTCCTGCCTGTGTCTTCCTCTCCTGACATGACACGTGGGGGGGACTCCCAGCCCTGTCACTGCAGAACCAGTGCCTTCAGTAAGAGCGCCCCCCCCCCCCCAGTCTCTCTAAGCCAGCAGCTGGTCCAGAGCCTCGGGCAGGTGGCAGCCGACCTTCCCAAGACCTTAAGTGCCGCCCTGGGCAGCAGCACCTGACACGGAGGCTCCAAGGTCGGAGGGTGCTGGTTCTGAAGGCGCTGTGTGGACAGTTAGCAGGGACCGCCTTCGGGGCAGACTCTGGACACCGACCTCCAAGACCTCAATTTAGAGGGCTGTGCCGAGTCTTCACACTGGGGCGCAGGCCGCCGGGACGGCTCAGACAAGGTCTTTCCCAGGCTGCACCCCACACACAGGACCCACGCCAGCCTGGCGTCAGCGTCCAGTCTGCTGAACCTCAGCTCACGTCCACCAGGGGCTGCCCAGCCGCGGGCTCAGCTGCGCACATCTGAAAGGCCCACTGTGGAAACACCTCCTTCTGGGATCAGTGGGTGTCTGGACGGCACCCCGCTTCCATCACACACAGCGGGGGAGTCAGGCCGCCAGCCCGGGACAGACGGGGCGGTGGGGCCCGGAGGGGCTGCAGCAGGCTCCTCGTCCTGCCCCGCCGGGAGCCCCGCCTGGCTGCGCGCCCCTGCCCTGTGCCTTGCGTTTCGGGAGCGACCAGAATCGATGCGTGTCCCGAGCCCACGGGGCTGCACGGGCGGGCCTCGCGCCCTGCCCCCGCCCGCGCCAGGCCCCCCGCCCGCGCCCCGGCCCGGCTAGAGCGCGCAGGGCCCGGCCAGAGCGCGCAGGGCCCGGCCAGAGCGCGGACGGCCCGGCTAGAGCGCGGAGGGCCCGGCTAGAGCGCGCAGGGCCCGGCCCGGCCAGAGCGCGCAGGGCCCGGCTCAGCGCGGAGGGCCCGGCCCGGCCAGAGCGCGCAGGGCCCGGCTAGAGCGCGGCCGGCCCCAGGCGGCGCGGCGCGGGCTGCGGGCCGGGCTGCAGCTGCACGCTGGCGGCGAAGCGGCGGCGCGGCCGGCCCAGGCTGCAGTGCAGGGTGGTGCGGAAGGAGCTGCGCGCGTGCTTGGGGAAGATGATGGCGGTGCTGCCGAAGCGCAGCGCGCGCGGCCGCGGCTCCAGGGTCAGCTGGCTGCGGTAGCTGCGCCACGTGCAGTTGGGCGCCGCCACGATCGTCTCGCTGTAGGCCGTGACCGTGGGCACGTGCGCGTAGAAGACATTGTCCCGGAAGTGCTTCTCCGAGGTGTACGTGACCTCGGAGTTGCAGCTGGGGGGGGAGGGGAGGAGGCGCCGAGTGAGTCCGCGGTGGGGCCGCTGCCACCCACGGGAAAAGGGCCCCCGCAGGGCTCTTACCCACGGGTCTGGCTCTGCCCAAAGGTCAAGGCCTAAAGGTCAAAGAAGGGCAGAGAGGACCTGGAGAGACCTGCCGCGAAGGGCAGCACATGACTCCAGCTGGATGCTGAACTGGCATGAAAATGTGCCCCCAAGGACACTGGGACAGTGGGCGAGCCTGGACTTGCAGTGTGTCCTGCATCCCGGGACAGAGGGGCGATGACTCCGTGGAACACAGGGTCACGGGGCGCGGGGACGCCCAGTGGGAAAGGGGCCCCGGTGCTGGGGGGCCTTACACTGCGCAGACCAGAGGGGCTTGGGGAGGGGGTGCCGCTGGGAAGCCCCAGCCTGTCTCCGTCCAGCCCTCCAGGGGCGGGTCAGCCCGGGCCCAGCCCAGCCCCCACTCACCGGATCTCATGGGCTGGTTCTGGGTTCACCTCGATGCCTTCCCCGAAGAACACTGGCAGCAGCCGGGGCCTCATCTCCAGCGCGGAGGGGTTCGGGGGCACGGGTGGGGGCTGTGGGGAGAGTCACGGACCCCTGGCTCCAGGCGCTTTGGCGCTGTGGGCCCACTCGCTGGGGCACACACAGGCCACCCACACCTTCCAGGGCCGGCCGAGCCGAGTCCACAGACCCAGGTGTCCCGGGCGGCCCAGGCCCACGGTGAACAAGCGCCGCCCTCGTTCTCCCTCCCCCACCGTCCCCTCCCCCACCGTCCCCGGAAACCCCTCTCTGCACCGTCCTGCACTACTGAAGCAGAAATCTGGCAGAGACAGGACCTCTCCCCCCGAGACCTGAGGTAGCTCCGGGCAGCCTCCGCGAGGTTCCGTGGGGACACCACCCCACCCTGTCACCCAGCGCCTACAGTCAGAACCGCTCTGACCCTGCACCGGCGGCGGTGAGCCGGGTCCGCACCCCGCTTCTGCTCCTCCTGTTTCCCGTCCAGTGCGCCACCGCGGGCCCGTTCACACTAACCCGCTGGTCGTCAGCTCTCTGCCTTCCACCACGTGGTGGGACCCCATGTTCCAGTCCCTCCGGGGGTGCAAGACAGGACAAGTTTTGCCTGCGACGTGCGTCACCTCGGGGCAGGGTGAGGTCCCCCAGAGCTCCCTCTTCCTCCAGCACATTACTCAAAGTGGCGCTGCCACCAGCCTGAGACCCCCCTCCCCCAGGGCCAGCCCCTCCCCGGCCACAGCTCCCCCCCCCCCCAGGGCCGGCAGCAGCACCCGCCTCCCAGCCCTGGGGAGGAGGAAGGAGCCGGTGTCCGCAGAAACAGCTGCCTTGTGTCCTGGTCCTCCTTCCCATGAAGGTGGGGGTCCTCCCGGGAGGGGGGTGCAGTCCGCAGCCCTGAACCCTGACACGTGCTGGCTCCCACCTTCCGGGAGGAGACGAATTCAAAAAACCAGGCAAAATGAAGTGGCAAGCTCCGAGGCGTCCAGCTGCTTCCCTGGCTCCCCGGTGACGTTCACACCGACCCCCGCCGCAAACTCCCTCCAAACGGATGTCCCCCCCACCGCAGGTGTGGGCTCAGCGCCCACTGTGTGCCGGCCCGAGGGCGACACGCACCGTGCCTCCCAGGCTCCAGGTCGCGGGGCGCTGCGTGGCCACGGAAGCTCAGGGGAAGAGGCAGCCGAGGAGACGTGGACACGGACACTGAGGCTTTTGGAAGCGTTTCTTCCGTGTGGATATGGGGACGCGCTGGAGGACAGGGGCCAGCTGCGCTGGTCGTCACCACCCCCGGCCCCCAAGAAAGAATAATTCCCAGGCTTCCAGCAGGAAGGATTTCTGGGTGCTGCCCTCCTGGGTCCACAAGGGGCAAAGAAACAGCCGAGCCCCCGACATGGCCCGAGTGGACCTCGGGGCTGGCGTGACAGCAGCCCCATTCGGGCCGGCTCGGCTCCCCGGCCGGCCGCCAACACGGGAGACAAGGCTCACTTCACAGGCTGGCCCGGGAAGCCGGAGCCCTGGGCACCGGTTCCAAAGGGCCCAGTGGAAAAACAGCCCCCGCCCGGCGGCCGGGAGCACCACGAGAGATAGGAGAGGCGGGCAGACCCGGACGCCGGCTGGCATCCAGCGGCCTGGTGGCGAGACAGCGCCGGGAGTCGCCAAGGCCCAAGGACACCCCGCAGGGCGCCAGGCCGGACAGGAAGGGGAGACACGCAGCCGCTGGCCTCGGGGCTATTGTCACAGGGAGCCGGCGGTGCAGCCCCTGGCGTCGGGCCAGCGAGAGCGGGCACAGAAAGCGCAGTCCCGGCCAGGGAGGCGCGCCGTGGGCCCTGGGAGGGTGACCTCCCAGCCGCGCTGGAACTAGATGCTCCTCAAACACCGGGGCTCATTTAGACGGGAGCCACCGGGTGGGGAGGGGCGCACGGGTGGGTTCACACACCCAGGGGACCCGCGCTCGTGCTCCACCGTCAGGGGCCCCCTGGAGGGAAGCAAGCCCCCGGGCGGTGCGTGGGGATGACACTAACCAACCGAGCTACCCGGCCGGGACCAGGCCTGGGTCCCTGTTGCCCCCTAAAGAGAACCCACAGGGGCCCCCCGGCTGCTGCTCCCTGGGCCTCAGTCTGCCCATCTGTAGAATGAGGCTGCGCCATCTGTGAGGCCCAGCGTGGGCCTGGGAGCCCGGCAGGGTGGCCGGAGGTGCAGGCTGCCCAGTGTCCTCGGGCTCAGGTCCCTCGTGGCTCGGGGACTCAGCAGGGGAAGAAGAAGGGTCTCAGACGGACAAGCCGAGAGCAAGGCCAAAGCTGTGTCCCAGGCACTACCCTCCCGCCCCGGACGGCCCGCAGCTCCTTGTAGGGGCCGGAGAGGCTGTTACTGGAGCCCGGGGTGGGTGGCTCCCTGGTCTGGGCAGGCAGCAGAGGGCGCGGGATCTCGGGCGGCTGCCAGGCCCCACCCGGTGATTCATGTGCTCTCCCCGAGGATAAACCCTCCCGGCTGGAAGTTAAAATACACACAGGCGCTCTGGTGTGCCCCCTTCCCGGCTGCTGTGCAGGGCACGGCCCACAGGACTCGGAGAGATAACCGCTCTGTGCCGAGAGCTCCGTGCTGCCCGGTGACGGCCCAGCCCCGCCAGCGTCCCGGCCTGGCCAGCAGGGACACGTAGGGACAGCTCAGCGGTGTTTGTGCCCAACCTGGAGGACACACAGAGCCTGTAGCTGCCACTGCATGGGATGTGGCCAAAGCCACGCGTGGCCCAAGGAACTCTGACCTTTCGTTTAGCCAGGGAGTAACAGGCCCCTTGGTGGAGGGTGAGCGGCAGGAAGAGGGTCCAGGGCCCCACCGGCGCCAGGGCGCTCCCACACCAGCATGGGGGAGGGGTGTCCTCCCCAAAGCCACGTGGAACCTTTGCACCCGATAAAATGGCCTCACCGGCTGGTGACGGCTTCTGTGGCAACTGGAAATAAACTCGAGTATCATCAGTTTGTATTTGGGATTTGAGACCAAAAGTTCATGTGCTAGTCTAAGGAGGACCTCGATCGCCCCCCATGAGGAAGACGACCCAAGGGGGGGACTTGAGGAATTCTCACCCTTCTCGTGAAAGGCCCAGGGCGGGGGTTCCTGCCCTCCCCCGACGTGGCCCAAAGGGGCAGCTGGACGGGGGCGTGGCTGGGGGAGCCCAGGACGGAGCAGATTGCCCCCTGAAGAGCCAGGAAGCACCACAGGCCAGGATCCGACCCCCAAACCTGAGACTGAGAAACAGCAGCCCCAGACTGGAGGCGGGCTCCCGGCCGGGTCTGCTCCCTGCCACACGCAAGCAAGCAGGAGGGTGGCGGGCTGGCTTGTGACCCCACAAAGATGCGTGACTTGTGGCTGTGACCCTGTTTGGGAAAAGGTTCTTTGCCCATCTGAGCCGATGGAGAGGAGGCCTTGCTGGGTGAGGGCGGGCCTTCGATCCAATGACGTGTCCTCATAAGAGGAGGGACCCCTGGACACAGGACACACGCAGAGGGGAGGTGGCCAGGTGACATCATTGGCCAAAGGTCCCTGCGGATGGCCAGCCACCAGAAGCTGGAACATTCACGTGGGTGGGTTTTCTCTCCTGCAGCCTTCGGAGGGGGCGCGGGCCTGCCACCCCCTTGATTTCCTGAGTCCTGAGAGAAGGCGTCTCTGCTATAAGCCACCCAGTCTGTGGCCTTGTCCCAGCAGCCCCGGGACAGGCACCTGGCAGGTTCCGACACACGTTCCCTCATTCGGACGTCACTGGAGGAGGTGTTGGGGGTCCGTGTATCTGAGCCCCAGCCCGGAAGCTAGACCACGCGGGCCCAGGACGGTGGCGCCCGCCTGGCGGCACTTTCGGGGGAAGGTGGCACCTGGACGGGCGGGACCTGTTTGCCTCTTCACGGGCAGGTGAGCCTGCCCCAGCGGCCTGAGGCAGTCGGAGCCTTCGCTGAACTTCCAACAGTTCGTCCAGGACTAAGCTGACGGGGCTGAGAGACGGGCCGTGTTCAACTTCCCCTCCAGCCCTCTCGGTCCCTCTGCACACGGCCCCTCCGGCTCCTCCCCCGAGCTTGCCCTGAACCTTCGCTGCTCAGGGGCACACCCGAAACCTGTTAGAGAGCCCCGGCCTGCCTGTCTGTCCGTCCACCCTTCCTTCCCTCTGTCCTTCCCAATCCTAGGCACTTACTGCCTAAACCCTAACCCTTCCCTGTCCTCCCTCATCACAGACCAAAAATGAGAAAATCCAGGATCCAGCAAGGGGTGTGTGCGCGCGTGTGTGCGTGTGCGTGTGCGTGTGTGTGTGTGTGTGACAGCCAAGACCCGAAGAGGTGGCTGTGACCAGGGGTGGCCTCAAAGAGCTGGGCAGCCCTGGGAAGTGTTCAGCGATGGGTGAAGACACCCCCTTGCCCCACTAATGCCAGCTCGGTGCTGCCCCAGGGCTCCCTCAGAATCAGGGTCCTTCGGGAGTCTCAGGTGAGCCACTCAGAAATACACTCGGCATGTCAGCAGCCCTGGCAGATCAGGTGGGGGTGACAGAAGCCCCTCCTGCCCCCACGCCACGGCGGGCTGAGGGCTTTATCTCCCGCGGCCGTGAGGTCTGTCTGCCTGTCGCCCACCCCAAGCGTGGCTGTTCCTTCCAACGCGGACCTGGAGAACTCGGCTGGAGATCCCAGAGGCCGTTTGTGTCTCCTTGGGGCAGTAAGATAGGGCTAGTTCCCCCAACTGCCCTGCTAACTTGGGGGGACAGGCTGCACAGGACCCTCTCCCCACTACACTCCCCAGCCCCCACCAGGGCGGCCCAGGCCGGGAGCCCGAGGGGCACAGCCCACGTCTGTCCTGTTCAAGGCTGTGTGCCGGCCCCGCCTGGCTGAAATACTTGTGGATGAATGCAGCTGACAGCAAACCCCTCCTGGCCCAGCTGGCAGCCCGGCCCTCGGGGTGTCCTGCAGGAGAGCCAGGCCCCACCCGCTGGGAGACGAGCCCTACACAGATCCCGCCCCTCACGGGCCTCTCAGTCAAGTCTCTGATTTGGGTTTCTAATTTGGGGGGTGTGGGAGCTCATAATACCTTTTAAAAAATAAAAATAAGTCACAAGTACATTTTTAAAAGACCAAATGGAATTTTACTTGTTGGCCTCAGCTTGGCCTGCAAGTCCCTTCTCTGGCCTCTGCCGGCCTCCTAGCTGCTCCTCAAACATGCCCATCTTGTTCCTGCCCCAGGACCTTTGCATTTGCCATTCTCTCGAACTGGCACACGCTTCAGCCCTGTAACCATAAAGTCTACCCCTTGATTTTGTGTGTGTGTGGTTTCCATTAAACATCACTTCCCTGACCCCCTGCCTAAAGTAGCTCCACCCTCCCCCAGCTTTTTGTCTTCAGGGCACTGATCAATCCACCTGGGACTCTGCCCCAGTAGAGTGCCCTGCGTGGTAAGTGCTGGCGGGATGAATGTCCGATGTCCAGACATCCATGGGCTTTAGAATCCCCAGGAACATGACTCAGAGTGAGCAAGAAAGCCCGTGATCAAGGTGGGGTGGGGAGGTTCATTCCCACCCAGCCTGGCCCCGTGTATACCTTGGGTGGGGCGCCAGAAGCCCCACCTACTTCGAGGGGATAGGTCCCGTCCATTAAAACAAAGTTGGGGGATGGGCTCTCTTTGATGAAGGGAAGTGTGAACAGGTTTAACCCGCACACACACAAACATTTAACACGCATGCCCAGCACAATAAATTGGTGACAAGCTGATGAGGACAGACAGCCCCTTGGCCACCTCCTTGGACTGGGACAGCAGTGCTAGGCACTGGGCGTGAGGACAGACCCCCTGTGCAAAGCAGGCTGAGACCCAGCCCCAGGTGGTCTGACCCACAATGCTAGGGAAGGGCCAGAGGAAACCAGGCCCCGCTGCCATCAGCCTCTGCTTGGGCATCTGGGACCACGGGCTCGAAACACAGGACAGGTTTCTGTCCCCTTCCCAAGACCTGCAAGGTGGGCGGCCAACCCTCTGCCTACATCTGCACCCCGAAAGCGTTCTCCGTGCATCGTCAGCCAGCCCAGCGTGTTAACACAGGGGTTCACAGGGAGGGGGGCGCCCTGCACCACAGTAACATGTCGGTGGGCGGGCCCCAGCTGCAGGCCCCTGCTGAGAAGAGGTTGCCCATGGCAACCATCTTTTTTTTTTTATTATTATTATTCAAGGTAGCATCTCAAAACCACATAGGTTCAGGGGTATTTCGTTCTCTAATTTAAAAACAAAACAAAACGAACCCCACACAGGTAGTTAATGAACTCCACAGTGAAAAGTGGGATCGTGTGAGGTCTCAGGGTACGGACTCCGGAACCGCATTCCCGGATTCTGGCCCAGCACGGCCACTTACCAGCTGGGTGACCTTGGGCAAATGGCTAACCTCTGTGCCTCCGCTTCCCGCTCTGGGAAATGGGCAGAGTAATAGCACAGCCTTCCCTGGAATACAGGCCAGGACAGCTCCCCGCGCGGGAAGGGCCAGCCCGGCAGGTATCGGTACCTGAGCAGAAGTAGCACCGGGTTTTGCCTTTGAGCCAAATTAAAAGACGGGTATTGTGTAAAGGTCTCTGAGACGCTCTAAGGCCAAGTCAAGTTTGGGACCTACTGGACCAGGGAGCAAGGGAGGCATTCCTGTCTCGATCTTGAGGGACGGGAGCTGCTGCTTCGGGTATGGGGGGGCACTACTCCCCGAGGGCCCAGCCACACGCCCAGGCCCCGGGGGGGGGGGGCTCACATCCTGCTCACACTCACACCAGCAGAAAAGAAGTTGAGTGCGCAGAGCCTGGCAGGGGTGGGAAGTGCCCCTGGGATTATTAGTGACCCTCCTGATTGCAACTTGTCGTCTTCCTCAGGGAGGGAGGAACTGGACCCCCCACCCAATGGCTGCACCTGTGGGGGACACCCAGGCTCAGTCCCGCCACCAAGCCGGGTGCCCACCCGAAGGCCCCAGAGTCCCACAGGAGACAAACTCTTGAGTCCCCGGACCTGGGTCCCAGCCTGCCCAGGCTCCACCTCAGCTCCACGTCGACACCCCTCGCCACCCTGGGAAGGAAGGGTTTCTGTCTGGGTTTGCTCAGGAAGGGGGGGCTTGCAGTTGGCAGCGCCCGGGGACCAGTAAACAGAGCACAGGTCAGAGCAGCAGGGGACCTGGTATGAATGTCTGTCTGTCTGTCTGCTCCAGCTCAGGTTCAAGCCCACCGCCGAGGGGCCCATCGGGGGGCTGGGGCAGCCCTCACCCCAGGCCCACAGAGCTGACAGGAGTCGCTGGGGCAGAGGCCCACCGCCAGGGAGCGGTCTGCAGTCTCCTGCCCGCCCTGGTCCCGGGGAGCGTGCCTGTCTCTGGGCCACCTTCTTGGTGCGAGGGGTTGGGGGGACCCAATCCGGCTCTTTGGGTGCCCTGTCTGAGGCGCGGGGCGCAGACCCCCCAGCCCCAGCCCTGTCCCCTTTCCTGCCGGAGGCGCGTGCTTACCGCTCGGGCCTCGCCGGGTCCGGGGGGCTCGGAGGAGGCGCCGGCGCCCCCCGCGCGGGAGTCGAGGATGCCAGGCTCCAGGGAGTAGAAGGGCGGGCTGGGGCTGGGGCTGGGGGGCAGCCCGGAGTCGGGGCTGTCCAGCAGGCCCTCCCGGCTCTGCTTGAGGCTCTCCTCCATGCCCTGCAGATGCAGGTGGCCCACCATGTCTGGGGGGCGCGGGGCGCGGGCCCCTGGCTCCTCCGGGGGCTCCTCCACCGCGCTCCGGGCCCGGGGCGGGCGGCGGCGGGGCGAGGGCTGCGCGCCGGGACCTGCGGGCAGAGCCGAGGGGCGGCGCTCAGGCCCCGCGCCCCCCGCCGCCCGCGGCCGCCCGGAGGGGCCGCTACCGGGCTCGGGGCTCCGCGCTGCCTCGCCGGCCTGCCGCCCGCCCTGCCGCCGGCCTCCGCTGCCCGCCGCCCGGCCTCTCCGCACCTTCCCGGCCCGCGCCTCCTTTTCTAGGCGCCGCCTCCTCCCTTCCTCTCCCCTCCCCCGGCCGGCCCGCCCCGGCGCGCCCCGGGGACTCACACCGGCCAGGCCGCGCAAAGAGGGCTTTCTGTGTGCCCCGCACGGAAGAAACGCCCCGTGGCGGCACCAAGGTGTGCTGGTGGGGTCCCCAATCTCCCCGAGTAGTAGGAAGGGAAATAAACAAGTTTGATGGGGCTACTCCAGGTCTGTCCATCTCACCAGGTCCCAGTAAAAGAATCTTTAGAAACGGCTCTTTCAGAAGCTCTGGCGGGCCAGGGAAGGGAAGGGGCTGCCGCCTCCCTCGTCCTGCCCCAGCGCCCAGCCCTTTGTTTATGCTCCGTGCCCACCACCGCCCTGGGGGCACTGTGTCTGGGCCTTTGGGTGCAAGGCGCTGGGTGGAGATGGGGCCTGGGAGGGGAGGGGGCGCTTGCAAACATTTACTGAGATCCTCTAGCATCTTCCTGTTTCCCCAGTTTTATTTGCTTACTGACAAGGGTCCCGAGTGCCCGCTTTTCCTTGCTCCCAAGGGAAAAGGGCTCCGGCCTCTGGCCTTCAGACCACTGACAGGGAACGCCTGTATTTCCAGCCCCCACACGCCCACACAGACACCCCCCACCACCCCAGGCCCCAGCCCCCCACCGGGAAGACAGACCGGCCAGGCTGCTGCAGGATGTCAGCATGGGAGGGGGGACAGGGCAGGGACGGAGGGGAGCCCAGGGCAGAGGGCAGATCGCTCCAGGCCCCCGTGCCCCCAGCCCGCCCGGCTTGGAGAGCCCAGTCTGATGGGGTGAACACACCAGGAAGCAGACACTGCGAGTTTACTGGAGGACATTGAACACGGTTAATAATCAGAGCCGCAGGTTATGACTCAGTGCCCAGGGAAGCCGGCTGAGAGGGGACGTTTCCAGAGGAGACCCAAACAGCCGCCCAGCGACCTGGAGGCAGAATTGGCCCTCCGGGAGCGGGGGCATTGGTGCCGCAGCTGGAGAATGAGGTGCGCTCCGGACAGGTGGGAGAGCTTCCTCAGGGTGCTGCGGGAGGCCAGCGGGAGCTCAGTTGGTTAGAGAGTAGTCCTGGGACGCTAAGGGTGCAGGTTCGATCCCCGGTTAGGGCAAGACAAGACTCAACCAGTGAATACATACATGGGTGGAAGAACAAAATCGAGGTTTCACTCTCTAAAAGAAAATCAATTTAAAAAAACAAACAGTGCTTCAGGGAACAACCCATGTCCATATCAACCAGGAAGAGCATGAGAAGTCTGCCACCCAGACAGAATTACCCTGAGGTTCGACCGTCTGGAACATTCTGGAGAAAAGACACTGACTTGGCCTGCTTCCTCCTTTTCAGGCGAGATGGGCTTTTCTCGACCCTTAGGCCCCCTGCCCTGAAACGGCGGGGTGGGGGGGCTGTTATCCTCTCACGGGACAAAGTGGGGAGCCGATCCCCCCAGAACACGCACGCGTGAAGATGCACCTGCTCCCTGACCGTGCTCCCCCGCACCCCGGAGCGAGCTGGCTTCCATGGCGTCTACCGGAGACGAGCGTCCTGGAGGAGCCTTGGACGAGAACGGATTGTTCCTACCACGTGGACCCGAACAGGGAGCGGTACTCAGGTGACAGCACCCAGCAGGGCCAGCGGGAACCTGGGGTGCGGGGCAGGGGGCGCAGCTGAAGGTCATCTCAACTTGATACCGTGTCGAGGTTTGGTTCAACTTGAATTCTCTTGCATTCGTTTTTGACCTTCAAAATAGTGCAGTAAAATCGTGTTTGTCTTAATTCCCTTGTTGGGGGTATTTCCTTAGGTTCTGTGCTCTAGGCTGCCATCTGGCTGGCCTGTGCCATTCCCAGGGACCAGTTCCACCTTCATGACCTTGCCCACGGGTTCTAGAAGTCTCCCTCTGCCCACGTCCCCTGAAAGGGACACTCCCCTGCGTGGAATCACATTGGTGATAAGCACACAGTGGTGGCAGGGAACACATGATTAGACTACAAATGTCAAACACCCAGTTAGTGGCCCACACAAGTGACCCCGGTGACCATGACCTCTGACCTCTGCGAGAAGCCGCGGGCCCCAGCTGCCCTTGGACCGAATGCCCGGGTGGAAAAGCGGTTTCCTGCAGGGCCAGACGGCCTGCAAATGTCAGAGGGAGGAAAGGCCACATCTCCGTGAGCGAGCTGGAGCCCAGCAGCGTGTGGGTGGGGGCGGGGTGGGCGGGCAGCCCCCTCCCAGGGCTCGGGTCCCGGGAGTCACGGGGCCGTCAGCCTCTGAGTGGGAGGCCGGGGGAGCAAGAAGGGGGGTGTTTGGAGACCCGGGGCCTGCTCTGAGACCCGGGTGGGCTGCAAAGGGAGTTGGGCTCTATCCGCCCGGGCGCTGGGGGGATGGTCTACAGATTTGAAGCAGGTTTTTGGAATGATCTGATCCAAATTGCTCCTGAAGTCGGATTAAAGAAAGGAGAGGAGAAAGAGACATTTGGCAGAGAAAATGGATACTTCCTAGGAAAGATGCATTAGGGTACCTGACATGGGGTCCCCAAGTGTGTGTCCTGTGCTGGAGAGAAGGGGAACCCCCCCACCTCACTCCCTGGGAGGGAGAGGTTCGCCCAGGAGCCTGTGAAGTCGCCTGCGTTTAGCAGCATGTAGTGAAGAAGAAAGGTGACTCAGGGCGATCCCAAGCTCCCGGGGGGGCCCCCCCTGCACCCCGCATCAGGGGACTTTCCCAGGCTGCTTGGGGAGGGGAAAGCTTGACTCAGAGCGAAAGGCCAGAGGGCGAGGGGAAGGGCCCAGAGAAAAAAGGCTTTTCACGGAGAGCCCTTAACCGTCTGTTCCCAGCTGCCCCGGGGGCAGGAAGTAGGGCTGGGCCTCGTGGGCGCTCACAAAGGCCGGTGCCCCCAGCCGTCTGGCACTCGAACCCGCAAACCACAGACACAAAGGGGGATGTGTGCCACCCCCAGCGTGAACTGGAGCAGGTGGCACCACAGAGGCTCAGAGAGGGCGAGTGTTTTGCCTGAAGTCACAGCGCAGGGCCAGGCCCTAACACCCTCGCCTGGTTGTCTCTCAGGGACCTCTGTGCATCTCCCCCCTCCCCTGGGCCACAGCCCCTCCAGTGAGACGTGGGGCCTGCAGGCAGACGGGGTTCCCTTCCATCGCAGTCCAGGGGGGCTGCCGCGGAGTGGGGCGCTGGTGCGGCCTTTCCTCACCCTGTGCGGGTGCAGCTGGCGACACGCCCGGCCCGGGCTGCCCGACGGAGGGGCTGCCTGGGCTCAAGTCCCAGCTCCATCCCTCCAGCTGTGTGACTTGGGCCACCTGCAAGCCCTCTCTGTGCCGATGTGCCCGTCCGCAGTGGGGTAATGACACGGGTCAGGCGGAGATGAGAGACTGGGATTCGATGTTAGTTTGAGGGGAGCTGCTTCCAGGCTGCCAGGCCCGGGCTCCGCCCTCGGCACCCACCAGGGAGAAGCCCAGGCTGTGTCCATCACCATTTCTATCGTTACAGTGACTGGGGAGTCAACGTATTGTAAAACACACCCTCACACACCCTCACACTCACACACTCACACACACTCACACACATACACTCAAACACACACTCACACATACACTCACACACACTCACACACATACACTCAAACACACACTCACACATACACTCACACACACTCACACACACTCACACACTCAAACACACACTCAAACACACCCTCACACACACTCACACACACTCACACACACTCACACTCAAACACACACCCACACACACACTCACACACTCACACACACTCACACACATACACTCAAACACACACTCACACATACACTCACACACACTCACACACATACACTCAAACACACACTCACACATACACTCACACACACTCACACACACTCACACACTCAAACACACCCTCACACACTCACACACACTCAAACACACACTCACACACACTCACACTCAAACACACACCCACACACACACTCACACACTCACACACACACACTCACACACTTAAACACACACCCTCGCACACACTCAAACAGACCCTCACACACACTCAAACACCCCCCACACACACTCAAACACACACCCTCTCACACACACTCACACATACACTCAAACACACACACTCACACATACACTCAAACACACACACACACCCTCAGACAACCTCACACACACACACTCACACACTCAAACACAAACTCAAACACACACACTCACACACACTTAAACACACACCCTCGCACACACTCAAACACACACCCTCACACACACTCACACACACACTCAAACACACACCCTCACACACTCAAACACACCCACACACACACTCACACACACTCACACACCCTCACACACACTCAAACACACACCCACACACACTCAAACACACACCCTCACACACACACTCACACCCTCAAACACACCCTCACACACTCACACACACACACTCGCGCACACACACACTCACACACACCCTCACACACACTCACACCCTCACACACACTCACACACACTCAAACACACACCCACACACACTCAAACACACACCCTCACACACTCACACACACCCACACACACACACACACACTTGCGCACACACACACACTCACACACACTCACACCCTCACACACACACTCACACACACCCTCACACACACACACACACACATATATTTTTTAAAGAAGGAAAGAGCAGGCTGGGGAGCTAGGATGTATCTCTTCTGTGGAGCCCTCAAACACCGCCCGCCTTCAGGGGCTCAGGGAAATAACAGTAGCCCAACGTTATTTAGCATTTTGCGTCGCCACCAGAGTGCAAGGTGGGGCCACAGAGGCAGGGAGAGGAGAGGGGAGAGACGATTGCTTTCTTGTCACCAGCTCTTGACAATCCAGCTTGATCTGTCCACACGAGATCGACCCTCGAACTCGGCTCTGCGTCCCAGGCCAGGCCGGCCCCCGCGGCACGGGCTGTGAGTTCTCGGCAGGGCCGGCCTGGGGCCCGGGCAGCGGTGCCCTCCGCCCGCCCTTTGCCTGTCCCCAGCGGGAGCCTCAGCCGTCCCCGCTTCAGCAATGACTCACCTCTTCATTTTTAGCTGCGTCCCCTCTGAGCCTGCAGCTCTGCCTGCCGGGCAGCTGCCCGTCTGAGGTCAGGGCTGCTCAGGACCGGGCACAGAAGGTGGGGCGGGCATCCATGCCTCAGACCAGCTCCTGAGGGGCTGCCCACCAAGGGAGGGGAGAGGGACAGGGGGCCCAGGGTGCACTGGGACCTGGGGACCTGCTCTGCTGACCTCTGGGGGGGTGTCTGGAGCAGCCTCAGGAACCCCAAGGCTTCGAGCGGGCTCTGCCTGCTGACCGCCGGGCGTGGGGTTCCCGCCGCTACCCTCATGCTGCGGACGGCCCGACTGTCCCTGCACAGGTACAGCCGGGCGGCCATGCTCAAGGGGTCTTCGCGGCTGTCAACTTGCAGGGTCACACCTTCGGGGTGTAAGGAGATTTCAGCTGAAAAGGCCTTTTCTGCCAGCGTCTCCGGCTCGTAAACAACACGCTTATTTATATCCTCAGCGCCCTGGCGGGGGCCGGGCCAGGCCGGGAAGCGTTGACAGACGGGCAGGGTGTAGTAAAGACGCAGTGGCCCGGTCGGGGGCCGCCCCAGGCCGGCCGCCTGCTCTCGGAGAAGCGGGTCCCCCAGTGTGGGGTTTGTGAAGTGGGGAGAATAATGTAATGAAAACTCAAATGCCCTTCACCTGCACCCAGGAATGGTTGGCACGCTGGCACGTCTGGCCTTTCCCGACCTACCTGCCCAGTCCTCCGTGTGTGCGCGCGCGCGTGTGTGTGTGTACTAACGACTCTGTTTTGCTAAAACAGTGAAAAGTTAGTGGCAGACATCACAGCCTAAAACCTCAGAGGCGTCTCTAGGGACAGAGGATCCACGTCACCACACTCACGAGCATAGTTACAAACTATCCTTATAATTATAACGTGGGCGCGGCGATAGCATGCGACCTCTAGTTCCTCAGAATGTCCCGTTATCCCAGCAACGTCCTTGGAAGCCGCCTTCATTTTCAACCCAGGCCC
Source organism: Molossus molossus (assembly GCF_014108415.1). Taxonomy (NCBI): domain Eukaryota; kingdom Metazoa; phylum Chordata; class Mammalia; order Chiroptera; family Molossidae; genus Molossus; species Molossus molossus. The sequence continues at coordinate 36,125,994 of NW_023425358.1, read as the reverse complement.
TGCACACACGTCGCTGGGTTGTCACCGCTGGGGGACGAAGCTCCGAGGGGCTGCACGTCTCACTGTCGGAACTGCCGCTTGAGGCCGTCTGGAGAGGAAGAGCCTCGGGAGGCAGAGCCGGCGGAGGGCAGGTGCGCTTACCGTCCGGGCTCGCTGCCCCGTACACGGTCTGGGCCCCCTGAGCTCGGCTTGGTCCCCACAGCGCGAGCCGCCAGCGCGGGGTTCCGGGCTCCTCTGAGTGGTCCTGCGGGACTCGGGGCTCGAGACCGGCGCAGGGGAACGCCGACACCCGGCCTGCTGCTCGGGCCCCGGACACTCCCTTCGGCCCTGACCCAGGGGTCTCGTGTCTGCGCCGACACCCAGAGCATCGCCATGGGGCAGGGGCTGGGCTGGGGATCTCAGGCCTTCCACAGCCTTTGGTCATCGTTCCCAGACAATGATGGCAGTCACGCCCCTTCCGTCACCTTTGCTCTAGAACCGTCCGTTTCTGTGTTTTTCTGGACGAGGGTAACCGGGACCGTTCCCGCCAGGAGTTCTGCAGAGAGCCCACGGCCCGTTTGCCCGACTGCCTCCACGGGCTCCCACTCCAAGTGAACCTCAGGGGGCTACGGGGCCGGTGGGGGGCCCGCCGCGGGAGGCAGGTCACCGCGTCGGCTCCCCCGTGACTGATCCTGCGAACGTCTGGCCCCCTGGTTGAGCTGGCGTCATCCAGGGCCCTCTGTTGCGATTCCTCGGGAATCTGGGGGGACATATTTGGAGACGGCAGGAATACCCTGTTCCCTGACCAGCCCTGACCCTACAACCGGGGTTGGTCCGTCTGCCCAGGGCCCATGCTAACGCTCAGCCTCAGACACTGCGGGGGCCAGGTCCCCCGGCGACAGGTTGCTGCAGAGCCCATCCGAATAAAGAGGTGGCCAGGATGCCTGCACCTTAAAAATCACATAAGAGGTCCCTGCCCGGTTTGGCTCAGCAGTTACAGTGTCAGCCCGCGGTCCAGAGAGACCCGGGTTCGGTTCCCACTAAGGGCACGTGCCTCGGTTGCAGTTTGTCCCCGGCCCCGGTTGGGGTCATGTGGGTGGCAGCCACTCGATGTGTCCCTTTCACATCGATGTTTCTCTCTCTCTGTTCCTCCCTCTCTCCCTCCCACTCTATCTGAAGAAGAAGAAAACATCACAGCAGAGCACGCCTCACCTGGTTGGAGCCAAAACGAGGCCAGGCAGGTGCAGGGCGAGCAAAGGGAAGAGCAGTCGTCCCAGCTCCCATCAAACCCTGTGACAGAGGCCCAAGGAGGGGGCACCGAGCCCCCACAGGTGCCCGGGGGAGCACACTGCAAGGAGGGCAGACAAACGCCCCTCCTGGTCACTCGCTAAGGAAGACACGGGTCTGGGCACATTCTGAGGTGCGGTTTCCAGCCGGAAGGGAAAACGAAGGGCACCGGGAAGGAAACAAGAGAAAGGCTCCGGGTCCTGCCTGGTGCCGGGGCTGGGGCGCAGTCTGGGCACCGGGCGTGGCTCGGGGGGGCAAGGGCGCAGCGCCGCTCCGTGCAGGGGGAGGGCAGTTACTAACCGTGCACCTGCTGTGTGGGAGGCACGGGGACTGCGGCCCGGGACAAGTCAGACTTGGTCTCCGTGCTGGGGGATTTGCAGTCTGGTGCAGGGAGAGAAAATAACTAAACACGATAGTTTCAGAGAGGTGAGACTATACACATGAGATGGGATGATGGGGCAGAGGGTAACCAGGAGGGCGGCTTTCGGTGGGGCCCCAGGGGAGGCAAGGAAGCTCCTTCGGAGGCGACTTTTGAAAGGTGCAAAGGGGCTTGCCTCTGAGGAGAGCCTGAGGAAGGGCGTGTCTGGCGGAGGACACTGGCGGTGCAAAGGCCCTGGGGTTGCCACAAGCTCAAGGATTTTTACAAAGGGAAGAATGCGAAGAGAGACACAGAGAGGAGTGGGGAGACATAAACAGAGAAAGGAAGACAGGAGAAGGACGTGGGGAATGTGGGGGACCCGTTGTGAGTGCCGAGGTGGGGAAAGGCAAGAACCACCCGTGGCGGGGGTGGGAGGGAGCTCCTGCAAAAGGAACAGCGCACTGTGGGCACATGGTGGGGGAGAGTGGGTACGTGCCGTGTGGGCCCACGTGCCCCTGCTCCTGAGTGGCCCTACTTGTCCACACATGTGTGGACCTGGCACTTGTTAGCTTTGTGTGGTAAATGCCTCAGAGGCAGAGAGCATGCTTGTTACTGTTCTTCCTGTACAGCACTAACCAGGATGCCCTGCACACTGCTGTTTGAATGAATGAGGGATGGATGAGGGATGGATGGATGGATGATGGATGGATGATGGATGGATGGATGAGGGATGGATGATGGATGATGGATGGATAGATGGATGAGGGATGGATGGATGATGGATGGATGAGGGATGGATGGATGGATGGATGATGGATGGATGGATGATGGATGATGGATGATGGATGATGGATGGATGGATGATGGATGGATGATGGATGGATGGATGAGGGATGGATGATGGATGAGGGATGGATAGATGGATGAGGGATGGATGGATGATGGATGGATGAGGGATGGATGGATGGATGGATGATGGATGGATAGATGGATGATGGATGGATGAGGGATGGATGGATGGATGATGGATGGATGGATGGATGAGGGAAGGATAAGGGAGGGATGAGGGAGAGATGAATGAGGGATGGATGAGGGATGGATGAGGGATGGATGGATGGATGATGGATGGATGATGGATGATGGATGGATAGATGGATGAGGGATGGATGGATGAGGGATGGATAAGGGATGGATGGATGGATGGATGAGGGATGGATGGATGGATGATGGATGGATGGATGAGGGATGGATGGATGATGGATGGATAAGGGATGGATGGATGGATGGATGAGGGATGGATGGGTGGATGATGGATGGATGGATGAGGGATGGATGGATGATGGATGGATAAGGGATGGATGGATGGATGGATGAGGGATGGATGGGTGGATGATGGATGGATGGATGAGGGAAGGATGAGGGAGGGATGGATGAGGGAGAGGTGGATGAGGGATGGATGAGGGGTGGATGGATGAGGGAGGGGTGGATGAGAGATGGGTAAATTCTCAAACTAGAGTATATCTCTCTGCAGTTCTCTGTGTTGTCTGTATTTCACTCAGGTTGGATAAATACTTTGCACCCACACAAATGCCCATGTGGAGCACGAAAGTGGACATGCTGCTGCCTTGACTTAAAGACGGTTTCTGACACCCGGGCTCTTCCAAAGCAGGGATCGCAGGTTGGCAAACTGACTCTCTGGGGCTTAGTAAGAGGCGAGGATGACCTGCTCCACAGGGGGTGGCATAGCCAGACACACATGCCCAGAGGAACGGGAGAGGGCAGCGGTACCGAACAGAGGAGGGAAAGAAGGGTGGCCGGCTTGCTGGCGCTCACCGGCTTCCCAGTTCTGTCCTTCCAGGAGACAGTGCTGTACTCCATCCCCTGGCTCTGGGCAGTTAGGTGTGGCCACGCGACTGAGTTCTGACCCCTGGAAAATGGGTGGGATGAGCATGCACTGCTTCTAGACCTGACCCAGAACTTCCCTCGCCGTCCTTCTCCATCCACGGGCTGAATGGGGAGGGCTCCAAGGGCATAAAGCGGGGAGGAGCCACAAGGTGGAGGGAGCCTGGGTCACTGAGTGACTGCGGGAAGAGTCTGCTAGCTGACGCCACTCAGCCACTGAGAGGTGGGGCTGTTTGTTGCAGCAGCAAGTGCTATTTATCCTGACCAATGTGGAGACGAGGGGGTGAGAAGCAGGAGACTGCAGAAGGAGGGGGTCTCAACTCAGTGGTGTTGGGACATAGGACAGGGACATGCACCCATCCTCTCTGTGACCCCATCTGGTAGACAAACCCAGGGGAGGGAGAATGGGTGAGAGGGACCACAACCCGGGCACCCAAGGGGACACCACTTGACGTGGCGTCAAAACATTCTAGATTTTTAAACGAAAAGGGGGAAAAAAGGTTTGATTAGAACTTCATCTTGAAAAATAAATCAAAGCTGGTAAAAATTTTAAATAAGCCAATTTTATCTAAATTTACCAAAGCGTGGCAACTCTAATCGTCAGAGCAGACTAATGACAAGGAATGACTTTTTCCTTTTGCTTTCCATTGGATTTTTTTTTTCTTTTTTGGTAAAATGTCCAAGGGCTTTGGGTGCCCTGTGACTAATGTCAGACGGGTCCCAAACTGTTTGTCTCTGTGCCCTCCAGGACAAGTGAAGCAAGACCTCCCCGCATCCACTCCCCCCAGAGGGACTGACGGAAGTGGCATCCGTCAGGACACCCTCCGCGGGACCCGAGCGGCAGTGGGCGGGCCCCTGCCAGGCGGCCCTCGACCCCGAGCGTGGCACCCACCGCAGCCCCGACTCCCGTTTTCCTAGCCCACTTAGCTCTGCGTGGGGACAACATCACAGTGGGGAGGACATTCGCGCCCCGGATCCAACAACGAGAAGGAAAACAAGAGCCAATGGAAAGACGTCAGAGAGGAAAAGAAAAAGACGTTGAGAAACGAGAAGGCGCTTGCTGAGCTTACGAGTTCCCAGGGTTTCTTCACAGACAAGGAAACTCGAGAGCTGGAAAGAAAACACAAACACCAGCTAAAGAAAATACCTCGGCTGCAGACGGTGTTCTGTACCCGTCCGAGCCTCCTGGCACCTGCCAGTGAAGACGCTGCTGAGAGCCAGCTGGACAGAAGGCTGGACATCTGGAAGCTTCTCAGACCGCCTCCTCCTGCCCGGGCTCGGGGGCTGTTCCGCAGTGGCCCTCGGCGCCCAGGCTTCTGGCAAAGAGGCAGTGGCGGTGGGTTGTTTGTCTCAGCACCGAGGGCGGGATGGGTTCTTCCAAGCGTTCAAGGCTCTGCTCAGACACCACCTCCCCGGGCTGCCCTCCCTGACCACCCCCCTGCCCCAGTCACTCCGTGCGTGCTCCATCACCCTGCTGTACAGCAACCTAAAATGATGGGGTTCACCTGTCCTTGCGGCTCCCACACCAGCAGGCCCGTCTGTGGAAGAAGGAACTTCACCCGCCTTGTTCACCAAGCCACCCCCGCACCTGGGAGGGTGTGGGCACGTACTAGGTAGTCCATAACGTTGGCCGACCGTGAATCCTTGAGTGAAAAACATTAAGGAAAGAAAATAGAAAAGGCATCGTTGTGCCCTGGCCGGTGTGGCTCAGCGGTTAGAGCGTCGGCCCGCGGACCAGAGAGACCCGGGTTTGGTTCCCGCTAAGGGCACGTACCTCGATTGCAGTTTGTCCCCGGCCCCAGCTGGGGTCGTGAGGGAGGCAGCCACTCGATGTGTCTCTCTCACATCGACGTTTCTCTCTCTCTCTCTCTTCCTCCCTCTCTTCCTTTTGCTCTATCTGAAGATAAATGCAAAAATGTCCTCGGGTGAGGATTTAAAAACAAAACAAAAGAAAAAGCATCATTGCATTTGGAAGGACTGGACCCCATCTCCTGGTAGTTTCTCTACAGGAAAAGTGATGTGTGTGTGTGTGAATACATATGTGTGAGAATACATGTGTGTGAATGCATGTGTGTGGGTACATGCATGTGAATGCATGTGTGCAAATGTGTGTGCACAAATATGTGCGTGAATGCATGTGTGTGAATGCATATGTGCGAATATGTGTGTGAATAAACGTGTGTGAATACATGCGTGTGAATACATGTGTGTGTGAATACATGTGTGTGTGCATGTGTTTTCCCCAGGGGTGAGTCACAAGTGCAGCCCGTGCCCTGGGCCACATCCCCAGACAAACTGCCTCCCCAGGTTCCTCCGTCCGAAGCTGCACCCAGCCTGGCCGAGATGTGCCATCTGCAAAGGCCTCGGGTCCATCCCCACCTCCACGCACGAATGTGGGTGCACACACGCTGTCATGTCTCCATCACCCCCCGAACACAGGCCACACCCCATCCACCCGGAAAGGTCTTTGCAAGTGACTGCCGCGGAGAGCCAGCTGAAGCTGGGGTGTTGGGGACGCCCGCGATGCCGGGCGGGGGGGGGACATCAGCAGGGACCCGGGGTCCCTGGGGGCGGGGCGAAGTCTGGCGGGTGGGCCCGAACCTGTGGCCCTGTTAGGAGGTCTCCCTACTCCAGCGGGATGAATGTGTCCTCAGACAGACGCGGCCCGGCAGCTGTTGGGGGCGGCAGGCCGGTGACTTCGAGGGGGGGACTGGCATGGAGTCTGACAAAGGGGCCACTGTCTCTGAGGGAACCTGACGGGAGCCCAGCAGCGCCCAGGGGGCGGGAGTTTGCACAGCTGCGGCTGCGAGCAAACATGTCCTTGGAGCTGACCTGGGCCCGCGGCTCCGGGCATTAAACCTGACACTTTCCAGATGTCGGCGCCCTGGCTCTGGCACGGTCCCCGCGCTGTCCCCAGGTACACACGGGCTCGCTCGCTCCCGCTCACCCCGCAGCCCCGTAAATGCCGCGTTGTGCTGGCTCCCGGCCCCCCGCCAGCCCACACCCCGAAGGTGAGGCCGGCCGAGCCGCAGATTTATGAGCTGCCTCTCGACGTCGCTCAAGTTCAAAGTGGCCTCGGCAGTGGCGGCCACTCGGACCCGTCCTCCCCTGTGCCTGGCTCCAGGCGGGGTGGTGAGGGGATGCTGAGCGTGCCTTCCAGAAGGTTCTTTCCAACACTTGTCAGGATGAATGAACCCTGAGATCTGTGCAACCAGGAGGAGGGAGACCCAGTGGAGTTGGGGGTTGGGGGTCCCCTCTGTGGCCCTCTCAGCCCTCATCTGGCCTTGAGCACAGCCCAAGGGGCCCCCCATACAGGGCCCAGCTGCCTGCGGATCCCCCGCTCCCGGCCCAGCCTTCTCCAGCTCCCGGCTCGGAAATGACCGGCAGTCCTGTCTGGAGGGGGCGCAGGTCCCCTGGGCAACTGCTGATGGAGGCCAAGTGACAGGCGGGAGGGGGGCCTGGGACAGGTCCTTGGGCAGGAGGCGGCTTGCTGGGCAAGGGGTCCAGAGGCCCAGCCCCCCATGGGGTCCCTGAACTCAACGGGCAGTCGGAGCCCGGCCGGGGCCCCAAGTCCACAGAGGGTGCGGCTCCCTGCTGGGCACAAACTCACCCGAGGGCGCCCCGGTCAGCCTGCCTGAGTCACGGAGGGGACGCGAGGGGTTCCCGAGCTCACGGGGCTGACTCACAGGGTGTTGTTCCTGCCGGGACGAACCCCAGGACCCGGCGCGCTCACCTCGGCGGCCCAGGAGCGGCGGGCGGCCTCCGGCTCCTCCCAGAGCGTGTATTACACCCCCTCTGTGTCCGCTCCGACGGACTCCGAGCCTAGGACAAGTCGTCTCTCCCGTTCTTTGTTTTGGGGGTGTGAATCTTACACGTGAAGTGCTCACAGGCCAACTCTCGGGCTGGGGGTCCGATAGACACGGACACCTGCGTGGCCACCGGCGCCCAAGAAGCAGCGATGTCCCTCCCTCCCGGACACATCGTCCCAGGCAGCAGGCGGGCACACGCACTCGGACTTTCAGCATCACGGTAGCTTTTGTGCAAAGACACCCAACATCGTTGCCTGAAGGCGGAGCCAGAACCGCTCAGTAAAGTGGAAATGGCGTCGCATCCTATCGCTCAGCACCCTGTCCCTCTGATGGAGCCGGCTGGTGGGGGTACGGGCTTGGTCTTTTTCCTCGCTCTGTAGTATTCCCCCGCGTGAATGTATCATAACCTGCGTATCCATTTGCTGCGGACTGAATGCGTGAGTCCCCATTGGAAATGTGTATGTGAAGGCGTCCCCACAATGTGATGGTGTTCAGAGGCGGGGCCTTTGGAGGTGAAGAGGTCACGTGGGTGGGGCCCTGGCCAATGGGATTGGTGCCCAGGAGAGAGGCTGAGAGGGCCCTTGCCGGACACTATCTCTACAGGCGTGGTATCAAAAGACCTACAGTCTGGGGAGTGGGGATCAGGTCCAGAGTCTCCCCCACTGGGTCCACCCGAGCCCTGGAGTTCAGTGGGAGCTGAGACCCCTCCCCCACCCTGACCTGGCAGTCCTGAGTCAGGGCTGGTAGAGCGAGAGGCCGTGACGTCCAGAAGAGGAGACGGGGGTCGCCTAATCTGTGGGGACCAAAACCTAGTCTGCAGGAAATTCAGTTGTCTCAGCAAATGTCAGGGGCCCTCCCTCCAAGCCCAGGGTCCTCCTGGATCACCCCATTCAGGAACGGGAAGGGGAACCATGGATTGCCCAAGCAGGGTCTGATTTGAACAGACTGACCTGAAATTGGCTGAGATTCTAGTCTGTCGGAAGGCGGACCCGGGGGCCTGCTAGGGGAACTGAATTACAGCAAAATAAACCGCCCTCGGGGGTGGCACCCGGGCTGGTGGAGGCTACGTCTCACCTGTGCAGGGAGAAGCCATTACATCTGCGTGCGGGGCGCACCTGGAGCTCAGGGAGACGGAGGGAGGGAGGGTGTGAGGGTCGGAGTGAAAGGTCTCAGCTGCCTGTTCTCAGAAGGGCACTGATCCCACGCGGGGCCCCACCCTCGTGACCTCTTCACCTCCCTCAGGCTCCGAACATCGTCACATGGTGGGGGGTCGATCCATGAATTTGCGGGACACAAACATTCGGTCCACGGCAATCACGCAAGAGGGGCATCTGGAAGGACCACCATCAGAGAGGTTCTTTACTCAGAGGAGGGCTCTGACCCTTCGACCCGCACGAGCCGTGGTGTTCCGGGCCTCCTGCCTCGGCCGCCCCGCAGGTAGGGCCCTGAGTCCTGGAGCTCGGTTTACTCTGTTCTCCTCCCATGGGAGTCGGGGCCCTGGGAACGCGTCCCGCTGCTCCGGCCGCCGCAGATCCGGCCTCCCATCCGCCGCCCTGGCCCGCTCGCACGTCCTGGCGCTGAATGGTCCATTCTCCTCCGGCAGACAGGCCGCCCGTCCCACGCTCCACCTGTCTGGCGGCCTCCGGGCTCTGAACCCCCTTCTGTGGAGCCGGTGGGAAAAGAGAGCCCTTTGGAGCTTCTGGAAGGCGCGCGGGGAGCCCGGCCTGGGGTCTCTGGGGACAGGAACGGAGAAGAAGTTCCGAGCCGTAGCTCTGACTGGGAGGGACCAGGGCGGGGGCCTGGGCGCTCGAGGCTGCGGGGAAGACTAGCTGGGGGCCGGGGGCCTGGAGGCCTGGACGGGCTCCGGGGCGGGGGCAGGGGAGCCGACTGAACAGTGACGCCCACACACACACACACACACACACACGGGGAGCAATCATGGGCAAGTAACGGCCCTGTAGTGGGTTGAATTGTGTCCCCTCAAAAAGATGTGTGGGGCTCTAACCCCAGGGGCCTGTGACTGCAACCTCACCTGGAAATAGGGTCTTGGCAAACGTGATCAAACTAGCGTGAGGTCGTAGGGTGGGCGGCCCGCGAAGACGCAGAGGGGAGAAGGTCACGTGACATGGTCTTCAGAGGCTGGGGAGACGTGTCTCGGAGCCAAGGTGCAGCTGGGACCGCCGGCCACCCCCAGGAGGACCCGGAGCCCCGCTCACACGCGTGGGGAGAACGACCCTTCTCTGCGTCTGTATGGCTAGGAAACCTCCATGCAGCGTGTGGTTGGGGGACAGGCAGCGGTACCCCCAACCTCTCAGAAGCCACCAAGCCCTCCCGCGGGGTCGACTAAACCCTCACACTCCCTCCCGCACAGAAGTTCCAGCGGCCTCTCTTATTAGAATGAAAATTATTTTGTTTTTGAGCTGAGAGAAAAGGGGGGCTGCTGCAGCGGGGGTGCTCAATGCTCTGATGGAGCGAGCAGGACCCAAGCCGACGGCCCACCGCGGGCGCCTCGGCGACACAGACCCCCTCCGTGCCCCGGGCGGGTCTGAGGCGCCTGTTCAAGGGAACTAACCGAGAGGACTCTGTTGGAGGGAAAAGCTGGGGGCAGCGTCCGAGTCCACCTCGAGCCCCTTCATCCTCGGGCCATGAGACAGAAACAAGCCCGAAATGGCGAAGTCTGAGCGGTCTTCCCTAGCCGTGGGCCCAGGGCCAGGGGGGGGCCCAGCATTTCCTTCGAGCCGAGCCGTCCTAGCGGCGGCCGCTGCACTCCCTGGGCAGCGCCGGTCATTGCAAGTTTTATGTATTTTTAGTCTTCGCCCCAGGATATGTTTCTATTTCTCTTCAGACAGAGTGCGAGGGAGGGAGGGGGAGAGAGAGAAAAACATCGATGTGAGAGAGACACATCGACGGGCTGCCTCCCGCACAACCCGACCAGGACCGGGGACGGACCACAACCGAGGTGCGTGCCCTTGACCGGAATCGAACCCGCAACTCTTTGGTCCACAGGAGGACGCTCTAACCGCTGGGCCAAACCAGCCAGGGTGGTCCTTTCACGTTTTATAAAGGGTTTGAGTAGATGCTTAGCTCCCGAGGGCCCAGACAAAAGGGGGTTTTGGCAGCTGGCCCGTGAGGAGAGAAAACGGACACCAGGTTCTGAACGCTGTTGTCTTTCCTCCGGTTTTTATAAAAATGAAAACGGCAGGTGGTTTAGAGGCTAAATGTCACAAAAGCCGCACAGCCTCTGCTGGGGTAAGAAAGAGAACATCCCCAGAGTCCCGGTCCCGCCGGTGCCGACGGTGACCCCTGTACGCCTGTGTTCGTTCCTCCTGTGACTTCGACCGAACTCCGTGCGTGTGAGCAGCGCACGCGTGTCCCACGGCTTCGAGCTCATGTGTGCGTCTCCCTGCAGCGTGGACACCAGGGTGCTGCTGCCGCGTGGGGGGTTGAGGATGGGCAGTGTTGTTGTTGTTATTATTATTATTATGTTTTTATTGATTATTTTAGAGGGAGAGAGAGAGAAACATTGATGAGAAGGAAACATCGATTGGCTGCCTCCTGCACGCCCCCTACTGGGGATCGAGCCCACAACCCAGGCCTGTGCCCTGACCGGGAATCGAACCGGACCTCTCAGTCCATGGGATGATGCGCAATCTACTGAGCCACACCGGCCAGGCTTATTGTTATTTTTTAACATGAAGAAGGAAAAGAACACAATAAATGGGGGTGAAGTGCGCAGCTTGGACGGGGTGGGGATTTCTCTCTCTTGGGAGGAAGATGAAGGAACAGAGCCTCTGGGCGCAGAGGAACGCAGACTCGTGGCTTCTCAGTCACGGCCCAACATACCCCACGGACAGCAAGTCCGGTAGGAGAAACATGCAGCCTGGCCGGTGTGGCTCAGAGGATGGAGTGTTGTCCCCTGGACTGAGAGGTCCTGGTTCGATTCCCGGTCAGGGCACATGCCCAGGTTCCGGGCTCGATCCACAGTAGGGGGCGGCCAGGAGGCAGCTGATGGATGTTTCTCTCTCACATTGATGTTTCTATCTCCCTTTCCCTCTCTAAAAAAATAAAATCAACAAGCCCTGACCAGTTTGGCTCAGCGGTTAGAGTGTTGGCCCGCGGACCAATGAGTCTTGGGTTCGATCTCAGCCTAGGGCATGTACTTCAATTGCGGTTCATCCCTGGCCCTGGTCGGGGTCCTACGGGAGGCAGCCAGTCGATGTGACACATAGAGGTTTCCTCTCTCTCTCTCTCCCTCCCTCCCACTCTATCTGAAGATAAAAAGAAAAATATCCTCAGGTGAGAATTTCTTTTTTTAATCAATAAAAACATAGTTTAAAAAAAGAAAAGAAAAAAGATACAATGTGTCTCAAGGGACCTGAAGGAACCTTGTTGAAGATCCATCCCTGGGGGTCAAGGCCATTCTCCTGGGGCTGTGACCACTGCAGGCCGGGGGCCTGAAACAACAGTGATGCACTGAGTCTGGGCCAGATGTCCGGGGTCGGGGGCTGGGACAGCAGGTTCCTTCCCAAGGCGCCCCAGAGGTGTCCCAGGCCACTCAGCTGGCTTCCGGTGGCTCCACCCCCACGTGGCTTCTCCCCCTGCGCATGTGTGTCCACCTTCCCCCTGTTACCAGGACAACCACCCCACGCCCGCGAGACCGTAACTCAGGACATCTGCAAGGACCCTGTTTCAAGCAGGTCACATTCTGAGGTGCTGGGGGTGAGGACTTCGCAGGTGAGCTTCGGGGGACACGCTTCAACCCAGACAGCTCCTCTTCACTGTGGAACATCACAGTGTCCACTTTCAACAATGTTTCCAACTTTAAATGAGACACAATTGCCCTTGTAAAGAGGGAAATAAACAGCGTTTCCAACTTAATTGCGTTGGGCACCAGATGGAAACTGAGCTCAATTTAGATTTTTTTTTTCTTAATCCTCACCTGAGGACATTTTTGTATTTATCTTCAGATAGAGCGGGAGAGAGAGAGGGGGGAAGAGAGAGAGAGAAACATTGACGTGAGAGAGACACATCGACTGGCCACCGCCCACACAACCTCAACCAGGGCCGGGGACGAACTGCAACCGAAGTACGTGCCCTTAGCGGGAACCGAACCCGGGTCTCTCTGGTCCGCGGGCCGACGCTCTAACCGCTGAGCCAGAGCAGCCAGGGCCTGAGCTCAATTTATAGCTCGCGACTCTGAACCAGGTGCTCAGTTCCCAGCCTGCCTTCCACTGCCGGTCCCTGATAAACCCACACACGTGCACACACACACACACACACACACACACATGCATGTGTGCACACATACATGCACACACTCACACGCACATACACATACACACATGCGCACACATGCACACACACCGACACACGCAAGCCACGTGAAGCTTCGGTTCCACAGGGCTACAAATAGGACTAAATTGAGGGGAAAGAGACATAACTTGGAAAAAACTGACTTTGGATCTTCACCAGTCCCCCATGTTTGAGAAACAGTCTGAGGGTTTCAGGGAGCCCAGAGCTGGGCCGGCCCCCAGCCCTCCCCCCTGAGGCCCGGGCCCCGCCTTTCCGGTTTGCTCCAGAGCTCCGCGGCTGGTGGGGCGTCCTGGGCCAAGACACAGCTTCCATTATTTGGGGCTCCTCCCCGTGCTGGCAGCCACAGCCCCCCACCTCCTGCAAAGCCAGACTGTAGGTCAAAACCAGAGGTGTAATAGATGGGCCAGAATGGCAAAGATGCCCCATTTCCCACAAAAAGTGCCGCATTGTGTCTGCAGGACGGGGAGGCGGCGACCTTGAGATGTGGGTGAGGATCCCCGGCGAGCCAGGAACGGAGCCCCAGGCGGGCGCGGGAGGGGAGTCTAGGGGTGCTCTCCGGGAGCATCGCTTCTCTCACGCTGTTCTAGCTGGTGAAACACTCTTTTCAACCAAAGATTAACTCCAAATCTGAACAGTCGAACCTTCTAGAGGTTAAAGGCTGTGAATTTTTTATTTGGCCACAATATTCCTTGTCTTTTTTTTGGACCAGGCGGAGGAAAAGAATCGGTGCCCGCTAACACCCGCTGAGACACCGAATCGTCACTGCCCGGGGCGCAGGCTTGTCTATCACGCTCGGCTCAGGGAGCATCTAGAAGTCCCCACGGCCTCGTCTCCGCAGCCACGGAACCTGAGACCTGGGTTCTCTGCCCAGCTGACCGGGAATGACACAGGCTCGTCCTGTCCCACCAGGGCCCCAGCTCCACCCCGGACTCTGGGAGGCCGAGCGGGGATCCCCACGTTCCCGGGTCAATGGGAGTCAACGCGCCTCTATTTCTACACACATTTGCAAGGCTGCTGGTTGGTTGAGAAAACTGGTTGCTCCCACTTCGAGAGGCTGGGACCCTCTGATTTGGAGGTGGGGGTCTGCTGACAGGGTCTGGGGTCCCTTTTCCTCCCTCAATTTCAGAAAATAACTCGTTTGGCTTGTGTCCCCAAAACCCTGTGGCCTGCAGCCTTCGGAAGGGGCTTTATTTATTCATTTAAATTGGATTCTGGCATCGACTCGTGTCTGTTCTCTCCATAAAGGCCTTTTTATTTGGGTCCTGGAGAGCTGTTTACCGCTCTGCACATGTGGCGTGAAGAAGTGATTGGACTGGAGACGCTCGCGTTCCTCTCCAGTGACCGAGGCTGGAGGGGTGCCAGGCGGGCTCTCTGCCCCCCACGGGCACCGCCTGCTCCACGCAGAGAGGAACAGCCATTTCCAAACAGGACCGTCCTCACGCGCCACACGCGGGGCCCCGGGGGGCGCCTGCCCGCCCACCGCCGGGAAGAGGCCGCAGCGTCCGAGATACCAGCGGGGACTGGGCAGCGTGAAAGGTGCTTTTGGAAAAGCGTGCCAACGCTTGTGTTCGTCTCGTCTTGTTTCGGTCCTTCGAGGGGTGAGAAGGACGAAGGCGGGTGAGAAGCGCGTGCGATGGACGTTGTGGGCGAAGTTTAGGGCGGTCTGGGCCCAGGGGTGCGGGCAGACGCGGGGTTCGCCAGGGGTCCTGCAAGGGGTAGATAGAGCAAGGAGGGGAGCAACCGCGGGATCTGACAGTCGCACCCCTTAGTGTTTACCCCAAGGAGCTGAGGCAGGTGCCCGCCTCCGCGCCCGCACACAGAGGGGCACGGCTCTGTTCCCGATCGCCCAGAGCGGGCACAACCAGGACGCCCTGCCCAGGGAGACGGGTGAATCACTCGTCCATCCAGACAACGGAAACTGTTAAGGCCGAAAGGAAATGAGCTAAGGAGCCATGAAGATACATGGAGGTCCAGCCGGTGCGGCTCAGTGGTTGAGCGTCAACCCTGCACCAAGAGGTCGCTGGTTCGATTCCCGGTCAGGGCACATGCCCAGGTTGTGGGCCCATCCCCAGTGGGGGGCATGCAGGAGGCGGCCAATCGATGTTCTCTCTCATCGATGTCTCTCTCTCTCTCTCCCTCTCCCTTCCTGTCTAAAATCAATTAGAAAAAAAATTAAAAGACAAAGGAGTCGACGGGAGCAGGTCCGAGGCTGGGCTTCGAGATGGACAGCCACATTCGACCTGGGTATCGAGGGCTCTGGCAGGCAAGGCCCTGAGCCCTCGGCTCTGACACCTCTCGGCTCTCACTGTTCCCTGGAGAGGACCCTGTCCTGACACCCATTTTCCCGCCGGGGGAAGCAGGGCTGGCGGAGCTTAAGGGAGCTGTCCGAGGTCGCAGGGCAGACCCCACGTGTGCCCTTCCAAGGGGGCATCTCACCTGGGGATGGAGGCGGGACCCTCCGGCAGCCCCGTGCAGTGGAAACAGGACGGGAGCCGTCCACCAGGGTAAAAGGGGCCGGGTGAGCGCCCTTCAGAGCATCTGACCCGGTCTATCCGAAGCGGCGTCATTTCAACATGTGATCAGCGCCGGCAGGTCACCCATTCAACGTCTCGCCTTTGTGCCGCCCTAAGCCTCGGAGGCCCGTGCACACTCACAGCTGGGACCAGTGTGGGTCAGCCCAGTGCAAGGGTCCGGCAGCCCCCTGCGGCTGGCCGCCACCATGCTGAGCAAGGGCCCTGTAAGGACGCTCCGTGACAGGCGGGGGCTGTGACGGCGGAATCTCCCGGTTCGTCTCAGGCCTGGGACGCGTGACGCATTTTTACAAAATGAACTCGCTAAGCTGAGATACTCAGGTTTACAGACATTGCATCGCCGTGAATCTTGAACTTGAAACCTTCTGCGGTCAGCAGGGTCCAGCATATCCAGGGCTTCCGGGGTGGTGACAAGTCGGCGGGGGGCTGGGCCAATGACTCGGGTGCTGCAGGTCCCAATTGCCCACACATTCCTTGGGGACCCGAGCCACCGCGGAAGGCTCCAGAGCCAGTGATAACGCTGGGAGGAGCCAGGTTTCCAACTTGTGATTCATGTCTCCTGTTTACGCCGCCCTGCCTGGGGGAGCCCCCGCCAACTGGCACACACTCACTCCTGCGCGTGCTGGGGAGGGGCAGAGGGCACCGGAGCGGATGACCGGTGTGGACACCACTCTGGGTCCTGCAGAGATCATGGCAGCATCGTCCAGCAGAAGTTGAATGTGACCTGCATGTGTGTTTTAAATTTTCTTTAAAAAAAATTATTTTTATTGATACTAGAGAGACGGGAAGGGAGAGGGAGAGGGAGATAGAAACATCGATGAGAGAGAATGTCAATTGGCCGCCTCCTGCACGCCCCCCACTGGGGATCGGGCCCACAACCTGGGCATGTGCCCTGACCGGGAATCGAACTGGTGACCTCTTGGTGCAGGGTCGATGCTCAAGCACTGAGACATACCTGCCAGGCTGTGTTTTAAATTTTCTGCAGCCACGTGAAAAAAAGTGAAGAGAAGGAGGTGAGACTGATTTAATCCTATATTGGCAGAGTCTCTGCAAGGACGTGGCAGGCAGAGCCCATGGTGCTTGGAAATATGGAACACAGTTTCTCTCTCTTAAAAAACAACAATAGCTGTTATGTAATCCAGTGTGTCTAAAATATTCTCAACACATAATCAACAGAAAAAGCTATTAGTTAGACTTTTCTGGGAGTACTAAGCCTTTGAAATCCGATGCATACTTTATACTTTGGTACAAATCCGTTCAGAAATTACACTGTCATTGGAAATGTATCAGTGTTGTCAATTTTACACTGTGTCACAAAATCGTGAATTGCATGAAACGCACAGGCTAGCTTCGCCTGCCAAAGTTGTCCCGAACGTACTTAACACGTTCCCTAATCACGGAATTGAGTGTCAGTTCTTACACGTAAACATGTTAACGTTAAACCAAAATTCAGCCCCTCAGTGGAACTCGTTCCACTTCAAGTGTCCACCAGCCACGCGTGGCCAGAGGCCACCACAGTGGGCCGTGGCCGCGGCTCCCCCATCGCCTTCCTGCTTGGTTGCTCTGCCCCAGCTCCGCCGTCTTGCCTCTGACTGCTCCAGGCGCGATGGCTGATGAGAAATCAGCCTTTCCTCGCTTTGCAGCTCCCTCCCAGAGGCTTGGCCAGTGTGGCCGGCTACAGCCAAGCGCTTCCTTCTGCTCCTGGGATGGAGATGGTCTGGGGCCGGTCTTGTCCTTGTTTTCCTAGATCGCCACCAACCTGGGGTCTGGTGGCAGCTACTCAAAGGGCCAGGATGCGGGCAGTCGTCCCCTGGCGGCAGGAGGGCATCGGGCGATGCCACGGGCACCTTCAGCACAGAGGCTGATGAGGAAAACCACGCTTAGCATCGACTTCTTGGTTTTCTCCGGCACTGGAACCACAAGGCACCACTTCTACCGCGTGTCTGTCTCGGCATCTCCACGACAACAGCCCTCCCAGCCTCAGACGCGCGTCTATCCCTGGTGCCCGACGGGGACGCACTCACTGAAGTTTGGGTCTCCTCTAAGTGCCCCCGTTAGAGTGAGCAACAGCTACTCGCAGGGGAAAGAGGACGCATTTAACATGCAGCCTCCTCAGCCACAGACCCGCCTCCTGGGGGATCTCAGCAAAGTCCTGGGGGGGCTCCCTCCAGGGCAGGCAGCCTGGCCCGGCTGTTCCAGCCCTGTGGACGTCACGCAGGGGTGCGGTGCTATGGCAAGCGAGGGGTTCACTACTGCTCCTGAGAAGCTTAACCTCCAACTGGCCACGCCTTCTCTGGGTGGAAGGTGCAAAGTGAGGAAAGGTGCTGATGAGAAAACCATCATGCTTGGAGCAGTCAGAGGCAAGCATTCAGGCAATTTAAAGTTGGCTCATCTATGCAATGGTGGTAGTGGTGGTCGGTGGTAATGATGGTGATTGTGGTGGTGGTGGAGGTGATAGTAGCAGTGATGGTGGAGATGGTGATGGTGATGGTGGCGGTAATGGTGGTGGTGGTGGTAATGGTGGTGATCCTGATGGTGGTGGAGGTGATGGTGGTGGTGGTGGTGATGGTGATGGTGGAGGTGGTAGTGGTGGAGGTGATGATGGTGGCAGTCATGGTGATGGTGGTGGTGGTGATCCTGATGGTGGTGGAGGTGATCCTGATGGTGGTGGAGGTGATGGTGGTGGTGGCGGTGATGGTGGAGGTGATGGTGGTGGAGGTGATCCTGGTGGTGGTGGAGGTGATGGTGGTGGTGGTGGTGATGGTGGTGGTGGTGGTGATGGTGATGGTGGAGGTGGTAGTGGTGGAGGTGATGATGGTGGCAGTCATGGTGATGGTGGTAGAGGTGATCCTGATGGTGGTGGAGGTGATGGTGGTGGTGGTGGTGATGGTGATGGTGGAGGTGGTAGTGGTGGAGGTGATGATGGTGGCAGTCATGGTGATGGTGGTGGAGGTGAGTGCCACACGATGTGAGTGGTCTGTGAGAACAGGCGGTGTCTTCCATTTTCACGTTTCCCACTCAGCATTCAGCTCAATAAATGCTTGTCGAATTGGAAGCAGATACTGCAATTAAACAGTCAAGGGGAAGGAGGATTGCTCAGAGCAGCAGAGGCCCCCATGGGAAGCCAGGCAGAGGTCTGGAGCCTAAGTCAGGAAAGAAAACAAGTCTGACCAGGCCGGAAAAGAGGGAGGAAACGGACATTCACATCCCCGCCCCCAGGCCCAGCCGGTCCGTCCAACCACAGTCAGCCCAGAGCTGGGACGGAACAGCTGACTCATCGAGGCCCAGCTCCTGTGGCCATCCCAGCAGCACCTCAGGGTGATCGAGTCAGCGGCCAAGCAGCTGGACACACAGTTTGAAGGTTGGTCATTTTCTGTGATTACCGAAGGCCCCGTCCATGGGACTCATGTTCCGTTTTCCAATCGTTTTCGCACTTGACGCTTTGCTGACCACCTTCCACATCTGTGCTATGTAGGTGTGCAGGCGCACCCCCCGGGGACCTGTGCGCCCCGCCTGCAGAGGGCCAGACAGTCCACAGGTCAGGCTGTGTGGGCCGGACCCTCTGCTGAAACTGCTCTGCGGCTTTTAAAGGAGCCGTGGTGACACGAGGGGTCCAGATGGGCATGGTTAAGTGCCAATAAAACTTTATTGACACCAATAGGCTGCAGACTGCATTGTGCCCAGGGCCACAGTCTGCAGGCTCCAAACCTCGCTATCATGTATCAAACACCTTAAGGGAAAAGTGTACAATGAATGAAGACAACACCCTCCCCACCCCGTGAATGCCCTGCACAGACACTGCAACCGCGATGAAGGGAAACCCGGTCGGTCAGCTGGACCGAGGGGCGGCGGCGGGAGACGAGCGGCCTGCGGCCTGCCCTCTGTCAAGAGCGGGGAATCAGGAGGCCGCGGGGGCAATGGCCGGTCCGTGCCCCGGGCTCCCCTTCCCTGAGAGGGTCCGCGGATTAAAGCGAGAGGAAGGGGTAATTGCCCTCGACCTGGCCTCAGCTCAGTTACGTCCGTTCTGCTTTCCACCTGACGTCACTTGGGGGTCCAGCAGTCCCCGTTCTGCGGTACCCCGGGTCCTTCACTGCAGCAGCGGGCCCCGGCCGTGAGCACCCCGTTGATTCGGAAGGCAGAGGCCAAGCCACGAGGCAACGCGCTCACTGTTTCCTCGAGGCAGGGAAGCCGGGCAGCAGGGCGGCTCCCAGGCAGCGTGCCCGGGCAGGCTCTGCCCCCCTGGTCCCGTGGAAAGAAGGCAAATAAACCCTCCCACTGGGTTAGGCGGCAGGCCCCGCTGGCAGAGCCCCGCTCACGGGCGGATCCAGAACGAGCGGCCCCTGGACGACCGTGAGGGTCCAGCCGGGCCCGCCAGCCCCGCCCTGGCTGGCAGCACGCTCCGAGGTCTGTGCTCATCTTCAGACCCCTCGGGGCTCTGTGTGGGACGTGGTAACCCAGCAGCAGAGGTTGTAAAGTCTGAGTCCTGGGGACCCAGCTGGTCCCGGGGGGCGGGACCACAGGCAGGCCTGGCACCCAAGCTCCGTCCTACCAGTGGTCATAAACCAGGGCTACAAACCAAACAAGGCCCGGCCGAGTGGGCTGAGTGTTAGCTCAAGAATATCAGCCGCAATCACTGTGAGTGAGTCAAACCCTTGATTCAGAGGGAAAAACAACGCTGGGATCATGCTCGCTGCCCACACAGGTGGGGCAGAGGTGGAGGCCAGAGCCGCATGGGCACCAGGCCTAGAACCCACACTGCCCGGAGCCGGGGAGGCTCCTGCTGGGCCTGTGGGCTCATCGGACTCAGGATCCTTGTCTTCCCATCGTCATCCTAGCTGGACAAAGGAGCACCTGCTCCTGCTACACACTGACGCTCTTGTAGCTCCTGGTGGGTGGCGTGACCCGGAGCAGCCACCAGGGGGCAGTTCTAAGGCATGGACCACCAGGTTTCGGGCTCCTTAATGGGTTACTGAACTGTAACCCGCCTCAAATACACCCTTTCCTGCTCCTTCTATTCCCTATTTCACGGTTCCCACTGCCCCCTGGCTTTTCCCTGGGATCACCTCCCCAAATTCCCTGCACGCAAATCTTTGTCTTGGGTTTTTATGGTTTCATGTCTTATGCTTAAGTCCTTAATCTATTTTGAGTTGACTTTTGTATACGTTATGAGATAAGGGTCCAATTTCATGCTTTTGCATCCGAATGTTCAGTTTTCTCAACACCACTTACTGAAAAGACTATTCTTACCCAGTGTGTGTTCCTGGTGCCCTTGTCAAAGATACCAGAGTGGGCTTATTCTGGGCTCTCTGTCTTGTTCCACTGGTCTGTGTCTGCTTTGGTACCTGTGCCACACTGTTCTGATCACCGTAGCTTTGTAATGTAATTTGAAATCAGAAAATGCAATACCTCCAGCTTTGTTCTTTCTGAAGACTGCTTTGGTTATTCAGGGTCTTTTGTGAGTCCATATAAAATTCAGGATTGTATTTTTCTATTTCTGTAAAAAAAAATGCCTTTGGAATTTTGATAGGAATGGCGCCAAATCCGTAGACCATTTTCGGTAGTATGGGCATTTTAATCACATTAATTCTTCCAATCCGCAAACTCAAACGTTTCTGCACACAAAGAAAACAACCTATGGGATGGAATAAAGTATTTGCAAACCAAATATCGGCCAACAGGTGGATGAGGAGGTGCTGACCAACATCAATCATCATCCGGGAAATGCAAATCAAAACCACAGTGATATCACCTCACGCCTGTCAGCCTGGCTTCCTCAGAAAGCGGGACACTGTGGAGACGGGGACCCAGGGACACTGTTGCTGGGAACGCAGACCCGCAGCCGCGCGGGAAGAGAGGAGTAAGCCCTCAGGAGCTGATACACAGCGCGGTGACCATCGTTAACAACACTCGCATATTTGAAAGTTGCCAAGTGAGTGGATTGTGACTGTTCTCACCACACACCAACGTGCCAATCAGCTGGGTGGTGGCGCCTCGTGGCAGTGTGCCACGCGCCACCTTGAACACAGACCACGGCTGTTTGTCATTTGTGCCTCCACGAAGCTGGGAAAAGTAAAATCATGGCTAAATCCTGAAGAAGGCTCCCTGCCATGTGAATGCGTTTCTGTGGCATTCTGGTGAAGGGGAAATTACCACTACAGAGAGCTCATGGTTGCCTGGGGGTGGGGTGGGGCAGAGGGAGCTTTTTGGGGTGATCGGACAGCTCAGATTTTGTTTGTGACAGTCATATGACACCAAGGTGCTCTCTGATTACCTTGATCCTCCGAACCGTGCTCTGAAACAAAGCCCCGTGAAGCTGGGAAAATAAGTTACACGGCGCAGGGCGTGGTCACGAGAGAGAGAGAACTGGGCCATTAATGCAATGCACCAGGGAGGGGGCACAGGGCATCCGCGGATCTCCCGGGAGCGTGCATCCGGCCCTAGAACAGAATGGCTTTGAGAGGGTGAGGTTAGGCCCCAGCCACGGGCCCCCCTTTCCTCTGGGTGGTCACATGGCTGCCGAAGGCGGCGCCCGGCCGCCGGCGTGGGGCTCGGAGCGCCCGGAGGACACAGGGCCCCTTGTTACCTGAAAATCCGACGTGCTGAGGCCAGAAGGCCCCCAGTCCCAGCCCGTCTCCCAGATCAGTACAAATGATGTGTCTGCCACACAAACCCGTCCCTCTCCTCCGACAGACTCAAAGAAACAAAACCCTCTGGGGTCCAGACTCCTGCCAGAGGCACCGTCACCAGCCTCAACACCTCGCTTGCCCTGGGCCCCCGCCCCCAGTTAGCTGCCGGCCGACGGATCCCCCCGCCGGCTCTCAGGGGCTCGTTCCTTTCCCGGCCCTGCTCCCACCGACTCATCTTGCTCCGCTGGGACAATGGTCTCTGTCCCGGGTGCCCCTGCGGCCTGGGGTCCTCGGATCGCACACAGAACGACAGAGGGACAGTGTCAACACCTGGCTGCCCCTGCCAGGAGGTATGAACGGCTCCCCATCCAGCCTCGTCGGCTCCCAGGCTGCAAAATGACCTCGCTCCCGCTTCCTGGCACAAGGCTGGCCATCCGTCTCGGACCTCGGGGAGTCCACACCAGACCTTTACACCATACCCCTGGAGACCCCCGGGTGCCCCCTGAGCCGTGTCCCCTCCCTGCCCCCACTGCCTGCCCCCACCCCTGGCCCTGGGATGATCTCGGGCGCATCTTCAGCAGTTCCCTCCTGTGTGCTCCCCGAGAACGCTCTGGGGGTGCGGAGGGCTCCTCGCCCCGGGCTATCACAGGGCCGCTCCCTCCCCTGCGAGGGCCTTCGGCTTGTTTCCTCGGGTTGAAAACCACAGGGCCCTGAGCAGGCTTGCGGGGAGGCCTGGCCAGCGCCCCCCACTTCGGAACGTGCTCTGTGCCGCCCCCACTTGGGAAGAGGTTTCCTACCCTCCACCTCATTCCTGCCCCGGACATTCAGCTCCCGCCCCAGCCACTGGTCCCGTGACCCACGCGGCCCAGTTGGGCGCCGCTGACCTCGTGTGGCCGCTGAGCACCTGGACCAGGCTGTCCCCAGCGGCGGGGCGCTGTCAGCGCCAGAGGCACGGAGAACGGGACTCGCTCGTCCGTCACGGTCCACACCGATTGCACGTTGAAGTGAAAATGTGTTAAATATATTGGGTTAAATAAAATATGTACTAAAATTAATTGCACCTGTTTCTTTTTACGTTTCAGTGTGTCTCCTCACCCGAGGATATTTTTCCAATGATTTTCAGAGGGAGTGGAAAGGAGGGAGGAGTGGACGGAGGGAGAAACACCCCTGTGAGAGGGACTATGGATTGGTTACCTCCAGGCCAGGGACCGAACCTGCAACCCAGGTGTGTGCCCTTGACCAGGGATCAAACCCGAGACTCTCCGGTTTGCGGGCTGGTGCGCTAACCACTGAGACACCGACCAGGGCTCTTTTTACTTTTTAAAAAAAAATGTGGCTACGAGCAATTTTTAAAGGCGCACACTTTGCATCCGGGCTCAGCTCTTCTTTCCACCGGCCTAGCGGTGTGTCCCCTCACATGGCCTGTCCTGTTTCTGGATCACAAACTTCTTGAGAGACAGGCCAGGTCTCGGTTTTTCCTCCGTCCCGGGGACAGGGGGAGCTTGGAGGGATATTTCCAAACGCAGAGCGGATCATGCCGACACCGTTCCAACCCCGGCTCAACCTTCTCCAACACCTTTCGGGGGCCTCCTGTAGGCTGTGGATAGAGCAGAATCCTCTGATGTGCTGTGAGGCCTGTGGGGTCTGGGTTCCCCCCTTTCCGCACTGTCTCACCCTCTATGCCCTGCCCCCGGGCCTTTGCACATGCCGCTCTCTCTTCTGCGGGTTCCTTTTCTTTCCTTCCTCACCTCGAAACCTCTATTTGCCCTTTGGATCTGAGCTCAAGCGGACCACGCTGACTCCACTCAAGGCTCATCATCACAGGTGGATCCCCCACACTTCAAAACTGACAGACACTATACAGCATCTTCTTGGGCTAATTTGCAGGCCCCTAGGACTCCCCGGCCCTGTTTAGCATCCAGGTAGCACCCACCATAAGGCTCCCCACACTGGCTGGAGGAAGACATGTGACTGGTAGATGCTACACCTGGGTCTCAAGTGTCCCCGAAAAGGAACTCCGGTCCAAGAATAACACTGGTAATTAGATGCCTCGTGTCAGTTTTATGGGCTGCAAATACCTTCCCGTTGGACCCTGAGGTAAGTTACAGGCCTGAGCAGCCACTGAGAAGCTGCCAGAATGTTTCTCAGTTGCTCTTCTAAAAATGCCTTTGTCCCTGACTTCGGGGCTGGCCAGCCCAGGCCGGGGCGGGCGGGGGGAGCAGCCCGGGGTCCCAGCTGGGACACGCCGGGGCTATGGGGCAGCGTTCAGGACAAGCAAGCTCCCTCTGGGCCGCCGTTGCCCAGCCCGGGCATCCGAGCCGCAGCAGAAACACGGGCTCTTTCAGGCCCGCGGAACTTGCCAGCCCTCGGCCGATCCGAGGCCAGATTTCGCGTGGAAACGAAGACACCGTCTCCCCTGAGGCCCAGGGGAGACCGATGAACCGCTATCGTATCCGTAGCTGGGAGGAGGCTGGGAAGACATCGCTTCAATCCGGTCTCGGCAGACGGGGCCACCGCGGTGCTCTGCGTCTCTCTTTACACCCTCATTTGTCCCGAAATCGCACGGACGGACGCACAGCTCACAGAGCCAGTGTGCAGGCCCGGCGTGTGTGGGGCACCGGAGCTTCCTAAAGCGAACCCACCCGGGCCACCAGCACCAGATGGAAACCCGCACCTCGCCCTGGCCGGCTTGCTCCGTGGTTAGCGTGTCGGCCCACAGACCAGTGAGTCTCGGGTTCGATTCTGGCCAAGGGCATGTGCCTCCGTTGTGGTGCGTCCCCGGCCGCAGTCAGGGTCACACGAGAGGTAGCGAGTCGATGTGTCCCTCTCGATGTTTCTCCCTCCCTTTCTCCCCCTCCCACTCTATCTGAAGATAAATAGAAAAATATCCTCGGGTGAGGAGTTAAAAAACCCACACCTTCCCAGGTCCCAGGTGCCCTCCTGGGCCGGTGCCAGTTCCCATGTTCACCATCGTAACCACCACGCCGACTCCCAACCCTGCAGCGCAGCAGCCGCGTCTCGACCCGCGTGGGCCCTCGCGGTCTCGCTCGGCTCCAGGTCCGCCCCTGGTGCTGTGAACGCGGGTGTCCGTGGTCCTCGCCGCTCCGCGCCTGCGCCCCCAGAGGCGCCCGCATGTGTGCTGTCCACCTGGGGACGATCTCTGGATGGCTCCCACGTTTCTGGCTGTTCCAGAGCCCTGCAGCGAATGTTCTAGGACGTGATTTCTTTTCATTTTTTTATCCTCACCCGAGGACATTTTTGCATGGATCTTCAGGTAGAGTGGGAGGGGGAGAGAGAGAGAAAGAGACACATCGAGTGGCTGCCACCCACACGGCCCAACCAGGGCTGGGGACGAACCACAACCGAGGTGCAGGCCCTTAGCGGGAACCGAACCCGGGACTCTCTGGTCCACGGGCTGATGCTCTAACCGCTGGGCCACACTGGCCAGGGCGATGATTTTTGGCAAACACACGCTCATGTCTCCAATGGCTGGGTCCTGGGGTGGGTGAATGGGGAACATTTTAAGAAACTGACACCCAGAGGTGTCTCCCAGAGGGACAGGGACCATTTCACGTCCCACCAGCGCCGTGAGCGCACCAGTGGGTGCCCACCCTCACCCACTCGGTCCTCGCACGCAGCCGTGGGTGTGCGTGGTCATGGCCACAACAAAAAGCCCGCGTACTTGGAAAGTTGGGGGAGGGCCCGACTTCTTCCTCTGGGGGGGGGGGGCGTAAAGGGTGCTCAGGGTCGTTGTCCTCGTGGGTCTGCTGGGTTCTGAGTTTGAAGGGTTGGAGCGGGTCATAGACGCATAGTTTGGACCCGGAAGAATGGAAAGTGTACGAAGAAGAACCTGTGTGCTGTGTTCAGCACGAGGAGGCCCAGGTCCCCCGCTCTGTCCATTCCCGGGGCTCCTATCCCCGGGCAGCTGCTGTGTCCCTGCGGAGGCCACCCAGGGGCCCAGGCGAGTTCCCGGCGGGGCACCCTGCCACAGGCTGGTGCTGATGGCAGCCGGGCCGTCAGGCCCGGGCAGGACGGGCTCATTCTCAGCTCATAAAATCCCTCCCTGGCACCTACAGCCCGTGTTTGATCTTTCGAAGGCGTCCTCCCCGCCGCTCACCAAGTTCCCCGTTCCGCAGGGTTATTTATGGCCCGGGCCACTCGCCTCGCCTCTCCCCAGTGTTTAGTTCTTCATCTGCACAGACATATATTTTTACCAACTTCATTTGGAGCCAGGTGATGAAAACGAAATGATCATGAGCTCAGGGGTCTGGGCAGCTGCGGGCGGGGCGGGGGGGCTCCCCGCTGACAGGCGGCCTTTCCGTGGGTGGCTTGTGTGGGACCCTCTCTCTGGCCAGTGGGGGTGGGGTGGGAATCGCGCACCGTGGGTGCTGGGAGTCCTTTGGCGCCTGATCACGAGGCAGCCAGATAGTGGGGCTCACAGCCTGGACTTGGGGGTGAAATGCGTGGGCTCAAAACCTCTCCCAACTCTTGGTGCCTCGGTTCCCACATCTGCCAGACGGGGCCACCGTGAGGATCAAGCGAAATGATGCGCGTGGCGCCGAGAGCGACCTCGGGCGCTCGGGAAGGACTCAGGGCCGCTGCCGTGGATGGGCGGACGGGCAGGCTGATGAACGCACAGCTGTCGCGGTCACCAGACGTTCAGGGCTAAGGCCCGGACAGGGGGTCACCGCGCAGCCCTGGGTGAGCCAGCAGGGGTCCTTCTGTTTACAGGAAGTCCAGAGCAGGAAACAAACATTGATTAGGCATCATCCCTTCGCTCAGGAAAGACTCATTAGCCCTGGCCGGTTTGGCTCAGTGGTCAGAGCGTCGGCCTGTGGACCAGTAAGTCACGGGTTCGATTCCAGTCAGGGGCACGTACCTCGGTTGCCATGTGTCCCTGGCCCTGGTCGGGTCATGTGACCTGGAGGCAACCATTCGATGTGGCTCTATCATCAATGTTTTGCTCTGTCTCTCTCTTCCTCCCTCCCTCCCTCCCACTCTATCTGATGATAAATAGAAAAATATCCTTGGGTGAGGAATTAAAAAAAAAAGGACTCGTTGACTTCTGTTTTGCGCTCGGCGTTGTTCAAGTTTCCAGGAACGCAGGCGGCAATACAGCCGTGCCCCCGCTGCCCTCACGGAGCTGTCATTGCCCAGGACAAGAGACGGTGGACACACGTTACGACATCGGCGGGTGTTGGCTGCTGGCCGGCAACGCTCACCTGGTGAAGGAGGGAGCGTGACAGGCAATAACAAAGTAAGAAGGTCAAAGAAAGACCCTTTAAGGAGCAGAACAATAAAGTCAGGGAGAAAGCCAGGAGAGTCGCTGGGGAGGAGCGTGCTAGCAAGGCACAGCGAGTGCAAAGGCCCTGGGGTGAGCACGCGCTATCACTGAAATGCTTTAGGAAGCCAGTAGCCTGATAGGCTTCATTTTACCCGAACTGCACCATTGAGAAGGTGAGGCCAGGCCCGGCAGGGCTACAAATGGGACAAGATCCGTTACATCTCTGGGACGTCAGAGTGGGGCTTGGGAAACCCACCCAGGAAAGAACGCGGCATCATGAGAAGTCAGAGAGCAGGGAAGCAGGGGCTCCATGTGGGTGCTGCCTGACCCTGGCCAAGTCCTTTAACCTCTCTGGACTCCCCTTTTCTCAGGCTTAAAATAGGGACTCTGAGAAAAAGTTCTCGCAGTGAATAACCACTGGCCACCAGGCCAGATTTTAAGATGCCACTTTCGAGGTCTTGACGCAACAGCAAAGACTAAAGGTTCCCAAGAGCGTGTGTCCCTGGCAGTCACGGAGGCCGGGGCAGAGTTGTGGCTCTGTGTTCTTGGCTTTGGACTTTGCTCAAAGGGGCCCAAGGGTGCCTATGCCCATATGAAAAATGGGACCATTGAAGCTCGGAAGGAGAGAGCGGCATTTTTTGCTAGCAAAGAGAATATAAGCAGATTCTTCTGTTTGTGGGGTCTTCTGGGTAGAGGGGAACAAAGTTCAAATTCATCTCAAGAATCTCCTTCTGAAAACACGCGTGAAAACATTCCCATGGGTTCGATGCTGAGGGTCTAGATTGAGTTCTTGCCGGTTCATCCAAAGCTGCTTTTGTGTGTGTGTGTGAAAATTCATAGCTCTGTGTGTGTGGAAAGTGGGTGAGTAGTCTGATTTCTTGGCTTGGTTTTCACAGTGGGATAGGAGCCCTGCCCCTTGTCCTTGTGGTTTTCGGAGAAACGGATCTGTCGTCTGTTACTGCAGACAACCCTGGCTCTCCTTACAGAGGTGAAGCTGGGACTGGCCAAGTCAGTGGTGTGCTCTGTCATTCGGGGGGGACAGGCCACTCCCACTATCGACCTTTTCCAGGGCAGACTTTCCTCTCATGGATACAGCTGATTGGACGGAGGTGGCAACTCGATGTCAGAGGCCAAGCCATTGGCTGTCTGGCAACCAATGCAGAGGCTTAGCATGAAGATTCTGTCCACACAGGGTGAGTGAGCCTAATCGGATTTCCCACGGGGAATGCGGAGGGGACCAGGTGACAGGAACAGAGCGGCACATGGTTGGAAGGGAGGTGAGCAGAAGCCGGGCTGGAGAGCCATGAGCAAGACAAAGCTATGGCCAAGGTCATCTGAATAGAAGTCAAGGGCATCTGAGGGACAGAAAAAAGCTGAAATACACCGAGTCCTGCCAGTGGGCGCACCCCGGGGGATACCACCTGTCCTGCACGGGGGGCCCATCCCCCACAGCGCTGCACACAGCCATGGAGGGGGTGCGGTGTACGCCTTGGGGACGGGACAGCCATGCGCCAGGTGACAGCATCTCTGGCAGCTGTGCCAGCACCTGCAGCTCTACCTGACACCTGCCGGGCGCGGGTTCACGCCACCCACTGTGTGCTCACTGTTCATTCATTCAACGCATGCTCCTCGGGCCTGTTCTAATCGCCTCACTGTTCAAGGCCCGGGGGGTTCAGGAGTGAGTAAGAGACATCAACCCTGGTCTCACGAGGAGGGGAGACAGAAAACGAACAAGTAAACAAGACAACTTCAGAGCGACGACGGCTGTGAACACAAAATGACACCGAGTGATACGACAGAGACCTGAAGGTGAGAAGGTCAGGGAAGGTCAGGGAAGGCCTTGCGATGGAGGGGACATTCGGGCCCAGATTTAAAGAACGACTAAAAGCCTAGCACTCGAAGAACTGAGGGAAGGGTATTCTGGGTGGAGGAACAGCAAGTGCAAAGGCCCTGAGGCAGGAATTGCCGCAGACAGGGCCCAATCTTAGAGGGCCTTGTAGGATTTATTCTAATTGTGATGAAAAGCATTTGGAGGTCATTAAGCATTACTTGTGGCCTTGAAATGCTCCTGTCACGCAGGCCAGTGTGAGTCTTTTCTTGGCAACCCAAATAGCTGAGTAGCACAGTTTGCTGGGGTATTAATATTGTTCCTCCTCTCCTCAGAAAGGTCCATCCTGAGCTCAAAGGAGTCTTCACATATGAGCCATGTCAGAGTAGCTCCTTCAAGAATACTTTCCCCGGTCCGGCTGATGTGGCTCATGGGTTGAGTGTCTACCCATGCACCAAGAGGTCGCCGGTTCAATTCCCGGTCAGGGCACATGCCCAGGCTGTGGGCCTGATCCCCAGTGGGGGCGTGCAGGAGGCAGCCAATTGATGTTCTCTCTCATCAGTGTTCCTATCTCTCTCTCTCTCTCTCCCTTCCTCTCTATAAAATCAATAAAGGAAATAAAATAAAATAAAAATTACTTTCCCTGGTTGGCTTTTATCCAAGACTATGCCCAGAACCACCGTGGGAATTCTGTATTTGCGTGTTCTCTGCAGTGATGGTTGAGAGTGCTGCAACTCAGTGTCCCTGATGCGAAGCCCAACACAAGGTACTTATTTTAGAATTTGGTCTCAGAAATAAATTACAGGATTGCTGTTCCCGCCTTTCTACAGTGAGAGGGACTGAGGGACTAGACTTCCGGTGTTTCCCTTTTTGACCTGGCTGCCAGGAAGCTCAGGGCTAACTCCTATGCTTCGCCATAGACAACATCCATCTTTGCAGTTGGTGTAGTTACTGCTGCTTTCGCGGGACCTCGCTTGCTGCTTCTGTTATTATACAAACCACTTCTCATTTTATTTCTTTAACGTTACTCTGTTGCAAGCGATCTCGTTCTTGTTTGGGGGGACGCGGGGAGGGATGTAAGTGGAGGCTTTATTCGTCCGAGGTGTGAGCATATCCAAAGTCTAGCTGACTTCGTGCCGCAAACATACCTACAGCAGAACAAACACGAATTCCATCTCTTACAACCAGCTTGGGGTTAGAAACGAAAGCAAATACACCTCCGGGAAGGGCTCATTGTTCTCCCGGACGACTGCTGCTGTCTGTGGGCTGAGACAGGCCTGTTTCATTCCCGCCATCGCCTCCCGGGTGGCGTCTGTGCCCGGCAGAGGGACATGACCCTCTGGACGAGAGCAGCGGGCAGCAGAGCGGCCCGGGGCCCGTTCTCCACTGAAAAATGCGCTCGAGCGTGGACGGACGGTCCCCAAGCTGCTTCTGCCTGGTAGCCGGTCACCCCTCCACTCTGCAAGGACGCCGACGTCCCTCCCGGTGGCCGCGTCATCAGCTGGGCCCGTGACAGGTTCCCGGGTCTGTGGAGTTTTGCTGGGACGTGTCCCAGAGCTTGGCCCGGCGAGACCCGTCACCACGCCTGCCAGCGAGCCCTGTGGGTGGCGCTCAGCAAGGGGGCGGGGCTGCGGTTGGAGTGCCAGGAACACAGACCCACCCGGCTGCCCTGTCCTGCCGCATCCAGAGTCTCACTGCCCGGGAACCGGCCCCAGCAATTCTATCCATGCTCCTGAGGCAGCTGAGGTTTTGTTTCCGTCCCCACCCAGGACATGCTTAGAGAGGGGAAGGGAGGGGGAGAGAGAGAAACATCGATTGGTTGCCTTCCATATGTGCCCTGACCGGGGACAGGACCGGGGACGGAACCGGCAGTCTTCGGGTGCGTAGGACGATGCTCAGCCCGCTGAGCCACTCCCGCCGGGCGCCGGCTCTGTTCTTCCATCTGGAAAAGGCCTAAAACAATTCAGCAGAGAGGACCGAGGGACGGGTCTGAATGCGAGAAGGGACCAGCAGTTCTGAGCGTGGTCCCAGGCCCAGCCGCAGCTCCCAGGACCTCGGTAGAAATGCCGGTTCATGGGCCCTGCCTTGGACCTGCCGAACCAGACCTTCAGGAGAGTGGGCACTCCGATGCTCAGGGTTGAAATCTAGCACTTGCCAGTTCATCCAAAGCTGCTTTCTTGTGAAAAATCATAGCTCTGCCTGTGTGTGACAATAGGTGGGTAAGAAGCTTGATTTCCTTGTTGGGTGTCACAGTGGAATACGAGCCCTGTCCCTCGTCCACCTGCTACTCTAGTAGTAGCAGGAGAGATGGAGAGTGAGAGAGAGAGAATTTTCTAGGCTTACTGATGCACTAGATATGAGGGTGAAAGAGAGGGTCTCAGATGACTCCTGAGAACAGCTGGGATGGCATGAGCCTGGAGGACAGCCCACAGCCCAGGGACTGATGTCTGGGCAACAGATGAGAGGGACTGGAGGAAGGACCCTCAAGAGTAGAGCCCCTCGAACAGAGGTCACTAGGGCGCTCACAACTCGTGAGAGTTCATTTGGTAGGACTCCCTGCCATCCCCAGTGGAGCCTGGCACTCATTCCCAAGGTCACAGTCAGACCCCCAGGGAGAACCAGGCCCCCTCCACAAGGCAGGGTGCTTGCCAGCCCCCTGAATTTCACAGCACCCGACACAGACGGAGAAGCCAGCATGCCTGTCTGGCCCCTGCAGGGACCACGGACGAAACCCAACCGTCACACTATCTGGAGATCAGGAGGCCAGCGAGGGCCGTCTGCGATTCCACATTTGTTCTGCGGCAGGACGAGGGCCCCCCGGAGCCCACGGTGGCGCCAGAAGGCCTTCTGTGAAAAGACGTGAGCGAGTGGAATTTTTCCATCCCTTTCAGTGCCCTAAAATCATCCAAACGGGCTCTGTGGCCCACGGTTGAACTTCCCAGAAGAAGGCGATTATTGTTTTTCTCCTTTGTTTTTCTTGGTTACCTGCTGCTCGGTCCCTGGGCTGGGCTGTTCCGGAATTTTTGTAGCAGGGTTTCTAAGCACCTTTGTCAGTCTGGCGGGTGAGGCCGTGGCTCCGCTCGGGGCGCAAGCTCTGTGCCAGGCCCTTCGCCCGGGCGGGGCACGCGTCCCGGCCCCAGCGGCCAAGCCTTGAGGGCAGACCGTCCAGCGGGCTGCCTTTCTCCTCTGGGTCAACCCCACTCGTGCCTTGGAGCCCAGACAGGGCAAAGGATTTTGGGGAGTCACACAGCAGAAACAATCTATCTGCCTTAATTCCAGTCTTCTCCGGGGAAGACATCCATCAGTTACTTGATGTAAGAGTCTGTGATATTGAGAACAGCTCAAGGTTGGAGTGGATTGCTTTTTGATGAAGTGAGCTGTTTCTTCCTTGATCGGGAGCAAGGGTATCATCGAGGGGACTCGGGGGTGTGACTCGGTGGCTCCCAGAGCTCCTGGAGATGACCCTGTGCCTCTTCCCAATGCCACATTCAGTGACATCTCACTGGTAGCTTACAATCAGCCAAGGTGGGAGTGTTTACACCACAGAAATCAGCAGAGGCTACAAACCAAGGCTTTTTTTTTTTTCCAAGAGAGATACTTCCAGACTCTCAGCAAACTCCTCGGAATCATTCATCATTCATTCATTCATTCATCATTCATTCATTCATCATTCATTCATTCATCGTTCATTCATTCATCATTTGTTCATCATTCATTCATCGTTCATTCATTCATCATTCATTCATTCATCGTTCATTCATTCATCGTTCATTCATTCATCATTCATTCATCTTTCATTCATTTATTCATCATTCATTCATGCCACAGGCCCTGATCAAGTATCTACTGAATGCCTGATACTGTGCTAAATGTTGGGTCTCAAATAATTGAAGGGGAGTCTGTTTTTTTAAGAAATGCATGAAGTGTTGGCAAGGGTGTAGAGAAAAGAAGACTCTAGTACACTGCTGATGGGAATGCAGACTGGTGCAGCCACTATGGAAAACAATATGGTGTTACCTCAAAAAATTAAAAATTGAACTTCCATTTGACCCCGTGATCCCACTTCTAGGAATATATCCTAAGAAGCCTGAAACACCAATCAGAAAGAATATATGTACCCCTATGTTCATAGCAGCACTATTTACAATAGCTGAGATCTGGAAACAGCCCAAATGTCCATCAGTAGACGAATGGATAAAAAAGCTGTGGTACAAATACACAATGGAGTACTATGCAGCTGTAAGAAAGAAAGATCTCTTATCCTTTGAGATGACATGGAGGGACCTGGAAAGTATTATCCTAAGCGAAATAAGCCAAGCAGAGAAAGACAAATGTCACATGATCTCACTTATTTGTGGAATATAATGAACATAACAGTCTGAGGAATGGGGTAGTCCCAGAGACGTGGAAGTGGGGTACAGACTGACAATCCCCAGAAGAAGGGGTGGGGACGGAGAGATAAACCACAGAACTTATATGCATGTATGCATGAACAGTGGACATGGACAACAAAGCTGGGGACCGGGCAGGGAGGGGGGAAGGAGGGTAATCAATGGGTGAAAAAGGAGAAACATCTGTAACAAAAATAAATAAATTAATAATAATAATAATAAAAGAAATAAATGCATGACACGTGCCCTGGCCGGTTTTGCTCAGTGGTTGGAGCATCGGCCTGCGGTTCAGAGAGACCTGGGTTCGGTTCCCGCTAAGGGCATGTACCTCGGTTGCAGTTTGTCTCGGCCCCGGTTGGGTCGTGTGGGTGGCAGCCACTTGATATGTTCCTTTCACATCAATGTTTCTCTCTCTTCCTTTTTCTCCCTCCTGCTATATCTGAATAACAAAATGGAAAAAATGTCCTCAGGTGAGGATAAAAAAGAAATGCATGACACAGGAAGGGGGATAAATACCCGCCCCCCTCATTCATTCAGGAGGCCCCTGGATGATGTCAAAACCACCACCAGAGCAGAGCTGGGAGGGGCCCATCGCACTCCGCAGCTGTAGGAAGCCTCCGGCTCACCAGGGGGCCACGTCCCCTCCTCCTCCCCTTTCTCACTGTGGGAAGGAAGAGCACGCACAGCGCCCCAGCTAGGCCTGGGGACGGGGCTGGGGCAAGGTCATGAGCTCAGGCTGATACTGCTCGGGGAGCACTAACCACGCACCAGGCTGTACACACGTGTACTGAATGCTGTGCGTACACTCTCAGCACAAGGACTCGGCCGCAGACCACGAGGCTGGCAGGAGCAAATCGCACCCAGCTACACATGCCCCCACCTGCCCCCCCAGAAGGATGATGCACTCTCACTCGACTGAACTTAGGTGTGGCCTGTGACACCTCGCAGCCCGTGAAATGTGAGCATCAGTGCTGTCACCTTCTGGTGACGGTGGTGAGAGACGGTGTGGATCCTCCTCTGTCCGGAGCCTGGTGTGTTCCGGAGACGCCATCCGCCTGGCCCTGCCGTGAGGGTGACACGGGGTGGGATTCGCTGCCTCTGCGAGAACATAGAGTGAAGTTTTGACCACTTGGGTAGGTCAAAATTTGCCGATAAATATTCCTTTGGGACAGAAACGAAATGACTTACCAGACCCCAAACGAAGTGGCCCAGGATGAGAGATCTGTTTCCTCCAGTCCAGGGACCCAGGTAGCGTGGGGACCCTTCAGAGCTAATATTCCCAGCCTGCCCCGGGCAGCATCCCAGTGTGTGCCTGTGTGTGTGTGCCTGCGTGTGCGTGTCCGTGCGAGTGTGCCTGTGTGTGTGCACGTGTGTGTGTGTGTGCGCGTGCAGGACAGGATCTGTTTCTCAGCATCCACAGCCTCCGCTAAGGCGCTGGCTCAGCCCCTAGGCGTCTCTTCAGGGATTTCAGTGGGCGGCTGCCGCTATGGAAACATACATGTGTGGCGTCCAGCATGGTAGCCGCTCGCCACCTGCGGCCAGGGCAGCGGAGGGACTGCATTTCTCAAGCTGTATTTACTGTAGAGAAAAAGATGCACATGTAGCCGTGGCGGCTGTGCTGGCCCCACACCCGGGCCGGGAGAGGGGTTCCGGGGCCGGATCCCCTGGGGGGCCCGCTCCCCGATGCACACGCCTCCTTCTTCAAGCGACTGCTTCGAAAAGGTCCCTTCGAGTTCCAGCAGCTCGGAAAGATCAAAAAGGTTTTATTTAGCGCCTCGGTCACAGAAAAGGCCCCGCGGACTTGGCGGCACGGCTGCCGAGCGGACTCATCGCCGCGGGGGCAGGCCCAGCCCGCCGCGAGCAGACAGCACAGAACAAAGCCCCCATGTTCCTCAAAACGTTTCCAGCTTCGGTTCAAACACACCAGCGGAACACCCAGTGACAAGGGTGACACCCCGAGCCGGTTATTGATGGCGTGAAATTCTTGTTTCGCATGAAGCTTTCTGATTTTCATTATGGGGGTTGCTTTTTATTTTCTTTGAAATGAGCACAGTGTTTCAGAGGGAGAACAAAGCCACATTTTTTCCCCTTTAACGGGACCTGTTTTCCTGGGGTTTGGGTGGAGGGGTTAATAAGAAGTTCAAAGCCAAAATGAATGAGACTCAGAGCCCAAATGTCAGCCTAGACTTCCGTTCCTTCAAGACACTTCTTTGTGGGGTGGGAGATGCGAATGGCAGGTGGGAGATGGCCCGGTGGGGGAGGGGGAGACCAGCCTCCGGGCCGTGGCCAAGAAGAAACAGCGGACATCGCACCTGGTTTGATGGAAAGTCTAGCCTTCCAGTACCCGAGCAGCCCCTCGTGGTGGGCTGTCCCGCTGCCTTGGCCCTCGAGGAGGAAAAGGAGCGAGATCTGCTCCTCTCCAGGTGAGGCAGACACGGGGTGGCTCAGATTCCTAGTCCAAGAGAAGGCTGAAGCAGGGGAGGTGAGTTTCCATGATTTCTATGTCCTCCAGGGCCCCAGTTCGCCTGGGGGCCCCGTCTGAATCTGCGGGTGGTTTTCTCTACAGGACAGAGGCGAGCGGAAGTTGTGCCGCCCAGGGGGCGGGAAGGACCTTGGCGTGGCTGAGAGGGTGCTGGCCGGCCTGGGGCTGGAAGCTCCTGAGGTCAGTGGATGTCTGGGGCCAGCCAAGGGGAGGGCTTCCCACTGGGCGGTGTGTGTTCTGCGCGGGTCACTTTACACAAGGTGACATTCTGTGTTTGGCAGGGCGGAGGCCAACGTCTCCAGAGCAGCCTGGGCAAAGCCCCAAGGGCAGGGCTTCCGTTCAGGGCTTGGCTTTTCCGTCCCGGCCCAGGAGGAGAGCAAATCGGGAGGTGGCTCTTCAGGGCCCCAAGCACCCACCCTGCCCCCTTCTAGGGCCGCTCTGTCGGGTGCTTGATAAGGAGACCCAGAAAGTGGAGATTTCTTGTTCACCTGTTTCACAGAAGCAGCATCGCCAATGGTAAAGCGTCACTTCAAGCCAGGTTCCCAGTGTGAGGATGAATGAGAGAGAACTTACCCTGGTGACGTGCAAATGTTACACTCTAAGATGTTCGTATGAAAGATGTTCCGGAGAGCGATGCTTAAATAACATGAACATTTACGATCTAGGATTGCTAAGGTACCCCTTTAAGTCAAGGACCCAAATTCCTTCTATCTTGTTTCTCTGCCATACTTTGCACTGGGCTTCATCCTCAAGATTCAAAAAGACTGCTTAAGCTCCAGCCATCAAATCCTCATTCCAGCCAGCAAGAAGGAAGGGACAAACATCAGAGTGCCCTGTCCCTTTAAAGATACTCTTTGAGCCCTGGCTGGTTTGGCTCAGCCGTTAGAACATCGGCCCGCTAAGGGCATGAGCCTCGGTTGCAGTTTGTCCCCGGCCCTAGTTGGGTTGTGCGGGTGGCAGCCACTCAATGTGTCCCTTTCATGTCGGTATTTCTCTCTTTCTTTCTCTTCCTTTCTCTCCCTCCTGCTCTATCTGGACAAAAATTGAAAAAATGTCCTCGGGTGAGGATAAAAAAAAAAAAAAAAGGTACTCTTTGAAAATTACATGTAAAATTCTTCTCCTTGAATTTCATTGGCTAGAATGTAATCTCTTGGCCACATCTAGCTGCAAAGGAAGCTGGGAAAGAGTCTTTATTTCAGACCATAAGCCTGCTAAAAACCGGGACTTCTAATACTGGTGGGCGTGCTACAATGTTACCTCCGCGGCCGGGTCACAAAAGGATGCAGCTTCCACTTGGTTCTCTTTGGATACTTGATCTTAGAAACCAGCTACGCCCAGCCCTCACTGGCAGGAGTGCCCAGCGGACCAAGGGACTCGTGAGGAATCGCAAATGACGGTGCCAAACACTTTGGAGCCATTTGTCACACAACTTGCCTGAAACAGTCTCACCTGGGGACCTCAGAATTGGAAGGACAAAGTCACACAATGTCTAGGAGGGTTTTCCAACGCAGCACCGCGGACACTGAGCTGATGATTCTTTGTGGTGGGGGCTGGCTGGTGCGTGGGAGATGTTTAGCAGCATCCCTGGCCTCTACCCGCTAGATGCCAGTGACAACCCAAATGTACCCTTGAGAGTAAGTAAAAAAAAAAAAAAATCACCTAAGCTGAAAACCACTGGGCAAAGGATTCCAGAGAAAGCGTAAGACCAGCCCTCGGAAGGTAAACTGGCAAACCAAGGCTCCAAAAGCCTATGCCAGTGTGCGCTCCAGGCACATCATTGATGCCTTCACTCCTTCACTCCCTCCCTCCTTCCTTCCTGCGTTCACAAGCAATCGTGCATGCCCATCAGATGCCAGTCAGTGTACGAGGTGCTGGAGCTCCCGGACCCTCTCCTGGGGAACTCGTAACCTCGTGGGACACAGCAACTAGACAAGTACAAAGCCTTGGACATCAGAGAACAGGTATTGAATGCAGAGGCAATCAGGGTCAACTTCCTGGAGGAGGTGGCTCCTTAGTTGAATTTTCAGCGTTGAGTCAGACTTCTCCAGGATAAAAGGGGAGTACTGGGGGCATATAGGAAAGAACGATACATAACAGGCTTTGCAGCTACCTGGGCATAACTGGCGTGGGGTGAGGGGAGCAGACCAGAGCTGGCATCTTAAGGAAAACAGGACCCATTGCGCTGGGGAGTTGTGACAACCCAACTGCTCCCAGTCGGACCTCACTTCCCAGAAGGCAGACAGGGACATTTAAGTCCCTGCAACAGAGCTGAGCCAAGCCCGGGGAGGGCTCCCCCAGCCCGCAGGGTTCGGGCCGAGGACGGAGGGAGAAACCAGGCTGCACTGTGGGACGGTCTGGCCCACCACTCCACAGGGCTGGGCAGGAGGGGGCCCTGGCGCCTCACATTCCTGCCCTTGGACTCCCTTGATCCCAAAGAACCATCTGAAAGAGGAACTCTGACCCCGTTCCCTCCAGCCTCTACCTAAGGCAGGTGAGCGGAAATCATATTCGTTCAGCAAATATTGACCGAGGGTGTGTGTGCCCAAGGCCCCGTGTTAGGTGTGGCTGAGGATATGGTCTCAGGCTGATGGTGCAGGGCCTTCAACAGAAACTTCCAGAAAGTGTTAATAGTGCATCTGCTGTGTGCTGGGCCCTGCTTTAGGGACAGGACGTGAACGAGACAGGGACGTCTCCTGGCGTCATGCCGCTTACATTCCAACCACAGGGACGGCCGGTAAACCAGCTAATCAATAACGAGGGCGTGTTGTTGGACGGTGGTAAGCACTTCTCGGGCGGTAATGAAACGGGATCACGACAGAGGGATTTGGATGCAAGAGTGACTTCCCGTGGCGTGGCCGCCGACAGCCTCTCTGACCGGGTGGCAGGTGGGCTGTGTCCAAGGGGATTTATTCATTCACTCGGCCTGTGTTTATGGAGCGCTGCCCCGGCGCCAGGCACTGGAATATATCGATGAATGAAATCAGAGAAGATCCCTGGTCTCAGGGAGCCAATGGGAGCGAAGGAAGCTGAGCAATTACAATCACCTAGTAAACACATTGTATCGAATGTTGGAAGCTGACAAAACGCAATGGAAATAAGAAAACGTGGGGCGGGAGGAAGGATCAGAGGGCCAAGGCCAAGGGCCGGGGCAGAAGAGGGTAGGGCAGGGCCGGGCAGAGTGAGCCCCTCTGGTGACAAAGGACGGAACCACACGGATGCTTGGGGAAGCACATCCCAAGCAAGCAACTCACAGAACGTGAGGAGAGTAACAAAGTTGCTTTGGGCCTCGAAGCTTGGGGATGCTTGTCACACATGGAGGATAACAGGAAAGCCAAAGTCAGCTCAGCCCCTGGCCCAGAACCTCCTTCCACCGCGCCGGGCCACGTCAGCCCTCCGTGGTTTACGT
Source organism: Molossus molossus (assembly GCF_014108415.1). Lineage (NCBI taxonomy): Eukaryota > Metazoa > Chordata > Mammalia > Chiroptera > Molossidae > Molossus > Molossus molossus. The sequence goes on along the minus strand of NW_023425358.1, from coordinate 36,086,798 downwards.
GAGCAACGCACCTGAAATTCTCACGTCGAGCCTCCTCGACTCCTTTTCCTTCAAGGGTCCTCCCTTCTGATCCGTAGCAACTCGTTCCTGAGCCCGCGTCCCCGACCATGTCAGCATGCCCCGCCTCCGAAACCCTAGCCTGCAGTACCCCGGGGGACGCAGCCTCCTGCCCCGCCCGGTCCCTTCCCTGCCTCCGTGCCTTCCTCCGCCGGCCTGTCGCCTCTGCTCTCAAAGCCCCTTAGGGTCCTGGTGCCCCTCCTGTGGTTGATGGCGTCTTGTAAACGTGTCTGGGTCTCCCCCTCACTTCCCATTCTTACCGCCCCTTCCTCAGAACGAGCCTCCCTCGTTTCCCCTGATGACTGTGCTCAGCTAGATGGGGGGCCCTCCCGCCCCAGTGGGTGGATAGAGGTGACCAGAATCCTGACCCCATGTAAGGAATGAATGCCTCTGCCTGATACTGGAACCTCCGACGTCCCTTGTCCCTCTCGGCCTCTCCCTGTGCCCCACACCCAGCCTCCAGGCCCCTGGGCCTCTTCCCGGATCTCACGACCCCTCCCTCAGCCCCTCCCTCAGCCCCTCCCCAGCCCCTCCCCCAGCCCCCTCCCTCACCCCCTCACCCCTCCCTCAGCCCCTCCCTCAACCCCTCCCCCAGCCCCTCCCCAGCCCCCTCCCTCGGCCCCTCCCTCAGCCCCTCCCTCACCCCTCCCTCAGTCCCCACCCTCACCCCCCTCCCTCAGCCCCTCCCTCACCCCTTCCCTCAGCCCCACCCTCACCCCTCCCTCAGCCCCTCCCTCACCCCTCCCTCAGCCCCCACCCTCACCCCCCTCCCTCAGCCCCTCCCTCACCCCTTCCCTCAGCCCCACCCTCACCCCTCCCTCAGCCCCTCCCTCAGCCCCTCCCTCAGCCCCCTCCTGCCCTGCCAGCCGGCTCAGCTCAGCTCAGCCCCTCCTTTGCCCAGACCCCTTGCTCCAAACGAAGGAAGTGACTTCTGGGTGTTCTGAGGTTGGAAGGCCCAGGGTCGGCCGTCGAGGGCCGAGATGCCCGCAGGCGCTTATGAAAAGCCCTGTGTGCGCGCTCAGAGCGGGACCGCCAGCCGCCTTCCTCCTGGAGCCCGACACGCCTCCGTGACACCTGAGAAAATAAATCGGGAGCCGTGCCTGCGGCGTGTTGATAAAGGGGACCCGGAGGGGACCGTGAACGTGCCTCAGCCGGGGACAGAACACTGGACCTTTGTGCTCCTGTCCAGCCGGCAGCAAGCACGACCTCCCTCTGCCTTCAAGGCCAAGGAACCGGGGTGGCCGCCGTGTGGGTCCTGGAGCAGAGGCCGAGGGCCTGTCGTCTGAGCCTTGCAAAGTGCGGGCACTTTATCGCCCGTCCCCTGCAGCGTCCCTGGACGAGGGAGGCCACGGAGCAGCGGGGGACAGCAAGCGTGTCGTGTGTTCATGTGGACAGAGCAGTTCGAAGACAGATCTCATTGAATGTGCCTGAATCATGGCCACGGAACACGTGGGCGGGCAGGCAGAGGAGTGGAGAGACACATCCCTACTCGGGCTCCCATGTGGCAGAGCCAGGAGACTGGTTGACCAGATGGCCCGTTAAGGTTCTGGTTGGCATGGGCCAGGGCAGATGCATGATGGGTGACGGTGGTGGCATGGGTGTGGTTGGCTGGGGCTCGCTCACCCAGGGGTCAGTCAGTGTGAACACGGGGAGCGTGGGCTGGATCCTGCGAGGAGAGAGGGGCCAAGGACCGGGCAGCTAATTGTTCAGTGGCCACGGATCCTTCCCTTCCTGCGTGCACCCCCTTCGCAGTGAGACCTTGTCCCTCCCTCCCTCCCAGAGGCGGGGTCTTTTTCTTCATCCCCTTGAATCTGGGCCGGACTTGCTTCGGCCAACAGGACCTGGAGGAGTGGACTTCACCCTGGAGCCTCGGCCCTAAGAGTCGGTAGCTTCCTGTCTTCTTAGAAGGCCTCCCTTAGCCGCCATCCCCATCTGGTCGACCCAAGGCCACTGGCGGACCCTGCGTGAGGCCATCTGGGACTTCCCAGCTGGGCAGGTCGTAGAACTCAATGCAGACACTCGAGGGAACTCGAGCAAAACCAGTGGGAGCGCCTCCAGGCCACCTCACAAAAGCAGGAGCAATTCCCCACTTCGAAGCAGTACGTCTGGGAGAGTTCTATCCCCCGGCTGCAGACGCCGACACCCATCGACAGACAACCAGAGACACGCTTCAGACCAGCACCGTCCTGCAGACGCACAGGCGAGCCACCGTCGTAACTAAACTTCCCAGCGGTCCCCTCGATAAAGGGGGACAGAGACAGGTGAATTCCACACACGATCAATAGGAGAAATACCACTGGGTCTCTCACATTCTTCTTTTCCCATCCTAAGTCTACGACACCCTGTGTGTCCTCCCCACGCACGTACAGTGCCTCAGTTCCAATGAGACACGTTGCAGGGCTCGGTGGCCGCAGGGGGCTCGTGGCCGCCACGTTGGAAACAGCTTCTGACCAGGAAGACGATCTGGAAGCAGACACTAGAGGCAGGATAGCGAGGGGGTGAGCTCTGGGCGCTCGGATAGGAAGGGTAAGGTCGGGACCAGTGTTCACAGGGAGGGTGGGGAGGGCGGGGCCCCGGGGACCTGGAGTTGGAGGTCAATGGCTATGGTGGTGAAGGGTGGCTCCCCAAAAGATGCACCCACTGAGAAGCTGCACACTGTGACCTTGTTGGGAAAACAGATATTTGCAGATGTGATTACATTCAGGGTCTAAAGAGGCGAGGAGCCTGAATGATGAGGGGGCCCTAAGAGCGATGATGGGTCCCTCCAAGGAGAGAGGACACAGAGGGGCCACCGTGTGGAAGTGGAGGCAGAGGCTGGTGGGACGTGGCGCACCAGACGCCCAGCAGCTGGAGGAGGCAGGAGGAGCCTCCCCCGGAGCCTGCGGAGGACACAGCCCTGCCCACACCTTGTCCTTGAACCTCTGGCCTCCAGGACTTCGAGAGGATACATTTCTGTTGTTAGAAGCCACCGAGTCCATGACATCTGTCACAGCAGTCCCCCCGAGTCTCACACACCGGCCACCAGGGGTACTCAGCAGCCTCCTCGGGCGACAGCGCCTCTCGACCTGTGCGGGGCGAGGACGCGCCACCAAGCACACCGGCTGTGGAGCATCAGCTGGCGCCTGAGCCGCGCGCTAGGGAGAGGCGTTGCACCCCCGGGGCAGCCCTGCGAGGCGGACCCCCATCTCCACTAGACAGATGGGGAAACTGAGGCACAGAACGGCACCCCGCAGAAGGTCACACATCTGCTCCGTGGAGGATCCGGGATTCGAACCCTGGCCTCCGTGGCCCTCCCAGACGTGTGAGTGCCCCGCAGAGGCGGGAGGGGGAGAAACGAGCCAGAGGCAGGCAGACGCTGTTTCTCCTTCAGTCTCCTGTGGTCAAGGACAATTTTATCCACGCGGACACCGCAATCTTTGAGGCCACTGACTGTCCATCGTTTTTCCTGCATCCCCGCCCCCGGGCCCGCGAGGAGGTCCTCGCCAAAGCACTGCGGGGCTGGGGGCGCCCCGTCCCAGGCGCCGAGTGAGCCCCGCGGCAGCCGCCCCCCTTCCCACTCGCAGCTCCCTCCAGGAAATCCTGTGTGTGCTATTTCGGGAAAATTGATGGCTTTTTTTTTTTTTCCCTGAGCCTTCCAGAAGCCCGACAGATGGTCCCAGATTCTCGCGCTGTTTCCAGGGTGGCGCCGAGACACCCGCGACGGTTCTTTCTGCGCGTCCGGCGTTTCCAGTGGCTGTGTGGTTTGGACAAATATTTACCGAGAGCCTGCTGCAGGCAAGGCCCGGCGAGGTGCGGGGGGCGAGTCGGAAACGTTTCCCGACACGTGCTGGACGCCCGAGGGCTTCACTTCGGAGCTCCAGGCCCGTGACCCCGAGACGCGTGCCCCGGGCACACTTCTACACGCGCGCGGTCCGATGGAAGGAGGCAGCCCGGCGCCTGGGAATGGAGAAGGCATCCAGGAAAGAGCAAGGAGACGCTCTGCCTCTGCCAGGGCAGGGCGCGTGGTTCCCAGAGGCGCTGCGCGGTTCCGACCCAGCGGGAGGCCCGGCTCCTTCTGCTCCTCCCGGAGGAGGGAGCTGGGGCAGCGGCCAGGCAGGCGGGAGCCTGAGGGCGGGGACTGCTTGGCAGAGAAGGTGCCATCTCTGCGCCCGAGGAAGTTAAATGAGGAGCTAAGAAGGTCCAGTGGGCGGCGCCCCCGGTCGTCCACGGCCACAGAGGCAGAGCTGCCGCCTCGGCTGTTTGTGCGTGTCTACTGCGGTCATCCCGGCCACGGCCGGTTTCCAGCGGTGGGAGGCCTGGCCCTCGGTCCCCCACAGACCCAGGTGACTCCCTATAAATGGGGCTCCCTCGGGGCCACAGTTATGCCCTCTGTGAAATGGGGCCAGTGATGGCAGCAACCTCATAGGGGTGGGGGGCTGAACGCAATGGGGCACATGCACCCCACACAGCAAGTCCTCTGCTGGGGTTACGCTGGGACGGGGCAGGACAGGTGGCAGGCGGCCTCTGCCCACCCCTGCAGCCCTTCTGGGACCCAGCTTCCAGGGGGGAGAAACTTTGGAGCAGAGGGGGCTGGTGGTCTAAGGGGAAAGGGGTCCAGGGTACACGCAGCAGACTGTCCCTTTTGTCGAGTATCAAGGTCCAGTGTCCTAGCTCACGGCCACCCGCACGGTGGACCTGCTCAGGCAGAAATGGCGAAGAAGCAGACGGTGCCCGCCGCCCCCTGCCCCGCGTGCCGGAGCCGGGCCTCAAGGCTGGCTCCTCTCCCTGCCTGCCTCCCGTCCAGTCTGGCGCCGGAGAAGCCAGAAGCTTCTCTGATTTGGAGGTTCTCCTTGGAGGAAGCCACAAAGGACTTTTCTTCATGCAATATCTTAGATTTATTTTTAAGGGTTTTTCCTCCAACGCATTAAAAAAATATATATATTTTTTTACTATGAAAAATTTCAAGCATAGGGAAAAGGAGAAATACACCCACTCCCCAGATGTCAACAATGGCTAACATGTTGAGATTCTGCCACTGCACCCTGGCCAGTGGGGCTCAGCCGCTTGGGTGTCATCCCAAGCACCGAAAGGCCGCTGGTTCGATTCCGGTCAGGGCATGTGCCTGCGTTTCCGGCTTGATCCTTGGTAGGGGGCGTGCAGGAGGCAGCTGATAGATGTTTCTCTCTCACATCAATGTTTTTCTCTCTCTCTCCCTCTCCTTTCCTCTCTAAAAATAAATGTTAAAATCTTTTAAAAAATAAGTTGTTTTTTTTAATCCTCACTCAAGGACATTTTTCCATTTTTTGTTCAGATAGAGCGGGAGGGAGAGAGAGAAACATCGATGTGAAAGGGACACATCGAGTGGCTGCCACCCGCACGACCAACCAGGGCCGGGGACAAACTGCAACCGAGGTACGTGCCCTTAGCAGGAACCGAACCTGGGTCTCTCTGGACCGCAGGACGACGCTCTAACTGAACTGCTGAGCCAAACCGGCCAGGGCAGAGTTTTTAAAAAAAGATTCTGCCATTTCTCTCTCTCTCTGTTTCTCTCTGCCCCTCTCTCTCCCACTTTAGAGTAAATTACAGAGACCATGGCATGTCCACTCTCAGCACTTGGGCAGAAATCTCCAGGAAGGGAGGACATTCCTCCACGTATCTCCTGGTCCTTTATCACTCATGACGACAGTAACAAAGATTCCTCAGTGGTACCTGTACCCAGTCCATATACAAGTTCCCCAGCCTCCCACAAACTGTCTTCCCGAGGGATTCTGAGGCTGGGTCTATACACGAAGACGAGGCAAAGGCTTCTCAGCCACGGAGGCTGATTCTGGGTCTGCTGTTAGCCTGGGCAACAAAGAACTGTCCACACGGGTCGGCCCCGCCACACAAGGACAGGCCCCGCCACACCAGCCGCCCGGAGCCGGGGGTGAGGAGAGCGAAGGCTTCCGTTTTCCCCTATAACTTGAGTTTCTGGGAAACCCGCGGCGCAGGCCTTGGCCCTGCCCACTGGCCGGGAAACTAGACCCTCGTTCCTGTTTCATATTAGGAAGGTAGAGCCCAGCTAAGTGGTACTTTTCCTTCCCTGCCCTGTAAGAATCCAAACAAAATTCTTTGGTTATTGACTTTCTTTTCTGTGGCTGAACTCCCGAGGTCCGCCACACCCCTTCTCCTCCAGCGCTCCAAGAGGCTGCTCCCCGAGCCCGCTCTACTCCACGCACACATCCGTGCACACCCGTGCACGCCCATGCACACACCCATGCACACACACACACACAACGCACAGGTCCCTCCATCAAGGACAAGTGAAAACTCATGCTCCCAGAATGTACTCCCCCCTCTTCCTCCTCCCCCAACGCGACCCCCTCCAAGTTCTCCCCAGCTGCTGACAAGCCCCCACCCCCCTCCCCGTAGGGAAGGTGCAGCCTGCCAGCCGCTGCTTGTAAAAGGGGAGCTGGCCCCCCTGCCAGGCTGGCGAGGGGGAGGCCAAGCCTAGGAAGGGGAGAGACTCCCTCGATTCATTGCCCCGTGGGCTCCCCTCGGCTCCTGCCCCCTCCCTGGACCCCCCTTCCCCACCAGCCACTGAAAATGAGAGAGAATGGTTAGCTCTTAGGTGCAACAAAAGTCCTATAAAAAAAGATACACTGGCCAGCCTGTGGAAGGAGGTGGGCCAGGGAGCCCCCAGGGGTGTGGGAGGGGAGGGGAGGGGAGGGGGAGGGGAGGGGAAGGGAGGGGGAGGGGAGAGGAAGGGAGGGATGGGGAGGAAAAGGAGGGGGAGGGGAAGGGAGAGGGAGAGGAGGGGGAGGGAAGGGGAGGGGTGAGAGGGGAAGGGAGGGGGAGGGAAGGACATGGGGAGGGGTCGGAGGAGAAGGAAGGGGGTGGGGAGGGGAAGGGAAGGAAACTCGAGTCTCCGCTGTTTAATGGGAATTTGATTCAGAACAGTGAGGACCTTTTTATAAAGCAGCCTCAGCCCACGCAGGCGAGAGGCCTGGGCTTTACGGGGCTCTTAATGGTCCGGCCCCAGCCACAGGTATGTTATTTAATCATTTAACACAGGGCAGCCCCCCAGGAGCAGGCGGGGAACTATTCGTCCATTCCCGAAACCCAGCCGCAGGCAGACCCCCAGTCGCAGCCCTGGCAGGCGTCCCGGAGGGCGTGGGCGGGGGCGTAGGGCGCTGCGGGGTCAGTGCCAGGGTTCACCCGGCGCCTACGGGCACGCGGTCCGGACCGGGCGCTGAGCTCGAGGATCCAGAAGCATCGGGCGGCTGCGGTTCAAGCTCACAGAGCACCCACAGCTCGGCTGGGGGCGAACAGGTGCCACCCATTCCCATGCTTCAGGCTAGTTCTGTTCCATCTGGCCCCCCAAACCCCCAACAGGGAAATCCGGAGCCACCCCCCTGCGGGAATCAGGGACAAGGCAGCCTCTGGCCACGTTTTCATCAACCAAATCACACATAAGCTTGTTTAATGTGCGTTTCTGTCTGAAGACGCGTGTTGAATGTGTGTTACTGATTCGTCAGCCTCGAACTCGGCCAGCAGCACCGTCCTCAGCCCGGGCGAGGCCCGGCCACACGCGTGCTCCGGGGAGCACACGGCCTCCTGCGCGGGACACGGCACGGCGGGCCCCCCCGCACGATGCCGGGGCCATTTCAAACAGCAAAGTCACCGCGCCAGAGCCCAAGAATGTGAAAAACGTGACAGTCAAGAAACCGCAAAAAGGACGCCTGTCTGCGGTGAAACCGGTCGCGGCCAGCGGTCCTGCTGGGCCTCAGCTGGGAACAGTCCGGAGACTCCACGCGTGTTTTCCAAAGACTCAGGAAGTGCCGGAGTATGCGGCTAAAATAAATGTTAGTGAGTAGGCGAGTTCCCAAGTGCAGAAACAACTCACGATGAGAGCTGACTGTACTTAAATCTGTTACAGTGGGTCCCCAAACCCCCTTCCCCAGACCCGTGGGGCCATCGAAAAGCAAAGGGGAGACAGGCCCAGAACAGAGGGTCTTTTTGCAAAATTCAGCTGAGCCCACAGGATTCAGGGGCCTGGACACAAAACTGCTTTCAGCCCTGGCTGATAGAGCCACGGCCGGTGGACCAAAGGGTCTGGGCTCAATTCTGGTCAAGGGCACATACCTCGGTTGTGGTTGGGACCCCAGCCCTCGTCTGGGTCGTGCAGGAGGCAACCAGTCAATGTGTCTCTCTCACATCGATGTTTCTCCCCCCCATTCTCTCTGAAGACAAACAGAAAAATATCCTCAGTGAGGATTAAAAACAAAACAAAACATTTTCTGAAAGTCAGCTTCCGTGTCTGTCTTAGTGAAATCTAAGCAGCCTGACATGACCTTGCTTTTGCAAAGTTCTTGGCCCACTAAGCCTCTGTTTGCTCATCTCATAAATGGGTACAAGTAATGCTGCAAAAGGTGGGTGTTAGGACTAGCACTGTGCTTGTGAATGGTAGCTGATGCTCAGGTTGTTATTATTACTATTCTCAGGCTGCTGTTATTCTTGTCCTTATTGCTCGTTGTTGTTGTTATTATTATTATTATTACCTTCATCAGTGTTTACCACCGGGCCAGGCACCCTGCCTCTAATCCATTTCAGTCTTTGATGGTAGGAGCAGGGCCAGGTTTGGGGGGAGTGTAAGGGAGATCCAATTTCAGAGGATGTTTTTAAAATTAAAATAAATACAAAACTGCAAATTAAAAATTAGATCCAGGGCCTTCTAGGGGATTGTTTGGGTGAGGAGCCTGCAATTTAAGCTCCATTACCTCCAAAGTAAACACACCTGTCTGGATCTTATACCAAATACAAACCAAGTCCTTGGTCGTATATTTCCTTGTTAATTAATCAATGAAAACAATTAAACGTGCCATATTATTTCCTACTATGTGCCAAACACAACAGTGGTCTCCCTGCTCCCGTGGGAGAGGCCTTCCGGGGGTGGGGGAGAGGCAGGAGAGAAATACCAGGACCAGTAAGGAACATGGAGGGTGAGGGCGAGGACGGAGATGGGAGGGGTCTGCCACTGGGACACAACCAGTGGCAGACCAGGGCTGGGCAATTCAGAGCTGAGATGTTTAGGATGAGAAAGAACAAGTCCCGTGGAGCCCTAAGGAAAGAACTTCCGGACAAAGGGAACCAGACGTGAAGGGACAAGCATTGTGCGCTGAAGGAACAGCAAGGCGGGTGGCCTGGAGTGAGTGACGTGAGATAAACCTGAAGAGGTAGGCGGGGACAGATCAGGGAGGGCTTTGGAGACCCTAGGAAGGAGTTGGGACTTGGTTCTAAGAGCACAGGGAAGCCAGTGGGAGACTTTGAACAGGGGTTGATATGATTTATCTTTCTGGCTACTGTGAGGAGAATGGGTCATGGGAGAGAGGGGGTGGAGAGGAAAAGCAGAGAGGAGGCCCCTGACTGCTGCTGTCTTTTGGGGTCAGCAGCTTAGAAGGCAGACCAGGTAGGGCTGGGAACGCAGAAGTGGAGAGTTCTAAGGGACACCTCCCGCCCCGTGCTACCACGTGGCCAGCAGCACATGGCCAGCTCATAAGGGTCAGTAGCTGGGACAAAGCCCTCAGGTTCCTGCTTTGAAAGAATATCGGGGACGTGGCCAGCGGAGCCTGTGGGAAGCAAGGACGATTGCAGGGAGCGGGTGTCAGCTCTCCCTTCTGGCCAGGGCTTCCTGGCCAGTGTGCTCTGTTACATGCCTGCCGATGGGTTTTTGGCAGTGGGAAGGCCACTGTCAGAAGGGCTCTAGTCCCACTCAACCAGAGTTGGGTGGGAGGGAAGAGTTTGCGGCAATGTGTTTTGCTTTCATTTGGCAAGGCGACCTTGAGAGAGGCCAAGGTTGTGGAATTAATTACAGGCAATTACCTTGCATATAATGCTTGGGTTCCAGCTTGCTGAAAGCCCCTAGAAGTGGAGAAATTCACAGACAAGTAGGCAAAAAAAGGGTTCCTCCCACCCAGCCTCCTGTGAGTCCACCCTTTAACTCTCATAACCTTCTTTCAATAAATATGGCCTCCCTCAGCCCCTGTCTAAACATTTTCCCAAATAAGTACTATTGCAATTAACACATGAGCGTAGTTCCAGAGCTGCTTAAGTTTAAATATTGCTCTGTGCACCTCCCTGTATCTGTGCATATTAACAGATGACCAATGTCCTCCAAGATGGACCTAAATCACAAAAATACATAAAAGATGCATAGCAGCCATTAAATAGCAAAGTAATTAACTAGTGATACTAGTAATGAACACTATCATCTGCAAATAATGATAAATCTGTCTTCCTTTCCATCACATTATCCCCTTTTTAATATTCATGTCTTATTGCTTTGGCTTGTTCCGCTTATCCAGAACATTACATAATGCAGCATAATGGGTATCCTTGTCTTGCTTGTGACTTTTTCTTTCTTTTTTTAATCCTGACCTAACGATACTTTTCTATTTATCTTCAGATAGACTGGGAGGGAGAGAGAGGAAGAGAGAGAGAGAGATCAATATGAAAGGGACACATCGACTGGTTGCCTCCCACATGACCCCAACCAGGGTTGGGGATGAACTGAAACTGAGGTACGTGCCTTTCACCAGAATCGAACCCATGACTCTAGGCCGATGCTCTACTGCTCCATCCAGGGCTTGCTCGTGATTTTTCATGGAATGCCTCATCTTGGCATGTAGACAGTTCTCACCCTGTCCTCACATGGCCTTTTTTCTGAACAGATGCAACTCTGCCATCTGCACATCTTTTTTTTTTTTTTAAATCCTCACCTGGGGATATTTTTACATTTATCTTCAGACAGAGTGAGAAGGAGAGAGAGAGAAACATCCATGTGAGAGAGACATATCGACTGGTTGCCTCCCATACGACCATACGACCCTAATGGGCCGGGGACAAACCTCAACCAAGGTACATGCCCTTAGCTGGGACTCCCTGGTCCACAGGCCAAGGCTCTAACCACTGAGCAAAACCTGCCAGGGCCATCTGCACATCTTTTTTTTGTTCTTTATCCTCACCCGAGGACATTTTTCCATTTTTTGATCAGATAGAGTGGGAGGAAGAGAGAGAGAGAAACATCGACGTGAAAGGGACACAGCGAGTGGCTGCCACCCACACAACCAACCAGGGCTGGGGACAAACTGCAACCGAGGTACATGCCCTTAGCAGGAACCGAACCCGGGTCTCTCTGGACCATGGGCTGACACTCTAACCGCTGAGCCACACCGGCCAGGACTTATCATCGCACTTTTACCTCATTGGAAGACCTCATTTCTTGAATTAGATCGTAAAACCAAGAGGGGTGCTTTTTGCGATTCACTTCTGTTTCCTGTAGCAACTCTTTTTCAAACGCGTGTTTCTTCTTGGGGACAGAGTCCCCCCGCCTTTCCTGTTGCAGGATCATTTCATAACATGTTCGGGTTATCGTCTGGGGGTTCCTCAGAGGAGGCGACGTCTCTGGTCCTGGCGCTCGGTGGGCGCTGGCTTTCTGGTCCCCCGCTCCCAGCGCACCTGCTTGCTATTAGCAACCCGGCTCCGAGCTGGGGGCCTTGGCTGCTGAGACCCAGCCTGGGACCGAGCTCCCGGCGTCTGGCAGCCATTTCTCGGGAAAGGCTGCTGGCTGGGAGGCGTCTTCCACTTCTGTTGCCTGGTTGCCTGAAAATCCGAAGGGAAATTTATTCACAGATAATTTGAAACAGTCTGAAGTCCTTCCAATACCGGAGCGAGTGCATAGAAATCGACAGCCCCCAGGCCGCGTTCCCACCGCGGCTTCATCCCCGCTCTCCCTTTCCTCCAACCGGACATCGCAGAAGTCAGTGACCACCACCGTCCACGGCCGCCACGGGCCAGGCCGCTGCTGGGAACCCCGGGCAGCGTGGGCGGGACAGGGAGGCACTGATGGAGAGATGGGTGCGAAATGTCTGCGGTCGGCCCAGTGCGCAGCCTCCGTGCCGCGGGGACTGCCGCCCGTGCCCTGGACGAGCCCTGTCGCCGACAGGAGCCTGCACAGGGACGGCAGCTCCCCCTGCCGTCCCGCAGGCCCCACCCCCTGCCCGAGGGTGTGATGGGCAGGAGCCAACGTGCCTCGTTGCCATGACAGTCCCAGCTCTTTCCAGCGTCCTGGGCCCACGTGCGCTTCAGTCTCTGCTCCGCGGCCGCGCGGGGCGGCTCCCCCACCCCTCTGTTTGTTTGTGTGGCCCACATGGTAAGAGAGGAGGAAAAAAATAAGTCAGCGGGACCCTTGTTTTGCTCCATATGGGTCTCCAGCTGGTTCCTATTCTGGGGTCCGTGCCTGTCAGCATAACCAACTTCGGATGGTTCGGCAGGCAAAGCCAGCGGTATTTCTTTTCCACTAAAAAAAGAAAAAATCAAACAGAAGCCCCCAAACCGCCCCCGCAGGACATGCAGAATCCACGGGCGCCAGTCCCAGGGGTGGTCATAGGGAGCGCACGCTCGGCCACGGCCACGGCCGCTCCGTGGCAGCTGCGAGTTTCGCTCATTGGTTCTGCGTCTTGGTGGAGCCTCCCCAGCCGCACTGTCTGGTTCAGCCCGGCCCCACGGCTGGGCCGGGGGTGCCCCCTTCCCCCTCCCGTGCTCTGTTGGGAGGTTCTCCAAGGCTGAGCCGTCAGGGCGGGTCATCACTGTGGGCCTCAAGGTCAGTGACCCTCCCACGGGAGCTGACCGCTCAGGGACACGCTCCTCTGGAATCGGGGGAGGGAAGCCAGCCTGTGTCTCCTCTGAAGCCAGGCTCCCAGCCCAGGGCCCTGGTGAACGTGTCTCAGGGGGCGCTGGCTGGGAGCCAGGCTGGCGGGGCCCCAGAGGCCGAGGCGGGGTGATCGGTGTCCGTTAGCAGTGAGTGGGTGATGAGTATCTCGGCTGATGATTTACAGCAACACATTTCGTCCGTGTTCCAGCAGAAACGAAAGCCTACGCGCCGTCCTTGGCGTGTGCCATGGGGGATGCTGAGAGCTCCGGAGACCAACGTATTTCTGTCTCCCGTAGTGGGTTTTCCCTGATTCTTTATTCTCCAAGGTCGCCACCTTACTTTCTTCTGTGTCCTCCTGAGATCAGTGCTAGGGGCTGAATGTGTGTGTCCCCCCAAAATGTGGATGCTGAAACCCTAGCCCCCCTAGGGTTGTGATCAGGGGATGAGATGAGGCCTTTGGAAGGTGATTAGGGTCAGACGAGGTCCTGGGAGAGGCTGTCGTGATGGGATCGGTGGACCTCACGAGAGGAAGAGGGAGAGACCTCTGTGTCTCTGTCTCTGTCTGCAGAACCTCCCCACCCCTCGAGGGCAGGCCATACGCTCACCCAGCGAGAAAGCAACCACCCACGGCTGGGAGCGACGCTCAGCCCCGGAGCCCGCCAGCACCTTGACCTCAGCCTCCAGCCTCCAGAAGGCGAGATAAACGCCTGTTGTTTAAACCACCTGGTTCACGGGTTCGGCTACAGCAGCCTGACGCAGTCAGGACACACCGTTTGTTTCCCTGTTACAGAGGGGAAACCGAGGCCTAGAGACGCCAGTGGCTCACCCAAGGATACGTAACCGTTTCGCGGTACAGCCAGGGTAGGGGCACCTGCTCCCAGCGTCTCTGGCGGGACTCATTTTCCTGGACCACAGCCCCACTCTCGTGAGTAAAGAAAACACCCCCGACAGGGGAGATGGAGCCTCGCACTCGACGGCCACCTTCCAGGCCGCGGGCTCCAGCAGACGTCCCGCCTGCTCTCGGTTCCTGCAGTTTGGGGCTCAGAAGATCAGGGAGGTGGAGTAACTGGCCCCAAGTCACACAGCTAAGCAAGCAGCAGGCTGGGACTTGAACCTGGGGTGTCTGGTTCGGAGGCTGAAACTTGCTTTCTTTCTTTTTTTTTTTTTATCCTCACCCGAGGACATTTTTCCATTTTTTGTTCAGATAGAGTGGGAGGGAGAGAGAGAGAGAGAAACATCGACGTGAAGGGACACATCGAGTGGTTGCCACCCGCACGACCAACCGGGGCCGGGGACAAACCGCAACCGAGGTACGTGCCCTTAGCGGGAACTGAACCCGGGTCTCTCTGGACCGCAGGCCGACACTCTAACCGCTGAGCCAAACCGGCCAGGGCGGGAGGCTGAAGCTTTCTCCCTCAGCCACCAGAGCCCACCGATTTGGGAGAAAGGAGACAGAAGAAGTGAGCAGAAACATCGGGGGATCAGATAAACTAAGTGCTGAAATCCAGATCTCTGCCCGGAGCCTGCCACCCAGCCAAGTGGAAACTACCCCCTGACTTCCCACGACCCCGTGGGTCCTGAAACTCTGTCCTGTAGGCGGCAGAGTTCTGCGAGGTACCCGGAGCCACCAGGGGCTACGGAAGCAGATTGGGGTTTCCTTCCAGGATAACTGGTTCTCAAGGGGGCATTTGCATGTTTGTTTGTTTGTTTAATTTTTTTTCTTTATTGATTTTAGACAGAGGAAGGGAGAAGGAGAGAGAGCTAGAGACATCGATGAGAAAGAACATCGATTGGCTGCCTCCTGCACGCCCCCCACTGGGGATCGGGCCCACAGCCTGGGCATGTGCCCTGACCGGGAATCGAACCAGCGACCTCTTGGTGCAGGGTCGACGCTCAACCACTGAGCCACACCGGCCGGGCTCAGTTGGGTTTTTTAAATGAGTCTAAAAGGCTGATTTTTTCCCAGCTTCTCATTACGGAGTGCACACCAGCGACCCCCTGCGGGGACAGGGCTCTGGACAGGGCTCTGGCCCGGGGCGCACAGCTGGAGAAGTGGGATCAAAGGCACCCTGGTGAGTGGACCCAGTGGAGACCCAGCTGCTGGCCTGACCTCAGAAGCCGCGGGGACCTCCTCCGCCTGAGATGCTGCAGGCTCTGGGCCCGGCGCGTCCTCCTTCTGCTTCGAAAAGGAGGCTGTGGCCTGGGATTCGGACGGGGAGAGGCCCCATCTCCAAATGCTGCCGGCAGTAATTGGGGTGTCGGGGCCCTGGAAGGGGGTGAGCATGGTGGACAGCAGAATACTGGCCCCCAAAGAATTCTGCGTCCTCATCCCCAGGACCTGTGGCCAAGCCCAGCCGAGGGGACTGGGCAGATGTGATGCCGTGGGAGCCGGCGGGGGGCAGACTGCCCTGGACGTGTGGGCGGGGCCGGGTAATCCTGAGCGTCCTTATCAGAGGGGGAGGGGCAGGGCTAGCGAAGGAGGTGTGACATAGCAGAGCGGGGGGGGGGGGCACGAGCCAAGGGGAGCCAGCAGCCTCGAGAAGCTGGAGCCAAAGGATGGACTGTCCCCGGAGCTTCCAGAAGGAACCCAGCCCTGTCGACACCTGCACTGTAGCCCCCGCGTCACACCCCTGCTGGTCTTCCGGCCTCCAGATCTGGGAGATAAATTCGTGTTGTCCAAAGACACTGCGCGAGGCCGGTCTCAGAGCAGCAACAGGAGCTCGTGTACACGTGTCCCTGACGGCACTCAGCCACCTCCCCTGAAGCCCCGGCTGGGTCTCACCGGCCCGTGAAGGGACATCAGATGGCGGGACGAGCCCCGCTGTGGGCTTTGGGGTCAAACGCCTCCTTTGCTGGTGGGGACGCACCACCCTGCACCCCCGAGCGAGCGGCGCTTCCCTTACAGAACCGCTCCCACCCCGCCCTCGAGCTCCCCGCATGTGGCGAGGCTGCGGTCCAGGAGACAAAGGAGTCGCATGATTTCCGAGCGCAAGAGGAGCTGATTAAATCCAAATTTTCCCAGGACGGTAAAAGTTGGACAGGACTCAGCATGCAGGCGCGGTTCGGCGTGGTTTCCCGAGGGTCCTGAGCCCGGAGCCCCGCGAGCCCCGCGACGGAAGGACAGCCCGGCTCCAGGTCTCCCCACACGCGGCAGGAGCCAGGCCTGGCCGCCGGTGGGCAGAGCCTCCGGGCAGGTGAAAACAAATCCAGGGGCGCCTCTCAGTCGCCGGCGAGCCCGACCCCCGGGGGTTGGGTCAGGCCAGGAGACAACGCTGTGGACTGTGGGCCCCGAGTGACCTGAAACCGGCCCGAGGTGGCCAGCGGGAGAGGGGCGGCCGGGCTCCCAGTGCAAATCTAACAGACAGCTTTAGGCTGAGGCCGCTGGGGGCCGGACAGGGGTTGAAACTCTCCGAAGGACATCTGGGCTCATTGCCTCATCAAGGCCACATGATCGCCTCCTGTGGGGGACCCTCTCTCCCGAGAATCTCCGGCCTCGTCAAAGCCATGCCCACGGCAGCCTAGGTTTCGCCGCTGTTGATGGAGCGTCTAGAGACAGCGCCCCAGTCCCGAAGAGGCGGCACATTTCGCTCTCCATGTGGCGACAGGGCGTTGACATGCGGCTTCAAAGCCCACCTGGGGGGTGCCGATCCCCAAGCCGTGCCCCGCCCCCCCCCCCCCCCCCCCCGGCTCTGCCTCAGGGGGTCTGGAGGAAGCTTCCTGCTTTGTTTGAAGGGAAGAGGCGGAGATGGCAGCCCGACACGCTGGCTGTGTGTTCTGGGACAGTCACTCACCTCCCCGTGCCTCAGTTTCCTCATCTGTATAATGTGCGTGTACCCCCGGCACTGTCATGAGGACCAGGTGAGACAGAGCAGGTGAGAGACGAAACCCAGGTCACGCGTGGCACCCGGAGCCCACACACAGGTGAGCTGGTGCCTGCGGCAGCTCCCAGGGCCCCATCCAGGGGAGTGTCCCCAACGGCCGGTGTCCCCGGACGGTCGGTGCGGTGTCCCCGGATGGCCAGTGTCCCCGGACGGCCGGTGTCCCCGGACGGCTGGTGTCCCTGGATGGCCGGTGTCCCTGGATGGCCGGTGTCCCATGCAGCAGTGGCCGATGCCCGTGGCTCTTCCGTGGCTTGCATTCATGGTGTGCCCGCCGCACGCAGGGCTTAGGATGCAGGGGACGATGTCGCCACAGGGGGTAGGGAACAAGAGTTAGTGGCACAGTGCAGCGAGGGTGACCAGCTTGGGGTGGTGGGGGCACAGGAGGCCGACACCCCCAAACCTGCTTGTCTCCCTCCTCTCCTTTTCCTCTGCCCTCTTTCCCTTCTGTGGACACTTTTTAATCACCTGTGTTTACTGTATCCCTACCCTGGAGATCCAGGAATAACAATAATAAAATAACAACAACAACAAGAATACCCACAGTGCCCATGGCACTTAGTAATCCCGGGCAATGTTCTAAGTCCTTTGTATCTGTAAATTCATCTAATCCTCACACCCACCCCTCAAAGTAGTTACTGTTATCACTGTCCTTTTACAGATGAAGAAACTGAGGCACAGAGAGGCAGAGTAACCTGCCCTGGGTCACACAGCCACGGGTGGTGGTGCTGGGATTTGCTGACATGGGCCCCAGGGGCATGGGCTCCTTTAGAGAAGCCTCAGGGGGTGGTGAGGACCCGGGCTGAGTGGGGGGGCGGTGGGTGTCCAGTAAGAGAGGGGGGAAGACTCCTGAGCTGGGGGCGGGGCAGACTGTGACCAAAGAGTTCATGTAGGGGGCTTGCAGCTGGAGAGGCACCCGACATGCTATTCGTTTATACAAAAATGGGTGTGGGTTCGGCTGGTGTGGCTCAGTGGTGCACCAAGAGGTCGCCGGTTCGATTGCTGGTCAGGGCACATGCCCAGGTTGTGGGCCTGATCCCCAGTGGAGGGCGTGCAGGAGGCGGCAAATCGATGTTCTCTCTCATCGATGTTTTTCTCTCTCTCCTTCTCCCTTCCTCTCTCTCTAAAACCAATAAAGGAAAAATAAGTAAGTAAATAAAATTAAAGAACAACAAAGATGGGTGTGTCTGCTTGTGGCGGGTGGACGGAAGGGAGGGGGACATGGGGTGTGGGGACATGGGGCAGGGTGATGCTGCCGTCTCCAAGGCAGAGGTGGGGTGGCCGAGACAAGGACGGTGGCGTAACGACTGGACTGGGGGGATTGGAGGACGACCGGCTGATGGACTGGAAGTGGGAGGGACAAGAAAGAGGCCTGATGGAGCAGGTGGGCCATGGAGCCACTGGGCTCCCCCGGAGGGACCGGAGCTGCTGATCGGGGACACTGTGGGGGGTGGCAAGCAGTCAGGTCCCAGAAGCACCTGGGCCGAGCGGTCTGGACTTGGTCCAGCCCTAGGGGCCATGGAGTGTCGCCGGAGGATCTCAATCAGGAAAATGGCACGAACCACTCTGCATATTGAAAACATGTCTCTGGAGGAATAAACAGTATGAAAACAGTAGGTTTTATATGTACGAGGATCCAGCTCTTATAAAAGTTTAATATACTATAAATGTGGCATTACAAATCAGCGCGGAAAGAGAGAGTTAGTCATTGACACTGAGACAACCGGGTAGTTCTTCGGAGAGAAAATAAAGTTGGCTTCTTGACATCGTAAACCGGAATAAAATCCAGATGGATTAGAGAAGTCCATGCAGAAGAAGAAGAAGCATGACGCTCCCAGGCCGGCAGGGAAACGTAGGAATACAAAACCCTTATCTATTCTCCGGATGGGACGAACCTTCTCAACGCTGAAAGAAACCTGAGGGATTGACGGATTTGACGAAAATACAGCAAAACCTCTGAAAATCAGACTCTGTCACAAACGAAATCTAAAGGCAGACAAGCTGGGGAGGAATATTTGCAACACTGATGATAGGCCGATGAGCAATAGCCTTTATATATAAAAAGTTCGCCAAAACAAATAAGAAAAAAGGCCATTACTCTAACGGAGAACAGAAGACATTTGTATTGGAAGGGAAGCATCTGTCTGATACATGCATAAAAAACATTCACCTGTGTAGCGAATCCTATGTGAATACACAGAAATAGAACACTGCTTTTTAAAAGCTCACCAAGCTTTGCCCGGCCGGTGTGGCTCAGTGAATTGAGTGTTGTCCCATGGACTGAGAGGTCCCGGTTCGATTCCCGGTCAGGGCACACGCCTGGGTTTCGGGCTCGATCCCCAGTAGGGGGCGTGCAGGAGGCAGCCGATGGATGTTTCTCTCTCACATCCATGTGTCTATCTCTCTCTCTAAAAAAAATCAATAAAAACTTATTTTTTAAGTATTGATGAGGATGCAGAAAGTGGGTGCCCGTGCTGATGCAGCTGTCAATTGGCCCCCCCACCAGAAAAAAACCAGGTAACAGCAGCAGCCCCGGAAACGTTCTCCCCCTTTGGTCCAGTGATTCCGCGTACAGAAACCTGTCCTCAGGAAATGATCAGACGTAAGCAAGTTCATGGGGGTGAATTACACGGCAGCAAATTAATGTTTAAAAAGGACAAGCAAGTCAACACCCCCCCCCCAAAAGAAGAGTAAGCAAATCAGTTATGGTATAGTCACGTGTCTGAATATTACATAGATATCGATAAAAATCACATTTCCAAAGAATATTCGAGGACATGACAAAGCCTCCGGAAGTAGAACCCCCAGGAGCCCGAATCTGATTTTCCCTTAGTGGTTCCGAAGAGAGAGGAGAGCCCAGAAAGGGGGAGTGATTTCCCCGACGCCACACAGCTCATCTCGGAGGCAGAGTGGAGTTAGGACCTGGGTGTTCTAACCCCAAGGCCGGGGATGTTTTCCACTGCTCCCCAACTGGACAGCCAGCAAAACACAGGAACTAGGGGGTGAGGAGGGGATGAATTCACAGGGAGTTTTGTGGGCTTCACATCGGGACAGTTCCCTGTTCCTTTCCAATGCTGTTCCATTGCGGGGTGTGTGTGTATGTGTGTGTGTGCGTGCTTGTGCATGTGTGTGCGTGCGTGTGCATGTGCGTGTTCCTGATTTTCAATGTGAACTGCTTTATTTCAGATACGCCCAAATGTGGATTCCAGGAACCCTGACCACCCTCCCCCCCCCGTTTCTTCCCTTTTCCCAGCCGCAGCCCCGGCAGCTGGGAAGCCCGTCGGGGTGCACTCCGGGAATCCAGCTGGCCCAGGCACGGTGTTACTCTGCCATCAGCAGGCACGTTCTCTAGAAGTCCCTCCAGGCCTTCACAGGAGCCCGACAGCCGGCGAGAGGCGGCCGACCGGGCGGGAGACCAATAATGCGCACTCCATCTGAAAGGGTGGCCAGGTGCTGCTGAGGGGCAGGGACCGCGACCACCGCCACGCTGGCGGCTGCCTCTCGCAAGACAGGAGCTCACGGAGGCTGGGGAACAGCCTCATCCCGGACCGGCCTCTGCTCAAGTGGACAGGCCCAGGCCACAGCCGGTGAGGAGCGCGGATCCGGAGCAGGCGGAACCGGGCCAGCTGCTGGGCCCCCCGCCCCCTGGCCGAGGGCTCGCGTGCCTACGTAGGAGGGCGCACAGGGCTGTCTGCTTCTGGAACCATCCATCTGGGAATGAGTTGGGGGTGCTTGTGGGTGACCGTGGCTAATTGCTCTCGTATTCTCTCTCAATAAATAGCACCCACGCTCAGTCCCGCCCCGCCTCTGTCGGCCATCACGTCCCCTCTGCGCCGCTGTGGCGGCCGGGGACCTGCTGGGTGAGGTCACACTCCCAGTGCAGGCGGCTGGGAGAGGGGCCCACTGCCCTCCCCCCTGGCCGGGTTCAGGCAATACGAGCAAACTTTCCACGGGGGGGCGTCATGCGAGAAAGGGCTGTCGGTTAGGCCTCATGGACACTTGGATGACGGGCCTGGGGCCCGGTGCCAGGTCACTTGGCAATGCCAAGAGCAGAGAGCGTCCCTGGTCGCCGAGACACTGCCACCCCGAGGCTTTGCAGGGCACGAGCTCAGGCCGCAGACTCGCGCTTTCTCCGGCTACACGCGCTTAGGCAGCGCCTGGCAAGGAAATCACGGGCATGAGGACGAGAAGGGGCATGGGGACGAGAAGGCTCTGGAAACAACACGTGTTGCGAAAGCCTGTGAGGCTCAGGTGTTCCCAGTGAGGAACCAGGGGACCGGGAGGCACAGGTCAGCGACCTCCAGGTGGGACCCTGGCTCCCTGGGAACACGCTCCACGATCCGATGTCTCCAGGGACCTGCTGCTTTTTCTCCCTCCCCTTTCCTCCTGCCCCGGGACCTCCTTCCCTCCCTCGCCAGGTCTTTGTCCTCTTACAGGATGTCCCTCAAGCAGGTGGGTTGGGTGGCATTTAAGGCTCCACCCGTCCCTGCTTATGACGCTGCGGGCCCACGAAAGCCCATGGCTGGAGCCACCTCTCCCGGCTGCTTACGGATCCACGGGCACAGGGAGCCTGCAGACGGACCCCGAGGAAAAGGGTCGAGGCAGAGACTGGGCGGCTGCTGCCTGTTCTACTGTTTCCCTGGGCAAGTCCTCCTACAAGTCCTGGGGGGTCCGTGTGAAGAAGCTGGTTTCCTCCGAGGGGGCTGGCAAAGGCTGCGCCGTCAGGACTTGGGGATGAAAGGGAAATGGGGCTCCTCGCTCAGGCACAGGCTGGGGAGACAGGGTTACAAGGATGGAGTCTGCCTAGACTCACGTGACCAACCAGTGGTCCCCGTTACTTCTGTCCGGCATGACTTGGAGTCATCGAACATGGCGGCAGTTGCGGGGCCCTTGGTGGGAAGTAACAGGAAGTAATGGAAAGTCCAAAACAAAAGTGTTTCGATGCCGAAGACAGGGGTTGTCTCCCCCAGCAAGACCCCCAGAGGCAGAGTTGGTTCCATGGCTGGTTCATTCAACATCCCAATGACGACGCCGGGGGCTCAGGTTCTCTCAGCCTTTCTCACTGTCATCCTCATTGGCTCCTCATGGTCTCAAAACAGCTGCCACAGCTCCAGCCAAACACCCACACTCAACATCCCGCCATCTCTTCCTCGTCCCTCTATGGGAGCTAAGAACCCTTTCCCAGAAGCCCCCCCAGAGACTTCTTACATCTCATTGGCCAGAACTGGGACACTTGTCCCTGCCTAAGCCAGAAACAGACAAAAAGGGGTGGGGCCACAGGTGTGCTTCAGCCAATCGGGGTTTACCCACATCTGGGGGAAAGAGGAGGCACTGAAGAGGGCACGTGGCTGTTCGGTTGAAAATCAGTATTTTCCTCCCCGAACATCCTCCTTAGTGACAAATTCCCACCCACACCCCCTTACAGAGCGTCATGTATCTCCGCAGGCTGGGAAACTACCTGTTCTAAATGCACTGAATTGTTGAATTTGAACATTTTTTTATTTTTTATTTATTTATTTATTTTTTTATCCTCACCGGAGGACATTTTTCCATTTTTTGTTCAGGTAGAGTGGGGGGGGGGGGGAGAGGAACAGAGAGAGAGAGAGAGAGAAACATCGATGTGAAAGGGACACATCGAGTGGCTGCCACCCACACAACCGACCAGGGCCGGGGACAAACTGCAACCGAGGTACATGCCCTTAGCGGGAACCGAACCCGGGTCTCTCAGGACCGCAGGCCGACGCTCTAACCGCTGAGCCAAACTGGCCAGGGCGAATTTGAACATTTTTTTTAAAACTCCTCCCCCGAGGATATGCTTTTGTTGATTTGAGAGACAGAAGAGAGAGAGAAAAACATCAATGCGAGAGAAGCGTTGATCGGTTGCCTGCCACGTGCTTTAATGGGGTATCAAACCCAAAACCCGGGTATCTGTCCTGATCAGGAATCAAACCTGCCACCTTTTAGTGCGTGGGACGACGCTCCGAGCAACTGAGCCACACTGGCCAGGGCTGAGTTGTTTTCTGTTCGTGGGAACTTACTTCAGTGAAAAGGGAGGGGGCGGGGGAGGGGGAGAAGAGGAGGAGTCATTCTGGCCTTGTAATCATCACATTCTTATCAAAGCATCTGCAAGGTCCGTGGCCACCCTCCCTCCAGCAGGGGGTGAGACCTGACACCCGGAGCTTCCGGATGCTGCTCTTTCAGACGCCTGGGTGCTGGGCTGTCTCGACAGAGTCACGGCGCAGGGAGTGCGCAGCCCGGCTGAGTCACAGAGCATTTTAAGAAGCCAGGGTGTATTTCTGGAGGCTGCAGAACCAGATCGGGGAGACTGCCAAGGGCCCCCGCTGAGAGATAGGCCCTTGGACCCAAAAGGCCAGCGGCCCGTGGCCCCCGGGGACATCCAGAAAGATGTCTGAGACCAGCAGCCCCCGGGGAGCTGAGGTGACCAAATGGCGAGTGCTCTCTCTGCCATGGGCTCCCTGTGAGACGGAGCCTCACGTGTTTCTGATTTGAAATCTCAGTGTGTGGGGCGGGTCTGGTTTCTGTCTGCCTCGCCGGAGGGGAGGGTGGGGGCCGGCGGGGAAGAAAGAGAACCAGGCTGCAGTTACCAGGCCCGCGGGGAGTTCCCGGCCACAAACATCCCAGGCACCTCTTTCGTCAAGAAAGAAAGAGAAAATGGCAGTGGCCCTGAACTTCTCCTTTTCAAAAGCGGGGTGACGCATCCGGTGCGTTCGGAACCGCTGACGTCTCCGGGACAAGCCTGCTGGGATGCAGGCCCCAGGGCCGCCAAGGTGCGGTGGCTTTCATCCGGTAGGAGAGAAGGGGACCCCAGCCCTCCGCACGAAACAGAGAACACAGGAAGAGAACCTGCTTCTTCACGCGTGCAGGACTCGCCGTCTGCCTGCCGCATCCCTGCTCAGAGAGGGTACACGGGGCGCCACAAAGGACAGACAGCCCAGGCCTCCTGACCCCCAAACATTCCTTCCTCCATTTGCCCCTTTAGCCAAGATGTCCCTGAATGATCAAAAGGTGCCAGATCAGCTGGACTTGAACACGATCCTTCCCAAAGTCTTCCCATAGTCCTCCTCTGCCCCCTAATCCCACTTAAAATAATTTCCTCTCCGCCCCTGTACTGAAGTCATCATTCCGACCCCTTCATTCTTACACTCGTGTATCTACTTCTCGCAGGTTTTTCCACTGGGTTCCACTGGCCTCTGCTGACTCACCCTCCCCCCCTGAAGGCATCCTCTGCTCTCTGGCACCTCCCCCTGCACTGGGACCCCCACCTTTACCTCTCTCCATAGGGAACATCAGTGGGAATCACCCTCATCCAGGCTTTGAGTTGAGGGTTCTCACATTTGCATCCACACTGATGCTGGAACTTTGGAAGACATGAATGAACCATGTTCCACAGACACTGTGGAATATTATGCGGCCATGAAAAAGAATGTACTAGAGCCGGGCGCTGACCTGAGGAGGCAGCTGGTGTATTAAGTTTAAAAACACAACAACCAGCGTGTGGTCAAGGTTCACATCACCAGAAATATGTCTATCGCATGCACTGCTCAGAGGAGGGGGTGAGAACAGCCCTTTCTTCCCCGAAACCCGTCGCCCAGACTAAGCCAGAGAAACACAGCCGACAAGTCGAGGAGCGCGCTACAAAGCAATTGGCCGAGACCCGTCGAAAGTGTCAGGTCATGGAAGACACAGGGACTGTCTCAGTCTGGAGGAAACAGGGCAGCGGAACGCAAGGTGCTGCCCGGGGGCGCCTAGAGCAGCAGGAGGGTCCTGGGGAAAGGGGGTGCTACGAAGGAAGGGTGGCATCATCCCGGGGAGGCACCGGGCTGGTTTCGGCAGGAGCTCTAAGCCACCTGCCCGGGCCTCACGTTGAGGACATCAGAAAGGCAGGCCGCAAGCCAGCAGGACGGGAGGCCGCATCCCCACTGGCACAAGCCTCGGCGTTGTTCCCAGGCGAGGGGGAGTCGGAGAGCTGCCGGATCGAGTGCTGGGGCGGACCGCGGGCTCCAGCAACGAGAAGGCTGCGCCGCCCATCCGGAGGCCAGGGACAGTGGGTGGGGTGTGGATAGACCGAGCAGTGGAACCGAGGCCCTTGGAGGGCCACTGTGGAAAAGGGGAGTCCTGTTTTGTTTCAGGGAACCCCACGCAGAGCTGAGGTCCAGCGTTACAACTAGACTTGTTAACATATCGAAACGCATCCTGCCCAGCGCCCTCTCTCACTCAGATTCAGCTTCAAAGGGGCCAAGACCAAGCTCGGCTTTGAGACCGAAGTCTGGGCACCGGCCCGCTGGCCTCGCCAGTTGTTGGCGGTGTGGACTTGTGTCTGCAGGTGTGTGCATGTGGTGGCCAGAGTGCCGCCTGCTACTGGCCCTTTAAAAACATATTCCCCGGCCGGCCAGTGTGGCTCAGTGGCTGAGCGTCGACCCATGGAACCAAAGGTCGCCAGTTTGATTCCCCGTCAGGGCACAGGCCCAGGTTGTGGGCCCGATCCCCAGTGGGGGACATGCAGGAGGCGGCCAGTCAATGTTCTCTCTCATCGATGTTTCTAACTCTCTCTCTAACATCTATAACAGAAAAAAATAAATGAAAACATATTCCCCAAGAAGACAGGCAGAATGAAGCCCAAAGTAATCCAGTGAGCGCGTGCCCTGACCCTGTCCAAATTCAGCTAGATTCTTCCGACCCAACCCTCCAGCTGGGGAGTTACCCACCAACGCTCTTACGGGGACCATCTCTGGGGAGAGGGCCTGGCTGGGGAACAGGCTGAACTGCCCAACACAACGCCCAGTTAAATTTCAATTTCAGATCAACAATGATTTTGTTAATACTTGAATTGACTTTTAGAGAGAGAGGATGGGGTAGGAAGAGAGAGAAACATTGATGTGAGAGCAACGCATCGGCCAGATGCCTCCCACACGCGGGCACTGGGGATCGAGCCTGCAACCCAGGCATGTGCCCTGACCAGGACTCAGACCAGTGACCCCTCAGTGTACGGGGCGACGCTCGACCAACTTAGCTACACTGGCCAGGACTCAACAATACTTTTTTAGCATAAATATGTCCCATGCGATATGTGAGACATACTTATACTGTAAAAAACAGATAAAAGCGTTTGTGCCCAGCCAGTGTGGCTCGGTGGATTGAGCAGCGTCCCCTGGACTGAGAGGTCCCAGTTCGATTCCCGGTCAGGGCGCAGGCCTGGGTCGGGCTTGATCCCCAGTAGGGAGCGTGCAGGAGGCAGCGGAGTGATGTTCTCTCTCACGTCAATGTTTCCATCACTCCCTTCCTCTCTAAAAATAAAAACATATATATTTTTAAAGCATGTGTTGTTTGTCCTAAATTCACATTTAACCAGGCAGGGCGCACTTTAATCGGCCAACCCCGGTAGCCCGGGGGACGGGGTCTGCAGGCAGGAGGCACGTCCATTTTCCACGTTGCGTTTTCGGCGCTACTTGAATTTTCAAGGCTGTAAAACTTGGGTTTTTTTCCAGCATACGCAGGGATGATATAAAACACAGACCCTTCTGTCGATTGGTTTTCCTCTCGTTCCTTGTCATTTATAAAAATAAAATCTCTTCCACGTTTTATATGTTTGTTTGTTCAGGCAGCAGAGACCGGCAGTGAAGGAGCCGCCTGGGGCTGCCGGTGGGAGGAAAGGGTTAAGCAGCTCCGGATGGAACCTGCAAAGTCCCGGCTGCCTGCAGGCCCTGCACTGAAAGGAAACACCAAACACCGGAAACAGGAGCTCGGAGAAAGCCCAGCTGGGGTGGGGGGGCTGCCTGGGGGGCCTGCGTTTATTGCCACCCGTTCAGTGTCCCCCGTGTTTCTTCAAGGGTGACTCTTGCGTGATACCCTACATATCTCTCATCTCCCCCTGCCCCTCCTGGGGTTCACCCTCTTCCTGCAAAGTCGTGGGCCAAAGGCGGACAGCCCGGGACAGCACACTGGACTCCAGGGTCTGCCCCCGGCCAAACAGAAGCACCTTCCCTGTCCTTGCGGAAAGTCCCCATGCAGGCTGCACAGCTGAGCTTCGACGGGGACGCCAGCCCCCCTGGCGCCCCGAGGCTGTTAGGAAGGTCGGGTCAATATTTGCCCTGACATTATTCCAGGAACATCATGGCTCTTTCTCAGCCTCCCTCGCAAAGAACACCCTTGTGAGAACCAAAGGGGGGTCGTGTTGTGAACTGTGAACTGTGGCACACACCGCATGCCCAGGAGGCGGCCAGGGGTTCTGGAAAGTTCTGTCTGCCTCGGGCAGGTGCGTGCTCTGTACATGGGCCACTGCGTCTGTGGTCCCCCCACACTCCGGCCTGCTGGGCGGGCGAGCGGCCTCGGGGTTCAGGGGAACCCGTGTGTGGACATTGAGCTGAGCCCACGCCGCGGGATGGGGGCCTGGCGGCAGGCACCCGAGGGGAGCCGGGGGACGTGTACTGTAGGGGCTTCCAGAGGGGCTCCCAGAGCCTCCTTCCCGGCAGGTGCAGCCGCCCAGACGCGTTTCCATGGCACCCAAGGGGCCGCAACCACCACCCCTGTCCTTACCCGGCCCCAGCACACGCTCTCTGCCACATGGATGGGCAGAGACAGGGCCTCGCTGGTATTTTATTTTTCTTTCTTTCTTTCTTTCTTTCTTTCTTTCTTTCTTTCTTTCTTTCTTTCTTTCTTTCTCCCTCTCTTCTTTCTCTCTTTCTCTCTTTTTATTCCTCATTTATTTATTTATTTTTATTCCTCACCCGAGGATATTTTTCTACTTATTATCAGATAGAGTGGGAGGGGGGGAGAGGCAGAGAGAAACATCGATGTGATAGAGCCACATCGAGTGGCTGCCTCCCACACGACCCCGCCAGGGCCAGGGACGAACCGCAACCCAGGCACGTGCCCTTGACCGGAATCGAACCCGCAACTCATTGGTCCACGGGTCAACGCTCTGACCGCTGAGCCACACCGGCCAGGGCCTGGCCAGTATTTTAGAACAAAACTCAACATAAGCTTCAGTAGAGAATGCCCAGTGATTTAACACACACAAACACACACACCAAAAACAAAGCGATATTCATAATTCCTGTATGCGCGTACATTCCACCTGAACCCAAACGCAACGGTGGGCGATGGGTCATCGGGGTTTTTCCCCGGTAACCCTAGGAGTGTGCCCCTCGCTTCCTCCCGGAGCCCCCCGAACGGGACCGCACTGCGGCCGGCCCCCCTCACGGCGCCAGCGACAGTCTTTTCTCGGGAAACGTCACCTCTTAGGGGGCCCAATGGGCGTGTGTTTTGGAGAAGGGGGGTTCCCATGCACACTCCCAGGCCCGGCTGTAAATGATGCTTCAGCCCACCGGCCAAACCTGCCACGTATGGGGCTCACGGTCGCGTGTAAACAACCTTCGATCCACTGGTAGTGGTTTGGAAATAAGAGGGTTTTCTTTCTTTCCTTTCCCCCTGCCAGGGCCACCAGGGAATGTGCCATTGTTTCAATCTGGAGCTCAGCGAGGCCACGGAAACCTCCCGCGCCCCGGATACAAGCCGTGGGCATCCACAGCTGTCGGGTCCCAAGTACTCGATTTCATTCAACCAGCGATTTGTTTTTACCTTGGGCCCCGCCCGGGATGTGAGAAAGTTTTATCGATTTTTAAGGAATGTGGACGCCTGGGACTGACCTTGTGGACCTGGAAAATCAAGGTCGTCACTGGGTATAGTGAGGAACAGGGGACGGGGGTGCCCCCAGGGTCAGGCACACTGGGGTGCTCAGTACCCTTATTTTATCACAACAGGGTCCGCTGCCCGGCATCCACTCGCTTTCTTCTGGGAAGGCCTGAGTGTCCCTGGGGGCCACCCCTGCCTAATCTCAGACTGTGGGTTCAGGGGGGCTCCATACAGACAGCAGGGATCCAGGGCTCCAGGGCCCCGGTGAGGGGTCCCGGGGTGGTCGTGTGACTCCACAGGAGCCAATGAGAAGTAACAATGTGCCACCTTGGTGCCAGGGGCCCCCAGGACGAGCCCAAGATGGACCCGAGGAGGAGAAGAGTCAGAGGAGGAGGAGCCGGAACCCCACCTTGATGACATCGTTTAGACACCCGCATCCACGATGCCCCAAGTCGGCCACGCAGTCAGTGAGACAACCCACAGCCTTTGTTCTCGGCCGGTGGGGTTTCTGTCCCTTGCAGCAGAAACAGACAGGAGCCAGCCTGTCTGGGGATCCACACAGCTCTGCAGGGAGTGGGAGGGGCCCCTGGGAGCTCCGCCTCTCCCACCGCAGGTCAGCGGGAGGGTGGGGGGGCTCCTCGGAGCTGGAGGCCCAGGGCCCTGGGGTCTGACGCTGGAGGGACCTGGGGCGGCCGCCGCTCTCTGGAGCTCAGCTCCTAGATGAGGAAGAGGGCAAGATGGTCTAAAATGCCACCTTCCGCCCTGGCCGGTTTGGCTCAGCGGTTAGAGCGTCGGCCCAAGGACCAACGAGTCCCAGGTTCGATTCCGGCCAAGGACACAAACCTCAGTTGTGGTTGTGCAGGAGGCGGCCACTCGATGTGTCCCTCTCACTCAATACTTCTCCGTCTCTCTCTTCCTCCCACTCTATCTGAACAAAAATGGAAAACGTGTCTTCGGGTGAGGATTAAATAAATAAATAAAATAAAATGCCACCTCCAGGAACAGTCTGACCTGTGATGTTAGTGACTGTGAAGAGAGACTGCGAACCCCATGATGCCCACACACACATGCACACGTGTACACACATGCCCAGATACATCCACATGCATGCACACACGCCCAGACACAACATGCCTGTGCACACGTGTATACACAGGAACACTACATGCACATGCACGCTCAGGCACACGTGTACACACATGCCCAGATACATCCACAGGCATGCACACACGCCCAGACACAACATGCCTGTGCACACGTGTATACACAGAAACACTACATGCACACGTGTACACACATGCCCAGATACATCCACAGGCATGCACACACGCCCAGACACAACATGCCTGTGCACACGTGTGCACACATGCCCAGATACATCCACAGGCATGCACACACGCCCAGACACAACATGCCTGTGCACACGTGTATACACAGAAACACTACATGCACACGTGTACACACATGCCCAGATACATCCACAGGCATGCACACACGCCCAGACACAACATGCCTGTGCACGTGCACACGTGTATACACAGAAACACTACGTGCACATGCACGCTCAGGCACATACGCGTGCACATATGCACACACGAAGTCTCTCCCCAGCACAGGCCTGTACCCCACAGGCTGCTCGAGCTCCACCGTGGGGCTCACCTCTCGCCGCAGCCTTTCCATCCTGGAGCCTCCGCAGCCGCACTGGACAGGGACCGTGGACCCGCCGTCCACCTTCCTGCACAGCTTTGGGGTGCCGGCGGGAACCAGGGTCCCCTGTGCAGACATGGGGAGAACGTGCACACCCCCCCCCCCAGACGGCAGCCCCACTAGGAATGGGTTCTTTCTCTCCTCAGTGCTACATCAGGACGACCCAGGATAGAAGGATGCAGGGTGCACATCCCGTATCCGGACCGCGAGGACCCTTCTGCGTGCTCAGTGGACCTCAGCCTGCTCACACAGCCCCCCACGTTCCTCTCCAAACTGCGTCCCGGCCTCCCTCAGCTCTCGGGACGTGCGTCCCGGCAAGGCGGTCTAGCCCAGGCTCGGGCCACGGGCAGGAGATTCTGGGGACGCAGGTGCCGGGTTGTCCTGGCCAGGCCAGGTGAGGGTGAGGCAGGAGCCGCTGGCCCCAGGCTGGGTGCCTCCTTACATCTGCCCCCTGGTCTCCGGGCTCGCTGGGGCTGCTGGGGCTGCTGTCAGCTCCGGGTGGGCACTGCCCTCATCCTGAGGCCTCCTGGCCTGTGGGAGGAACAGGCCCTGGGCCAGGCAGGGGGAGGGGCAGGCACCACATCCCCCCGCCCCAGAGCCCTCAGAAAACAGCTCGGAAACCAGGGGCCTGAAGGACACAGTCTGTCCTCGCCCCCAGCACCCTCTCGGAGCCTATGTCTGCTCCATGGCAGAGGCACCCTTCCTCCCCCTGTGCTCCAAACGGAGTGCTCTTCAGAACCGGGCACTTGGGCCGCACTGGCTTCGACTCCTTGGAAAAACAGAACCTCAGCTTCCTCCAGCACCGCCTGCTTCAAAGACTCGGGGACACAGCGATGTTTCCAGGGCCTCGCCGACGGTCCTGAGGAGAGCTTTCCCGTCTTCGTGTCTCGTTCTGTTTTCAGGGCCTGTGTCTCTGGTGCCCCGACCGCTCATTCTGCAGAGGGCCGGAGCTCTGGGGGTGCCGCTGCCGTGTGCCAGCTCCTGCCCCAGGTGGCGGTGCAGCCGTCCTCCCCAGCACGCAGCTGTCAGCCCGGAGCACGCAGCGCTCAGCCTGGAGCATGTAGTTGTCAGCCCGGAGCATGTAGTTGTCAGCCCGGAGCATGCAGCCGTCAGCCTGGAGCATGAAGCGCTCAGCCCGGAGCACGCAGCGCTCAGCCCGGAGTATGCAGCGCTCAGCCCGGAGCATGTAGTTGTCAGCCCGGAGCACGCAGCACCCAGCCCGGAGCACGCAGCGCTCAGCCCGGAGTATGCAGCACTCAGCCCGGAGTATGCAGCGCTCAGCCCGGAGCATGCAGCCGTCAGCCCGGAGCATGCAGCGCTCAGCCCGGAGTATGCAGCGCTCAGCCCGGAGCACGCAGCGCTCAGCCCGGAGTATGCAGCGCTCAGCCCGGAGTATGCAGCGCTCAGCCCAGAGCACGCAGCGCTCAGCCCGGAGCATGCAGCGCTCAGCCCGGAGCACGCAGCGCTCAGCCCGGAGCACGCAGCGCTCAGCCCGGAGCATGCAGCGCTCAGCCCGGAGTATGCAGCGCTCAGCCCGGAGTATGCAACGCTCAGCCTGGAGCATGTAGTTGTCAGCCTGGAGCACGCACGCTCAGCCCGGAGTATGCAACGCTCAGCCTGGAGCATGTAGTTGTCAGCCCGGAGCATGCAGTGCTCAGCCCGGAGCACGCAGCTGTCAGCCCGGAGCATGCAGCGCTCAGCCCGGAGCATGCAGCTGTCAGCCCGGAGCATGTAGTTGTCAGCCCGGAGCATGCAGCGCTCAGCCCGGAGCACGCAGCTGTCAGCCTGGAGCATGCAGCGCTCAGCCCGGAGCATGCAGCGCTCAGCCCGGAGCATGCAGCCGTCAGCCCGGAGCATGCAGCGCTCAGCCCGGAGCACGCAGCTGTCAGCCTGGAGCATGCAGCGCTCAGCCCGGAGCATGCAGCGCTCAGCCCGGAGCATGCAGCCGTCAGCCCGGAGCATGCAGCGCTCAGCCTGGAGCACTGGAGCAGTTGTCAGCCCGGAGCACGCAGCTGTCAGCCCGGAGCATGCACGCTCCGCCGGCCCAGCCTCGCAGACTGCACACCAAGCCAGGGTCAGGCATCAACAGGACTGGAAGCAGACCGGGACCTCTCAGCCACCCCCGGAGGTGACAGGACTGGGTGGCTTTGGGCCTAGGCTGAGACCCCAGCTGCCTCCGGCAGTTGTCAGCAGGCTAGCCTAGAAAAGGTCCTGATTGAGTGAAAGAGGCCATTTTTCTACGCCAAATACCAAAGTCGCTTTCTCGGGACTTGAAAGAAAACTGCACGGAGGAGGAGGGTGATGGCAACAGGGTGACGGGGTCGGGGGGGGCACCGGGGTCGGGACGGGCGTGGTGAGCAGACAAAGCAATAAACAGCCGGCCTGACATGGTCCAGGTCCGGTTCTCGGTTTCTAGGGGAGCAGACCATTCCCACTCCCGGAACCCAGGTCGCACGGAGTCTCTGGGCTCCTGTAATGCAGGAGGGACGTGGAGGCTTTCCGCTCTGGTCCGTTCATTTCCGAGCGGATTCTCTCTCTGGCTGGAAACCCTGGAGGCCTTTCTGGTTGAACTTTCACACCTTCGCTCCCGCCAACTCCCCGCGCGTGTCGCTCCAGCTCCAGGCCCCCAGGGTCCGCGCCGCCCCCCGCTGGCGTGGACGCCGGCCTTCCCCATGCCCCCCTTGCAGAGTCTCCTGGCAGGTTCTCCGGCTGTTCCCAGAACTACGTTAAAATTTCCTTCGTTGCGATCCACGGACTTTAGGGTTTCGGACTGACGTGTCCAACCAAGGTGGGTTCACAGTCGTCCCTCGGTGAGGCAGGAGCCCAGAGTCACTTAGGTCCCCGGTGCGGAGTTTTAGGGGAGTTGGGAGCAGGACTGACCTGGGGTGG
The DNA here is from genome assembly GCF_014108415.1 of Molossus molossus. Lineage (NCBI taxonomy): Eukaryota > Metazoa > Chordata > Mammalia > Chiroptera > Molossidae > Molossus > Molossus molossus. The sequence continues at coordinate 36,053,945 of NW_023425358.1, read as the reverse complement.
GTTGTGACATTTGCTTCTGAGCTGCACAGACTCCTACTCCTGAGACCAGAGCCCACCCTCCGTCCACCTCCAAACACATACTTTCATGGAAACACCAGCCTGGAGCCCACAGACCACCACCACCGCCTCTCACGACCCCTCCCCCACCCACGCCGCGCGACTCCACAAGCAGCGTCCACGCGGTGGGTCCTGGCCCCAGGGAAGCCAGTCCCTCCGGAGGGAGCGGGAGGGGGCAGGCCAACCATTTCCACCGGGACCAGAAGCTCGCCCTTTGCTACTATTCTGTGTATTTGTCAGATTTGTCCTTGCGCGAGGCGAGCCGTCCCCAGCGGCCACTGCCTGGAACACAGCCCTGCCCAGCCTTGGAGCCTTCCCCTAAAACACGCAGTGTTCCCCTCCGACGTCAGCACGTCACGGGACTCCTGGCCCGGAAAGCGACGGAGCGATCGTAAAAGATTCAGGTCACCCGCCCACCACCAGCTCGCAAACAAAGTGCCTCCAGCTCCCAGGGCGACCGAACCACACGCAACGAAGGGCCTCGGCCTGTGTGGACGCGTTTAACCTGTGACTGTCCTCATCTGGACAAACGGGCACTGCGAGGGCCAGGAGCCAGCGGCCACGCCAGCGGCTCCCCACACCCCACCCACCTGGACGCGACGCCCGGGTCACTGGGTCGGCGCCGTGTCCCAGGGCGCGGCTGCTGCGTAACGAGCAAGGCTGAGAGGCGGCGGCTCCGACGACAGACTCTTTATCCCGTCTCGCCGTCCTGTGGCTGGGACTCGAGGCAGGGCTTGGCTCGGTCGCTCTCCTGGTCGACGCGGTGTCGGCCGAGAACCACAGCTCAGATGCGGTCTCTCCGGAAGACGAGAGAGGACTTACCAGGCATTTCATGGCCCGGGCTGAATTTCTTTTTTAAAATTTTTCCAGATGGAAGGAGAAGGGGGTGAACTAAATCCCTGGAAAATGTGTGCCAGGGGGTGGGTCAGTGCCCGAGAACAGGCAGTTGGGGAGGAACAGTCCCAGGCTCCGCGCAGAACCCGGTGGCTGGCGCTGAACCCCACCTCTGGCCTCAGTCTGTCCTGCCGACAGCTTCGTGTGAGCGTTTTTAACATCAGCATCACAGGGAATCCCCAGGCCTTGAAACCAGGTTAAAATGTGAGGGGTTTGGATCCCAAAGCCAATGAAGGATTTTAAGAGCGGACCAGAGAGCCACGGGTTTGAGTCCGGTCAAGGGCATGTGCCTCGGTTGCGGTTTGGTCCCCGGCCCTGGTCAGGGTCGTGTAGGAGGCAACCGGTCAATGTGTCCCTCTCATGTCGATGTTTCTCTCCCTCTCTCTCTCTCTCCCTCCACTCTGTCTACAAATCCATGGAAAACCACCCTCAGGTGAGGATTAACAACAAAGATCTCTTGCCCTGGCCGGTTTGGCTCAGTGGTTAGAGCGTCGGCCTGCGGTCCTGAGAGACCCGGGTTCGGTTCCCGCTAAGGGCATGTACCTCGGTTGCAGTTTGTCCCCGGCCCTGGTCGGTTGTGCGGGTGGCAGCCACTCGATGTGTCCCTTTCACGTCGATGTTTCTCTCTCTCTCTCTGTTCCTCTCTCTCCCCCCCCACTCTACCTGAACAAAAAATGGAAAAATGTCCTCGGGTGAGGATTAAAAAAAAAAAAAAAAAAACAACAAAGATCTCCGCGAACGTTCTTTTCCGCCCGCTGGGTCACGCAGTCCTGTCTGGACGCGCAGAGGCACCGGATTCGTTTGCGGAAGAGGAGGAGGTGGCGGCAATCATGCGGTGGTCCCCACAGTCCTGGGGCAAGGTCACGCAACACTGTCGCGCATTCCTGGGGATCAAAGTGGCTCACGGACAGGGAAGTGCCTTTCCAAAGTATCAAATGCTTTTCAAACCGGACGCCTCATTACTATTCAAGGCTGGGACGCGGGATGCCTTGCATAATTAACTAATTGGTCTCACATTTCTCACCGTGGACTTTGGAATTTTTTTTTTTTTTTGGAAAGAAAGTATTTGGCCCCAAAGGTTTTTAAGCTATTCTGTTTCATGGTGTTAATTTTTTCATTGTCTAGACAGCTGTACAGTCAGACAGGATTATCGGGAGAAAGGACGAGTTTTATGACCGAAAGTCAACCCTCTCAGCCAGTGGAATTTACATATTAATGACCACAGTGGCAGCTGTCATAAGAAACCCTTAAAAACCAAACCTTTCTGTATTTGCACATTCCTGGAATTTGGCATGGGGTAGATATTTTGCATTTTTAATACACACAAAAGACCTTTGAATAAAACCACAGAAGAGAAAGATTGATGAGTGTGGACCTCGGGGTGGCGGACTCTGAGCTCAGTCTTACAGGACCCACCCACCAAGCAGAGTCGAGAGGAATACGGTGAATTCCAACATTCTTGTTGAGATGAAAAAGGACACAAGGAACTAGAAGGCCGCCTTTCAAGCTCAACAGACTCCAAAGACAGAAAGACGTGCCTACCACAGCTGGGTCCTACAGCCACGTTCAGAGGACGAGGGAACATCAGGGGTGTCATGCTCCTGCCCCCTTCCACTCCTGCTTGAGTATCTCTGTGGACAAGGAATTTGCTGACTTCCCAACTGGAATAGTTTCTCCCCTCTCAATAGCTTCTTCATCGACGTTTGTATCTACCAGCCCCACTGACGTGGAACATGCCCAGCCTCCCAGACTCCAGCTGCTTCTCCATCATCCGTGGGGCGTGTCCCTTCAAGGTCACAGAGGGCTGCTCCACCGCCAGCCCCCCGTCCCTGGTTGAAGCAGGAAGAAGGAGACGATGGGGTGCAGAGAAATGTCACGGTGTGTCAAGAGCCGGTAAGCGGTTCTTCACTTCCACTTGGCCCTTCGCCTCCAGGCGTTCATCCTGGACAAAGCCTTGTGCACAGGGATGCTCGTCGCCGAGGACGAACCCCAACGCCCATAGTTAATAACATCGCCCAGGAAATGGATGGAGCCAACCAGTGCACAAGGCAGGCGCTGGGGACTGTTCGTGAAGTTGTTAAAATCATGGAAATGACTTGCGACAGAACCCGGGGAAACAGCCACCAGTGGAGAGAGAACATGTCGTTTCTTTGCTAACTCACAGGATTCTGTGCCTTACTGCTCGGTTCCTTATTCCTACGGATGAGTCGTACCAACTCGGTCACACGAAAGAGCAGACACACTGCGAAAGAGCAGATTCCTCCACGGCGCAGCGCAGAGGAATCGAGACAGCGCTGAGCCTGGGCCACAGACGGGAAGAGACACACTGGTGATTCCTTCCCTTTGAAGTTCTGGAACATCAAAGCCAATAGACATGGGAACCAGAACAGTAGTTGCCTGAAGTGGAGAAAGGGGGTATAGCTGGAAAAGGGCTCACGGGCCTTTCTAGAGTGCTGGGAATATTCTAGATCTTGACTGGGGAGAATTCACAGGTGCAGACATTGTAACATACACAGGTGCAGACCTTGCAACATACACAGGTACAGACATCGCAACATACACAGGTACAGACATCGCAACATACACAGGTGCAGACCTTGCAACATACACAGGTACAGACATCGCAACATACACAGGTACAGACATCGCAACATACACAGGTGCAGACCTTGTAACATACACAGGTGCAGACATCGCAACATACACAGGTGCAGACACTGTAACGTATACAGATGTAGACATTGCAACATAGACAGGTGTAGACATTTGTCAAAACCCATCTACCTGTACTTTTAAAATAAATTTTTTTCCTTCATTGATTTTAGAGAGAGAGGAAGGGAGAGGGAGAGAGAGACAGAAACATCAATGAGAGAGAACATCAAGTGGCCGCCTCCTGCATGCCCCCCACTGGGGATCGGGCCCACAACCTGGGCATGTGCCCTGACCAGGAATCGAACTGGCGACCTCTTGGTGCAGGGTCGATGCTCAAACACTGAGCAACACCGGCCGGACTAAAATGGATACATTTTATTGTATGTAAATTATAGTGCAACAATGCTGATATAAAATAAAGTTTTTAAACAAAGTGATCAAATCAGGGTGCACTTGGAAATAGCCTATTGACCACATTGAAATGGAAGACAAGGCTGGGATGAGGTGGATCAGAGCTCAGAGCTTGGGGCGGGGGTGGGGAGAGGTCCTGAACTGGACCCCGCTGCTGCTTGTACAGCCTTGTGAATGTGCTAAATGCTACGCCCGTTTTAGGTCATGTGAATTTCACTTCCATTAAGAATAAAGTCGCCCCGGGTGTCTCTAAGGGGAGCGGTGATAGAGGAGGACTTCCAGCCACATGTCGTCACCCTAACCCTCCCATCTCCCCTCCGCACTTTCTGCAGTGAGCACACACTGGCTTTACATTCACAAAGTGACGAGGCTGTGTGGATCAGGCAGGGACGCACGCGTGTTCCTGAGGGTGGACCCGGGGTGAGCTTTCCCGGGGGCCCAGCTCCCAAGGGAGCTCCAGACACAATTGGGGAATTTGGGAATTTGGTGTCTTTTCTGCTCCCCTGCGTCTCACAGCCAAGCCCCCTGCCGCCCGGCCCGGCGCTGGGGTGGGGCACCTCCCCCGCCCCAGGACCTCCTGCCTCGCCAAGGCCCAGGGACCTCCTGATATTCTACAAGAAGAAGAGCACGTTTCAGACACATTCCGTGGGGAACGGAGGCGCAGCGGCCTGACGCCCGGCCTGGGCGTCCATGACTGGCTGCTCCACGGAGGCCGTCCCGCCTGTGTGGACTGCGGGGGGCGTGAGCAGATGGGGGCCGTGCTTCCCGGGGGAGGCCTCCCCGGGGGCCAGAGCTGCAGCCTGGACTCGGCCCGCTGCCCTCGGTGGCACGCAGCCCGGAGCCCGAGCCCGCAGGACATCGCTGGGTTCCCGACTCGAGAGCTGGGGTGAGGAGGGGTCTGCGGTGTTGGTGACGGCGGCTCTGTTTCAGCAAGTGCCGCCTGCAGTCAGACTTGAATTCCTACAAAGGGGGCATTGTGTGGGCTCCGGGAAGTCTTCGCAGATGTTTATCCCGAAGCCAGTGTCATGTGGCCCAGAGCCGGGGAGCCGTGGACAGGCGTGATGGTCCAGGAGGGGGCGAGGGGCCAGCATCCAGAGCCTTCAAAGCCGGCCACTCAGGCGACTCGAGAAGGGCAGAGACGGGGCTGTGAGACCCCTTCCTTTGGCCCGTTAGCAAGGACAACACCTGAGCCGGCGGCTGGCAGGACGCGGGGACTTCGGGCGACGGGTCAGAGGTCTGCAGTGTAACCACCCCAGGCTCACAGGGACGGCGGGGCCCACACCCGCCAGAGTGTCTGACACGCGGGGACTCCACTCCCAGGGAAAGCCCAGCAGCTGGGTGAGAAGAACACAGCCTTATCCCCGTTTTAAAGAGAAAAAGACACTAGATTTACCTCCAAATCACGGAGCCGGAGCCGAGATTAAAATGGGTATCTCTCCCGTACCAGAGCCCGCAACCGAGGGGTCAAGCGGACGTGGCCAAGGCCTGGGGGCCAGTCCCGCCGGTCGGTGCTCCGCGCTAAGTGTGCGTGGGACGCCGGGGGGTCGGGGCCGGAGCCGGTCTCCCTTCTCGCCCACCCGGGTCGGGGGGGGGTGCCCCCGGGGCAGGAGCCCTGAGTTCCAGGGCCATCGCCAGTGTGACACCCCCAGTCACCTCTCTGTGACCCAGTTTCCTCGGTGTCAGAATTCAGGGTGACGGGATGTATGAAGTCCCTCCCGGCCCCCAAGGGGCCCAGTGCACCTGTTGCTGCTGGGGTTCTGCTTGGTTTCAGCACCCAGCTCAAGCAGGCAGCACCCCCTCCCGGAAGAGGGAATAACCCACTGAGAGAAGCTGTGGTCTCTCAGAACAAAGTGTGTCCTTTTATGGACGCGAGCGCATCCCGTGCCCTCGCCAGGGCGCCGCCGGCAGCTCGCTCGGGCGCCTGGGTTTTTCCATCTGGGGCGCAGCCTCGCCGGGGACGCTGGGAGCCTGAGCTCCGCGCCCTCCTTCTCCCTCCTCCACGCGGCTCTGAGTGGGGCATTGTCCCGGCCCCGCCGCTGGCTCGTTAGCCACCAGCCTGATCCGCGAGGGGGGACCCACGGGGAGAGGAGAGGGGAGGACCGAGGGACTTCCTGTGCTGAAATCAATCTGCCTGACCTTCAGAATAGCAGAAGGGCCCTGGCCGGCGATCAGTGGTTAGAGCGTCAGCCCGGGCACCGAAGGGTCTCAGGTTTGATTCCTGGTCAAGGGCACGCGCCTGGGTTGCCGGCCCGGCCCCCGTCTGGGCCTGTGCAGGAGGCAACTGGTCGATGCGTCTCTCTCACACGGATGTTTCTCTTCCCCGCCCTCCACGCTCTAAAAGTCAATGGGAAAAATATCTTCGGGGGAAGACCACCAACAACAGAAACAACCAACGGCGGGAAGGCAGCACCAGAGGCCGACTCTGCAGAGTGGAGAAGAACCCCCGCGTGTCGGTCTCCCGAAGTGCTGAACCCCACCTGCCGGAGTTACGGGCCAGAGGCCAGGGAGAGCCGCCGACTGTCCCCAACTTGGGGCAACCGCGGGAGATGGGCCTGGACGGTGAGGGGCAGAAAGAAAATCTCTGGGCTTCCCGTCCCCCACCGTCTCTTGGAGAAGAAGGGAGACGGGCTCCCCGCGGGGAAGGCCTGAGGCCCAGCGACCGGGACCGTGAACAGGCGGCCACTCGAGGTCGTCCCGGCCCTGAGACGCCCAGCCACGCCGTCACAGCACGAGTCAGGGCTCAGACGGGGCATGTGACCCTCTGCACCCCTCCGTGGACGGGGCAGGGAGTGCTGGCCGTCCCTCGTACCCCGACACTGGGAGGCGTGGTTTGTAAACGGCGCTCTGGCCCCTTCTGGGTCGGCAAACCCAACACTGGGGCAAGAGGTCGGTCAGGGTCGCAGAGCTAAACTGGCCGGTTTGGGTCTTTGGTTCTGCCTGTCTTCGGGCTGGGCCCCTTCTGTCTCGGCACCTGGGCCTCTCGGAGCGCGGCCGCAGCTCCGCCCGGCGGCCCCTGGTCCCCACGGCTCCGACCTGCCCTCGCGCACACAGCCCGACACCGGCCGCGCTGAGAGCGAGGTGTGAGCAGGCACCCTCCCGAGCTGCCGCGGGGTCGCGCCCTCGCCTCCCGCTCTGCAGGCCGCGGCTTTCTCGGGCTGGTGGCTGCGGGAGCCGATTCCTTCCCACGTCTCGGCCTCCCTCCCCCACTTTCAAGGGCCCCGTGACTGCGCTGGGCACCCGGAAAACCCAGAATAATCTCCGCACCTGGACCCCGCTGTGGTCTCAGCCCCCTGTGCCTGGGATGCACGAATCCCCATTTCCAGGGTTAGGGCCTAGGCCTCGCGGGGACACTGTTCTGCCCCCCACACCCCGTTCAGCAGAGGAGGCTGCCAAGTGACCCCTGCCAGCCAAGGTCACCCCGCTGTGAGCCCCTGACCCCGGAGGCCACCTGGTTTCCCAGGGTCCCCCCTGCTGACACCCTGACGCAGACTCTGGACCCAGACTCCGGGGGAAGCAGTCCTGCCGCTGCCCGAGGCCTCACGCCAGGTCGCATAAAACCGGCGGATTCATTCGGAAAGTGGACAGCAAGACGGGGTCTCTCGAGAATCGTCCCCCTGAGGCAGAGCCCCTGGCGAACAACTCAGACGTGCCGCATGCTCTCCGGGGCCACGCACGGGGGTGGCTGGGGCGCCCCTGCAAGGTTTCTCCTGGTCACCTTTGCCCCCGGAGGGCGACCTGACCAGGTGACCATTGTCTCACCCCAGCCGAGAAAAACACTGGGCCTGCCTTCAGGTCATCAAGCACTGTCACCCCGGCGGCCCGGTTCCTCCATTTTTATACAGTCTGTTCCGGAGAAAGAAAACCCGGGTCCGCTCACCGGCTGCCTCTGGACGCCCCAGGAAGGCCAGTGTGGGACTCGGGCTGCAGGCTTCTCCATCCCGTGCCTCTAGGTTGGGAGGCCCCCGGACCCCATATAGGCAGAGGAACCATGCACCCCTCCCCCACTGGCTCCCCTAGTTCCTGGGGAAGGACGGGGGGGGGGGGTGGAGAGAGCCAGGAGACGCCGGGTCACCTTCCCTGAACACCCGGACTCTCGGGTCCCGGCCTCAGTCCCAGGCCCCAGCGGACGACTGTCCCCTGCGTCATTGAGAGATTAAGGTCCCTGTTAAAGGAGGAAGGAGCCTGCCCTGGCCGCTGTGGCTCAGTGGTTGGAGCGTCAGCCCTCGGACCAGTGAGTCGTGGGTTTGATCCCGGTCAAGGGCACGCACCTGGGTTGCAGTTCGTCCCTGGCTCTGGTCGGGGTCGTGCGGGAGGGAGGCAACCAGCTGATGTATCTCACGTCAATGTTTCTCTCTCGCGCTTGCTCCCCTCCCACTGCATCTGAAGATAAATAGAAAAATACCCTCTGGTGAGGATTAAAAAGAAGCTGCACACACCCCCAACTCCCGAGACTCGCACCCCACCTTCTACTCGTCAGAACGTACAAGAGCAGATGGCACCTGGAGATGGCGTGATTGATTAGAAACTTCATAACTGTGACTGTGCTACTGTTATGTCTTAGGCGACCCCTGTGGAAGGGTCGTTCGACCCCCAGAGGGGTCGCGACCCACAGGTTGGAAACCACTGGCTTACACGGAGAGTGGGCATCACAAGCCGGGGGCGAAGGGCACAGCCAGGGCCGCCGGGCAGCCGTGTCTGTCTCCTGATGGACACTGTTCTCACGCGTTAGCTATTCTCGGTGTGGAATGTGTTCGCAGCCCTCTGCAGGGTCCGTAACGACTGCGGGATAAAAAGCGTGTTTTTAAGGTGAAGAGTTTGTAGCTGAAGGAGAGGGGGAGGGAGGGAAGAGGAGAGAATAAGGGAGAGACAGAGAGAGGCGGCTGGGGGGGGGGGGAGAGAGAAGAGGGGAGCGAGACCAGGGGAGACCATTGCATTCTGTCACCGCCCGCCGGTGGCCAGTTCGGCAGAGAGCTGCCCTTGGCCCAGCTGGCCAGGCCGCACGCTGGCTTGGGTCGGGGTCCACACCCCGCTCTCTCTGTATGTGCCCCCGGCGTCCGGCCGGCTGAACTCAGGGCGTCTCTGAGAAGTGCCCGGAGGGGCAGATCTCTCTTTGCTGTTTACTGTGGAAACAGCACCCAGTGGAAAACGCCTTCAGAGCTTTGCCCGGGCTCCGGGCCTGTTTTATTGGGAGGACAATTGGAATCGATCAGTAGCGTTAGATGCGGTTCCCCTGGGCAGCTCGGAGGCTGACGCAAGGCGGGTGGGCACCCTGAGCCGCCCATGTGCGGGCTGCCCGGCCCCCGATTCCCCGCCTCGGGGGTCAGCATTTCCCGACCTCGAGCTGGGTTACCCCGACGGCTCCTCCTGAGGCCCAGCAGCGCAGATGCTGGAAGACTCGCCCCCAGTTCTGCGGCCACAGTGAACCCTGGGGCTGCTCTCGGCAGACAGCAGGTTTGTTGGATTTAAGGGAACGCAGAGCGGGGTGGCTGGGGGCTCGTGGGCAGGGGTGGAAAGTTTATTCTGAAGCTCCAATCCTCACTTTTTTTTACTTTTCAACCCTGACAAGGTAGGACGGAAAGAGGCCACGGTGGCCGGCGTTAACTCTCAGATCGTGCCCGCGAGGTAAATGGGGCATAAATTAACCAATCACGACAGAATGCTCCCGAGGCCACTGGCAGCTCTGAATTTCCCACGGAAACGCTTCCAGCTGTGACCCCTGACCCCAGATGCTCGGGAACGAGGCCGAGTCTGCTCACGGAGGGAGGTGCTGCGTCTCCCCCTTCTTGCTGCGCAGGCCCCGTCCTTCCCCTCGGTCGGGCCATGTGGAAAGCCGCCGGCAGCAGGTCTGAGCTGGGACATCCCCAGGCCTCCCGCGCCTGCTGCCGGCCGGTGACCCCCCTTCTGCACACTGGAGATGGATTCCCGAGCCCCGAGCCGGGGGACGCCGGTCAGCAGCCTCGGTTCCGTAGGAGCCATGGCCCGTCGGGCAGAGGGCGTGGGAGCGGAATGGGGCCTGGAGGCCGTGAGCCCACAGCTTATGTTTGTAAATAAAGTTTTATTGGCACACGGCCACAATCATGTGCTGACATACCGCCCATGTCTGTCTCCTCGCTTAAGGGGAGAGTTTAGTTGCGACGGGGCTCCTGTGGCCGGCAAGGCTGAGGAGGGCAGGGAGCCACGCTGGGCTGCCTGCCCGGGGCGGAGTGTGACCGGGGCCTGGCTGGCCAGACCAATGGCCCTCACACCGAAGGGTCTCGGTTTCGATTCCCAGACAAGGGCACGTAGCTGGGCTGCAGGTTCGACCCCAGCTGGGGCACCTGCAGGAGGCAGCCAATCGATGTGTCTCTCTCACATCAATGTTTCTCTCTCTCTCTCTCAAAAATATAATAAACATATCCTCAGGCAAGGATGTGGAAAAAATAGTTTTTCTTCTTTCTCTCCCAGTGAACTTGGACGCTGGCTTACCGGGGACACCCCATGGCCCCCGCGAAGGCCATCAGCCGGTCCTCACCACAGCAGGTAACACTCACTGTCAGTGCTGTGGACAGCGCCCCCAGGCAAACCGCAGCACCCGCCAAAATGTTTGCGTCCTCGGGGGAGGAAGATGCTCTCTGCATCGATGGTGGGCTTGACACATGCTGGGCGTTGGCCAATGAAACGTATGGACGTGATATGTGTCATTTCTGACCCGGCTCCATGAACCAGCTCCTGACGCCCCTACAGAATGTCATCTCTCCCGCTGTGTGCCCTCCTGGTGACAGCAACGGGTTTCACTGTCGTTAGAGCCGTGCGTAACCCTGTCACCTTCCTCCTGACAGATGCAAACCTCCGCAGGGCCCAGACTGTGTCTCCGTCGCCCTGTGGCCTCTGCTACACTCACACGTGGCCGGTGACCCACGTATTATGTGCCGGATGGAGGGAGGCAGACGCCCCGCTGGTTTGAACTGCGAAGTAGAACTGCATTGTTTCTTCCATCCCTTCTCCCCGACCACCCTGAGACCAATTCTCGTTCTAAAAATAAACACGGTGGCCTGTCAAAGGGAGGTTTCCCTGGGCCCATGAAACCCCTAGACTGACATGTATACCCAGGTCCCATGGCTTTCCACAGTTCATTATATATTTTTTCCACTCTCTCCTCCCCGGCTAATGGAAAGTGGATTTAAAAATAGGCCAGTGGATTACAGGAAACTTCTTGATTCTAGAAAAAGCAGACAGGGGCACTTCAAAGGGAGTGGATAGGGTTGAAGGAGACTCTTCCTGCCAAATGCCTTGTGCTCGGCTGCCCCCTTGTGGCCACTCTGGAGTGAGACTGTCGACAGTCTGGTGCTGACCCAGGAGGGTGGGCAGCGGAGGGGAAGGGGGGAGGGGAAGGGGAGGGGGACGGGGAGGGGGAGGGGATGGCTTTGAAGAAATAACCTTCACAGGAAGTGTCTCCTGGAGCTGTCTGCACAGGAAATATGTCCAAAGGGAGAAGGAGGAGAAAAAATGTGGAACGGATCTGGTTGCTTCTCAGCTGACATATCCCTGGGAACATTTTCTATCATGTTTTTTTCTTGGTCAGCGTGGGAGGTGGGGGGTTTTCCCTTCTCTCTCCCCTCCCTGACCTGCCTTTATCTTCCTGCAGGGGCTTTTTGACTCCCTTCTGCTCTCTCCTTGGGGCTGGCTGTTCCCTCTGCTCCTGGGGCTGGGAAGGCATCCATCGGCCCTGGCCCTGCGGGACCTTCTCATTTCCCAGGGGGCCCCCCACCCACCCTCCTCCCCTGCACTTCAGACCTTCCGTTCAGGACGTTCCACTGAGAAGCAGGAGCTCAGGATCCAGTTCATGAAACGGTTCCCAGCCGGGGACCTGGGAGGGCTGTCTGAGCTTAGGGGTCCCCTCTACCAGGAGGCAGTATCTCCACGGCAAAGGGCACCTCGGAAGCAGGGAGTGACCAGGCCCTGGACACTGGCAGGTGACCACTCCCATGCGTCTCCATGATGCCCTTTACTCTCCAGCCTGTCTTCACATCTCACCTCCTCCCACACCACAAATAAAACAGCGTTTTTCCCTTAAAAACATCCTGACTCTGTAACAGGTGAAATAGTTTGCCTGGATGGGGCTTCCCGCTCCCACAAGTGCAGCCGAGAGTTCGGAACTCAAGAAATGAACCCGTGTCGCCCTGTCCATCGTGAAAAACTCCCACTTCCACTGGAGACATGAACCAAGAAGAGACAGCAATACTTCCTGGTGGGGGAAAATCGTGCCAAAGAATCCATCTGATTCCTTCATCACCAGGGAACTAAGTCCCTGATGACTTGACCCAAATGTCCGAAAGGCCCTCGGCTGCCCTTGGGTCCACTTTATGTCTCTCCAAGCCGCTTATTCCTCGGAAGCAGACAGACTGAGCAGCAGTTTTCTCTATCCTCGCCAACTATTTGTAAATAACTTCACTAGGATGCAAAGCAGTAACACCTTGACCTAACCCAACCGGTAGGGTCAGAGACGACCTGGCCACTGCCACTTCACCCCATGAATGAGACAGTGCCCCTCCTTCGGCCCGTGTCCGCAGTAGATGTTCACCCCAGCCCGACCTCATCATATTCCCGTGTCAATCAATGCCCCCAGAGAGAGAGAAAGAAACACGGGTGTGAGAGACACCCCGATTGGTTGTGGGAAATGAACCTGCAACCCAGGTGTGTGCCCTTGACCGGGAATCAAACCCGAGACCCTCCGTGCGTGGGCCGACGCTCTAACCACTGAGCCACACCAGCCAGGGCTCTTCCTTATCATTTTAACACGTCAGAATGAGTTTTTCTTTTTTTTTTTATCCTCACCCGAGGACATTTTTCCATTTTTTGTTCAGGTAGAGTGGGAGGGAGAGAGAGGAACAGAGAGAGAGAGGGAAACATCGACGTGAAAGGGACACATCGAGTGGCTGCCACCCGTACAACTGACCAGGGCCGGGGACAAACTGCAACCGAGGTACATGCCCTCAGCGGGAACCGAACCCGGGTCTCTCAGGACCGCAGGCTGACGCTCTAACCACTGAGCCAAACCGGCCAGGGCCAGAATGAGTTTTTCTTTAACAGGCAAAACATCTCCCCACTGACCCTACTTGGAAGCATGAAGTGGAAGCATGCTAATATCACGCAAAGATATCCGACTTTCAAGACCAGTATTCAAAGTAAGAGTGTCTGAGAACATTCTGGAACGTGCCTTCTTCCCCTCCTCTCCCAGGGGGTCTCATTCACTCCTGCTGTGTTCAGAGACCGTGCTCAGTCCTGTTCCCAGCACAGGCCCCGTCCCCACCCAGCCGGGCCAATCCCGCTGCCCTACGTGCCTGCTTCCCTCCCGGCCCCCGTCTCCTGTCCAGCCGACGCCACGCTCTTCTGCCCCATGGCGTTCAAAATCACCACCGGACTTCTGATCCAAACTTCCTAGTTCTGGGCCCCTGACCCCTTGCTGCCTCCCTAAGCGTACCATGTGTTCGGAACCTCTGGTCCCTCAGCTGAGCTCCTGACGTCATCGCGCCCACCTGAGCACCGGGTCACGGTCACGCCAGCCCTCTGACTTCCCGCTGGAGCTGAGATGTGCCTGAGAGTCACAAGCCGGGAAAAGGGTTCCCGTCGTCTCCACCCACAGGGCCGGAACGTGGATTAGACATGGGGGTTACTCAGTAAACATTTTTTAAACCCTCCAACAGAAGCACATCTAAGATTTGTTCCTGAAGAAGAACATTGTATCTCTCCTGGCTGCGCCTGACACATTTCAACCGTCCCGGGCGACCGGCGCCCCCTGGTGGCCGCAGGCTGACAGCGCGTCATCCTTAACAAAAGGAGTTCTGAGGTCTCCTGCCTGGAGGCTTTCTGCCCCCAAACTGCAGGAAGGGGCCCAAGGAAACCATTCCAACCGTGCAGCCAAGGGTGACACCAGGGGCTCAGCAGAAGTCAGAGTGACAGCCAGTCAAATGAAAGTCTTTAGAGGCGATCTCTCTGCTGTGGAGACCTGGACTGGATCATGGTTAAAGCAAACCGGCACAGAGGGACATTTGGAGGAGATCTCTCTCTCTCTCTCTCCCCCCTCCTCTCTCTCCCTCCCTCTCTCTCTCTCTCTCTCTCACACACACACACACACACACACGCCCCGTACATGAATGTTCACAACAGCTTCATTCACAACAGCAGAACAGAAGGGGCCCAGGTGCCCACCGGCAGGGCCTGGGTGAGTAATGGTGGCTTGTCCATGAAATGGGACACCGATACACACACAGCGACGGCGAACATCACGCGTTGTGCCGCGTGCTAGGAAGCCGTGCACGACAGCACACGCGTGTGCTTCCATGTCTATGAAGCCCCAGAGGCCGAAATGATAGGAAAATCGGAACGGGGGTTGCCTGCAGCTAGGGGGCTGGACTGGGATGGGGCGTGGGGGACCTTTGAGGGGTGACGGCACTGTTCTATATCTTGATAGGGGTTTGGGGATATAGGCTTTGTCCTAACTCATCAAATATTACACTAAAAATGTGTGCGTGTCATAATATGTAAACTGGACCCCAAAGGGAAAACTCAACAAATACCGAACTCTTGTAAACGGTGCCCAGGCTCGGGGGTTTGGGGTACATGGATCTGCCCCATCCTCTGCAGCACGCGGGGAGCGGAGGTGGGGACGGTGACCTGGAGGCCAGGGAAGCGCACGGCGCAGCCAGCAGCTCAGTGTTCACGGGGGACCCGGGTGCGTGGGTGGAATTCTTCCGACGTGTCAGACATTTGAGAAACGTGTGAGGGAAGAATGCGGGAAGACACTCGGGTATATTTGAATACAGGGCATCGTGACTGGATGGACTTTCTTGCATGTCAGGGCGATACTCTGAGTAACAAGAAAACTCCCTACTTCCAGAGACCCAGCCAGGTGTCGGGGAGCCGCCCAGGGTCTGAAACACATTGTGGCCAGTGGTTCTCCACCTTCCTGAGGCCGCGGCCCTTTAATACAGCTCCTCATGTTGTGGTGACCCCCAGCCAAAAAATTATTTTCGTTGCTGCTTCATAACTGTCACTTTGCTACTGTTATGTCTTAGGTGACCTCTGTGAAGGGGTTGTTCGACCCCCAAAGAGGTCGTGACCCACAGGTTGAGAACCACTGCTGTAAACTGTTTTTGGGGGGCGGGGGGCGAGGCTGGAGCTCAATCTGCCAATGATGGTTTCTTCTCCTCCAAGGTTTTTTTTTTTTTTTTAATCCTCATCCGAGGACATTTTTCCATTTTTTGTACAGACAGAGTGGGAGGGAGAGAGAGGAAGAGAGAGAGAGAAACATCGACGTGAAAGGGACACATCGAGTGGCTGCCACCCGCACGATCAACCAGGGCCGGGGACAAACTGCAACCAAGGTACATGCCCTTAGCGGGAACTGAACCTGGGCCTCTCTGGACTGCAGGCCGACGCTCTAACCGCTGAGCCAAACCGGCCAGGGCTCCTCCAAGGTTTTCATGCTAAAAAGGAGACATGCTCTCCCAAGGAGCTGGACAGCAGGGAGTTAACAGCTGTCCCTTGTCCCCTGGCCAGCCACAGGCCTCCAGTTTCCCTGTTAAACCGAGTCTGTGAGCATGACAAAGACCTCGGCGAATGAGTCTGAATCGCTGAGCTGCTGACGAGCATCACATCCGAGGGAAGTGTGAGGAGAACAGGAAAAGAGAAGATGGGGGACCAGTCCCCCAGGAGCAGGTGGTGGACAGGGCGGAGGGAAACCTCGGGAAGGGGGGTTCACCTGTCCCATAATCCGGCAGATTTGCAAACCTGCCCCCCTCCCCCCCACTCCCTGGCTTCGTCCCGGGCATCGCCTGGAATCTGTCTCCAAAGTCAAACATTCAGACATCATCCTCCATGTCCTATCAGCCACCAAGTCCAGCCTCTGCCTCCTACTCTCCTTCTCCGACTAGTAACCACGTGACAGCCATACCATGACCTGAGCTGTCAACCCACTGACCTTCCTATTGTATCGTATCACATCACATGGGTCGGAAATTGTCATCTTATGTCACATACCACGTCACTAGGGCTGAAGGTCATCACACAGCAGATCACGTCATTAGGGCTGAACACCGCATCATATCATGTATGCCACATCACAGTGCCCGCTCTGCTAGGGGACACAAGCGTGTTTCTTCATTTCCCCTGCCCCCACCTCCTTGACACTCAGGCCTCCCCGACTCTAAACACATGGCTCAGACGCATCCAACCCAGCGGTCCTGTTACTCACGGTCCAGGAGCCCGCGCTGCGCCTGCGCCTCAGGTCTCCGTGCGCATCGGCCCTTCTCCAAGTGCGGTCCTCGGGGCGAAGTAACAGCGGCAGATCCCCTGGGAACTTAATAGAGAAAAAATGCTCAGGCCCCACCCCCGCACCCCTTGAATCAGAAAGTTGGGGTGGGGCTCAGGGATCCGTGTTCCCACAAGCTCTCCGGGTGATTCTGAAGCATGACTGGTTTTGAGAACCACAGGGTGTATCATCTCCTCTGCTTTCTCACGGTGCCTGTTAAGCGAACTCCTATGCATCCCTTGAAGCCCTCCTGGCAGAAGCCCCTCCTGGCTCCCATGGCCTGAGACAGGGTTACTCGGGCTGACCTCGGCACCGACGCTGTTCCTGGATCGTACTTTTACAGGTCGTCTGAGGACACTGCGCTAGAATTACTCGTGGGGAAGGCTTTCTCCCCTGCTGGGCTAACACAGCACCATCTTCCTCTGCGTCTTCCCGGCCCCCAGGAGGTTCGCAGGGCCCTCCAGGTCACGGCATGCCGCGTGGGTCATCTCCTTCCTCTTGGGCGGCGCTATTGCACCGCACGGCGGACCGCCTTGTGTTCGCTCCTTCGCCTGTTGGTGGACACCCTGCGTTGCTTCCGCCTGCGGGCGACAGGATAGTCCGCGGTGCACAGGCGTGCGGGCACCTCTTCAGACCCTGCCATCAATGCTTTGGATAGAGCGCCCAGAAGTGGGGTGACAGCCAGTGCAGGGACACAGGGTTCTGCCCTCCCCCCCGCATGAGAGTCCCTGAACACCCGCCCCGTGTCCCCGGCTCAAGGCAGGTGGGGGATCTTCTCCCCTTTGAATTGCTGTGACCACTACCGTGGTAAGTAGGTTCAGACAGAAAGTCCGCTTCTAAAACACTACGGCAGCATATACGTGCACACATCTTTGCCTGGAGGGGGAAGGGGGCAGAGGAGAAGGGATGGTTTGTTTTTTTTTCCTCACCCGAGGACATTTTTGCATTTATCTTCAGATAGAGCGGGAGGGAGGGAGAGGAAGAAAGAGAGAAACATTGAGGTGAAAGGGACACAGCGAGTGGCTGCCTCCCGCACGACCCAACCAGGGCCGGGGACAAACTGCAACCGAGGTACATGCCCTTAGCGGGGACCGAACCCGGGTCTCTCTGGACCGCAGGCTGATGCTCTAACCGCTGAGCCAACCCAGCCAGGGCTGTTCTGACATTTTTAGCAGAACTTCCTTCAGTCCAATAATGGTAATCGAAGCGCCCACAGCAAAAAGAGAAGGGGGGGCATGTTCAACTGCTGTCACAGGTGCTTGGGGCTGAGAGAGAGAGAGAGAGAGAGAGATTGATTGACTGGCTGCCTCCTGCACAGGCCGGGGAGGAACCACAACTGAGGTACATGCTCTTGGCCAGAATCGAACCCAGGACTCTTTGGTCTGTAAGCCGACGCTCTAACCGCTGAGCCAAACCGGCCAGGGCCCTTTTCTATCTTTTAAATGAGTGATCATCGCAGAACTAGCCTAGCTAGCGTGAACAGAACTCGGAAAGAATTAACAAAAATTGAATAGGTGAAGCAAAGTAAATGCGGGCGGAGCACCCAAATCGACCTGAAACGAGGTAAGAAAGGGGTGAAGCTGGAGAGAGACGGAGCTCGAACTTGGGGCCATGACGTTTTGTGACACCCAGAGTGCTTGCTTTCACAGCATTTGGGGTGGGCCAGAAAAACGCTTTATGGACCCCCCAAAATTGTGTTTTAAACGTATTTCGGAGAACAAGTGGAGGGTGGAGGTTTTTTGTGCCCTGCCCCACCCCAACAAAAACATGGAGATTGGGGACTGGAACTGGGTCAATACCAAAAAACGCTATGACAGCCCCCACACCACCTCTTTGACCACTAGAGGGAGCACATCCGCCGCTTCAAGCCACATCGCAGCTTCATCTTCCGAAGATAAATGACTGGATTCCAGTTTGCGGGACCTAAAATAACCCAGGACCTAACTTTCCGCCTCTTTAGCCACACAGCACAGACTGCTGGGTGTTTGATGCTCTGTGTCCCTTACTCCCCTGTGGAAAATAACTAGCATTTAACTCTGCCAAGCTAATGAAAGTATCTGGAGGGTTTCGTTTTGTTTTGTTTTGAAATGTATCAACTTTGATCAGGTCGATGGCAACACTGTTTCCAGTAGAAAGTGAGGAACAAAGTAAACTGTCCTCCAGCATCAGCGTTTCAGAGTTTGTTGTGTGAAAGAAAAATAAACATTTGTCACTATTTTGTGATGGTAAAAAATAGCCCAAACACAAACTTTTAGTATCTGAGTAATATTCAGACCGCCCATGCATGAATCAGTACCTCCTTTTTTTTTTTCTTTATTGATTTTTAGAGAGAGAGGAAGGAAAGGAGATAGAAAAAAACATCGATGAGAGAGAACACCGATTGGCCACCTCCTGCATGCCCCCAAGGCATGCCCCCCACTGGGGACGGGGCCTACAACCTGGGCATGTGCCCCAACCAGGAATCGAACCGGCGACCTCCTGGTGCAGGGTCGACGCTCAACCACCGAGCCACACCGGCCGGGCAACACCTTCTAGATTTCTATTCTTCACAAAGGAAAAAGAAAAGGAGCCCCCAATTGGACTTTTTTCCCATCGAATCATTGGCCCTTGCCCAACCACCTACACAACTCGAATGTGCTAAGGAATTAACATAAACAAACTTAACTACATTATTCAAAACTAAATCGTAAAGGCCACTACATGATCATTCCTTCCAGAGCAGCCTACCTGTTTTGCCATTCCGTACTCGTGGGCATAGTACGGTCACTGCTCCGCCCCATCAGTCTGTGTATTAAAGTTGAATGTTAATATCGTGTCAGTATTCAGAGGCCGCAGTCGGAGGGGCTGGGGGAGTCTGGGACACTTTCTGTGCACTTTTTCTGAGGGCCTGAGGGAAAGGGCCCTGGTTCGCACGAAAGTGCTGACGAGGGGCCCCGAGCGTGGCCTGAGCCTCCTGGGTCGCCCTCATTGAGCGCGTGAGGTTGACAAGAATCCACTTCCCGGCCTGCCGCCCGAGCACCTCCCGAGGATCTTGGCTGGCGCTCTCGCTGAGACGGAAACACTCACACTGGGAAGAGTTACTCCCGTATCTTCCCCCTCGACCTGGGGAGTGGACCGGCATGGCCACGGGAAGCCAGAAACTGAGGGCACTGGAACAGGGCTGAGACTGACCGGCTGGTTAATTCCCCAGACAGATGATTGAAGATTGGAGTTCGTGGGCTTTGAGGTCCATTTCTTTCCTCAAAATGGCTGTTCAATAAATACTAGCTTTGTGTATTTCACATGGGGCGGACGTCTCAGTCGGGCTGGCCTTGCCCGATACCTTGGCTAGTGACACCTGGGAAGGTACACGGTCCGTCTGCAGTGCCCTTGGGCCTGGCCGAGAGGGTCCCCACGTGGACCCTCAGGAGCCGCAGGATGAGTCATCTAGAGCCCTGGCTCTAGCTAACCTCCATCCTGGCAGGGCCTTCCCCAAAGGCCAGGCCTGCCCTCAGGCAGGGTTCGTAGGAGGCTTTTCTTCGGGGGCCCCCTCCTCAGAGCAGGCTGCTGCCAGGGACACCCCAGCCGGAGGACCCACAGAGGGGGCAGCAGGGGTGGAGGTGGGGCACGGCCAGTACCTGGACTGTAGGCTGGGGGGTCCACCCTTCTGATGGAACTCAGGCTGAGCAACCTTCCAGTAGGAGAGTATTTTATTGAACTCTTGGTTACTTTGGTTTACAAGCTTTAAAGGTACAGACCTGTGGGACACACACACACACACACACACACGCGCGCGCGCACACAGCATGAGTATGTGACATTTAGAAAATAAAGCACACGGCAGCTTGGTCCATAAATGTTAAAATGCCCAGCACCCGCCCAGCAGGTGTGGCTCAGTGGTTGAGCATCAACCCTGCACCAAGAGGTCGCTGGTTCGATACCCGATCAGGGCACATGCCCAGGTTGTGGGCCGGATCCCCAGTGGGGGGTGTGCAGGAGGCGGCCAATCGATGTTCTCTCTCATCGATGTTTCTCTCTCTCTCTCTCTCTCCCCCCCTCTCCCTTCCTCTCTCTCTAATATCAATAAAGAAAAATAAATTAAAAATAAAATAAAATAAAATGCCCAGCACCCTTCTCTCCTGAAACAAAGCTCAACTGCACCCTCCACAGGAAAGTACCTCAGAATTCAAACATACCGAGTTTGGTGAGTTGGGTCTAAGGAGGCAGGCTGGGACTTCTGGAGTTACCTTTCATGTTTTTTCTTTTTTATTGATTTGTCCACAGTAGTAAAAAAGCCATCAAATTTCTCCTTAACTCAGTATCATGTACGCCAGTGTAACAGGAGTAAATTTCTGTCTGTAAACTCAGGTGGGAATGAGAGAGAACTTATTTTTCCATTCTAATTATGAATTTTAAATTCTTTTATGAAGTATGATTTGGGTTTTGGGGGGGGGGGGGGAGCAGGGTCCCTTCTCCAACTTCCCCAGGGAAAGATTCCTTGTTTGTTCCGTGTGTGTGCCCATTCTTAAAACCAGGAACTGTATAATGATTGATGGAAAAGAGATCACATAAAATTGGAAATAATTAAATCAACTCTCCTAAATAATTCTTGGGTGCAAGAGGTAAAAGCAACTACAAATCAATGCTGTTTAGAAAACAGTGACCATGAGAGTGTTTCATTTCATCATTTATAGGACATAGCCAAAAGCGAGGGGTCAGGGGCTCCTCCTCTGACCCACCGCCTAACTAATGGCTTTACTGTGACGGTCATTACAGCTCCAATGTCTGTAAAGAGATATGACCTTGGCCTGGCCGATTTGGCTCAGGGGTTAGAGCGTCGGCCTGTGGTCCAGAGAGACCCGGGTTCGGTTCCCGCTAAGGGCGCGTACCTCAGTTGCAGTTAGTCCCCGGCCCTGGTTGGTTGTGCGGGTGGCAGCCACTCGATGTGTCCCTTTCACGTCGGATGTTTCTCTCTCTCTCTCTTCCTCTCTCTCCCTCCCACTCTATCTGAACAAAAAAAAAGGAAAAATGTCCTCAGGTGAGGATAAAAAAAAAAGAGAGAGAGAGATATGACCTTAACTTTGTACTCCAGGCGAGTGACGAGGGTGGAAATCAGACACGGACGAACACAGCACCAAGCGACATGAACAGGTTTATTTGAGACTTGAATACAGCCGGCTCCAGCCCTGGGGACCTCACTCCAACTTTGCAGCGAGAATCGCCTCCACGCAACCAGAGGAGACTCGGTGGTATCTCCGTGTTTTCCGTTCGTATGGATAGTCTTCCCACTTCCAAGCTAGCTGCTCTCATCCACACAAACCTTCGCACATTGTTGAAACTTTTCACGCAAGCCCGTGACATTGCACCGTAACACAGTGTATTGACCATGCCCGTGTAACACAGTGTAGCGACCACGCCCGTGTAACACAGCGTAGCGACCACGCCTGTGTAACACAGTATATCGACCAAGCCCGTGTAACAGTGTGTCGACCAAGCCCGTGTAACACAGTGTAGCGACCACGCCCGTGTAACAGTGTATTGACCAAGCCCGTGTAACACAGTGCATCGATCAAGCCCGTGTAACACGCGCACTATGTGCATGTCCGTGTCACGCCGACCGCCTTCGCCCACTTCCCAGCACAGCGCAGTGGGCTTCCTCCCGTGCACCGTCCAGCATTTTCTTTCTTTTTTTTTTTTTTTTATCCTCACCCGAGGATATTTTTCCATTTTTTGTACAGATAGAGTGGGAGGGAGAGAGAGGAAGGGAGAGAGAGACAGAAACATCGATGTGAAGGGACACATCGAGTGGCTGCCACCCGCACGACCAACCAGGGCCGGGGACAAACTGCAACCGAAGTACGTGCCCTTAGCGGGAACCGAACCCGGGTCTCTCCGGACCGCAGGCCGACGCTCTAACCGCTGAGCCAAACCGGCCAGGGCCCGTCCAGCATTTTCTATTCGTTCCCGTGACCAATGCTGTTCTGAACTCTGAGGCGCCCTGTGCGGCCAGTAACTGTGGCTAGATCAGATCTTTCCCTCTGTGAGCGTCATTAGGGTCACAAATTCAACAAAAACCCTCCTTCCTAGAAAAATGCATGTACCCACATATACACAGAATCCCGCACACAATTTAAGGAGGTTCTAGACCTTTCTGAATCCCATCTACAGGTCTTAGGATTAAAAACTCTCCTAACACAGCATTCCCACCATAACTCATGACACAGAGAAGACCTGGCCGGGGCCGGGGCCGGGGCCAGAATTGGAGGAGGGGACGTCTCTGAGGGGACACATTCTCAGAAGTATGTAGGGAGCAAAAGTGGCAGGGTGCACACTAAACGGTCTATAGTGGCTCAGAGGTTGAGCATTGACCCTGCACCAAGAGGTCGTCGGTTCAGTTACTGGTCAGGGCACATACCCAGGTTGTGGGCCCGGTCCCCAGGGTGGGGCATGCAGGAGGCGGTTAATGTTCTCGCTCATCGATGTTTCTCTCTCTCCCTCCCTCTCCCTTCCTCTCTAAAATCAATAAAGGAAAAAAATATATTTTTTAAGTCTATAAAATGTACAAATTCCTCTGAAAATCAGCAAGAACAAGCCATGGACGCTACTACTTGCCGCTGAAGATGTATCGACTAGCAAATGCCTGAACCCGAGCAATGCAGGCTCTGGTGGGGGGCGCCGCCCACTGGTTCCCCAGCCCCTGCTGGCGTGGCTGGAAGGAGGCCTGGGCTCTCTGCATTCGCTCACGAGCATTGAACATGTTCTAGAGGCGGGGTGATAAAAAGCGCCTCCCAGAGGCTTCTGCGCACTCCTTGGGGCGTAGGGTCGGGGGCCACCCTTCCTGGCTCCTGAGTTGACTGCGAGGGACCTCTGTCCTGCCCGTCAGCTTGGACCCAGCGCTCCGTCCAGCCATCAGTTTCCATCACGAATCCCGCTCAGACCAAGCATCCTGAGACTTCAGGGAAAGGTTTGTGGTTCTCGGGGATCGGGTGCGGGAGCATGGGCGTTTACATCACCCTGATTCCATCCACTGGGCCCCTCTCTCCGCCTCCCTTCTCCGCTCCCCTGTTTCCTTGTCCCGGCCTATCCTGGGGGTGGGGCAGGGGCTCAAGCTCTTCTCCCTCCGACCCTGTGGCGCAGTTCAGCCCCTTCCAGTCCTACTGCTGAGTTCAGACGCCCGGACCCAGCATGGTGTTCGGCAGAACAGGAAGGGCCCCAAGGAACACGCTCGTCTCCCGACAGGCAAAGGTGATCGTCACTGTCGTCTGACTGAACGTGGGCACTCCCACCTGCTGAGCTGGGCATCTCCAGACCCATCTCGGAGACGGGAACGGGAGGTCCCACAGGGACCGCTGCACCGCGCCCTCCCCTGACCCCTCCGCCCATCCCTTCCCTGGGTCGAGCTGACCACTGAGTCCTTTTTCTACCTGTTTCTGATCTGCTTCCCATTCACCTCATTTTTCAAATTTCTGAGAACAGCAGCAAGTCGTTAAGGAAAAAATGCCTAATAATTGCATTTTTCAGGATAACAGAACCAGGGGCTCAGCGGTCCCCCGGAAGGCCGCCTGGCTCTGCTCACACACCACGAAGAAGCCCCAGCGGTGGCCTGGGCCCCTTCGCCCACTGCAGGCCACGTGGCCACTGTCAGGCTCTGACTGGAGCCCTTCCTACCCTGGAGGTGCCACCCGCCGCTCACCGGGCTCCTGTCCCACACTGCGAGTGAGCCTTGCCTCCCTCACACAGCCTCAGGCACCAGGCTGTGGGATGCAGACAGCCCCTCCCAGCCAGGGCCTAGCCCAGGGCTTGCCTGCAGGCACCTCAGGTCACAGGAATGACCACAGTGGGTCCACAGGGAATGCGAACACATCGAACACATCGCCAGCGTGGAAGAGTCCCCAGGGCAGAAGGCGTGGGAGCCCTGGGCGGGTGCCAACCATGGAGACAGCCACCGAGCAGGGCTGTCCCGGGCAGGGCGTGCTCCCTCCCGTCTGCAGGCCCCCCTCCTCCGTCAGGAGTGACGCAGCCGTCCTTACGTGCTCGGGCGTGAGCCCGGTTTGCTGGGAGTCCCCACGCAGGCCTGTCGTCCCCACTCAAGTACTGACAGCACCCGCCCCTGTGCTCGCATAGGAGCTATATGGTCACCCCGGGCACGATGCACAGGCCAGCCCCGACACACACACACACACACACACACACCACTGAATTCACAGCCACAGTGAGGCGCAGAGCCCTGTTATAAAGTGATTTTATTAAATTGATTTGGACATACTGTAGGTCAAATAATATTTTCTGAAGACAACAATTATGAACTTTAAAGCTCGACATAAAATTAGTAGCTTCCAAAGTGTTAGTCGTATTCCCAGCAACAGCATGATAAAATAATTCAACTATGTAGAAATATAGAACTCTAGGACTAGCTGGAAACTCAGAATCGTGAGCCTAACATCCTCGTTTTGTGAGAAAACTAGACTCAAAGGTTAAGTGATTTGCCCAAGCTCACATACCTAATAGTAATAAAGCTAGAAATCAAACCAATTTTTCCTAAAACTAAAACTCTTATCAATGATATTTCAACTGGCTCTCTATCAACTAAAAGTCTAGGCTTCTCTACCGCTTCTCGTGCTGGACATGAGTGATGAGACGCTACAGTAACCCGTGCTCGAGGGACCGGGCCTGGGAGGGCTCTGTCCGGGCCTGCTCCAGCCCTCCCTGGTGACGAGGGGGACGCAGGAGAAGTGACTGCCCGGAGGCTGGTTCACGACGCCTGGTGTCAAACCCAGACAGCGGCCGGTGACCCAAGTCCCCCCTCGGCTCATGGCCGCCCACAGAACCAGGTCTCCTCTCCAGTCCCCCTCGTGCGCCGGGGCTCTGCTTACACAGAACCCCTTCCAGTCAAACAGGAGAAAATCAAACGTGAGAAACTCAAGCTTTGTTTCAGCGTTTCCATGACTACTTTGGGTGGTTCCTTTCCCAGCCTCTGTGACAGCGCAGACACATGGGCACATGGCCACCCGTTTCAGAGCTTCAAAGACCCTTGATTTCCCCCCGACTTCCTGAGCGAAAGGACTACATGTGGGCAGTGGATGCAAACAGGAACGAGAAGAGAAACAAAGTTGGAGTCACTGTTTGCTCTCCTCACTGGGGATTCTTGGTCTCAACATTCCTCGAGCTCTTCCACATGAGTTTTAAGTACCAACCCAGCCCCCCCAAAAAAAGGCCTATAAATGTCAGATACGAAGCAGCTCGGCGCCCGCCTGCTGCTCACTACTCCGCCCCACCGCCATCCCACCAACTCCAGCAGGTCCCCAGGGCCGTGCCGCTCACCGCCACTCTCGGAGGGCCTCGCTCGCCTGACTGCTACCTAAGGATGCCCCACCCCCACCCCGCCCCACCCCTCTAACTCATCACCCTAGTTTATTTTCTTCATAGCACTTAATCACTATCTCAAACTACGTTATTTGTTTACTTGCTTGTCGCCTGTCTCCTTCACCAGGAGTGAACTCCGTGAGTGGGGCCCTGTCTGTCACTCAGTGGTATTCCCGGACGTGGGAGGTGTCCAATCAACACTTGATGAATGAAGGGAAGGACAATCAGCACGGACACCGTGCCTAGAAAGGAACTGACATGGAACCCTCACGGAAGGGCCGCGAGGACGCCTCTCGTAACTGCCACGCCCCAGAGACCACCAGTGACTCCGCCACCTCCTGGCTGCCTGCAGGGTGGGGCGCTGTGACAGGAGCCCGGGGGCCTTCGGACGCAGGAAAGTTCTAACTGTGCTTCTCCCTCCTGCTATTTACATTCAGCTACTGCCAAAAATTCAAGTGAAAAACATGTGATGCGGCCACTAGAAGAGTAAGTCTAACAGAAACGCAGTGATTAGAAGAATCCACAAAATTAAAAGAACAGCTCGAGGGCACGTGTCTGCCAGCGATTCCTCATCAACTGGTGGGACTTCCGAGTCACCTAAAACCTAAAATGAAATTTAACGCCATCTAGGAAGGGTGGGTATTTATGAGTATTCTGAGGACATACAGGCAGTGGGTTCAGAAATAATGGGGTCTATGGAAAGGTAGGCAGGGGCTGAATCGAGTGGAACCTCAGAAATACCAGAGCGCTGTCGTGGTGGGAGCTGTCCGTTCCAAATGCCTGATTAACCGATATGCCTGAATCAAGAGAAGGGGCTGAGCTCCCGAAGAAGCAGCTGGGCAGCTACAGCTGGGGAAGCGTCCAGAGGGTGACTGGGAGGCTGGGCGTTGGCCAGGGTTCCCTGTGTCATATGCAACTACCGAGGCATCGTGCCGGGGCCCCAGGAATGCACACCCCCGTTTTCATAGATGGGGAAACATGGGCCCTCAAATCCCATCTTGGGCAGACACCTGGAGGGATTCGACTCAAAGTCAAGGTGTGGAGCACCCTTGGCGTGGATGAAAACACTCAGCCTCCCGCACGCCTCTTCAGAAAGAATGTTCTGCTGGGGCTTCCTGTAAAAATTTCTTGGGTCAATGCAGGTATTTATAGGGTTTCCTTCCTAGTGGCACTTATGGGTTTTAAGATTTTTCACTATTAGCAAAATGCTTTATATAACTGATATTTTGAGATGGTTTCTTTCCTTTGTGTGCACTCTCTGGTGAATGCAGAGGCTGGTGCTCTGGCTGAAGGCCTTCCCACACTCGTCGCATTTAAAAGGCTTCTCCCCAGTGTGCACTCTCTGGTGGATGCAGAGGCTGGAGCTCTGGCTGAAGGCCTTCCCACACCCACAACACCTGTAGGGCTTCTCCCCAGTGTGCACTCTCTGGTGGATGCAGAGGCTCGAGCTCTGGCTGAAGGCCTTCCCACACTCATAACACTTGTAGGGCTTCTCTCCCGTGTGGACCCTCTGGTGCATGCAGAGGCTGGAAGTGTGCCTGAAGGCCTTCCCGCACTCTTCACACTTGAAGGGCTTCTCTCCGGTGTGGACCCTCTGGTGCATGCACAGGTTGGAACTATTGCTGAAGCCCCTCCCGCACTCACTACAGACATAGGGCTTCTCACCTGTATGGACTCTCATGTGAATCTGAAGGTGTGAGCTCCAATTGAAGGCTTTGCCACACTCATAACATTTATAGGGTTTCTCTACTGTGTGGATTTTCTTGTGTCTGTTGAGTTTGGTTGTGGTACTAAAATCCTTACCGCAATCATCACACTTATAGACCTTCTCTCCTGTGTGGTCTCTCCAGTGAATGTGCAGCTCTGATATGTGAAAGAAGCCCTTGTCACACTTGTCACACTTGTGGGGCTTCTCGGCAGTGTGGACTTTCTGGTGCATGAATAGATCTGCTCTCTCAGAGAAAAACTCCCTGCACATGGGGCACTTGTAGATCATGTTTCCTATTTGGTATCGGGACTCCGAGGGGGCTCGACTACAGCTCAGGGCTGGGCGGCCCCGCCTTCATTTGGCCATCACGGCAGCTTCTCTCAGGCTGGCTCTGCTGGGGAGGGCGCAGGTCGGCCTAAGCTTCTCCCTGCCTGTCTTTCTACGGAAGGCTTCTTCCTGCATAGTGTTCCTCACTCAGTGTGGCTGGTTATACAGTGACATTTACTCCCATGTGAATGCTGGAACTCAGTAACACAGAACTGTCTTTCAGGTCCTGAGTTGTCAACATTCCAAGGGGCTCCTGAGGTGCAAACCTTTGCGTCTTTAAGCCCCTGGAAGCTGCCTCTTGTAGGACAGTCTCGAACTTCTCACTTGCAGAGAGAGGACGGCACAGGGGCCCTTGTAGTCGAGGGCGAGATACTGCGCGCTGGTCTCGGTGCCCTGCAGGCTCCCCTTGGAGAGTCAGTCTGACGTTCTGCCTCCTGCACATCAGATGGGAGCCTTCCCAGGAAGCAAGCTCCTCAGGTCCAGGTGTGCGGCTCTGCCCTCCCGAGGATCCCTGCACAGGTATCCCTCCCCTCACCTGCAACAGAAACAGAAATGAACACAGTGAAAATGCCTTTCTGTCCAGAAAACCGCTATTGATTCCATAATTAATCTGACCTAAGTGTGAGAGCAGCAACACAGACCTTTACTGATCTTGAGAAAGAGGCTCTTATCTTCTGAGAGCAGTGTCCTTGGACTTGCAGGGCTGAAGAAGAGAATTTGCAATGTCATGCTCCTGTTCACAGCCCAGGGCAAATGCAACACAAGTGCCTGCGGCAGCTATCCGGACAGCGGGGCTCTGCTGGAAGAGGGGGTCAGCTATCCGGACAGCGGGGCTCTGCTGGAAGAGGGGGTCAGCTATCCGGACAGCGGGGCTCTGCTGGAAGAGGGGGTCAGCTATCCGGACAGCGGGGCTCTGCTGGAAGAGGGGGTCAGCTATCCGGACAGCGGGGCTCTGCTGGAAGAGGGGGTCAGCTATCCGGACAGCGGGGCTCTGCTGGAAGAGGGGGTCAGCTATCCGGACAGCGGGGCTCTGCTGGAAGAGGGGGTCAGCTACCTGGACAGGGGGGCTCTGCTGGAAGAGGGGATCAGCTATCCGGACAGCGGGGCTCTGCTGGAAGAGGGGGTCAGCTATCTGGACAGGGGGGCTCTGCTGGAAGAGGGGGTCAGCTATCTGGACGGCGGGCTCTGCTGGAAGAGGGGGTCAGCTATCTGGACAGGGGGGCTCTGCTGGAAGAGGGGGTCAGCTATCTGGACAGCGGGCTCTGCTGGAAGAGAGGGGTCAGCTATCTGGACAGCGGGCTCTGCTGGAAGAGGGGGTCAGCTATCTGGACGGCGGGCTCTGCTGGAAGAGAGGGGTCAGCTATCTGGACAGCGGGGCTCTGCTGGAAGAGGGGGGTCAGCTATTGGACATGGGGCACTGCTGGAAAATGGGGGGTCCTCAAAGGCTGAGTGGGCACGAGCAGCAGCCGCCTATATAAAGGACAAGAGGGGCCCTGGCCAGTTTGGCTCAGCCATTACAGCGTCAGAGAGTCCCGGGTTCGGTTCCCGCTAAGGGCATGTACCTTGGTTGCAGTTTGTCCCCGGCCCCGGTTGGGGTCATGTGGGTGGCAGCCACTCCATGTGTCTCTCACATCGATGTTTCTCTCTCCCTTCCTCCCTCTCCCCCTCCTGCTTTGTCTGAAGATGAACGCAAAAATGTCCTCAGGGGAGGATGAAAAAAAAAAAAGGACAAGAGAGGAACTATCTCCACTTTGAACTTCAGAAGGGACGATGTTGCTTCCGGAGCTGAAACGCTCTCTGGGCAGCCTTCACTCTACAGACGAGGGGCTGGTGAGGGAGGGAGGTGGTGTGGGGCCAGGCGGTGAGCCTCTGGAAGTCTGGGGAGCAGGGGGGAGAGCAGGAGCTGTATGAACGAAGTGGAGCACAGGAGCAGAGGGTCCGATTGAGTCCCACCGAGCATGCCACCCAGCGCTTCGACAGGGTTCTGTCAGGCAGCCGGGACATGCAGACGTCCTGCCCCTCAGAGAAGCGAGTGACGTGCTGCCAGTCAGTTGAGATGGGGACCGGCACACCTGGGAACTCAAGGACAGATGTCTGGGTGCAATTAGCTTCCTTCCTGAGGTGCGGCTGCAGGGCTCCCAGCACCCACCAGCCACCGACCCCCGCGTGCGGCCTGGAGCTGTCCACGTGTGACCCAGTGAGCAGAAAAGCACATGGAACAAACAGCAAAAGCTGATGGTTCTGAACCCGGGTACATAGGAGTGGGCACACTGTTACTTCCTCGCCTTCCGAGTTTATTTGAAATTCCCCATAACAGAAAGAAAGAAAACCGGTGAGCCTGTGCTTACCAGATGGTCCCTGTGGGAAGACCTGAAGCCAGGGGAGACAAGCAGCCTCCCCGCACCGAGCTCAGCCAGGGCCTCCCACCCCGCACCCGGCAGGGCTGGCAGGGTGTGCTCACAAGTCTGTCAGCAGCTCGGCCACCTTGGCAGAAGCTCTATCCTCTGACCAAAACATCCTGTTCTCCCAGCTTTCAGATCCAACAGGACCTCCAGTCTCTCTGTCCTTTCTGCCCCACTAGCTGGCCCGTGGCCTCTGCGTCCTGTCTTCCTGGCTCAGACTCCGCCCCCCGCGCTCCCAGCCAGGCTCGGGCTCTGCAGCACTGAGAACAGCTCTCATCCAGGCTGCGGTGGCCTCTGCAGGGGCACTGTCCTGGCTGCTGGACGGACCGTGGACCATGTGCCACACTGTCTCCCTGGCCTGCACAACATCCCCTGCCCGCCATCCACCCACCTCTCCCTGTTGCCTTCACTGGAGACTCCTTGACCTCTGCTCAACTTCTAAAGGTAGGGGTGCTCCCGGGCGCCACCTGGAGACCCCTCTTCTGCATCGACCACCTCTCCAGGTGCGTCACCTCAGTCACACTGTGAGCTTGGCTCCCCAGCTTCACCTCCAGCCCTGGCTATTCCCATTTTTGCCACGAGCACCCCAAATAACCTTCCCAACCCAACCCCCACAATGGCTCCTTCCTCAGCTTCCCCATCTTGGCACACTGCACTGACTAGCACCCACCCAGGTCGGCCAGCCCCGCTTCCCCCGGCCCCACCTGCGAACCCTCCCCATCAGGACATCCCCACCCGCCCACCTGGCTGTGCGCAGACTGTCCGCGTGCTCTCCATCACGTCTGTGTCGTTCCTGCCCCTCCCTCCCTGCCTCAACCTCCCAACACTCTTTCCGTGCATGTGCCCTGCGGGCTGGCAGGCGCTGGCCACTGGCTCTGCCCGGTCTCCCCTCCCCCACACCCTGGCCACCGCACACCACTCTGCCTTTGTAGTCCTCAAACCTGCCGAGCACGTTTGTCCTGGCACCTCGGCCCACGCTTCGACCTGACTGCCAGGGAGCTGGCGTCTTCCCACACTCCGGTCTCAGCAGCAGACGGCCACCCCGAGTCCTGGCCGAGAACTCGGGAGCCTTCTGAGGACACCCAGCACCCCGACGGCCGGTGCACCCACTGCACCAGGGCCACCACCTGCTCGTCCGAGGACGTCTCGGCCGCCCTTTCCTTTTCCAGTTTAGTGTGTTCTCTCAACTCGGACTGCTGGCTCAGCAAACCCAACGTCGTTTGAAAACAACTACATCTTTACATAAAAAACCAGTGAAAAGGACCCCTCTTCTTGTTTTTGAAAAAGCACAACTTCCCTGACGGTGAGGCACCTCTGAGGTCTCGCAGGTCTGCCCACAGCTCTCAGATGACAGCTGGGGTTTTGGAAAACGTGTCTGCACCGTGAGCTCTGCGCTTTCCCACCAGGTGAAGACCTCCAGCGAGCAGGCGCGGACGCCGACACAGTGGTGTGGACACGCACGGGAGGTGTGAGTGCCTGCGAGCTCCCTGCAGCCGGCGCACGGTGTTTCCCGAAGCCAGCGGGGGGTGAAGGTCATGGTGAGACCAGTGTGCCCCACACCCCAGAGCAGACAGCTCCCAGACTGGGTCTCAGGCTACACCTTGGTCATAAGAGCTGACCACTGTCCAGCAGCGGTGTTGCGGCACCAATGAGCCTACAGCTATCTGAAGAGGCCTCTGAATCCCGTCTCCAACCACCGCACCTGGGTGAGGCCCATGCCTTCACTTCAGCCACAACAACACACTGCAGAGCCTGAACACAGGGGCAGATGTCTTACTCAAGCCTCACACATGTATTTATTTTTCTTTATTGATTTGAGAGAGAGAAGGGGAGAGAGAAACATCGATGCCGCCTCCTGCAGCCCCACTGGGGATCAGCCCACAAGCCAGGCACATGCCGACTGGGAATCGAACCAGCAACCTCTTGGTGCAGGGTCAGCTCACCCGAGCCACACGGCCAGGCTCCCCATACATTCAAAGACAGTTGCCAAAGTGTGAATACTGCTGCTCTTCTTGCTAAATATTTTGTTGCACAAAATAGATGTTTTTTCATAAAAATGTCATTTATGTTGATATGTGAAAGTCTTACCGTCACATTCAAATAAACTAGTTACTAAATGACTGTGACATCCAGTTTCACTCCTGTTAGGGTGCTGGGTGCCTGAAGCCCACACACACGGAAAGTTCCGTGGGTGCAAAGGCTCCAGAGAGCAGAGAGGTCGAGGTCCCCTCACGCCCAGATCTAAAGCTGGAAGTGTGCGAACAAGCTGCCGGTGAGCTTCCTTGTGGCTAGTTACTTCCATCACCAGCCATTCTGATTCTGGATGCAAGAAAATGCCCCTAAATTCCTCCAAAATAACCCCAAATCTAGTTTCGTACACGAGAGGACGGGAAGTGAACACTGGAGGCAAACTCTCCACAGACAGGTGTTCACAGGACTCTGAACCGCCGTCAGGCCCCGCCCTCCCCACGTTCCTGCGGGACTGGGATCCAGTCCAGCACCACGCTGATGTCTGACACTGTCCCCTGGACACAGATGCCCCTGTGCATAGGAGAACACGGAAAGTGGTCCCAGCCTGGCCAGGAGCTCCTCTTCACACATTATCAGGAAGCCCAAGAAGTCAAAACCATCAGATATTAACCAGGCAGCAGTCCAGCTCCCAGGGGGGTGAGGCCTCTGCTCAGCCTTGTCCACAGGCTGGGCCATCTGGTGCCTGGTACCTGCACACGGCCAAGGAGCAAGGCTCAAAGATCATCTGTCTGTTCAAGGCCACCGCCCTGCCCGCCTCCGGGGCCTGGGCACCTCCTCACTGCACCATCAGAAAAGCCCACTTGAAAATACACAGAGGCCCTGGCCGGGTAGCTCAGTGGGTTAGAATGTCATCCCCATAGGTCAAGGCTGCAGGCTCCATCCAGGTCAGGGCACACACCAGAGCCACCCAATGAACGCATACATGAGTGGGACACTAAATTGGTGTTTTTCTTTCTCTCCAATCAATCAATCAATCAATCAATAAAAAGTAATAAAAAGAAAATACGCCTAACAAGATATAGAAAGACTTAGCTGCTCAAGCTACCCAGGCCCAGTCCATTTACCTCGGCTCCATTGTCTGTCCCAGAACTGCCCAGGACTATGGGAGGCCACCACCACTGGTCCTGGAGTGGAAGGCCCTCTGCGACCCCACGCAGGCCCCCAGCCCCAGCAGCCCTTCACAGTCCCACGTTCACTAGCACCCCGCTTCCAGAGAGCAGAGCTGCTGCCCTCGTACCATCCCTCTGCACGGCCCCGGGCCACCTCGGCGTCATGGCCACAGTGAAGCCCCGCCCGATAGGGCCCTAGACGCACCACAAAGGCCTCCTGGTCACTCCTCACACCTCACCAGCCGCAGGGACAACACCCAGCGCACTGTGGGCCCGGGCCCAAGCACGTGCCATTACCCGGGTCTCAGCCCCCACCCAGCATGCCCAGCTGCTGATGGATTCCGGGTCCCTACTCACCCACGGCCTGCTGGGGTGTTTACGCACCACCATCACTGGAGCGCCCCGAGCAGGCTCCTCAAAGAGCCGGCCGGTCCGGCCTGGGCTGTGATCCAGCAGCCTCTGCGGACTGCCTCACCGTGCCTCAGGCACCGCCCTCCCTCCACCGAGGCCGTGCGGCTAAGCCCGGGCTCTGGGTGTCGGTGAGCTTCGGGGAGAGCCGCTTTTACTTCTGTCCTCAGGAAGCTGCTCTTCCTGTGGTCTGGCCCGACGGCTCCTGAGCTAGGAATGACCACTCAAACCGTGAAACCAGCTCCAGAGAAGGGCACAGAAAGTAAGGACGGAGCGATGGCAGGTTCTCTCCTGGGTCCAGTGAGGACGGCACAGGCGTCCCTTCCCCAGCTCCCGCCCAGCCACGTCCTCCCCAACAGTGAGCCAGCTGCGCAGACGACTGCGGGCCTGGGCTCTGCCCTGCTCCGCTCGGGCTCCTCTGGAAAAACAGGTAATAATGTTTACGGCACTTTGCTGTGATAATTAAAGAGGATAATGAATGTGAAAGTACCTATCAGAGTGCCCATAGCACAGCTGAGGCTAAATAAATATGAGTTTCCTTATTTCCCTTATTTTAATGAGCGACTGACACACCCACCCGTTTCCACTGCCCACGCAGAGGTCCCAGGCCTGGAGGGCGGCCTCCCTGTGCGAACAGCACGGCTCAGGCCCACAGGACGGTCTCCCTGCCTCCCTTCCCACGCAGTGTTCCCTCCTGGCCCTGTGTAGTCCCAGGACTGTTTGGGAACACATCTGACTTCAGGGACACGTCTTCACAGCGGGGCTCCATGACCGCGTTCCCCAACACTGCACATGCACCTAAGTGATGGTACGCCCAGTGACGCGCTCTGATGGCGGCCCCTGAGTGAACGCTGTGCGCAGGCCCCGGCCCATCATCCAGCTGACTGACTCACGGGCACCAGGGGGCAGTCACTGGCGGGCAGAGCACAGGACTGCAGCCAAGTCCTAATGCGGCTCCTGATCGCTCCCCAGCTGCGTGACTGCCAGGCAGCCACCCCGAAACCTAGAGGCCCACGGCCCCACATAGGCGTCATCTCCCTCACTGGGCGGGGAGAGAGCTGCGGAGCTCAGCCCCTCAGGAAGGGGACACGGAGGGACTGAGAAAACATGGAACCCTTCCAGGACACACGCCGGACACACGCAGGCGCCCTGAGCACAGAGGGGACGTCTGCCCTCTGCTGACTCTGTGGGTCCATGTTCCTCAAGGGACAGCGCGGCCAGGCCAGGGGTCCTGCTCCAAGGTGGGGGTGGGGGTCCTATTCTGGGCAGCAGGGGCTGGGTGGTCGGCTGGGGAGGTAGCAGGAGGCTGGGGAGATGAGCACCAATGCCTCTCATCTGAGAGGACGACTCTGTACTGCACTCGCTCCCTCCTCCTCCTGCCAGGAACAGTAAGGCCCAAGTGGACAAAGTCCACGTCCTCGAAGACAAGGAGCAGACGCCGCACCCGGAGTGGAAGCAAGAGAGCTGCCTGGCTCACTGGGGAGGAAGGACACGCTGGGCCCGGCAGTCTTGACAGAAATGGAAGTGGGCTCTAGCAAGACTGTCCTCAGTGACCCTGGCAGGACAGAATGTTTGGGATTTGGGTTTTGGCTAGGTTTTTTTTAATGCATTTTCAAAATTATGGTTAAAAAATTAGCATCTTCATCATTTCTTAAAAAATCTTCACCTGAGGATATTTTCCCACTGATTTTCAGATAGGGAAGAAGGGAGGGAGGAAGAGAGAAAACACTGATGTGAGAGACACATCGAGTGGCTGCCTCCCACATGACCCCAACAGGGGCCAGGGATCAAACCTGCAACCCAGGTACGTGCCCTTGACCAAGAATCAAATGTGTGACCCTGCAGTCCACAGGCTGACGCTCTAACCACTGACCAAACTGGTCAGTGCAACAGCTTCACCATTTTTAAGTGTCTAGTTCAGTAGTGTTACAAGTGTATTAATATTATTTTGAAAAAAAACCTCTAGAACTTTTTCATCTTGCAAAGCAATCACTGTCCCCACTGACCAACGCCCCCTCCCCCGCCCTGCAGCCCGCAACTGCAGTTCCGCACTTCCTGTCTCTATGAATTGCTACTTTAAGTGCCTCAAGTACCGGTGGCCTTTAGACCCGAGTCGCAGCTCGGAACCTGCGCTGCTCAGGAACCAAAGCTCACACGGGAGGGGGCGGGGCCCACTGGCCCAGGAAGCTCACATGGGGAGGGGGCTGTGGGCCGCAGGCCCGGGAAGAGCAGCTGGCTTCTCCCAGCACAGACTCACTCGGAGCCCTGCACGTCCTGAAAGCGGGCAGACCTGGCCATCGGCACTCAGGACTGTCAGGGACAGAAACTTGTCGCCGCCTGTCTGGAGGCCAGAGCAGGGCTACAGCAAACACGCAGAACATCAGTGCTCGGGCTTTGACTTGGGAGGACTGGCACTGGGGGGTAATCAAGGTCATTTCTGAAATGCATGGTCTTAAAGACATCTCAGATTTGGCCAGCGGTCTTCCTTCTAGGGGCTCCAGGTGGAAAACGAAGGGACACCCGGCGGTCACCAGGCCTGTAAACCAGTTCCTGCTGCAGCAGTCAACAAGCCCGGCTAGATCAGGTGGAGGACTCCTTTCCCTGTATCAGTGATAACCTTGGGCTGAGACCAAAGTAAGCGCTGCATGAACAGGAATCCGCACACCACTCCACCTCCACCTCGGACCTCTCACCCACGTCCGCACAGCAGGGTGCAGACAGAGGGAGGGAGGGTGTCAGCCACTCAAGAAGACAGCCTCGTCTCCACCCTGCAACTGTCCCTCGAGGCCAGAGGTATGGAGACGGGTTCTCTCTTGCTCCCAGCGGTACAGCTCTAG
The DNA here is from genome assembly GCF_014108415.1 of Molossus molossus. Taxonomy (NCBI): domain Eukaryota; kingdom Metazoa; phylum Chordata; class Mammalia; order Chiroptera; family Molossidae; genus Molossus; species Molossus molossus. The sequence goes on along the minus strand of NW_023425358.1, from coordinate 36,017,478 downwards.
CAGGGGTGTGAGCCGTGGAGCCCAGACTGCAGGCTCAGCCAGGGTCCTCGATCTCAGCCACGCCCGATGAGACACACAGACGCCCGCCCCAGGGAGGGCTCCTGCTATCTTCCTGACTTAAGTCAAAGGGGAAAAACCATTAAAAAATGATCACAAATAAAAGGCTCTAAAAAAAGCAGCGGGAACCATGCTTGTGCCGGAGACACAGCGCCCTCAGGATCAGGTCCGTACAGGGGCCAGCACTGAACCAGACCCGGGTCAGAAGCCTTCCGAGAACTCTCACAGGCTGCTGTTGAGTCTTGGGGAAACACCAGAGCGAGTGGAGAGCACACTCGGCTGAAAGGCCAGTCTGGCACCGCAGGGAAGAGCGGGACAACGGGGAAGGACAGCACGGCGCGGGTCCAGGGCCAGCAGAGGAAGCGGGCGGCAGGGTGGAGCTGCAGGGACCCAGGGTTCCCGTGGCGTCGGAAACCCGGCTGCAGAGGAGTAGAGGTGTCCTCTGTCCTCAGACGTCAGGGAGGGCGTCAAGGTCTAGCAGCCCAGGGCTCAGGCTCGAGCCGGCTCCAGGGACGGCTTCAGTTTGGAACTGCTGAGGGGATTCTCCGTGCAGACAAGAACGGAGCAATGAGGGGAGAACTTACCGCGGTGCCAGCAGTCGAAGCCCCAGACCTCCCGGAAGAGGCAGGGCCGCAGTGGTCAAAGGCTCCAGGCGCCTGGGGTCCTGCTGGTGGAGAAACGCAGAGAGTCTGCATCGTGGAGAACTTGGGACCACAGAGTTTTTTGGGAACTCTTACAAAGGTGGGGTCCTAGCTCAGAAGATAAGGCAGACCCACTTAAATTCGGGGTTTATGTAAATCTATGGGATCCAAGGCATGTAGGGCCAGAGAGGGGAGGAGCACACCTGAGAAACCTCAGCAGGAAAAGCCGGACAGCACCCACACCTCGCTCCACGTCCTCACGTCAGCCTCCTGACAGCAAGGCCGTCCAATGGACAACCTGCAGGTGAGGAGGGTTCAGCCCGTTCTCCAGCTGACTCCGCAGTGAGGGCAGAACGGAGGGCACGGACTGGCCTGCAGTCAGGGTCAGTCCCGGGCTCACCACACCCCAGCCGCACCACCTTTCGCCGAAGGCCTTAATGGAGTCCGTGGAGACAACAAAGGCACCTGACCTCATAAAGTAACCGTACGTGGTAGTTTAAGGATTAAATAAGTTAATGCATGAGAAGTACTTAAAATAGTGCCTGGAAAATCTTAAGTGCTCAACAAAGACTAGCTGTCATCATTATTATTTAATTTATTCCACTTACTACCCCTCCACCCCACTATTTTTTATAATTGCTAAGAGTCACTGGGGACAGAGTTTAAGATCTATTTTTAAGTTTAGGAAACATCACTTCTTGGGAAGTTTGTCACATATGAAGGGACTTAGGTATCAAAATGCTGCCATCTTGCCCTGGCTGGTTTGGCTCAGTGGTTAGAGCGTCGGCCTGTGGACCAGAGAGTCCCGGGTTCAGTTCCCCCCAGCTAAGGGCACGAATCTCGGTTGGAGTTTGTCCCCGGCCCCGGTTGGGGTTGTGTGGATGGCAACTACTCGATGTGTCTCTCTCACATCGATGTTTCTCTCTCACATCAATGTTTCTCTCTCTCTCTTCCCCCCTCTCTCCCACTCTATCTGAAGATAAATGCAAAAATGTCCTTGGGTGAGGATAAAAAATTTTTTTAAAAAAATGCTGCCATCTTGACATTCAGATGGGACATTTAGTTTCTATTCTAAATTCTGTCAATCTGGGGATAGTAGTAAATTACCACGTGACCACACAGATCCCCAGAACTTGGAGGGAAAGGAACTATGTGGAAGACAGGAGGCAGATTGCCCGACTTTGCTAACAGCGGCCTGAAGTAAGAGAACCATTCTCAGCACCAGCCACGGCCGTGGGAAATGGCGCCACGGGATGGCCAGCGGCCGTGCGGTGCCCGAGACCGACACGGGAGGGAAGCGGAGAGTGAACGGCTCGCCACGCAGTCAGGGGCTGGGGTTTCTGTGAGGGAACACTCTCCAGGGCACACTTGGAACTGGGCCAGGACATTTCTTCTCACTGAACTACACATGCCGGTCACCGTGTCCGCCCAGGACGGACCTGGCTGCCGGGACCACGTGGCCCCTCACTACGGCATGCAGGCCACGCGCAGCCTCCCGACACGAGCTGTTCAGGGACCTCTGGCGTGGCGGGTAACAATAACAGACGCAACAACCCAGTCAGAGTCCCAGTGCCGAGAAGAAGGTGATTGGCTGAGAGAGATGAAGCTGAAAGGTTATGATGGGGAAGACACGGCAGAGGTCACAGGGGTCATAGCAAACCGAAGCCAGGAGGAAGCAGAAGCTGTAGGGCAGAGAAAAGACACAGAGATGCCCTGAGAGACCCCACTGTCCATGGGAAAGACGGCGGCTTATCAACGAGCTGCTTGCGTTCCTGCTGGTGCGCTGGCGTGTGAGCAGCCTTACACCTACCCCTGCTCTTACAAGAAAGCACTAGCTGCCCGGCCGGTGTGGCTCAGCGGACTGAGCATGGTCCCATGGACTGAGAGGTCCTGGTTCAATGCCCGGTCAGGGCACATGCCCGGGTTTTGGGCTCGATCCGCAGTAGGGGGCGTGCAGGAGACAACCAATTGATGTTTCTCCTTTCCTCTATAAAAATAAATAAATAAAAAGTCAAATTATCTTATTGAAAGAAAGCGCTCACTGAAGTCACGTCAGCCCTGCTGAGGTTTCCGGCAGACAGCTCAGCGCCTCCTGAAGGCTCCTGCAAGTTTGCCCTGCAGAGGCACCCAGGCCCCCGAGAGGCGGGCACCTCCACCTCAGCACCCTCGGTCCAGCCCCTACAGCCTCAGAGCCACTCAAGGGCCTGTAAAAATGTTCAAGACCTGAAAAAAAATTTTACTGGATGCAAAATATGAACAGAAAACCATCAAGTCGCAGTTAACGAATGTCTAAAACCAGTCACACGAAGCCTAAATCACAGTTCATAAGCTAGCTTCGCGTGGGACAGGTGTACTTCTAATGTCCACAGACGACACGGCGAAGGCCACCGAGGGCAGAGCACGGCCTCCCGAGGCCTTCAGACCCCCCTGCAGAGGCTCGTCGGGCTGCAGCTGGAGCCTGCCCGCCCACCCCCTGCACACACCTGCTCCTTCAACAGTAAGCCTCACGACACACAACTGAGCAGTCTGACACTGGAAATAACCCCCACCTCCCAAATGTAAACACAGTGTTTTAGTACTTCTGATAATAAGAGGCTGTTTTCTTCATGAAATATTCCAAATTAAGAAGCCAACAACCATCAGCCACCCCATTTGTTTTACCAAAAAGAAAAAAACAATGTTATTCATGATTGCGGATTGGTCTGTGCACATCGAAAGGATCTGACTTCGGACACGTGTCAGAATAGTAGTGGAAAGTGGTCCCACTTACTCTCTTCTTGTGTGAGACCCTCAAACCTCACCAACAGACTGAGACAGTCTCCCACCTGGTCAGATGCTCAGTCTGAGAGGCGGCGGCAGCGGCACAGAGGCACACAGAATGCAAACCTCATACCTGAGCTGCTGGTGTAAAAAAGAAAAAGCAAACACAGCTCTTTCCGGAGCCGCTGCGGCTCCAGCTCTGCCCTGGCGTGCAGACAAGCGCCATCTGTGCCCAGAGGCCTCCTGACCTGCCCACCAGGGCCAGCCCTCCCCTCTCCCACTGCTGAACCGTCCCCAACACTCCACACCTGGTGTGTCCGTGTCCCATGCACCACTCCCGGTCCTGCTGGTGGAATGCCAGGCCGCTCCGCGTCCCTGTGGCCCCACCCCCTGCGGCTCACCACTCCTCTCCTCTGCCCCGGGGCACAAACCCTTCCCTCCTAAACACAAGCCTGACTCCATTCCTCAGCTCGACCCGGCTGGGCTCGAGCGAGGACCACTTCTGGCCGGCACCCCACGTTCTCACACAGCAGCCCTGCCTTCCCACCGAGCTCAAGCTGCCTACAGGAGTGCTCCCCTATCGTCTCACGGGGACCTCAACACGCGAATTCGCCTCTCCAGGTCCTTGTGAATGGCACCCAGGTCTCCCCTCAACAACCATCCTGGGCAAGAACTTGGAAGCCATCCCCCCCACACCTTTCCACTGCTTGCTTTTCCCTTCAGCATTTAACCTCAATGCAAAGTCTCTTCCAGCTGAAGGAAAACAAAGTCAACCTTACACCTTCCCTACCTGCCATACACTCTCCCCTGGTTCACTCCCTTTCATTCCTCAACCCACCACCACCCAAGCTCCTCCTGGCCAGCCCAAGGGCATCCGTCCTTCTCCACCCTGGTGGGCTCCGCCACCACACTTCTCGGGCTCCCTCAAGACTCCCCTGCCTCCGTGCTCCCCTGGCTCAGTGACCTCTACTCTCAGTCTGCCTGAAGGGCTCCATAAGCTCCTTCTGGCTCTCCTCTGCCCCCAAGTGGCGTTCACACCAGCTCAAGCATGCAGTCCCCTGGCTCTTGCCCTCGCTGTTAGAGAAAACCTTCTGCAGGAGCCTGTCTGCACTGCTCGCCAGCCTCCAGAGGGCGCTCACACTTGCTCAGAAACCCGAATACACACACCGGGGCGTGCGCTTGAGCTTCACAGCAGGGAAGCGCCGTGAAGATTGGCGCACTGCTTTATGCGGGTTCTCTGATTCCAACTGTGAGTCTGGGGGCCTCTGCCACGGTCCCAAGTTACTGACTATGGCTGAGAAACCTGACTTCTGTGTGCTAGCTAACGCTGAGTCCTCAAAATCAGTGAAATATTCTTAAACCCTGGGAGGCTCAATCCTACACATCTGAACTGCACATCTAAAAATAATTTTGAGCCCGGCCGGTGTGGCTCAGTAGTTGAGCGCTGACCCATGCACCAAGCGGTTGCTGGTTCGATTCCTGGTCAGGACACATGCCCAGGTGTTGGGCCCGATCCCCAGTGCGGTGCACGCAGGAGGTGGCCAATCGATGTTCTCTCTCATTGATGTTTCCATCTCTCTCTCCGTCTCCCTTCTCTCTAAAATCAATAAAGGAAAAAATATTTTAATAAAATGAAATAAATAAAAATAAAAACATTCTTGAAGGCCAGACAGACATAACAGGTCCGCTGCAGACAGCGGTTCAGGCTGTGCTGACGAACTGCTTGTCGTTCGCCTGGCAGGCGGACGCGTCTCTGCTGGGGCAGGTTTGCTCTGCTGCAAGGGCTTCCTCGCAGACCTGTCCCAGGACCGTGGAAGGTGCTGCAGAGCGAGACATGGAGACAGACAATGATTATTTCATGGACTTGAGCTTGCAGGGGCATGAAAAATAAATGAGCTCCGCAATGGCTTTGCCCAATGTCTTGTATCAGGTGACAGAGAAGGGCCCTCTGGCTGGAAGAGGTGTGGTGCGGCTCTCCTGCTGGGAAGCCACTAACAACTGCTCTTCACAATGGACTCCGCATGCTTCTGATGCAACGCCCACGCTGAACTTCATCTTTTAAAAACCTCTCTTCCCAGCCCTGGCCAGTTCTGCTCAGTGGTTAGAGTGTCAGCCCTCAGACCAAAGAGTCATGGGATCAATCCCCATCAAGGGCACGTACATCGGTTGCGGTTCATCCCCAGTCCTAGTCAGGTCGTGCAGGAGGCAGCCAGTTGATGTCTCTCTCTCACATCGATGTTTCTCTCTCTCCTCTCCTCACACTCTACCTGAAGATAAAAGGAGAAAATATCCTCGGAGGAGTATTAAAAAATAGTAACAATAAAAATAAACACCTCTCTTCCAGGAACAGATGAGCACCGACCAAAGCCACTGGCTCGCCCTTGACTCCTCCGCGGACCAGCTGTGCCAATGCTTAAGAACTAGACCGAACGCTGGTCTGCGACCTCGCCTCACTCCTGGTCCCTGCATCACACCTCCAGACACTGAAAACCGCCAGTCCGGCCCCCTGGGGCACGCCCTCCTCAGGCGCCAGCGCCCCCTCTCGGGCACCCTGGTCAGCACTCACCTGCGGGCAGCCACACCACTCGGTGAGTCGGCTCCCGAAGGCCCCACAACAAGGAGCCCAACAGTGGTGAACGTGGACAAAGTGAGTGGTGGGGGCTCTGCTCTGAGACGAAGTGGGACGTGGAGAGGCTGTTCTGAGGGAGCTGGCAGGGCGCGCAGACTCAGCGGGCAGGCAGAGACCCGCTTCCGGGGCTTCTGCCACCTCTCTGATGCCACGGGCCCAGCCGAGAGTCTCAGCAGCCCCTTAGCAACTCCCCTCCCTCAAACCGTCTCGAGTGGGTTTTACCAACCAGGTGCTAGCTGAGGGAGGCACCCCCCCTCACTCCCTCACAGACGCCCCCCCACTCCCTGGTTGTGCCCAGGCCGAGCTCTGCTCTCCATGCTCCACCCACTCCCATGGCTCCCACACCTGCCAGGTGGCCAGGACAGTGGATGAGCTTCTGATCTCTGTACTTCTGCTGCAGCATGAATGTCTGCGTCCTGAGAATTCATGCACCGAAACCGAATCCCCGGCGTGATGGAATCAGGTCGAGCCTTCGGGAGGTGCTTAGGCCACGAGGGCAGATCCCTCATGATGAGACCAGTGCCTGCTCGAGGGACTCCAGACAGCTCCTGGCCCTCCACCATGTGAGGGCACAGCGAGGAGACAGCCATCTGTGAGCCAGGGACAGGCCCTCCAGACAGCGACCCTGCCAGCCCCTTGAGCTTGGACTCCAGCCTCCAGTGGGGGTGGTCTGTTCCAGCAGTGTGAACGGACTAAGACACCTTCCCAGGGTAGGTGGACACTTCCAGATGGCGTGAGACAGGGCACCGCGCTCTGCACCGCGCTCTGCACGCTGTCCTCTGCACAGAAGCACCAGTGTGACAGCACCACAGAAACATGACAATCAGAGGACTCTGACAACAGTGGGCTGATAGGACCACCGACTCCCCTGAGAAAACTCTGCCCCTGCTCAGAAAGGCAGAGTTCAGCCTGATGAACCCCAAAGACAATCACAGCCTTACCCGAAGTCAGGGCTACACAGTCTTAAATGACTCCATGTGAAAGACGCTGACAGCCCAGTCTAAGCTAGACAGACAGTCTCCCATCTTAAATAATTTATGGACATGGCCCTGGTTGGTGTGGCTCAGTGGTAGAGCGTCAGGTCACAGACCAATGAGTCTCGGGTTCAACTACAGTCAAGGGCATGTACCTTGGTTGCGGTTCATCCCCAGCCCTGGTTGGGGTGCTATGGAAGGCAACCAGTCGATGTGTCCCTCTCACATCGATGTTTCTCTCTCCCTCCCACTCTACCTGAAGATAAATAGAAAAAAATCCTCCGGTGAGGATTTAAATAAACAAATAATTTACAGACATGTAATTAGAGTCAAACAATAAGTTAAAAAAGCCACAGAAGCGTTGGTTTGGTCGTGGACCTGGGCACCAGCTCATGGTGCAGGAAGCACAGACTCGCAGCACAAAGTCACTCTGCACAGCCCCTCAGGAAGAACCTACCTGTCCACACGCCCTTCGTGCTCAGCTCTCCGCCCTCAGTCTGGCATCTCACCGAAGCCACTATACTCCCAGCTATAGTGAGCAGCCCACCTGCCCCTCGAGTGCCCACCCTGTCACCAAGCATCTCCACCCACTCCTCCGGGCTGTCCTGGCTGTAATGCAGCCGCCGCCATCTCCCCGCAGTACTACGGAAGCCTCCGTCTTGCCTCCCTCTAGCCCATGATCCGTCCTTCTGTCATCTTTCTAAAATGCAAAACGGGCTGTTACTGCCCCGCTTGAAGCACGCAGTGGGGCCCACTCACGCTCAGTGTGATCTCCAGCATCACTCTGCGGCTCCCTACTCTGAACAGCATGAGCTCCTCCCCCGGCAGGTTCGCCTCTCACCACTGCCGCTCCAGCTCCAAACTCCCCAGGTCTTGCCTGCTCCTGGGCCTGCACCACAACCTCTCCTCCTCCCCATACTCCCTTTACCTCCAGGCGTTCCCACTCTGTCCTGCTTACTTCCAGGTCTCACCCTAGACGTCACTCTCGCTAGGACCGCTTCCCTGACTCCACCCTTCCCCTCAACCTGGAGTCCGTCTGATGTTGTGCTATGTGCTCCCAGGGCCCTTACACGCCTGCAACCTCTTTCTACAACACACGCGGCCTTGGCGCCCACCACACCACGTGCGGCTCCACGTCCCCAGCACCACGGCAGATCCACAGGGACACTTGGTGCGTGAGTGGGCCCACACCCCTTTAAACCTCTTCCACCCCACCCACACCGCACGCCCCAAGGGACCAGAGTCCACTCTGCACAACTACGCCCGTGCTGCTGCCCGTGGTCCGACTGGCCTCCCCACTCATCCTGGAAGACTCAGTTAAACCCAACCTGCTCTCTGACTGCACCTGTGTCAGGAATACGGGGAGTGAACAAAGATCAAACTAGGAAATCCCACGGCCCATACTTCAGTTTCTACGTTTATTCTGCACTACAAAGGCAGAAACAGAGCAGTTCTTCTCACACTGCTGGGAAGCCCTTCTCCTCCAAGGACTGGAAGCAACAAAACTCATTCAAACTCACTCCAAATGCTGCTCTCAAACAATGCTCAGCTAGCAGCCTTTAGAGTGCATTTAGAGCGTGCTTTAACATGACAGGGCAGGTCTACTGTTTAAAGTGCACATGCCTATGACCATGCAGCTAACATACGTCCTAGACACGTGTACTTGAGAAACAAACCCAAATGTTCCACTATAAATGTAATACATATAATCTTGCAAAATGCAAAAGAAAAAATTTTAAATCGTCCAATATCCTACCTTCTAATGTACACAATTTTTAAGATTTTCATCTAATTTCTTCTAGACAGTTTTCCATCGTAGGTTTTTGATGATGGTTGTTGGGATTTTTATGAGTTTTGATCATATCACATATGTAATTTCGTGTCCTGGTTTAATTCCACTTACCACTGTCATGAACATTTTACTACACTTCCTACATACACATTTTAATGGCCATACATTACCAAGTGGATGAATAATAGCTTAACTGTTCTGCATAAATGTACCCTTAAAAATAATTCTACCATATACGTCTTTTGTGTGTAAAGCTTCTCTATTTAAAATGCTCCTTTGATGGCCCCTAAATGGTTTCTACATCCAAGAATATAAATACTTGTACGACTCTTAATACATATGGCCAATGTAACATAAGAGTATGACATTTTTACCACGTCCTCCTAAGTACTAGGTACTGCAATTTTTTAGTCTAAATTTAGGCCTTGATTAAGTTGATAAGTGAGAAATTGTAGCATCTTTATTACAAAAGTAAATGCTCACTGTAAAAATAAAACTGAAACAATGAAAAAGCATGTGAAATATCAAATCTCCCCTGTGATTTTCCCCAGTAGTTACATTTCCCATGTATCCTTCAACTTTTTCTATTTTTATTCAGCACACACACACATAATTTTTTTTAACCTTACAGAGAATTAAACTTGCTGTTTTGGCTCAGTAATATATCCTAGACATCCATCCAGGCTATGTCAATACACACAAATCTGTCTCTTTTTAAAAGTTATACAACATTCCACAGTATAGTGGTGCCCACGTGTACTTGTGGTTATCTTCCATTTTTCCTCAGTACAAGTGATACTGCAATAGACTTCACTCACACTAACTCATGTCCTCTTATGAGATATCACAGATTCCTTGAAATGTACCTGCTAGATCAAACCATTATTATTTTTTTAAGTTTGATAGGGTCTGCCAAATTGTCATCCGGAACAGTGGAACCAACTTTATGTGCATTGGAAATCTTTTTTTAAAATTGATTTGAGAGAGAGACACATTGATTTTGTCGTTCCACTTATTTATACATTCATTGGTTGATTCTCCTATGTGCCCTGATCAGGGATCAGACATGAAACTTTGGCATATAGGGACGAGGCTCTAACCAAAAATTTTTTATTTTTATTTTTGCCCAATACCACCCCCCCAAAAATCTAGTTACTTTAATGTCCATTTTCCTAGTCACATGTAAGACAGAATTCCTCTTCACTGCTGTGACACTTTCATTTCTTCCTGAGACCTAGTCACATGCGCCATTCATTTCTTCACTGTGTCAATTCTATTATCCCTTATCAGTTTATATATGTTACTGAATACTTTTTTCCCCAGTCTATCACCGTGTAAGCTTTTGTCACACAAAAATATCAACTTTGATAATGGTCAAATTTAGCAATCTTTATGACATTGGGCTTGGTCTTATCTAAATGGCCTACATTAAAAACATATTTTCCAGTAGAATATATTCTCCAACACACACAAAAAATTCTTACATTTTCTTCTATACTTTACAGGTATTTTTGTTTTTGAGTTAGTTTTTTAATCCAAATAAAACTCATTTTGAATATGGAAAAGCAGGATCTTTCTTTCCAAATAGTAATTTATTCCTGTACAATATATTGAGCAATCATTTCCCAACTGTTTCAAAACACTCACTTTATTACGGATTACATTCCTACGTACAACGGATCTGCTGCTGGGTTCTCCTTTGCTCCACACACCACTCTGTCTACTCCTGCACTCACTGACTGTATTACTCCATCACTATCTTTCCATTTGAAAAATTTCTCGGCCATTCTAGTACATTTAGCCCTCTGATAGATTTTAGAAGCAATTTATGATGTGTCCAGAAAAAATTTGCATGGGGATTTCAACTGGAATTCGTTTAACTTGTAGAATACTGTCATCTTTACAGTGACGTCTCCCCACCAGAAACATTAATGCCTGTGCATTTATTTAGGTTAACTTTTAAATTCTTTAGGTAAAGATTTTTTACGTTTCTTCATAAAGCTTTTGTATACATGTATTTCATTCTTAAATGTATTCTAGTTTCGTTGCTATTGAGAATAAAATCTTACTTTTCTCTAAGAGTAATTATAAATTATTTCATCTCACTAAATACTTAATGAATTATATTTCTATCCAGTAAATCATCAGTCCACATCCTGTAATCACTCGTGACTTCCATTCTCTTCTTCACTGGTTTGTACGCGTTCTTTACATGTTGAAGATACTAACTCTTCACTTATATTTGCCACAAACATTTTCCTACTCTGTATTCAGGCTTTTAATCCTAGGGTTTTGTTTTCCCCTTCTTCTTAAAGAAGTTTGACATTTTTATGCGGTCTAATACAATAACTTAACTAATGACAGATCTGAGTGCCCGCAGGTGCCAGGACCTATCTTTCTTCCCTTCGCAACATTTCAAATGGTAGGTATTACATTCCTTGCCTGAAAGATCCCAGTTCAGGTATGTCTGTGCTCTGTTCACCTCCGTAAAGAAATCCTTTCTCCAGTCACTTACTACTTCCTTCTAATTTTCTTTACGGGGGTGGGGGTGGGGGATGGGCTGACTTATTATTTATTACATTCCCACGTGTAGTTTAATTTTGGAGTGCTGAACAGGTTTCCTGTGACCCGTACAGGTACTCTGAAGCTAGCACCTTAGTTTATTTTTTATTTTTTTTATCCTCACCCGAGGACACTTTTTTCATTTTTTGTTCAGATAGAGCGGGAGGAAGAGAGAGAGAGAAACATCAACGTGAAAGAGACACATCGAGTGGCTGCCACCCGCATGACCCAACCAGGGCCGGGGGCAAACTGCAACCGAGATATGTACATGCCCTTAGCGGGAACCGAACCCGGGTCTCTCTGGACCACAGACTGACGCTCTAACCGCTGAGCAAAACCAGCCAGGGTTAGACCTTAGTTTAAATGAACACACCTCATCATGTGTAAATATCAGGTAGGGCTTGTCCCTCCTCCTTATTCATAATCATTCTGTCCAGTTCTGTGTTTAAACATCACGCCCGGGAACACGGCCTGCCCTTCCATCTACGACACCCTCTCGACCTCTCAGGACACACATGGTCCAGCGGCCTGGGCTCACGCGCCATGTCATCTGTGCAGTGTGGTCAGAGCCTGTTTTTCATTTTCCATTTTACTTTCTGCCAGGTTATTTCTTTTAAAGGACTTAACTTTTTATTTTTATTTTATTTTTTTAAATTCTCACCAAGGATATTTTTCCATTTTACCTTCAGATAGAGTGGGAGGAAAGAGAGAAACATCGATGTGAGACAGACACATCGACTGGTTACCTCCTGAACGACCCCAACCAGGGCCGGGGACCAAACTGCACCCGAGGTATCTGCACCCGAGGTATGTGCCCTTGACCAGAATTGAACCCACAACTCTTCATTCCATGGGCTGATGCTCTAATTGCTGAGCCAAACTGGCCAGGGCTCTGCCCGGTTATTTTTGATATTCAGAAAGCTATGAATTTTATATATGTACTGTGTACCTAGTCATTGTCTGTTTTTCAATTACTCTCATTTTTGTAGCCAAAAGCATCTACAGAATATTTCCCTTCTTTCCATTTAGATCCTAACCTCCCTCTTATTCCATGTATTACTGTTTTGACAAAACTTTTAAAAACCATGTTAAATAATTTCCCAATTTTTAATTTGACTCAAACTTTGTTGTTAAGTATAGTGTGGACAGTTCATTTAACGTTTATAGGTACTGTTTTGCATTAAAAAAGTGCCTTTTCACTCCACATTTTAAAAGATAAAAAATGAGGACTTTTTAAAAGAATAATAAAGTATCTATCTGACCTTAGTTTAGTTGGTAGCTTGAATTCAGTGTGAACTCCAGGGGAAAGACGGCCTCTGGTCTAGACAGACCTCTGAAATGGCCTACCTAGTCTCCCCCACTTCCACTCCCCACCCCCAACACCCCCACATTCTGCATGTAGCAGCTGGAGTGGTTGTTGAAAAATGCAAATCTGATTATGTCATTCCTCTGCTCAAAACCCAACCCTTGGGATGGTTTCCCATTTCACTCAGGATAAAATAAAACCCCCTTAACCTACCCTACAAGACCCTGCATGATCTAGAGGCCCTCTGCCTAGCCCACTTCCTCGCACCCACCATAATCCACCCACAAGCTCCTGAAATGGGCAAAGCATTTTCCCTCCAGGGCCTTCCCACATGCCATTCCCGGGCCTGGAAAACTACCCCCACTTCTCTCTACACTATCACCTACTCTCCCTTCAGATCTCAGCTGACATCCTACTTCCAAAATGTCTGTCCTGGACCCTCTCTCCAGTCTAAAATCTGGTCCTCTTTTTCACTCTTATAGCTGGCCCTCAACTTTCATCGCAGATACCACGGTTGCAATTATACACGTAGTCTGTGTGACTGCATTTCGTTTCTGACACCCTCCACCCCACAGATCATAAACTCCAAGAGAAGAGGGGCATGCTGATTTTGCTGGCCACGCTACACGCACTCACACATAAATGAATGGAAGAAACATACCTTCGAAACCCAACTGCATCTCGTACATCTTAAAATGATATCCATCACATCGTGCAATCAATATCCCAACTGCTAATTCTTCCCGACACTGCCTACAAATTCAGTCAGAATCCACTTTACCGGAAGGACGTGCAAGCTAACCCGACTGCTACTGCCACGAAAACACACACACGCGTTTGTGTCTCTAGGAAACAAGTTCTGGTCACGTTACAGTGAGAGCTCAGTTTTGTTTTATGTCCTGTTCGATTTGCTGAGACTTTATTCACACTCAACTGATCTATACGCTTTGTTGTTGTTTTTTACAACAGGTAAAGCACTAGGAGAAATGTGCTTTGCCAAATGTCCTTCGAAAAGTCTAAGGGGTTAACAGCACTTGATAAAAATTTATAACAAGCTCACGAATTAAAAAGCATTCAAAGTTGGCTATCTCTAGTACTCCGTATGTATAAATTACGTTGCAAATAAAAAGTCCTTTGGGTCATAAAAGCTAATAGAACCAACAATTACAGACCACGCTCCACTCTACAGAGCACTTGCCCGTACCCTTCATGCCACTGAATTCCGTGGGGTGAATGGAGCAGGCGCTGTCACCACGTATAGAAGAGAAAACTGAGGTTTGCCTGATCAAGTGTCCTGCCCAAGGTCACAGGACTTGAAAGCGGTAGTCTTAATGACAATGGGGGAAGGGTGGACAGAGGCTCCTGCCTGGGAGTCCTTATAAAGAGAACCTCCATCATGACCGCCTGCTCTCTCTAACGTGTGGGTTTGTGCTCCCTTCACTAGAACTGCGCTTCACCAGAGAGCCACCACCCAGAAGAGCTGTTTTAAACATAAAGTTAAAACGTAAATCGCCATCAATCTAGGAAACGGCCGACTGAACGACAGTCTACCCAAACCATGGGACATGAAGCAGTTCTTCAAAGTGAGTTAACCCATCCATTACATGCTGAAAAGGCAAGGCAGCGTACGCCGGGAGTGGTTAAAGGTAATGCGAGTGAGTACACACCCGTACAGGTCTTTTTAAAGATCTAGAAGGATGCACAGCAACCACATGAATAGTGGTTTTATCTGGAGACAGGGGTTGGGAGTCAAAGACGTGAGCCATCTGGGTGACGCTTTCATTTTTACCAAGAAAATGCATTGCTGGACTCGCCTAAAATTAATGTTAAATATTTAAATCAACCTGTGGGTGGAACAAGGTCCTTTTTCTGCTCTAAAAGAGCTACGCATCTATAAAGGAAATAGGGACCCCCCCACCACCCCGCCGGCTAAAGAAGACAAAACAACGAAACAAAAACAGTTCAATCCTGTTAAAACAATAGACAGTCTTCATATCACAAGAGGGTCCTTTAAAAAAAAAAAAAAAAAGAGTAAATAAGGCCACAGAATTTTTTTTTCTTTCCCTCTTTAGCATCTAGCCTCCTTTGTTGCGGTCAGACAACCAATAAGCAAACGATCGACTGGAAGAGTGCGGGGCAGGCTCCTCCTCGAGCGATCCAGTTGCTGGAGTTCCGCAAGGAAGGTTTCACAAAGGAGCTGAGTTTTGGGGGGAATGAGGGGTCAGGGCCGAGAGGTGCGGGAAGAGGGACCCAGAGGAGAGCATGTCTGGGAGGCGGGCGTCCTGAGCTCCTCAGAAGCAGGGGGAACACTGGAGTCCCGAAAGAGGGGGGTCCCTGCGGCCGGGGGGCTGCGCGGGCTGCCGTCAGCTTACCTGGGGAGACGCGGCCCTGCCTGTGGTCAGACAATGGAGGCGTCCGGCGGCGGCTGCGCTCCGCGCCGGGGGCGCCGGGGGCTGCTCATCACCTGCGCAGGACGCTGCCGGGCTCCGCGGGGCCGCGAGGCGCCCTGAAACACAGACATCACCCCTGCAGCGGGGCCTCGCGCCGCAGCCCGGCCCCGCTCCCCCGGCGCGGCCATTGCCGCCCTCCCGGGACCCGCCTGGAAGGGCTCCAAGGCGCCGCTTCACGGGCTTCCGAAGCCGTGCTGCTCCCCCTTCCCCCGGCTGCGACAACAATGGGCCCGGCTCGGGAGTCCGGCTCCCGCGGGGCCTCGCCCGGCCTCGCCCGCCGCCATCGGGGAGCCCCGCGGCCCGCAGCCCGCAGCCGGCACGGCGGGCCCACGCCGGGCGCGGAGGCCCGAGAGCCGGCTGCCCCGCGCGGGGCCTGCCCAGGGGCCGCCAGGCCGCGCGGCGGCCCGACCTCCCCGCCGACGCCCGCGGCCGGCCCGGCTCGAGGCCCGGGGAGCGAGGGGCTGTTTTTCTTCGCTGGAACCCGCTCGTCCCGCGTCCCGCCCGCGCCCACTCCCCTGCCCCCACCGCAGCCCGGCGCCCCCGCCTCTGCCCAGAAGGGAAGCGAAGAGGCGGCAGCGCGGCCGCCCGGAACTCACTGCAAGCGCGGGGTTGGGGCGCCCAGGCCGCGGGCTCCGCGCACCCACCGCCCTCCTCTAGGGACACCTCACAGGTGCGCCTCCCAGCCGCGCGCGCGCGCTCCGCACACCCAGACGCCTCCGGGGGACAGCGCGCGTGCGCACGCACGAGGCCGGCAGCCCCGGGGGAGCGGGGCCGCACGCATGCGCGCCGCCCGCCCGCGCCCCGGCCCCCGCGCCTGCCCCCGCCCCTCGGCCGCCCGCGCGCGCCCTTCCCCCCAACCCCCGTCCGGTCCCGGGTGCCCACCCCTCACCGCCCCGCACCCGGCCCGGCGCGCGCGCTCCCGCTCGCCGCCTCGCTCCTCCCTCCCCGGCCCCGCCCGGGCCGCGTTACCCCGGGCAACCGCAGTGCGGCCGCACCTGAGCTGTGCGCCTGCGTCCCGCCGGCCAGACCCTCCCTCCCCGCGGCGCGTCCCCCGGCCCCGCCGCCGCCGCGGGAGCGGGGCGTCGCCCCCGCCCTGCCCAGTGAGTATCGCTCGGCCTCCGCCGCCCCTCCCCGCGGACACAGACCCGCCGCCGCGCCGGCGCCGCCGCCGCCCGCCCCGTCTGCGCGGCCAGGCCTCGCCCCGGCTCCGCTCCCAGCGTGCACCGCGGCGAGCGCTCGGGTGCGAGCGGGCGAGATGCGCCCGGCGGGCGGCGCCCACTGACCGCCCTCGGCCGCGGGGCCGGGCAGGGCGGGAGCGGAGCCAGCCCCGCCCGCCGCCCCGCCCATGGGCCGCCGGTCCCCGCCGCCGCCCGCCCGCAGGACCGCGCGAGGGGGCAGCCGCCTGGAGGACCGCGACGGCCGCGCCCGCAGGTGAGCGGGGCCCGAGGTGGGCCGAGTCCGAGTCCAGCCCCGCTCACCTGGCGGTACCTGCGGGAGGCTCTGCGGCGGCGGCGGGGCACCTGTCGGGACGGGGATTCCCGGAGATGGGAAGGGTCCCGCGTCCCAGCCGCGGGGCGCGGGGGGGAGGGTGTCCCCTACGCAGACAACTCGGGGGGCCGGCGAGGTGCCGGGAAGGGGGCCAAAGCGCTGCGCAGCGCCCCCCGCGCGGCCGCCTGCAGGGTCGTCCGGCGGGCTCCGGGGCGCGGGGAGCGCTGGCCCGGGCTCCGGTCCAGGCTGCGGACCGGCCGCGCCGCGCGCCCAAGCCAATCGGATGGGGCGGGAGAGGCCGGGCCGGCGCCGCTCCCGCGGGGCGGGCGGGCCGGCCGGGTGAGGATCCGCATTGCAGGTGCACCGGGCGCGCCGGCCCGGCCCGGCCCTGCTTTGTCTGCCTCCGCCGCGCCTTTTCAGATGCGCGTTCGCACCCGGGGGACGTTAGAGACCTTCTCCGATAAGGCCCTGGACGTGAGTGCTCTACCTTCCTGCCCTTTCCAGCTGGCAGGGGGGCTGCGGTGTACCCTAAATAACGGCTCGTTTGTGATTCGCGAAACCGAGCGCAGTGCCGACCTGCGGCCGAGCTCCAGGCCGGCCCCGGAGCTGCTGCGGGCTCCAGGGAGTTACCGCTCTGGTTTATCCAACTTAGGCGTTCATGCCGGCCTGTCTTAATGTCAAGCTTTAATAGTTAGCAGTGGGATCTGTTCCAGGAATGGAAATGACATGGCCTAAGGGAAAATACTAGAATCGTGCTCTGTAGTGTAGGTCCTATAACGAAACACAAGCTACCAGGGCTGTAATACTTGATGTTACGCATTTCCAGAAACCTACCTGTAAGGGCGTTCAAGAATTGCCGGTTTTTAAGACTTTTAAGTTCAAAATGTATTTAAAGACCATTGTGATTGTTTCATTAATTTGTGTGTGTGTGTGTGTGTGTGTGCACAGTCAAGAATTCGCCTGCATTTTCTTGCCATTGAATTTTAAGGAAAAAGATGCTAACATGTGAAGGTTGTTTTGTTTTGTTTTGTTTTTTACCTCCAAAGATTTTGTTTTTAATTTATGTATCTCTTTTGGCTAAATGTTCAACTTGGGTGAAATATTTTTGAAAGGTTTTAGGGCTTATGATATATACGTGTGTTTACGTATACATACACGGTACTGAAAAATCTTAATAGTTTTTTTTATTCTCCTGCATCATGTCATACTTAGTAAATTTAGTTTCATTATATTTAAAACTGACAGTACAGAACACTTATCTATCACATTTTTACTGTAGCACATGTAAATACATCAATCTAACAAACAAGTTTCTTGGAAACTAGATATTATCTTAAAAAACAAATGAGTTACTTTATTGCTATAGAAGATCATTTGGGTTCTTCACTCTGTCGTTGGTTAAAATCGTCTTATCTGCGCCATCCCTTGCCTGGTGGAGTGCCTCTGCAACCACACCGTGTTCATTCTCTCAAGAAATAGCTGTTTTTATATTACAGAGCCTTTTCTCATATTTCTGGCAAGAAAGACACGGGCCTTTTTCTTACTATCTGGAGTAAGGTCAGCCATTTAAAGTTCCTAATGCATAGTGGACACACATGTTTATTAATTAAGATATGATGAGTATCTACCCAATTACATACTTTAAAGGCAGTTGCTGGGTGCCCCGTGTGCCTCCCACTCGGAGGTGCAGTGACGCCTGGCTCAGACCGCCTGGCCTGGCTAGGCAGATGGAGCAGTGGCACTGACTTTCGCACCTCCAGCTCTGATGTCGAAAGCTGCAGAAAAGTCTGAGCAGGGAAGTGACCGCGTCCTGCCTGTCTCCAAGTGTTCAGGGTCTGACGGGCAGCGAAGGGATTCTATGTATTTAGAGCAATTTCAGAGCACAGAAGGGGACAAGTGGTGCTTATAGGAAGACAGACTTCACTTTGACGTGAGAGCAAAAGTTGCTTATGAGAACCTCCAGCCGTGGGAAGAAGGGGCTGCTGTTTCCCTGTGGCGTTTCCGGATAAGCCGGTTCCCGCGGGGCAGGATGGCTCTGGGAGGCACCACGGGCTGAGGGGAAGCCTTCCAAGCGGTGACTCGGAGTTCCGCTGGAACTGGATTGGAGGGCACTGTGGTTCTTCTTCATTTCTTACTCCGGCTTCTGCAGTTGTGGACGGAACATTCTCAGACACCTACCTGAACCCTGGGAAGAACTTCACTGGGTAGAGGCCAGCCTGGGGTCGGAGAGGTTTCTGATCCCACTTTGCATGTGTATGGGGCTTCACAGGTAATAAAGTGCTCACACATCAGTGTTTTGCTTTAAAAGACTCTTTTCAATTACACGTGATTTGTATTTCTTCCTGTGGCTTTTGTTTTCTATAGTAAACATTCAGTCAAGAGGAAGCATGCCCTTTGCTATGGAGGCGAACAGAGGAGTCTTTTTAAAAGCTCTTAAAAACGGAATGATGTCAGTCATTCTTTGAGGAGTCAGCAGGTTGTGAAGGTGAATAGATTTGTTTCTTAGCTGGAATACTTCTTTAAAGATACTGATTAAAGGCTGCCTCTTACGCTTACTCTGCATTTTAGCTTCTGTTTATTTCCTCACTCAAACATGACTCAAATTTCATAGCCGAAAGTGCAGTCATGGCCACCTCCGGGAAGTTGCACTGGACTTTCTGCAGCAGGTCTGCGTGGTGTTCGGATTTGTCAACAGCTGAAGGTGAACAGAGCTGGGGAGAGTGTTGCTGGGCACTGGAAAGATTAGTGAATAGGGGCTTCGGGTTTAAAGAAAAAGATGTGTCCTGTTTGTGCTAAGCCAGCCCTGGGAATGATAACTTCCCAACACTCGGAACGGTCTGTGGGTCAGAACAAGGTTAGGCCACCGTCAGTCACAGTATGTGTGTGGGGGTGGGGGTAGGGCAGCAGGATGCTGTCTGTGGCCCAGGAGCCAGCAGTTCCCAGTAAATGCTCTCTGCACACGATCGCTTCAGGAAGAAGTTAGAGACGGTTTTTCGGAATTAAGTACTTAAGTTTTAGGAACGCTTTTAGGACTAGTTCCTCTCTGCTGGTCTCTGGCACGTGGGTCCAGCCGATGCTTGTGTGCGTTGTCGCTCCACTGAGTCCGAGTGTGATCACTTCAGTTAGACGCAGACACTCGCGCTGAGTTTGGACAAGAAGTACATTCTTATTTATACTTGATGCGTGAAGGGAAAGGGTAAGAATATTGAGTTCTTCTAGCCAACCAAAACAAGAAACCCTTACAAGTACTTATTTTGTCAGGGAAAAGAAAAATCAGAGTTGCTACTGGGACTATTGTGACCAGGACAGCCAATTTTCAAGTAAGGCGGCCAGTCAGGAAGCAGCCTTTTGGAGGGTGAAGGGTACGTGGTCCAGCTCCTCGCCACAATCCGCAGGTGTCCCCAAGGCTTTGTTCTGCAGAAACAGGAGTATATTTTGCACAGGTCCCCACACTGGAGAGCAGACGAAGGTGGGTACGTTCGTGGTTCCCCCAGCTGCGCTCTATCAGAGTACTGTGAGGTGTGAAGTGTCTGCACTTCTGTAGCTGTAGGAGAAGAGGGAACCGGTTCCTGCCTTTCCAGGGTTCTTCCCATCAGCCAAATGCTCCAGGCTGAAGCTCGCCGTTGTTGACCAGGCTGTCTCCAGTAGGAGGCGGTGTAAGTCCCTGGAGGCAGGTCCGTGTCCCCATCATTCTGGCACAGAGGAGGCTTCTGGGACCTGTGGTCCCCTCTCCCCCCTCGATGACAGGACATTCCTGTGCTAGAGGAAGCACTGTCACCGGGCGCCGTGATGCACGGGTGGCCTGTGGAGTCACACACCTCACGAGGGCCCGTGACACCCTGCTGTCTCTGGGCTCTGTAGCCAAGTCTCGTGTCGCCGTGTGCACTGTAGGGTGGAGAGGCCGGGGTGCACAGCGGGCCCCTGGGAGCACAAGCTGGTTTGGTCCTTCTCCTCGAGGTGCACCTCTGAACGGAGGACTGCTTGCCCGGCCTGTCGCACTGGCCTTGTAACATCAGAGGACGAAACACAGACTCGGCGATGACGTGACGTTCGTGGCCGTCGCTGGAATCTCTCGGTGGTGTGAGTGGTTCCCAGGCCTTTAGACTTCAGGAACAGTGTGGTTTTTTAGTTGGAAAATTCTAAAATGAAAATAAAGAATTCTTCAGGTTGAATGAAATTAGCTCTGCGGAAGAGTCGCTGGATAGTCCTTGCTCTTCTCGTTTCATCACGGACCAAGAAGCACCTCCTCAAAGCTCCACCTGAGCGTCCCCGGAATTCCTGGGTCTCTGGCCTCCCCCGAAAAGTCCCTGAAGCGAGAACTGAGGCCTTGGGCTCCATGCGACACAGCCAGGCCAGGGTGCAGTGCCACCGCTCAGCCCTCAGAAGGGACATGGTCAGCTCCTGACAAACAGCTTCCAGGTGTGGGCTGCACCCAGGCAGGTCCCGTATGCCACAAACTCCGCAGAATGTCCTGCAGGCCACTGTCTCCTTCCCACGGGAATTAAACGATCTCATTCTTATGTGCAGGGCAGACCTTTTCACCTGCGAGCACCCCGAAGGCGGGCACGGCCCAGTGCGCTCCGCCTCCACCCCATTCTCGGCAATCAGAGAACGACTTCCGAGCTCCCACGCTCCCCACACCACCCGGGCTGTCTGCGGGGGGCGGGGGCGTCAGAGCAGGGGGGGTGAGATCGCCACTCATTCTCAACTAGAGGGAACCTTTCCTAGAGGACCAGCCCTAGTTGCTGGAGGGAGGCATTCGTCCTTCTGGGTGCTGGTGAGAGAGCAGGGCACTCAGGGCCCTTGTGCTGGCGGAGTTCACCTTCCCGTAACGCGAGAAAGGTAGACAAGTGACCTAGCTTCAGGTAGTGAAAACTGCCATGAAGACGGTAGACAGGCTGGTGTGACCATGATGGCAATTAGAACAAAGTCAAGTTATTCTTGCAAAGTGAGAACAGGCTACCAAAGACTCCGCACCCGTGTGTCCGGGAGGCTCTCCACGTGGGAGCCCGTAACAGCAGCGCGCAGGTCTCGGGTGTTGCACGCGCTCCAGAGCTGCGCCGCCCAGTGCGGCAGTCTCTAGCCATGTGGGGTGACTAAAATTATGATTAATTCAAATAAAATTTTGTTTCTCAGAACTCTAGCTACAACTCAAGTGCTCAGTGAGGCCAGCTCATGGGCTAGAGGCTACTTTACTGGACAGCAGAGACAGGACACTCCATCGTCGCACTAGGTTCTGTTGGGTAGCGCCTCTTCAGAGACGCAATCTTCCCAACAGCCCTAATAACGTCGGCACTGTTTTCCCACGGCGCAGGCAAGGCACAGGAGTTACACAGGCCTTGCCCGGCGTTGCCTCGTCAACAAGGAGCAGGCCCGGCCTGCCATGTCGCTGTGGCTCACGGTGGGTGCAGGGCATCTCTGCAGCCCACTGTCATCCAGGCGGCGATTAGTGGAGGAGGTCACACCTTGGTAAAGTCTTGTCACTAGATGTCTAAAGATTCAGCTAAAATTCGGAGCCAAACATTAGATTTGTTTCTGATTAAAAATGTAGCCCAGGCCTGGCTGGTGTGGCTCAGTGGTTGAGCGTGCATCAACTATGCACCAAGAGGTCACGGGTTTGATTCCCAGTCAGGACCCATGCCCAGGTTGTGGGCCCGATCCCCAGTGGGGGGCATGCAGGAGGCAGCTAGTCGATGTTCTCTCGTCGATTTTTCTGTCTCTCCCTCCCTCTCCCTTCCTCTCTCTCTAAAACAATAAAGGAAAAAAAATTTTAAATGTAGGCCTGTGTTAGCACCCTTTCTCCCTCCTTTAAAAAAAGAGGGAGATGCCCTGGCCAGTTTGGCTCAGCGGTTAGAGCGTCGGCCTGCGGTCCTGAGAGACCCAGGTTCGGTTCCCGCTAAGGGCACGTACCTCGGTTGCAGTTTGTCCCCGGCCCTGGTCGGTCGTGCGGGTGGCAGCCACTCGATGTGTTCCTTTCACGTCGATGTTTCTCTCTCTCTCTCTGTTCCTCTCTCTCCCTCTCACTCTACCTGAACAAAAAATGGAAAAATGTCCTCGGGTGAGGATAAAAAAAAACAACAACAACAACAAAAAAAAGAGGGAGCTACACAGCACCAGGAAGAGACCGAGTTTGTGTGTGATCGCAATGAGGCAAGTCATCTAAGCTCCCTGTACCTCAGTTTCCCAGGACGTAAAGCTGAGGGGACAGTCCGTCCCCGTCACATCGTGCTCTCGTGAGGGTTGCTGAGATGAGGACCTCGCGCAGGGACGAGTGGTCAGCGGCAGCTGTACCGGTGTCAGCAGCGGCATGACTGCGCTGACAGCCGCACTGGCACAGAGCGCTGCCGAATGCACAGTGAAGCACAGCGACACCCTCCTCCGGAGCGCCGTGAGACCTGGCTCCCACAACGCAGTCTGGGACCGAGCGCACACGGGGAGGGCCGAGGCAGCGGCTCCTAGCGGGAACCGCACCCGGGACTCTGGTCCGCAGGCCGAAGCTCCAACCGCTGAGCCAAAGCGGCCAGGGCGGCCCCGGCCTTCGGAGGCAGATGTGCGTTGAGCTTGTATACGTGGTGCTTGTACACTTGGGCAGGCGTCTTCCTCCCCTGAGCTCTAGTTCCTCCAAACACGGGTGTAACCGAACCTATCCTGTGTGATCGTTTCAAACCAGCTGATCGTCTGTGAGCTTGGCGCATCAGCACTTGGTAATAATAGGCACAATTACTACTTTTATGAACAATTTCCAGCTCCTCGTGATTGAAAAGGGCCTTTGAGTATTTTCTTGATGCCTTAGACTGAACCAAAGGCTGTGTCAGGGCGGAGCTGAGAGCTGGGAGAGGCGGTCACCCCACACCATCGCCGTTAGCACCCTGCAGCGGTGACGGGAGGCAGGGCGGCACCAGCCGAAAGGCGTCACGGGGACACCCTGCGCTGTCCCACTGAGATCGAAACCTCTCCCCACACTCTCACAAACAGCGAGAAAAGCGGCTGCCTCCTGAGGCCCCAGGTGACTGTCCTGCCCATTAGGAGAACTGGGAGGAAAAACAAATTCCGCAGGCTCCCGACTGACCAAGGAACTTCACCAGAATTGGACCAACCAGCAGCAGCTGAAACACACAGCCTGAGAATGTGGGACTTCACCTGGGCGGTCGGGGCCCTCTAAACCAAAATGCCTGAGTGCCCAGCCTGTGGGTACATCGGGCGCTTATTGTTAAAAGCATCTAAATAAAAGTGGGCCCTGAAAGAGTGTGTCACCAAGGGTTATAATTAATCCCACTTTGGAAAAATTGAGATCACACGCAAGAGGAAAACGGAAGTCCAGGCACAGACGGAAGGACAGAAGCTCAGATGAAAAGCAGTGACCCTGTGCGAGGTCAAGGACAGTAAGAAACGCTGAACTGCATCTCATTCTTGGAAAAATCCTGAGTATAAAATACAGCCATTCAGTTTGCCCAGTTTCTTCTGCTCGCTTCCCACAGCTGACAGATAATGTATGAGATACATTTGTCCTACTATTTTCCTCTTCGTTGTTTTCCTTTCTTTCTGCTGGGTTACCGTACTAATGGCTCATTTATTGGATTCGGTCCAATCTGGTTGCCATGGCAAGCTCTGAAACAGTCTGCATCTTCCATCTTCGTCTTACTGGGATTCTGTGCAGAGTTTTTCTCCTCCCCTGGAACTGAACGTCTGATTCATGGAAGAGAATGCAGGGTTGTGGGAGTTCTCTCCTTCCCTGACATCATAAAGAAGCATGAGTGGAGAGTCAGCCTGAAATGTCATCAGTGAGCGGTGCCCAGGACACTGCGCAGCACGGAGTCGAGGAAGGGGAGTGGAAACAGGTGAATCGTCGTCGTCGGGACTGTCAGGTCACTAGATGGAAGGTCAAAGGGCCAAGCAGCCTTAGGTGGACATGCTGACACTGTCCAAACACAGTTATAGGACATGAAGATCTAGGTAAATGCTTTCTTCAAAGAGTGAGTTTATCTCCTTTTTAAAAATATTGGTACGCAAGCTGTTGTTTCATAGATATAAATGTCCAACGAAAACAAATATTATCGCCAGTGGGTATATAATTACCAAATTAATGCCTAGTCATGGTGACTTCAGTCTCTGGGTGGACTGTTGTTGGGCTGTTTTAATACTTTCAGAGGTCTCGAATGTCCCCCCTGTGTGAACTCTCCTGAGTGTGGGCCCATGCCACACAAGGATGAACTCTTTCCTCTGCAGGGAGAGCGCCTCAGACACCAAGAAGGGTGTCTCTAAACATGTTCTATTAGCGCGGGGGAAACAATGGACGGTTTTACTTTTTTTGTAAGTAATCAAGTACAGCTAAGTTAAAGTGTATAGAACTTCAGTTAGCAATACAATTCTTCCCTTGAAACCTACACAATAATTAGGCCCACAGAATGGATAAAAGAAGCCCTATCAGTTCAGTCAGTTGAAGGTTCATGTTTTCGGCCAGCTGTGCAGAGGCCTTGCCGCACGTGAGACGTTTCCAGCCTGGGAAGCACAGTGTAGACGGCGGGCATCAAGCACTGGGTTTACGAAGCATCTCCTGTACTGAACCAGGGACGTGAACCTCTGCACGGTCACAGTCGGGGGGGGGGGGATGGAAGCGCTGCTCGGAGATGACCTGCTTGTCCCTCCGCCTAAAGGGAGAGACCGCCAAGTAGAACCATTTGTGTGGAGAGCTGTGAGGTTCACGTCCCGGAATCGTTGGCTGAGATCATCTTGGTAAATGGCAAGCTTGTGAGAAGTTCACAGATGGCCTGTTTAGTTGTAAATGTTTTCAGTTCTAGCTCATGAAATGAGGCTATGGGGTGCTGCCCAGGAAAGGTCAGGAGGAGGAAGGGAGAGCGGGAAGGGCTGAGCAGAGCCACCACAACCCCAGCGGCCCTGGAAGGAGCATCTAAGACTTCCTCTGAAATAGAAAGTGTGGAGCTGACTCTGTACTGGCCTTATGCTCGGACAGCAGCCCTCCTGGTCAGGAGCCAGGGAGCCGGTGTTCCTGTGTCCGGGGGTCTGCCACGGGTGTGGGCATGCTGGTGCTCATGTCACCCCGCCTTCCAGGGTTCTCCCAGAGGCACCGTGTGACTCCAGACCAGGCAGCTCAGGCACTGCCCACCTCGGCCCGCACAGCCCCCGACTCTTAGACAGCGGGAAGCACAGACGTGCTTTCTTCCCAGGACAAGTTCACGTGGAAGCGCTGAGCCCCCTCCACCAGTGTGCAGACACTTGACACAGTTTTTAATGGAAGCCACAGAGAAGCTCGTAGTCTGAGATGGTCAGGCTGCAGAGAAACGCGGTTAGCAAAGCCATCGTGCGGGCCTCCAGTGGCCACCCGCTTCCCAGACTGCCGAGGGTCGCGTTCCACATCTAATGGCCAGGCCCTAGTCACATCTGTGAGCACCCCGACATCGCGCTGCGCGTTCTTCCGGGGGAAATGGCCGCCAGCCCAAAGCATGGTTGCTGGGCCTGGAGTTGTGATGGATGATGTCAGAGAATTACAGGAGTCACTCGGGCGCATCATGTCGTTTTACACATTTCTTAGGAACACTAAATTGTTACTTTTGTAAAAATTACCTTCCTGCTCATTCTTCTTGGCTCTGGTGAACTTGGTGATCACAACCCTAGCAACCTAAGACTCCCCTGGACAATGATTAAACGTGGGGCGCCACTGTGCTAGTGGACAGTGATTTATCTTTTTTGCAAGAAATCATTTTTTATAATTTTCTCCTGACTATGAACTAATATATGTTCAACATTCCAGAAGCTTTAGGTCATACCAAAATAGAATTTTTAAAAAGGAAGATATCACCCACAATTTACCATCTAGAGATAAATGCTTTTAACACTTTGCTGTAGATCCTTCTAGACTTTTAAGTCTACTTATATATACAAAGATATGATATCCCACTTTGTAAATGGTGTTATTTATTTTTATCTTTATTTACTTATTTATTTATTTTTGGTACGTGCCCCTAGCTGCTAGGGCCTAGCGGGAACCGAACCTGGGACTCTCTGGTCCGCAGGCCGATGCTCCAACCGCTGAGCCAAACCAGCCAGGGCAGTGTTCATTATTTTTACTAAAATGTATCTGTGCTGATTGTTGAATGCTTACCCTTTCTTGAAATGATGCCCTTTTTCTTAGTGCCTGATTACTGGGGATTCTCAAATAGCTTCATAGTTGAATTTTTTAAATATATGTGCAAAGAGAAATTGTGGTGTCCTACAAGTTGAAAGTTTCCTTAACCAGGATTGTTGTGAATTCAGAATAACTTCAGTGCTCATTTTCAGAGACAGTGCGTTTTCTTTCTTCTAAAAGTGGGATCTCAGACTGGGAACGGATGGCCTCGTTAGCCGCGGGCTGTGTCTCGCTGCTTGTGAAGCCGTACAGATGGTTTCAGAACAGGAGGTTCTGCCGCCCCTCCGGGCACCTTGCTCTGACGGGCTCCTCTTGCTTCCCCGCCTGGTCCTCGGCGGTGGAATGGAAGATCCGGGCCTGCAGAAAACACTTCCGTTTGCCTTTGTGTCTCCTTCTTTGGAAGTAACTGGACTATATTTGCTAGTTCATGTCCACACTTAGATGATATTCAGGAAAGGCCCTAGTGTATGACTGAGTAAACACATTGGAGGTATATGTATGTGACTTGTTGACCAATAGTCACATAAAATAATATAGCTAACATTTATTGAGCACTTACTATATGCAGACACATCAGTGATTGCATTTAACACTTTAAAACAGCCCTGAGAGTTAGATGTCGCGATTTAGGTGACATGTGGCATTCCGACTGAACCCCAGTCTAACACCTCAAGAGCGTGTCTGTTCTGCTCTGTCTTACTCCACTGTGTTCAGCACATCCATTGTGGGCCTGCATTTCTTATCCTGACATAAAGGGGTGTCTGCGTAGCTGATTTGAAGACTTCCATGCGCAGCATTTTCTGAGTCTGACTCTGCTGGGAAAACCGTCTCCCTGCGAGAGTCCTCTCTGTCCACCACCACGCCCCGGCCTTCCTCCCCTGCCGGCCATCATCTTCTCGTTGGCAGTGCTTCGGCTGTGGGCCACCCCAGCAGCATGGGAAGTCCCCGTGGAAAGCCACAGGGGGCTTTGTGCACAGAGGCTGAGAGGCTGCGCCTGAGGGCTGGGCCGCTGGGCCGGACGGTGCAGAGGCGCCCGAGGGGCCAGCAGGCGCTCGCTGCGCTGACTCGGCGGCGTGGGAGCTCACGGCCGTAACCTATTCGAGACGGGAATCCAGAGTAGCTCGTGACCCACTCTCGGCACGCTGAGTGCTGTGTGCCGTTCCCAGACACTAAAACTACCGCTGTTTCCACGGGTTTGGTGTGGAGCAAAGTCTGCGTTCGCCTGGAACAGGGACCTTCCCGTTCGAAGTGGGGAGAGCCTTCCCACCAGAGCTGCTGAGCCTAGGAAACGCCGTCCGGAGGCGCTCAGACTGCGTCTGCACGTCGAGAAACTGGGGTGAGGTCACGTCCCGGCGGCTGCTGCTGCTGCTACGGGCTTCTCGCTACGCAGTGTGATTCTGGTTGAGCCCCACGAGGCAGCGGCGGGACGCCGGGGAAGATTATCTGAAGCCTGAGCCGCGCATGGGTTCCGATGCGCAGGAAGAAGGGCAGTTAACTGGGCCAGGGCCGGCGTGGGGGTGGCCAGGAGCATTCCAGACGGGAACGAGGTGTGCAAAGGCCACCTGGGGGGACAGGCGCCAGGGTGCGAGGACAGCAGGGTGGACGGAGCACACGGGCGAAGGGGGCCAGCCCACCAGGCAGGGCCTCTGGGCATGCGGGGCTGGACCCCAAGACGCTGTGACATGGTCAGAGCTGTGTTTGAAGATGAAAATGTGGGCCAGTCCTGTGCATACGATTGGGAGACGTTCAGGGAAACAAAAGGTATGTGTTCAGAAAGGGAGGCGAGGGGTCTGGCTCGGCTTCCTCCCCGCTGTGACCCCACCGTCGTTCTGGCAGCCAGGACAGCCTCACTGCTGACTCAGCCCCGAGGTCTCCGGTCAGCCGGCCTGGGAGAGGAGGGCTGGGCCCTGCGGATCTGGAGGACGCGGACACCGCAGTGCCGGGCACGTCGCCCTCACCCTGCAGTAGCTGCGCTGCCTTATGACGGCTCTGGCTGGCCCAGGGGTCCTGCCCTCACCCGAGTACTGGGAAACCTTGCTGGTCTTAGAGCGAGATTCGCGGTCTCGTGGCTGCACTGATGGGAAGCAGTGTCCTTTCCGTGGCGGACCGTGTCCCTGGAGTGCAGGGGCGGTGGGCCGGGGGACGCTGTGCTCCCTTCCCAGGCTAAGAGGCCGTTGCCGTGTACCGGGCTCGCTGCCCGTCACAGAGCATTCAAGACTGGACGTAGGCATCATGGGATACCCCTGGATTTCTGCCCCAAACTGAAAGCCACCCCAGCCCTGGAGCTCCCCACCCGAGCCTGTGGGCAGGAGGAGCCGCCGGGCTCAGACAGGGCTTCTGCTTTACGTGCCCTGCTTTTCCTGGGGGTGGGGCAGTGAGGACGCACAGCGTGGGCGATGGCGAGCACTAGCTCGCACAGTGGAGAGGCCCCAGGTAAGAGTGTGATGTCACATCTGCACGTTAATGCCCTGAGAGGCAGGAAAGAACATTACTTTCCAGTTAGGGTGAGAACTGGACTTGAGTTCCTGGCAGGCCACTTGTCCGCGCGCTACCACCAGGCTGACTCGCGAGGTCAGCCCGTGTCCGAGAGCCTTCACAAAAAGCACGTTATCCCTGGGAGATGGGCCTGGGCCTCCCCGCCCAGGAGCCGTCGCTGAGAGCCTGGAGTGGACAGCACGTTATCCCTGGGAGATGGGCCTGGGCCTCCCCGCCCAGGAGCCGTCGCTGAGAGCCTGGAGTGGACGGCACGTTATCCCTGGGAGATGGGCCTGGGCCTCCCCGCCCAGGAGCCGTCGCTGAGAGCCTGGAGTGGACGGCACGTTACCCCTGGGAGATGGGCCTGGGCCTCCCCGCCCAGGAGCCGTCGCGGAGAGCCTGGAGTGGACGGCACGTTATCCCTGGGAGATGGGCCTGGGCCTCCCCGCCCAGGAGCCGTCGCGGAGAGCCTGGAGTGGACGGCACGTTATCCCTGGGAGATGGGCCTGGGCCTCCCCGCCCAGGAGCCGTCGCGGAGAGCCTGGAGTGGACGGCTTTCTGGCATTGATGTGTGAACGCACGGAGCGAACAGTAAACGAACAGAATGCGATACCGATGGGTTCACCACAGGGAGAAAACGTGTCTGTGGCTGAACGTGAGTCGTAATCAAGGTCACCTGTTCAGTGGGTCCCCTCTGAGAGCCCGCCCCCTTCCTTCCGCTGGAGTTCTTTGGGGAGAAAACCTGGTGAGCTGCGTGCATCTTGAGTGTGGGCCGGCCCTCTGGCCGCCGCGGTGGTGGGCCCTGGAGATGCCAGTCACAGAGGCCCGGGTCTGCAGCCTTGGGCAGTGTGTCCCAGGGGAGGAGAGGGCCTTCGGCTGAACAAGTAATTAAAATTGCTGAGGGCTCCCAGCGATGCTTAGGAGGAAAACTTGTGCCTCCCGACAGTGCTGCCATCCAGACAGCCCGTGACCCAGTGCGGTGCTTGGCGACCGTGCTCTGTGGCTCGCCCTCCGTTACCGGGCGACACGCAGCTGAGACGGGCGAGGGCCCCTCAGGCAGGAGGCATCATCCAGCCAGAGCAGAGCGCCCACGTCTGCCGTCATCCATCACGCTGACCCTTTCAGAGGAGGTCGGGACAGCGCGTCCCCCCTCCAGAGGTCTGCGTCTGCGCACCCCCGCCCGAGGGCTCTGCGGCCTCCCTCAGCCCGGGAGCCCCGTCTCGCAGTGACCCCCTGGCAGCTAAGGGCGAGACATGAAGCATCACCTTCTAAGTGGCAGCTGCTGTGTCCTCGGGAAGTCAGGGACACTGCTGAGCTTGGAGCCGACGAGAAAATAATTTAGTGATTAGGGACCCCTTGGAGGTGTGGGTCGTGTCCTCGGGCCTGAAGAGACTCCAGCAGCCGAGGGAGGCCTGCTCGGATGGCATCTGCCCTGGCCCTTGAAGCCCACGCTGAGTGTGGGAGGGAGCCCAGCACGAGTGAGAGGATCCAGGGGCCAGAACCCTCAGAGCCCACCCCCGGCTCCGCACGCTGAGGAACCACACGCCCCTGCTCCCAGGCTGCTGCTTCCCGAGGCCAGCGTGGCCATGGAGTGTCCAGGGCCCGAGGACATTTCTGTGGGCTTGACGGTGACCTTTCAGCATCAGAATGCAGATAACCTATTTCAATCACATTTAAATTTGGTACGAATAGGAGTTGATGCCAGGTAGCTGGGACAGGGTCCCGGCTGCCGGGTGACATTTCTCCCGTCCTGCCCTGTGGCGGAGGCGCAGCAGGTGAGGGCACCTCCCCGTGCCCTGAGCCCTGGAGGAGGCCGCCCGCAGTCGCGGTGCCGCGTGTGCTTTGCGCGGGCGCCTGCGGAGCAGCAGGGAGCTGGGGCAGAGGCTTCGGCAGAGGCCCCGTGCTCCTGGTGCTGTGCTCGCAGCGCCTCGGCCTCTGTGCCCGCACTGAGCAGGGCTTGGCACACAGCGGCAGTCAAGCTGGGAGTGTGTGTGGAGGTTGCAGTGTGAACTGTTCTTAGCTCCAGAGTGGGGTGTAAATGTCATTGATCTTCCATTAACGAGTGATTGGTGCGCCCCTGTGTGGTGCCCGCCTGGGTGTCGTCCCCAGAGCTGTCCCGCCAGTGTGCCATGTGCTGGGAACCTTTTGAGAAGCCGTCTCCTGTGGCGAGGGCCCTGGCACAACAGACGGGAGAAGTGCAGGCCAAGGCTCTGCACCTGCAGGAGCCATCTGTAAAAGAGCCCCCTCTCCACCGCTGCGTTTCCGGGCAGCTTGGGCCACTCCGGCAGCGCTCCAGAGCCCGATGGACCACACTGCATGTCTGGGCAGCTTGGGTCACTCTGGCAGCTCTCCAGAGCCCGATGGACCGCACTGCATTTCCGGGGCAGCTTGGGCCACTCCGGCAGCGCTCCAGAGCCCGATGGACCGCACTGCATGTCCGGGCAGCTTGGGCCACTCCGGCAGCTCTCCAGAGCCCGATGGACCGCGCTGCATTTCTTCAGTCCCAGTGAAGGCAGAGCCCAAGGCCCGAGGGATGGGATGGAGCAGGGTTTGGGGACAGATGAGTCTGTTCCCAAAAAGGACCTGGGGACTCAGCTCTGTGAGGTCTGAGTCCCACTCACTTCCTCCCCTCACTTGCTTTGCTAGACACCATTTCAAGGACGTGTTCACTCATGTCCCAGCGCCCGGTTTTCCTGGGGGAGGGGAGTTGGTGCTCACCTAGTCAGGGGAGTCTTTGGGGAGTGGTCTGGTCACAGCCTGTGCAAGAGAGTTGGCCTGTGGAGAGGCTAGGATTTGGAGTCAGGGAGCCCTGGAACCGCTGCCCGAGACCCCAGGGGCAAAGCGTCCCAGTCTCTCGCTGTCGGGGACAGTGACCAGGCTCTGTGTTTCCCGCAGGTCACCTGCTCGTCAGCATGGCCACTACACACCTGGAGAACCAGCTGCACAGCGCGCAGAAGAACCTCCTGCTGCTGCAGCGGGAGCACGCCAGCACACTCTCCGGCCTGCACGCCGAGATCCGGCGGCTGCAGCAACGCTGCACAGGTGCCTGGGCCGCCGCCTTGGGGAGGGCCTGCAGAGCACACCTGTCTCCAGGGCAGCGAGGGCAGCCCATCACCGTGGGGGCCGCTGCGGGCCGCATCCCTGCTGCACAGCCAGCTCCTGCGCACTGCACTCAGATCGAGACGCAGTGGTCAGAGTGCGTCTTGGAACCAGTGACAAAGCGTAACGTAGCAGAGCAGGCTGCTCACTAGGTGGGAGTGTCCTGGGGAAGGAGGGCCCCGCGGACCCTGGAAGGACAGGGCGCCAGTAGCTCCCGCCCTTACGCTCGCCTCTGACCCTGAGCTGACCGGCAGGACTCGCCGGCGATCAGTTGTGCATTCTCAGAGCTGAACAAGTTTTTATGTGCCCTGTGACCACACAGAATTAACGTCTGTCGCTTGCTTTTCAGATTTAACATACGAGCTGACACTCAAAAGTTCGGAACAGACAGGTAAGAACTCTGTCCCGGAAAGTGGGTGACGCTCGCCTCCTGCCGCTGCCGCTGCCGCTTCTCACGGTCACACGCTTGGGAGCACACACGTGCCCTGAAGAGCTGACCGTGTGGCCAGAGCTCCGAGAAGCGGTGGAGGGGGGTTTGCACCCGGGGGTGTCCCGAGGGGTCATGGGGCACGAGGAATGCCTGTCTCCTTTCTCCTGATTGACACGTATCTGGAGGCTCTGAGTTTCTGCAGTGAGTCCGTGCTCCCTCCGTACCTGAGAACCGTGATTTACACAGAGGGAGAGGGGCAGGGCCCCCCGCAGAGCTGTGCTCGCCAAGTACGGTTGAGGGATTGTCGGTCACGGGGTAGCTCCCGAATGTCCTTGAGCATCTGCCTTAACGCCAGTCCCAGAAATGCTTCCCCTCGGCCAGAATCCTCAGGACCCCAGTGGTATCGGCCTGAGGCCTGTCAGACAGGCTGCTCCCCGACAGGGTGGGTGCAGGGTGCAGAGTCCGCACGCGCCTCCAGAGGGCTCCGTGCGCACAGCCTTGCTCGTGCTGCCAGCCTCGTGCCATCTCCGTGGCTCCGCACGGCCAAGCGCCGGGCCTGCCCTGTTTTCCTCGGAGTTCAGTCTCCTAAGTGCGCTTTCCAGGAGCCAAGACGGGTGTCTGCTGTGGTGGAGGCGGTGCCTGGGAAGCAGAGCCCGCCCTCAGGTCTCCCTGCAGAGGAAGGAAGCCAGGAGCCCACCCCACCCTGCAGTGCTGGGGCCAGAAACTGGGCCTCCAGGGATTCAGAACAAGGCACCTCCAGTCAGACCCCCAGCCCACACCCCTGCCATCCGAGCCACAGAGCGCAGGGCATCCTCACGTCCTGTGCCCTCCTGGCCCCGGCTACTCCATCTCAGCCCTAAGTCCCAAGGCCACGCCTCACCTCTCCGCCCTGGTCAGTGGCGGGGGGCTGGTGGAGGTGGTGGGTGTGAGAGCCTCGCAGGTGGCCCCGGAGGGGCCTCTGGCCTCCAGGGTGAAAATCCCTGCTGCACGTGCGCGCACAGCCCACCCGCAGCTCTGGGGACACGGGTGGACCCTCCCTGCCTCCGGCGGGCCCTCCACGCCCTGTGCTTGTTCCAGGGGACGCGCCTTCCAGCAGCAGCGAGCTGCAGAGGAGGTGCCAGGAGCTGGAAGCTCAGCTGAGAGCCAAGGAGCAGGAGCACGAGGAGCTGCTGCGGGAGCTGGAGCAGAAGAACGCGGCGGTCACGGTGCTGGAGCACACCGTCAAGGAGCGGGAGAAGAGGTACCTGGAGGAGCTGAAGGTGAAGAGCCACAAGCTGAACATGCTGGCGGGCGAGCTGGAGCAGCGCGCGGGCACCGTCGCCTACCTGACCGCCCAGCTGCACGCCGCCAAGAGGAAGCTCCTCAGCTCCAGCGGGACCTCGGACGGCAGCCCCTCCGGGAGCCCCGTGCTGGCTGGCTACAAGCCCGCCCCGCCCAGGGACAAGCTGCCTGAAACGCCGCGCCGCCGCATGAAAAAGAGCCTCTCCGCCCCCCTGCACCCCGAATTTGATGAGGTCTACAGATTTGGGGCCGAGAGCCGGAAACTCCTGCTGCGGGAGCCGGTGGATGCCATGCCGGACCCCACCCCTTTCCTGCTGGCCAGGGAGTCGGCCGAGGTCCACCTCATCAAGGAGAGGCCCCTGGTCATCCCCCCCATCGCTTCCGACCGCACCTCGGGCGAGCAGCACGGCCCAGCCCGCGAGAAGCAGCACAAGGTCCACGTGGGCGTGGCGCACCGCATCCACCACGCCGCCCAGCCGCAGGCCCAGCCCGAGGTGGAGACGCTGGCAGTTGACCAGGTGAACGGAGGCAAGGTTGTCAGGAAGAACTCGGGGACGGACAGAACCGTGTGAGCCTGCCGGGCAGCCCTCACCCTCAGCTGTCCATGCACTGTGATCAACACTAGAAAAAATCATCCATCCACACCTCTTTTTTTGTTTTCATGCCAAATTTTTTTCAGACCTGCCGAGACTCCGCCCCTCCCGCCCAGGCCGCCTCACTCCAGAGCTGTCCCTGCTGCAGGCACCTGCTCACTGCCGCTCGGCCCAGCACCTGCGTGCGGAGGGCCGGCTTCTCACCCACCGCGCACCATGTTGCTGAGATCAGATAGCACACCTCCAAGGCACCCCGCCCCCAGACCCATGACCTCCTGACAGCCTCCCAGGGCGCCTGAAGAGCAGGTGTGTGTCACAGGAACTAAATAAGATGACGTTCTCGAGTCGCCACAACCTGAATGTGTGTTCCTATTTTTTGTTAGTTTTATCCAAAATGTTCAAGATCCCAACAAACTTTATTTTCTAAACCTGCCTCCTTTCTGCTCCGTGTCTTTATTAAACCAGCTGAGGGAGGGGAAGACAGCGGGGCCTCCTCATACCTGCTGGGTTCTCACCCAGACAGTGGGCTCGCCCAGGAGCACGGCTGTGAGTGGGTGTGGGGGTCACTTCCGAGAAGAGGAGTCCCCTGTCCTCCCCACTGCCCAGAGCTGCCCCTTGGAGCACTCTGCGGCTCTGAGGCTCTGCAAAGCCACCTCTGCTGTGCCCGGCCCTCCCTCGCAGAGTGAGCCACCCTCGCCTCTAGTCAGGCCTGGCCAGGGCTCCAGGCTGGGCCCTGCTGTGCAGAGGGAGGGACGCCCAGCAGCCCCGGGCCTGCAGGCTGAGTCCACACAGCCCCACACAGGCCCGGGCAGGGCGGGGCAGCAGCTCATGCAGGAATTGGGGGGGGGGGGGCGGTGCAACAGAGACAGAAAAGGGGCCAGGGGGTTCTGGCAGGAGAAGGTGTCTCTGGGTGATGGGGGCACCACCTCGGTTCTGTGCCCAGCACCGGCAGCCCAGGGAAGGGGGCTCTGCCTGACCCAGCCGGCAGCCCAGGCTTCTGCCCACACCTCAGGACACAGCTCTTGCCCCAAGAGGCATCTGCGGAATCAGACCTAGGTTATCAAATCCGCACCTTTGAAATTTTCCATTAGCATTCCTACTTGGGCCAGTGCCATGCCAGGCACTTCTGCTTAATCTAGTATCTCCTCTAGAAGAAGAAAAACTCAACATCCTAAAATGCTGCCCTTTAGAATTTACTTTTTTTGACTTCTTAAAACATAGCTTCAAAAACAAAACCATGCAGGTTAGCTGACACTGAACAAGGTAAAAATGGCTGATTTCAAATGAAAGGGGATCAGCCCCTCCTGCCTCTCGAGAGGCCCCGAGAAATGACAGGAGGCTTGACTGCTCCTCACGAGCCCTTCTCCGGAGGGTCAGTCAGAATTCAGGGTGAGGCACACCCCTTGCAGCACCCAGTGAGAAATGTGCTTCGTGGTGAAGAGGTCGGCTTCAAACACCAAGCCGACCCCCATGGCATTCCTTCTGGTGGAGGTGGTGTAGACGGGCGTCCGGAAGGTGTTCTGCAAAGGGGAGGCAGGTGAGAAGTCCCATGCAGAGGAGCGGCCCCCCACGGAGCGGGGTGGGTGGAGCCTCGGCTCAGTGCTCAGAGCAGCGGCCTCCCCAAGGCTGTCCAAGCAGAGCGTGGCCCAGGCTCTGCAGGTGGCTGTGCGGGGCCCTCCGCTGCCTCGGCGTGGGCACACTGCTTCAAAGCAGAGCGAGGCGTGCTGCTCACACCAGGTGCACTAGGGCGCAAGCACTGCCCGAGAACTCTCACGAGAAGCCAGGAGGGTCTCCTGTGGCTGCCTGGACCCCAGCTCCTGACCTTGAACATGCCACCTGCAGTCTATGCTCACGGGTGTCGTGCATTTTCCTGGGCAGTGACACCGCGCTGGCACTATGCCTCGTGGCTCCCCCGCCCCCGGAAGGTTAAGCTCGGGTAACTGCAGCCGAAGGGCAGGAAATGGGCGGCCCTCACCTGCAGCTTGAGGCGGTGGGCTTCAATGGGGATGATCTTCAGGACCGGCAGGTCGACAACCAGCACCTTGGGCTTGCTCTTGGTGAGGCAGCCTCTCTCTAGGTCCCAGCCAGCACCTTCCAGGTACAGGCCTGACACGAAGCAGCCTGGAGGAGCCAGAGAGCCATTCTGCTGCCCACGGCTCTCGCAGGCGGACATGTCGGACAAGCCGCGGTCCCGGAACCTCCTCCGTGAACCCCTCAGAGCTCAAGAGGGCGCCTGCGCTCACAGACGGCACCCCCCTGGGCGGCGGCCCGCCGCAGTCTGCAGTCGGCGACCGGTGTGGACAGCGCACTGCGCTAGAGCCCGATCTAATGGTTCCCATCTAGCCCACCCTCTCTGCTCCCAGGCCCTGGGCCCTCGGGGTTTCCAGGGAGGCCACTGGGGACCCAGCTCTCTGAAAGATCCGATTCTGTCCCAGGAACCCGTTTCAGACAAACGAGCCCAGTGAGCCCGGTTCAGGTCTCCCTGACATCACCCATGTCTCAGGAGAAAATAGTGAGAAACATGCTCCCCTTCGGAGGTGTCAGGACGTGGACGGAGCACAGACGCAGCCCATGTGCAGCCCGTGACTTGGGAATGGCCTGGCACTCAGCTCTCACGATGCTCCCCTCCCTTGGAATCGGGGTGGCTTGGGCGGGTGGGGGCCCTACATGAGAGGCTGTGGACCCATGAGGGCTCACCGTACCCTGTCCTGCCCGCTCGGTCACTTCATCTGCATCTTGGAACTTGGTCACTAGCGTGAACAAGGTGGAGCGGTCCAGGGGCCAGCTGTTCCTCCGGCAGGTGGCCTGCACCAGGGCCGTGAGGTAGGACTCCGGGACGTGCAGCCCTGAGAGCCACATCACGCTGGGCTCACCCTCGGTGACCTGGAGGGGAGGGTGGCAGCTGCCATCCAGTGTCCGCGTCAAAGCTGACCAGACACTGAGTTCATGTCAAAGGAGTAGTTCGCCGCCTGGCCGGTGTGGCTCAGTGGCTGAGTGCTGACCCTGCACCAAGAGGTCACTGGTTCAGTTCCCAGTCAGGGCACATGCCCAGGCTGTGGGCCCGATCCCCAGTGGGGGGCGTGCAGGAGGCGGCCAGTCGACGTTCTCTCTCATCAATGTCTCTCTCTCTCTCCCTCTCCCTAAAAATCAATAAAGGGGGGGGAAAAAAAGACGTAGCTCGCGTTAGTGGCAGGAAGATGGGCTTGGGACAACTGGTGACCATTTGGGAACAGCAGGCTGGGACACGCGGTCAGGCTTGGGACACGCTGGCCGGCACAGCACCGGTTTCCTTGACATGCAAAGAAAGCACTCGTAAAAATCAACTTTAAAAGATGGAGAACTCAATAAAAACGAAACCAAAACACAAAAAGACAATTCACAGAAAAAGTAACACGAGCCCAAAGAGTCGCGGGTTCAGTTCCGGTCAAGGGCACGTACCTCGGTTGCAGGTCGTCCCCGGCCCTGGTCGGGGTCATGCGGGAGGCAGTCAGTCGGTGTCTCTCTCTCTCCCCCTCTATCTCTCCCTCCTACTCTATCTGAAGATAAATGGGGAAAAAATATCCTTGGGTGAGGGTTATAAAAACATAAAGTCACACGAAATGTAAAATGCACCAGGCCTCACCATAAGCGAAGACATGCACACCAGACAGTTACGTGTCATGTTTACCGATCGGGGAGGGAAGGTTCAGACCATCAAGAACACAGTGCTGTGCACAGTGAGGGTCACCAACCCCATCTGCTCTGCCTCAGCTCCTCCAGACGAGGGCTGTCAGAATGCAAAATGCACACAGATCCGGCTTCCCGCAGAAATGCACCCACGGAGCATGCTCATGTGAGCCCAGACACGTACCCTGGGGGCTGTCGCTTGTGCCAGCAAAGGACAGACGGGAAACCCAATGGCAGCCCCCTAGCCGTCCCCAAGTGGGAAGGACACGGGCGCCTGTAGGGTGGAGAAGCCCGGGAAGAATGAGGTGGGTCTAGAGGGCTGAGATGGAAGAGCGGCCGAGACTCACTGCGCAGACCGAGCTGCGCACAGGATGCTGGTCCCGAAAGCAAAGCAGGAGAGGAGGGAAGACGCAGATGCGCTCAGAGTCAGAGGCCGTTCCCAGAGCCAACCCTCCGCTGCGGGGCCAGACCGCGCCGGCCCGGGGCTCGCCTTACCCACGACGTGTACTGGGCGAACCGCCGCAGGAAGTAGAGCATCCAGTTTCCGAGGGACTTGAGGGTGTCAGGCGCGAGCTTCCTCCAGATGTTCGGGATCTGCCCGATGAACAGAGCCTTGGCGACATCGTCCAACTCGCTGCTCATTCCAACCTCTCCAGCCAAGGCCTGTGGCAGACCAAGAGGCAGGCCGGTCAGCAAGCCAGGCTCCACGTCAGGCGGGCACCTGCGTGGCGGGAACACTCACCTTCTGCAGCTCGGCCAGAGAGCGGGACATGCGGACGACGAGCTTGTTGAAGCGCTCCAGCTCCTGCAGGAGCACCACCGACGTGGGGGAGATGCCCATCCCCAGGTGCTTCCGGACCAGGTCCAAGTCAAAGACCTTGGGCATTTTGTTTTCTATGTCCATGGCCACCTGGCCAATGTAGTCATCTCGGCTGATGCCACTGCTCGATTCGCCTAAGAGCAGGACCCTTGTTAGGAAAGCAGGCACCCGAGCGTGGGACGGGGGCACCCTGGGCCTTCTGGCGTTTGGAAAGGCGTCACCAACTGGAAACTCCAGGGGCCAACACCAGCACCTGCACTGACACCGTCAGCCCTCACTTCGCCCTCCCAGGGGACCTCACCTGTCTGAGGCTGCAGCTCCAGCAGGTGCACCCAGATGTCCCGAGCGGCCTGAGTATAATAGCCGATCTCGGCGTTGGAATGAAGACCGAACACCTCAGGTGTGTTGGCCAGGGGGAGGGCCTCGATGGCTTCTGCAATCACAGGCAGCAGGCAGGTCACACAGCACGCTGCCCTCCACTCTGCACACGCAGACTAGTTTCCAGGGCTCAGGGCCATGTTTTCACTAGAATTGCGCACCAGGGCCCGGCCAGCTCTGTGTCCATCCGCTATGAGAACGGCTAGTGGGCTTCGTGGGGCCGCTTCGTCCTTCCAGACGTGTGTGCCTCACTCCAGGACGGGAGGCCCGAACAAACCCCATCCGCTCTGAGGCCGGATGAGCCCGGGACAGACCACCCGCCAGCCAAGGAGCCCCGGCGAGGAGACAGGAGAGCCCTCCAGCCAACCGGGAAGCAGGGCAGCTGAGCAGTGTGGGCCCCCTTAGACGAGACTTGGGGACGTCAAAGGAGCTCACCAACGAATCTCTCCTTCACGTCGCCAGAGGGGATCCTGTAGTCCACCTCGCTGTTGTGGAAGAAGTGGAAGGGCTGGAAGGTGTCGAAGATGAAGTCTCCCAGGTACTCGTCCATGTAGATGGTCAGGATGCGCCGGTCGAAGCTGTCGATGGCCCGCCCTCCGTACATGACCTGGAGGTACAGAGAGCGGGAGCCAGAGACTTCGTATCAAGGAAGCAGCAGAGCA
Source organism: Molossus molossus (assembly GCF_014108415.1). Classification (NCBI taxonomy): domain Eukaryota; kingdom Metazoa; phylum Chordata; class Mammalia; order Chiroptera; family Molossidae; genus Molossus; species Molossus molossus. The sequence goes on along the minus strand of NW_023425358.1, from coordinate 35,977,271 downwards.
GGACGCCAGCAGCCACTTCCGTCTCTGCAACGGCGTGCAGGCCGCAGGGACAGCCGTCCCATGAGGCCTGTGCAAGTCTCGGTCTCTGGTGTGGACACTCACACCCACCGAACAGGAGCCAGGCTCCGCGACAGGCCCAAGGCGCGGCCAGGCGGGCACAGCTGCCTCTCAGAGAGCACGGGCCTCGGCAGTGGACCCAGAACCCCCACGTGGATGGGGCTCGCTGAGGACAAAGACACTGGGCCCCGGGATGACGGGCGGGAGGAGCAAGAGGGGAGTCGTCCGGCACCGGGCACCCCGCAGCCCTCCTACCTCTCCAATCAGGTACTTGAGGCTGCCCCACGGGATCCGAGGGTCACTTTGCTGGAAGGCTTTGGTCAAGTACGTGTTCAAAATTTCCATGCAGACCTTCAGAGGGGAGGAACAGGCTCAGCGGTCGGCAAGCCCACGGAGACTGACGCTCCGACTCCTGTGAGACGTGGACTTGGGAGCACGGGCGGGGGCGGCGTTCCTGGGAGAGGCAGCGGCCGCGCGCACCTGGAAGTCGGACTCGTTGAAGTCGTAGGACACGTTCCACCCGATCTTCCCGAACTTCCTCCTCTCCTGCACCACGGCGTGGAAGAAGGCCAGCACGTAGACCAGGGGCTTGAAGGCGGGGTGAGGGCACCGGTCCAGCATTTCGTTGGAGATCTTGAAGTACGTCGCCCTCATGTTGAGCTTCAGCCCGTTGGGCGGCTCTGTGACCACCTGCAGAGGGGAGGCAGATGGTGGTGGGGCCGCAGGCTGCAGCCAGCTCTGAAGAGTACGCAAAGGGGGACCCTGGCTTCCCTCCACCTTTCCGAGGCCGTCTTCGTCCCCGAGTAGCGACCGTCCCTGGTTCAGGGCCTAAGGACCCGGGTGCTCTGCTCAGAAGCTCTGCCACGGGCTCTGCGCACGGCCCGGAGAGGGCCCCTCCACTCCCTCTGAAGCCCTGCAAACCTCTGCACAGAGCAGGGCTGGGGGCTGCAGTGGAGACGGTCTGTCTGCTGAACGCAGTCGGCGCACACGAAGTGGTGGGGCCGGGCTGGGGCGTTACTGCCACCGATGACGGTCCCCCAGTTTGGGGCAGTGCTTATCTCTGAAGGGGGAGGGAGGCACAGAACTGGGAGGGTGTCTGGAGGTCTCACCACATCCTGGGTTTGTCTGCAAACACGCACACACACACGCACACGCGGCAAACGGTAGTGAGCCGAGGAACTGGGCTGTGGGTGTGCAGTGTTCGTCCGGAAGCAGACCTTCAAGGACTTCTGCAGAATCCCGATGGGGAAGCCCTTGGTGGGGTCCGTGGTGAGCCACAGGCGGAAGTCTGGGTGGGGCTTGGTGATCCTCTCCAGGGACTTCTCCAGGTCCTTCAGCCACTTGACCAGGAGATGGCAGTTCTGCAGCATCAGCCACTGCCCACGAGCCACCGCAGTCTCCAGCTGCTGCAGAGCCAGCTGCCGGGAAGAAGGGAGGGCTGTGTCCTGGTGCCCGCCAGCCCGCGCCCCAGAGACCCGCTCCAGCCCCCGTCAGCGAGGGCCCTCCCCAGCCGAAGCTGGAGACCCAGGAGCTGCAGGGGAGCCTGGGAAGGAACACACTTTGGATTCCCTCAGGGCCCTCTGTGCACTGGGCTGGTCACGGCCTGGAAGACAGGGAGCATCTTAGCCTCCCTCAATGGCCTCCTTGGCCCAAAGAGCTCCAGCTTCTCCAACACTGTCGCCTCTGGTCCTGGGCTGCTTCCCTGCCCCACACTGGGGGTGCTGCAGGGGTAGGAGGTGACTGGGTGGAAGGGCTTTGAGAAGAACAGCACGCACTGGCCCGCACAGCCGGGCAGCCAACCGGGAAGGCTGGACCCAGAACCACACCGCCCTCATCGCTGCCGTGCGCCAGCCTTGCTCACAGCTCCGCAGACGCCGCACCCGGAGCCGGGGTGGAGCAGCCCTGCCGGCTTAAAACCAGGCGCTGCCCCTCCCTCACGGGCGGGCTCACCCAGTGTGAGCTGTTCCTGCGACACACTACCTTTTCTTGGCCTTGACCCATGGCGAGGAATTTGAGGCGGTTTCCCCCAAAACCAGAGCGCTCTGCTAGTTTCATCAGGTCGCTGGCAGGGTCGGAGCCGGGGCTCAGGATGAACACGATGGGCGAGTTCGGGGTGCTCTGCTCGAAGATGGCCTCGAAGCTGACCATCGGGGGCTGCACGTATCTGGGGAGAGCACGTTCTCCCAGAGTCAGGGGCTCCCGAGGCAGCTCCAGGCCCGGCGGCCGTCTGACCGGTGGCCTCTCCGTGTCCATCCCCCAGGACCGCCCGTCTCGAGCTCGCTGTGCCGCCTGTCTGCACACCTCGGGCGCTGGACGGCGGGCTCCGGAGTGACGCGGCCTCCGCGTCCCTTCAGCACAGCTCGAGCAGCTGCGCGGGCTTTCAGAGACCGTGAGCTGGGCACTCCGAGCGGAGGCCCTGGGCCGCCCCCCCGGGGACAGCCTCTGGCCCCGGCCACGGGCTCCACAGGGACAGCCCCCAGGCACACCCGGAGTGGCTCACACCTCAACATTTAAAACAATTAGTTGCTGCCCTGGCCAATTTGGCTCAGAGGTTAGAGCGTCGGCCCGCGGGCCAATGAGTCCCGGGTTCGATTCTGGTCAAGGGCATGTACCTTGGTTGCAGTTCATCCCGGGCCCTGGTCGGGGTCATGCGGGAGGCAACCAGTCAATGTATCTCTCTCTCATCAATGTTTCTTTCTCCCTCTCTCCCACTCTGTCTGAAGAAAAATGGAAAAATGTCCTCAGGTGAGGACTTAAAAATAAAATTAGTTGCCAACACACAAGGATTGGGAGAATCTACATTTCTAGCTTCTTCGGAAGAGTCAGAGGGTCGGGGGGTCCCACTGCCACCTGGCATTGGGCAGCAGGGGTGCGGGGCAGCCGCCAGGCGTCACGTGACCTCTCCCCTAGCCTGGCAGGCCCCACCCAGCTCTGTTCGCTGCCTCCCACCCCTGCAGGCCAGGGAGGCAGCTCCAAGTCCGCACCCAGCTTATCCATCTGGCTGCACAGGGTCCGGAGCTGGTGTCCGACACGGCAGCCACCGGGCACATGTGGCTATCGGGCACTTGAGGTGTGGCTGGTCCGACTGAGGTGAGCATTAGGTATGGATTCACACAGGACTTTAAATCCTTAATACCAAGCAGTATGCAAACTCTGCTTTCAAGTGATCCCATGTGGAAATAATATTTTAATACGTTGACTTCAATACAGCATGTTACTAAATTGCACGTGTCTGACGACATCACACGTCTCTCTCTTTCTCTAGAACTCTGCCATCCTGGAGTGGCTCTCGCGCAAGGCTCCAAGCGGAGCTGGACCACCCCTGCCGTCTGAGCCCCGGGGGGGACGGCCCCGCGGAAAGGGCCAAGCCTACACAGACGCCACACTTACTTCTCTCCCACGGTCATAGTCACGTAGTCGGTCACGGCCCGATAGACCCGATCCACCCGGAAACAGCGCAGAATAAGCAACTTCTGGAAAGCGGTGATGTTGTCGTCATACTCCAGGGGGAACGGGAACTGCTCCAGCGAGTCCAGGTCGTACCACTACAGAGAGCAGGGCAGGCCCGTGGCCTGTGCGGTGAGGCCCCGAGCCCACGGGAAGGCCCCGGCAGCCGCTGTGGAGGAGGAAGTCGGCCCTCTCTCTCCCCCGCACTGCGCTTCGGGACGGGAAGGCTGGGGTCTCAGTCCCCCAGTGCCCACCAAGGGACATGGCCCTCGGCAGATGCACAGGAAGTATTTCTTGGGTGCTGGCTGGATGCGTGGATGGGTGGGTGGGTGGGTGGGAGGAAGGACGGATAGACGGAAGGCCAGACGGTCCTCCCACCAAGCCAGCTGAACTACATACAGAAGAATTCCATCCAGGGAACGAGGGCACTGCTTGCTCTGAATGGGTCACTCAAGGAGTGATCTTCACACTCACAAGGAGTCAGGTACAGTTTGAGTTTGGACCTTAGACACGTAGGGAAGGGAAGGGGGGAAGAGAACATGAGCTCACCTCCTGCCAGACAGACGGATGCTTCTCAAGGTCGTCAGGAAGACTCCCAAACCGGCTTGGGAACATCTCTGATAAGAGCATGATGTCTTCCCAGCCCTGGTCAGGCAACCAAGCACAGGGCTTCTTTCGTTTGTTTTTCTCCAGGGAAATGTTTCCTAATCACATCGGGGAAGAAGAGTCAACAGCCGACCTCAACGTACCAGGAGGAGGCAGCTCTGTGCTTGGACTTCCCTCCTTTTGGGGACCATTTGTGACTCTGACCGGCCCCTCAGCGCGGCCCCCAGCCCCGGGCGGCCTGTGCCAGCCCGGCAGCTCCCAGCAAACCAGAACCACGTCCGAGGTGGCAGCCGAGACATGTAACAAGTGAGGCGGGAAGCCGCGTTCTTGGGAGAACTCTGGCTGTGTGTGTTTTCATGAACTAGTTTGTATGCGTGCCACTGCCACAGGGCACACCCATCATCTTTTATTTTTATTTATTTATTTATCCATCCTCACCCGAGGACATTTTTGCATTCATCTTCAGATAGACGGGAGGGAGAGAGGGAGGAAGAGAGAGAAGAGAAACATCAACGTGAAAGGGACACATCGAGTGGCTGCCACCCACATGACCCAACCAGGGCCGGGGACAAACTGCAATCGAGGTACGTGCCCTTAGCGGGAACCGAACCCGGGTCTCTCCAGACCGCAGGCCGACGCTCTAACCGCTGAGCCAAACCGGCCAGGGCAAATTCATTACCTTTTAGAAAGAAGTCTAGCTCTTCCTGGGGAACTCTCCCTTCTGCTTGTTCGATCTTGATCGTCATGTTGAAGGCAAAGAGTAACTTGTGCCTCTCGAACAACCCTGGAGAGCGATGGACAGAAAGTGGCCTTTAGCCATGTCAACACTAAGTGTCCTCTGCACCGCGTGCTCACGCGCGGGAACTGCGACGGACACCCAGACGGCACGGCTGCACGCGGCCCTCCACGCCTCAAGTCCACGACTACCTTGGTGCAAAAATGTGGGCTCACCGTCCGTGTCATGCCCAATGTGCATGGCTGTGTTCTGATAACGCGTGCTTGTCACGGCAGGCGGTGGCCACAGACGCCTGCCCGCAGGACGTACAGTGTCTGCTGCAAAGGAAGCCCCGTCCACCCCGACTCCCCTGATGGGAGGGGCGGCACGCCCACCTTCTCTCACTAACAGCAGAAATGCGTCCCTGGAAAACGCTGACCAGTCAAAAGCTGTGACCTGAATTGTGCTTTGTGTGTGTTAGAGGGTTGGCTACTTAAGTGGGCCCTGCACGGACAGCAGTCCTTAACCCTCCTCCTGCCCAAATGAAATGGGCTGGATTCTGCCCCCTCAGAGCTGGGGGGAGCCCCGAGCCCAGGAGCTCAGGGTGTGGCTGCGTGGGAGACTGAGCCTCCAGAGCGGGGCTGGGTTAAAACGAGGCCACGAGGCGAGCCCCGAGCCAACCTGAAGTTTGGACCAAGACCCCAGCGGCGCACACACAGAGCCTGTGGTCCTAGTCAGTGCGGAGGCCTGACCTGTGCAACCATAGTTATAGATGTTGAAGGTCAGCGTGTCCATTATGTTCCTCAGCCGCTTCATGAGAATGGAGTCAGGCAGCGACTTCTTGAGCGACAGCCCGAAGACCTCGAGGAAGGCGCTCAGGGAGTACTGGTACATGGCGTTCACGAGCGCCATCTCCGACAGCACGAAGAACAGGATGGCGCCCCGCCGCGCCGCCGGCCGGTAGCCATCCCGCAGTCTGTCAATGTCCAGGGCCGTCTTCTCTGCCAGCTTGAGCTTCTCCGACACCTAAGGAAAAGGAGCACGTGTCCAAGGAAACAGGAAGACTGATACCCGTGACCGAGGGGACAATGAAGCGGGCAAGGAAGAAGGCAGAGGGCAGGAGTGAGGTGGGGCAGCAAGAAGAAAAACAGGCGATGTTCACAGGGGCTGGGCACCCGCCCTCTCTCGAGACGTGGGGGCGTCCGTGGCTTCATTCCACTGCACCTTCTTCTAACAGTCCCTGTATTTCACTTGGAGACTCATCGCTTCCCCATTTCGTTCCACATGTGGGTCTGCACCCCAACTCCAGGAAAGAAGCATGTGACGGAGGCCCAACCAATCCACGTAATACTCCCCCAGGCCACGGGACTGCTTTGGGGTGAGCATGTGACTTAAATGACTCTCGAGACATACATGATAGGGACAGGCAAAGATTCTCACTCTTCCCTTTGGACTTGAACCTGAAAGGACATGAGGCCAGACCCACCTTGAGACCACAGGAGGAGCTTGGCCCCGTGGGGAGGCTGAGAATGATGCCACCCCAGCAGAAGGCCCAGACCAAAAATGGAAAGGAACTGAGTCTTGATGATATGCTTGGGGTCCTGGATCCAGCCCAACCTGAAGCCAGCTGTTTTCTAAGCCGGTAAGTTCCTTTTGACTTAAGCCAGGTAGAGGTGGGTTTTTCATTCCTCTAAAGTGAAAGAGGCTGACCTAGAGCACAAGGGGCCTGGGAACCTTTGGGATACCCTCCCCACGGCACACCCCAATAGAGGTGGCCATTTCTCATCAGGCAAACCTCAGGTGACTCAAAGCCCGAGTCTAACGAGGACACAGGCTGATGTCCTCCCACCCCAAACCCTCCGATTCTAAGACCATGAATGAGGCCCAGGTCACGGAGTCTAATTTCCTCCTGGAGCAGCTGTGGACATGGGCTCCTGGCTCAGCGCATTTCCTGCACAGCCGATACCTCCGTGGCCTTGGACTTGGTCTCCTCCAGGGTGTGCACCAGCTCCACGTTGTCCAGCATGTTCCCCGTGGAGGTCGCCAGCTCCCGAAGGAGGGAGTCCTCCAGGTCCTTCAGCAGGTTCTTGTTCTCGCTCGTCTCCTGGATGAGGTGCTCCCTCTGCTCCTCCAGCTCGCGCCTCTCGAAGGCCACCAGCACGCTCAGCAGCTGGTCCTCCAGGCCCTTCAGGGTGACTGCGGGGACAGGGAGGCCCTCACTGCTGCGTCTGCTGCTGACAAGCCGAGGGTGGGTCGGAGCCAGCATCTCAGGAACAACTCACACTCCTGACAAAATTACTCTGAAGCCACAAGGTGAAGTGTCAGAGCAAAATGGGGACGCTGCCCTGCAGAGGGGTGGACAGAGGGCAGAGGCACCACAGAAAGTCCAGGGCTCCGCACCCTGGAGAACCCCAGCTGGAAGCACACCCACTACTAATGACCCTGTTTAAGGACCTACCTGGAGACCCTTGCAAATGCAGCAAGTGGCGTTCGATCGCTACACAGGTCAGCATGCAGCACACACACACACAGAACTTCCTGCGCTGCAGGGGCGCCCTCCCTCCGCGTGAGAACGCTGAGCCCCGGCCCAGGCAGCACGCTCTTCCTAGGTGTCGCTGCATCGCTAAGAACTAACGTCAGCCCGGCCCATGTGGCTCAGAGGGTTGAGTGTCATCCCGCGGACCGAGAGGTCCTGGTCCGAGTCCTGATCAGGCACAGGCCCAGGTTGTGGGCTCAATCCCCACTAGGGGGTGTGCAGGAGGCAGCTGATCGATGTTTCTCTCTCTATATAAAAAACTAAATTAAAAAAAAAGAGAGAGAGAATTGACCAGTTAAGCCCTGGCCAGTTTGGCTCAGCACTTAGTGTCGGCTCTCAGACTAAAGGGTCTCGGGTTCAATTCCTGGTCAAGGGCATGTACCTGGGTTGCAGGTTCAATCCCCAGCCTCTCTCTCTCTCCCTCCCAACCTCCCTCCCTTCCACTCTATCTAAAAAAAATCAATGGGAAAAAAAAAAAAGAATTGATCAGTTAAGGTGTGACAGAGAATGATCTGGAGTTACTGAATGAAATGACATCTGGTAAAAGCCTTGATCTCAGACCGTGGTCTCCATGGCAACCACCGTAATTTGACCATGGGGTTCTGCAGTCCTTACCAGTGTAATTGATCACCATGGCCTTCCCGAACACAGATGGGGTGTACTGGGGGTTGGCCAGCTTGGTGGTTAGATAGAGCCTGAAACTGGAGTCGTAGTCCACCTCCTTGTCTCCTAGGATGATGAACTGCCGACCCTGGGAGACTTTGATGCTCTTTTCCAGGACGTTGTCAATCACAGGGTCGATGTACTCATCCACGTCATGGAACAGGAAGGGAGTCCCGTACTTTATGGACATCTCCAGCTGCTTGAGGAAGTCGGGGTCGTTAAAGGAGGCCACCTGGAGGACAAGGGAGGCAGGTGCTGAGGGTTGGCCCATTTGCCGCACGTAAGGGGAGCACGGAAATGTGCATTTAACCCTCTCCCCCCTGCTCCCCTGAGTCCTCACGACGCTGGGCCCCTGAGAGCCCGCACGTGAGGGGAGCACGGAAATGTGCACCTGACCCTCTTCCCCGCTTCCCTGAGGCCTCAAGACGCTGCGCCCCTGAGAGCCCGCACATAAGGGGACACGGAAATGTGCACCTGACCCTCTTCCCCGCTTCCCTGAGGCCTCAAGACGCTGCGCCCCTGAGAGCCCGCACGTAAGGGGACACGGAAATGTGCACCTGACCCTCTTCCCCGCTTCCCTGAGGCCTCAAGACGCTGCGCCCCTGAGAGCCCCGCACGCCGGCGCAAGGGCTCCGCCTCGTCCTTGTCTCCGCGCTGTCATGGCACCGACCTCCTCTCCCCATAGGTTGAACCCTCCTTCGTTAAGGGACGGGACGGGAGTGGGAGGGGCCCGCAGGGGGCTGCAGCCTGAACGGTGGGCTGAGGGTGAGGGCCGCTGAGGGCCGTAAGCAGGAGAGGCGGCGGCTCCCCTGACCTTGGAATGCAAGCGGGCCTCCCCCAGCCGCAGGAGGAGGTAAAAGTCAAAGTCATGGATTTGTGGATGATTTCAGCCGAGTGAGTGGGCCCCAGCAACCTCACCCGAGAAAATATGAAAGCACATTTGCCCCAGAAGTAACGCGTACATGAGTGTTCTCAGCAGCCCTCTCCACAATGGCCAAAAACTGAAAAAAGCCACGTGTTCATCGACGGGTGGGCGCGTAAGTGAGGCCCGTGGTCCAGGGGACTGTTACCCGGCCACGGGCGGGAGTGAAGCACTGGCACCTGCTACAGGGTGGATGGACCTCGAGAACATGGTGCTGAGTGGCAGAAGCCAGGCACAGAAGGCCACATATCACGTGATCCCACTCACGTGAAATGTCAGACAGGAATCCACAGAGACAGAAATATATTAGTGACGCCAGAGGTTGTGGCGATGGAAGAACTGGGGGGCGGATGATGACAGCTAAAGGACACAGCATTCCCTTTGGGGGTGACTCTGACTCTGGTCATTGTTACACAACTCTGTAAATACACTGAAAACCACTGAACTGCTCGTCTTAAACAGGCGAATCGTGCGGTGTGAATATAGCCTAACCAAGCCCTCTCCCCCTCCCTTCCAAAACAGTGGCTGAGCCCCGAAGCCACGCCTGCACGTGGAGGGGACGCGAGGATGAGCAGCGCACCAAACGGGGGCTCAGGGCGCACCAAACGGGGGCTCAGGGCGCACCAAACGGGGGCTCAGGGCGCACCAAACGGGGGCTCAGGGCGGTACTCTCAGCTGGGCGTGCTGGAGGCCAGGGAGAGGGGTGGGGCGGCCGTGCCCTGGGGGCAGAGAGGGCGGGGACCCCAGGGAGGCGCTGTACCCGCAGGTTGTTCTTCTCCTCCCTTCTCTTTATCCAGTTGAGGGCCTGCTGCTGGGGGTCGATGCAGAGCGGAAAGCGGCTGGCCCGGGTGGTGAGGATGCCGTTCTGAATGGAGAGCTCGTCGGGGGGCAGTCCCTGGGAGCCCCACCTGGAAGGCACAGTGACAGGAAAACCCATTTTTCGTGCTGGTCGTGAACCCAGGATTAAGGGTGCTAGTGCCGGCCTTCCAGAACCACCTACCAATCCCGAGACTGCTCAACGCTCCCCAGAGCCCGGAGCTGGACCTGCAGCGCACCCCATGTTGTGCCCACCAGGGCGATACCTACGGGGCCCCAGTCCGCGGCACCCCTGTCCTTCGGGCTCAGGGTGCGCACCTGCTGATCTCCACGTCATCTGTGAGCAGGCTCTCCAACCGAAACGGCTGGCTCAGCGGGATCCCGCGCTCCAGGATGTCACTCTGCCAGACCTGGCTGACCATCTGGTGGCGGAACTCCCAGGTGAAGGCGCCCTCGTAGCTCAGGAAGGCCGCGCACAGCAGGCAGTCCCCGCGCAGCTTCACCCGCCGGTGCATGAGCTCGTCCAGGTCCTTCAGCCACCTGCGCGGGGCAGTGGGCTGCGGTCAGCACCTACCTTCCCGCACGCTCCCAAGGAACGTTCTAGAAAACCAGCTGGACCTGTGCTAATAGGGCTGCCGGGAAGGAAACCGTGTTTGAATACTCTTCTTTTAGAGACTTCCAGCTTATCTTGCCTCTTCCCCCTGGACAAGCCCGATGTTTGAGAACTCTGACTTCCAAGGCTCCGCAGAACCTACGCCAGCAGGGCCTCCCTCAGAGACGTCTGTGGGGAGCACGGGGTCTCCGAGACGTGCTGAGCGGCACGCGCTGTCTGCGGACGCTCACTAACACTCGGCGGCGCGCCCAGCAGCGCTCCCGCGCTCGGGTCCTGCGTGGGGACAGTCCCGCCCACGGTGACCGCGGGTTTCACTTGGCCTCTTCTGGTGACTGCAAGGTCTTTCGGGTGTGAGGAGTGTCGAGTGCGGTCTGTCCCCAAAGCAGACGACCTGCCCCACACCATGCTCGCAGGAGCCGAGCAGAGACGACCTCACGCCAGAGGAAGGGCTGGAGCCAGTGTCGCCCACGGGCATCACGCAGGCCCGTCCACCAGAGACAGACGCTCAGGCCTGACCCAGCCACAGCGTCCTGCGAGACACATCCCGAAGGGGCTCAGGACTAGAGGTCACTGAGCACTATGTTCCCAGGACGGAGACGCCTCACAGGAGGCCGCTGGTTTCTCCGTCCCCACGGCTGCTCTGCCGCCGTCACCCTTCGCATCACTTGATGACAGACACACCACGACTAGTGAACTCGCGCTGTGCCGGGGCCACCAGCCGCCTCAGACATGGCCGCGGCAGATCGGACGCCCTCTCCCGCTCTCGGGAAACGCAGCACAGACCCCGCCCGCGCAGAGCCACCCGCAGGGCCCCTGCAGCAAGCTGACCTGATGTTCTCGGACCCCAGCCCCGAGATGAGCTTGTCGGCCGCGATCAGCCGGCGCTCCATGATTTCCGCTTCCTCCTGCAGCTTCTGCCTCTCCAGGATGGCCGCCTCGTACGTGGCGCCCAGGGCCTCCAGCTCCCTCTGGAGCGCTGCCAGCTCGTTCTGGATCTTCTCTAGCTCGCGTTTCGTGAGGTGGAAGTGCCGCTCCAGCCGGGCCACCTGATGGAAGGCAATTCGCAGAGGTCGGGAAAGGCCCCCGGTGGGGCGGGGACAAGACGGCCTCACACTGGGCTGGGTCCACTCCCCATGTCTGACCAGGTCTGGGCGCTGGGGCACCACAGCCACAGCGAGGCACACGCGTCTCCTCTCAGCCACCTCCTCGGGGGTCTGCTGCGAGAGCCCCCGTGCCCTGAGAAAAAGATGCCCCGCACCCCAGGTGGAGGCGGCCATTCTCCACGTGTGCAGGTCACAGCAAGGGGACTCTGTGGCTCTAAGTCGGAAAGCCAGAGGGATGCACTGAAGACGGCACAGGCCTCCCGCTGGTGTCTGAGGGGTCTGGGTAGTGACGTTCTGAATCAGAGCCATGTCGGAAGATGCTCAGAATGACAGCGGGAAGCCCGTGGTTCTCCTCGCATCACGGGTTCCACGTTCCTTCCACCCCTGGATCCCCACTGGGCCGACTCTGCCCCCAGGGACACAGGACAACGCCTGGGACAGTTTTAGCTGCTGAAACTTGGGGGCAGGGACAATGGCATCTAGAGGCCAGGATGCTGCTAAATAGTGCACGGGATGCCCCCCTGACAAAGACTCCCCGGCCCCAGACGTCAGTCGCTCCGAGGTCGAGACGCTGCTTCTGCCCTAGACAACGATCCCGAAGTCTCTGACCCTGCTCTAGGACCTTTCGGACCTAGTTTCTGTCAGCTCCCATCATGTCCAAATGAGAGCTGTAATTCACGGTCATTATTTACTGGGGGAAATGTCTATGGGGCTCAAAGTCAGAACCTTGCTGGAATTCTTCCGGCAAGCTGTGGACACGTCAACTCCTCTCCAAACTGGCCCCTCGGCGGCAGTGTGAGCGTCGCGCGGACCAGCCGTACCTTCTCCCTCTTGGGCTTGATCTCTCGGAACACGTCGCAGTAGCCCATGACGGCCTCGACGAACTTCAGCATGCCCAGGCCCGCTCTGCTCACCGCTTCCATCTCTTCGGCCGTGGTGTTGAGGTTCCGCAAGAGGCCTGGGGGTCAGACAGCGGCGTCAGAGAGCCGCCCGCTTCGTCTGGGCAGACAGAACGGGAAATAGATTGCCCGTGGACAAGGGTGAGCAGTTCCCTATTCCTCCGTCACCCGTGAGGGGGCCAGAAGGCTGTCCCATGGCAACAGAGGGTCCAACCCCAAGTGAGTTTTATGTGAGCGGAGCAGCCTATGACCCCACAGGACAGCCAGCAGCCCAAGGCTCAGAGCAGAGAGCCGACTCGGAGGGACCCTAGGCCATTTCGGGTCACCACCACCTTTACCGCGCCCTCCCCCTGGAGCAACCTCACATCCAGTCAACGTCAGGTAAAGACAGCCCCTCAGGTGCTGTAGCTGCTGTTACTCTGTGTGTTTCACTTAGTTTTGTTCAAAGCGGCTGCACAAGAGCCTTTGAGGACCGAGTCCCAAACAACGTCGGGGTCGACAGCGATGCTGCGACTCGCACTGTGTGTTGTCACCATTCCACTGGCTCAGCGCCTGGGCAGGGCAGGGCAGGCTAAAGGGGATGTGGGTATTCTGTCACGGAAGGCAGAGGGGCTGGCCGTGGGTGGGCCATCTCCTCCTCCACGTCCTCCCCCAGTGCCCTGCGAAGACTATACTGGCAAGAGGGGGCGTCAAGGGTTAACCCACCTCCAGACGCCACCATGCCTATCAGTGCAGCAAGGGAGGCTGGTCTGAGTTCCGTGAGAAGGGCCTGTCTCCTTCCAGGGGGAACCAGAGCCACTGTGGAATCGCTCAGCCCAGGCAGCATCCACCCTCCCGGCTCATGTCATATGCTACCTCTTCCTCTGGGAACCCCATCCCAGCCACGCCATCCGCAGCACTTGGTGCTGCCGTGTGACCACACAGGAGGGTCTGCCTGCCACAAGCCCCCTCCTGGCCCTCCATCCCTGCCCCCAAGACTGAGAAGACAAGTTAACCATGACCCCGGCCATACTACATTGTCTCTCCTCACTTCTGATATTCTTGACTTGGCTCTGGGTAATGGAATCGAAGTCCATCTCCATCAGCGACCGCAGGAAGTTCGGGTCAGACATCATGCCTTTGGCGGTCTTCCAGTTGAGCTCCTTGTACCCCTTCATGATGAGGATGCACTCGCACACTGTCTGCACCTGCTTCGGGGGCTTGGCGAAGGACCTGGCGAGAAACGGAAGTGGGGTGTGGCCAGGAGCTGGCCTGAACGAGCTGCAGAGCACACGGCTTGCTCTGGAGCTGGCCTGCGAGGTGGTGTGTGGGGGCAGAGGGAGCCATGTCCCAGCACGGACTCAGGTGCCCGGGGGCGAGACTCTCCAAGGGCAGGTTTGCAGTCTCCTCCACTGGGTGCCAGCCCAGCCTCCTGGAACCTGACTGGCATCAGAATCATAGCGGGTGTCATTAAAATGCAAACCCAGGCCACCCCATGTGTCTCAATCAGTAGCTCAGGGTGGAGCCTGAGAATCTGCATTTTTAATTAGACCCTGGTGTAATTCCTCAGACTCAGTGGTAGCACTGTCATTATTACCATCACCATCTCACCATCATCACCACCACCACCATCACCATCACTATCATCATCATAACCATGTTCACCACCATCACCACCATCACCACCATCACCACCACCATCACCACCATCACCACCACCATCACCATCATCATCACCATCACTATCATCATCATAACCATGTTCACCATCATCATCACCATCACCATCATCACCATCATTACCCCCACCATCATCACCATCACTATCATCACCATCATCACCATCACCACCATCACCACCACCATCACCATCATCACCACCACCATCACCATCATCATCACCATCACTATCATCATCATAACCATGTTCACCATCATCATCACCATCATCACCATCACTATCATCATCATAACCATGATCACCGCCATTACCGCCGCCACCACCACCACCACCACCACCACCATCACCATTGTCACCATAACAGCTCATTTGATCCTCACAACAACTCTGATGTTGTGGGAACAATTTTTATCATCCACATTTTACAAACAAGAAAACTGCAGCACAGAGAGGTTAGGTGACTTGCCAAAGGTCACACAGCCAGTAAGAAGTGAAGCCATGCAGAAACATATTACCTTTTTAAAAAGTACTCCTTTTAGGGGTGAGCTGGGTGCCTGTCTCACACCTGTCTCAGGGTGACACAGGTACACCCTCTAATGGCAGGGAACACACATCAACCTCTCCACGTGGACCTGTGGAAACCACCTCCCCCTCGCGTTTTGGAGGACTCACAGCCCCCTCCCTCCAAATGAATTCTCTTCAAACTCCTTCCCAACTCTACTCTCACAAGGTCTTCATGATGCTGGCTTGGGAGCGGTGCCCAAAATGCACGTAAGCAGTAGCTGGACACCCCCCAGGCAATGTGCCCGCACAGCTGGGTCTGCATCTCTACTTCGCTCTGGCACCGCAGTGTGAGCTCCCAGCACAGGTCACTGCCATCTCACCGTCACTGGGACCACACCGCACAACTCGGCAGTGACGACTCCCTCCCAACAGTGGCATCCGCCGGCCTGCAAACAGCGCCAGGCCCGGCTCTGGAACAGCTACGCGTTCACTGATGAGCAGCAAGGGCACAGCCTTCAACAGAGAAGCTGCTCAGCCCTCAGAAGGGAGAGCCAGCGCCATTTCACCAGGACCACATAACGGAGTCACTGCCTGCCTGCGACCAGGGGTCTCTCCCGGGAGACCCGGCAGAGCACAGAGCCCGTCTGCAAACGAGGACACGATGGGGAGTGAGGAGAGAGCTGAGCTCCCTGAACCACTGCGACGTGTGTGGGGTCAGCAGCACAGAGACAGGGACAGGTGGACAGGACGGTGTTTCTTCCTGTTTCACCCACGGTGCTGACTTCCCCAGCGGGATTCCGTCAGCAGCGCCCGAGGGAGATCACGCCACATGGGGAAGAGCCGCCTGCTCACCCACACCAGCCCCTCTTCCTGACAGCACATGAGCCCTCTGGATGCAGGGGAAGGAGACATTTCACAGACTCATTTGCAAGGTGTCTGGGGCCACAACAAAGACCCATACTCTCCCCTCGGCGGGCAAGCCCACCTGGCGAGTAAGGATGAGAGCATCTCCACGGTCCCCTGCTGCTGACAGCTCCCTTCATGAGGAGGATGCACTCGCACTCTGGCCCTGCCCCCAGTGCATGCCCGTCAAGAGGACGGACGCGCAAAGCTCCACGACACCCTCGCAGCCCGAGCTGGAGCCCAGTGTCCTTGTGCAAGCCGGCTTTGGTTCAAGGCCAGCAGATCCTGCCACCTGCCAGCTGAGGGCCTGGGGCAGGCCACCTCGCCTCCCTGGACCCCACTTCCCTCGTTTTCAAAGGAAAACAGTAACAGTCCCCACCATGGAATGTGCCTAGCACAGTGACCAGCGCATGGTGAGGCTCCGTAAAGGCTGCACTGCCACGGTTATCACAGTTGCTTTCCGCAGTCACTCTGGGGACAAGCAGAGTTGGAAACGGCCATTGGTACCTGATCTCGGTCACATCCGACTTGTCCAGCTTCTGCAGCTCCAGCTTGGCGGCCTCCAGAATGGGCATGACCTCCGCCAGGGCGGTCTCGGCCTCGGCCTTCTCCAGCGCGATGATCTTGTTCTGCTCCTCTATCTCCATGGCTTTTTCTTCTGCCAACTTCTTCTTTTCCTCCGCTGCGGCAGGGGAGAGGTCATGAAGCTACTGGTGCCGGGAAGATGGACCGAGCTTTGGCCAGCACGGTGGCCTCAGGTGCTCCACAGAAGTCCTCATGGCACACCTGATCTCCAACACCCGCCATGTCCCACCCACTGCAGTCCCTGGACACCCCTAGGCCTGCTTGGCCAATGTGGCCGAGGACTCCAGGCTGCCCCCTCCCTGTTTCTGGCTCACTAGACCTCTCTGCCTTTTCAACACCTTTTCCGATGTTCTTTCGGGCCCAGCTCAAAAGGCCCCTGAGGCGGCCTGCCCTCTGCGGCTCTCGGTCTCATCTCTGCGTATCTGCCTCGCCACAGACCACGACCTGAGCGTGCACCTCTTCCCTGGCCTGCTGGCTGTCTGGTTCCGCCCACTGCACACCAGCATCTCCCGAGGGCTGTGGCTCCAGGGTCAGAATAGGGCCTGGCTCATAGTAGGTGTACTGGGTTGGATACGGCTCATAGTAGGTGTACTGGGTTGGATACTGCTCATAGTAGGTGTACTGGGTTGGATACAGCTCATAGTAGGTGTACTGGGTTGGATACTGCTCATAGTAGGTGTACTGGGTTGGATACGGCTCATAGTAGGTGTACTGGGTTGGATACGGCTCATAGTAGGTGTACTGGGTTGGATACGGCTCATAGTAGGTGTACTGGGTTGGATACTGCTCATAGTAGGTGTACTGGGTTGGATACGGCTCATAGTAGGTGTACTGGGTTGGATACGGCTCATAGTAGGTGTACTGGGTTGGATACGGCTCATAGTAGGTGTACTGGGTTGGATACTGCTCATAGTAGGTGTACTGGGTTGGATACAGCTCATAGTAGGTGTACTGGGTTGGATACTGCTCATAGTAGGTGTACTGGGTTGAATACTGCTGCCTCAAATTTTTAAAGGCTCCCCCAGAACCTCAGAATGTCACCTTATTTGGAAAGAGTATCTTTGTAGATGTAATTAGTTAACATGAGGTCATCCTGGATTAAAGTGGGCCCTAAATCCAATGACTGTGTCCTTTTAAGAAGGCCATGTGAGGACAGAGACACAGAGGGAAGGAGGTCCTGTGACATGAAGGCAGAGGTTGGAGTGGTGCATCTATAAGCCAAAGCATGCCCAGGACTGCTGACCACCAGAGCTGGGGAGACGAGGCAGGGGCCTCCCTGAAGCCTTTGGGGGGAGCCCAGCCCTGCTGACTCCTTCACTGCAGACTTCCAGCCGCCAGAGCAGAGAGAGAGTAAATGTCTATTTTCTAAGGCAATAAATACAGCAGGTGTTCAGTAAATGAATGCTGAATTCACTAGCATCTCCCAACGTGGCGTGCTCTCGGGATTAATTTTCACAGTCAACAAACGGACACTAATGGAGTGTCTGCAGTGGACAGAGAGACATTTCCACTCAGGTCAAACACTTAAGCCACTAGCTCAGGGCCCTCATGTGCAGGGTCTCCAGGATCACTAGGGGCTAGACACAAGCTCTGGGCCCTCATGTGCAGGGTCTCCATGATCACTAAGGGCTGGACACTAGCTCTGGGCCCTCATGTGCAGAGTCTCCATGATCACTAAGGGCTGGACACTAGCTCTGGGCCCTCATGTGCAGGGTCTCCATGATCACTAGGGGCTGGACACTAGCTCTGGGCCCTCATGTGCAGGGTCTCCATGATCACTAGGGGCTGGACACTAGCTCTGGGCCCTCATGTGCAGGGTCTCCATGATCACTAAGGGCTGGACACTAGCTCTGGGCCCTCATGTGCAGGGTCTCCATGATCACTAGGGGCTGGACACTAGCTCAGGAAAGACGGCCATCGAAGGGTCGAGGCGCCACGCTCGCCACCTACAGTGCTTCCCGGGGACGTCTCCCAGTGGGGCCTAGTCCCGCGGTGAGTGGGTGCCCCGCCCCCAGGGCTGGTCCCACGCGTGCCTATGGCCTTGTTGGAGATGATCTCCTCCAGCAGGGCCTCGCAGGCGGTGGACTTCTCGGCCAGCACGACCTTCTGCTCGGCCAGCTTCTGGTTCAGCTCGTCGAGCTGGATGGTGGCCTCCTTCAGCTTGTCCAGCCCGCCCTCCAGACGCTTGCACTGAGCTGAGGAAGGACAGCAGTACTCACCAGCGAGTGGGTGCCACCCCAGCACACCCAGGTGAGCATCCCAGTGGCCTCGATGCGTCTGGCCAACCCGGGCTCCCCGGGGGAGTCATTCCCGTGAGATGTCAAGCATCGCTCTGCCCCTCCAATGCCGTGCTGGGACAGCACCAACCAAAATGAACGTATTTCTAAAACAGCCTTCATTTAGCCAAGAGCCAGAGCACTTTTTAAAAAGCATTTTCCAACAAAAATGTGTGAAAGGCCCTGACCGGTGTGGCTCAGTTGGCTGGGCATTGTCCTGTGCACTAAAAGGTCACTGGTTCGACTCCTGGTCGGGGCACAAGCCCGGGGTGCCGTCTCAATCCCGGGGAGGGGGCGTGCAGGAGGCAGCCAATCGATGTTTCGCTCTCACATCGATGTTTCTCTTTCCCTCTCTCTTCCTCTCTTTCTAAAAATCAATAAAAAAATAATTTTTTTTTAAAGTGTAAAAGGACTAAAACCAAAATTTAGGTAGACATTAACTATAAGCTAAAATTTTAGGAGCGATTTAAAATTTTCCTCCCGTATTTCTGGTTATATTTTTTTATCTTTCTACAATATGTAAATGACTTGTGGAATTTTTTAAAGGCTCATATTTCTTCAATAACTAAATGAAAGTATTAAAAAGCAAAAGCTTGTTCCAACAGAGCACATTGCTGCTATCAAATATCTCTAACACGATGACAATTTAGCGATAAGAAAGTTCACAGCCCAACACAGAAACATAACAGCAAGGGCGTGCCAGGCCCTGCCACACAGGAGAACCCCTCTGAAATGCAAAACCCGAACTGAGTCTCGCGTTGCCTCGATCCCAATACATCTGACCTCACTGAGAAACATCTGCTCCAAGGAAAGGTCGGCGTTTGGATCGCCATAAATCATAACCATTTCTGTTAACCACTTGTTCCTGTCTTACCTATATTATACTGAGTTTTCTCATCCAGTAATTTCGAGTAGGTGTTAATGAAATCAAGGTAATTCTTGGGAGTTACATAGTTGCTGCGCCTCAACTTCTGCAGAAACTGTTTGCTGAATTCACCCACGGATTGGTGGACCAAAACCACGTGTGCTACCAGGTCCTCAATATTTTCTGCTTGGATCATGGAATTATTCCCTAAAGAGGAAGGAAGGAAAAACGTGCCTCTTAAAGACAGGAAAAGAGCAGTTCCTCAAAAAGTTGAATACAGAATCCCCGAAGGAGCCAACAATTCCGCTCCTAGGTATGCACCCAGAAGGACTGAAGAACGGACACAAGCACATTCTCATGTGCCCATGTTCACAACAGCACTAGTCACAGCAGCCGAAGCAGAAGTGACCCAAGTGTCCGTCAACAGATGACGGACACACGAAATGTGGTCCATCCACACAGTGGAAGGCTGCTCAGCCCTCCAGAGGAAGGGATGCCTGCCCTCTGCCACACTGGGATAACCCTCGGAAACACGCTCAATGAGAGATGCCAAGCACAAACCAACAAGCGCTGCATGACTTGACTTCCATGAAACACCTAGAACAGGCAGACTCATAGAGACAGAAAGCAGAATAGCGGTTACCAGGACCAGGGGGAGGGGGCAGGGACAGGGCATCGGGGTTGAATGAGACCGAGTTTCAGCGGCACAAGAGGAAAACAGTTCAGGACATGGATGGCGGTGGTGGTCGCACAACAATGCGAATGTACTGAATGCCACTGAATTGTCTGCTTAAAAATAGTTAAAATGGCAAATTTCATGTTCTATATATTTTATGACAATGAAAAAGACATGAACTGACTTGCTCTCTTATTTCGAAGACAAAAATTAACAACCACGGCTTAAGGTATTTGAGACCGTGAAGGGAATTCAGAGCTGACTGACCGTCAGTTCACCGAATGCCCTCCTCCAGGCGCCCTTTGGCCTGGGGTCAGCACAGTTTCCATAAGGAGTCCGACAGGAAGTGTGTGGCTTTCAGACTACATGGCCTCTCCTGTGATTACTCAGCTTTCGGTTGTAGCACAGAAGCAGCCATAGACGGTGTGTTTAGGAGCGAGTGAGTCTGTGTTCCAATAAAACTTTATTAACCACAACAAGCAGTGGGCTGCATTTGGCCTACAGGCCATGGTTTGCCAACTCCTGCTTTAAATGATACCTAATCAGTTGTTATCCTAAAGTGTGCTTGTCAGTCCTCTGGAATCTCTGGGGACTAAAACACAATATAAACTAAATAAACTAATAAAAACCAATCATGATCATGGGGGGTTAACAGTGAAGGAATCTACTGGACCAAAATTCAAAGTCGAAGAAGTGATAACAAATTGTGTTGTTGTAGCATTAATGTGGTCCCCACATTAGTGACACTTACCTAGAAATGACTTGGCAACTGCATGCAGGGCCTGGGGAGGCCAGGGCATGAACCAGTCAATGCCGGTGTTATTCACTAGACCTTGAAAACAAAGAGATGCACCAGATGACCCCTGTGCAACCCAAGACACTCAACACTGACACCACCTCCGGTGCCCAAGACGCATCACCAACAGCAGGTTTCTCAGCCTCAGCACTGCTGATGCCGGGGCCGAGAGTCCTGTGTGGGCAGTCTGTGCGCTGTAGGAGGCTTGGCAGCGGCCCTGGCCTCTGTCAACAAGACATCAGCAGTATCCTTGCCCCCTCTCCCCCCGACAACCAGAAACGCCCAGGACACTGCACCTTCCACAGGGCTGGCACACTTCTCCCAGCTGGAAGGGAGCAGAGAATGCTGCTGAACTCACTACGGGCCTTGCCTCAGGGGCACCACCCACCGTGGACAACACGAGGGTCTGCTGGCAACTGTGAGGGCAGAGCGGGGCTCACCCTACACTGCAGAGTCGTTTTCAACCCAACGACATGTCGTGTGTACCCTGCTGGTGGGACCTCGAGTCGGGCATTGCCCGCCAAGGCACACGCCCTGCTGAAGGGGGAACGCGGATTCGCTCAGCTCAGCTCAAGCGCACCTGGGAAATTTCTGCACCAGGTCCTCAGGGTGTCCCCTACAGGCGACATGCCCAGGACGATGTGCAGGTTATCGGCACTCTTGTTCACGAAGTACTGCCACACGGACTCCTTGGCCGGGCTCACCCCTTGCTTCAAGGCTTCTTGCCCGATCTGACCGAGGACAGACTCTTTCTCATCCTCTTGGAAAAGTGCAGGGACGATGCCTGGAGAGCAGAGGCCGGCCGGGTTTTCCAAGGCTCGGGCCACCCCTCCGGCACCGCGAAGACAAGCAGTGTCCCGGGAAGAGTCGGAGAGCAGGGCCGGGCTCCGACTCTGGGACCCAGGGCTCATCCCCCATTTTTTTGTTTTTTATCCTCACCTGGGGATATTTTTCTATTTATCTTCAGGAAAAGAGAGTGAGAGAAAAGGAGAGAGAGGAACATCGATGTGAGAGGGACACATCGACTGGCTGCCTCCCGCACGACCCCAAGCAGGCCGGGGATGAACCGCAACCGAGGTGCGTGCCCTTGGCCGGAATTGAACCTGTGGTCTTTTCACACCCTCCCTTTGAGCCCCAACCCCTCATCTGTGGACTGGGAATGGCAGCTGCGCCTGCGTGTCTGGGAGGGCTATCTTCAGCATCAAGCAGGGGCTCTCAGCTGGGGACAGTTTGGCCTCCCAAGAGACCCTGGTCAATGTCTGAAGACATTCTTGGTTGTCACGACTTATGTGGGGCGCTGCTAACGGCCTCTCGTGCTCTGGCCAGCACGCCTC
This sequence comes from Molossus molossus, assembly GCF_014108415.1. Lineage (NCBI taxonomy): Eukaryota > Metazoa > Chordata > Mammalia > Chiroptera > Molossidae > Molossus > Molossus molossus. The sequence goes on along the minus strand of NW_023425358.1, from coordinate 35,955,295 downwards.
TCCCGTGGGGAGCGAGGGCTAGCAGGCGTAACGCTCCTCGGCGGCGATGACGGGAGCACAGAGCCACAGGGCCGAGCCCCGGCCTCGCGGTACCTGAGGTCAGCATGTTGTTGATGAGCTCCAGGAAGCCCTCCTCGGCCACGTGGGCGTCCGTGAACAGGAAGATCATCATTTTGTTCTCGATGCCAAGCTTCAGGTAAAGGCTCTTCAGGTCTTCCCGGAAGTTGCTCTCGGAGTAGCCTCGGCTCAGAAGGATCTCAAACACCTGCCGACACGGAGCACAGCATTTGCCGGGACACCCCTTCCCCTGGTCCTCGTCTCTAGGCCTGTTCTACTTCCTCTCCAAGGAGGCAAGCTCCACCATGAATTTAGGCCCAAACTTTCTAATGTGAAATCTGGTGCCATGTATCAAAATTTTTTATAAAGCTCATACCCTTTAACTTGCCAATTTTCCACTTTCCTAAATGTGTGGGGTGGGGGCATACAGTCAAGATGGCCAGTAGGTAAACGCGGCATCGCCTCCTCCCACAAGCACATCAAAATTACAACTAAACTACAAAACAACCATCCTTCAGAACCACCTGAAATCGAGCTGAATGGAAGTCCTACAAGAAGGAATACTAAAGAAGCCACATGGAAACTGGTAGGCGGGCCAAGGCGTGGACGGGCTGGGCCCACACCCACGTGTGGCGGATAAAAATCAGGAGGACACCTCGGCTGGGAAGGTCCTCCCTGAGGACTGAGGGGTCCCCATCCCACACCAGGTGCCCCGCTCAGGGTCCCAGTGCCAGGAAGAAAATCCCCATCACTTCTGGCTGGAAAAACCAGCGGGAACTGAGGCTGAGGGAGGCTGAGGGAGGCTGAGGCTTCTCGAGCCCCAGGCAGCTCCTCTTAAAGGGCCCGTGCACGGACTTACTCAGACTTGCTCCCGACGTGCTGGCAGAGGCCCTGGTTCCCTTGGTGAGCCCTTCCCGGGGGCGGCAGACGGCCGCCATCTCTGGGACTCCAGCAACCTGGCTCACACTGGTTGCCCCGCCCTGGTGATTCCCAGAGGCCCCACCCCACCCAACTTTCAGGCCCACCCAAGCTATTTCCAATGGCTTTACCATAGGATTGGCCTGTCTTGGGTCCTGCTTTGGATTTTCCTGAAATCTGTCCAACAGGCAGCATCTGGTCTCAACAAGCCCCGTGCCTCTCACTAAGTGGCCCCAGTCCTGGCACTAGAAGCAGCCAGCCTTGGTCCACAACTTGGCTTTTCCTGGGCACCTCCAAGCCCAGCACAAGAAGCAGCCACTAGCAGATCACTTTGTAGCTTATGCCTGGTGGCCCGGGTAGAACACAGGCAGTGGCTGACCTTGCCCCAGAGCCAGCACACCCAGTGGACAGCTTCAGGTCACATTGAAGCACCACCACCCAACCATCCCCACAAGTGACGCACTCAATGAGTGGACTCAGTGGGTACCAGAGCCCTGCTGAGTAAGTCTTGCTTTGTGTAGTGGGCCCCTGCACAGGTGACCCTGCAAGGGAGTCAGAGGTTGGTGGCTAATGGGCACAGCCAGTCCTTACAGCTGATCAGCCTCAGTAAATCCCTCCCATTGACTGCCAACAGCAATCAAGACTCAATTACAACAGAAGGGTGTACAGTCCGCACTAGGGGTGCACCTCGAGGGCCTAGCTGGGGTGATGAGGGAGGCTGTGCCACTGGACCCTACAGGACACCTACACCCATAGGCCCCCCTACAGAGCCTAGGAGACATAGCAACTCTGCCTAATACAGAAACAAACACAGGGAAGCAGCCAAAATGCGGAGACAAAAAACATGTCCTAAATGAAAGAAAAGAACAAAATTCCAGAAATAGAACTAAACAAAATGGAGATAAGCAATCAATCTGATGAGTTCAAGACACTGGTTATAAGGATGCTCAGGGAACTTAAGGAGAACTCCAAGGAACTTAAGGAGAACTCCAAGGAACTCAGTGAGAACATTAACAACATAAATTTCCCAGGCAAGAAAAAACTAAAGGAGCTCATCACCACCAAACCAAAAGAGTATTACATAAAATGTTGAAGGGTCTTCTTGAAGGAGAAGAACAACAAAAATATAAACAATAAAATGACAATTAATACATATCTATCTACATTTGAATCTACAAACAAAATGAGCAAGCAGAAGCAAACAGACTCGTTGATACAGAGAACTTTTTGCTGGTTGCCAGATGGGCAGGGGCTGGGGAGATGGATGAAAAAGATGAAGGAATTAAGAAGTACAAATTGGTTATTAGACTGATGGACCTCAGGGGGAAGTAGGGAGGGAGGGCGGGATGAGATTAAGAAGTTCTACACACATATGCATAAGCAATGGACACAGACAACAGTGTGGGAAAGGCCGGAGGGGGGTGGGTTTGGGGAGGAGGGGGTCAATGGGGGAAAAAGAGGGATGTACAATGGTCAGGCGCTTTGGAAAACAATCTGGCGGTTTCTCAAATGATTAAACACAGAACTGCTATAGGACCCAGCGATTCCACTCTGAGGTGTGTATCGCAGAGAAATGAAAACATGTCGACACAGACACTTGTGCATGAATGTTTCTAAGCGTTGTTTGTAGCAGCTGAAAGGTGAGCAGCACCCAAGTGCCCCCGGTGGATGAGCAGGTAAACAAAGCGCAGTCTGTGCACACGATGGAAGACAACTGAGCCCGAAACACGGTGCAGCACTGAGTACGGAGGAACATGATACCCCGAGATGCAAGAGAAGCCTGCAAGCCACGTGCCAAGTGACAGATACTGCCACAAAAGACCACGTGACATGCTCCCACTTCTGTGAAACGTGCAGAATGGGAAAGTCGGTTGAAACAGAAAGTAGATTGGTGGTTTCTTAGGGCTGGGGCGCAGGAAGAGAGAGGGATACTGGCTACAGGGCATGGGGTTTCTTTCTGGGGCGATGACTATGTTCTAAAGCAGACTGGTGATGGTTGTATGTGTCTAGGACTCTATACTTTGAATGGGCGGACTGCACGGTCTACGAGTTAGATCTCAGTAAAGCTGGTTTCTAAGGAGAGTCTAATGGCCCAGGACTGGGCGTGCTCGTCAGACCCAGCCGTCAGCACACTGCCAACCTGATCGCGGGCCCGTGAGGGTTTGGGCCCAGCCCTCCTCCACCCAGTGCACATCACCAGCCACGGGGGCCACTTGTGTTTGACTCTCAAACTTGATGTAGTCTCCATTTCAAAAACAATGCAAGAACTAGACAGATGCTTCAAGGCACAGGTAAAATAACACTGAGCCCCACAAACGCCATGTCACACTGAACGCCACATGGACTGGTTACAGATTGCCCAACACTGCATGAACCGCCACAGCAGAGGCCGGCACGGCACACCTGCTCCTGGCACGGGAGGTCACCTCACCTCATAGCCAGCCGTGTAGGCGGCCAGCCTGGCCAGGGACTGCTTCCCCGAGCCCCCGACGCCCACCAGCAGGGCATGGCCGCGGTCCATGCGGATGATGCGGTGCACGCGCGTCAGGTGCTCCAGAGCATCGTCGAAGAGGACCAGGTTCATCCTGCTGTTGCTTTCATTGTACTCCTCAAGGATTTCCTGCATCAAAACAATTTCAAAGAGTCCCTGGGTCTCAAGAGGCAGACTCTTTCCTTCTATCCAGGAGGGGTTAAGAATGGAGGAGCCCCCTGGCCGGTGTGCTCAGCAGTTAGAGCATCGGCCCGCAGACCAATGAGTCGCAGGTTCAGTTCCGGTCAAGGGCAAGTACCTGGGTTGCAGGTTCAATCCCTGGCCCTGGCTGGGGTCATGCAGGAGGCAACCAGTCCACGTGTCTCCCTCACATGGATGTTTCTCTCTCTCTCTCGTCCCCTCATTTCCACTCTATCTAAAAGAAGCAATCGCCCTGGCTGGTTTGGCTCGGTGGTCAGAGCATTGGCCCACAGATCACAGAGTGCCGGGTTCGGTTCCCACACCTGTGTTTAGCAAATCCTCAGGTCATCCCCATGCCCCGTAGGACTGGACTGGACATGAGCCCACATTCAGAGCCCGGAGCCAGAGGCACAGGGGTTCTGACCCATGGCTGGAGGAGGGGGCCTGTGCACCTGGAACAGAGCCTTGGCGGCCTCGTAGTCCTGGATGTCCTCATAGACGCGAGCCTCATCTTCACGGAGCGCCATCCGGAAGTCCCCAAACAGGATGGGGTCCCTTAGCACCGCCTCTGCATCGCCGCTGAAGTGCTCCGTGACCAAGCCTTCTATGTGGTCTTGTACCTGACGACATCAGAGCACTTAAGGACCCAGACTCAACAATACACATGTGCTAGACACTTGTCAGGACAAAAAGTACGTGCTAGGACCTTCTGCCTCACCTCTGACTGCTTTCCCCTATTGCTACAAGGCAGTTCCCCACCCTCCTTCACCTGCTGACTGCCGCCTTTAGTGTCTATTTCCTACATAAAAGTATGTGCTAGGGCCTTCTGCCTCACCTCTGACTGCTTTCCCCTATTGCTACAAGGCAGTCCGTCCACCCTCCTTCACCTGCTGACTGCCGCCTTTAGTGTCTATTTCCTACATAAAAGTACGCGCTAGGGCCTTCTGCCTCACCTCTGACTGCTTTCCCCTATTGCTACAAGGCAGTTCCCCACCCTCCTTCACCTGCTGACTGCCGCCTTTAGTGTCTATTTCCTACATAAAAGTACATTGGTTTTTTATGCTCTTTTTTTCACCCAGAGGAGAATTCTGTGGTCAGAGCTTTGCTCTGCCAGTCGGGTCTGATGTACTGACCAGTTGCTTGTCTGCTTCGTTGATCAGTCGGTCATGGAAGACTCTCAGACACTCGTTCCTCCAGACTCTCACCATCTGGGCCACCGTCTGGAACCTACGTGATGGAAGGGGACGGTCAGCCACGACGGCATCTGGAGGGGAGCGGGCTGAGCGCTCCTGCTGCAGACGGTTCCCAGGTGCAGAGGAGGACACCACCTCTAGGCCCCTCCCTCTGGGCTCACACTAATGAGATTCAATGAAAGCTAACAAAGACCATAAAGTCATGGTCTATAACTTATCTTCCTGTAGGGAAGAGGACATTGTCTACAATAACAAATGTGACACAAAACCAGCCTCGACACTGCCCTGCGGCTGGAGGACCTGAGTCTACACCAGTATCGGGGCCGCTCTTTCTAAGAGCCAGCTCCATCCAGCCCAGATACGGAGCTTTCTCCTGTTTCTGGCAAATAGCCCTCACTCCACCCCAATACCTGGAGCTGCCCTCTCCTAAACTGCCCTCCAAACACTTCCAGGGCACCCGAGAGTCAGTTTGGGTAGGTGAAAGCCCTCAACCCATTTGCATGATGCAGACTCGTAAGGTGAACCTACGCCTGCAAGTGAACCTGTGCCTGCGCAGGTTAGAGTGTACATTATGTAAACACACGAACACGTCTAGTTTGAAAGAGAAAACCTGTGTACCCAGACTTAAACCCCTCTGTCCTCTGTGCTCACTTCCCCCAAAGACACACGTACTATCACCCATTTTAACTGGAAACAGTTCAGTCACATGAGCGGAAGGCCACGGCAGAACGGCAGAACGAAGAGTGAGAGGCCAGCAACGCTGCCCCCCGAATGGACGCACGTCCGAGGGTCCACTCTGCCCCTCTGGTCCCACCTGCCTTCAACGCAAGGGCTTACAAGGCAGCAGGCCTTAAGCCAAGCATTTAGCTCTTTTCTTCATTTAATGTAAACAGGAAGATACTGGGTAACTCCCTGGTACGCTGACCGAAGGAACTCGTCAGTCAGTCCTCTGTCTCACAAGAGCAAGAAGAGCCGTTGCTACGAGCACCACTTCGTGGGACGAAGCGAACTCACCGCTCGGGTTTCGTGAGCACCAGCCCGTGAAACACCCTGGAGAGATCGCGCAGGTTGAAGATGTAGTGGAACTTGGACGGAGTTGGGGGCAGGTCCTGCACGATTTTTGTGTAAAGCGTCAATGTGCACTGTGTTAACTTGTCACTCATGGCTGTGATGCTCTCATGAAACACCTGGGAAATGAAAAAGCCCCTCACATGTCTATCAGTGGATAAGTAGATAAGCAAACTGCGGTCCCTGCACACCAGGGAATATTACTCGGCCATGAATAGAAACGAAGCACTCACACCGCACCATGGGGATAATCCTCGAGAACATGATGCTCAGTGAGAGAAGCCAGTCTGAGGCCACATGCTGTGTGGTCTCATTCACAGGAAATGTCCAGGTTTGGAAAATCCGTGAGACAGAAAACAGATCTGTGGTTGCCAGGAGTGGGAGCGTGGTGTGGAATGACTGCTTTGGAGGTAATGAGAATACCCTGGAACTAAACAGTGGTGATGGTTGTAAACCATTGTGAATGTACTAAATGCTGCTGAATTCTATACTTTAAAATGGTTAGAATAACTAATCTTATGTTATGTGGGCTTTACCATAGTTTTTTTTGCATTTATCTTCAGATAGAGAGGGAGGAAGAGAGAAAGAGAGAAACATCGATGTGAGACACACACATCAAGTGGCTGCCACCCACACCACTCCAACTGGGGCCGGGAACAAACTGCAACCGAGGTACATGCCCTTAGCAGGAACCGAACCCGGGGCTCTCTGGTCTACGGGCCGACGCTCTAACTGCTGAGCCAAACTGGCCAGGGCACCATAATTTTTTAAGAGGCGATAAAAAAAACATTAAAAGGGAAACTCATCATCTGGTCTACTTCCTTCTCCCCAGATTATCACACTGACGGACAGGTCAGTGCCACGTGAACCAGCTCTCGGGATGAGTTTTCCTGGTATAGACCACACCGTTTTGAAAGCAAATGCCTTGAGGTGGGGCATGAACAGGCCAGGTGCCCGCAGTCCTACTGATCCCACCTGGCCAGTCCACACTTTGCCTTTCCCACCTGGCCCCTGAAGACCCGAGCATGCAAGCCCCATTTAGAAGGGAATGCCGGGGTCAGAGCGCCAGTGTTCAGATGATTGGGTTCGTTCGTGGGGGCCAAGCATTTCATCATCATAACAGCAATAACTAACTAGTCCCTAATGAGCATCTGCCAGGTGCTGGGCACTGGCCCCCACACACAACACACTCTTCTCCCCTTTCGTTCCCCCAAACCCAGCGAGGTGGGGACCATCATTTCCCCTGCTCCAGATGCGAAGGGGGCCTCGGAGAGCCCCAGGGACTCAAGGAGCAGCACAGGGGCCCTGCCCGATCCCTGCTGTGACTCGGGGCCACGCCCTGACTCCTGTGGCCCACGGTGCTCTCTGCGGCTGGGCCCCTTGCTTCACAGAAATGTATTTTATATTTTATGACTGCATGGCATAGAGACGAATACAATTTAGGGTGGATTACATTCATTTTTCCTCCTGGTTTTGCAAGACATTAAACCGCACCCACAGGCCGCTAACAGTGCCGCGAGCTGCGGACGCTGCGCCAGCCGCACCCAGTGCCCACGCGGGCCTCACGCACCCCCACGGCCCCGGAGACCCCGCCCGTCAGACTGCTAACTACGGTCTTACCGAGGTGTGGCCTTTCAGGATGGAGAAGTAAATGAGATGCAGAGACTCCTCGGAAGGAAACGGAACGTTGAAGACGTTGAACAGCGAGATGAACCTCGGGTCCACCTCATTGCGGCCGCCCCCAGCTTTCCCCATGGCGGCGATGAAGCCGAGGTCGCGAACGCTCTTGCAGTTCAGCTCCTTCCCGCGGTCGTACAGGTAGCCTCTTTCCAGCAGCAGTTTCAGCAGGGCGATGGGCTGCTGTGTGCCGTACTCGTCCACCTCGGTGTGGAGAGAAGAAAGTGATCACAACCCGAGAGCGGGGCTCAGCAGAGCCTTGGTGGACCCTCTCTCCTCGCCTCCCTCAGAGCACTCGGGGTTCAGGCCGCCGGCTTCCCCACGCTCGCCGCTGTGTGCTCCTTTGCGGTGACCCCCTCACTGGACTGTAAGCTCTGGGAGGGCAGGGACCATACACGTTTTGCTCATCACTGCACAGCACGAGCCACAGCAGGTGCTCAGTAGATGTATGTTAATTGGATGTATGGATGGATACAAGAAAGGATGGATAAACGGATGGATGGATGTACAAATAGATGAATGATAAGCGGGTATGTGGATAGACAGATGGATGAACGGATGGATGGACACTTGGATGGATGCATATATGCATGGATGGATGGATGGATCCTGGTTTTCCACAAAATCCTTTTAGAAGACAGATTTTCAGGTAAAAAATGGTTTTGTAGAAATGTATAAATTTGCCCTGGCCGGTTTGACTCAGGTTGGAGCATCGGCCTACAGGCCAAAGAGTCGCAGGCTCAATTCCAGTCAAGGGCACGTACCTCGGTTGCTGTTCAGTCCTGGCCCTGGTTGGTGTCGTGCGGGAGGCGATGGCTGTGTCTCTCTCACATCGGTGTTTCTCTCTCTCCCTCTCCCTATCTGACGATAAATGGAAAAATATCCTCGGGTGAGGATTTAAAAAAAAAAAAGAAATGTATAAATTTAAATTCCAGTACTAAGAAACTGCAACTCTCAGGTTCTGGCCCCAGAAACACACCCATCATGCACACGCAAGTCCCCCTCCGTGGGAAGTCCAGAGGAATTCTTGGGAAGAGTCTGCCCTACGCTCCCATGTTTATGGGCTGAGAACAGCGCAATCACCTAAAGTATGGTTCATCTGAAAACCAGTCACTTGGACACATGCTGGACGTAGTCAGACGCTGACCTCTGCCTGCTTTACTCTTTTGAGGAACCGAGGACACAGTCGCTAAGGGAAAAGGCCGCTGTATAGAGCGTCCCAGTGACCCTGTCTCCCAAGCTCGCTCCCATTCTGTGCCCTGTAGGCACCATACAGAAGACAGACAGGTGTTCTCACACGCGGGCTCCACGCAGCCACGCCGACACAGCACCCGCCCCGCCCTGCTGCCCGCCCCTGGGCCTCCCACTACCCTTGGCATGTTCATGTCGTCCATGAAGATCAGAAGGCGTTTTCCCATGGGGGGGCCATAAGTGTCTTTGGTTCGTTTCTCCACGTTCGCTTCTAAATTTCTCTGGATATCCAGGGATGTGGTGCGGGAAGAGAAGTTGACCATTAACACAATCTGAAACAGAAGGACGATTCCAAAAGGTGGTCTTTTCTTCTCGGTATTGGCAGTAAATGTTTGTCCATAAGCTGCCATGTCTTCTACAAATTCACTGTATCTGTACTCACGTTTTTATAAACCAATGTGTCTGCACTTCATTCTTTTTTAAGTGCTAAAGGCAGAATCACCTTTCCTGGCAGGCTGTGTGCGGCAATCGCGAGCGGCCGCATGGGAGCCTTGGGGACAACGGGGACCGGGGGGGCACCATTCTAGCGAGGTGGCCTCCAGGAGGTCATCTCACCTTCCTGAGCCTCGTGTCCTCGCTTGCAGGATGAGCATAATAAAGTCTGCTTGGACTACTCACAGGGTGCTCGCATCATGAGATGAAGCGCACGAAGGCACAGGCGACGTGACAAAGCAACATTCAAACCAAGTCCCTATCACACCCACTGTGTCTTCCTAAGTGGGTCACGAGAGCACGGCCAGCTGGTTCCATCTGTGGAACAACGGCTGAGAGGAAGGGAGGGAGACCCCAGGTCCCAGAGGGGGAGCATGTCCTCCTGCACGAGGACTCAGGGCCCCTCACTGGGCTCCTCAGAACTGCTGAGAGTCCCTGGATCAGTGACCCTGACACTAAGGTATCAGAGTCGCCGAGTGGGCTTGAGCCACACAGCGGGATGGGCCCCATCTGTCTCCAATTCGGTAGATCTGGGGTAGATGAAGCAAGTGTTCAGGAGATGCTGCTGGTCTAGAGGACCCCTGCCCAAGGTGACACCCTCCAACTAAAGCACCCCGAGTGTGCGTGCACACGAGCTGTACAGGTAGAAGCTGAATGTGACCTCCTGACCGTGAACGTATGCAGAGGGGCCTTATTGTGCCCATAAGCACCAGCGGCCGAGTCCGGGCAGAGGGGCACTATGGAGGGGCCTTCTGAACACAGCCTCCCTTTGCCTGACTCCACAAGCTTGCAGCTCCCTCTGGCTGTGAGCATCCCTCCTGTGCTCTCCGCAATGACATCCTGAGGCTCGAGCCCTGGCCGGTTTGGCTCAGCGGTTAGAGCATCAGCCTGTGGACCAGAAAGTCCCGGGTTCGATTTTAGCCAAGGGCACATACCTCAGTTGCAGTTCGTCCCCAGCCCCAGTTGGGGTCATGTGGGTGGCAACCAATCGATGTCTTTCATACATCAATGTTTCTCTCTCTCTCTCTCTCCCTCCCTCCCTCCCACTCTGTCTAAAGATAAATGTAACAATATCCTCGGATGAAGATTAAAGAGGAAAGCTCCATAACCTGTGTTTGCACCAGGACGAGCGAGCTTGGCCTCCAGGGCCGTGCAGCCCAGCCGCCCCCCCAAGGCCGCTGTGCACCAGGACGAGCGAGCTTGGCCTCCAGGGCCGTGCAGCCCAGACCCCCCCCAAGGCCGCTGTGCACCGGCTGACGCCGCCTCCGTGCGATGCCAGTGCAGACACTGACTTACGTTAGTCTCTTGGTTCATGTTTTTGAGGAAGTTCTGGGTAGTGGCCGTCTTCGAGGTGCCAGACTCACCAACCAAAATAACGGGCTGCTTAATCCTGACCATCCGCTCCAGCACCCAGGTGGTGCGGGCCGTGTCCACCGTGTGAACTGCGGGACAGATTGCGTGGGAGCGTCAGAGACGCCAGAGGGGGTTGTATCCACTGTGTGAACTGCGGGACAGATTGCGCGGGAGCGTTCGGCAACCTGGAGTTTCACAAAAGCGCATAAGCCCCATAAAAAGTGTCAGCAAAAACCTGACATGTGACCCTAAAAAATGTACGGATAGGCCCAGGCTGGTTTGGCTCAGTGGTTAAAGCATCCCCCTGCAGACAAAAGAGTCGCGGGTTCGATTCCGGTCAAGTTTTTTTTTAATTCTTTTTTTTTTATCCTCACCAGAGGACATTTTTCCAGATGGAGTGGGAGGGACAGAGAGAGAGAAACATCGATGTGAAAGGGACACATCGAGTGGCTGCCACCCGCACGACCAACCAGGGCCGGGGACAAACTGCAACCGAGGTACGTGCCCTTAGCGGGAACCGAACCGGGTCTCTCTGGACCACAGGCCGACGCTCTAACCGCTGAGCACACCGGCCAGGGCCCGGTCAAGTGTCTAATTTCCACTGCTTCCTGCGAAGAGGTGCCCTCCCCCGTGACAGCAGCACTGCGCCTGCTGCGTGCGGAGCTCGGCCCTTCCCCGTGAGAGCAGCACCGCGCCTGCTGCGTGCAGAGCTCGGCCCTTGGGGCCCCAGGCAGCCAGAGGCTCAGCAGAGCGACGTCGGTGGACACTTTTCGAGGCAGCACCTCTCACGAAACGCTGCCCCGTTTGTTCTCCTTCTGTTCGTCCCTCCCACACCCAGACAGCAGCACGGCTGAAAGGAGAGCATGGGAATGCGAGGGCCATCGGAGCAGCGTCCAGGCGCCAGACCATGGTCAGGATCGGCCTGCCCGGGGAAAGTGCCGAGTCGCAGACATCTGAAGATGCTCAGAGCCAGCAGCCTTGAAAGGAATCAAAGCGCCACCCTCGCCAGGCCGGTGGGGCTCAGTGGGCTGAGCGTCGTCCCCTGGACTGAGAGGTCCTGGTTCCATTCCCAGTCAGGGCACGTGCCCGGGTTGCGGGTTCGATCCACACTAGGGGGTGTGCAGGAGGCAGCTGATCAATGTTTCTCTCTCACATGGATGTTTCTATCTCTCTCTCCCTTCCTCTCTCTAAAAAAATAAAAATAAAAATCAATGAAAATAATTTTTTTTTTTAAAAGTGCCACCCTCTTGGCAAGGCTTCTCCCAACCAGCTGTCTGGGTGGAACCCGAGTGCCCAGGAGCAGGGGCTTGGTGCTCACTTACCCAGGATTTCGATAAACTTCCTCTCGTGGGAGTGAACGTATTCTGGAACTAAGTTACTCCATGGTATCCATTTCTTCTGTGCAGGATCAAAATGAAAGTCGTACAAGGTTGGGAGCTGACCTGCAGTGAATAATGGTCCCTCTCACTGGATCAGACATGGAAATACAGGGTCAGCTCCAGCTGCTCTAACGCTGCCTGTTCCCCGGACAGCAGCTGCACTGAGGACTGTGAACTCACACCGCTCATTCTAAAGACACTCGCTGGGCACGCTGCACGACGACCACACACTCTGCCAGGTGCGTACTGAGGACTGTGAACTCACACCGCTCATGCTCCAGACAGACACTCGCTGGGCACGCTGCTCGACGACCACACACTCTGCCAGGTGCGTACTGAGGACTGTGAACTCACACCGCTCATGCTCCAGACACTCGCTGGGCACGCTGCTCGACGACCACACACTCTGCCAGGTGCGTACTGAGGACTGTGAACTCACACCGCTCATGCTCCAGACACTCGCTGGGCACGCTGCTCGACGACCACACACTCTGCCAGGTGTGTACTGAGGACTGTGAACTCACACCTCTCATGCTCCAGACACTCGCTGGGCACGCTGCACGACGACCACACACTCTGCCAGGTGCGTACTGAGGGCTGTGAACTCACACCTCTCATGCTCCAGACAGACACTCGCTGGGCACGCTGCTCGACGACCACACACTCTGCCAGGTGCGTACTGAGGGCTGTGAACTCACACCGCTCATGCTCCAGACAGACACTCGCTGGGCACGCTGCTCGACGACCACACACTCTGCCAGGTGCGTACTGAGGGCTGTGAACTCACACCGCTCATGCTCCAGACAGACACTCGCTGGGCACGCTGCACGACGACCACACACTCTGCCAGGTGCGTACTGAGGACTGTGAACTCACACCGCTCATGCTCCAGACAGACACTCGCTGGGCACGCTGCACGACGACCACACACTCTGCCAGGTGCGTACTGAGGACTGTGAACTCACACCTCTCATGCTCCAGACACTCGCTGGGCACGCTGCTCGACGACCACACACTCTGCCAGGTGCGTACTGAGGACTGTGAACTCACACCTCTCATGCTCCAGACAGACACTCGCTGGGCACGCTGCACGACGACCACACACTCTGCCAGGTGCGTACTGAGGACTGTGAACTCACACCTCTCATGCTCCAGACAGACACTCGCTGGGCACGCTGCTCGACGACCACACACTCTGCCAGGTGCGTACTGAGGACTGTGAACTCACACCTCTCATGCTCCAGACAGACACTCGCTGGGCACGCTGCTCGACGACCACACACTCTGCCAGGTGCGTACTGAGGGCTGTGAACTCACACCGCTCATGCTCCAGACAGACACTCGCTGGGCACGCTGCACGACGACCACACACTCTGCCAGGTGCGTACTGAGGACTGTGAACTCACACCTCTCATGCTCCAGACACTCGCTGGGCACGCTGCACGACGACCACACACTCTGCCAGGTGCGTACTGAGGACTGTGAACTCACACCTCTCATGCTCCAGACAGACACTCGCTGGGCACGCTGCTCGACGACCACACACTCTGCCAGGTGCGTACTGAGGACTGTGAACTCACACCTCTCATGCTCCAGACAGACACTCGCTGGGCACGCTGCACGACGACCACACACTCTGCCAGGTGCGTACTGAGGACTGTGAACTCACACCTCTCATGCTCCAGACACTCGCTGGGCACGCTGCACGACGACCACACACTCTGCCAGGTGCGTACTGAGGACTGTGAACTCACACCTCTCATGCTCCAGACACTCGCTGGGCACGCTGCACGACGACCACACACTCTGCCAGGTGCGTACTGAGGGCTGTGAACTCACACCGCTCATGCTCCAGACAGACACTCGCTGGGCACGCTGCTCGACGACCACACACTCTGCCAGGTGCGTACTGAGGGCTGTGAACTCACACCGCTCATGCTCCAGACAGACACTCGCTGGGCACGCTGCTCGACGACCACACACTCTGCCAGGTGCGTACTGAGGGCTGTGAACTCACACCTCTCATGCTCCAGACAGACACTCGCTGGGCACGCTGCTCGACGACCACACACTCTGCCAGGTGCGCACTGAGAACTGTGAACTCACACCTCTCATGCTCCAGACAGACACTCGCTGGGCACGCTGCACGACGACCACACACTCTGCCAGGTGTGTACTGACGGCTGTGAACTCACACCTCTCATGCTCCAGACACTCGCTGGGCACGCTGCTCGACGACCACACACTCTGCCAGGTGTGTACTGAGGACTGTGAACTCACACCGCTCATGCTCCAGACAGACACTCGCTGGGCACGCTGCACGACGACCACACACTCTGCCAGGTGCGTACTGAGGACTGTGAACTCACACCGCTCATGCTCCAGACAGACACTCGCTGGGCACGCTGCTCGACGACCACACACTCTGCCAGGTGCGTACTGAGGGCTGTGAACTCACACCTCTCATGCTCCAGACAGACACTCGCTGGGCACGCTGCACGACGACCACACACTCTGCCAGGTGTGTACTGAGGGCTGTGAACTCACACCTCTCATGCTCCAGACACTCGCTGGGCACGCTGCTCGACGACCACACACTCTGCCAGGTGCGTACTGAGGACTGTGAACTCACACCGCTCATGCTCCAGACAGACACTCGCTGGGCACGCTGCACGACGACCACACACTCTGCCAGGTGCGTACTGAGGACTGTGAACTCACACCGCTCATGCTCCAGACAGACACTCGCTGGGCACGCTGCACGACGACCACACACTCTGCCAGGTGCGTACTGAGGACTGTGAACTCACACCTCTCATGCTCCAGACAGACACTCGCTGGGCACGCTGCACGACGACCACACACTCTGCCAGGTGCGTACTGAGGACTGTGAACTCACACCTCTCATGCTCCAGACAGACACTCGCTGGGCACGCTGCACGACGACCACACACTCTGCCAGGTGCGTACTGAGGACTGTGAACTCACACCGCTCATGCTCCAGACAGACACTCGCTGGGCACGCTGCTCGACGACCACACACTCTGCCAGGTGCGTACTGAGGACTGTGAACTCACACCGCTCATGCTCCAGACAGACACTCGCTGGGCACGCTGCACGACGACCACACACTCTGCCAGGTGCGTACTGAGGACTGTGAACTCACACCTCTCATGCTCCAGACACTCGCTGGGCACGCTGCTCGACGACCACACACTCTGCCAGGTGCGTACTGAGGGCTGTGAACTCACACCGCTCATGCTCCAGACACTCGCTGGGCACGCTGCTCGACGACCACACACTCTGCCAGGTGCGTACTGAGGACTGTGAACTCACACCTCTCATGCTCCAGACAGACACTCGCTGGGCACGCTGCACGACGACCACACACTCTGCCAGGTGCGTACTGAGGGCTGTGAACTCACACCTCTCATGCTCCAGACACTCGCTGGGCACGCTGCTCGACGACCACACACTCTGCCAGGTGCGTACTGAGGACTGTGAACTCACACCTCTCATGCTCCAGACAGACACTCGCTGGGCACGCTGCTCGACGACCACACACTCTGCCAGGTGCGTACTGAGGACTGTGAACTCACACCGCTCATGCTCCAGACACTCGCTGGGCACGCTGCACGACAACCACACACTCTGCCAGGTGCGTACTGAGGACTGTGAACTCACACCGCTCATGCTCCAGACAGACACTCGCTGGGCACGCTGCACGACGACCACACACTCTGCCAGGTGCGTACTGAGGACTGTGAACTCACACCTCTCATGCTCCAGACAGACACTCGCTGGGCACGCTGCTCGACGACCACACACTCTGCCAGGTGCGTACTGAGGACTGTGAACTCACACCGCTCATGCTCCAGACACTCGCTGGGCACGCTGCACGACGACCACACACTCTGCCAGGTGCGTACTGAGGGCTGTGAACTCACACCTCTCATGCTCCAGACACTCGCTGGGCACACTGCTCGACGACCACACACTCTGCAGGTGCGTACTGAGGGCTGTGAACTCACACCGCTCATGCTCCAGACAGACACTCGCTGGGCACGCTGCACGACGACCACACACTCTGCCAGGTGCGTACTGAGGACTGTGAACTCACACCGCTCATGCTCCAGACACTCGCTGGGCACGCTGCTCGACGACCACACACTCTGCCAGGTGCGTACTGAGGGCTGTGAACTCACACCTCTCATGCTCCAGACAGACACTCGCTGGGCACGCTGCACGACGACCACACACTCTGCCAGGTGCGTACTGAGAACTGTGAACTCACACCGCTCATGCTCCAGACACTCGCTGGGCACGCTGCACGACGACCACACACTCTGCCAGATGCGTACTGAGGACTGTGAACTCACACCGCTCATGCTCCAGACACTCGCTGGGCACGCTGCTCGACGACCACACACTCTGCCAGGTGCGTACTGAGGGCTGTGAACTCACACCTCTCATGCTCCAGACAGACACTCGCTGGGCACGCTGCTCGACGACCACACACTCTGCCAGGTGCGCACTGAGAACTGTGAACTCACACCTCTCATGCTCCAGACAGACACTCGCTGGGCACGCTGCTCGACGACCACACACTCTGCCAGGTGCGTACTGAGGACTGTGAACTCACACCTCTCATGCTCCAGACACTCGCTGGGCACGCTGCACGACGACCACACACTCTGCCAGGTGTGTACTGAGGACTGTGAACTCACACCTCTCATGCTCCAGACACTCGCTGGGCACGCTGCACGACGACCACACACTCTGCCAGGTGCGTACTGAGGACTGTGAACTCACACCTCTCATGCTCCAGACACTCGCTGGGCACGCTGCACGACGACCACACACTCTGCCAGGTGCGTACTGAGGACTGTGAACTCACACCTCTCATGCTCCAGACACTCGCTGGGCACGCTGCACGACGACCACACACTCTGCCAGGTGCGTACTGAGGACTGTGAACTCACACCTCTCATGCTCCAGACAGACACTCGCTGGGCACGCTGCTCGACGACCACACACTCTGCCAGGTGCGTACTGAGGACTGTGAACTCACACCTCTCATGCTCCAGACAGACACTCGCTGGGCACGCTGCACGACGACCACACACTCTGCCAGGTGCGTACTGAGAACTGTGAACTCACACCTCTCATGCTCCAGACAGACACTCGCTGGGCACGCTGCACGACGACCACACACTCTGCCAGGTGCGTACTGAGGGCTGTGAACTCACACCGCTCATGCTCCAGACAGACACTCGCTGGGCACGCTGCTCGACGACCACACACTCTGCCAGGTGCGTACTGAGGACTGTGAACTCACACCTCTCATGCTCCAGACACTCGCTGTGCACGCTGCACGACGACCACACACTCTGCCAGGTGCGTACTGAGAACTGTGAACTCACACCTCTCATGCTCCAGACAGACACTCGCTGGGCACGCTGCACGACGACCACACACTCTGCCAGGTGCGTACTGAGGGCTGTGAACTCACACCGCTCATGCTCCAGACAGACACTCGCTGGGCACGCTGCACGACGACCACACACTCTGCCAGGTGCGTACTGAGGGCTGTGAACTCACACCGCTCATGCTCCAGACAGACACTCGCTGGGCACGCTGCTCGACGACCACACACTCTGCCAGGTGCGTACTGAGGACTGTGAACTCACACCTCTCATGCTCCAGACACTCGCTGGGCACGCTGCTCGACGACCACACACTCTGCCAGGTGCGTACTGAGGACTGTGAACTCACACCTCTCATGCTCCAGACACTCGCTGGGCACGCTGCTCGACGACCACACACTCTGCCAGGTGCGTACTGAGGGCTGTGAACTCACACCTCTCATGCTCCAGACAGACACTCGCTGGGCACGCTGCACGACGACCACACACTCTGCCAGATGCGTACTGAGAACTGTGAACTCACACCTCTCATGCTCCAGACAGACACTCGCTGGGCACGCTGCTCGACGACCACACACTCTGCCAGGTGCGTACTGAGGACTGTGAACTCACACCTCTCATGCTCCAGACACTCGCTGGGCACGCTGCACGACGACCACACACTCTGCCAGGTGCGTACTGAGGACTGTGAACTCACACCTCTCATGCTCCAGACACTCGCTGGGCACGCTGCTCGACGACCACACACTCTGCCAGGTGCGTACTGAGGACTGTGAACTCACACCTCTCATGCTCCAGACAGACACTCGCTGGGCACGCTGCTCGACGACCACACACTCTGCCAGATGCGTACTGAGGACTGTGAACTCACACCGCTCATGCTCCAGACAGACACTCGCTGGGCACGCTGCACGACGACCACACACTCTGCCAGGTGCGTACTGAGGACTGTGAACTCACACCGCTCATGCTCCAGACACTCGCTGGGCACGCTGCTCGACGACCACACACTCTGCCAGATGCGTACTGAGGACTGTGAACTCACACCGCTCATGCTCCAGACAGACACTCGCTGGGCACGCTGCTCGACGACCACACACTCTGCCAGATGCGTACTGAGGACTGTGAACTCACACCGCTCATGCTCCAGACAGACACTCGCTGGGCACGCTGCTCGACGACCACACACTCTGCCAGGTGCGTACTGAGGACTGTGAACTCACACCGCTCATGCTCCAGACACTCGCTGGGCACGCTGCTCGACGACCACACACTCTGCCAGGTGCGTACTGAGAACTGTGAACTCACACCTCTCATGCTCCAGACAGACACTCGCTGGGCACGCTGCTCGACGACCACACACTCTGCCAGGTGCGTACTGAGGACTGTGAACTCACACCTCTCATGCTCCAGACACTCGCTGGGCACGCTGCTCGACGACCACACACTCTGCCTGTTGCGTACTGAGGGCTGTGAACTCACACCTCTCATGCTCCAGACACTCGCTGGGCACGCTGCTCGACGACCACACACTCTGCCAGGTGCGTACTGAGAACTGTGAACTCACACCTCTCATGCTCCAGACACTCGCTGGGCACGCTGCTCGACGACCACACACTCTGCAGGTGCGTACTGAGGGCTGTGAACTCACACCTCTCATGCTCCAGACAGACACTCGCTGGGCACGCTGCACGACGACCACACACTCTGCCAGGTGCGTACTGAGGACTGTGAACTCACACCTCTCATGCTCCAGACACTCGCTGGGCACGCTGCTCGACGACCACACACTCTGCCAGGTGCGTACTGAGGGCTGTGAACTCACACCTCTCATGCTCCAGACAGACACTCGCTGGGCACGCTGCACGACGACCACACACTCTGCCAGGTGCGTACTGAGGGCTGTGAACTCACACCTCTCATGCTCCAGACAGACACTCGCTGGGCACGCTGCACGACGACCACACACTCTGCCAGGTGTGTACTGAGGACTGTGAACTCACACCTCTCATGCTCCAGACAGACACTCGCTGGGCACGCTGCACGACGACCACACACTCTGCCAGGTGCGTACTGAGGACTGTGAACTCACACCTCTCATGCTCCAGACAGACACTCGCTGGGCACGCTGCTCGACGACCACACACTCTGCCAGATGCGTACTGAGAACTGTGAACTCACACCTCTCATGCTCCAGACAGACACTCGCTGGGCACGCTGCTCGACGACCACACACTCTGCCAGGTGTGTACTGAGGGCTGTGAACTCACACCTCTCATGCTCCAGACAGACACTCGCTGGGCACGCTGCTCGACGACCACACACTCTGCCAGGTGTGTACTGAGGGCTGTGAACTCACACCTCTCATGCTCCAGACAGACACTCGCTGGGCACGCTGCTCGACGACCACACACTCTGCCAGGTGCGTACTGAGGACTGTGAACTCACACCTCTCATGCTCCAGACAGACACTCGCTGGGCACGCTGCTCGACGACCACACACTCTGCCAGGTGTGTACTGAGGGCTGTGAACTCACACCTCTCATGCTCCAGACAGACACTCGCTGGGCACGCTGCACGACGACCACACACTCTGCCAGATGCGTACTGAGAACTGTGAACTCACACCTCTCATGCTCCAGACAGACACTCGCTGGGCACGCTGCTCGACGACCACACACTCTGCCAGGTGTGTACTGAGGGCTGTGAACTCACACCTCTCATGCTCCAGACAGACACTCGCTGGGCACGCTGCTCGACGACCACACACTCTGCCAGGTGCGTACTGAGGACTGTGAACTCACACCTCTCATGCTCCAGACAGACACTCGCTGGGCACGCTGCACGACGACCACACACTCTGCCAGGTGCGTACTGAGGACTGTGAACTCACACCTCTCATGCTCCAGACAGACACTCGCTGGGCACGCTGCACGACGACCACACACTCTGCCAGGTGCGTACTGAGGGCTGTGAACTCACACCTCTCATGCTCCAGACACTCGCTGGGCACGCTGCACGACGACCACACACTCTGCCAGGTGCGTACTGAGGGCTGTGAACTCACACCTCTCATGCTCCAGACACTCGCTGGGCACGCTGCTCGACGACCACACACTCTGCCAGGTGCGTACTGAGGGCTGTGAACTCACACCTCTCATGCTCCAGACACTCGCTGGGCACGCTGCTCGACGACCACACACTCTGCCAGGTGCGTACTGAGGGCTGTGAACTCACACCTCTCATGCTCCAGACACTCGCTGGGCACGCTGCACGACGACCACACACTCTGCCAGGTGCGTACTGAGGGCTGTGAACTCACACCTCTCATGCTCCAGACAGACACTCGCTGGGCACGCTGCTCGACGACCACACACTCTGCCAGGTGCGTACTGAGGACTGTGAACTCACACCGCTCATGCTCCAGACAGACACTCGCTGGGCACGCTGCTCGACGACCACACACTCTGCCAGGTGCGTACTGAGGACTGTGAACTCACACCTCTCATGCTCCAGACAGACACTCGCTGGGCACGCTGCTCGACGACCACACACTCTGCCAGGTGCGTACTGAGGACTGTGAACTCACACCGCTCATGCTCCAGACACTCGCTGGGCACGCTGCACGACAACCACACACTCTGCCAGGTGCGTACTGAGGACTGTGAACTCACACCGCTCATGCTCCAGACAGACACTCGCTGGGCACGCTGCACGACGACCACACACTCTGCCAGGTGCGTACTGAGGACTGTGAACTCACACCTCTCATGCTCCAGACAGACACTCGCTGGGCACGCTGCTCGACGACCACACACTCTGCCAGGTGCGTACTGAGGACTGTGAACTCACACCGCTCATGCTCCAGACACTCGCTGGGCACGCTGCACGACGACCACACACTCTGCCAGGTGCGTACTGAGGGCTGTGAACTCACACCTCTCATGCTCCAGACACTCGCTGGCACACTGCTCGACGACCACACACTCTGCCAGGTGCGTACTGAGGGCTGTGAACTCACACCGCTCATGCTCCAGACAGACACTCGCTGGGCACGCTGCACGACGACCACACACTCTGCCAGGTGCGTACTGAGGACTGTGAACTCACACCGCTCATGCTCCAGACACTCGCTGGGCACGCTGCTCGACGACCACACACTCTGCCAGGTGCGTACTGAGGGCTGTGAACTCACACCTCTCATGCTCCAGACAGACACTCGCTGGGCACGCTGCACGACGACCACACACTCTGCCAGGTGCGTACTGAGAACTGTGAACTCACACCGCTCATGCTCCAGACACTCGCTGGGCACGCTGCACGACGACCACACACTCTGCCAGATGCGTACTGAGGACTGTGAACTCACACCGCTCATGCTCCAGACACTCGCTGGGCACGCTGCTCGACGACCACACACTCTGCCAGGTGCGTACTGAGGGCTGTGAACTCACACCTCTCATGCTCCAGACAGACACTCGCTGGGCACGCTGCTCGACGACCACACACTCTGCCAGGTGCGCACTGAGAACTGTGAACTCACACCTCTCATGCTCCAGACAGACACTCGCTGGGCACGCTGCTCGACGACCACACACTCTGCCAGGTGCGTACTGAGGACTGTGAACTCACACCTCTCATGCTCCAGACAGACACTCGCTGGGCACGCTGCTCGACGACCACACACTCTGCCAGGTGC
Source organism: Molossus molossus (assembly GCF_014108415.1). NCBI lineage: Eukaryota > Metazoa > Chordata > Mammalia > Chiroptera > Molossidae > Molossus > Molossus molossus. Next base: position 35,933,171 of record NW_023425358.1, on the reverse strand, counting down.
GTACTGAGGACTGTGAACTCACACCTCTCATGCTCCAGACAGACACTCGCTGGGCACGCTGCACGACGACCACACACTCTGCCAGGTGCGTTCTGAGAACTGTGAACTCACACCTCTCATGCTCCAGACAGACACTCGCTGGGCACGCTGCACGACGACCACACACTCTGCCAGGTGCGTACTGAGGGCTGTGAACTCACACCGCTCATGCTCCAGACAGACACTCGCTGGGCACGCTGCTCGACGACCACACACTCTGCCAGGTGCGTACTGAGGACTGTGAACTCACACCTCTCATGCTCCAGACACTCGCTGGGCACGCTGCTCGACGACCACACACTCTGCCAGGTGCGTACTGAGGACTGTGAACTCACACCTCTCATGCTCCAGACACTCGCTGGGCACGCTGCTCGACGACCACACACTCTGCCAGGTGCGTACTGAGGGCTGTGAACTCACACCTCTCATGCTCCAGACAGACACTCGCTGGGCACGCTGCACGACGACCACACACTCTGCCAGATGCGTACTGAGAACTGTGAACTCACACCTCTCATGCTCCAGACAGACACTCGCTGGGCACGCTGCTCGACGACCACACACTCTGCCAGGTGCGTACTGAGGACTGTGAACTCACACCTCTCATGCTCCAGACACTCGCTGGGCACGCTGCACGACGACCACACACTCTGCCAGGTGCGTACTGAGGACTGTGAACTCACACCTCTCATGCTCCAGACACTCGCTGGGCACGCTGCTCGACGACCACACACTCTGCCAGGTGCGTACTGAGGACTGTGAACTCACACCGCTCATGCTCCAGACAGACACTCGCTGGGCACGCTGCGCGACGACCACACACTCTGCCAGGTGCGTACTGAGGACTGTGAACTCACACCTCTCATGCTCCAGACAGACACTCGCTGGGCACGCTGCTCGACGACCACACACTCTGCCAGATGCGTACTGAGGACTGTGAACTCACACCGCTCATGCTCCAGACAGACACTCGCTGGGCACGCTGCTCGACGACCACACACTCTGCCAGGTGCGTACTGAGGACTGTGAACTCACACCGCTCATGCTCCAGACACTCGCTGGGCACGCTGCTCGACGACCACACACTCTGCCAGATGCGTACTGAGGACTGTGAACTCACACCGCTCATGCTCCAGACAGACACTCGCTGGGCACGCTGCTCGACGACCACACACTCTGCCAGATGCGTACTGAGGACTGTGAACTCACACCGCTCATGCTCCAGACAGACACTCGCTGGGCACGCTGCTCGACGACCACACACTCTGCCAGGTGCGTACTGAGGACTGTGAACTCACACCGCTCATGCTCCAGACACTCGCTGGGCACGCTGCTCGACGACCACACACTCTGCCAGGTGCGTACTGAGAACTGTGAACTCACACCTCTCATGCTCCAGACAGACACTCGCTGGGCACGCTGCTCGACGACCACACACTCTGCCAGGTGCGTACTGAGGGCTGTGAACTCACACCTCTCATGCTCCAGACACTCGCTGGGCACGCTGCTCGACGACCACACACTCTGCCAGGTGCGTACTGAGGGCTGTGAACTCACACCTCTCATGCTCCAGACACTCGCTGGGCACGCTGCTCGACGACCACACACTCTGCCAGGTGCGTACTGAGAACTGTGAACTCACACCTCTCATGCTCCAGACACTCGCTGGGCACGCTGCTCGACGACCACACACTCTGCCAGGTGCGTACTGAGGGCTGTGAACTCACACCTCTCATGCTCCAGACAGACACTCGCTGGGCACGCTGCACGACGACCACACACTCTGCCAGGTGCGTACTGAGGACTGTGAACTCACACCTCTCATGCTCCAGACACTCGCTGGGCACGCTGCTCGACGACCACACACTCTGCCAGGTGCGTACTGAGGGCTGTGAACTCACACCTCTCATGCTCCAGACAGACACTCGCTGGGCACGCTGCACGACGACCACACACTCTGCCAGGTGCGTACTGAGGGCTGTGAACTCACACCTCTCATGCTCCAGACAGACACTCGCTGGGCACGCTGCACGACGACCACACACTCTGCCAGGTGTGTACTGAGGACTGTGAACTCACACCTCTCATGCTCCAGACAGACACTCGCTGGGCACGCTGCTCGACGACCACACACTCTGCCAGGTGCGTACTGAGGACTGTGAACTCACACCTCTCATGCTCCAGACAGACACTCGCTGGGCACGCTGCTCGACGACCACACACTCTGCCAGATGCGTACTGAGAACTGTGAACTCACACCTCTCATGCTCCAGACAGACACTCGCTGGGCACGCTGCTCGACGACCACACACTCTGCCAGGTGTGTACTGAGGGCTGTGAACTCACACCTCTCATGCTCCAGACAGACACTCGCTGGGCACGCTGCTCGACGACCACACACTCTGCCAGGTGTGTACTGAGGGCTGTGAACTCACACCGCTCATGCTCCAGACAGACACTCGCTGGGCACACTGCTCGACGACCACACACTCTGCCAGGTGCGTACTGAGGACTGTGAACTCACACCTCTCATGCTCCAGACACTCGCTGGGCACGCTGCACGACGACCACACACTCTGCCAGGTGCGTACTGAGGACTGTGAACTCACACCTCTCATGCTCCAGACAGACACTCGCTGGGCACGCTGCTCGACGACCACACACTCTGCCAGGTGCGTACTGAGAACTGTGAACTCACACCTCTCATGCTCCAGACAGACACTCGCTGGGCACGCTGCTCGACGACCACACACTCTGCCAGGTGCGTACTGAGGGCTGTGAACTCACACCGCTCATGCTCCAGACACTCGCTGGGCACGCTGCTCGACGACCACACACTCTGCCAGGTGCGTACTGAGGACTGTGAACTCACACCTCTCATGCTCCAGACAGACACTCGCTGGGCACGCTGCACGACGACCACACACTCTGCCAGGTGCGTACTGAGGGCTGTGAACTCACACCTCTCATGCTCCAGACAGACACTCGCTGGGCACGCTGCTCGACGACCACACACTCTGCCAGGTGCGTACTGAGGGCTGTGAACTCACACCTCTCATGCTCCAGACACTCGCTGGGCACGCTGCTCGACGACCACACACTCTGCCAGGTGCGTACTGAAACTGTGAACTCACACCTCTCATGCTCCAGACAGACACTCGCTGGGCACGCTGCACGACGACCACACACTCTGCCAGGTGCGTACTGAGGGCTGTGAACTCACACCTCTCATGCTCCAGACAGACACTCGCTGGGCACGCTGCTCGACGACCACACACTCTGCCAGGTGCGTACTGAGGACTGTGAACTCACACCGCTCATGCTCCAGACACTCGCTGGGCACGCTGCTCGACGACCACACACTCTGCCAGGTGCGTACTGAGGACTGTGAACTCACACCGCTCATGCTCCAGACAGACACTCGCTGGGCACGCTGCTCGACGACCACACACTCTGCCAGGTGCGTACTGAGGGCTGTGAACTCACACCTCTCATGCTCCAGACACTCGCTGGGCACGCTGCTCGACGACCACACACTCTGCCAGGTGCGTACTGAGGGCTGTGAACTCACACCGCTCATGCTCCAGACAGACACTCGCTGGGCACGCTGCTCGACGACCACACACTCTGCCAGGTGCGTACTGAGGACTGTGAACTCACACCTCTCATGCTCCAGACAGACACTCGCTGGGCACGCTGCTCGACGACCACACACTCTGCCAGGTGCGTACTGAGGACTGTGAACTCACACCGCTCATGCTCCAGACACTCGCTGGGCACGCTGCTCGACGACCACACACTCTGCCAGGTGCGTACTGAGGGCTGTGAACTCACACCGCTCATGCTCCAGACAGACACTCGCTGGGCACGCTGCTCGACGACCACACACTCTGCCAGGTGCGTACTGAGGACTGTGAACTCACACCTCTCATGCTCCAGACAGACACTCGCTGGGCACGCTGCTCGACGACCACACACTCTGCCAGGTGCGTACTGAGGGCTGTGAACTCACACCTCTCATGCTCCAGACACTCGCTGGGCACGCTGCTCGACGACCACACACTCTGCCAGGTGCGTACTGAGGACTGTGAACTCACACCGCTCATGCTCCAGACAGACACTCGCTGGGCACGCTGCTCGACGACCACACACTCTGCCAGATGCGTACTGAGGACTGTGAACTCACACCTCTCATGCTCCAGACACTCGCTGGGCACGCTGCACGACGACCACACACTCTGCCAGGTGCGTACTGAGGACTGTGAACTCACACCGCTCATGCTCCAGACAGACACTCGCTGGGCACGCTGCTCGACGACCACACACTCTGCCAGGTGCGTACTGAGGGCTGTGAACTCACACCTCTCATGCTCCAGACACTCGCTGGGCACGCTGCTCGACGACCACACACTCTGCCAGGTGCGTACTGAGGACTGTGAACTCACACCGCTCATGCTCCAGACAGACACTCGCTGGGCACGCTGCTCGACGACCACACACTCTGCCAGGTGCGTACTGAGGACTGTGAACTCACACCTCTCATGCTCCAGACACTCGCTGGGCACGCTGCTCGACGACCACACACTCTGCCAGGTGCGTACTGAGGACTGTGAACTCACACCGCTCATGCTCCAGACAGACACTCGCTGGGCACGCTGCTCGACGACCACACACTCTGCCAGGTGCGTACTGAGGACTGTGAACTCACACCGCTCATGCTCCAGACAGACACTCGCTGGGCACGCTGCTCGACGACCACACCCTCTGCCAGGTGCGTACTGAGGACTGTGAACTCACACCTCTCATGCTCCAGACACTCGCTGGGCACGCTGCTCGACGACCACACACTCTGCCAGGTGCGTACTGAGGACTGTGAACTCACACCTCTCATGCTCCAGACACTCGCTGGGCACGCTGCTCGACGACCACACACTCTGCCAGGTGCGTACTGAGGACTGTGAACTCACACCTCTCATGCTCCAGACAGACACTCGCTGGGCACGCTGCTCGACGACCACACACTCTGCCAGGTGTGTACTGAGGGCTGTGAACTCACACCTCTCATGCTCCAGACACTCGCTGGGCACGCTGCTCGACGACCACACACTCTGCCAGGTGCGTACTGAGGACTGTGAACTCACACCTCTCATGCTCCAGACACTCGCTGGGCACGCTGCTCGACGACCACACACTCTGCCAGGTGCGTACTGAGGACTGCGAACTCACACCGCTCATGCTCCAGACACTCGCTGGGCACGCTGCTCGACGACCACACACTCTGCCAGGTGCGTACTGAGGACTGTGAACTCACACCTCTCATGCTCCAGACAGACGCTCGCTGGGCACGCTGCTCGACGACCACACACTCTGCCAGGTGCGTACTGAGGACTGTGAACTCACACCTCTCATGCTCCAGACACTCGCTGGGCACGCTGCTCGACGACCACACACTCTGCCTGGTGCGTACTGAGGGACTGTGAACTCACACCGCTCATGCTCCAGACACTCGCTGGGCACGCTGCTCGACGACCACACACTCTGCCTGGTGCGTACTGAGGACTGTGAACTCACACCGCTCATGCTCCAGACACTCGCTGGGCACGCTGCACGACGACCACACACTCTGCCAGGTGCGTACTGAGGGCTGTGAACTCACACCTCTCATGCTCCAGACACTCGCTGGGCACGCTGCTCGACGACCACACACTCTGCCAGGTGCGTACTGAGGACTGTGAACTCACACCGCTCATGCTCCAGACACTCGCTGGGCACGCTGCTCGACGACCACACACTCTGCCTGGTGCGTACTGAGGACTGTGAACTCACACCGCTCATGCTCCAGACACTCGCTGGGCACGCTGCTCGACGACCACACACTCTGCCTGGTGCGTACTGAGGACTGTGAACTCACACCGCTCATGCTCCAGACACTCGCTGGGCACGCTGCACGACGACCACACACTCTGCAGGTGCGTACTGAGGGCTGTGAACTCACACCTCTCATGCTCCAGACACTCGCTGGGCACGCTGCTCGACGACCACACACTCTGCCAGGTGCGTACTGAGGACTGTGAACTCACACCGCTCATGCTCCAGACTCTCGCTGGGCACGCTGCTCGACGACCACACACTCTGCCTGGTGCGTACTGAGGGACTGTGAACTCACACCGCTCATGCTCCAGACACTCGCTGGGCACGCTGCACGACGACCACACACTCTGCCAGGTGCGTACTGAGGGCTGTGAACTCACACCTCTCATGCTCCAGGACACTCGCTGGGCACGCTGCTCGACGACCACACACTCTGCCAGGTGCGTACTGAGGACTGTGAACTCACACCGCTCATGCTCCAGACACTCGCTGGGCACGCTGCTCGACGACCACACACTCTGCCAGGTGCGTACTGAGAACTGTGAACTCACACCTCTCATGCTCCAGACAGACACTCGCTGGGCACGCTGCTCGACGACCACACACTCTGCCAGGTGCGTACTGAGGACTGTGAACTCACACCTCTCATGCTCCAGACACTCGCTGGGCACGCTGCTCGACGACCACACACTCTGCCAGGTGCGTACTGAGGGCTGTGAACTCACACCTCTCATGCTCCAGACACTCGCTGGGCACGCTGCTCGACGACCACACACTCTGCCAGGTGCGTACTGAGGACTGTGAACTCACACCTCTCATGCTCCAGACAGACACTCGCTGGGCACGCTGCTCGACGACCACACACTCTGCCAGGTGCGTACTGAGGACTGTGAACTCACACCTCTCATGCTCCAGACACTCGCTGGGCACGCTGCTCGACGACCACACACTCTGCCAGGTGCGTACTGAGGCTGTGAACTCACACCTCTCATGCTCCAGACACTCGCTGGGCACGCTGCTCGACGACCACACACTCTGCCAGGTGCGTACTGAGGGCTGTGAACTCACACCTCTCATGCTCCAGACACTCGCTGGGCACGCTGCTCGACGACCACACACTCTGCCAGGTGCGTACTGAGGGCTGTGAACTCACACCTCTCATGCTCCAGACAACTCGCTGGGCACGCTGCTCGATGACCACACACTCTGCCAGGTGCGTACTGAGGACTGTGAACTCACACCTCTCATGCTCCAGACACTCGCTGGGCACGCTGCTCGACGACCACACACTCTGCCAGGTGCGTACTGAGGGCTGTGAACTCACACCTCTCATGCTCCAGACAGACACTCGCTGGGCACGCTGCTCGACGACCACACACTCTGCCAGGTGCGTACTGAGGACTGTGAACTCACACCTCTCATGCTCCAGACAGACACTCGCTGGGCACGCTGCTCGACGACCACACACTCTGCCAGGTGCGTACTGAGAACTGTGAACTCACACCGCTCATGCTCCAGACACTCGCTGGGCACGCTGCTCGACGACCACACACTCTGCCAGGTGCGTACTGAGGACTGTGAACTCACACCTCTCATGCTCCAGACACTCGCTGGGCACGCTGCTCGACGACCACACACTCTGCCAGGTGCGTACTGAGGACTGTGAACTCACACCGCTCATGCTCCAGACAGACACTCGCTGGGCACGCTGCTCGACGACCACACACTCTGCCTGGTGCGTACTGAGGGCTGTGAACTCACACCGCTCATGCTCCAGAACACTCGCTGGGCACGCTGCACGACGACCACACACTCTGCCAGGTGCGTACTGAGGGCTGTGAACTCACACCTCTCATGCTCCAGACACTCGCTGGGCACGCTGCTCGACGACCACACACTCTGCCAGGTGCGTACTGAGGGCTGTGAACTCACACCGCTCATGCTCCAGACAGACACTCGCTGGGCACGCTGCTCGACGACCACACACTCTGCCAGGTGCGTACTGAGGGCTGTGAACTCACACCGCTCATGCTCCAGACAGACACTCGCTGGGCACGCTGCACGACGACCACACACTCTGCCAGATGCGTACTGAGAACTGTGAACTCACACCGCTCATGCTCCAGACACTCGCTGGGCACGCTGCACGACGACCACACACTCTGCCAGATGCGTACTGAGGGCTGTGAACTCACACCTCTCATGCTCCAGGACACTCGCTGGGCACGCTGCTCGACGACCACACACTCTGCCAGGTGCGTACTGAGGACTGTGAACTCACACCGCTCATGCTCCAGACACTCGCTGGGCACGCTGCACGACGACCACACACTCTGCCAGATGCGTACTGAGGGCTGTGAACTCACACCTCTCATGCTCCAGACACTCGCTGGGCACGCTGCTCGACGACCACACACTCTGCCAGGTGCGTACTGAGGACTGTGAACTAATGCTTCTGGTCCGCTGGCCAGAGACTTACTGAGCGCCTTCCCTGGGAACACAACAGTGGCAGACGGCCCCAGTCCCTACGCTTAGCTGTTGGTGGGCTGGGTCGGGGGAGAGATAAGTACACGGGCAGTTTCGATGCTGAGTGCTGATTCTCGATGGGGAGAGTACAGGTGCACCGGGTGCTCCGGGAAGGCAGCCAAGGTGGAGCAGGGAAGAGACTGAGACGCATCAGGTAGGACAGGGAACGTGGGGAGCCTCCGCCCTTCCCTGCACCCACACATTATGCACCTTGATCTTCAACCACAGGGGTGCCAGTTCCCTCACACACCTTTTCCCTAAACAGACTGCCACATCACACATGCCTAGGCTGGGGGGGGGGGGGTGAGACTCCTCAAGAAAGGCCATCCCAAGGGGGTGGCTTCTGCTACCGCAGCTCACACATTTAAGCCCCCGGGGATGCCACCAGGTGCTCTAGAGGCAAACAGGCTGGGAAACCCATCCGCACCCCTATGAGCAGAGTCACTTCCTCTGAAAACCTAACCTGAGGTGTCCTGGGCAGGAAGCAGGTGCCATTCGGTCCCTACCTGGCAGTTCCCCAGGCCTGGCCCAAACCCCTTCCGTGTCGGCAGAAGGCAAAGAAGCAAGGCGCTTGACGCACTCGTCGAACTGCAGCCGCCCGGGGCCCAGCAGGGAGGCGCCCAGGGAGCAGTACAGAGCCTCCAGGAAGAAGCACTCCAGCAGGTCGGCGTCCTCCACCTCTCCTTCGAGGAAGGCGTCCAGCATCTTGGTCAGCTGGGTGACCTGGTTCACCGGAATGCCAGGGTCAGCACCTACATTCCCCCTCCCCCCACGCACCCAGGTCTGCTCCTGCCACGCCTGCAGTGCCGCCGGTCACCCACCCGGCACCCCGGAAAGCCCGCTGCGGGCACTTCGGGGAGAACGTCTCTGTGCTACAGGGATCTCACCATGTTGAGGTCTGTCTGAGGAACTATCGTCTTCAGCTTCTCTCCTTGCCTTCCGTCCACCACTCCTTCCACTATCGCGTCGATGAGGTAGGGCACGTACTTCTCAAAGAGGTCCTGTAAGTCGCCTTGCTCCACCTGCAGAAGGGCAGAACTCCGAGGCGTTCCCAAGAATCCCTTTGCTTAAGAGGAAGACAGTGTACAGCAATTCTTGTCTACAGAGGGGTGAGGAACAGCTTCTGATGGATGATAAACTTCGCAGTGAGTCCACTCCAACAGCAGAGCCTTACAGAGAGATCTATGCTTCACAGACACTTCCACGTCATCAAGAAGCATCTCATTTCACTGCCAGAGAGTCTCTCCCACCGCCTGGGAGGGAGGTGGCCAACAGGGCCCACCTGGCAGAAAGGGGCTCATTAACTTAGAATCCAAGTGAGGTGGCCAGTCACCCAGCAAAGAGCGTAAAGTAGGGGAGGCCCCTCCCCGTCAAGGCATGGTGATCATCAGGGATAGCTGGGGTCCCCTGACAGCTCTCTCCCCCACATGTCAGTCCCCAGTGGTCCTATCATGCTTCCACTGTCTTCTCGGGGGTAATCATGTCCTGGTTTCCAGTGGTCCTTCTGAAGACCCACCGTGTGTCCCTTTGAACCCTTGCACAACTGTCCACACAACTGCCCCATCTATCTCTGTACCTTTCAGTGCTGCCTATTGCTAAGACAAACACATCTCTGAGCAACCGAGGCCACCTGAAATCATCGGATCTCGATACATAACAAGCGAGGTCCTTCACACACTGATGTCATCCAGCTGAGCAGAAGAGGAGGAGCTGGCACCCCCTGGAGACAAGTCTCTCAGAGGCTGGGACTGGCGGACCCAGGGACTGCCTACTATGGACAGCAGCGGTGTTTGAAGATAGTCTCGTTGGCCCTGGCCATGCCCAAGTCATGTACTATGGCTGTTTTCATGCCACAGTGGCAGAGTTGAGTAGTTATAGAAGAAACCATACGATGCACTGAGTCTAAAATGTTTACTCTGTACTCCTTCACAGACAAAAAAAAAAAAATTGTGTCGACCCCCGGCCTAGACTATCACAATCATTACCCATCTTCTTGGCTGTGAATTACCAGGAAATCTAGTGTCTTCCATATTTTCATCTAATTTATTGATAACATTAAGTGCTCAAGATCATGACTAGGTCAAGTCAAGGTCATGGCCTTCAATTACAAACATCCGCCTGGGTTATGTTGATCCAACAAGCCACCAAAGCTAGTAACTGTTAAGTTTATGTTAGAAATGACGTTCACCTTGTTTTGTCTTCGATTGACCCACTTATTCCAGTATGGTTCATACTTCAGGTTTTTAGGATCCACATAAACCATTCCACAGCGAGACACAGTGGCAGGGGAGGCATACTGCAAATCTCCGACCTGGAGAAAAGGAGAAAGCCAGTCCTGTCTGCAGCTGCAAGCCACCCAAAAGCCTTTGCTTGCGCACGGTCTTCACAATTCGCGAAACCCCAGTCGTACCCAGATTAACAGTTCTCAGGAGGCTCCGCACTGAACACTTGGATGTGTCACGGGAGGACTGCGCATAAGAAACGTAAGCACCTTGTGACGTTTTCTATCACTATAGAATTAATGTGAAAAGTAATAGGCTGTAGAATATCTGACAAAAATAAGAAAGTATAACAACGAAAATAAGCTTAACCCCAAATCCAATCCCAAAAAACAAACACGGTGACAGAGTGTTCGCCTTGCCGTCTGTGACCGGCTGAGCACAGCGGGGACTGGGCAGGCGGAACTCGCAGACGTGCAGACACTCACGCGGAGACACGGCTGGGGCCAGGTCAGAACGGCCTGCGCACTGAGCCGACGTGAGGGCAGACCTCAGGCCCACGGCCGCGAAACAAGCCCAGAGGCGCTGATAGAAATTTTTTAAAAATAAAATAAAGATGAAAGCAAATAGAGCAAGAGAAAAAACAAGGCAATTACAAATTCCAGGACAAAAAAAAAAAGATTGGAAAAGAAAGGAAATGTAATAGCAGTATACCAGTTGGTTCTACCTCAAAGATTTCATGTTCACAATAATGTAAGTGTGTTCACTGGGCTAACTGCCTGAACCATGCAGTATTCCGAGGGGGGGTGCGTGATGTCAACGTGGCAGAGGAAGAGCTTGCTCAGTGTGTCAGCGCCAGGTGAGCCTCAGGAGACGAGCGAAAGCAGTTCCCTGGGCTCAGTGGGGAGGGAGGAGGGAGGAGCAGGTGGAGACGGCGCTGTGCTCATCACACACTCTTCTGCACTGTTTGACGGTTCGCAGACTTGCCTCAAAGAGCAGGGCGCAGTGTGCCTGCAGCCGGATGCGCTCGCCGTTGGCCAGCGTCAACAGCTTGTTGTCGTCCATCACGGAGTTCATGTTTTCCACCCACAGGGCGTCCACATCGCCATCAAACAAGATGTACCTGCAGCCACCAAAGAAAAGCGAGCCCTGTGCCCAGAACGCCTCCAGCTGGGAGCTCGGTGGAGCTTCCCCCATTCCTGCCGAATGTCTGTTCCCAGAGTTGTCCACCCTGAGGCACAGCACCCTACTTGGTCCAGAGGTTTCACCCGTAAGAGAAAATGGAAAAATAAAACATAAAAACTGTTTGATCCCAGCCGGTGTGGCTCAGTGGTTGAGCATCAGCCCATGCACCAAGAGGTCGCCGGTCCGAGTCCCAGTCAGGGCACATGCCCAGGTTGTGGGCCAAATCCCCAGTGTGGGGCATGCAGGAGGCAGCCAATCAGTGTTCTCTCTCATCGATGTTTCTATCTCTTCCTCTCCCTTCCTCTCTCTAAAATCAATAAAGAAAAAAACTGAATTAATCACCATCACTTAAGAATCAGGAATCTCTGGCCAACAGGAAGGTCTGACAACCCAGACCTGCATCCCTGCATGGGGACAATATGCCAGTGCTCCTTGGGGACAGAAAGTGTCACAGTCCACTTCATTCTTTTCTTTCTTTTTTTCATTCAGTATTATTTTATATTCATTTCAAGTATATAGCAGAGTAGTTACACACATATAATTTACAAAGTGATCCCCACGCCCATAAGTCTAATACCCACTGGCACCACAGTTATTACAATGTTACTTTACATCCCTATAACTATTTTGTAACACCTCATTCTTTTCTCAAATCTGAGACTGAACATCAATTGTCATTTATCACTGGTTTTGATGCCTAATAAAAAGGAAAGTATTTCACATACCCCTGTGTACTGGGTTGAGTGGTGGCCCCCCAAAGGTATATCCATCCAGAACCTGTGAATGCGGCCTTGTTGGTAAAAAGGTCTTTGCAGATGCAATTAAGGGTCTCGAGGTGAGATTAGCCCGAGGGCGCTAACCCACTGACCGGTATCCTACAGAGGGGACGGCCATGTGAAGACGGAGGCAGAGACTGAAGTGAGGCAGCCACAAGCCAAGGACGCCTGGAGCCACCAGAAGCTGACCAGGCAGGAAGGACATCCCTAAAACCCTGAAAGGGAGTGGAGCCCCTTCTTTAGGCCCCCAGAGCTGTAAAGAACAGATGTCTGGGTTTCAGCCTCCCAGTTGGTGGCGATTCAACACGGCCCACGGCCCTCACTGACGCTGGCCCGGGAGCAGGTGCGTCCGCGAGCGCTGCGTCACACACCCGCCCTGGGGGCAGGTGCGCTCAGCTCCTCGGCTGTTCCGGCCTCGCAACGCTTCCATTCTGCGGCCGTGACAGGTCACTGTGGCGAAGCCCATCTCCGGAGGATGGGCTCTGTTCTTCAGTGTTGAATGGTGACTGGATACTGCTTCCATTTGACTCACTGACATGACTTACTCAATTTTTCTTGCAGCATTAACCTTCTGGCTTATTTCTTCCAGGACTTTTAAAACTTTTTTATTTTAAATAATCTCCAACATAGAGTTACAAGAACAGAATAGTACAAAGACCTCCCCACATCAAGGCTATAAAAAAAGTTCCAGAAAACCTGCGGAATGTCTGGAAATTAGAGAATATGAGACACCGGAGAGAAGGACAACTGAGCACACGTGAAATCCGGGCTTCAGCAGTATCAGGGAGAAATGCTCAAGAGGCTGCTCCATAAGTCACGGGCTGAGAGTGGGCTTTTGCTATGAAAGGGCATTTTTATCAATGGGATTGAAATGGAACAGAGTTGGGGCAGCCCTGAACCCCCGAGAGGTGTCACGGGAACAGCTGACACTGGGAACAGAGTCAGGGCAACCCTGAGCCCCCGAGAGGTGTCACGGGAACAGCTGACACTGGGAACAGAGTCGGGGCAGCCCTGAGCCCCCGAGAGGTGTCACGGGAACAGCTGACACTGGGAACAGAGTCCGGGCAGCCCTGAGCCCCCGAGAGGTGTCACGGGAACAGCTGACACTGGGAACAGAGTCGGGGCAGCCCTGAGCCCCTGAGAGGTGTCACGGGAACAGCTGACACTGGGAACAGAGTCAGGGAGGCCCTGAGCCCCCGAGAGGTGTCACGGGAACAGCTGACACTGGGAACAGAGTCGGGGCAGCCCTGAGCCCCCGAGAGGTGTCACGGGAACAGCTGACACTGGGAACAGAGTCGGGGCAGCCCTGAGCCCCCGAGAGGTGTCACGGGAACAGCTGACACTGGGAACAGAGTCGGGGCAGCCCTGAACCCCCGAGAGATGTCACGGGAACAGCTGACACTGGGAACAGAGTCGGGGCAGCCCTGAACCCCCGAGAGATGTCACGGGAACAGCTGACACTGGGAACAGTCAGGGAGGCCCTGAGCCCCCGAGAGGTGTCAGAGAAAAGGTTTCACCTGGTGCACTAGCAAAGCATCCCTGCTCTCGGCTCCTGCCACCCTCACCGCCACAGTGGGCAACATGAGCAAAGCGGGCACTGTCAACCATGTCTACAGGTGAGAAAACGCAGCTCGGAAGGGTGTTCCAGCACTTTCCATGACGCTTTGCTGCCTTTGCTTGACCTACCTGGCATACAGGTGCCTGGCCTGGTAGCTGTGTGTGAGGACTGGGGCTCGGGCAGCCCAAGTGCAAATCCCTGCCCTTGGGGCAAGTTGCTTACCTCCCCAGGCCTCGGTGTCCTCCCTGGTGAGCTGGGGACAATAGCAGCTGAGGAGACTGATTGAGACGACACACAGAGAGCCCTGTCATAGCACCTGGCACTGAGTGAGCAGAGGGCCAGGTCCCATCACCTGCCATTCATAACGCTCAGCTGATCAACATGAAATGACGCCGGTTCTCTGCCCTGACCACAAGGATGCTCACTTCCGTTCCTTCTTATCCGTCGGCTTGTTGATCTCCCTGAAGATGCTGGACAGCACCCCGTCCGTCCAGTCTCGCGTGGTGGGGTCCAGGACGCCGTAGAGCTCGATGACGCTCACAGCCTTGGGGTTCAGGACGAGCAGCTTTGTCGCCAGTCCCAGCCTAGATCAAAGGAGAGGCATCGGGAGGGCTGAACTCGTCAGGAAACCGATCTCGGCCGCTGTGTGAGGGATCGGATGTTTTTGCCTAATCCGAAATTTAAAACACAATCCACACAAACTCTCCACTGGGCTCCCCACTCAATGCAAGGGAACCACCTTTCCCTGGAACCGTGGCCCCAACACAAGTGAGGTCTGAACCGAAAGCACAGCCTTGCTTTTGGAGGACAATGAGAAGCTCACTTTCATGTATATTTCAATTTGCATATGCTACATATTCACACACAGGACCTACTTATGTAAATATTGCATAACTAGGGCACAGGAGATGAGTCAGTCGTTAGGACAATGTAACAAGCCTTTGAACTCCTAACAGTGGATCCCTGGTGCATACAGGATGACATCTGTTCTGCGTTGACTTTATGAATTGGGTGGACAGGGTGCTTCCCGCTAAGGTGCCTGTGAATTCCCACAATGCTATGGGATCAACTCATCTACAGAAAATCAAAGTTCACACAAACCACAGTTCATCATTAACAAAACGCATAAAAAAAAATAACTGTGGCACATGTACACACACATGTGATAGTCCTATAAAATGTCTAACAATTAATTAAAGAATAAAAGACAGGATGGCTATGTCATAACCCACCTAAAACCAGGAAGCCACTGTCCCCCGGTTCTCACATAAGAAACACAAGAAGAAATAAGAAATGACGTCACTCATTAGGTTCTATAGAGTGTCTAGAAATGTTAAAGCCACAAAGACGACAAGGCTTCCCTGGGGCTCTTCTGGACTATTCGTGTGCACTGAGGTCTTTCCAGAATCTAGCTCTTGCTGAGGATGACAGTGAGGAGTCAGAAGACCCAGTTTCACTATGAGGACATGCAGTCACCACAGGTCTCTGTGACGGCTGCACCAGGAGTGTGAGGTCACTTCTCCTTCAAGCAGCATTGCTCCTGCAGGGCTGTGATGATACAGCATCCGGGAGGTGACTCTCTCTGGCCACTCCGATGTCTTAGGGGTTGTATAGGGGGAGCCCTGACTTACTTTAAAAGAGCAATCTGAACATCAAGGAAATGTGACTTAAGTTAACTTCTGAAATATCCTCATAGAGTCTGGGAGATCCTCATTTCACAACCAAACCCATTCACAGTCTGGTGCGCAAGAGTCACTGTTGTGCCTTCTAAAATATGTTGAATAATCAGCAATAAAACAAGTAAAGATATGATGAGTTTAAAGGGGTGTTTAGGACAGATGTAACCTCCCAGGAAATCAGAACAATGAGGGCCAGGCAACACCGCCCCACCTCCCATGAAGCCACTCCCGCCACCAGCGCCCCCCGAGGCCATACTCACTTGGTCTGGGCCTGACACAGAGTCTGAATGACCACGGACTTGCCCCCTCCCGTGGGCCCCACCACCATTGTCGTGTGGCGGGTTAACATGGTCTCAAACATCTGAACAACTTTATCCACCTGCGGGACAAAGATTTGCAGCTGGGTTAAAACATCTTTTCTTAAAAAAAAAAAAAAAGCTTCATTGAGCTATAATTCACATACTACATAATTTATCCATTATAAGTGTACAATTTGATGATTTTTTAGTATGTCCAAAGTTTGCAAAACCATTACCACATTCAATTTTACAACCTGTTCATCACCGTTCTCCCCACAAAAACCTTGTACTCATTAGTCATCTCCCCCAAGCCCACTTCCTCCAGCCCCTGGAATCCACCAATCCACTTTCTGTCTCTATGATTTGCCTGTTCTCAACATATAAAAGGAATGGCATCAATGGAATTATACAATGAATACGTGGTCTCCTGTGTCTGGCCTCTCTCAGCACCATGTTCTCGAGGTTCATGCACACTGGAGCAGGTGCCCGTGCTCCGCTCCTGTTCATGGCTGAGTAATATTCCATTCTACAGATGAACCATGTTCTGTTTATCCTCGTCACCCCTTGATGGACATTTGCATTGTTTCTACTTTCTGGCTCTTATGAATAATGTTGTCATAAACATCCATGCACAAGTTTGTATGTGGACGTAAGTTCTCATTTCTCTTGGGAGTGGGATTGCTGGGTCATATGATAATTCCATGTTTCACTTTTTGAGGAACCACCAGCCTACTTTCCACACCGGCTGTACCACTGTACATTCTCACCAGAACACACGTCTTTTCAAACCGCCACCTCCAGAGGAGAACGTCAAGGATGGGAATGACGTGGAGATCTCTCTCATCTGTGTCCAGTGCCCCTGCGCAGGCCTGAAGCCTCTGAGTAGCCTGAGGCCCCGAGGTGCCCCAACCAGAGGCAGCCACCCCGGGCCTTCAGCTTTGGGCATTTATACTCTCAGTAAAACACTTTGGCAATAATTTTTGGCTTCATGACAATATTTCCAATTGTACAGGCTTCAGATGATCAAAATACTACTAGCAATGTCTAATTTAATTTTTTGGTCAGTGTGATTCTGGGGTGGCAGGGTGGAGGGTGGTCTGGGGAGAAAGCATTAGATGGTTGGGCCCCAAAACAAAATACTTAAGTTATCTGATCACATTATGCAAAAAAGAAACCAGCAATGAGGGGCAGGCACCGCCACCACCGACCTCCTGTAAAACCTGGAAAGCAGTCCATCCATACAGTGGAATACTGTTCAGCCTCAGGAAGGACATTCTCTCACGTGCTATAACACGCATGAACCTCAGGGACATTATGTTAAGTGAAATACAACAGACACAGAAGGACCTAGATTGTGTGATTCCACTTCTACGAGGTCCTGAGAGCAGTCAGATTCACAGACAGAAAGTAGAAGGTGGCCCCAGGGCTGGTGGAGGAGCGGACGGGGAGCGAGCGTTCCGTGGGTACCGAGCTTCCGTTTGGGAAGTGGAAGCAGCTCTGGAGATGGACGGTGGTGACGGTCGCACAGCAATGTGCGTGCACTTAATGCCACTGAGCTGTACGCTGAGAAATGGGTAAGACGGTAAACTGTACATTATCTGTACTCCGCCACAACTAAAGGAAAATAAAGGAAAGGACCCCTAAGTCAGTGCACCCCCACTTCAGCGCCTTTTACCTGCACGGGCAGGACGACGAAGCCACCCTCCTCCAGCACCTGTTCGACCGCGTCGTTGAAATCAGGGTAGCGAACGCGCGGGCAGTCTAGCCCGGGAAACAGGTCGGAGATCAAACCGAGGAAAAGAGGGACGTCCTCAAAGATGAACTTGGGCAGATTCATGTCTCGAAGTGCCCTCATCAGCACCACGTCCTGCATGGCACAAAACAGGCCTCGTTAAGGATTTTTCCAAAAGATCCGGGGCTAGTCTAGAAACCCTCTTTCAAAATATACAGCGAAACTTCGTATAGAAAATAAGACATTTCGATACGGTCTCTAGAGAAAGGCAGGAGCGGCACAACTGAACTGTGCGTCCAGGTCCGGTCCATGGAAAAGACACACAGCCGCACCCCTCGCTTTTGTTGCAAAGAGGAACAAGAACTCACGTTCATGCTTTTTTGGGAACTGCTGTTCCCACGCCTGCCCCCTCCCTGCTGCAAAGATGGGCTATTACCACTGAAGCCTTATACATTTTTGTTCTGTGGAGACACTGAACTTGGCCTTGCAGTGATAAGTCAAATGAGAAGGAAACAGACCAAATTCAGGCCAGACAACCAACTGGAATGGCAGCTAGGATGGAAACTTCCTGTTGCGAACTGGGCTGTGCCGCCCGTCCACCCCGTCCCGCCCGATCGCACATGCGGGGCCCCTACCTCTTTGAGTTCGGGAGAGCCTCTCTTCAGCTCCCCAGCCATCACCAACACCGACTTCAGGGCTCTGAGTCCGAAGTCATAGTGGTGCTGCTTGGACAGCTGCCCCCGTGCCAGCTTGTACAGAACAGTCATCTTTTTGGCCAGAGTCTTTGGGAGGAAGACAGGAAAGTAAAGAAAGAGAATGACCGAGCCATCCACAGACAAGCAGGTCTTGCCTCGAACAGAAATGCCAGGACGGGGCCTTTGCTTCCGACTAGGACAGTTAGGAGCTCCTCTATAGGACACCAGCCTGCTCAACTGTGACGACTGTCCTGAGAGGCTGAGGAAGACCCAAACCACCTAAATCGACAGGCTAGAGCCCACCCGACATTTGAACCGTGGCTGTCACGCTCCAAAGACACGCTCCCTGTTTATCTTGACCTAAACGTATCATGAAAGCTGCTCCTGGCACCGGGCTTGAGGACCACTAGCCGCCTAGTCTGCACCAAGGGCTCAGAGCCTGGTCCCCAAGATGCCACAGGGATTCGGCTCACGAAAACCAAGAACCAAAGACTCATCACTCTAGCTCGAAATCTGGACGACATAACAGGCGGTAAAAGCCTTTTATTTAAATACAGAAGAGCAATCTAGTAATCCTTTATGTGAAAAGCCGGGTGGCTCACTTGGTTCGTGCATCGGACTGAGCAACAAAAGGCTGCAGGTTCAATTCCCAGTCAGGGCACATACCTAGGTTGCAGGTTCAATCCCCAGTTGGGGCATGTATGAGAGGCAGCCAATCAGTGCTTCTCTCTCACATCGATGTTTCTCTCTCTTCCTTCCTCTCTCTCTGAAAATCAATTTTTGAAAAGTATATGAGCCCTGGCTGGTTTGGCTCAGCGGTTACAGCATCCGTCCACAGACCAATGAGTTGTGGGTTCAATTCCAAACAAGGGCCCGAACCTCGGTTGCGGTTCATCCCCAGCCCTGGTCAGGTTATGCGGGAGACAACCTGTCAATGTGTTCCTCTCTCCCTCCCTCTCTCTCTCACACTCTATCTGAAGATAAACAGAAAAATATCCTCCAGTGAAGATTTAAAAAAAAAAAAAAGTATTTGCTACTTTGTAACTTTTCCAGAATTTTCTGGGAAAATGTATGTGCAAATTTTTACACATTTTTTTTTTTTTTAATCCTCACCCGAGGACATTTTTCCATTTTTTGCACAGATAGAGTGGGAGGGAGAGAGAGGAAGAGAGAGATGGAAACATCGATGTGAAAGGGACACATCGAGTGGCTGCCACCCGCACGACCAACCAGGGCCGGGGACAAACTGCAACCGAGGTACATGCCCTTAGCGGGAACCGAACCCAGGTCTCTCCGGACCACAGGCGGATGCTCTACCCGCTGAGCCAAACCGGCCAGGGCTTTTACACATATTTTAACAATGATAAAGGATGACTGGTGACTGCCAGGAGTCGGGGTGGGGAGGATGTGATTGTCACAGGGTCACCAGGACAGTTCCACACCCTGACTGTGGCACTGGATACTCTGCACACAGGACAAAGCATCACAGAACTTCTCACACCCCCAGGGAGAACTGAAACCTGGGGAGCCCAAGTCTGCACCCAGGCAATGGCATGTGCCGCGTCGTTTCCTGACCCTGACAATGTGCTGCAGCCCGTGTGAGATGTGAGCGTGTTGTCTTTGGGGGACTCTAGGTAAGGGATACGTGCCAACTCTATACCATTGTTGCCACTTCTTATGAGTCAAATTATTACCAAGTAGAAATTAAAATTTTAAAACGAGAGGGAGGAGAGAGAGACAAAGAAGAAACCGTGTAAAAGCCGCACGGAACAGAAACGTCCCGAGCCCCGGGTGGGATCGAGGCAGGGCGGGGACCCCAGGGCGGGACCGGGCACCCTCCCGGGCAGGGCGGGCAAGGCGCGGCTCACCTTGGCCCAGAGAAAGCCCTCGGAGAAGAGCATGATCTCGCAGATCTGCTGCATGTCGGGCACGATCACCACCACGGGCCGGAAGAGCGCCTTCACCGACTCCGGCAGCTCCGTGCGGCCCGCGTAGCCGGGGTTCATGGTGATGAAGATGCCCATTCGTGGGTCCAGCGAGATCTCCTGCCCTTCAAACTGAAGGGTGACGGGGGAGGGAGGTCAGATGGGGGGGGGGGAGGCTTGCAGAGCCACGAGGCTGTTTCCACGGGCACACAGCAGGCCTGGCGCTGTGGCCGGAGTTCTGGGGGACAAGCCTCAGCTGGCCCTCAGCCTGATCCGAATCAAGGGTCTCTCCACTTGAGAAGTCTCTGATGGGGGCAAAGAGAGCAGCCTGGGGCTAATTCGAGGTGCTGTGTGATTCCCAACAGGTCACCAAACCTCTCTGAGTGCCACTCCCTTTTCGGCAAGGCTGCGGAGCCCCTGTGGGGCCACCCGCTCACGGGAGCTGTCACTCTCCCCACCCCAGCTCCACCCACCTGGGTGCCTGGACACAACGTGGGCAACTCTCCCCACAGAAGCCCGCCGCAGCCCCTCAGACACCGGCCTTCCCCCTCCAGGGACCAGTCCCAACAAACCGCAGACAAGATGTCCTGCCTTCGGTCTCTAGCGTGTGGCCGTCTCAGCCTTGCTCTCTGCTGAGACTCCACTACTGCTCGTCCAGGGGCTACCAGCCACACCGAACACAGAACTGCTATCTTCATGGGCACAGGCTGCCTCCGGGACAACAGGGCAGTCCAGCACATAGATAGCTGATGCACCCCCAAAACAGAGGTGTCTGCACTGACACCCCACCCCCCAATATCCCATGTGAGTCCCAGATCACCCTCTGGAGATGATAGGCAGGCCTGCCCTTGAACACACAGCCTGGGCTGGAAGGATCCCCGTCTGATGTTTCAGAGGCCCCGGGCAAGCGGCCCTCCTGGCACGTGACGGGCGGGGCCGCAGTGACGGGCGGGGCAGCAGCGGCGCCTCACCTGGAACGTGGTGAGCTGATGGATCAGAGCGTTGCGGATGGTCTGAATCTGAGACGAGATGACCGACAGCACAGAGGCATCGATTCGATTAAACTCATCAAAGCAGCCCCAGGCCCCACACTGCGCCAGGCCAGAGAAAATCTTCCCGACGGCCTAGAACAGAAGAAATGTCAGGATGAGGGCAATTTTCATCTTTAAAACTGCAAGTGACACACTGATGGAGAAATTTTCTAAAATAAAGCAAACAATCCTCAGATGGGCAGGGAAGCAGCCAGCCAGCCGCCTCACTAATGAATCTTTCTTTTTTTTTTATCCTCACCTGAGGACATTTTTCCATTTTTTGTTCAAATAGAGTGGGAGGGAGGGAGAGAAGGAGCGAGAGAGAGAGAGAAATATCGATGAGAGAGAGACACATCAAGTGGCTGCCACCCGCACGACCCAACCAGGGCCGGGACAAACTGCAACCGAGGTACGTGCCCTTAACAGGAACTGAACCCGGGTCTCTCTGGACCGCAGGCCGACGCTCCAACCGCTGAGCCAAACCGGCCAGGGCCTAATGGAGCCTTCTGGCGAGACTTCCAAAGACCTCTCATGGGCCAGCGCCCACTCGTAGGATTTTGTAAATTAAGAATTTTGATGGAAAACTCCAGATTTCTGGGGTTTTCTTGAAATACTGGAAAACCTAACGACACTGGTCTACTTTTCCAAGTGGCAACAACCACCAAAGCGGAACAGCGGCCCAGACCAAGCAGCGCCCTCAGCGGGCCGCGTCCTCAGCGCGCTGCCGGCAGCACTTCACTCCTACTACCCGACCCTGGTGGGCAGTGACGTCCGGGTCTCCTGCTCTACATCTGCTGCCACAGCGCACAGTGCGCCCCGAGAGTGGAGGTGACAGGGTCCCCTCTCCCTCGTCCCCACGTTGCTGCATGGAAGCACGTGGCGAGTGCCTGCCGCTGCGCCACCCACACGCTCCGCCCAAGGAGGTGGCACCAGGGGGACGCCACGGCCTTACTTTGTAATCCATGCCTTCGCCGCAGTTGGTTACAACACAGAGCAAGCCCAAGGCTTTGGCCAGGTCCTTGGTGGTCTCGGTTTTGCCGGTGCCTGCTGGGCCCGCGGGGGCCCCACCCAGATACATGGACAGTGCCTGTTAGAAGCCAAATGCAAAACACATGTGGCCTGACTCGTGTAAGGAAGCAGATATCATTACCCACATATACGCCAATGGACAAGTTCACTCACCTTTTCTGACAGTCACCATTCCTAACATTTCTGTTTTTCCACTGACCTCTGCTGACCCCTCTGCCCATTATATGGGGACCAGAGCACCAGGGACAAAGTGACATGCTGAGGCCATGCCTACCCTGAGGCTCAGGGACACGTGTACATCTGTGCAGTAAAGTAGTAATTTCTGCCCCAAAAAGGCTTGGCTTTTGTCTCCAGATCCTAGGACCTGACCTCTAAGCCCTTGGAATGTCCTGCTGAGGAAGAGTGTCCTTGTTCATCTGGGACCTTGGACCACATGGGACCGTCTAAATGTGACTGATGGTGGGGCCTTGGGCCACGTCATCAGCCCGACTTTCTGGGATGCTGGGGGCGAAGGTCTGCTGTCGCGTGGTCAGTCGTGTGTACACAACCAGTCCCAGTTAAAACCCTGGGCGCAGGGCTCAGCTGAGCCTCACGGGGTGGCACTGCTTCCCACGTGCTGCCAGCCGCAGCTGCTGCAAGGAACTGCTGTCTGCACAGCTGCACAGGGAGGGGCCTGAGGCTCACAGGAGCCCGGCTCTCCGGCCCTGTCCTGCGCCTTTGACCTGGGTCCTGTTGCTAGAATAAATCATAACCGTGACCTCAATGGCTTGACTGAGTGCTCTGCGCCCTTGTAGCAAATTACTGAACGTGATCTTGCAACAGCCCAATCTCAAAAGGTAGCAAGCAGGTCATGCTCCAAACTGAAACTCCTGGCAGATTTGTAAACAAGGACACCCTTTACTACTGGCATCAGCTTCCCGGGGCTGGCATACAGGTTTCCACACTCTGGGTGGTTTAAACAACAGGAATGTGTCTGGGCACAGTTCTGGAGGCCAGGTGTCTGCAGCCAGGCGTCGGCAGGACCACACTCCCTCCATAGGCTCTAGGAAGGATCTTTCCTTTTTAAATTTTTTTTTTTTTTTTTTAAGAGAGAGAGGAAGGAAGAGTGAGAGAGAAAGAGAGAGAAACATCAGTGAGAGAGAACACGGATTGGCTGCCTCCTGCCTGTCCCCACTGGGGATCGGGCCCACAACCGGGAATGGAGCCGGCGACCTCTCGGTGCAGGGTCGACGCTCAGCCACGGAGCCGCACCGGCCGGGCCAGGAAGGATCTTCCTCTGCCCCTGGGGACACCGAGCACTCCTTGCTCATGGCCCCACCAGTCCAGTCCCTGCCTCCACCTTCACATCATCTTCCCTGTGCCTGGTCTCCCCTCTTCCCACAAGGGCCTGAATCCAGGACGTTCGTCCCAATCCTCAGTAAGTAAATCCACAGAGTCCCTATTTCTAAGTAAGGCCACATCCTGAGGTTCCCATGGATATGCATTTGGGGGAATAGTACAGCATCACGATACACTATCAGCACAGTCCACTATCACAATAACTGCAGTCAGGCTTAGGAGAAACACAGGGCCGCAGGTAAAGAACCCCGAGGCTGAGGGCACGCACCTGCGTCAGCGTCAG
The DNA here is from genome assembly GCF_014108415.1 of Molossus molossus. Lineage (NCBI taxonomy): Eukaryota > Metazoa > Chordata > Mammalia > Chiroptera > Molossidae > Molossus > Molossus molossus. The sequence continues at coordinate 35,908,986 of NW_023425358.1, read as the reverse complement.
GTAAATCCGGTCGGTGAGCGGAGTGATGACCAGCCGCCCATTCAACCCCATGTACTCGTAGCCGTAGCCAAAGGCCCCCGTGCACTGACGAATGTTCAGTTCATCGGGTTCTCGGTCCCAGTAGAAGCGCAGCTGACTCTCCCATTCGAACTCCCGGGCCTCGACGATGCTGGGAGGCAAGGCGAGCAGGCGAGTGAAGAGGGAGACAGACGTGGCAGGGGAGGAGGCGGGCATGAAGGGCGCAGGAGAAAGGTGAGAGAGGCTGAGGACGATAAAGGACATGTCTGGAGACCCAGCGCCCCGGGAGGCCCTCACTTGCTCCTTATGAAGGCGTCCACTATGTCCCTGGCATGCACGTCGATGATGAGCACAGTGTTGTACTTCTTCCGGTCGTTTTTGGTCAAGGGCATGGTGATCCGCGTGACCAGCTCCTCGATCTGCCGGTGCAGCTTCCGGCCATAGCCCTTCATGGCCTGCTTCTCCCCCGCCTGCACTTTTCGGAAGACATCTTCCACCTCCCAGGCCCACCACACCTGGCAGGCAGCCAGCACCACCATCCCCTGGTACAGGAGCATCCAATCGACTCTACAAGGAAAACACACCGTTATGGTTGTTGCAGGCCCTGGAAAGGGCCCGTGCAGACTTCTTTTTCTTGATCTGGAATAGGGCAGGCAAAGTGAAGCTTCGGGAAAGCGCGTGATGGTGGAGCCTTGTGGCGAGACAGCAGAATCCCAGCCCGGCGCAGAGGAGCAGGTGCGCGGGTGCAGCCCGCTCTCACAGTGCGTCTCAGTAGGGCCTCGGAACCGCACAGCGCCTTCGACGCCTTCGACGCCTTCGACGCCAGCGGAGAGTGCGCTGACCTGCGGCTGCACGGCCCGGCGCCCTGGTCGCAGCTCCCTGGACAGCACTCGCTGCCTGTTCCCACCCTCGGCCAACCTGGGCAGTAACACACACGTGGGCCCAGAGCCCGGCCCGTCGTTCCCCCAGACATGGCATCGCACAGTGCGGGTCACTCTGCGCCTGCCTTTCTCATTTAGTGATGTCCATGGGCCGGCCTCTGGGCCCATGGGCATCGGTCGAACCCAGTCTCCATCAAAGCTGCAGAACATTTCAGAGCACGGGAGGACCACCGTGTCCCCCCACATCACTTCGCTGATGTCTCCGCAAGCTGCTTCCCGTCCTTCTGCCACACAAACACCGCCCCGCCGCTATGGCTCCGTGGACTGAGTGCCGTCCCACGGACTGAGAGGTCCTGTTCAATTCCTGGTCGGGGCACATGCCTGGGGTTTTGGGCTAGATCCCCAGCAGGGGGTGTGCAGGAGGCAGCAAATCAATGTATCTCTCACATCGATGTTTTTATCTCTCCCTTCCTCTCTCTCTAAAACAAAAAATCAATAAAAACATATTTTTAAAAACATTTTTTTTTAATTTTTTTTCTTTCTTTATTGCTTTTGGAGAGAGAGGAAGGGAAAGGAAGAGATAGAAACATCGATGAGAGAGAACATGGACTGGCCATCTCCTGCACACCCCCCACTGGGGATTGGGCCTACAACCTGGGCATGTGCCCTGACAGGGAATCGAACCGGCCACCTCTAGGTGCAGGGTCGACGCTCAACCAGTGAGCCACACCGGCCAGGCAATGCCTGCCATTTTTTTTATCCTCACCCGAGGATATTTTTCCATTTTTTGTACAGATAGAGTGGGAGGGAGAGAGAGAGAGAAACATCGACGTGAAGGGACACATCGAGTGGCTGCCACCCGCACGACCAACCAAGGCCGGGGACAAACTGCAACCGGGGTACGTGCCCTTAGCGGGAACCGAATCCGGGTCTCTCCGGACCGCAGGCCGATGCTCTAACCGCTGGGCCAAACTGGCCAGGGCCAAAAACATATTTTTTAAAAATTCTTTTCAAAAACCAAGAGAAGAGTGTTCTCGTAAGAGTAATGAGGAGCTTGTGTCTGCACGAGGGCCCTGCCCAGTGCACGGCCGCGTTCCTGCGCGTCCCGCGCCGTCGGTCAGCACGAGCTGCCGAAGGCTCTGATGTCCCCCGCTCGCCTGCACCTGCAAGCAGCCTGCTCAGCACTGGGTCAGGCACGCTCAGCGCCCGCAAGCCTCGCAGGCACAGGAGTCAAGGAGTGATGGAAAGTCATCACATATTTCAGCAGTGACGTGACCCATCAAGCTATTCACAGAACCAACCCCACTCACACCAGGTTTCTGTTGAACCACTAGGTGAGCGGTTCTCATACTTGACTGTGCTCAGAATCCCATTTTAGAAAATGCACATCCCTGGGCCCCAACCGCAGAGTTTCTAATGGGGCAGGTTTGGGGCAGGGCCCAGGAATATGCATTTCTAACAAGCTCCCGGGGGCCTGATGCTGCCAGTCCAGAGACCACATGTTGAGAAGTGCTGTCCTTTAAAGACAGATACTGCAAGAAAAGAGAATCTCACTTGGAACGTCAATCTACCCCAAAGCCTTGAAGTTAACCCATCATGAATATTAACAGGAGGAAGTAACACACACGCACATGTACGACCTTACCTGGTTCTGTCTTCACAGTATCTAAAAATAGCCTCTTTGGTGATCAGCCGGTTGGTTCTCCGCATTTCATTCAAAACCGCCGTCATCCAGTCCTCCACGCGCCCCTCAGCCCGCACCGTCTTCCGGAACTCCATGACCTCCCCTTCTGCTGAAACCATGGCGGACACGAGCTTTTCTCCACTGTCCGCGTCATGGAACCTCAGCGACGCTATGTTGTCAAACATCTGTAACACAGCGGGAGAGGTCACCCTGTGGCATTGTCACTAGCTCTGGAACCAAAGCGCAGCCTTCACGCTCGTCACCCTACAGCAACCAGGAGGCACACGGAGCGAATGTTTGTTCGCAGACAAAGACACATACCCTGGGTGCTTCCATTTGTCCTGCACAGTGCAGAGGCCTGTGGTGGCTTAGAAAGAAAGAAAGAAAGGAAAAGAAGACCGACTCCCTCCCCACACTTGAGATTCTGGAGTGTGTCTGGACACAGGGGCCAGCTGAACACAGGAGAGGGAGAGCCTGGGGTCACAGGACCGAGGGCTGAAGAAAGAGACCTGTGCTGAGCCCTCCCCACCGTCCAGCTGGGTAACACAGGCAGGCTGCTCCTCTCGCAGCCCGGAATAGCCGCAGACAGGCCCTTATGGAAGAGGCTGGAAGGACCAAATCCAACAGCGCGCGAAATGCTGGCACATCAAACATGCCATTGGTTGGCTATCATCATTGTTATTAATCCGAATGATGTTCCGGGAAATGAATCTCTTAGGCCAATACACACCACAAGGCATTCTGCAAACCCGAGAGGAGGAAGAAAAGGCAACAGGCATTGAAGAGTAAAGTCACGGGTCTGCAAAAGGGGCTACCAGCAAATGAAGCACCGCTAACAACACAGTTTTCCAGAGCAGTAAAACGTTGTTTATAAAAGTGGAAGCAAAATATAAGCCTCCCCTGAGAGAGAGGAAAACATGCAATCAAAACTCGGCATCCTACTTTAAGAAGAAAATCAACACTAATTAAGGAGGAAGCATGGAGTAGAGGACGTGGCCCTTTATTTGGAATAAAGAAATTACTCTTCAGTACCGGTTCAAGCCCCGATGATGCCCCGAGGGGACAGTGGGCAGTGTGTGGAGGGGGGGTGCTGTTGTCACTCCTCACCTGAGGATATTTTTACATTGATCTTTAGAGTGAGTGGAAGAGGGGGAGAAGAGAAACATCGATGTGAGAGAGACACATCAACTCGATGCCTCCTGCACGACCCTGACTGGGGCTAAGGATCGAACCTGCAACCCAGGTACATGCCCTTAAATGAAATTGAACCCGAGAGCCCCTAACCACTGAGCAAAACCGGCCAGGGCTGGAGCCATTCTTGGTTGTCATGACTGAAGAGGGATGCTCCTGGTGTCTGGTGGGTAGAGGCGAGGGATGCTGCTGAACACCCTCCAGTGCCCAGGACATTCTCCCTCAGCCCCGGGTGCACAGCACACGCACACACAGCAAAGAATCATCTGCCCGAACGTCAGCAGAGGCCAGGCTGAGAACCCTGCCCTAGGCTGATATTAAATGCAGAGCTCTGATCAGCTGACCAGAGACTGTTTCCGGCCATCCTCTGGTTCCCTATCACAAGAGATCGTTTTCTGTTGTGCTTCCCGCCATCAATGTTGTTTACAATACACACACGTTTATACGGCAGTATGAAAACATGGGCCAAAAGGAATCACAGCAAACTCAGGATAGTGGCTGCGTCTCGAAAGTGAAGGAAGAACTGTGAATGGGGGTGGGAAAAAGAGGGTTTGTCAACTTTGACTGTGCGACTTTAATTTTTTTTAAAGAGACAAAGTAACTGATTAAATAGTAAACACGTGTCAATTCTGGGTGGTGGGTAAGGCAGGCACTGATCTAAGTACTTAACTAATTTAATCTTTGTAACAATCCCACTAAAGTGGTAACTATTGGGGTTATCTCCATTTACAGATTAAAACAGAAACTGATGCCCAAAGAGGTTACTTGTCAAAAATCACACAGTAAACCCGTGTAGAACCAGGATTTGAACCCAGGCATTATGGCTCTAGAGTCCATGGGCTAAAGAACTATCCTATATTGCCTCTCTGCTTATTACATTAGTCTGTGTGTGTTTCTGGGGGATTTTTTTTTTTTTTTTTAGTTTCTCAAAAACTGTGGTATTGGACTGTGGAAAAAGAACAGCATAAAGCAGCTGAATCATGGTATCATTTCTTTTTTTTTTTTATCCTCACCCGAGGACATTTTTCCTTTTTTTTTCATATAGAATGGGAGGGAAGGAGAGAGGGAAGGAGGGAGGGAGAGAAAGAAACATCGACGTGAAAGGGACACATTGAGTGGCTGCCACCCACATGACCAACCAGGTCCGGGGACAAACTGCAACCGAGGCACGTGCCCCTAGCAGGAACCGAACCCGGGTCTCTCTGGACCGCAGGCCGCCGCTCTAACCGCTGAGCCAAACCAGCCAGGGCCATGGTGTCATTTCAATGAGAGTGGGTTTTATCAGATTTATGCTTCAAATAAAATCCCAGCAGCATTTCCGTCTTAAACCCCTGGGTCGAACTACAGTGTGGAGAGAACTTGGGTGAAGGAAACCGCAGTCCCAGGGCCTACACAGGGACACACCCCCCCCCGAGACCCTGGGCCGACCTTGATCATGTGCTCCTGGACGCAGAGGGGGTCGCTGCTCCCCAGGATGCTGAGCAGCTCGTCGTCGGAGATGAAGAAGAACCTGGGGAAGGCGTTCCTCTTGGAGTCCAAGTAGTCGTTCAGGCTCTTCTGACACTTCTCAAAGCCCTCGCTGATGTTCTGCAGATCGCTGAGGCGGTTTGGGGCCTCGCAGCACTTCTTAATCACGGGGTCTTTCAAGGTCTCGGCCATGATCTGGACAAGGTCAAGAGGACAGCGGTCAGGCCAGGGCAGCAGACACACCCCAGGAACCACCGTATTTGGGGAAGCCTATCTGGCAAAAGCCATTAAATGTTTAAATTAGCATATCCTTAGCACCTTCTAACATGCTGTATTTAATCTGCTTCCTTCCGATGTCAGCTGCCAGGTTAGAGATTTTTCTCTCTTTTACTGACAGTAGTGACTGTACATAGTAGGCCCTCAATCACCATTTGCTGAATGAATCAAGCCAGCAACTCCAATTTGAACTATTGGTGTGGAGCAGAATACTGACCGCAGCACTCTTTATAATGTTAAAAAAAAAAAAAGGAAATAGCCTAAATGTTCAATAATAAAGAAATCAGGTCAATCATTTGCTGTGATGATGATTTAATTAGATGATTAGCTGTTTATTTCATGAAATACACATCAAAGATGTTACAAATAACCAATCACTGTCTTTTTTTTTTAATGGTCTGATTTCTATTTCTATGTTTACACAGGAATAAGCAAATCCTGGAAAAATATATGTTAAATTATTCAAATGGCTATGTTGGACATGGGGTTGCCGGCACTTTTTTCCTTTTATTTTTTATTGGTTTTGTTTGTTTGTTTGTTTTTACCCTCACCCAAGGACATTTTTGCATTTATCTTCAGATAGAGCAGGTTGGAGAGAGTGAGGAAGAGAGACAGAGAGAAAAACATCAACGTGAGAGAGACACATCGACTGGTTGCCACCCACATGACCCCAACCGGAGCCGGGGACAAACTGCAACCGAGGTACATGCTTAGCAGGAACTGAACCCCGGTCTCTCTGGTCCGCGGGCCAATGCTCTAATCGCTGAGCCACACTGGCCAGGGCTCTTTTTTATTGTTTTTATTTTGCTTTTTCATGATTTTTAAATCCTTCTTTGATAAATAAAAATTTGTGTTGTAATTTCTTCTAACTTTTTTTAAAGGAGTTTATATAAATGGATAAGGAAAAATTATACCTCTAATGGGTAAAGAAGACACAAATGTGAATTGACCACCATACAAGAAGAATAAACAGCATCACTAAGCAGCAGAGTACTGGGCCTGAGTCAGGTGGGCTGGGCTAAAACCCTCACCCCACAGTGATGACTGGCACACCCTCTCTGGAAAGGACTTTAAAATGGGCCCTCTTCATGGGCAATTTGCTTTCTGACAATATACTGTAAGATATTCATCCTAAATGGGGAAATAGTATTAGGCACGAACCTGCAAATTATTTATGAAAGCAAAGAATTTGGGTCAAACAAGGTGTCTGGTTACTAGATAACAATCAACTAAACTGATGTCAAACCACTCACGTATACAAAGGCATTAAAATATTTTCTGACAGTTTCATAATATGAAGTATAGTTCTCCTAATATTAAGAGAAATCATAAGATATAAAATTACAGAAAATATCATTGCAATTGTTTTCTAAACCTATATACATAGAAAAAAAAGATTTTTAAAATGTGATATAAAGTGGCCACGTTCAGGGGGCAGAACTATGAAGAACTGTGGCAGACACATCTTTTCTACTTCTCTACATTGTCCAGATTTTTTTAAATAGCAAGTAATACTTTTATCATAAAAATAAATAAACACTACGAAGTGTCACATGCCAGCAGCTATAGAGCAAACAGAAATTTTTACTGAGCAGGTGAAGGTCACAGATGGCGACAGAAAGAATTCAGAAGCTGCGGACAGACAGGATACTACATGAAAATGCATCAGCAACTCAAAGCACGTCGGGACTGCAGCACAAGCCAGTCACTTGCCCTTTTAAATACTTTGTCGATGTTGTCAAACTTCTTGGCCTCCTCTGGAAGCTGCGATCTGATATCTCCACCAATAAAAATGCTTTCCAGGTACATCCACTTTCTCTGGACCAGCATCCAAATCTGTAGACGCACAGTGTTACCGTCAGCACGGGCGCCCCAACCTGGGACAGATTCACATCGGCTCCTCAAGGGACTTCCCAGATATACAGGATAATGGAGGACGCATAGCTAAGTATTTTTAAATACATGGCCACGCTTAAAAGCAAAGGGAAACTCTGCACACCCACTGGGGCAGGGAGGAACTTTCTCCCTGTGCGAAAGGGTTGGAGCCCTGCGACACAGGGGAGCAAGGGCAGACCATGCAGAGCTCCAGCAAAACCGAAGCCTAGCACTGTGTGACCCCAACTCCACGCCCAGGTCAGATGCAGAGGGATGGAAAGCAGGGACGCTAATTAAAACAGTCGTGCACAAACGTCCACAGCAGCACCATGTACAACAGCCAAAAAGTGGAGGCAACAAAGTGTCCGTCAAGAGATGAAAGATAAACAGGCTGTGGTCCGTCCACCAGTGGAACGTGGTTCTGCCACAAAAAGGAGTGGAGTGCTGACACACGCCACAGCTGGGATGAACCCCAGAACGGTGCTGTGTGAAAGAAGCCACGAAAGGCCACATGCTGTATGACTGCGCTCATGGGCAATGTCGAGAACAGGGACATCCTCAGAGACAGGAAGCCGACGGAGGGACGCCGGGGATGCAGGGAGGCGGGAGCGGGAAGACTGCTTTCAACGGGCACGGAATCTGCCTCTGAGATGACGAGAATGTTCTGCAACTAGACAGAGGTGGTGATCACACAACATTGTGAGTGTGCTAAATGCTTCTGGATTGTACGCTGTAAAGCGGTTCATTTTATGTGAATTTCATGTCAATTAAAGCAATTTTAACAAAGGAAAAATCCATACTGTATCTTCCCTAGCAGTTGGAGAGGTCGCTTCCCACTAACAAGGGCTCAGCCCCTTTCCTCTGTCCTGCTCTCACCTCGATGACTTCCCCTATGAGGGACAGCGTCTTTTCCCATTTGTGAACCGTCTGCAGAAAGGGCCCCACAAATCGGCTTCCCGAGATGCTCTGCAGGTTGAACGTGTTGTCATCCAGGCATTGGATGATCTCATCGACGGACCCCAGGATGTAGCCCCGCTCCTGGGTGCCCTTGTAGTACTTGACCACGGTGAACTTCATGCTTTCCCAGGTGTCCAGGATGTCCTTCACAGCCTGGACAGGAATGTAAGGGATGCAAGAACGGTTCAGGCACACACATCGAAAAACCAGAACCCCAACCAATCTGCCTTTGGTCATCCCTTCAACCTGGGGGCTGGGCCGGTTTTCGGAATAAGCAGAGGTTCTGCCATGGAGATGTTAATCGTTGGTTACCAGGGACTCGCTGCACCAAGTGAGCAGTTCACCCGTGATCGCCACCAGTCCTCCTAGCAGCGGGCAAGGTGGGGCGTACTGCTACCCACGTGGACAGAGGCAGGAGGGGGAGTTCTGATAGGTGGAGCAGCTTGCCCAGTTTACTCAGCCCCTGAATGCCAGAACCGGGGTCTAAATCCCCCAGGCTGCCTCCAGTCTGCATCCTCACAAAATCCTGCCCGTGTTCACTGCTAAGCAAAAAAGTCAAGTTATAAAATACTATGCCTATTTATGATTATTTTCCAAAAACACCGTATCAATATTTGTGTATGTCTATAAAAATGTGTGTGTATATTATGTGTGTATGTATGTGTATCTGTATATATGTACTACCATGTGTCTGTACATCCATGCGTGTGTGCCCATGCATGTATGCATGTGTTTGCATGTGTGTACATGTTTGTATACATGTAAATGTGCACTTTTAAGAGTCAAAGGATATACGCTAAAATGTTAAAAATGTTCAGGTGGTGAAATTTTGAGTAATTTGTTCATTTTCTCAGTTTTCTACCATTATTTTCTACCATCCATTATTTCTTTAATAAATAGACAAATAGTGAAACAATGATGAAAGACAATAAAAATTTTAACAGAGGCTGAAATTCTTCTAGAACAGTTCTCTGTCGTTCAAACACAGCAGGGGGCAAAGCAAACCCGTTCCCTCTGAGCGACACCACCGCCCCTGTCCCCCGGGCTGTCCTGGCCAGAACAGCACCTTCTCGATGGCGATCTCCTTGACCGCCGCCGTCACAATCTCATTGAGGACGTCCGCGTGCTTGTGAAGCTCCATGGCAAACATGTTCTCCAAGGTGAACGTCTCAGTCATTTCAAAAAACACGCCTGTTTTCTCCATCAGCTCCTTCCAGTGCCTGAAAATGCACCGTTAGATGCTGGCGCTGCCGGGGTTTAGCGGTGGGCTCATCTGTCCCCACTGAAATCACAGAGCAGTCCCAACAGAAACACCTCGCTGTGGGACTCCGAGATGTGAGGACAGCACTGGAGCTATGCTGCCGACGTGTCCCAGAACCCACGGGCTGCCCGAAGTAACCCAGGAAACGTCTAGCAAAGATGCCCGTTGATGTGCTCAGGGGCTGTGGGAGCTCAAGTAGTCACTGATGCCGTGTGACTCCGCCCACACTGGGCAGCAGGACAGAGGGACAAAGGGGCACTTCAGGGAGAAGGCAACTCAGATTCCTACCGACTCCTGTCTGTGTGGAGCTGCATCCAAATGGCAACATAGAGGAGAGGCGATCCTCCTCCATGCCACCCCCGACCTGGCTATTCCATTAAAAACCAGTGGGTCCTGCTCTGTCCAATCAATAGCCACAGGTCACCTGTGGTCACTGAGCACCTGATGTGACGAGTCCAAACTGAAAGACGCTGTAAGTGAGAAACATGCCCAGACTGTGCTGTCTTTTTAAGAACATTGCCCTGGCCGGTTTGGCTCAGCAGTTAGAGCATGAGCCTGCAGACCAGAGAGTCCTGGGTTCAGTTCCCACAAAGGGCACCTACGTCGGCTGCAGTTCGTCCCCAGTCCCTGTTGGGGTTGTGTGGGTGGCAACCAGTCAATGTCTCTCTCCCACATCGATGTTTCTCTCTCTCTTCCTCCCTCTCTCCCTCCTGCTTTGTCTGAAGATAAATGCAAAAATGTCCTCAGGTGAGGATAAAAAGAAAAAGAAAAAGAAGAAAAAGAACGTAAACCGGCGAATCATGCTGCACACTGACTGCACATTAAAATGGTAACATTTTGCATGTGTCGGGCTGACTACAATGTGCTGCTGGAATGAGCTGCACCTGTTTCCCCCCCTCTCAGAGCAGCTGCGAGGGATTCCAAATGGTCCCTGGGGCACGTTCCTCCTGGATGACGAGACCCAGACACCCCCCTCTACTTTTTTTAAAACCTTGGGATGAAACAACTGCAAAGGACACCACACCTGACAGGGTTGCTTTTCGTGTGAAACAGGTGAACCTTATGGCTGAAAATTTTATAGAAAATTTAATAATGTAATTTAACATACATTATTAAAATAATGTTATATTGCCTATTTCTAGGCCCGCGTCGCCACGAGACCTTGTTCTTGGTCATCAGCTCCGGGCAAAGACTAATCTTGAACTCAGAGCCCCTCCCTGCCTCCATGGTCGCCAGCAGAGGACAAAACAGACCTGTCCCTGAGCGCCTCGTGCTTTAAGTCAAGGAGGAGAGGGATGGAGTCTTTAAACGCCTTCATTTTTGTTTCCAAATGGTAAGCCACCGCCAGGTTCCGGACGTGCCGGGGGAACTTCCTGAGGGACCTGAGAAAACCGTCGATCCCTTCCTGCAGAAACTGAACGTTCAGGTTGACCCAGAGCGTCTGAGACCATTCTTCTTTGGCCACCTGGGAATGGACCAGAAAGCCGCATCAGCAAGACGCCCTGAGCGGGAGAGCAGCTGTTCCCCGTGGCTGCGTCATCGCCCGTCCACCCACAGCGCCCTCCAGTCACAAAGGAGGCCCGACTGCAGACTCCAGCACACACACAGAAGGACTCCGACTTTTCAAGCCTAAGTAATGCTGTCTCTGAGGGTTTGTGGGATCCAAAAATGTCCCTCATTCCTTAGGAGAAAAGTGAGGAGTATGAGTCAGAAACGGGCGTTTTATCAGCCAGGAGTCACGTGGGTCTCTGCGGACTTCATGCAGGTGCTGTCCTAACACGCTTCTCTTTCCTGATAAAAGAAGCCAAGGTTACAAAGGACAGCCTAGGAAATCTTGTCAACGTCACAACAAAAGGCTTTTTGTGTTCCATTTTCCTGAGATTTAACATGTAAAGTTTACTGTCAGATAGTTCCCATGTGCCACCTTGGTGTCTGGGCTTGACAGACTTGTTTCGAGTCATGAAATACGTCTGATAACAAACTGTCTTAATTGATGAAATCTATGTATGATAATTGTTGTAATTCAAGGCGTAAATGATATTATGACGTATTCACATTTTTTCACTTCTTTGTTTTTGTCTTCTGAAAAAGGTATCAACTGCCCAGCCAGTGGGGCTCAGTGGACTGAGTGCCGTCCCAGGGACTGAGAGGTCCCAGTTCAATTGTCAGTCAGGGCACATGCCTGGGTTGTGGGCTCCATCCCCAGTAGGGAGTGTGCAGGAGGCAATCGATGTTTCTATCTCTCTTTCCCTTCCTCTCTCTAAAAAAATCAATAAAACATATATTTTTAAAAAGATATCTACTGACTAACCTCAGAGGGAGGGGGGGTGGGAAGAGATAAACCAAAGAGCTTACATGATATGTGCACAACCAGGGGACACAGACAGCAGTGTGGGAGACGAGGAGGACAGCAGTGGGGACAAGGGTGTCAATGGAGGGAAAGGAGGAACATCTGTAATACTTTCAACAAGAAAGATAAATAAAAAGAAAATGATCATGAAAACCATATACAAGAATACACATAGAAAGCTGGCCTAATGTACTATTAAGTAGAGAACAAAAAAAAAAGATATTAAATGCTCAGTTTTAGATCATTTTGAGATGGCTTCCATGAGTCATTACTTTCTTTTTTGCAAAAATGTAACAAGAGGTGAATTAGAAAGAACTTACAGTACTTCTTGGAGTTTCTACACCTAAACAGCATGCAATTGATCATACAACGCCTGCCTTCTGTCTTCCCGAGAGCCAAAGTGAAAGTGTCTACGAAATTGTCCCAGGCCCTTTATTACGGTGGCATCAAAGTCCCTGGGCCCAACTGCTGTGGCTCAGTGGTTGAGCGTCGACCCTGCACCAAGAGGTCACCAGTTCGATTCCCAGTCAGGACACATGCCCAGGTTGTGGGCCTGATCCCCAGTGGGAGGCATGCAGGAGGCGGCCAATCGATGTTTTCTCTTACCGATGTTTCTGTCTCTCTCTCCCTCTCACTTCCTCTCTCTCTAAAATCAATAAAGAAAAAAAATTTTTTTTAAAAAGTCCCTGGGCCCAAGTCGTTCCTGCTCTCGCTTCGACAAGACGGAGCCTGGGGGTGCTCACCTTCAGGCCCCGGTAAAGCTCATAAATCATCTTCAGCCCGCTCATTTCCTTTTGCACTTTGAGCAGCTCTGGGTACATTGTGATTGGAAGATCAAAAAGTTTCTCAGCATTTGCCAGCTCCTGACGGTTCTTTTCATGTTTCATTAGCTCTCTTTCAAAAGTGGCCAAGAGTTCTATTCCTAGTAAGTAAGCAATTAGGTAGGGAAAAAATGCAGACAATTCTAAGGCACACAAAATTGAATGAGAAATCATCAATGATGCACATAAGCTATCACTTCACCCACAGAGGCCACCAGGGAAGACAAATTCAGTCACCAGACTTCACCTCGCCTGGACCCCACTAAAACCGAAGGGCCAGAAGCCTCTGCCAGCCCCTCGGGTGAGACATGCCTGCCTCCTCAGCACCCTCCCTCCCCGCGGTGCTCTCCGCCTGGGGCGGACGTCAGAACCCCGGGAGCTCTGAGACGTCTGAGTGACTGGACCACCCTGCAGAACCATGGAATCACACAATTTGGACCTGGGCCCCTGCCTTCAGCGGTTCTTTGAAATTCCCCAGGTGAACCCAGGGTGCAGACAGGTTAAGAACCACCACTCCATCCCATCTTCCCATAAAGTCCTTAAAGGAAAAACACTCAGACACTCTGAGAAGACCAGCACGAATATCCCTACCACTGTCCAGATCCTCTCCAACAGAGCCAGGGCCTTCGCTGTAGAAACGGTTTGCGAAGTCCTCTATCTGCTGCTTGTAGCTCAGCATCTCCCCTCGGGTGATCTGCAAAAGCAGGGTTGCAAATGCACTGCCCCAGTGGACGTTCTCCGAGGTCTCCACTCAGAAAGCAAAGATCTGAAAGGTACCTCCGTGAAGGTCTTCTTTATGCTGCCAAGACTGTGCTCCACGTTCATGGAATCGCTGAACAGATCCAACCACATGCTCTCAATCTTGTCCACCAGTTCCTTCTCTGCAGCGGAAGGCTAATCAACAACCACCACCACCAAACAGAACACACAATAAACGGTCAGCAGTTCGGAAGTGAAATGTCTGGTCAAAGCTACTGCCCGGGGACTTCTGCTCAGTCATGACAGGCTAAGTGGTTTGAACCAGCAAAACAGCTGGTTGAACAATAAAAAGTATGCTTGTATTCAAATTTATATTTCTATCATTAAAATAAAATCTGGGTAAACTAATTCTTAAAAATAAATAGTTAAGCCCCGCCCGGTTTGGCTCAGAGGTTGGAGCATTGGCCTGCGGACCAAAGAGTCCCGGGTTCGATTCCGACCAACAGCATGTACCTCGGTTGCAGTTCGTCCCCGGTCTCTGTTGGGGTCATGCAGGTGGCAACCAGTTGATGTGTCTCTCTCACATCAATGTTTCTCTCTCACATCAATGCTTCTCTCTCTCTCCCTCCCACTCTGTCCGAAGATAAATGTAAAAATATCCTCGGGTGAGGATTAAAAAATTAATTAACTAAATTAAATTAATAAATACATAAATAGTTAACACAGATGGAGAGAGAGATAAGCCCTTCATGAACTAACACCCAGCCTCAAAGCAAGTTAATCTCGGATGAAAACAGTGATGTTAGCTTGCTATTGCACCCACTTGTGCCGTCTGTCTCCCCTTATCATTTTGCAGAGTCCTTTACTTATTAAAAATAATTAACACCAAAAACCACAACAACAAAAGAGGGAGCCTGAAATGGTGCGCAGTCACGGACCGCTCTACAAAAGATATTATCTGAGCGTGCACGATCAAGAAACAGACTCTAGCCCTGGCCGGTTTGGCTCAGCGGTTAGAGCGTCGGCCTGCGGTCCCGAGAGACCCGGGTTTGGTTCCCGCTAAGGGCATGTGCCTCGGTTGCAGTTTGTCCCCGGCTCTGGTCAGTCGTGCGGGTGGCAGCCACTCGATGTGTCCCTTCACGTCGATGTTTCTCTCTCTCTCTGTTCCTCTCTCCCCCTCCTACTCTACCTGAACAAAAAATGGAAAAATGTCCTCGGGTGAGGATAAAAAAAAAAAAAAAAAAAAAGAAATAGACTCTAAATTTTCATTATTCCATATAAGTGTGGGTTTGCTTTACACTTAAGTTGTGCCACACAGAGCAGACACGAATCTACGGCAGCGTGTCTGGGGAGTGCTCCTGCAGAGGTCTTGGCGTTCAGCCCGGTAAGGCGCTGGGGAAGCAGACGCTTGCTCACATGGAGGTTATACATCATCATGGTGCGGTACCGCTCCTGGACGTCCCGGTATCTCAGCTCCATGAGCAGAGATTTACTTCTGATTTCTGCAATCGTTGCGAGGACAAACTTGAGATCCTCAAGGGTGTTGGGGCTCTTCCTCAGGTTTTTGGCCAGGTTCTATAAAAGGAAGTTTGAATGACACTAAACACACATGCAAAACCAATGGTACCAAATGAAGACTTCCGTGAGAAGCAGCTGTAGTGAAACCCAGTGGCCCACTACCTCCATCTCTTCATGAAGGTTATGCAGCTCCTCCTTGGCTGACTCACTGAGCAGCTTTCCCAGCGAAGCCACCCAGGACTTGGCGTTCTCCTGCACGGTGCTGGCCAGGGGCCCGAGCTGCAGCCGGATGCAGTGCTCGTCCTTGACTAGAGGGTGGTTCATCACTTCGCTGGCGACCTTGGAGTAGAACTGCAGCTTCTCATCGTAAGCCACGCAAGGAGGTTTCTTGGCGGCGAATTTCTCCATCACAATGGCTTTGTCCAATTTCCAGAGGGGACGATACTTCTTCCATTTCTGCAGGTACTTCATGAGATTGACCAGAAGCCTATGGACATTTTGGGGGATCAGAACAGCTTGTTCGATTATCTGAGGGTTCAGGGAAATATCATTGTAGAAGCTTATTGTGACAACTTCCTCTTCCTCCCCCTTCTGAGGAGGGCATTCGATGCAGCTGCCATTCATCCATCGAACAAAATTCTGGCAAAAAAAGAAAGGAGGAAAGAAACAGTACTTTAGTATCAATTTTGCTTCCTATGTATATATCAGTATTCAGTAATAGTTCTTGCTAGTAGTGAAAAAATCACTTTCTTATTAATAAACTGTGCTCAGTTGCAAAAAGGACCACAATTCTTTGTTTTTCCCACCCGGGCTAGCCTGTGACTTGACCACAGGAGGGCTGGAAGTGGTTGGTGCAAATTCCAAGCCCAGGACTCGGGCAGCTGTGCAGCTTCCGCTCTCCTGCTCTTGCCAAGACTGAGCTAGTGTACTCGATGGCAATAAGCCACACACAGAGGGCCAGGTGCCCCGGGCAACAGCCAGCCAACCAGGCATGGGAGTGAGCAGAGCTGAGACAGAAGAAGGCTCAGCCCAATGGAGCCTGCAGAACCCTGAGCTAAGTAAATAGTAATCATTTTAAGATTCGGAGTGGCTTCTTATGCAAACAAAGCTAATTTTTTATATAACAATAGCCATCCACCTCCTATAGGACAGATGAATAAAACACTGCTTTTCTTATTGACAAATGAAGAAATAATAAGTCAGTTAACTGACACCCCTCCCACCCCCCATGTCCCAGAGCAAATCCATTGAATTGACAAGTCCCTGCTACCTAGCCAAGGCTCCCTCCCACTTCTCATCAAGCCTGGTTCACAACAGCAAACCATGGGTGTGTGACACAGAGAACTTCTCTGTAAGGTGGGAACAACACTACTAATTCACTGATACTGCTACCAATGTAACGATAGCATGTACTAAGAGCTACTCAAGGCCAAGCGACTTGCAAAGCTCCCTCCACGTGTTACATTGTTGAACCCTCCCAACACCTCCAAAAAGTGGGATGTTCCATTTCCACTCAACAGATAAGGGCATGAAGATCCTAGTTTAAAACTGGCTCGTTTTGGTTTCAGCCATGAAACGAACCCTGATGCTCAAAGCGTTGGCATGGATAAGCCATGTTAAATCACTTAGGCATGAAGGTTTGTTTACGGGGGGCTGGATCAAAGACACAGGACTGGTCATGGTTGTGCAGAAAGAAGAGAAAGGAGAGAAGAAAGGGGTGCCAGGTTCGAGCCTTCGGATACTCCAACATTTAGAGATCTGCAGGCGAGGAGCCCGAAAGAGACTGAAACAGTCTGGACAAGGAACAGAGCGGAACCTGGGCTCCAACCTCCTCGGCGACTTGCTGTCAGCAGCAGGAAGGCCCCACCCTGAGAAAGCAGTCCCCTCTGAAACAGACGTCCCTGCCCTCACCTTGGTGACCTCCACGCAATTCCGGACGCATTGGACACACATTTTGTCGATCTCATTTGAATTGGGCTGAAGGATGATCTCCGGTGCGGTCAGAATGGTTTCCGTTTGGAACAAAGGAACGTTCCCCAGGACTAAAGAATTGAAAGACTGCAGATTCCTGAGAGGGATTAATAAAAAAGACTCAGCGCTTGCTAGAGTGAAACATGTTCCGCCAGTGATGAACGTGACCAGTCACCAAAGTCCCATGTAGAAGCTGTGAGGAAGAACATGTTCCAGACCTACACTGGGCACTCCGGGGTGAGTTCTGTCATACACCTTTTTTTGGCCTAAATTTTACAAATAGTTCATTTCAACTTTGGGGGGAATAACTATCTATTAGTTGGGCAATATTTGAATAATAATGATGACTTCCAAAAGCTGTTCAACTCTGGTTCGGGAAAAATAGTCTTCACACTGACTCTGTCCTTCCTGGGCTGGTTTCCGAGAATGATCCTCTGCCAGTGCCGTGGAGTCCGGGCACTCAGCTCTCTGCTGCTCAGGCGGAGCTGCCAGACTGTGGGCTGTAGGCTGTGAGCTACCAGGCTGTGGGCTGTGAGCTGCCAGACTGTGGGGTATAAGCTGTGAGCTGCCGGGCTGTGGGGTGTAAGCTGTGAGCTGCCGGGCTGTGAGCTGTGAGCTGTGGGCTGTGAGCTGCCGGGCTGTGGGCTGTGAGCTGTGGGCTGTGGGCTGTGAGCTGCCGGGCTGTGGGCTGTGAGCTGTGAGCTGCCGGACTGTGAGCTGTGAGCTGTGGGCTGTGAACTGCCGGGATGTGGGCTGTGAGCTGTGGGCTGTGAGCTGTGAGCTGCCGGGCTGTGAGCTGTGAGCTGTGGGCTGTGAGCTGCCGGGCTGTGGGCTGTGAGCTGTGGGCTGTGAGCTGTGAACTGCCGGGATGTGGGCTGTGAGCTGTGATCTGTGGGCTGTGAGCTGCCGGACTGTGAGCTGTGAGCTGTGGGCTGTGAGCTATGAGCTGTGATCTCCTGGGCTGTGGGCTGTGGGCTGTGAGCTGTGATCTGTGGGCTGTGAGCTGTGATCTCCTGGGCTGTGAGCTGTGAGCTGTGAGCTGTGATCTCCTGGGCTGTGAGTTGTGATCTCCTGGGCTGTGGGCTGTGGGCTGTGAGCTGTGATCTCCTGGGCTGTGGGCTGTGAGCTCCAGGAGGGAAGGAACAGCCTCTGCCGTGTGTGAGGCTGGCCCATGCCACAGGTATTCCAAGAGTATGTGACGCTCTCCTAGCCAGAGACTCCCTTTAGACCATTCACAGGAAACGTGAATGGATCACATGTTCTCCGAGTCAGCCTCTCTCGATAGAGGCGAGAGACTCACCTGGGACTTCTATGAATCCTGAGACAACAATTCTGTTGCCCAGAGAACACAGCCAGTATGTCTCCCGGACGGCAGGAGGGAGCAGAGGGACGAGTTCCTATCTGAATGTTGAGGAGCCTGACAAGAACAGGAGCCAAACGGAAAGCCATCCCTCCACCCTCCAGCCAGAAAGCAGCACTACTGTCCAGCTGGGTTTATTCTGTCCCTGCAGCCCCCTTTACCTAGTCACATATGTCAGCTACCGTATTCTACATGCATGGTCTTCAAACCAAGCACCCGGACGAGCTTACTTCAAGATGAGCTTTGTTAAGACCTCGTAGATTCTATTCTCCCAGTACTCGTAGTAGGAGGCCAGCTTCGGGGCCTTGCCCGTGTTGGTGTGGATGACCAGACCCTCGACTTTGGTCAGCAGAGGCCCGATGGCGAGATACCACCTAACCATGTAGTCCGTGTCTTTGGCCCTTTCTCGGTCGATGTGCTCAAAGAACTCCTTCACGCCTGTAGAGGAGGCCACCTGTCACAGTCCTTCCTGAGCACTGGGGGGACAGTTACTCAAAAGGCAATCCACACATTAGCTGTGTATCTTGGAAATATAAAAGCAGCCTCTAACCTTGACCCGAAGCAGAAAACAAGTCCACGTGAGAAGTGAGATGGACCCTGAGCAAGAACTAAGAAAGAGCGTGGAGCCGCCATCACGCTGCTGAAGACCACACGTAGCAGGCGGCCCCCGGCTCTGGGCAACCTTGCTTTCCTTCAACTGCTTGCTGAGTGGTCTCAGCTCCTTGTTGCTGAATCTCAGACCACTTGAAATATTTGGTTTGAACAAGTGAATGTGAGCCCATAAGTATTCCTGATGATACTTTAAAATGAGTGAGATCGGTCCGGCCGGTGTGGCTCAGTGGTTGAGCACTGACCCCCGCACCAGGAGGCTGCCGATTCGAGTCCCAGTCAGGGCACATGCCCAGGTTGTGGGCCCAATCCCCAGTGGGCAGAAGGCAGCCAGTCGATGTTCTCTCTCATCGATGTTTCTCTCTCCCTCTCTCTCTCAAAAAAAAAAAAATCAATAAAAAATACTTTAAAAAAATAAATGAGTGAGATCGTTAGGAATGGTTTTATTCCATTCACAAAATGAATATTTATTAAATATAAATATGTGCACACACACACACACACATCAGTTCAATCACAACAGAGGTTTTTCATTCCTCCAAAGAAACAAGATGTCCGATCTACCTGGGAGTTCTTCATCACTTTTAGGTCCTGGATATTTAAAGAGATTTATGGAGTCTATTAATGTGAGCCTGGAGGAAATGTCATCCGCATTCTTATGAATCTGATGGACAAGGGACTCGAATTTCCCAATGGCCTGTTTGCACCGAATGATGTAGTCAGCAATGCCTTGGGAGAAAGAGAAACAAAGGAAGAAAGGTACTTGGCCTTCAGGTCTTTCTTTCATACCCCTCCCTGTGCCGTCTGTGATGTCAGCCAGACGGCAGCCCTTCCCCTGGAAGGACCCTGCGTGTTCCCTGCCAGCGGGTCTGCGACGTGGCAAAGAGCCACCAGCACCCTTGGGGAAGAAGAAGCCCTGTGCTCAGGACCAACCAAATGGCACATTTCTCCTGTTCAGATGTCAGCGTAACCACAGGTGAGCGCCGTGGGGAGGAAGGGAAGGCCTGGCCCTCCAGCCTTCTCACTGCAGGCAGCCTGAAACCTCCCCGCACCTGCCCCGCTGCTTAGGCGAGCGAACAGCAGGGAGGCGGGAGGAGACCTGGCTGAGCACGCATGCTCGGTCGGCGATTCCTTCCAACAACCCTAGGAACTGGGCACATGATTATGCCCATTTCATAGCTGAGGACACTGAGCCTCGAGAGGTTGAGTGCTGTGGGCAGGTTTAGGTCTGAAGCCCACAATCCAAACACACGTTCTCCATATAAAGAAGAAGGGAAGAGAGAAAGGAAGACCGTGACAGAGAAAGGAGGGAAAGTTGGGGCCAAGAGAAGGGGAACAGGAGGCGAGGAGAGGGAAAGCCAATGGCCTCGTCACTTCTGAAGGAAGGGCTGCCCGCCTCCGGGAGGAGGGAGTGAGGCAGATCTCTCCTTAGTCCTCCTGCTAAACAAAGCCCTGCAGATCGTCTGTAAAGCAAACGGGAGTCTGAAGGTCAAGAGCAGGGGCACCGTAAGGACCTCAGGGCAGAGGGATGACGGTCCTCCTGCCCTGATCTCCCAGACCTGGAGCTGGAGTAGCTGGCGGCCCATGCACACCCATGGGGACAGACACACAGACACACATTTAAAAATATGCCCGTTCGGCCAGTGTGGCTCAGTGGTTGAGTGTCGACACTGCACCAAGAGGTCACCGGTTTGATTCCAGTCAGGGCACGTGCCCAGGTTGTGGGCCCGATCCCCAGTAGGGGGCGTGCAGGAGGCGGCCAATCAATGTTCTTTCTCATGGATGTTTCTCTCTCTCTCCCTCTCTCTCTGAAATCAATAAAGAAAATTTTTTTTAATAATATGCCCCAAGACAAGCCTGCTCTCTCTGGCCAAAGCGCCAGAAAGGGACATCCTCGCAAGACAGAACCCTTAGCCCTGGCCTGTTTGGCTCAGCGGTTAGAGCGTCGGCCTGCGGTCCGGAGAGACCCGGGTTCGGTTCCCGCTAAGGGCATGTACTTCGGTTGCAGTTTGTCCCCGGCCCTGGTTCGTCGTGCGGGTGGCAGCCACTCGATGTGTCCCCTTCACATCGATGTTTCTCTCTCTCTCTCTCTTCCTCTCTCTCCCTCCCACTCTATCTGTACCAAAAAAAAAAAAAAAAAATTGGAAAAATGTCCTCGGGTGAGGATAAAAAAAAAAAAAAAAGACAGAACCCTTAGACAGCCGTGCTCTACTCCAGCAAACACCGCGGACAGAGCTGTGACCTCCCCGAAGCCCTGCCAACGGGGGTGAGCTGGGCTAGACTGCGCCTTCCTGCTGTGGGATGGGCGCCGGCCCAGCCCTCAGGCCGCCGCGGGGAGGCCTGGCAGGGAGCCACCTCCGCAGTCCAGTGAGCGTCTGGGGACACCTCCAGAGGTACGCGGAGCAACAAAGGCAACCCCAAAAGGTGACATAATATAGAACACTCTTGAAATGACAAAGTGTAGAAATGGAGAACAGGTCAGGGCTGGCCAGGGGTTGCGGCGAGGTCAGAGGTGAGGGGGAGTGGGGTGGAAACAGTCTGCGTCTGGAAAGTGTCCTAGGCAGTGCTGGGCTGTGATTTGTGAGTCAGCATTGTGGGGAACGGGGTTCAGGATGCCCAGGATCTCCCCACACTGCTTCCTATAACTGCGTGTGAACCCATACTCATTTCAAAATTAAAATTTTAATTATAGAAACAAAGTGACAGTCTCCATCTCTGGAGAAGAAAGCTTTGGGTCAGCAGGGTGTCAAACGGCCTCCATCTCATCTCCACTCCCAACGTGAGAGGGAGTCTAAGCTCCACAAAGTGCACTTTACTACTGCTCCAGACGTATTTACCAGATCTATATACACTCAGAAATCGTAGTTCAACTAAAAGTCTTTAAAGACTGAAAAGGCAGCAACAGGTGACATGTGTTACCTAGCGAGTTCCAGTTTAACCTCTTATATCCAGACCTAAATACGCGCATTAACTCCTGAGAGTGATCATCGAGGAGGACGGTCTCGGCTGCATTCAGCGTGCCCACGAGCACGTGGTAGTGGTCCAGCATGCTCTGTATTCCCTCTGTGTACCTGCGGGTTCCAGGGAAGACAGTGCCATGAGGCAAGGACAATGGAGTGCGTCCATCTGGTAAACAGCTCTAACGACCTGCCTTAGAGAGAGGTTATACAACGCCAGGAACCAGCCTAAAACTTGGATGGATTTGCAGGAATGCAAAATGATGCCGTTCTTCCCACTTTCTTTTTTGGAATATAGTGGTTACTTCTCATTAAAAATGCTATTTATATTAACATGGAATAGTTCGTTATTGTTATTTCTAGATAAATGAATAAATAATATATTTTAAACGTTTCTTAGTTTTAATTTCTATTGGTAAATACCAGGAGTTATAAAATCCACAGAAAAGCAAGCTCTGGGGAAGGGGGTTCTGAATAATGTTAAGTGTAAGGCATCCCAAGACCAAAAAATTCACTGCTGATTTAAGAGAAGCAGCGTTTTACCTAAGAAATTTGTCCTCCTGGAGAGCGACATTCCTTGCTAATTCGGGGACAGGAAATCCCAGCTGTTCCAAGTACTTTGTTTCATTAATAATCTCCTTGAGCATAAATGGAAAATTGATTGCAAAAGTCACGTTCCTGTCGGAGCTCACGGTATCCTCAGAGCCTGTAGAGATCTGTGGGAGGAACATGCCGTCAGTGTGGAAGGGCCGTCCGAGCAGGCAGACCAACACTACCCAAGTTCCACGCGGACCTGAAAAAGACCAACGCAGGTCTCCTGATGCCGACCTGACAGACCGGGAGCTGGCTGGAACCATCAGAATACATAGTTTGGTGAACTACGTATGGATTCCATTTAGCCACCCACCTTTGAAATTGGGCAACTGCATATAAAGGTCCATAATTCTGGCTTCCCTTGAAAATTTGGAAAAGCCGATGATGTATGACAATGGGCTGGAGCCCAGAGCGGTGGCCCCTTTTGATAGGACCAGCGCCGTCCAGTTCCTCATAGGCCCACCTGGCCCTTATCCCTCACTTTGGTCCCTCCTTCAGAATTTCAGACACTAAAGACCTAACCCTACCAGGCTGGTCTTTCCTCCCCCACAGCTAGAAGTTATTTATGGGCACCCGCTGCGTGCCAGGCCCCAAGTGGAAGAACAAGGATGCATCTTAGGAAGTGGCATTTTCCTGCGGGTTAAAGATGGTCAATGGTCAGCTATTTCCTAGATGGTTCAACTAATACCTTGTACGTTTATGTCACTGGATCCAACTCATTTTTACAGATGGAGAAACAGGCTCAGAGTGAAGCCACTGCCCTAGGAGTCAGTGGACTTGCCCAACTCCAGTGCATTTCCTGACCGTGACATTGCGCTGTCTCCATCTCTTTCCTGTCTGCTTCTCCTCGTCTCTCAGTCTTTGACTTTGGAAATGCTCGTCAACCTCAAGAGTGTCAGGAAAATGACACACGCCCCCCTCTCGCCCGGCCGTGGAAGCTGGGACGAGGGCGCAGGAGACGCACCTTGGTGAGCAGACTCTTCTTCATGAGCACGGGCAGCTGCTGCTCCGTCATCTCCCTCCACTGCTCGTACTTGCTGTCTTCATACTCTTTCATCGTTCTGCCCACCTCCAGGTACTTCTGTTTCACCTATCGAAGGATTCAAGCAATTTTCATTTGTCCTTAGAAATAACATCTCTCTCTGCCTCTCCCTCTCCTTTCTCAAAAAAAAATATCTAACGCATTCTGCAGAAGAAAGCAGAGAGCATTTCACACATTTCGGAGGATCTGCTTGAAAAGGCGCAGCTTGAGCTCTAGGCTGCTCAGCTGAGACCAGGAGACCTCGGCCCAGGAGCTAAGCTCACAGTTTTAAATGATTAGAAGGAAATCAAAAGAGACAACAATATTTTGTGGTACATGAAAACTACAAGAAATATTCCAATTCCAGCGTCCATAATGAAGCTCCTTGGAATACAGCCACATGTGTTCACTGTCACGCTATCTGTGGGGACTGTCTGCTACAGCGGTAGAGATGAGCAGCTGCAACACAGACTATTTGACCTGCAAATGCCTAAACATTTACTCTCTGGACTTCTAAAGAAGAGGTCTGTCAAAACCTGCAATATGACTTACAAAAACCCCCAGGTGGGGAGATAGACAGTATTATCAGAGAGATGGTGGTCACCCCCTAGAGAGGCTGAAGGTCAAATCCAGGACAAGCCCATGTGCCTGCCACCAGGAAGATGTCGTAGGTACTGAGATGTCAGAGAGAAAGGATGCAAAGGCCGTTTTAGATCTGAACCGTGACGCAGGGACCACAGGAGAGACAGACCGTCTACGTGGCAGGCACAGATCTGAAGGTTAGCTGCTCCTCACAGACAACACAACAGAGCCTGTGAAATACAAAAGGGAACGGTTCCAGCAAAGCAACAGACCTCTTCTCCCCGTTCACTGTCCAGTATCTCCTGCACCTCCTGAAACCTGAGGATGGTGTGCTTAATCCGGAAGAACAGAGACCGTTCCCAGGAGACTGCACCTGCTACTGGAGGGTGGTTCTTGTACAGTGGCGGGTTGTCACGGTTCTGGACAAAGATTTTGTTAACAGTGTCAATCTGGAAAACAAACAAACAGCCTCGGTGAGCAGGAAACATCGCCATTTAGCCGAGAAACATTTAACTGGAGATATGCATCTTTAAATAAATGAACATTGGAACGTCAAGAAAGTCTAAAATAGCGTTTTTACTACTTACTTATTCTTTACTAATTTTTATATTTTCCAGTAATTTTCTATTGTTTAACATATGCAATGTTCCAAATTGCCTTAGAATTACAGACTGTGTACACTCATTTGATTGAAGTGTTAGAAATTCTTAAGTCTGTTTGAGACATGACCAATGGCCTGAAGTGTGTGAGTGTGTGTGCGCGGGCGCACGTGTGCACGCCACGAGATTTTATAAATGCTCATTATTTTTATTTATTTATTTATTTATTTATTTATTTATTTATTTATTTATTTTATCCTCACTCAAGGACATTTTTCTATTCTTTGTTCATATAGAGCAGGAGGGAGAGAGAGGAAGAGAGAGAGAGAGAGAGAAACATCGATGTGAAGGGACACATCGAGTGGCTGCCACCTGCACGACCAACCAGGGCCGGGGACAAACTGCAACCGAGGTACATGCCCTTAGCGGGAACCGAACCTGGGTCTCTCCGGACCGCAGGCCGACGCTCCAACCGCTGAGCCAAACCAGCCAGGGCAATGCTCATTATTTTTAAACTGTGGTAAAATACAGATAAAATAAAGTTTACCGTCTGAACCACTGCAACTGCACTCAGCAGGGGGTCCTGTGGCTGTGCAGCCGTCCCCGCCATCATCTCCAGAACTTCCCCATCATCCCACCCTAAGATTCTGTGCCCATTGAACACTAACGCCCCATTTCCCCAGCCCCTGGCAACCACCATGCTACTTCCTGTCTATGCATCTGACCACTACGGATGCCTCACGTAAGTGGAATCATACAGCGGTTCTCATTGTGTGACTAGCTTATTATTTCACTTAACGCGATGTCCTTAAAGTTCAGCCGCGTCTTAGCCTGTGCCAGAATTGTCTGTGTTTTGTTCGTCCCGCTCTAGCTCTTTGCCTAACACTGCACCTGGAACATGCAAACACTGGCGACACTTCCAAATTAACATATCAACACACACGTGGTCTCTGCAGGGGGTTGGCTGTGATCACTGCTACGACTCACCCAAGGGAGCCCATCGCAATGTGAGCTATGTGATGTTATACTTGATCAATTCTCCCTGCATTTCTCCCCTAAATAAACAGACCCACTGGATTTGGTTACCTACTTGGGGAAACTCCAGTTTCTCTGAATTTAGATGGAAAAAACAGATAATAGTGTGATTCAATTGTTCACATTTTGCCAAGGACATTTTTACTGCGACAACAGCTATAGGTTTTCCAGTTACCTCTTTACAGTACTGTGCGAGAATATCATTGAACTTCATCATCATCTGCCGGTTAACAGCCTCCCGTGAGCGAATGTGCTTAAACTTTAAAAGCATGTCAAACGCGGCCTCCGCTGATCGAAGCGTCTTAAAAGATTCGTCAATAAAATTTTTTGCTTCTTTCTCAATAACCTGCCAAAATAACAAAAAAGGAGTCAAGAAAACATCCCCCCTGCTGCTGTAATTATCCTGGAGCAGGACCTCCACATGCTCGTGTTCTTGCAGGAAACAGCCGGCGCCTGGAGCAGGACCTCCACATGCGTCCGTGCAGGCTGGCAGCCTCGGAGTTTTGCTTTTCTGCTCTCCCCCTCAACCAGTTCAAAATGACGGAGAAGGGATTTTTTGAAGTATTAACGTATAGAGACAAAGAAAGGGGAGAAGGCACAACAGCAGAGAAATTTTGGGGAGGAGAGTAACAAGCTTTACAGGAGGCAGAAAATTACACCTAGCGCCAGCAAGGTGTCCTGTTTGCTCCCACAGAAGCCTCTGGGAGGCGGAGGATTTGGAGGCACCGGGAAGAGGGGCAAACAAGGACCCCTTCTCCACCCCACACGGCCAGGCCCCAGTGCACCCTCTGCACCCACACCCACCCACTCTTTAAAAAGCGGGAGGCTAACCCTACAAGAAGTGCGTCAGAATGACATCAGACCTCCAGTAACACTGGAAGGGAGCCGGCAGTGAAGAACGCCTTTGAGTTTCTGAGGAGAAGCTATTTCCCACCTTGAACTCTGTTCCTGTCCTTTCAGAATTCACACACACAAGACTCAAAAATATATGAAACCTTCTTAGGAAGTTACTGAGCAGTGTGCTCCAGCCAAACAAAGTGAAAAGGAAAGAGGAAGGTGTGAAATCTGGAACAGAGGACCCGACACAGGCGAGGGAGGCAGAAAAGCCTAGGGCACTGCTTTGCAGCAGGTCTGAGGAGCAGTCTAGACGGGAACAGAAAGACCGTGAGCTCTGGGGGACAGGAAAACAACAGCACCGCTGGCTTTGAGCAATGGAACCCATTACTGGGAGGCGTGTAGGAGCGACGTTAGAACAACTGGGAAAAATTAATAATGCAAAGATAGACAAGGAGGCAAACGAAAAATAAAAGTAATAATTAACCCTAGGAAAATGAAGCGTTAGACAAGAATGGTGGTGTGGTTATGGTCGGCTTCTTGGGTCAGCAGTGAATAATATTTGCTTTGGCATAATAAGTAAATCCTGACCATTTATTTTATCAAAAGTTATTACAAGTCTATGTTGGATGACAAGAGGCAAAGGGGACAGTAGGAATAGGATAGTGAAGTCTACATCTACTCCGGACAGTTAACAGATGTCTAAAGTTGACCACATTTGATAAAAAAGGAAATAAACACATTGCCATGTTCTTTAGGAAATAGTAAATAGGAAGAGAAATGTCTAAAACTGTAGAAAATGACAGCAAGAATGGGGATGGAGAGGGGTTACGCGTGGGGCTGCTTTTTCTTATAATGAGCCTTTTAGTATTACAAGTAGCTTTGATGAAGAGTTCGATTTAAGAGTGAATAGCACTTAAAATTAAACAGAATCTGAATCGGTTCTTGGCCTGTTGGCTAAGATCAAGTGTAAATAGAATCTAAGAATAACTTAGATACAATTAAAATGAAAACATTCATATAACCAAGTGGAATTGTCTGGGATCGTTCACGTACGAAGATGCTCGGGGGTTAGCACACAATGACTTAAGACATAAAATGGGGGTAGTGCTGCCCACACGAGGCTGAAAGAATGCCCGTGATGAGCCGCCCTGTCGCCCTCTGTGCCGGGAAGCCACAGTCTCACCCCCGGCCTCGCTCTGGCAGTTTCTGCCTCTCTCACACTTCCGGCCGGAGCCCCCTGCACCATCTCCTCACCTCCCAACCCACATCGACCTGTGCTGGGGCCAGAAAAACATTCCTCAAGTATAACGCCTACTGTGTCACTCCTCTGGTCAACAACCTGAATGGCTCCCTAGAGCTAATCAAGTCCCATTCTTCAGCCTGGCCTTCCCATGGCCTCTCCAAGTCTATACCTCGCCCACCTCTGCGGAAATGCCACTGTGCCCGGGTCAATTTAGACTTATTCATCCTGGGGAGAAGGAGTGGGGACAAGGAACACTGAGGAATGCTCGCTTTTAGCTTATGCTTTTCTGTCTTGTTTCCGTTATTTTTAAAAAGCAGGTTTTAACCTTTGTGATTTAAAAAAACAAAACAAAAACCCTAAGCATAACTAAATAACCCGACAAATTTAACAGGGGAAAACATGGTATCCACGATCAATAAAAGCGTTACTTGCCAGAACTTCAATCTTGAAGTCATCCATCACGTATTTCCAGTACGGCGAGGACTTGATACTGAAGGGGTCAAAGGTCAAGTTTTCCATGGGGGTGACCAGGCTGTCCACCCTGCACAGGACATCGTCGATGCGCTTGGGATCCCCTGTCACTGCCTTTAGTTCTGGACCAAATATGTTATAAAATTCCTCCATCACCTGTCCAATCAAACAAAATGTGAGGAGGTCACTTTCGGTTTCACACTGAATGCTCTCACTATGCATGGGCTGCACACCTGGATTTGTCTAAAGACAAGAATCGCGTCACCTCGGCAACCTCTTCCCAGTCCAAGCCCCGCGGTACTGAGCCCACTGCATGCAGGACCAGAGCCAGACACCTGGACGCACTAAAGAGCCTGACCGTTCAGACCCTCCCTGCCTCCCCTCCCTCTTCCCATGCTCCTGGCCCTGGCCCCCTCGCAGCCTCTCGGCCCTCTGCACGTGCTCCCACCAGCCGCAAAATGGGAACCTGCTGGGTTTCTGCCTTGGTTTGGCCAAGAATCTTGCCAAGACTTTAATCCTAGGCACCAAGTTCTACATGAATTCTTGGGAATGCTCATTCTTGGGAAGAGTGAATTCCCGAGCATTGTTTTTTGGACATAGTGTGGTCCCAAAAGCAAAACAAGGACTCCTTTTTTTAAGACATATTGTTTTAAAAGAAGCTTGATAGCAAGGGTTGGGATGGGGAGGAGGCCCACTGGACTTTGAGAGCCCCTGGCTCTCTGTGAGCTGGTGGAGGGGAGGCAGGGAGGAACGAGGTGGCTCTCCACACTATCAGGATCCTTAGACTGGCCTCTCTCCCTCCTCCCCCATGATCTCGCAACAGTTCACAGGCCAAGCAATTTCCTAAAAAAATGGGTATAAATTAATTTTTTTTTTCTTTATTGATTTGAGAGAGAGAAGAAAGGAGAGGGAGAGATGGAAATATTGATGAGAGAGAACATTAGCCGGCCTCCTCCTGCTTGCCCCCCACTGGGGATCGGGCCCACAACCTGGGCATGTGCCCTCACCGGGAATTGAACCGGCGACCTCTTGGTGCGTGGGTCAACACTCAAACTACTCAGCCACACCAGCCGGGCAGGTATAAATGTTTTTTAAAAAAAGCCCTGGCTAGTTTGGCTCAGTGGTTAGAGTGTCAGCCCACAGACCAAAGAGTCGCAGGTTCGATTCCAGTCAAGGGCACGTACCTCAGTTGCAATTCATCCCCAGCCCTGGTCAGATCGTGTAGGAGGCAACCGGTCAATGTGTCTCTCTCACATCAATGTTTCTCTCTCTCCCTCTCCCTCTCCCTTCCACCCTCCCACTCTATCTGATGATAAATGTAAAAATAGCCCAGCCATTGTGGCTCAGTGGTTGAGCATCAACCCATGCACCAAGAGGTCGCTGGTTCAATTCCTGGTCAGGGCACATGACAAATCCCCAGTGTGGGGTGTGCAGGAGGCGGCCAACTGATATTCTCTCTCATCGATGTTTCTCTCTCTACCTCTCCCTTCCTATCTAAAATAAATAAATTTAAAAATTAAAAAAATAATAATAAATGTAAAAATATCCTCAGGTGAGGATTAAAAAAAAACTCACATAAAATGTAATTTAAAATAAAAAAGAAAGCCAAATTGCTTCCACTGGGCAACGCTAGCCGCCTTCACGTGACGGAAGGAAACATGCTCCAGCCCTGGCGGACGTGGCTCAGTGGCTGAAGCGTCGGCCCGCAGACAGCGTCTCAGGTTCATTTCTGGTCAAGGGCATGTACCTCGGTGGCAGTTCGGTCCCCGACCCTGATCTGGGCCATGTGGGAGGCAGCCAGTCAATGTGTCTCTGTAACAGCAGTGTCCCCTCCACCCCCACCCCTCTGGAGATAAAAGGGAGAAAGTCCTCGGGTGAGGATGTAAAGTAAAGAGAAGACGTGCTGCAGCTTCCCTACCTGCAAAATGTCGTAGAGATCCTGGCAGATGGTGGCCATGTAATCCGTCCTCTCAAACAACCGTTTTCGGTCAAACTCCCACCGGGCTTCCCTTCCCGAAGCCTCGATCTTGGCCCTGGTGTCAAAATAGCACTTTTTCCATGTGTTGAGGGTGTTCTTGGCCTCCGAGATTTTGCTCTGTGCACTTGCTCGGTTCTCTCTGTGATCAGAGATCCGGACATGAGCGGGCGGGCAGAGATGCAGGGGGTCTGAGCCAAAGTCCCCGGGGGGCAGGTTTCTATGGGGAGCATTTGAACCGAGGGCAGAGCCTCCTGACGTCACGGCCGCTCCTGGAGAAGCTCGCCGGGAGAGCCGCTGCTGGCAGTTTGCACGGGTGCGACAGGAAGCCCGGCGCCGCCCAGGCTGATGTTCGCAGCAGCTGCCCAGCAGTGTGCAGAGCGGAGGCTCGCCCAGTGAGCTCTGCCTGAGCTGGACGGGGGACAGGTGGCCTCGCTGACAGGCCAGAAGTCGGCAGTAGGGGCTGCAACGCCGGAGCAAAGGGATAATTCCAAGACTTGGGCACCTTATGTCACCTGCATAGGTTGTTTTTGTAAGAAAGTGAAAAATGATCTGTGTCCCCCTTAACATTTGATCGTCAGAGGCTGTGCCACCTGCAGGGTCCTGGGGTCTGGAGCTGAGGATTTCTCACCCTGTGCCTTGGTCTCTCTAAGGATAATTAAGGAAAAAGGTCCTAGTAAAATAAAATGACCTACATATCCATGCAATGGAGCATTACTCAGCCATGAAAAGGAACGGAGCGCTGACATGCTATGGCATGGAGGACCCTTGGAAACATGATGCTGAGTAGAGAAGCCAGACACGAAACATTCCTGAGGAAACACAGCGTCACTACTTCTTACTTGAACAAGGTCCGCAGGTTCACCACTCTGCAGACTCTCTCAGCAAGCTCCCAGGCAATCCGCTCCATGAGGGGGATCATCCTCTCGTCTCTGTTATAGTGGCGGGAGATGATCCACACCATCCTCAGCGCGCTCATCATGGAGGGGATGGTCTCCAAGACCACGTGAAAGCTCGATCCGTGCGTTATGTTCTGACCGGAGACACGTGCGAGAGAGAGAGCAGAGCACCCTTAGCCTTGGGGTCAAAGAGATGAATGGAGCAATAGTGTGCAGGAAGTTTCACTCTTCTTACACCCCAAAAATGCACTCATGATGGGAGACAGTGTTGAACAAACAAAAGAAGTTTAAGATAGGTCTGTGTGGACTGCCATGGAAAGACAGATTTGTAATTAAAGCAAATAAAGCAATCTGTAGAGCCCTGGCTGGTTTGGCTCAGTGGCTGGAACATCGGCCCGCGGACCAGAGAGATCTGGGTTCAGTTCCCACTAAGGACATGTGTGTGATGAAGAGCACACAGCATTGTGTGTGCATTTAATGCCACTCAACTACGTACTTACAAGTGGTTAAAATAATGAATATTGTTTTACATCTCTTTTATGACAACCTTTAAAATGCTGAATGTTAAAAAAAGGAAATTAAACCTGTGTGAGATCTAACATGCAGAGGCGACTTCCACATGCAGT
The DNA here is from genome assembly GCF_014108415.1 of Molossus molossus. Lineage (NCBI taxonomy): Eukaryota > Metazoa > Chordata > Mammalia > Chiroptera > Molossidae > Molossus > Molossus molossus. Next base: position 35,877,209 of record NW_023425358.1, on the reverse strand, counting down.
ACCTTGAAATGACGCTCCACGGTGGAAAGAAACCGCACGTTGTCCGAGGCCTCCATGTGCAGCTTGAACAGCTCGGTTAAGACCGGCTGCAGGTTCGCCACGAGCAGAGAATCTGACTCCCTGATCACATCCAAGACCTTTCTGACGACGGGAAGCTTTGTCTGTTCGTGGAGTGCACTGAGGGTGGCGTTTCTTTCCCTCCAGAATTCAATTTCAGCCAGAGGACCGTTACCCTGAGAGGTGACATGACCGCACCAACAACTGTCAGCATCAATGCGGAGTGGACACTTGGGGCTGTTTCTCCAGCGTCCATCTTCTGGTCTCAAAGGTGCCAGGGGCTAATCTGCACAAAAACTTCGGGGGTGGGCAGCTGACCCAGGACGGTCTAATCAGAGAGCGTCTCGGACCTCAGCTAGGAGCGCTAGACAACGCCACTTCGTCTCTCTCTCTGGACAATATGGGGATGTGGGGCAGACACTGCTGCAAGTCGCTGCCATGAAGGAAACCAGCCCAAGGAGGAAGCCCCCTCAGGGAGGAGGGCGGACCTGAGAGATTCACGGAGAAGCACAGCCAGAGCCGTGATCAAACTGTACCTGAAACCAGCCTCTGAGCTTTCCCGGTATGTAAGCCCACAAATGCTTTTCTTATCTGAGCCAGCTGCGCTCCTGCGCTGGGTTCCGTGCTGGGAGCCCGAGCATCCTGACTGACGCACAGTGTTACCCTCGTCAGCCCAGGACGCACCCTGGCAGCACACCACCAGCACAGAGCCCAAGAACGATGGCTTGGATACATCTACCTCAGTCTTTAAGGAGGTCACAAAACAGTCAGAAAAGCAGCTCGCCCTGGCCCTGGCCGGTTTGGCTCAGTGGTTAGAGCGTCGGCCCGTGGCCGGGAGAGTCCCAGATTCGGTTCCCGCTAAGGGCATGCACCTCGGTTGCAGTTTGTCCCCAGCCCTGGTTGGGGTCATGTGGGGGCAGCCACTCGATAAGTCTCTCTCACATCGATGTTTCTCTCTCTCTTCCTCCCTCTCTCTCTCCCACTCTATCTGAAGATAAATGCAAAAATGTCCTCGGGTGAGGATTAAAAAAAAAAAAGGAAGAAGTAGCTAGCCCTGGCCGATTTGGCTCAGCAGTTAGTGTGTCGGCCTGTGGACCAAAGGGTCTGAGGTTCGATTCCTGGTCAAGGGCACGTGCCCAGGTTGCAGGTTCAATCCCCAGCTCCAGTTGGGGTCTTTCAGGAGGCAACCAATCGCTGTGTCTCTCTCACATTGATGTTTCCTTCCTTTCCACTCTGTCGAGAAAGCAACAGAAAAATATCCTCAAGTAAGAACTAACAACAAAGAAGAAGAAAAGAAGCTAGACCACACGGACCCAGACTCATGGCTCCTTCTCAGGGAAGCAAGTGTGACTGTATCAGGGATCTTCGAAAGCACTGCACCAGTTACCTGAGGCGTCTTTTTCAGCTGGCCCTCAACAGCCACGGTTATCTGATTCAACCAGTTGATCACACATTGCTCCAAGATCTCAACGGTTTCCGGGTCAGCTGCCAGGACAGACACCTCTCCCTCCACGCTGATGCTCGGCATTTCTAACTTAATCTCACCTAGGAGAATAAAAGAGCTCTTACTTTGGGAAAAATGATTACCGGCAATAATGTCCAAGTTAATTTGCTGGCTCTTCTATCCACAATCAGAATGATAAGGTCTGATAAATGATACATCCCCTGTCCCAATCTGTCTACATTTCATCCTCTTTCATTAGACTGTAACTAAAACATTTTAGAGAATTAGGTCACTGTCCCAGTATTAAGCTCGATCAAAATGATTTAGTTATTTACAATGTTCCTAGCCTGGCCGGTGTGGCTCAGTGGTTGAGCGTGACCCACGCAGCATGAGGTCATGCTTGTTTGATTCCCAGTCAGGGCACATGCCCAGGCTGTGGGCCCGATCCCCAGTGGGGGGCATGCAGGAGGCGGCCAATTGATGTTTCTATCTCACATCAATGTTTCTCTCTGTCTCCCTTCCTCTCTAAAATCAATAAAGAAAAATATGTTTTTTAAATGTTCCTGAATTTACAACCTAATAATTTTCATTTAAAAATTGAACAACCGCCCTGGCCAGTTTGACTCAGCAGTTAGAGCATCAGCCCGCAGACTGGAGAGTCCCAGGTTCGGTTTCCACTACGGGCACGTACCTCAGTTGCAGTTTGTCCCTGACCTTGGTTGGGGTCGTGTGGGTGGCAACCATTCGATGTGTCCCTTTCATGTCGATGGTTCTCTCTCTCTCTCTCCCCCTCCTACTCTATCTGAACAAAATATGGAAAAATGTCCTCGGGTAAGGATTAAAAAAAAATTAAAAATGTAGTCACTAACATAAAACCCAACCCAAGACTGGGAAGATAAAAGTTGATGAACTCTTCAGGAACATGGAATACAATGACAAAGAGATAGAGAATACATGGGGGGGAGCAGGAAAAAAAGATTCATCCAACAGTAACGTTAGCAAGAGAACAGAGACAAGTAATGAAGGAAATAACAAGAACCATTTTCAGACTGAAAGGCTAGGTCTTCAGATTGAAAATACAGAACATTTAGCAAAACGAACCACCCACAAACCATGATCGTGACACGTCAGCACGAGGAATAGAGCAATAACCCTGAACGTTTACATAAAGAAAAGGGGTAAGAAAACATTCTCGAGCATTTCCTTCCAGTATTTTACCTAAAACACAAAAAGATATTCTCTTGTCTACTTTTAACATCAAAATCAAGACACGAGATCACGTAAGAGTGTAAGAAACCATGCTCACATCTCTGCTGCTCACAGCAATGCCAGGGCTGAGGAAAGGGCTGCACAGACATGAAGTCGTACAAGACCACAGATCTCACGGGAGAAACTGCACTTCCGGGGAAAAGAACCTCTAACATGGGAGCCTGAGAAACCATCTCCATAGCTGTTACGAAAAGTTTGGATCTCTACACGGGTTTCTAGTCTTCTCGTTTCCAACAGAGAAAATCCCTAGAGTGGGGTGTGCTCAACCTTACTGTAAAGGGGGAAGAGGTTCACTGCCCTAGAACAGCGATGCCTCCGCACGGGCCCTAACTGCCCTTGCCAGTACATGCGCGCTGGCTTCCCAGCCCTGCACTCGGCAGAACTCACGCTCCTCCTGAGCCAGCCCCCGACCTCCTGTTCTCCATTCACCGCACCCTTTCCCCACCCGGTGAGGTGCAGAGCAGCTCCATCCAACTGACAGCCACACTGTATAGGGCCCTGGGTTGTGGACAGACACAAAGATAACAAAGACCCAGGACCCAGCCCTCGACCCCTTCTCTTTCATGGAAACCCCACTCCATCCCATCTCCCTTCATTTGTTCAGGCCATTCTCTCTGCCTGAAATGCACTTGCTCCCCCACTCCTACTAAAGCCTTGTTCATCCTGTCAGATGAGGTCAAATGCCACCTGCTTCAGGAAGTCTCCTTTGATTTCCTGCCACTTCTCCGCCTTGGTCACCCTCTTCCAAACCCTTTAGACCCTGACATCTTTCTCAAGCTCCTTATTCTGCCATAGTTCTTCGGGCACTGGACTGTAAGACCCTTGAGGACAAGGATTCGTCATTCCTCTCTTTTTTGTTGTTTTTAATCCTCACCCGAGGACATTTTTCCATATTTTATTCAGATAGAGTGAGAGGGAGAGAGAGAGAGAGAGAGAGAGAGAGAAACATCGACGTGAAAGGGACACATCGAGTGCTGCCACCCGCACGACCCAACCAGGGCCGGGGACAAACTGCAACTGAGGTACGTGCCCTTAGCGGGAACCGAACCCGGGTCTCTCCGGACCGCAGGCCGACGCTCTAACCGCTGAGCCAAACCGGCCAGGGCTCGTCATTCCTCTTTGTATCTGTTTATAATAACCAGTTCTGTCTTTCATATCTTGAGCAGGTAAACAAGAATCATCAGTTAAAAGAAAAAAGCTCAACTGCCTTCTCAAAGTAAATTCATCATGCTTAACGGAAGAGGAGAAAAACCAAAGCTTACCTTCAAGTTGCTGCATTGTTCTTTGAATATTATTTGCAAATTTCTGGACGTTCATTAAAAATTCATCTCGTATTAACTGAGAGCCGTGATATTCCACGGCTTCTCCGGGCACATTAGGCAGGTCCATTTCACTCTCATGGGAGTCAGAGACTTCTCCAGGTGTGAACCCCATGCTGGATTCCTTGTGCTGATTGAAGGACAAAGCTGGCAAGAAGACCTGAAATGCAAATTTATGAAACAGATCATCACACTGTCCTGTTCAAGGATTCATGCTCTTAAATTGCCTCTGGCTTTGAATATTCTAGTCAAGGGCACCACTGTAACGACAGAGCCCATGACAGTGCCTGGACCTGGGCTGCCGACTGCCTGCTTGTGAAAAAATGAATCAGATGGCCTTAATCTTAAAAACATTGAGATTTCCTCCTTTGCCCACACTTACCTGACATATAATATCTTTCAGACAATGAAGCACTTTCGCATTTATAACCCCATACTCCAGCGTCTCGGGCATGATCTCCATGGCTTCCTTCATGTAGCTGGCTTCAGGGATCGCCTCTACAGGGAACAGAGCCGCCGGGGAGATGAGTGGGTAAGTGGTGAACAGTCAACGTTCCCAAGTACACGGGAATCAGCTCCCTCCTCCCGAGTAGCTACGAAGGAATGTTCCAGCCACAGACTCAGAACACACACTAACTTCTTTTTATTTATTTATTTATTGTTTTGTTTAATCTTCACCTGAGGACATTGTTCCACTTTTGTTCTGATAGAGTGGGAGAAAGAGAGAGAGAGAAACATCAACGTAAAAAGGACACATCGAGTGGCTGTCTCCCACACAACCTCAACCAGGGCCGGAGACAAATTGCAACCGAGGTACATGCCTTTGACCAGAATCAAACCTGAGACTCATTGGCCCGTGGACTGACGCTCTGCCACTGAGCCAAATCAGCCAGGGCCTAACACATTTTTTTATATCCAATGCTTCTTTACTTCAATCTGTTTTAAAGGGAAACCGCAAAAGAACCCAGTATGGAAAAGAAAGACAGCTTGCCATCAATGAAAGACAGCTGTACAGAAGCCACAAATGAGAACGAACAGAAATGAAGTCAGGGCAGACGCACTGGTGCCCGCCCAAGCAAGGCCTGCGTGGTGAGCCACACGCCACGCAGGAGGGCGCCGAGCTGAGGCCAGCTCCTCGGGCCACCCAACTGGACGGCGCTCAGGACGCAGCAGGCTACTCAGAGGTGAGCCTCCGCACGGCGCCCTTCTCCCTGCGTGCCCGCCCACTCGGGGAGAGCCAAATACAGAAGCTCAGGGCTTAGCTGTGAGGTCCTGACCCAAAGTGCCATCAAAGTTTGAAAAAGGAAAAATAAAAGAAACATGAGTTGTTCTAAAATGTAGGGTGAGGACCTAGCCGGTTTGGCTCAGAGGTTAGAGTGTCGGTCTAGAAACTGAAGAGTCTCAGGTTCGATCCTAGCCAAGGGCACGTACCTCAGTTGTGGTTCATCCCCAGCCCTGGTCGGGGTCGTGCAGGAGGCAACTAGTTGATGTGTCCCTCTCATGTCACTGTTTCTCTCTCTCTCTCTTCCTCTCTCCCACTCTATCAGAAGATAAATAGAAAAATATCCTTGGGTGAGGATTTTTTTTAAAATTAATTTAAAAAAATAAAATAAAATCTAGGGTGAGTCCTCAAATGCAGCGAAGCACAGCCTCGCAGGCTGCGAGGTGGGGGCAACGGCAGAAGGACCCAGGGAAACGCAGCCAGAGTGAGGTCGGCCTGAATGGACAGAGCACGAGGAGGAGCCAGGTCAGGAGATCAGAGAGCAACAAGCACTGGGGCGTCTAAAAAACCCCACTGTGCCCAGGGTGGCCGAGCGCGGAGGGAATGCACAGTGGGCACATCTGGCCTGAGGTTGCTCTGTAGGACGGACAAGGCCTCTGCGCAGCTCCTCTGTTTTAAGTCTCTCAGCCACGCAGAGAAAGCCTACCAAAGCTCACCTTATAACTCAGGGTCAAGCCATTTTGAATCTGTACCTAAGAGTTATAAATAGAACTAAGACTAGATTAATTTCTCATTATTCCTGGTAGTTCTGTATGTGCCGTGAACACTGAACCAGCAAATACTGAGCCATTGTTCCCGGAGAAATGCGGGTTAGGTCCTGGGAGCCTCGGGTCACAGCATTCTCATCACCACCAGTGCATAACGTTGCCGTGTGCATGTTTCAGTTTAAAGACACCTCATTTAATACCTGTTACCGAATCATTAACACTGACCTCACAGCCAACAGCACTATCGCTCACAACTTAAGGAAGCTTATCGAACACACACACACACATTTTTCCTCTCAGGCACATCCCCGCTTTCCTGCACTGAGGAACACTAGACCGCACATGAGAACCATGCTTGGGAGCCATTCAAACAGTGAAATCGCCAACAAAAAGCAGAAAAATGTGGAAACTGTGCCCTAACAGATCACAATAAGGACACCTGTTTACAGTAGGAACTGAAACAAGAAGGCAGAGTGTCACCTTGTTCCACTCCAGCTGGGAACATGCACATTGGGAGACTCAAATGTCTCCCCTTCTGCACACGTCCTTGAATACAAAAAAATTTGAGTAGGTAAATCTGCAAATACAGAATCCATGAAAAATGAGAACTGACTATACTGATAAAAAGTCATTCTCATGAAAATGTAAACGTTTAGACTCTCACACGTACACACCGGCATGTGCACCCACACCCACACTCGCGCACACACACACTGGAAATATACCTTTTGTATTTCTCAGGAAAAACACCACATTCTGGTCCAGAAACTCCTCAGGAACAGGAGTACAAAGCACGTGGAGATACGTCTTTTCCACAATGTGCTTAACAATTTTCTGAAACATGGGAAACAAGTCTGTTACACTGAGATACAGCCATTCACCCAAACAACCTGATGTCCCAGCACACCCGAGCCGTCCACGCGCTGCCGTGCTCTGCTCTCACTCCTGACAACACAGACACAGCTGCGCAGCAGGCGCCAGCGGGTCACACGTGAGCTGAAATGCACCCAGACTCCTCTATTAACTTCCCAAAGCAGCCACACTTCAACAAACTGACCTCAGAGAGCTTTTCTAGGCTACAGATTGCAACAAAGCAGGCCTGAATTCAGCTTTGGGGGCGGGGCATATTCATAAAGCAGTTCAGTGTAATTTCATTTAGCACAGGTCAGGCTAAATGCTTACACCTTAGCTTTAAGCTCCATCCCTGGGATCTGTACAAGAAAGGGCTAACTCAGCAGGCCTGAGTTGTCCAAACCCTGCTCATTCCAAAGTTTTTCCATCTTGCCCTTACCCAGCCCCTGGGTGATGATAACCTCTAATCTTTTGGAATATCCTGCCCGCTCTGAGTGTCTTTGTATACCTGGGGACTTGCATCTGTCATGCTGGGTAGTTTATACTAACAGTAATTTTTGGTGAGTGCCTGGGGCTGTGGGTCACACTGTTATCAGTTTGACCTCTGAGGGTGCTGGAGACTGAGTAACTAAGGTAAGAAACCTGGGCACTTCATGCCTATGTGACTGACCCACAATAAAAACCCTGGACACCACAGCTCAGGTGAGCTTCCCTGATTTGCAACACTTCGTACATGCCGTCATATATAAGGAGAATTAGCTCTGTCTGTGACCTCACCCCACTGGGTAAGGCCAATGGGAAGCTCATGCCTGTTTTCTGCTGGACTCTGCCCTCTCTGCCTTCTGCCTTGTTGATTCTAATCTGCATACTTTCACTTAAATAAACTATAACCATGGCTACAAAAGCTCTTCTGGGTTCTGGGAGTCATTGTAGGGAACCATTCAATCTGAAAATGGGCTCCCAACACAGAAGTCTATCATCTCCATTCCAACATGGTGTGTCCCTCAGATGACCTGTGTCGGTTACCCAGCGCAGCAGAAGGCACGGAATTCCCATTACCCTCCAAGGAGAAGAAATCCACGCGTACCTTGCGGGGCAAGTCTTCTAAATCTTTGTCCATGTCTTCACTCTCTGTGCCCGTTAGGGGCTGCTGTGCCAAACTGGTTTTCATCTGCAAACTCCTAGCTGCAAAACATTCTTCAGTGAGCCAGATGGAGTCATCAGGAAACGGGGCCCCCTCCCGACAAGGACAAACATGCATTTTGTACAACAGCATATTTCATCCAAGAGACCTGAATGGTATCAAAAAGCGATACTTATGTCTTTACGAATGGGTCCTTCTGTAGCCCTGACTTACGTTATAATCAGGAGAGTTGCCCTGCATTTTTGACGAGTCCTCCATCAGAAATTTCCCATGGGTGCACATGTGCATGTGTGTCTGCTACTACAGCAGCAGTGTCCAATCGGTGACTTCCCAGAGCTTTACTTTAAAAAAGGAGTTTTAGCCCTAGCCGGTTTGGCTCAGCGGTTAGAGCGTCGGCCTGCGGTCCAGAGAGACCCGGGTTTGGTTCCTGCTAAGGGCACGTACTTCGGTTGCAGTTTGTCCCCGGCCCTGGTTGGTCGTGCGGGTGGCAGCCACTCGATGTGTCCCTTCACGTCGATGTTTCTCACTCTCTCTCCCTTCCTCTCTCTCCCTCCCACTCTATCTGTACAAAAAACGGAAAAATATCCTCGGGTGAGGATAAAAAAATAAATTAAAAAAAAGGAGTTTTAGCCCTGGCCAGTTTGGCTCAGCGGTTAGAGCGTCGGCCTGTGGTCCAGAGAGACCCGGGTTCGGTTCCCGCTAAGGGCGCGTATCTCAGTTGCAGTTTGTCTCCGGCCCTGGTTGGGTCGTGCGGGTGGCAGCCACTCGATGTGTCCCTTTCACGTCGATGTTTCTTTCTCTCTCTCTCTCTTCCTCTCCCTCCCTCCCACTCTATCTGAACAAAAAATGAAAAAAATGTCCTTGGATGAGGATATAAATAAATAAATAAGTAAGTAAAGAGTTTTAACCCGGCCGGTGTGGCTCAGTGGTTGAGCATCGACCCTGCACCAAGAGGTCGCCAGTTTGATTCCGGGTCAGGGCACATGCCCAGGTTGTGCGCCTGATCCCCAGTGCGGGGCGTGCAGGAGGCGGCCCATCGATGTTCTCTCTCATCAGTGTTTCTATCTCTCTCTCCCTCTCTCTCTAAAATCAATGAAGATTTTTTTTTTAATAAATAAAATAAGGAGTTTTTCCATCAGGGCGAGAAGCACAGCCAGCATGTTAGCAGCGTTTGCTCCTGTTTCCCGATGCAGCTGCGGTTCTGGGACGCCTTGGCGGTCCCTTGCCACGGCAGGGCCGGGACGCTAAGTGCGCCCATGGACCCCCAGCATGTCCCCTCTGCGCGGCCGCCACCCGGGGCTCATACGGGTAAAGGCAGAAACGACGGGTCTGGGCGGGGATCCCCTCGGTGCTGCCCGCGGAGCCCCCCCTAAGGCCACACCTGACACCTTGTCCACCGACTCGACCTTCTGAGACTCGGCCTCTTCTTCCTGCTCTTCCTCCTGGGACGAGGCCGGAAACTCGGCGTCTTCGCAGCCACATAAACGGAGAGAGAAGAAGGAAGCGTAAGTAGGTCGCTGGGTGAGACACCTGGCATCGCGGCTCTGGAGCTGGAGGAGGACAGGCGGTGGCGGGAGCGCCGCACGCGCGAGAGTGCCTGGGGCGGAAGTGACCCCGCTGACCCGGAAGTCGGCCCCCGCAGTAGGTGGTCCCTCCTCCTCCCTTGCCTTTGGAGTAGAAGGTTCCGCCCACCGTCCCCCCCGCGTGCGGCGTTTGCAAGGATGCAGCCTGAGAGCCTCGTGTTGTTGAGACCACGTGGATGGTGACCTGGTGACCTGGTGACCTGGTGACCGTGACGGAGCCCAGCAGGGGCAGATGTCCTCCTTGTGCCCAAAACAAGCGTCAGAGGGAAGCCCCCTTGCTTATTGCACCTGCCAGGCACCTAGCCATATGCCCTCCTCTGCCGTCTCTTCCAGCTTCGATGGGCGCGGGCCTATACCCACCCGGTCACACGGAAATATTCCAGATCCCGGAGACGGCCTTGTGCAAATTCTCCGGGAGATGAGGGACACCAGAATGATCACAGTGACAACCAGCCCAGAGAAATGTAAGTGACCAACACACTAAAAATAAAAAGAAGAGTCCAGCAGGTGTGGCTCAGTGGCTGAGCGTCGACCCTGCACCACGAGGTCGCTGGTTCAATTCCCGGTCAGGGCACATGCCCAGGTTGTGGGCCTGATCCCCGGTGGGGGCATGCAGGAGGCGGTCAGTCGATGTTCTCATCTCCCTCTCTCTCGCTCCCTTACTCTCTCTCTCCCTTACTCTCTCTCTCTAAAATCAATAAAGGGAAAAGATTTTTTTACAAAAAAGAGGCTCGGCTCCACTCATGATGGAAGAGTGTGAATTAGAATAAGGAGGTGCATCTGCCTTTCCTCTATGGAAAAAAATACAGAGACTGAAAACATCAGATGCCGGCCAGGCTTCTGGTGAATAGGTGGCCCCTCAGCCTCCCGTGTGGACCGGCAGGGCCTTTCTGCAGAGCAGTTGCATCGGTCCGTCCAGAACTGTGAGCGTGTGCACTAAGCCAGCAGTCCTGCCTTTATGCATCTACCCTTCGGAGATAAAGGGTATGTATGTGTGTATATATAGAATGATCTTATTTACTGGTTTAGGAATTTTCTATGCATCTATATGCACACTTACATACACATTTCGATTATTGTACACATCATTATACTGAGATAGAAAGGAAGACTGATTTGGAAAAGATCTGGCAAGATACACATCAAGTTAACAACAGTGGTTACCTAGAGGAATGGGAATAGGGCTTAGAAGATAAGAGAAGAGGTGCTTTTTTACTTTATATAATTCTGTGAGGTGAATTTTTTAAGAAAACATCTTCCAGCCCTGGCCGGTTTGGCTCAGCGGTTGGAGCGTCGGCCTGCGGACCAAAGAGTCCCGGGTTCGGTTCCTGCTAGGGGCATGTACCAAATATATATATATATTAAAGAAAAGAAAACATCTTTCAGTAATACCTGTGGGGTTTTTTTTTAAAGATGTAAGTGAGTTATTAAATGATAGGTACAGGATGATTCCACTTTGTTATTTCAAGAAACAATATATGTTTACCTATTAGAACAGCATCTTGGGTTCGCCGCTGCCAATGAAGACATCCCTCTCTCCTCACCACCACCCTCATATCATTTTTAACTGGGAGCAGAGAGAAGTCTTGACGGGGGGAGGGGCAGAAGTAGAAAAGAGGGATGCACTGGCCCCTCTCCACGTCTTTTGCTCACACCAGAACCCCCCATAAAGAATCTAATAAAACTGTCCAAGGGTCTTTGTGAGCCTGTAGGTTACAAAAGCAGAGGATGAGTGACAAGGAGAGACAGGGAGCTAGGGAGGAGGTCCTTTCTCCCCTCCTCTGTCCAGAACCCAACATCCAATATCATTGTGGTGCCTCTGGGATCGGCAGTTTTGAGTTTCCAGGGACAGCATCCTCAAGAGGGAATACACTGGCATTCTCAGGACATGGTGACGATGGAGATGAACCAGAAAAGGAGGGAAGGACAGGGGAGGGTCAGAGGCAGCCCAGAAACAGATCACCGCCCAAGGGAGGTTTCCAGGCACCCCTTGGAGGGTCCAGGAATTTACCAGGGGGCCTCTCTGGAGTGAGACTGTAATCTGCTTCCACATAGGAGGGGGACATCCAGCCAGAAAACCCTCGGCTAAATGTGTGAGCATACACAGCACAACAAAACAGCCACCAGACAGTTAACAGGAGCCCTCAGAAGTCACAGGTAGTCCAAGTCCAGTCCATTTCTTAGGGCCTTGGTGTGTGTGTGTGTGTGTGTGTGTGTGTGTATGTGCATATATATATGTGTATAGATATAGATATAGATGTATATTTAAGTGTACAAAACCAGGATTGCTGAAATTTGGTCCATGTTAAATAGTCAATCCTGTTAGAGTATCTTTGTATCCATATTTTCACTTGATGATAATGAGAAAGTCTCAATTCAAGGTCCTGCTATAACGTAACATCCAGGTCCATAGGTGTGCCTGGGGAGAAAGTAATAAAAGACTGGGAGAATAGATTCCACAGTGTTGGGTGGTCACCTCTCTGGGTACCACTAGCAAATTGTTGTGGTTGTGGATTTTCCTACAATGAAGATAATACGTGTATTATTTTGTGCAAACAACATATATTTAAAATAAATGCCTGGTACCTTTAAAACAAAACAAAAGGCCTGCCTGGCACCACCACCCCAGCCTGTGAACGGCCCTGTAGGGATCCAGAAGCCTCAAGTCTGTGAAGTCCCCAGACAAGCACAGGAGGCGCTGAGTGACCACAGGTCACCGATCTGCTCACTGACACCCACGCAGATGTGGGCGCTCCGGCTGGGAGAGGACTCGCTTGTTCCTCAGTGTCCTTCCCTGACACGCACCTGTCCGAGCACCCCCTGCATGCTGTCCTGTTTCCTTCTCTAGCCTGATGCTGGTGCCCACCCCCAGGACCTCTCTGTGTCCCTGGGCTTGACACAGGCACCCCGTCACTGTCATTTTTATTTGAAATTTGTGAGCCACAGACATTTAAAATCCACTGTAATTTTTACAACCGCGTTTGGGCGTTGCTCGCAGCGGCCTGTCCGGAGCCTGGGAAGACAGAGGGACTGTGCAGACCCTGCGCCCTCAGGAGAGGGAGGTGGAGTCGCTCCCAGCACCCAGCCAGCTGCTCTCCCCTCTCTGGCCTGTCACTGGGCAGTGGCCCCTGCTCTTGGATCCTGACTGCCCGTGTGACCTGCGGGTGAGTCATTGAAGCCCCCCTGTGCCACAGCTTGCGCCTCTGGAAATGGGGTGACCCTGAGCGTGTGGAACGGTAGCTGGTGCAGAGAGAGCACGCACTAAGAGGCGTTTGCGGGACTACCGGCTGCAGGGCGGCCTTGCACGGGCTGCGAGGGGGGAGGCCGGGCGGGGCAGCTGCCGGGGGCAGGGGCGGCTCACCGGCGTCCAGCTCCAGCTCCACCTCCTCGGGCACCAGCGTGCGGTAGAAGAAGAGCGTGGCGGCGGCCTCCTCCTGGCTGGCCCGGTTGAGGAAGTGCAGGATGAGGTCCTCGCCCTCGCCGTCGCCGCGGGTCAGCAGGTCCTCGAAGAGCTGGTGGTCCGTGAGGCCGAAGGCCGCGTACACGCGGTCGCGCATCCACAGCACCCGCAGGTCGTCCATCGCCGCAGCGTCCTGCCCGGGAGCCCAGAGCCGCGGCCGGCCGGGCGTCCTTGGCAACGGCGCCCCTGGCAACGGGCGCCCCAGCAACGGCCGCCCAGGCGCGGGCCGCAGTCCCGGACACACCTGCCTGGAGGCGCGAACCCCGATGCCCCGAGGGTGGCGCAGGGCTCCTTCCCAGTCCGGGTCCCCCCTTCTCCCGGGGCCTAGCGAGCGCTGATCCCCTGTGCCGGCGGCCAGCCCATTTTGCTGTAAGGAAACCGAGGCGAAAGAGGTGAAAAGGTCACAGTATCTCGGAGGGGGCCAAGCTGGAGGGCAGGAAGGACCAGTGTGAGCCCCCAGGCAACGGAGCAAAGGATGGCGCAGAGACTAGTCAAGCCAGGGCATAATAATGCAAAACACTCACATTTTGAAAATATATGTATTTATTTTTCGTTAGTAAAAATTCCGATTCGGATGGGAAGGTGTGAATTTGTCCTTGTGTGCGTCGGGGGAGCTGGAGCTGGCTCAGGGCTGTTTCCCCTCAGAGCTGAGCCCCGAGATGTCTAGGCTGGTCTAAGAGCCGAGCCTTCTTGTGGGCTTTTCCCATGCAGAGGTAAGAGTGGAAAGTTCTAAGTATTTCTTAACATTCTAAACCAAAGTTCAGCATCAGTGGCCTGGATGCTGGGAAGCTATCACTCAGAACTGCCTTGTTTTCTGGATCTAGAATTAACGTTTCTCAATAACATTGCTGGAGAGACCAGATGGCATGCAAGCAAACCTGGCTTCCAATTTTTAATTAAGAAGTTTATTGTTTTTAAATGCAGACTGAAGAACAGTTGTTGAAGTTATTTGTTTTCATTTTCAAACATGAACAAGGTCCTAAAATGTCCCAAGAGCTACGGATACTATAGATCTTCTATGCCTTACTGAACTGTTGCAGATTGAAAACTGAGACCAGAATGCTGATATGAAACACCCATTCCAGAAGTGAGGACAGGGGGACATTCAGTGAAAGGTGAGTCTTTTCAAAGTCATAACCATGATGAATGCAAAGCCGCAGGGCACCACGACCCCCTCAGAACACCTCTGCACAGGCCATGATCATGCCACCACAAGGATGCTCCTCACCCTTCAGGATGAAACTGATTCTGTTTTACTGGAGACATCCTCGGGCTTGTGTTTGAGGACTCCGTTGACATACAGAATGCAAGTGGAACATGGGGCCATCATGACATGAATCTTTAGGAAAATAAGCACATTTAGCATCACCCTGACAACTGACCACTTTTCCTCTTGATATCTGCTACCAAGAGAATAAAGTCTTGTCTTATAAATTATATACATAACAGTCATACCAATTACCTTAAAAACAAAACAAAGCAACTGTTCTGGTAGCTTGACAATGGAACCAATAGCTTTACAAAGAAATAAAATTTCCATCAGTGCCTAAAAGACACCATCAAACTGTATTTGTAGAGAATTCTGTTAAGACTATTAATTTATTATATAATTACATTCTACATAGGTAACAGTTGACAAGTGACTTCTCAGTTCTATACCCTGATGAGAGGTGTTAATTAGGAGTAAAAAGTGGCCCCATGACAATTAGCAGTGGGGGCAGTAGACAATTCCAACAGAAATTGTTTACTAATTTCTCTGTCTATCCCTTGTTTACTAATCAGTTAACAGTGCCCAGAGATCGTGAGTTTCCCGGGGATGTATCAGCTACTATTCTATTACAAGACCCTTGGAGTAAAGTAATGAAAAATGGACAACCTATGAGGGACAAGTTTGAAAACTGGTTGGCATTATTCGAATTTCATATTCACCCCCAAAAGCATCCAACATCACACCTTTCTGGAGAAATTTAACTCTGAAAGCAGAATCATTTTCAAGAGTTTCATCAGCATAGCTTTATGTCTGCTACTTGAATATGAGGGACAAAACCCAGTGATCCCACACTGGCTGCAGCTAACATCTCATGGAGGAGCAGCACGGACTCTTTGCTACAATTAAAACGGTTTGTTGTTAAGAGTCACAGTTACATTGTGATGTTCAGTTCCGGCCCCTTGGCTAACAGGCTTTGAAATTACCTGAAAAGATACGCTTCAATTCAGTGCTACCAGAATCATAGCTTATAGAGCAAATCCCAAACACTCGACCACGAGCCAGGGAAAAGGAGAATGGCGACAAACAAGCCGTGGTGTGTTACGGAAAACGTGAGCAAGTGACAATACTGCAGGATTCTTTCTGGATGTTGTTATCTACAGTCCATTACAGTAAGTATGAAAAATGAACATAATTTACAAGACGACAGAACAGATCAAAACGCTCAATAGGACTGACACTCATTCAAACCAAATGTTGAGTGAGCAGATGGACTTACACTAGAGACTATAAACTGATGGCTGAGAATTAGTTTTCACCTGATCTAAATCGGGTTTAACGTTTAAATAAACCCTAAATGCCTTAATCAGACCGTTATTTAGAATTAACCTTAAAGTAAAAAATTATCAGTGTACTGTTCTCAAGAGTAGGTTCGATGTCTTCGTGGTAAAATATCTTCATTTATGTTGTGTTATAAAAGTATAAAAAGGACTCATTTTGACCTTTCCTCCACCCAGTAGGAACGCCCTCTGGCTCAGGAGCATCAGCCAGGCTGGTCACTTCCGTTCAGACTGCGTCTGTGGCACCTCTGCTCACGCAAGGCTCGGTAGGCACTTTCTTCCCACACGTACAGTGATCACAGCTGGAGTTACGTAAGGAGAACGGGGTGAGAGGTCTCTAAAAATATACACGTGGGGTGCCATCGGTTGTAGGTTATTTATCCCACTTTCCCCAATTATTAAAAATGAGACAAAACTGTAGAAACCATCTAGAGAGCATACAATAAAAAATGTTCCCATACTTTTAGTCAAGCAGAATAAATGTGTCTTGATTATCCGTCATTAAATTTTTTAAAAAACTATACTTATTTCAGCCATTGGAAAATATCTGACTTCAGGTGACAGAGTAACTCTTTGTTTTTTTTGTTGGTTTGTTTGTTTTTTAATAAGGTGAACAGGAATTAAGAATCTAGGACCATTTTTAATTAGCCATTCAAAATGGGCTTCTCTCCCCCAAGCCTAAATTTTAAAAAATAACTTTGACATAACTTTTGGCATTAACTTATATTTGCTCATCATAAAAGCTGAAAGAAAGCTATGTATCTAAAATTGATAAACTTTACAAAATATTTAACATGAGGAAGAGGTATATCTCACAGAATTATTTGGCTATATTATAAGGCAATCAATGAAGACAGAATTTTTCCTATCGCAAATCTGACATAGTGAATTTCTACAACATGATGCTTCTCCACCAATCTGAATGCTGGCTGGGCACAGCGATGCGATCATGCCACGTCGTCACTGAACTTCCACGAAAGGCGTTTGAATGAGAAAGGGACAAATTTGGTGCCTGCACCAACATAGAATTTGTTCTGAAATTCTACCCTAAAAGAAAGAAATTCCATGCGTTACTGAAAGGCTGCAAACAACATTTCCAACATTTATTTAAAATAACTTTTATAAAAGTTTTAAAAAAAAAGTTTCTGTGCTGAAGTTGCTCTTGGCAGAAACATCTGCGCTTAGAGAAGCTGTGCACGCACGCGCCCCAGGGGCTTTCTCAGCGTGCAACAGCAGCGCCCACACGTCACGCCCACACTGCGCACGCACCAGCACCAAGGACCTGTCCCCACCGTGGTAACTGGATGCACGGACAGGGAGTCTGACATACACTGTAAAACGTTTAGGAAGGGAAGATCCAGCCTCAATTAAGCGCTAGATCTTTGTGGGGGTTTTATGTACACGTATTTGGGGGAGGGGCTAGTCTTTTAAGCAAACCTCAAGCTCACCAATGGAGGCGTATGGCGTGAAGAAATGCAGAAAGCCCTTCCATGATCAGAAGGATGAAAATGGTCAGAACTGCAAAGAGCGCGATGACCGGGAGCAGCAGCAGGACCCCGTAGGTCTTGTCCACCCGGAGGCCCACGCGCATCAGCATGGCCCACAGGACGTCAGACAGCTCTGCGGGAGAAGCATTCGGCAGCGTTTGTTTCCTTGTGAGTCACTTCCGTCAGCCAGCTGCCCTGGGTTTCCTTCTATGGTCAAGCTGCTATCCAGAGTAACGCACCCACCGCTGCTATCGCACACGCAAACGTAAGCCAGCGCCCCGGCCGTCTCGAACACTGGGGAAGACACAGCAGGCCAGGAGAAGCAGAGGCCTGCCTCCCACCGAGAGACTCGGGTCAGACGGGGGCTGGGTTGGCCCTGTCCCAACAGAGATCTGGGCCAGGAGGCAGGAAGCTGGGTACCCAGTCCGGCTGTGCCTAACTGACCGACTGGGCTCCCTGCGTCAGCACCAACCCTCACTGGGCTTCGGTCTCCTCTCCGGAATGAAGATGACAGACCGGGATCCCTTCCAGCCATGAAACGCCAAACTTTTGGCTGTGCTTACAGAACTGTCAGCGCAATGAGAAATACATTTAAAACCTGTCATCTGCAGTTTTCTCAAGCACAGGCAACTTCGCGTGGTAGAGCGGGAGCTAAAGAAGGACCGTGCGAAGGAGCCGTCCCGTTCCCACGATCGACGGGGAAAATCACGATCGGTCTGGGACCTCCAAACATTTTTGCCAAAACATTAAAAACACTTTTATTGTCCATTATAAATTAATGAAAAATGAAAAAAGAAAATCTACTTTGAAAGCACTAGAAACACTGAGTCCTGTTTCCTGGTAGAACAGTGTAGCGGGGGGGCGGGAACCCTGCCTCTCGTGTCCCCGGCGCCTGGGTCCGAGCCAGCCTCTTCAACACTCAGCAAGTTCTCGCACATCTCTCCGTTTGGACCGGCTTCCAGCGTGGCCTCCTGTGCACCCTCAGCGTGCTGACTCCCCGGGTTCCCGGGCACCAGCTCTGGGCCGCGGCCTCTCCCCTCACTGCTCTCGACAGACAGACGGGCGAGCTTCCCCAGGCCCTCGGGCGGCCCGTCCGGAGCAGCAGCCCAGGGCACACTGCCCCAGGGCCCCGCTGTCCGCCTCTGCTGCACTCGCACCTCTGCCGATGCCCCACCCGATCACCCCATCTACGCCACCTGGTTTCTCACAGATGCGCAGGGAGATGACCCACCACAGGCCTCACTGTGCGTGAACCAGGCAGAGGCACAGGGACCAATCGGTCTCCACAGACTGACAGGAGCAGGTGACTGGTCCCTGATCACGAAGCACACGCGTGTTGTTCACGCGGCCATCTGGGGTGTAAGAGCTGTGACAGCTAAGCTCGCAGGTCAGCAGCACTGGGCAGAGGGAGGACCGCCTGCCACTGATGCATTGGCAGCGTGGTTTCAGGACTCGCCCCACAGAGCAGCATGGTCCTGCCTGGAGCGACAGTAACGCCAAGGACAGAGCGCGACAGGGTGTGTCAGAGGCCCCGAGCCGCCCAGTGCGCAAAGCCCAGGAGTCTCCGGCTGTCCCACAGCAGCCTAGGCCAACAACTTCACCCGACCTGGAGATGGCGCTGTGCGTCCCGCACAGACCTGAACGTCCCCACAAGCTCGCTACTTACGTGCGTGAGCCAGACTGAGGGCCCAGAGCCTCAGGTAGGACGCGGTGTTGGAGATGCAGCCCAGACAGTACTCGATGGAGTGAATCGCTTGGGTCATAAGTATTTCTCCGAAGTTAAACTGAGGGAGAGGTCACATGACATGGTTAGAGACGCGCACCACCCGCAGGCATCGAGTTACAATCAGCAAGAGGGCGGCGGCGAGCCAAGGACAGGCTGGGGGCAGCCACCCTGCCGACATCTCATCGGGGATTCCAGTCTCCAGAATGACACGTCCCCTTCTGCTGCTGACACGACCCCGCCGGGCCGATCACACACTCTGTGGAGCTTTTCCCGACAACCACGAGCAGCGAGAATCCTTCCTCCCTGACTGAACGACAGGAACAGAAGCCCCGGGCCAGCGCGACCACATCATGGGGCACCTGGCTCAGGACATGGTGCTCGCAGGGGTGGGAGACCCGGAGAGCGATGGCCCTGAGGCCCGCTCTCTCCCGCCCGGACCTGGGCCAGCGGACCTGGGAGCGGGTGACCGGTCTTGCCTACAACTGCAGGGAATCCTGACTCTGATGAGAATCTTCCGAAAGCAATGCTCCGGCACCTGAGGTCACTTAATGTGACAGCTCACGAGGTAACACCGTCAGGCCTGCCACAGGACGGAACAAGGGAACGGCAAACCCAAGCCCTGACATCACGGTGCCGATTCCAAGACCAAAGCAGCAGCGGGGGAGCTCTGCGGGCCGACTATTGGGCTTGTTTGATTTATTCAACGAACGCTCTGGCCAGCGCTGGTGACACCGGGACTCTCGGGCGCGCAGCGTGGTGACGTGGTCCCGTGTGCGCTAGCTGGCGCCACCACCTGGACACAGGCCGACGCGAACAGGAACGACTCCGCCCCTGCGGGCTTGGGTCCATGTCTGTTTCCTGCTGTCGTGGGCCTCGCGCTCCGGGAACGCACTCCAAGGCCGTGTCCCAAAGTGTAGCCATAAATATTTTTGTTAGCAATGGCCCCGACGGCGTGACAGCTGAGACGGGTATCAACCTGGTGACAGTGTTAAGAAGCACACATCACAGAGCCCCAGGAGGTGTGCCCTGGGGCTGCACTGCGTTCTCTGTGCCTCTGTCGTGTCCCCGTTAGTGCCGGAGGCGGCCTACAAGAAGGCCTGGAACAAGCCGCAGGGAGAAGCACCTGTCTGCTCGACCCCATCTCCCCTGAGCCATCAGGCCGCGCTCAGTTCCGTCGGAGCCTGCGGAGGTGCCCGCCCGGCTTTCGTGTGCAGGTACCTCTCGTGCAGGCCAGGACACCCGCGCCCCGCCATCGCAGGACACCCGCGCCCCGCCATCGCATACCACCCCAAGCCTTTGGTTTTGTTTTTTAAAGTGTATTAGTATCGTTCTTATCACGACGCTCATCTCCATGAAAGCTCGGGTGTGCACCTATTTTCATCACGAGCAACTGAGAATGTTTGTTACCTCTTCACACGTTACTTCTCTGCGTCCGTCCTCCATCTGGTCGTTTCCCTCTTCTATGTCCTGGCTTCCCATCAGAGACACCTCCTCCTCGCTATCTTTCCGCACAAGCGTGTAGCCGCTCTAATGACAGAGACGCAGTCAGGGCCTTTAGAAGCAAAGCCGGTGACAAAACCAGGCAGAGCCCCTTCGTTTCTCTAGCGACTCTCGGGCTCCTCAGGAATAAAACATCCCTTAAAACAAAAGGAGTACCTCATACCCATTAGTATAACTATTATTTTAAAAAACCAGAACAGAACACGTGCCGGTTAGGGTACAGAGACTGAAACCTGGGTGTAGTGGGTGGGGATGTAAAATGGGAACCAGCCCTGGCCGGTTTGGCTCAGCAGTTACAGCGTTGGCCTGAGGACTAAAGGGCTGAAGGGTCTCAGGTTCGATTCCAGTCAAGGGCACGTACCCTGGTTGAGGTTGTTTGGGAGACAACTAATCAATGTGTCTCTCACACTGATGCTTCTCTCTCTCCCCCTCCCTCCCTCCCTTCCACTCTCTCTCTAAAAACAACAACAGTCAATGGAAAAATACCCTCAGATGAGGCTTAACCAAAAAAATAAATAAATAAAACCACTTTTAAGAAAAAAAGCTGGGCCCTGGCCAGTATGGCTCAGCGGTTAGAGCGTCAGCCTGCGGTCCAGAGAGACTGGGGTTCGGTTCCCACTAAGGGCGTGTACCTTGGTTGCAGTTTGTCTCCAGCCCTGGTTGGGCGTGTGGGTGGCAGCTACTTGTCAATGTTTCTCTCTCCCTCTCTCTCTTCCTCTCTCTCCCTCCCACTCTATCTGAACAAAAAATGGGAAAATGTCCTCAGGTGAGGATAAAAAGAAAAAAAGAACAAAAGCCGGGAAGCAAGACTCAGCACTGAAACACAGAGGCCAGGCCGCAGCCTGTCACCGCGCAAGGCCTGGCTGGGCGCAGACGCAGCTCCGGGCCTGGGCACTCCGCCCCACACGGGGAAGCTTCCGCTTACAAACAGGAGACTGGGACCCTCTGGAAGGCGTTTTCTTGACCACACACACGTTTTATAGCTGCAGAGAGACCTCGTGCGCTGTTCAACACAAGCGTCCAGAGCCACACTTACCCTGCTGACCCCAAAGCAGCTGCGCCCGTTGTGCAGCCATAACAGGAAGAGCGGCTTTCCCAGGAAGAGCACGGGCACCGACAACGCGGTGACGGCCAGCAGCAGCCTCTGGACGTGCTCCTGCGGGCGGGGAGGAAGCTGAGGACGACGCAAACACACGCAAAGGTGCCATCAGGGGGATCGAGTCGAGCACCCCTTTATTATAAACAAGGAGCAAAAGCAGACGCGCGCCAAGCTGCCGCGCCAGGGGGCCTCTCCTGACTCGGACCGAATCCCAGACTGATGATGAGCACTAACGAGAACGGCACCATCGTCCTGCTCGAGTTCCACTTGGAGGAAGCGGCGGGGCGGGGGGGCAGGCAGGCACCCCTCAGAGCCCTGCTCCCGGCCCTAAGCCATGCCGCAGATGGTGGCATCACAGACGACAATCACAGAAGAGCCACTTGAAGAGGGCCACTGGGCGGTGGTCCAGGTGCCGATCCTCTGACCTGCCTCAGTCAGACAGTGACCTAAAGAAACTGGAAACCGTGGGGGCGGGGCGGCCCTCAGGAGCCCTCTGGGGTACATCCTCTTCCCGCCAGTTCTGACAGCTACTGACAGCAGCGAGTCTGGATTTACGGCCTGCCCTGTGTGCCCAGCACGGTGCCCGGAGCAGGCTGGCATCCTTCTGGGACGGCACAGTGAGCAGCAGACCTGCTGGCTGGCAGGCCCGGGGGCACCTGCAGCCGCTCCCCCACCCAGACCGAAGGTGTGCTCAGGAAGGTTGAGAAAGGCCGACATACCTGGCCCGGGTAAAGACCAATGGTTTCCGTAGTCAGGAACAAAAACATGTTGATAAACTCGATCAGAATGCTAGGGGCCACTTGGGAGGTTTCTGCCGAGTAAACCAGCCACTTGTAGATGATCATGAATATAAGGTACCCAAACATGCAGAGCATGAACAGAAGTTCTGGGATGGAAACCAAGTAAATATTGAACTTCTTCCTGAAATGCCTAGAAAAAACAAGTAAGTGATCAACCCACCACCAAGACTGGACCGAGCCCACCTCATTCAGCCCTCATTCACCTGGCAACTCGTGCTAGTGATTCGAGGGACAGCCAGGAGAAGAAAGGTGAGGCTAGCATTGGTCGGAGCGTAGCCCTGTACACCAAAAGGTTTTTGGTTCGATTCCTGTTTAGGGCATGTACCCAAGAATTGGGTTCAATCCCCGTCAGGGAGGGTACAGGAGACAACCAATTGATGTTTGTTTGATGTTTCTCTGGAACACTGATGTCTGTCTGTCTGTCTGTCGCTCTCTCCCTTTTTTGTATCCTCACCAGAGGACACTTTTCTGCATTTGTCTTCAGATAGAACGGGAGAGGGAGACAGAGAGAGAAACATCGACGTGAGAGAGACACATCGAGTGGTCACCACCCACACAACCCCAACCGGGCCAGGTACAAACTGCACCCGAGGTACACGCCCTTAGCAGGAACCAAACCCGGGTCTCTCTGGACCACAGGCCAACACTCCAACCACTGAGCCAAACCGGCCAGGGCTGCCCTTCCCTTTTTAAAAATCAATAAACATATCTTCAGGTGAGGATTTTAAAATAATAATTAACAACAACAACAAAACTTTTCTAATATATAAAAAAAAAGAATGAGAAAAATCAATTCTAGAAATGAATCTGAATGTCTCCCTTGCTTGAATATATCGTGACCTTGATCCTGTCCTCCTCATTGCTCAATCCTGAGCCAAAAAGACTGCCTGCATGTATACGTGCTCAGGAAATATCTGCTGAATGAACTGGTGGACCCGTCAAAACCGACACCACGAAGCAGAACGGCGAACGCAGCAGCCACCGCGTCGGCTGCCTCTTACCTGCAGTCTACCCTCCAGAGGCAAAGCAAGAAACGTCACACTTGGCTTAGAAAAATCTGTACTTACAAGTGGTTAAATATTCCCAGAACGACTCCGAAAGTCATGTGAATGATTCCTAAAATCACAGACATTTTCATCTTGAAAGAGTTGAGGAAAGTGAGGCGATTCGTGGCCAAGTTCCAAATCTAAAGACAAAACAAAAGAAAAACAGAAACCTGAGCAGCCGTCGACCGCCCAGGACAGACAGCTGGCAGTGGAGCAACGGCCTGTCTGCGATCAGAAGACAGCTGAAAATTTAACACAAACGAACATTCAGACTTTCTTCTTGATGCCTTCAGTCTGAGCACCGCTGCTTTCCTAAACCAGGGCCGAGTGCTCCAGAGCACCCCCCTCACAGAGCTCAGAGCCTGCGAGAGCAGTGTGCTGCTCAGGGCCGAGTGCTCCAGAGCACCCCCTCCCAGAGCTCAGAGCCTGCGAGAGCAGTGTGCTGCTCAGGGCCGAGTGCTCCAGAGCACCCCCCTCAGAGCTCAGAGCACGCGAGAGCAGTGTGCTGCTCAGGGCCGAGTGCTCCAGAGCACCCCCCTCAGAGCTCAGAGCCTGCGAGAGCAGTGTGCTGCTCAGGGCCGAGTGCTCCAGAGCACCCCCCTCAGAGCTCAGAGCCTGCGAGAGCAGTGTGCTGCTCAGGGCCGAGTGCTCCAGAGCACCCCCCTCCCAGAGCTCAGAGCACGCGAGAGCAGGGTGCTGCTCAGGGCCGAGTGCTCCAGAGCACCCCCCTCCCAGAGCTCAGAGCACGCGAGAGCAGGGTGCTGCTCAGGGCCGAGTGCTCCAGAGCACCCCCTCACAGAGCTCAGAGCACGTGAGAGCAGTGTGCTGCTCAGGGCCGAGTGCTCCAGAGCACCCCCTCCCAGAGCTCAGAGCACGCGAGAGCAGTGTGCTGCTCAGGGCCGAGTGCTCCAGAGCACCCCCTCACAGAGCTCAGAGCCTGCGAGAGCAGTGTGCTGCTCAGGGCCGAGTGCTCCAGAGCACCCCCTCCCAGAGCTCAGAGCACGCGAGAGCAGTGTGCTGCTCAGGGCCGAGTGCTCCAGAGCACCCCCTCAGAGCTCAGAGCCTGCGAGAGCAGTGTGCTGCTCAGGGCCGAGTGCTCCAGAGCACCCCCCTCAGAGCTCAGAGCACGCGAGAGCAGTGTGCTGCTCAGGGCCGAGTGCTCCAGAGCACCCCCCTCAGAGCTCAGAGCCTGCGAGAGCAGTGTGCTGCTCAGGGCCGAGTGCTCCAGAGCACCCCCCTCAGAGCTCAGAGCACGCGAGAGCAGTGTGCTGCTCAGGGCCGAGTGCTCCAGAGCACCCCCCTCAGAGCTCAGAGCACGCGAGAGCAGGGTGCTGCTCAGGGCCGAGTGCTCCAGAGCACCCCCTCACAGAGCTCAGAGCACGCGAGAGCAGTGTGCTGCTCAGGGCCGAGTGCTCCAGAGCACCCCCTCCCAGAGCTCAGAGCACGCGA
This sequence comes from Molossus molossus, assembly GCF_014108415.1. Lineage (NCBI taxonomy): Eukaryota > Metazoa > Chordata > Mammalia > Chiroptera > Molossidae > Molossus > Molossus molossus. The sequence continues at coordinate 35,852,438 of NW_023425358.1, read as the reverse complement.
GAGCAGTGTGCTGCTCAGGGCCGAGTGCTCCAGAGCACCCCCTCACAGAGCTCAGAGCACGCGAGAGCAGTGTGCTGCTCAGGGCCGAGTGCTCCAGAGCACCCCCCTCACAGAGCTCAGAGCACGCGAGAGCAGTGTGCTGCTCAGGGCCGAGTGCTCCAGAGCACCCCCTCCCAGAGCTCAGAGCACGCGAGAGCAGTGTGCTGCTCAGGGCCGAGTGCTCCAGAGCACCCCCCTCACAGAGCTCAGAGCACGCGAGAGCAGTGTGCTGCTCAGGGCCGAGTGCTCCAGAGCACCCCCTCCCAGAGCTCAGAGCACGCGAGAGCAGGGTGCTGCTCAGGGCCGAGTGCTCCAGAGCACCCCCTCCCAGAGCTCAGAGCACGCGAGAGCAGTGTGCTGCTCAGGGCCGAGTGCTCCAGAGCACCCCCTCACAGAGCTCAGAGCACGCGAGAGCAGTGTGCTGCTCAGGGCCGAGTGCTCCAGAGCACCCCCCTCAGAGCTCAGAGCACGCGAGAGCAGCGTGCTGCTCAGGGCCGGGTGCCTAGGAAGTGCTCCTGAAGCGAGGGGCGCCACGGAGCTCAGGAGGGTCCCGGGTCTGACGCCGGGCAGGGACATACAAATGTGTGTCTCCCCCTCACGTACACATCTGATAACAAAGTTTAACTGCAAAGAAAAAGGATAGGGCCCTGGCCGGTTTGGCTCAGCGGTTAGAGCGTCGGCCTGCGGTCCGGAGAGACCCGGGTCCGGTTCCCGCTAAGGGCACGTACTTCGGTTGCAGTTTGTCCCCGGCCCTGGTTGGTCGTGCGGGTGGCAGCCACTCGATGTGTCCCTTCACGTCGATGTTTCTCTCACTCTCTCTCTCTCCCTCTCTCTCCCTCCCACTCTATCTGTTCAAAAAATGGAAAAATATCCTCGGGTGAGGATAAAAAAAGAAAAAGGATAGGAAAACTCGTTCTTTGTGAGAACGGGAGGTTAGCGCGAGGCCCGAGGTATTTAGAGCTGGGCGGTGGGTAAGAGGGAGGCCAGCCAACTTGACTGACACACACACCTGGGCACAGCCTGTTCACAGTGGTCACACGGGTGCACACGGAGCAAAGCAGAGCGGTGGGGACAGGAAAGAAAGCAATGCAGCTGAACAGAAAACTACCGAAGGTAAAACCCTACAGATGTACAAGATGAAACTCGACCTCTGAAGATGAAGTTAAAATTTTTAAGTTGAGTATAGGACTATCTTTTGGGTAAAACGAGGAGAATGAGAACACATATTTTTGTTTATTTGTATGTTCACGAGGACACGACAGGAGGAGACGTAAGTAACTGAGGCTCGGGGGGGAGGGGGCGGATGGAGTGCACAGGGACGGGGAGAGGGGGAGGACATTGCAGACCTAGACCTTTTACATACAGAAAGTACACGCTCGGATCTTCTTTGGACCATATGGATACAATGCCAATTTTTATAACTAAAGCACATTCAGTACCAGGTGGGTGCTGGAAATATCGGGGCGCCATTTTCTTTCTTTTCTTTTTAATCCTCACCTGAGGACATTTTTCCATCCTTTGTTCAGACAGAGTGGGAAGGAGAGAGAGAGAAACATCGACGTGAAGGGACACATCGAGTGGCTGCCAACCACACAACCAACCAGGGCCGGGGACAAACCGCAACCGAGGTACGTGCCCTTAGCGGGAACCGAACCCGGGTCTCTCTGGACCGCAGGCTGACACTCTAACCACTGAGCCAAACCGGCCAGGGCAGGGGCACCATTTTCTAAAGTATGTGACTATCTAACCACTATACTAATACAAAATGACACTGAGTGTAAACAGTGATTGAAAAATAAAATTTTTAATAAAACAACAAAGAGCCCTGGCCAGTTTGGCTCAGCAGTTAGAGTGTTGGCCGTGGACCAAAGGTTCGCAAGTTTGATTCTGGTCAGGGGCACATACCATGGTTGCAGTTTGGTCCCCGCCCTGGTTGGGGGCCTCCAGGAGGCAGCCAGTCGCTGTCTCTCTCCCCTCTCTGTCTGAAAACCAATAGAAAATACCCTCCGGTGAGGACTAAACCACAGCAGAGCCCATGAACCTTGCTGAACAGTCCGAGAACCACTGTGCCCATGAAAACCGGGCGGCCCCACAGGTGCCCGAGGGAACGGCAGAAAGGGGCACTCACAGGATCGATGCCCAGAGGGTAAGGGCCTTGGAACACTCCCGGGACGCTCGGATCCAACTGCAAGACCCGGCTGTGCTTGACCACGCTGTCGCTGTAAGAGAGCACGAGAGGGAGAGGCCGGCGTCTCAGAAAACACTTCCCCCCTCGACCACCACCAGGCAGCAGGACACGTACTTCCAAAGCGCCATTCTGCTGTGCTCTGCCGGGGCATGGCTGAAGCTGTACATGGCGGACACGTTCCACCCAGAGCCAAAGAGGTTGACGGACTTGGAGAAGCAGTCGTTGTAGACGAGGCCCGTGTACACGGAGAACAGCCCCATCAGCAGGAGGATGTAGCGGCCGTTGAAGAACATGCGCACAATCTGCAAAAGGCACCGTCTGGTGAGCAAGCGGGATCCTGGGAAATGTGTCCCTTGATCAAGGCTGGTCTGGGCACATTCTCGACCGCTGCCCTCGGGGGCCCTCGAAACCGAGGCACCGAGACAGGCCTGTCATACAGAGGCACGCACACCGCCTACACCTCGGTCAGGTGGGTTGGGGTCAGGGCCAAACACTAGCCAGCACTGAAGAAACGTCTCCTTCCGGGTCCGCCAGAAGGCATCAGGACTGACGCCAGCCAGACAGACAGGGGTCCGCGCGTTCACCTCTTGCGACTGACTCAGTCTGGGATGGTCTTCGTTCAACACCAAGAGGAGGGCGAACAGGAACATCACGAAGCCGTGTCCACAGTCCCCGAACATCACGGCGAAGAGGAAGGGGAAGGTGACGATGGTGAAGAGAGCTGCGGGGAAGTGAGGGCGCTGACTCCCGGCCCAGGCGGGGCTGAGTGCACGCGGGCTCCAGACCACGGCAGCCCCAGCCGGCGCTCCAGGCTACCCAGGACCACGAGCCGGGAGCCCCCCCACCCCCCCACAGCGCAGACAGCGTGCGGGCGCCCCACCTGGGTTCACTTCTCGGTAGCTGCCCACTCCGTAGGCATCCACGATGTTCTGGAAGCCCTCGGTGAACTTGTTGGTGCGGATCAGGGTTGGGGGCGTTTCTTTTGTCGGGATAGTGTTCATAAATGAGGGGATTGTAGCGTTGCTCTCTCTCTTTCACATAAAAAAGAAAAAAGAAAAAAAAAATTATTCAAGAGCCTTTCAACAAGCACAGTTCCCTGCTGGGCAAGGCTCTCGGGGTGGCTCCGTGGGGAAGTGCGAACGCCAGGCCCAGGTTCAGGAGAGGCGCAGGCATGGAGGGATGGAGGGATGGAGGGATGGAGGGATGGAGGGATGGAGGGATGGAGGGATGGAGGGATGGGGGAGGGGTGGGGAAGGAGTGGGGGGAGTCCTGCTGGAGCACGGCTGAGCGGGTGGGGCTGCACACAGCGAAGCTGCATGTAAGAAGGCCCAGGCTCAGCCACAGGAAGCTGAAATTTAGTATTTTATCTTTTAAAAGTGCTCAAGAGCCCTGGCCGGTTTTTCTCAGTGGTTAGAGCGTCGGCCCACGGACCAGTGAGTCCTGGGTTCGGTTCCCACTAAGGGTACATACCTCAGTTGCAGTTTGTACCCACCCCAGTTGGGGTCGTGTGGGTGGCAGCCACTCAACGTGTCTCTCACGTCCATGTTTCTCTCCCCGCCCCCCCGCTCCATCTGAAGATAAATGCAGAAATGTCCCTCGAGTGAGAATAAAAAATAAAATAAATAAATAAATAAAAATGCTCAAGAGGACTTCAGAGGCAGCCTACATTATTACCTAATAAACCAAAATTCAACATTAGTATGACAAAATCATATCTATAACGTCTTCCTCCACTGTTTACAATTCTTATGAAATACAATATATTGATTTACAATGGAAAAACCCTTTTCAAATAAAGTAAAACAGGTTATTACAAGAGTAGATTATATTTCTTTTTTTAATGCTCACCCAAGAGTATTTTTTTTCTATTTATCTTCAGATAGAGTAGGAGGGAGAGAGAGAAACATGGACGTGAGAGGGACACATTGACCGGCTGCCACCCGCACGACCCTGACCAGAGCCAAGAACGAACCACAACCGAGGTACATGCCCTTGGCTGGAATTGAACCCTCAACTCACTGGTCTGCAGGACAACGCTCTACCACTGAGCCAAACCGGCCAAGGCCAAATTATATTTCTTTCTTATTTTTTTGTTTTGTTCTTTGTTGATTTTAAAGAGCGAGGAAGGGAGAGGGAGAGAGATAGAAACATCACGATACAGAACATCAATTGGCTGCCTCCTGCATGCCCCCACTGGGGATCGGGCCCAGAACCTGGGCATGTGTCCTGACACGGAATAGAACCGGTGACCTCTTGGTGCAGGGTCGATGCTCAACCACAACAGCCGGACCAAATTATATTCCTTAAAACACACATGGGAAAGGGATTCTGAGAAAACAGGCAGCGACGGCAGAGTTCTGACTCTCCCTGGATCCCCTTTCGAGCAGACAGTGCAACTAGACAGTAAAACTGAAACCTACAAACAACATTCATAACAGAACTGTGTCCCCACAGATCACGAACACAAACGTGTGGGACAAGCCACTGAGCACTACCAGACCTGCTGGCCGCAGCCTCCAGACCCGAGGGAGCGGAGAAAGCAAGGTGCGTCTTCAAGGCCTGTGGGAAAGACCCCTCACGGCCCGGAAGCACTCCCTGGGCCGACCCAAGAAACGCGGGAACTGGAGGGTTCTGTCCAGGCCAAAAGTGGTAAGGGCAAGGGGTCCAGCTGAGGTGAGGTCTGGAGGGGCCACAGCAGAGACCTTAAAGGTCAAAAGCAGCACACACACGCATGCACATGCACACGCACACACATGAGTACTAGTCACGTCCCTGAAAACTGGGATCACCTAATAAACAGCAATCACCTAGACCTCAGACGCCTCACCTCGAGACAACTAACTGCCGTGTGTCACCGCCTGCTCAGCACAGGCATCTGACTGTCACCGCAGACACGCAGCTTACACCTGTGCGACCGCAGAACCAGGTGACGAGGCAGATGAGGAACAGAAAACCCACGTGGAAACCTGACTCCGTAAGCTTCGGCTGGAATGAGCAGCCCCGCCTTTTGCCATAAGAACGTGGAGGACGGACCGCAGCCTGAGGGGAAGCCGCTGGTTCCAAAGTCAGGAGCAGCTGGAGCAGCAGACAGTTCAACCAGACATAACAAAACCATCTGCGGGACCAAAGCAAACCAGCAGGAGCACCAAAGACAAGCAACAGATTGGGGAAATAGTGTTTCTCTCGTGACAAAGGGCCGAGAGAAGTGAGTCAGGAAAAGACCAACCACCCAGTAGAAAATGGACAAAGCACAAACACACAAAAACCTCAAAGGCTCATAAACAAAAGGATGCTCCACTAAGTCACTCATAGTAGGAGAAACGCAACGGCCGGCCACACCTGCCGGAATCACCCAGCAATCCTGCATCTGGGAACTTATCCTACAGGTGGATCTGTGCACGCAGGAGCCGCCAGAGGTCACATTGGCCACCACAAGGGTTTGATAACACTGGAAACCACGAAATGGCAGGGAACTAGATGCATGTACCACGACAGACCCACAGCAAGACACTAAATAGTTATTTTTTAAAACAGGGAAGTTTTATTTGGTGGAAAGAACATGAATAGCATGCAACCTTTGTGAAGAAAAGGAAAGCCCTGGCCAGTTTGGCTCAGCAGTTAGAGGGTCAGCCCATGGACCAAAGAGTTGCGGGTTCGATTCCGGTCAAGGGCACGTACCTCGTTTGCGGTTCGTCCCCTGCCCTGGTCAGGGTCGTGTGGGAGGCAACTGGTAGATGTCTCTCTCACGTCAATGTTTCTCTCTCTCTCCCTCCCACTCTAACCAAAGATAAATAGAAAAATATCCTCCGGTGCGGATTAAAATAAAAAGGAGCCCTGGCCAGTTTGGCTCAGCGGTTACAGCGTCGGCCTGCGGACCAGAGAGACCCAGGTTTGGTTCCCGCTAAGGGCACGTACCTCAGTTGCGGTTTGTCCCCGGCCCTGGTTGGGGTCGTGTGGGTGGCAGCCACTCGATGTGTCCCTTTCACATCAATGTTTCTCTCTCTCCCTCTTGCTCTGTCTGAAGTAAATGCAAAAAAAAAAAAAAAAGTCCTTGGGTGAGGATTAAAAAAAATCCTGTTTGCCAACCAAGTTCTGTCCCATGTCTGCCATAAACAATGGATTAACGAATGGGTCTGATTTTTAAAAAAAAGGAGGCCCTGGCCGGGCAGCTAGTTGGTTGGAGAACTGTCCCAACACACCAGGGTTGTGGGTTCAATCCCCAGTCAGGGCACATACAAGAGTCAACCAATGAATGCATAAATGAGCGGAACAACAAATCGATGTTTCTCTCTCCCCACCTTCCTTCCTCTCAATAACATAAGTACGGATTTTAAAAGTCGTTTAAAAAAATAAAGTTTAAAAGTAAAAATAAGAGAGTATCTATTCACATCTGCTTATCTCACAGACACACTGGAACCGAGGCGACGGCCACATCCGCGCAGGGGCCTGGACGCCGCACTCAGAGGGCCCAGTGAACGCGCAGGGGCACACAGGCCCGGACCCGCGGGCTCCGAGACGCCAGCTCAGGGAAGAGTCCCGAGGTGCCCCCGCCGCTCTAGGACATGCCGTGCCTTCCCGAGCTCCTGGCTCTGACCCGGAGCCCCTGCAGCCGTCCCCTGGCCCGGCCGCCTTACCGAGCCGTCCTCCAGTGCACGGCGCAGGCCCTGCAGGTCGGCCTCGGGACACCAGACCTCGGCGATGAGGCACTTGTTGGTCACGTCGAAGCTGCACATGTTCAGCATGTGGTAAATGGCTTTCATTTTCTTCACCTGGATGACGCGGGTGTAGACCGACTCGGCAGCCTTACACAGCACCTGCCTCAAATAGTCCTCAGTCTTGTGAAGCACCTGGGAAGGACACCGGCTGTCACAGAGCGGGCGGTGCCCAGTTGCCGTCCACCGGACGCCGGACATTTCCGAGGGGATTTCTCCCACTGGAGACAGTTAAGGGAGCAGCTCATACCTCCCCAGGACCCCAGAGCCACCCAGAGAGGCAGGTGCAAAACCTAAGCTCAGCCAGCTCCTCCTTGGAGCTGCTTCCCCAGAACATGCCCTCAGGGCCGCAGGAAACGGTTCGAGGGCAGAGTCACTGTGGCAGCCCAGTGGCCTGGCTGGGTCCAGGGAGCTCCCGGGTTCTTCCCATTCCCAACCTCGGCCCAGCTCCCCGCCAACGCTGTGGGCCACCATCGCCCATGCGACTGCCAAGCAGCCCTCTCGCCGAAGGGTCCCAGTTGGCTCCTTCCACCAGCCCTCCTTGCCATAAGCAGAAATGTGACAAGTGCACACCTGAACCAGGCTTGTCTTCCCTGACGAACTGCACCCCCCACCTGAACCGGGCTTGTCTTCCCTGACGAACTGCACCCCACACCTGAACCGGGCTTGTCTTCCCTGACGAACTGCACCCCACACCTGAACGGGGCTTGTCTTCCCTGACGAACTGCACCCCACACCTGAACCGGGCTTGTCTTCCCTGGCGAACTGCACCCCACACCTGAACCAGGCTTGTCTTCCCTGACGAACTGCACCCCACACCTGAACCGGGCTTGTCTTCCCTGACGAACTGCACCCCCCACCTGAACCGGGCTTGTCTTCCCTGACGAACTGCACCCAAAGACGAACTGCACCCCACACCTGAACCGGGCTTGTCTTCCCTGACGAACTGCACCCCACACCTTGAACGGGGCTTGTCTTCCCTGACGAACTGCACCCCACACCTGAACCGGGCTTGTCTTCCCTGGCGAACTGCACCCCACACCTGAACCGGGCTTGTCTTCCCTGACGAACTGCACCCCACACCTGAACCGGGCTTGTCTTCCCTGGCGAACTGCACCCCACACCTGAACCGGGCTTGTCTTCCCTGACGAACTGCACCCCACACCTGAACCGGGCTCGTCTTCCCTGACGAACTGCACCCCACACCTGAACCGGGCTTGTCTTCCCTGACGAACTGCACCCCACACCTGAACCGGGCTCGTCTTCCCTGACGAACTGCACCCCACACCTGAACCGGGCTTGTCTTCCCTGACGAACTGCACCCCAGCACAGCGAAGCGGGCTTGTCTTCCCTGACGAACTGCACCCCAGCACAGCGAAGCGGGCTTGTCTTCCCTGATGAACTGCACCCCACACCTGAACCGGGCTTGTCTCCCCTGACGAACTGCACCCCAGCACAGCGAAGCGGGCCTCTCTAACCTTAAGTCTAGCGGCAGCTAGGTCTCTAAGGGCTGCTAACATAAAGCTGCACGAAGAGGAGAAGCGGCCCTCAGCCTCCCTGGACGCCAGCACAGGCGCACTGAGCGGAGAGGAGACGCACGGCGCGGGGTCCGCAGCCCGCGCAAGGCGGCCGCGTGCGGTCACTCACAGTGTGCAGGTCCTGGATCCGGGTGTGCAGCCCCTCCTGGATCTCCCGGCGCTCCTCGGCCGTGTTTGGGTAGGGGTAGATGTGGCAGTGGTAGCTGCAGGCAGAGTTGTCACACATCGGTCAGGCCCAGAAGAGGGTTGGAGGACCTCGGAAACCAAACTCAGCCCACCACCGGGCAGAGCTCCTTGCAAGTGGAACAGGAGCAGCCCGCGAACAAGGTGCAGCCAGGTGGGCACGCGCCTACACGTGTTTAGCAGGGGAGCCACCTCTCTGGGATCCCAATTCCCCCCGAAGCTCACGGCCAAGTCCAGCCTTCTGAAACTCACCCCTCCTTGGGGCGGGAACCACTGCACATGCTGCAAACACTCACACACGATTGCAGAGAGGACGGAAAGGGAGGAAGCTCTGGATTGCCAGCGCGGCCTCGGACAGGTCCCGAGTGACCCTCACTTCCCGGGGCCACGCCTGCCCAGGGGCCGCAGACCGGCCAGGACCGGGGATGTAGGGCTGCACCGCCCCCTTCACAAATGCTCTCCTCTAAGCCTGACTGCTAACATGAAATACGCACTCCAGCCTGACCCTTGCAATGACACCTGTGAAGCCACCGGGTCGCTGTGCTGGTTCTCGTTTCTGATCTAAACAGCTCTCTGGCCAGAGAACAGGTCTGTCCGTGTGACCCCTCAGATGGCTTCACACAGCACAGTGCTGAGCGTCAAACTCAGGGAACATGCCGCACAAACCCAAGCCCACCCTCCCCCAGGAAACAAGGCCACCTACGAGGTGCCCGCGGGGAGGAAGACAAGGGCCTCCTCCTGCAGCGGGTGTAGCCTTGCTCATTTTCCTGTCTGTTGACGAGGATAAGCCACAGCCCCTCACTGTGACACACTCAACATTTACTGCAGCCCTAACAAGCCCATGAGGACGAGCCCACACCCCGTTCAGACAGGAAGCGTGCCTGGTGAGGTGCCCCAGGTGGCCCCGACAATGAGCTGGCAAAGCCAGGCTCTGGAGCCCAGCAGGCCCACTCAGAGCCCGCGTGCCTCCCCACAGGCCATGCCCACCCTCTGGTGCAAAGGAGAAAACTGCCCAGAGTCCACAAAAGATAAACCATAAGGCAGGTTAGTCTACATGCAGCTAAAAGCACAGGGAGGCAGAAAACACTACAATTTGATTCCTTTTCCAACTGATCTTAAGCCTTGATTTAAAAAAAAAATTCTAGCCCAGCTGGCGTGGCTCAGTGGGTTGAGCGCCGTCCCATGGACCGAGAGGTCCCGGTTCGACTCCCAGTCAAGGCACAGGCCCGGGTTGCGGGCTCGATCCCCAGTAGGGGGCGTGCAGGAGGCAGCCCATCGATGTTTCTCTCACATTGATGTTTCTATCTCGCTCTCCCTTCCTCTAATAAATCAATAAAAACATTTTTTTTAGCCCTGGCCAGTTTGGCTCAGCGGTTAGAGCGTCGGCCTGCGGTACCGAGAGACCCGGGTTCGGTTCCCGCTAAGGGCGCGTGCCTCGGTTGCAGTTTGTCCCCGGCCCTGGTTGGTCGTGCGGGTGGCAGCCACTCGATGTGTCCCTTCACATCGATGTTTCTCTCTCTCTCTCTTCCTCTCTCTCCCTCCCGCTCTGTCTGAACAAAAAATGGAAAGTGTCCTCGGGTGAGGATGAAAAAAAAAAAAAAAAAAAAATTTTTTTTAAAAAAAGCAAATCTGGGAGTGTTAACGTGGCCTGTACTTTTACGTTATCTAAGTACTGCCTGGCAGGAGAGACGCGATGAACGTCACACAGCGAAGGCGCCGTGAGATGGAGCCCTGTGCCCCTGCGGCCCTGCGCCCTGCGCCCCTGCGGCTCCTGAACATGAGGACATACATGAAGGTCTCTTCTTACCAATCACATATCTTCTTAACCTTGTGGCCAATCTGCTCTCCCCAGAAGGATATTAGAAACACATACCACTTGATGACTTCTCCCTACAGAGTAAACAAGGACACCCGTCACTTCTGTGTCCGGAACTGTGAGCCTCTTCCGGGGGCTCCAACTGTCAGCGCTTCATTCATTCACCCACAGGTACGCCCGCCCCCCTCGCCGCGTACTCCACAGCCGCGGCTTCACCGCCAAACTCGTGCCTCAGCCCGAGCCAAGGCCCGCGCAGCTCCGTGCTCCTCTGCGGACGTGCAGAGTGACCCAAACCTCGAGCCACCCGACAGGCAGCTCCCCGGCTAAGGTGGTAGGTGACACGTGGCCTTCGTGTTCCATCTCACTGTGCCAGCACCCGCACCACGGCCACTCGGTGCAGGGCTTCCGCACGCCTGCTGAGGGGACGCCCCGTGCGCTGCCGGGCGCTCGTGTGGCTGAACGCAGGAAGGGCTGTGACAGGCCCCCCGCAGAACGTGGGCCAGGTCAGCTTCGCTCGGGCGCGAGTCCAACATGAACGAGCAATAATAATATGGGCCCGGACGGTGCGGCTCAGTGGACGGAGAGGTCCTGGTTTGATTCCCAGTCAGGGGACGTGACCAGGTCTCAGGCTTGATCCCCAGTAGGGGGCGTGCAGGAGGTAATCAACCGATGCTTCTCTCTCACGTTGATGTTTCTATCTCTCTCTCCCTTTCCCTCAAAAAAAATAAAAAATCAATAAAAACATTTAAAAAGTAATAATAATCATACATATTGAAGAAGGGTCTTTCAGCAGAAATAAGACACAAGACACATACTGGTCATCAGACAAAACGTGAGCGGAGGCGGCAGGACCTCACCATCCCCTACGGGCGGCTCGGTGCCTGCAGAACTCACAGGACAGAGCCACCTCGGCACCGAGCGCGGCACAAGTCTCCCAACCTGGGGGGAGGGGCTTATATTCAAGCTGGCCTCAGGAAACACAAAGAAGACGCACACTACACCAAAGGAAAATGAGAAGACAAGCTAAAGGTCAAGCTGGCCGAGGAGACGGGAGGGAGGGGCTGGGCTGGGCTGTTGACTGGGCTGAAGAGAAACGGGCTCCCTGAGGGCACAGCTGACCTGAGCAAAGAGGGGAGGGTGGTGCCACGTGGACACGGGGACCAGAGCCTCGAAGTGAAGGAGAAGCAGACGGGCAAGGTCAGAGGTGTGACCAGGCGACACGATGTGACGCTGCCCGTCGTGAGGACAGTGCCAAGCCCGGGCTGATGTCCTGGTCGCGCTGCGGGAGTGCAGGGGAGGTCCTGACTCCAGTCACTGCGCCTGAGACCTTCAGGATGGGGGCCGGGGACGCTCCCTTGACGGCCCTGCACTGAGCCCCCAGCTCCGCTGGGTCTGTCACTGTCAAGGGGGATCTGCTGCTCACTCACCGTCTCAGGGTCTTCAAGGGCTTCATCCAGCTCCGCGTAGGTCACGATGGTGTACCCTTTGCAGACCCTCCACAACATTTTTTCAAATGCTTCCACTTTCCCCTGGTTAATGAGGCCAGATATGAACCTACAAGACGACAGACAAGCTGCAGTGCACGGAGGCCACGCCTCGCAGCAGAGCAGAGGATGACGGGAGCCTGCGTCCTGCCAGAGCAGTGCAGAGACGCGGCCCCTCCCCCTCCCTGAGGCCTGGATGCTGGAGGCTGCTTCCGAAACATCCTTTCATGTATAGCTGAGCCTCGAACTAGAGAAACTCTTGGGATCACAGACAGGACCTCAGAGCCACCTTGCTGCCCTACACTGACCAGTACCGTAAGGCCCTGAGTGTCAGTGCCCGCGTGGGAGCCGGGCACTGGGTCTACATAGGTGAGGAGGAGTAACTGATTATCCCCCAAATGCCCTCTCTAAAGTTGGGATCCCCCCCCCAAGGGCTACACCGCAGTGAATGGGTGGATGGGAAAAAATCCATCCTGTAAAGAAGCCTACAAGTCCACTTGTTTACTTCACTTTTAGTTCCAGACAGAAGGGGAAAAGTCTTCCCTGAGAATTTATAACCACAGGTTAGAATTCACTCAGGCTTGTGGCTTAAATTCACAGTGAAAACACCAACAGAAAAACAAACAGCCCCGGCCGGTTTGGCTCAGTGGTTCGAGTGTCAGCCCCACAGACTGAACGAAGGGACATGGGTTCAACTTGTGGTCAAGAGCACCTGGGCTGCAGGTTCAATCCCTGGCCCCCGTCAGGGTCATTCAGGAGGCAACCAATCGATGTATCTCTTCCACACCAATGTTTTTCTCCCCCCTTCTCTCCCTCTTCCACTCTATCTAAAAAAAAAAAAAAAAAAAAAATCAATGGAAAAATATCCTCAGGTGAGGATTAACAAAAAACAAACAAAAAACAAACAAAAGACAAACAAAAAACCCCACGCTGAGAAATCAATGTCAAGTGATTCCAGGTGGGCCTTGGACACATAGGTACCTGACAAATGTAAAAACAAATTCTCTCTGGAAGTCTACTTCCTCAAACCAAACACTGAATTCCCACATATAATGAATGAACAGAGGAATGTAAGTTAAAAAAAAAAAAATCACATGAGTGCCCTGGCTGGTTTGGCTCAACGGTTAGAGCATTGGCCTGAGGACCAAAGAGTCTCAGGATCGATTCCAGTCTAGGGCACATACCTCGGTGCGGTTTGGTCCTGAGCCCTAGTCAGAGTCATGGGGGAGGCAACCAATCATTGTCTCTCTCACATCAATATTTCTCTGTTTCTCTCTCTCTCTCTCTCTCTCTCTCCCCCTCTCCCTCTGTCCCTCCTTCCCACTCTATCTGAAGATAAATAGAAAAATATCCTCGAGTGAGAATTTAAAAAAAAGCCCAGCCAGTGTGGCTCAGTGGTGAGTGTCGACCCATGCACCAAGAGGTCACTGGTTCAATTCTTGGTCAGGGCACATGCCAAGGTTGTAGGCCTGATCCCCAGTGGGGGGCGTGCAGCATGCCAAGAGGCGGCCAATCGATGTTCTCTCTCATCAACGTTTCTATCTTTCTCCCCATCTCTCTTCCTCTCCAAAATCAATAAAGAAAAAGAAATCACATGGGGAAACAAGTTACCATTAGTTCAAGTAAAAGGAGAACAAACAACAGAAAGACCCTTAAAATACGATTCATATGTCAACCAACTCAGTGTAGCCCTGTCTCCACCACACACAACGGGACTTGATGCTCTAGTGACCCATCATCTTAGGCTTATGGGCATAACACGGGCGTAAATGTTCCCTCCTTCCACTCAGTGTGCCAAAAGGAGAAACACCCATCACATTCAGCTAAAAGTCCAATACAGCTGCGAAATTCGCCTCAACAAACACAGGAGTACAGTGTTTCCTTAAACATTCACTGTCTTTCATTCACTCACCGGCTTTCAAATGTGCCCATTCACCCCCTCAGCAGAGCTCATCTTCCTCCGACAGCAGGGCAGCAGGATGCCCGACACCCCACGATGTCACTTACCCCAGTTTCGCTCCCAGCCTCTGCATACAGCTGTAGTCCAACAAGGATTCACTGTCCAAGTGCGGGGGGCATTCTTCATAAGTGGGTTCAAACTACAACGAGACAGAAACCAAGTATGTTTGGTTAGAAGTGATCTCTCATGTCTCGTTCCCCAAAAATAGTTCAAGGCTCCATCCACCACTGACTCCTCAGATCTGGGTGCTGAGGACCCAAGATAACTCAGACAGGAAGCACAGCTCTGATCAAGAAATCTGCCCTGGCCGGTCTGGCTCAGCGGTTAGAGCAGTGGTTCTCCACCTTCCCGATGCCGCGGCCCTTTAATACAGGTCCTCATGTTGTGTGACCCCCCGCCATAAAATTCTTCTCGTTGCTACTTCATAACTGTAATTCTGCTACTGCTATGAATCGCCATTGGAAATACGTGTTTTCCGATGGTCTTAGGTGACCCCTGTGAAAGGGTCGTTCAACCCCCAAAGGGGCCGCGACCCACAGGCTGAGAACCGCTGGCTTAGAGCTTTTTCTCATGTCACACCACCCAACTGAAAAATGAAGACAGCTAAGACCACTCTCTCCCGGCAAAAGCAACAGGTCGACAGGAACTGACGCCATCGGAGGCCTGGTGGGCACGAGACGTCCAGTGTCCTCCCGCGGCCATCAGTACCTCCACGTTCCGCCTGACGAAGGTCTTCGTCACTCTCAGCATGTGAGTGTACTCAATCAGTTCAAGCAGGTTCTTCCTCAGTTTCTCCTTGTTCTTGGTGACTTCTCTCAGCTCAACCTCAAGCTTCTGTAGCTGCTCCTAAAAGAAGCCAGTGGCTACTCAAGACCACGCCTCAGTTCAAGGCCCGTGCTGCCGTCTCTCCACGGACGCCCACCAGGGGGGCTTTGGAAAAGCCAGAGTTCATGAGTTTGCTAGGGGTATAGGGGTAGGAAAACCATGCAAAGGTGGTGAAGGCCCTCATTCACTGTTTCATGTTAAGTCAGTCGGGGGACACCTGTTGGGAAGCTGTGATGACGGCAAGCCCCCCAGGTGGCACCTCCTCTCAGGGCCTAGCATTTCTTGGGTTGTCCGTGTGCTTATCCGTGGCCACATGTCCAGATCCTCGCCTCTCAGGTCTACATCTCCTTTTGTTTGCAACACAGGAAAAGTGTTTACCTATCTTTCTAAACACGTGTATTCCTGTCTCAACCTTAAGAGTTCCAATACAGTTGTACTTACAATGAAGCGCGCGCAAAAATCATACTTAAACAAGCAGTTCTATACAAAGCACCCTTAACAGTGCTTAAGCAGTAAGAGCAGCAGACACCGAGAACCCACGACTGGCTCAGTGAAAACCTGCACACACAAACCCCTTGGCCCTACACTCGTCCGCGTGCTCTGCCGTATGACACTGCACACGCTCAGCACTCACTGTAGCTGCGACTGTATCCAGCCAGCACGTCGCAGGCCAAACCAGAGCCGCTCCCTGCCCCTCCGATGGCAGGGCTCGCCCCGAGCCCGCTCAGGTGCCGAGCGTCCCGGGACTCCCTCCCCGGGGCGGCAGGGCAGCGGCACCGGGACCGCCCGAGCCACGCAGCACTGTCTCAGGACAGCTCTAAGGAGCGCTTGGCCACCTCCCAGGGCGATAAACAATCAGATGATCACACTGGAACCTCCAGGGGTAATTCATGGGGCGGGGTGCAAATGTATTCACAGGGGGACGCTGTGCCCCCAACACCTGGGACAATGAACTCAGGGAGGAGGAATTCTGCTGACTGCCCACATGGACCTACCTACCACCTTCCTAGCTTCTGGAGATTAGGGGGGGCTCGCACACGGAGGGATGGGAGGCGCAGGGCCGAAGCGCAGTCACTGAGCAGGAGGGCGTGCTGAGGCTGGATAAGCCCCGGCCTCCCGCAAACAGACTGAGAACCAGGATCTCCTGAGCTGGTTCTCATTAGCCTCTGTTCACCACCTCACATTTTAAAAGGAAACTGGATTACAGGTGAAATGTCTCCCAGGAGATCCGTTCCTGGGTTGAGCACCATGGGGTTTCAAGAAGAAAGGCAGAAGGCCCCAGGCAACAAGAAGGAGCAGATGAGCGCATCAGAGATCAGGAGCGAGTACCTGCATTTCCAGAACCTGCTTGAGAGGTGGTGCGGGAGGGCTGCTCTCTCCCTCGGGAAGGGGGAGGCCCGCTCTGTGTATTTCCTGCACCAAATACGCTGTGGAAATCAAAGTCAGACAATGAGACTCGGAAACAGGCTGAGACACTTCAGTCCGAACATTTCACACCCCAACCTTTCCCAGGCCATCTAGAAATGAATGTCTAAATGCACCCAAAATCTTGCGTGTCCCAATGGACTTAGAGGTCGCCCGCTAACCTCCTTTCCAAGACGCCAGTGCCCAGACCGAGCAGCGCCGGTGACAACAAGAACCTGCACACACTTCCTGCAAGTCCCCACGCTCTCATCCTCACCCTTGAGCTGAAGACCTCTGGGGCCACATCTCCCTGCACATGTGGAAGCAGCAGGCCAAGGACACACCTGGACGTGTGACGGACCTAGTCATCCCCACTGTGACTGCGCAGACTCCATTCCTCTAATGTGACCCTCTCCCTCTCTGTCCATCCGCTCCCCTCCTTCATCATTAGCCCTCAGGACATCAGATCGTGGTCAGGATCAAACTCTTAAGAGCAAAGCCTCAGGTCCGTTGCCCACAAAGGCAGAGTTTTCGTCAGAAGTAACACGGAGGCGTCCGTCAGCTCGGACCCAGGAGAGTGGACGACACCCAACCACGCCCTTGGGAAAGGAGCCAGAGCAACTCCATGGTTGGCCAGATGCAGTGACCAACTCCCGTCACCCTTGTGCTGGCCCATCAGCAGACCTGACCCTACCTCCCTCAGCGGCAGGTGCCCGTGCCCCGGAGTCCCCCGGAGAGCAGGGCCCAGCTCACGAGCTCACCTGTGCCCGGGCTTGGCGCCTCTCCCTCACACACACCTTCCCCTCTTGGCTACAAACCCGTTCCCGTCTGAGGGCGCTCTGGTGCTCGCTGGCAAACAGACCTTCGACACCACGAGGGGCAGCTCAAGTGACTGCCCTGTAGACACCCACAGGAGGAAGTAAGGTCCATCAAGAAAATCACGCCCTGGCCGGTGTGGCTCAATGGTTAGAGCATCGGCCTGCGGACCAGAGAGTCCTGGGTTCGGTTCCTGCTAAGGGCACGTACCTCAATTGCAGTTTGTCTCCAGCCCCAGTTGGGGTGGTGTGGGAGGCAACCAGTCGATGTTTCTCTCTCCTTTTCTCTCCCTCCCACTCTGTCTGAAGATGAATGCAAAAAATATCCTTGGGTGAGGATAAAAAAAAAGTAAAAAAAAAAATATATATATATATGTATAAAAAGAAAGATACTCTGGTTTCTCTTCAGATCATATAAATCTTTCACCTTAAAAAACAAAAGCCCTGGCCGGTGTGGCTCAGTCGGGCATCGACCTGTATACCAAGGGGTTGCTGATTTGAGTCCCGGGGGGGTGACCTGCAGGAGGCAGCCAATCGACGTTCTCTGTCATCGATGTTTCCATTTCTCTCTCCCTTCCTCTCTCTCTAAAAATTCAATGAAAACATATTTAAAACAAAAACAAAAAAACCCTCATTGCAAATATATGACTTGTCCAGCGACTGGCATGTGTTGCCGAGCCGGGGACGTGCTGTCCCTCTATCATCTACCACCCACACCTATGACCAGGCCTCAAACATGGGAAAGGAACAGGCTGCAGACGAATAAAAGATCATGCTTCTGTCTTAAAAAAGATAAAACCCACAATAATTATTACCTATTAGAAATCATTCTAAAAGTCGTATTCTCCCCCCACAACTCTCTCACCCCATGTTTTTCTGTTCGTCCTTCTAAAAACAAACTCTGTACTTCAGTCACTTGTCTGAGATCATTCCCAGTCCTATGTCAGTCAGAACCTCACGGCTTGAACCGATCGTGACTACTTCAAGCTCAGATGTTAAAGTCTTTACAAATAAATGAAGCAGCCGTGAGCTACTGGGTGTGTGGTTAACAGTCACTGATCTAGCACCTTCGCGCAGGAAGCCCGAGAAAGAGGAAATTATTACCAACCAAGCTCTCGCCACTTCCCACCTCCTCTGTTCACTTATATCATTTTAGGTCATACAGTAACAGGAATACGATGTTTATACGCTATAATAAACTACAAGCGGTTGGTTAAATAAGTTATGGCACATTAATACAAGAAATAGTATACAGCCATTAAAAATGATGACAGGGCCCTGGCCGGTTTGGCTCAGTGGGAAGAATATTAGCCCTCGGACCAGTGAGTTGTGGGTTCGATTCCAGCCAATGGCGCATACCTCGGTTGTGGTTCATCCCAGGCCCTGGTCAGGGTCATGCAGGAGGCAACCAGTAGATGTGCCCCTCTCACATGGATGTTTCTCTCTCTCTCCCTCCCTCGTACTCTATCTGAAGATAAATAGAAAAATATCCTCCAGTGAGGATTAAAAGAAATGATGACGGGCAAATCTGCTTATTAGCATGAAAAGATGTTATGGTGAGTACTTACTATTAAATGCGAGACAAAGCTGATAAATCCTTACTTTTACAGATGAATAGTAACAGGTATGGGAAAGTAACATAATCTACGTGACAGTGATTACCTCTGAATAGACAGAATATGGTAATTTCTTTTTTCCTTTTTGTTAATCTATATTTTCCAATTTTTCTAAAGTGAATAGGATTTGCTCATATAAAAATGATTGTTAAGGTTATTAAAATAAACTTACCTAATATTCGTTCTAGCTCTTCGCACCTCTTCACCTCACCAACAAATTTTCTTTGGAAAGAACTTACATTCTGGTTGAGCTGAGAAAAGAATAAAAGTTTTTCTTTGAACATGAATTTGGTTTTGAAATAAAATATTATTGGGGAACAGTGCGCCCTCCCGGACGGCTGAATGGGCGTACCACCTGCCACCACTTTTCTGGAAAGTGATTTAGCAACGATTATGAAAAACACCCTTTGGCCCAGAAATATCCCATGGAGAAATTTAACCTAAGGAAAAAACTACTGATATGGACAAAGATTTATCTAGAAGAAATCAGCCTCAGGAACAGAGAACAGACGATTATCAACAGAAGACTGATAAATTACAGTCTGTACCCTTCCCATGGAATATCACTACTCAGCAATAAACAGGAACCCGCTACTGACACTCAGCACCACAGGGACTCAGAGACTCAGCGCGAGTGACAGAAGACCCAAACGGACACACGTGTGATTCCATTTCTATGAAATGGCCAGAAAAGGCAAACCTGAGGCAGAAAGTAGACTAGGACTGGCTGGGGCTGGGGCAGGAAGGGACCCACCGTAAAGGAACACGGGGATCCTCCTGGGGTGACAGAACGTCTAAAACTGGGTTGTGGAGATGGATGTGCAACTCAGTACATTTTCTAAAAATCAATGAACTGTGCACTTGAAATGAGTGGATTTTATGACATACATTAATCAAATTGTATGAAAGTTATGATTTAATCATATAACTTATGCATTTATTAAAATTATGTTTTATATGACTAAGGTACTTGATTATATTAAGAAATTATTTAAAATTTTAGGTATGGCCCTGGCCAGTGGTTAGAGCATCGGCCCAAGCACCTAATGGTCTTGGGTTTGATTCCCAGTCAAGGGCACATACCTGGGTTGCAGGTTCAATCCCTGACCCGGTTGGGACTCGTGTGGGAGGCAACCACTTGATGTGTCTCTCTCATATCAATGTTTCTCTCTCCCTCTCTTCTCTCCCTTCCATTCCCTCTAAAATAATCAGCGGAAAAATTATCCTCAGGTGAGTATTAGCAAAAAAATAAAATTCTGGTATGATAATAATGTCGTGGTTATGGTTTTTAAGTGTCCTCACCTTTGAGATACTGAAATACTTACAAATGAAATTCTACACCTGGGATTTGCTTCATGATGTTCTTGGGGGTCAGGGGTTAGAACAGAATGAGTGGCCAGAGTTTACATCTTGGGGACACAGACATTAACTGCTCCCACATACTCGTCCCTCAACTTAACTTCTAATACAAAGCTTCAAAGAATAAAAATCGTAAAAGAATATTTAATAAAATCAGGAAAGTATTCATGATTTGCGTGTAAAAAAGACTAAAGATATTTTCAGTGTGGTACCAATTGTATAAATATATATGCACTTTAAAATATTTTTAAAAATTTGACCAATATTAACCAAAAAGTTAAAGTGTTTACTTCTAGTTATTGGAATCATAAGAGTTATTATCTTACTTTTGTATTTTCCACAATATACTCCCCGCCACATATATAATTTTTTTTTCAATTTTTTTTTTTTTTATCCTCACCCGAGGACATTTTCCCATTTTTTGCTCAGATAGAGTGGGGAGGGAGAGAGAGAGAGAGATAGAAAAACATCGACGTGAAAGGGACATATCGAGTGGTTGCCACCCACACGACCCAACCAGGGCCGGGGACAAACTGCAACCGAGGTACACGCCCTTATTGGGAACCGAACCCGGGTCTCTCTGGACCGCAGGCCGACGCTCTACCGCTGGGCCAAAATGGCCAGGGCTTTTTTTCAATTTTTATTAACTTATGTTTGTTACGGATGTTTCTCCTTTCTCTCCCCCTAGACCTCCTCCTCACCATCCTGCCCGCCCGCCCAGCACTGTTGCCTTTGTCCACTGGTTATGCATACATGCATGTAAGTTCTGTGGTTGACCTCATCCATCCGCCCCCCACCACATACACACTTTTATAATAAAGTCACAGTGTCACTCACGTTCAAAGGCACTCAGGCGAGAGTTCCTGACTCGCCCATGTCTGTAGAGGGGACGCTCAAAACACAGGCACACAGCCTGGCCTGAAACTGCTCCCCCAAGGTCAGTTCTTGTTCAGTTTTTGGAAATTTTTTTTTTTTTTTTAAAGAATTAACCACAAGAAAGATACAAAATTCTAATTTCACTTCTGTGTGCCAAAGTCACATCCACTTCTGGAACTTGTACTTGTCTGAAGTAACCCCTCCAGGCTGCCGCTGACCCAGAGGAGCCCCTGTCTACAGCCCCGAGAGCCCGGCAGGACCCCTCCAGGCTGCCGCTGACCCAGAGGAGCCCCTGTCTACAGCCCCGAGAGCCCGGCAGGACCCCTCCAGGCTGCCGCTGACCCAGAGGAGCCCCTTTCTACAGCCCCGAGAGCCCGGCAGGACCCCTCCAGGCTGCCGCTGACCCAGAGGAGCCCCTGTCTACAGCCCCGAGAGCCCGGCAGGACCCCTCCAGGCTGCCGCTGACCCAGAGGAGCCCTGTCTACAGCCCCGAGAGCCCGGCAGGACCCCTCCAGGCTGCTGCTGACCCAGCTGGAGCCCCTGTCTACAGCCCCGAGAGCCCGGCAGGACCCCTCCAGGCTGCTGCTGACCCAGAGGAGCCCCTGTCTACAGCCCCGAGAGCCCGGCAGGACCCCTCCAGGCTGCCGCTGACCCAGAGGAGCCCCTGTCTACAGCCCCGAGAGCCCGGCAGGACCCCTCCAGGCTGCTGCTGACCCAGCCGGAGCCCCTGTCTACAGCCCCGAGAGCCCGGCAGGACCCCTCCAGGCTGCTGCTGACCCAGAGGAGCCCCTTTCTACAGCCCCGAGAGCCCGGCAGGACCCCTCCAGGCTGCCGCTGACCCAGAGGAGCCCCTTTCTACATCCCCGAGAGCCCGGCAGGACCCCTCCAGGCTGCCGCTGACCCAGAGGAGCCCCTGTCTACAGCCCCGAGAGCCCGGCAGGACCCCTCCAGGCTGCTGCTGACCCAGAGGAGCCCCTCTCTACAGCCCCGAGAGGACGGCAGGACCCCTCCAGGCTGCCGCTGACCCAGAGGAGCCCCTGTCTACAGCCCCGAGAGCCCGGCAGGACCCCTCCAGGCTGCCGCTGACCCAGAGGAGCCCCTCTCTACAGCCCCGAGAGCCCGGCAGGACCCCTCCAGGCTGCTGCTGACCCAGAGGAGCCCCTCTCTACAGCCCCGAGAGGACGGCAGGACCCCTCCAGGCTGCCGCTGACCCAGAGGAGCCCCTGTCTACAGCCCCGAGAGCCCGGCAGGACCCCTCCAGGCTGCCGCTGACCCAGAGGAGCCCCTGTCTACAGCCCCGAGAGCCCGGCAGGACCCCTCCAGGCTGCCGCTGACCCAGAGGAGCCCCTGTCTACAGCCCCGAGAGCCCGGCAGGACCCCTCCAGGCTGCCGCTGACCCAGAGGAGCCCCTGTCTACAGCCCCGAGAGCCCGGCAGGACCCCTCCAGGCTGCCGCTGACCCAGAGGAGCCCCTGTCTACAGCCCCGAGAGGACGGCAGGGTAGCCAGGCTCAAGGCCTGTCTACGATGACACGCTTGTCCATCCCCACTTTTTCCAACACCAAACACTACTGACTCTCACTGGACACCGTGGTTCAACAACAGAAACCTTTGGAAGCGGCAAATTTCAGCGGCGATGACAAACACGATCCACATCGACCACTGCCAGCATCTTAGTGCCTGAACTGTCTTTTTCCTGATACGTGGTTTCTCTGACAGAGTTTTATTTCTCTTTTCTAGGAAGGCCACGTCGGCCGAATTCCGGCAGCAAAACGGAGCACGCGGAAACGCGGATCCATGTGGCGACTGACACTTAGCCAGGAAGACGCAGAGGCCACCTGCCGCTGGCCTTACTACAGCCACTCCAGCAGCTCAGGGACGACAGGTAAAACTGTTCCCAGGTGCCTGCCCTTCACTGAGGCCTCCGGCTGGCTCAAGAACTCTGCTTTCCCAGGTCTTCTCGTTGGCTGTCGCTCCAGAGACCCTCGACCTGCCTCCTTGCCCTGAGGATTATTAAAAGAAAAGGGGAACAGCCCTGGAGCATCAGCCCGCGGACCAGAGAGTCCTGGGTTTGATGTCCGCTAAGGGCATGTACCTCAGTTGCAGATCATCCCCGGCTCCGGTTGGGGTTGTGCGGGTGGCAACCAATCAATGTGTCTCTCTCACATCAATGTTTCTCTCTCTCTCTTCCTCCCTCTCTCTCTGCTGCTTTATCTGAAGATAAATGCAAAAATATCTTCAGGTGAGGATAAAAAAACAAGACAAAAAAAAAGGGGGAACATTATTCAGCCTACGCAAGCCAGAAAAGACAGGTCAGGGATCCTATCCGGTGAACAGAAAGTCGGTAAGAAACTCCAGAAAAGAGCGGGAAAATGTGAGCTGATGGAACGTTCTGCACTCGCATCCATGCTGCTTGACCATCGACAGGAAGACAGCAGACAGACACACATACACACACACACTCACACACTCGCGCCCCCCAGCTCTGAAAACCTAGCAGCTGTGGGTGAAAAGGGGCACATGCTAACCTGACAAGCTCAGGGGAGGCCTGTGTGGCGGCCCTGCAAACTCAAAGACCTAAATTAACCACCAAGGATGGACTGAAATTCAAACTTTTTAACTAAAAACAGACTATGGTCCTAGGCCGGCATCTTCCCTGACCAAGGTCAATCTTTACCTTAATTGACCCTATCTTTTGTCTTTTTGCATCTACGATAACATATCTTTGGAAGTGGAAGTAATTTTTCCTTTTTCTGGACCCCTCAAAGCACAGGCACCACTCGGCAGAGACCACAAATTCCCTCATTATTACTGAGTTAATTGTTGACTGTCAACTATCCTGTACCCACCTATGTAAGAGCCGTATGTGTCTATCATTTTACTTTTCATCCAATCCCAGAGGTTACCCTGCTTTGCTTTCTCCCACCTCCCTAATCTATCACCAATGGATTTCACATAAATCATTTGCGTCTGCAGTTTTGATTGTAATGTATAAAATAAGGTGCGAAACTGCCATTCTCCGGACCATTATCTCAATCCTCTGAGGTTTTGCTTCTTGGCAATTGTTGACAGTTTTGGCTCAAACAAACTCACAAAAATTCTTCCCAGGTTTGAATGTTTCTTAAGCTGACACACCACACAAGGAAGAGCTCGTGTCAGTTTTACTGTCCCTCTAGAAAAAGCTGAACCACACTGTCTTTATCTTTCACTGATTTTCCGTTAAACCGGATCCCGAGTAGACTCTGCTAGGCAATGTGACGGCCCGCAGTGAAACCCAAACCTCTGGTGATTAGGGCATTTGCTGAAACCTCTGAGATTGAGGCTCGATAAGTCTCTTGGCCCGAGTACTTACAGATGGAACAAATCTGCCTGCTGTGAAGGAGGGAGCTCGTCTCCATCATGACCGTTTCCTGAATCTCTCAGGTGCTACCCACAGCTCAGTACAGCACCTGCCAGGTCAGTGGGTACCAGGTGCTGAAGCCCGAGTGGCTCCAGACACCAGGAAGAGAGCCGGGCCTGCCCTGCAGCGTCCCCTGTCACTCGGAGTTTTCTCTTGACTTTTTGCCTTTTGGTGCCAAGCCAAGGATCACTGACATCAGACTCGGGTAGGTGTGTTCCCTTTCGAAATGAAGGACTCCTCCGAAAGATGAAGGGAAGCAACCGGGGGGCGAAAGCTGTAGCCCAGGAAACAGAATGTCCCCCTAAGTAATTTTCAGTTCAAACAGTAAACATTAGATCCTGCTTCATAATCTCCCTTCCGCACCCAGTTCTTCCTTATCGCACGTCATAATCATCAGAATGTGTTTATTTGTCTCCTCCCAGGGTGTGAGCCACAAGAACACAGGACCTTGTCCTCTCTGCTCACCACCGAGTCCCCAGCACCGAAGACAGCAGCTGGAACAGAGTAAGCACTCAATAAAAGCTTGCTGGTTCATTCAACAGAGGCCGATCAATGCCTCCAAACGCCAGCGGCTGTTCCAAGTCTTTAGGAATCAGGTGTGAACAAGTCAAGCAAAGCCCTTACTTTTGGTGGAGACAAACAATAAACAAGGTACGTAAACAAGCACTTATTGTTAGTGGCTGGGAAGACATCTTCCAGCCAACAAATACGGTGGGCGCTCCCACTCCCTACCGGGCAGGGGAACAACATTCCTACATCAGCGAACAAAACCTACACACAGCCCCCTCGGTCAGGGACCTCCCACCCACCACGCTCACTGCTAATTCAGGCTCTGGGCTCACCCGGCACCCCGGTCCCCCCACATCTTCCCACAGCCGGCTCCTTCCCATCAAGTCTCGGCCCAGACGTCACCTCCTCCCAGAAGCCCACCTTGATCACCACCAGCCGAGCCACCCTCACAGCGCCCCGTTTTATTCCCTTGGCAGCCAAGAGTTTCTTGTCGACGTGCTTAGTATCTGCCCCCGCCACCCCGTCGGCCCCAGATGGACGCGGAGAGGGCTATGGGGGGCCCGCGGCAGAAGCACCGCCGGCGCGGCCCGACGTTGACGGGGAGCGGGGGCGGCCCGGCGGGCAGGGGCACTCACGTCGCGGAACTGCACCAGGCCCCTCTCGCCCAGGGCGCTCAGGCACTCGTAGGCCGTGCCCGACTGCAGGAAGAGCTGCGCCAGGCACATGGTCTCGCTCCGGAACAGGGAGCCCATGGCGGGCCCGCCGGGCGGCGGCGGCTCCGGGCGGCGCGGGCCCGCTCGGTCGGGCGGCGCGCGCGCCTCGGGCTCCTCCTGCGGCCTGGCCGCGGCCCCGCACCACGGGGCTCCGGGCTGCTGCGGCCGCCCCGAGTCCTGCCGCTGCGGCCGCCGCCGAGCCGCCGAGGCCCCGCCCCCCGCCGCCGGTTCCGGTCCCGCCCCCGCCCCGCGGCCGACCAATGGCGCCGGGAGTGGCGGCCGACGCCGGCGGCGCGCGTGGCCGATTGGCCGACGCCGGCGGCGCGCGTAGCCGATTGGCCGACGGCGGGGGAGCCGGGCCCGGCGCTCAGCCCGACGCGGTGGGCTCGGCCGCTCGCCCGGCGGCGAGGAGCTTTCCGAGCCGAGTGCGGGGGGCGCAGGGGCCGTCGGGGGCGCGGCCTGGAGCGCACAGCTCTGGGGTCCCGGGCAGCGCCCCGCGCTGCAGCCTCCCTCGCGGTCGGTTCAGGACGTGCCCCTCGGCCCGACGCCGGCTGCGGGCAGCCCCTTCCCGTCCGCGGCTCCCGGCAGCCACGAAACCGCTGTCCCCGTGCAAGTGCCCACCCAGGACCGTCCACGTCCACGGAGCCACACCGGCGACAGGTGGTGTTTGCGGCTGGCTCCGGCCGCCCGCTTCTCTCGGGTCCTGTCCCCGCCGCAGACCAGAGAGCAGGGTCGGACCCGGGCCCTGCACCGTCTCCGGCGTCGTGTCTTCTGCGCCCGACCCTCCCCCCGGCAGCCACAGTGACCTGACACGGTGCCACACTTCGTGGAGCCTACTTGAAGCCCCCTGGCTTCTCCACTGCACTCGGAATAAAACCCACACTTCTCACCATGGCCAGCAAGGCCCAGGCCTCTGGCCTCTGCCCGCCCCACGCCCTCACCTCCGCCTCCTGCCTGGGCTGCCTGGGCTGCCTGGGCTCCAGCTGCACCGTATTCTTTCCAGGTCAGTGCCCTTGACCTCGCTGATCCCTCCCGCTGCCTAGAACACCCTTCTCCCAGACCTCAGTGCTGGCTCCTTCAAGTCTCCGCTCAAATGTCCCCTCCAAGGGGCTGTCCCTGACCCCTATCAAAAGTAGCCCTCCCAGCCCACCACGCCCCACCACAACCGTTTTATTTTCTTCAAGCACCTACCACTGTATTTATTGCCAGTTTTCCCCCAATAGACTCTAAGTTCCATTGTCTTGCAACTACCAGCGAGTAGTAGCCACTCAGTGACTACTTCTCAAATGCATACATGAATATATAAACTCACAAAAGTTAAAACTACAGAATATGGCCCCCAAATCCCATTCTACTGCCAAAGGGAGTTTTTCTCTTTTTAAAAACAAAAAACCTGAGGATATTTTTACACTTATCTTCAGACAGAGTGGGAGGAAGGGAAAGAGAGAGAGAGAAACATAGATGTGAAAGACACACGGGATTGGTTGCCACCCACACAACCCCAACCAGGCCAGGGATGAACCGCAACTAACAAACATGCCCTCTGCGCTGCAATTGAACTGGGGACTCCCTGGTCCGTAGGCTGATGCTCTAACTTCTGAGCCAGTCCGTCCAGGGTGACTTCTCCCCATAAGTACAAAAGTTCTCCTAAGGCAGCTCACAAAATCAGGAAATTTGTAAATTTTCAGAGCAAGTTGCACTAACTGCCACAGACTTTCTGAATCACTGCAGATAATTACCCAGTGGGTATTTCCTTTTCTATGGCAAAGACAATTTTCAGCTTCTTCTAGGATGACTTTTCAAAATCAGGTTTATCACCAGTGTACAAAGTCCATCTAGTATAATGACAATTTATCTGGCCCCCAAAGAAAACTCAAATTTCCTGTGTGGCCACCACAGCACTGTGGGTGAAGACATCACCTCCTCAGCCCCACCCTGGGGCTGCATCGCTCTGTCTGTTCCCTTGCAAGGAGCCACAGGAGAAATTTCTCTCAAGACTCACTGTCCTTCATTGAAAATGTACTATTTTTAATGTGTGGACCCTGTGATGCTCGTAGCTAATCATATTTGTTTGGTGTTTTGTTAACTAAAGACCAAGGTTTTTCATCAGTTCAACAGAAATATATAAGTTGAAGAAAAGATTGATTTTCTAAGGTACAACTAACATAGTTGGACCCAATTCCTATGACTTCAGTAATCTGTGATCAACTAAAGCTTCTAACAATGTTTATTCACGTAGTGGACGCGACCCGCTCACGCTCTCTACTCAGTGTGGTCTGGCGACGAGAATGCCCGTCTGCACTGCTTCGCACATCTGGAGAGCGACATGTGTGAATCAAATGCAGAGTGCCTGATCAATACTCCTACAAAAATAAAAACCTTCCTTTATTAGAACTGTACACAGGAGTGCAACAAATCACCAAAGTCAAAGTCTGTGGTCTGTAAGGACTCCGATGGTGGCTGAATGTCAAGCTTTGCATCTTCTGGTCCAGGGGTCACTGAGGAACACAGCTAATATGGAGAAGAACACCAGCAGCAAGCCCTTGGCAACACACTGAGAATAAGGCTCCCCTGCAAGACAACAAATTAAGTAATCAACACTCTTATTTCTCAACTGTTTTGGTAATTATTTAGATAGAAATAAACCAAAATATTCATAATGATCATTTTTAAGTGGCAACATTATCAGTAAATTTTTTCTCTTTTAGCATTTTTATACAGAGCACAATGAGACCCATGCTGGAAATGGGCTTTCCCCTACCTTGATAATACCGGGTCAGTGGATATAGAAGCTGTGGCCAACACACATCATTTCTGTTACAGTCATACTCAGTAAAATTGATCTGGAATCTAAAACATTTTAGAAGATTACAGTAGCTGCTACCGCAAGCATACTTTTGGTGAGAAGCATCAAAAGTTGGTTAAAGAAATAAACTTATTGTAAAATTTTTTTTTTTTTCTGCTTCCTAAGAATTCAGCTGGGTCAGTCACCTTGTCAGTGGCCGGGGCCGCTGTGCAGGGACCCTAATGAACTGGACTGACGCGCTGAGAGGGAAGAGGTCGGTCCTCCGCTCACAGGTAAGCCCGCACTGGAACTGCCAGTTCACGGAGGACACCCTGGGAGGAAAAGGGCACCGGGCAGCACCTCAGTTCACGTCCGGTCTGTTGAACACAAGGTAACTGACAGAGCAGCAATACACACCGGGAGTCTCTTAAAGAACTTTCAACTTGCCCCCTTTGTATTATGTACATTTTCAAACGTACACACAAGGATGATGATCCCTCAGGGACCTGTCACCCAGCCACAACATTACGAGCATTTTGCTAATCCCTGGTCACGATGCTGATCATATTCATGGACTTCAAAACATGCTTAGCACTAAGCAGCTCTTTAATCATCTTTGTACCCCCTAAAATACTTGCAGAATCTCTTACACAGAGTTTGATAAATACTTGTGAGAACAAGTTTCCATTACAAACACAGTTGATAATTTTCCATTTATATAGTGCTAATAATCGCAATTTGCAAAGAAATCATCAGATTCTAAATCAGCATTTCCCCGTTCTCTGGAGCATCATCCCCTTTACTGGCTCTCTCTAAATGATACTTGGACAAGACGCGATCTGACCTTGTCTCCGCGCCGAGTATCACTTGCTGAGTAATCCCTTCCACGGCGCCAGCGTCTGAGAAGAGGATGCGGATGCTCAGCCGAGCAGGGACACCCAGGCAGGTGCCGTTCGCGCTGCCCTCGGGCGGGTCTGCACCTGTGTCAGGGGTGTCTGCACCTGTGCAAATGTAAAGTTGTGCATTCTGGGAAGAATAACAGCAGTTTTTCTACGATGCCATGATGCCAAAAAATGGGAACCCTGCTCTGGCCGGTGTGGCTCAGCGGTTAGAGCGTCAGCCCTTGGACCCTAGAGTCACGGATTCAATTCCAGTCAAGGACACGTACCTTGGTTGCAGTCTGTCCCCGGCCCAGTCAGGGTCGTGTGGGAGGAAAACAGTCAATGTATCTCTCTCACATCAATGTTTCTCTCTCTCTCTCCCTCCCTCCCACTTTATCTGAAGATAAATGGAAAAATATCCTTGGGTGAGGATTAAAAAGAGGGGGGGGTATGATTAGACAGGAATCACATTAATGAGGCTTTAATCTCTAAGAGGCTCTAGTTATCTAGTTATCTAGTTAACAGGCCCTAGGTAATACATAACTGTATTACCTCTCGTGTTCAAGATGCTCCCTTGTAAGTTGAGTCAGTCATGGGAACTTTTTTTGTTGTTGTTGTTTTGGGTTTTTTTGTTTTTTTGGTACGTGCCCCTAGCTGGAACCGAACCGGGGACTCTCTGGTCCACAGGCCAACTCTCCAACTGCTGAGCCAAACGAGCCAGGGCAGTCATGGGAACTTTAAAACCCTTGGCCCACATAATAAAACCACACATCAGGACTCAGTTCCCAAGGTCCTGAATCTGCCCAGAGTTTTCACAGGGATACTATCTGTTTGCAGCGGAATGCCCCGAGCGTTGTTCCACGCAGCCACGGTGCTGCAGAAGTTGGAGAGGACAGTTACCATTCATACGAACAACTTAGTTCTTGGTGCACACAGTTAAAAGGCAGTTTCCTGGTGTGTTGCCAGAGAAGGGAGAGGATGCAGCTGAACAAGAAATTAATTTTCATTCCCCTTGAAAGCTGGCTCCTGGGGGTGAGTGGCAAGGTCTAAGGCAGCCCTGGGGGGCGTGCTTTGTTCCTTCGGGGATTTTGAAGGTCCGTGATGCTGTTTATAACATTCAATTCCTCCTCCTGATACATGTGTTCAACGTCACCCTTGTGTTTGTTAACCAGGATCTAGGGTGATTTGGGCTTCTATATTATAAAGAAGCTAACTGCTTCTACCTTACAGGCAACAAAATGCCATCACGCCGGATTCTTACCGGCCCAGCTTCGGTTCTCTGCCTTGGATTGCCCACACCTTTCACTTCGAGGCGTTTTATTCACCCCTTCCCGCTCTCCCTTGGCCATTCCACAGCCCATCCAGCTGGCCTAGATGGCAAAGCCCAGGGCCTGACAAGCCCCAACCTCTGGATTCTGTTCCCAAATGAGGATCTAACTCTGGGCCTAGTGAACAGGTGGCCACCAGGACCCCTACCCAAGTCAGAGAGTGACCCCTGGCCACCCAAGAGTACAGGGAAGAGGGAGGGGGTCGCAATGATCTAGACCCTGATCACAGGGCTGGGCGAGCACATTCCAGCCTGCTGAGCGGACGAGACCTCAGAGGGTGTGGCAGGTGTGAGGGCAGAACCCAGAGCTGCTCCCCAGCAGCCAGGCACGGCAGGGGCACAGGAGCAGCCGCGGGCCCAGGAGGGGACTGGGGAGAGCAGATCCTGCACAGCCGCTCAGCTCGTTCTGGCTCCACCAGGCAGTCCCATTCACAGGAGCAACAGAAGGGCACTGACACGCTCCAGTCTCCCCGGGAATCGGAGGGACCAGCCCGACTTGCCAGCTGAAAGGAGGGGGAAGAGGCTGGACCCTGGGTGCAGTCCGCGCTCTGCCACAACAAACTGTGACCTTAGCCTTCTCCGCCCAGGGACCAGATGGACACTTTGGATTCGAAGGTGAAATCAGACCTGTTGTGCCAGCTAAGCCCCAGCAGCCAAGTCACACACTCCACACATGCAGCTTTGACTTACGTATTATTTCCAGCCAGCCATCGCTAACATTGTTGTAGTCGGAGTTGCCTCTCGCTGCGACATGAGTTGCTTGTATTAACGAATCGAGCATGTCCACAGCTTTCTCCCTGCAAGAGAGGAAGACACTTCTCAGTGCACGGCCAGCCAGTAGGTCTCATCCAACACCCTGATTTGCAGGGGGTCTCCAGGATGTGCTTGCTGGGGGCCTAGACACAAAGCTGCCGGGGGACTGGCACTGAAAACCGCCCGAGTCTCCTCTGCAGTGGCCTTCGCGGGGTGGGCCTCAGCAGCCAGGGGAGGACACGCAGGAGCAATCTTTCACTCTGAACTTAGAATGCAGTGACTGTGGCATCACGTGTCTACAGACTCCTCTGAGTGCCATGGAACCTGGGTGTGGGTGGAGCACGTAGCAAGTTTCCTGGATAAATCATGGGCCAGGGTGATCCAAGAGTAAAAGGAACCTAAAAGTTAGCTAGGCTTTTGAGCCATAAAATTAAGGGAAGATGCAGAACTGTAACTAAGCATTCCTCCTTTCCAGTAATGTCATGGGAGGTACACATCCCACGAACCGCACGAGCCAGACTCCGACTGTAGCCTTGGGTCTTGCACCCGCGATCAGGAGCCGCCATGGGTAACGTATACCCACAGTTTTCTTCCCTTCTCAATGTCTCCCCCGTCTTGTCCTTGCTCCCCAGTAAACTACACCACGCAGAATATGCTACAGAGGAAATGAGTACAACAATTCATGCAACAAAAAGCACCGTGAGAGACCACTTCACACCTGCTAGGATGGCTATCACCAAAAAGGATATGGAGGGACTGGAACTCTCTTACAGGGCTGGTGGGAATAAAATGGTGCAACCACTGTGGAAAACAATAAGGAGGTTCCTTAAAAAGTTAAACATAGAGCCCTGGCCGGTTAGAACATCGACCCGCGGTCCATAGAGTCCTGGGTTCTGTTCCCACTAAGGGCATGTACCTCGGTTACAGCTTGTCCCCTGCCCCAGTTGGGGTCATGTGGGTGGCAGACAGTTGATGTGTCTCTCTCACATCAATGTTTCTCTCTCTCTCTTCCCCCCTCTCTCCCTCTCTATCTGAAGATGAATGTAAAAATGTCCTCGGGTAAGGATAAAAAAAAAAAAGTTAAACAGAATTATTACATGATCCAGCAATTCTGAGTATATGCCCCAAAGAACTGAAAATAGATGTTCAAACAAAAACTGGTACATGAATGTTCATAGCAGCACTATTCACAACAGCCAAAAGGTGGAAGCCACTCAAATGCCCATCAATAGATGAATGGAGAAACAAGATACAGTATGCCCAGACAGTGGAATACTATTCAGCCATGAACAGGAATGAAGCACTGACACCTGCTACAACGTGGATGAACCTCGAGAACATGATGCTGAGTGAAAGAAGCCAGACACAAAAAGTCACCTGTTGTAAGATTCCATTCATATGAAATGTCTAGAATAGGTAAATCCATAGAGACAGAACACAGATTGGTGGTTGCCAGAGGTTGGGGGAAGGGGGGTTGGGAACAGGGATGAGAAGTGGCTGCTAAAGGGTATGGGTTTCCCTTTGCAGATGAAAATGCTTTGGAACCAAATAGAAGTGATGGCTGCGCAACATCCTGAATGTACTAAGTACCTATGACCTGTTCACTTTTTTTTTTTTTAATCCTCACCCGAGGACATTTTTCCATTTTTTGTACAGATAGAGTGGGAGGGAGAGAGAGAGAGAGAAACATCGACATGAAGGGACACATCGAGTGGCTGCCACCCGCACGACCAACTAGGGCCGGGGACAAACTGCAACCGAAGTACATGCCCTTAGCGGGAACTGAACCTGGGTCTCTCTGGTCCACAGACCGACGCTCTAACCGCTGAGCCAAACCGGCCAGGGCCCTGTTCACTTTTAAATGATTAATTATCTTATGTAAATTTCACCCCAATTTTTTTTTTTTTTGTACATGCCCCTAGCAGGAACCAAACCCTGGACTCTCTGGTCCGCAGGCCGACACTCCAACTGCTGAGCCAAACTGGCCAGGGCCACCCCAATTTTTTTAAAAGAAAGTATATGCATATCTATAAATGTACCTCCCAAGACACCCAAATTAGTGGAAATTCCTTTATACACCATATAACAGGGTTTAAGTGTCCTTTCAATGTTACCTCCACCAATCACACCTGACTGGACCCTATTTATAAGAGCACTGGGTTCCAGTGATCTGCACAAACTGCGGCAGAGAAATCTGCGTAAACATGGATGAAATGGCTTTAGTGCCAAGAAAGAAGCTTCAGTTTCCTTATATTGTTTGAATCAACTCTCAACTGTATTGGAAGTTTGCATGTATTCATGACTCACTATTGCTTTTACATTCATTTTATTCAGACCCTGACTTTTCACACTCACGCTCTCGTCAGTATTCAAGTGGTGAATTGATTTCAAGCAGACCACTCGCAGTGCGGACAAGTCCACGCGCGGAGCACGCACCTGAGCCGAGAACAGTTCTCGTGAAGGGCGACTTCTAAGAGGCACCCGGAGAGCGCATCTTCTCCGAATGAGGCGGGTCTGAAAGCTGTCGATGTGCACAGACCCCTTCCGGCTGTAAAATAAAGGGGAGTCTGTTGTGCTGAATAAAAGTAAAGATTGACTTCAAAGTTGTTCTTGAAAAACAGAGAAGACCATAAGCAGAAACCAGGTTTCCAGTGTGAAGAACTGAGGCCATTGTTCCTCTGATCCCTTCCAGGCTGAACAAAGGCGCCTTTCAGAATGGAAATCCCTG
Organism: Molossus molossus; assembly: GCF_014108415.1. Lineage (NCBI taxonomy): Eukaryota > Metazoa > Chordata > Mammalia > Chiroptera > Molossidae > Molossus > Molossus molossus. The sequence continues at coordinate 35,818,528 of NW_023425358.1, read as the reverse complement.
GAACCCCGGGTTGATCCCCAAGGTGAAACGTGGTGCCTCTGGCAGCAGTGGGTATTACCATGGGTACAAAGGCTTCCACAGTCTGGAACAAAGCTACTCTGTCCCCAGCCAGCACCACCTCGGGCCACAGGCAACAGCGACAAGGGACTCTCAAGCCAATCCCATATTGAAATCTCTCTTCCCAACAACCGGTGCCTCAGGTGCAAACAATGTTACCATTTTCCACTACAACAGCATGAAAAACCACCACCCCTGCAGCTAAATAATCCAACTTTAAAGTAACTGATTACTTGTTAGATTCAAAATATGGCAGTATTTCCATCCCTGGTTTACCAAAGGGCTAATCCCATTATCCGAGCAGGTTACCTGGCTGCCAAAGGTGTAAGGCCGAGACGGGGTTCACCCTGTTGCTGTCCAGAGCTCGGACAGGCCTGCCAAGCTGGTAACCTAGACAGCAAAACAAATGAGAGGCAGCAACTTCCCTTCCAATGTTGCCCCAGCGTAGCAAGCACCGCTCATCAAACAGCATCAGCGGGAACACACAATGGGAGGAAACACACAGGCCACGCTTTGGCCAAATCCCCTTGAAAGTGACCCCGTTTGTTTTAACAAAGATATTCGTGTGACTTTTAAAATAAATTAAAAAAATAGAATCTGAGACGTGAAAAGCGGGCCGGCGTCTGCCTTGGGTCGTTCCGCTGAGCAGGCCACTTAATGACTACTTGCTGAGTGACTGGCATCGGGTCCGTCTGAGGACCTTGTACGGGAAACGCAAACCAAAGGAACCTTCCAACGGGACCATTCTCTGGAAAGTCAGCTCCACCCCAAGGTCTGGTTTAGGTCCTATTCCCATCCACGTCCTAGTCATCCTACCTCTTGTGGCCAGCTTTTATTATGAAAGTGTTCACATGGACAGAGAACCTGAAAGTAATACCTCGAAGACCAATACAGCCACCCTCTAAAACAAACAACTGTTCATACTTAGCCATGTTGGTCTCATCTATATTATATAAGCACATACCTCTATATATTGATATACAGATATAGATATATAGATATAGTCCCCCAAAAATGTATACACGACTTTGAGTAATTATAAAGCCAGTGTTTATTTTTATATTTTTTATAATTATCATGTCATGAAGTATTACTTTTTTGATTTGCTTCAACCATTTTTTAACTGTTTTTATTGATTTTTTTTTCTTAGAGAGAAAGGGAGATAGAGATAGAAACATCATGTGTGAGAGAGAAACATCGATCGGCTGCCTCCCACATACCCCCTACTGGGGATCAAGCAGGAAAGCTGGGCATGTGCCCTGACAGGGAATCAAACTGGTGACTTCTTGGTGCTGCATCAACACTCAACCACTGAGCCACACTGGCTGGGCGGATTACCTCTTCTTTCAAAAGACCAGGAGCTAAAGAGAAACAATGTCTTACATTTATAGCAACTTGCTACTATCTACACACTTGATACAAAAACAAAACAAAACAAGCTGTTATGAGAAAAAGAAATACAATGTCACCGAAGAGAAAGAGAAAGATCAGAGTCACAAACTAGAACTGAAGTTACTCACAATCATCACTGTCCCATAGGAGTGTTGAACTACAATGTGTGTAAGATCAGTGACGGACATGTATTATCTTACCTGGGTTTCCAGATGTTTCCTTTTCATCACCACTGTTATAGCTCACAAATTTTACTGTAAATCTCTGTGTCATGGTTCCTAGAAATAAAACAAAATAAAAACGTAATGTGCACAATTTCACTAGGAAAAGAAGTCGTCCCCCACAGTGTTGTTTTCTTTACCTTATAATTGCATTTTGACATGCAAAAAATTAGTCTTTTTTATTAAATCACAAGTACAAATAAGAAACAAGTCTGACGTAGTTTTAGTATAATTATGAGAATCTTGAAGAAAGAAAAAAACCGACACATTTTAAAATGACAGCAATCTTGCCACCCTCAACCACGTCACCTTTCTGGTGGGCATTGATTTCGGCTCTAATAATTTTGACATGTATCTCGCTGATTGTGTTATTATTCCATCTGAAAACATAATGTTCTTCCACATTCACGTTTCTGGGGGCTGATCCAGACTGTAAAAGTGTTTCTGCAAATAAAAGAATACTTTCCGAAGTTAAAGACCCTCTTTGAGCCCTGGCCGGTTTGGCTCAGCGGTTAGAGCATCAGCCTGCGGTCCGGAGAGACCCGGGTTCGGTTCTCGCTAAGGGCACGTACCTCAGTTGCAGTCTGTCCCCGGCCTGGTTGGGTGGTGCGGGAGGCAGCTACTCGATGTGTCCCTTTCACGTCGATGTTTCTCTCTCTCTCTCTCTCCGCCCCCCCCCCCATCTCCCTCCTACTCTATCTGAACAAAAAATGGAAAAATGTCCTCGGATGAGGATAAAAAAAGACCCTCTTTGGGCGCACACGTATTGTTGGTCCTACCAGGTCAGCATCAGGGCCCGCTCTCCCATGGCAGGGTCCTGAGTGGGGGCTACCCCTTGCTTTTACTCCTGTATCCCCACCACCCGGCTCCCAGCGCAGGGCACATGCTCGGTAGAATGCTGGTCACAGGACAGACTGGAGAATGTCAGCTCCTGCGGGGCGGGGCCCGCTGCCCAGTGCGCTGCTGTCCTGTGGCCACTCCACTAAGCTTTCATGCAGTAGGAAGTGAAGGTGCTGGTCCTAAAAAATCCTTCAACTCTCTGAAAAACATTTAATAAAAGGTTCACAGACCCTGAGGAGCAGGAGGGGCCCTGGAGCCCACATCATCCATGACCGTTACTTAGAAGCAAGGTCACTCTGAGGCAAGGGATGACGGAACAACGGACAAACAAAACACTAGTGGGTAGCTTCCTAATTGTTGTGAACCTCCTTAAACTCTTCATAAAAATGTATTTAATCCAGGACTACACATTATTTGAAAGAAATGACACACGTATTTCTGTAGAAACGATGTAAACATGTAACATTAAAATACCTGTACTGGTGATGAGTCTGTCTAGGTCAGTTGCTTCCTCGTAGATTATTTTTGGTGTAACAATGCCTAAAAAGATACATGAGTTAACCTTCCACAGCAGGGCATGGCCTAACATGATCTTTACTTACGCAAATGAAAGCTCACCAAGCAAATAGGGCAACTGCCTGTCCTGTGTGCCAACTACGGAGATGTCTGCCACCTCCAGACACCACCACGCGGGAACCCCACTGCTGGTGGCATCTAACTACAACTGAGGAGCAGAATCCAGGTGTCAGGAATGACAACCTGGAAAGTCACTGTCACAGAAGAACACACACACCGTTCACTGTGGGTGGGGGTGTAAAATGGTGCAGCCCCTTTAGAAAACAGTTTGGTGGGTCCTTAAAAAGTTAAATGAGGCCGGCCGGTGTGGCTCAGTGGTTGAGCATCGACCCATGTACCAAAAAGTTGCTGGTTCGATTTTCGGTCAGGACACATGCCCAGGTTGTGGGCCCAATCTCCAGTGAGGGGCATGCAGGAGGCGGCCAATCAATGTTCTCTCACTGATGTTTCTCTCTCCCCCTCTCACTTCCTCTCTCTCCAAAATCAATAAAGGAAAAAAAAAAGTTAAATGTCCACATGACTCCGCAATCCCACTACTTGGTATATACCCCAAAGAAATGAGAACATATATGAGCACAGTCACATTATCACAACAGCCAACGGCTGGAAATAACCCAAATGTCCATCAAAGAATGAATGGATAACAAAATAAATGTGGTCTATTCACATGATGAATGAATCTCAAAAACACAAGGCTGAATGAGAGATGCCAGACACAAAGGGCTCACTCTAAGAAAATAAATAAATAAATCAATGGAAAAAAAATGTTTTAATAAATAAATAAAATGGTTCATTTTAGGTCATGTGAATTTTATCTCAGTTCTTTTATTTTTCAAATCCTTATCCAAGGATATTTTTTTCTATTTATCTTCAGCTAGAGGGGAGAGAGAGAAACATCAATGTAAGAGGGACATATCGAGTAAGTGCCTCCCACACGAGGCCAACCAGGGCCAGGGATGAACCGCAACCAAGGTACGTGCCCTTGACCAGAATCGAACCCGAGACTCATTGGCCCATGTGCTGGACACTCTACCTGCTGAGCCAAACCGGCCAGGGCTTATCTCAGTCCTTAAAAAAGAACTAATACACAATGCCCTGGCCAGTTTTGCTCAGAGGTTAGAGCGTCGGCCCACGGACCAGAGAATCCCAGGTTCGGTTCCCGCTAAGGGCATGTACTTCGGTTGCAGTTTGTGCCTGGCTCCGGTCGGGGTCGTGTGGGTGGCAGCCAGTTGATGTGTCTCTCTCGCATCAATGTTTCTCTCTCTCTCTTCTTCCCTCTTTCCCTCCCACTCTATCTGAAGATAAATGCAAAAATGTCCTCCGTTGAGGATTAAAAAAAAAAAGAACTAATACGCAACACGCTGGCTTACAGAACTGAACTTCTTCCAAAGAAAACACCTTCCTCAGCCAATCCGCTCAAGGATTATTTCCAGTTGACCCAGTAGAAGTGACTTTTGTTCTCGTGAGATCCCAGTTGATCGAAACACTCAGGTCTGCTCTTTTGCACACCAAGGGACGCACCTCCTATAGCACCATTCTTTATCTTGGTGTTGGTGATGCCACCTTGCTCTTGGCTGACTTCCAAATCAGTGATGCACCGCACGTCAAAATTCTGAAGGAAGCCCACCGGGGCGTTCTGCACACACTGCCCAGCCAGGGACACCTGAGGGAAAGGGGAAATCGCAACAGATGGCTGAGCTCCGTTCCCGTCATAAACCATCGGCCGCCATCTGTGGAAGGGCTCTTCCCTTCCCGCAGCCTGCTCAAATTGCTGGGTTAGCCTCCGCAGCGGTTAGCTCACTGACTAGCTGACCAACTTCAGTAAAGTACCGAGTCAATTTGCTAATCAAGTCTGGAAGCTGCTGGTTGGGAAGTCACAATAAGTTAGTCCATGAAAACCAAGAGAATTCCCTGCCCTCTCCCGTTTAGTTTATGGAAACATGATTATAGTCAACAGCAGTTCTCTCCCTCGTTACAACCAGGTTTTGTTAACACCGTAAAAATGGATTCATCTGAACAGTGAAGAGAAATGGTTTTTAGACTCCCATGTTTTGTTCCCACAAAAATTTGTCCTCAGAATTTTGAACTTAAAAAAAAAATCACAAAAAACTATAGCCTTAAAATATTTTTCAACATTCTGGAATATTATAATTATGTATTTATAGCTTACTAGAAATTGGCTACTAAACTAACAGAAGTGAAGAATGAGTTACTTCAATGGAAATTTATAGAATGTCTTTTAGTTTTACTAAGTTCACTCTGAGATTTAGCAAAGACAGTGATTAATTTAAGAGTTAGTATGTACGTTCAACAATAAAGATAAGTTTTTTTAAAAAAAGAGAGAGACCAAATTTCTTTTTTTTTTTTTATCCTCACCCGAGGATATTTTTCCATTTTTTGTACAGATAGAGTGGGAAGGAGAAAGAGAGAGAGAAACATCAACGTGAAGGGACACATCGAGTGGCTGCCACCCACACGACCAACCAGGGCCAGGGACAAACTGCAACCGAAGTACGTGCCCTTAGCGGGAACCGAACCCAGGTCTCTCCGGACCGCAGGCCGACGCTCTAACCGCTGAGCCAAACTGGCCAGGGCCCAAATTTCTTAATAAATAATGGGAATAAAAAGTTAAAAGAAAAAGAGTGACTATGAAGAATAAATCCTGACACTGTAAATCGCCGAGCGAGTGGAAAATCCATAGGGGACAAAAGGGAACGCAGAGTGATATTTCCCGGAGCACGGTGCGTCGCGCTAGACCAGGACGGAGAGAGAAGGCAGACCAGGATGGAGAGAGAAGGCAGGCCAGGATGGAGAGAGAAGGCAGGCCAGGATGGAGAGAGAAGGCAGGCCAGGATGGAGAGAGAAGGCAGGCCAGGATGGAGAGAGAAGGCAGGCCAGGATGGAGAGAGAAGGCAGGCCAGGATGGAGAGAGAAGGCAGGCCAGGATGGAGAGAGAGGGCAGGCCCTGGCGCGCTAGCTGGAGCCATCACCTGAGGCAGAGTGAAGTACGCCTTCTCCGCAGTCATAAGCGGGTCTCCTTGCTTGTACCCGAAGTCGGAGGAGTCTCTCGGATCAGTGTGCAGATACCCTTCAAAGGCAGCGCGAGGGCCTGAGGAGCTGTCAATCAATAAGATGATCGCTAGTACTTTTAGCTATTATCTGCCCAAAACGAGTGCCCATGGACATTTTATTCTTTACTTTCTTAATTACCAAAACAATATTCACACTCAACGCCACGGAACTATACACAGTAAAGTGGGTAATGGTTAATTGTATGTTACATGAATTACACTTCAATAATAATAATAATAATAATGTTGTAAAGTTTCAATACTGCAGAAAGGTGAAAGACAGAAGTCCAAGTGCCACCCTAGCCCCTGACCCAGATCGTCACGATTATCGGGGTGCCGTATCAGTCCGTCTTTTCAGGGAGGCCCCATTCTTTCTAACACAGAGCCGACTTACGAACTGACATCTGGAGCGGAACTGAGAACTGAGTCACTTAAGCACAGCACCTCTGGAGAGGTCTCAAGGGAAACTGACCCGTCTCGGAGCTAACGTGGCGCTGGCCTCCCTGGCCCGCGTCAGCAACCCCCCAGGTGGCTGCTGGGACACTCACACAGACCCATGGTAGAAGTGACCTAGGAAGGGTGAGTTGGCAAGGGAGGACTGCACACACAGGAACGGAAACCAGCCCGGGCCCCCGTGTGCTCTCTGAGCGGAGCAGAGCTGATCGAAGAGCGGATTAACGTCCCCTCCAAAGACGCCGGTGAAACAGGACTCTCGGAAGAGTTCTATTGCATTCGATGAGCATTCCTGGGACATGAAATGCGGTTAGAAAGCTGTTGACGGGGAGCTGTGGGTATTGACATGCTATCAGGTACCGTGACTCTTGTGCCCAGTCATCAGAAAGCGCGTACCTGGTCACAGCAGCAGCGAACGTCACAGGCCCCGGCTGTTAAATTACAAGGACATGGACCAAGAGGCTGATACACCTGGTTAGGGATGACAGTCCTGTTCTCTGAAAAGTACGGCAACAGAGAAGTTCAGCTATGACATCCCCTGACAAAGCATCGCCACGATTTGACATTGAAAAGAGCTGAATCACCATTGTACAGATCACCATTCATTCCCCAGTATCCCCCAGTATGGAACCCCTGAAGTGAGCTATGCATAAAACACAACTGAGGCCCTGGCCGATTTGGTTCAGCGGTTAGAGCGTCGGCCTGCGGTCCAGAGAGACCCGGGTTCGGTTCCCGCTAAGGGCATGTACCTCGGTTGCAGTTTGTCCCCGGCCCTGGTTGGTCGTTCGGGTGGCAACCACTTGATGTGTCCCTTTCACATTAATGTTTCTCTCTCTCTCTACCTCCCACACTATCTGAACAAAAATGGAAAAATGTCCTCGGGTGAGGATAAAAAAACAAACAAAAAAAAACACAACTGAGGCCTGTAGGTACTACTCCAACGGAACCCCAAATACCAGAAAATATGCTGGATATAACAAACCAAAGAAGTCACAGCTGGTCTCGAAGGTAATGAAGTGGCTGAAATTGACAAGTTAGGGTAAATGCAATGCACCGGTTTTATTTGTCAATACGCTGAACAGTCCTTTCCATAACACAGACTTATTCGTTAACAGTTACTCCTTCCAAGTCATCACCTCCTTCGGCAGAGAAGACTGAAGCTATGGTGACATTTCAGACAGCTCACCTGGAACCCAGCTAACCACGAGGTCATATTTAATTATGCTACCTGCTCAACCTCAAGTCCTATCATCCCATAAATCCCGATCTTCACACCCTAATTTTGGTTCGCGTGTGGGGGAAACGCACAACGTTTCCACTGACTGGAAAGGGCTATCTGACATCAAACAATACAGTAAGCTAGAATAAATCTTAAGTAAAATAGTACAAAGCGAAAACTTTTAAAATAAGAAAATTATGCCCTGGCCGGTTTGGCTCAGCGGTTGGAGCGTCGGCCTGTGGTACAGAGAGACCTGGGTTCGGTTCCCGCTAAAGGCACGTACCTCGGTTGCAGTTTGTCCCCGGCCCTGGTTGGTCGTGTGGGTGGCAGCCACTCGATGTGTCCCTTCACATCGATGTTTCTCTCTCTCTCTCTCTTCCTCTCTCTCCCTCCCGCTCTATCTGAACAAAAAATGGAAAAAATGTCCTTGGGTGAGGATAAAAAATAAATAAATAAATAAAATAAAATAAGAAAATTAGGCAAAAGGATAAGAAGTTGACGAAGGCAAAATGGACTCAAAAGTGAAGTTAAGTAGACAAATGACATGGCAGACACTTATAATCAAACAGATCATGTTTGACATGAATATGTTGATAGTCAGAAGACTCTACTTGCCTGATGCATTATGGGCCAGAGACGAGTTGGCATAAATTTCCACTTGAATAAGCAGATGTGCCAAACAGGATGAACTGTTAGAGGCTGAAACCAGGAGGGTCTGGACAATGCATGGGGACTCTGAGAAGGGGCCTGTCTTGTTAGAGGAACACGACTGCAGACCCCTCGTCAACCTCACTGTCACGTCCAACGCATTCTGAAAGGAAAATATTGCTGAACTTTTTAGCATCTACAATTATAAGAACACATAATGGAAAATGCAATAAAATCACATAATGGCCTCAGTTCGTTTTAACAAAAGGAGACCTATAAACAAAGATGGTCCTCAGTTTAATGTAAAAGCAAATTTCTGCATGCTCAGAGAAAGTGAAACACACGTTTGAAAACTAACTCAGTTTCTCCACACCCTTTTTTAGTTTATCATCCTACAAGCAGAAGATTCAAATGCAAAAAGAGCTTCTGAAAACAGTCCCCAGGGCCTGGGGTGCAAGCAAAGCGTGTCTTTCTCACCTTCCATAAACCCTGACGTTGATGCCTTGCACATACTAGGCACTCAAGAAAACATTTAGTAAATGGAAGCTATTTCGTCTCTCCAGGCCTGAGTGTCCTTAAACATATGCACAGAGTTGGATAAGGTCAGTGGTGTAGGAAGCTTATGTGAGTCACAGAATCATCTGATAATCTCATGAAAGCTGGCAACTCTCTTGTAAGAAAAATGCACGTTCACGCATGATTTTACACACAATTTCAGAGGGTCCTTGCAAGGACTTGTCCAAGGACCCCTAACTCCAGGGTAAGGACCTCTGGGCTGGATGGGTGTCTACTAGAGCTGACAGCCCACCTCTGGACTATTCCCAGCACTGAGACAGCTGCACCCTGTCCAATTAAGAAAGCACTAAATGTGGGTCTCCAAAGATTCTACCAGGAAGGTTTTACCCCTGGCCTTACCACGTTGGGGGTCACAGTCAAACTCCAGTTTCCTGTGTCATTGCGCAGCACACCACAAGCAGGAACTGGCAATAACCCTAAAGGAGATGAGAATGCAAGGGGTACTGCCGGGCAGCTAAGGGGGTGCACTCCCTGGGATGGAATCCTTTTCCAAGCCCAGGATTGAGCACTTTTACCAGCCGTGTGACTTTGGGCAAGTGACAACCCCTCTGAACTTCAGTATCTTCATTTGTCTACTGGGATGAAAAGATAAGGAGGTGAACGCCAGCCAGTCTGACTGCGAGCTTTCTTTGGTCGAATCTGTCCGGTGGTCTCTGGTCCACAGCGGCCCTCGTCCCTCCTCCCCATCGGGCCTGGGCCTCGCAGCGCACAGGCCGGGAGCCCCGGGGTGCCATCACCCACCCTCCCCACCGGAAGGGGTGGACTCCTTACCCGCCTGGTCCTGCAGCAGGGACAGGGACAGGGACACGGCCGATACATCCTCGGCGCCTCCGACCAGGGCTGCGCTGGCCACAGGGCCGGACGTGCGGATGAACGAAGGGATGAAGACTGGGCGGGAAGGAAGGCGACAAGGAACGAGTTAGTGGCTGCAGAGTCCCTGCCCACGCGGCGTGGTCCCCGGGGAGTCCGAGTCTGGCCCCTTAAACGCCTCGGCCCTCAGCCCGGCCCTGCAGGCCCTCCCTGCGTGCCGTACACACCCAGGTCCCCCCACAGCGGCCTCAGGACGCCCAGCAGAAAGAAGAGCCCCAAGAGCAGAGGGGTCGGCGGCGGCAAGCCCATGTCCGGGACCCCGCCCGGCCCGCGCGACAGAATCGCGCCCGCCTTAGAAGCGGGGATGCGCCCAGACCCCGCACAGAGGGCCCCGGCGCCTCTCCGCCGCCATCTTGTCAAGCGAACGTCGGGAGCTATGGCAACCACCAATCGGCCGCCGGCCTGCGGAGCGACGCGCCGTGATTGGACCAGCGGCAGAGAGCCCGCCCCCACCACCACCCTGGCCCCGCCCACAAGCCTTGAGCCTACCCAAAGGATCGTGAATACAGGGGTCCCCTTGGAGATTAAAATCTAGCTTCCTGCCCCCGCGTTAACTTCACCAGGAGCCCACAGGCTTCTAAACAAGCGCCTGAATAAACGACTTTCACGGGTTTGTTAGGGGAGGGACAAAAAAGGGGTGAGGCTGCAGTACCATAATTGTGTTGCTGAACCAGTTTTGCTTTTATTGTTGTTAATCCTCACCAGAGGATATATTTTTCCATTGATTTTTGGAGCTGGCGGGAAAGAGACAGAGAGAAATATCGATGTGAGAGAGAACCATCGATTGGCTGCCCCCCAAACACACCCCGACTGGGCATCCAGCCTGTAAACATGGGCATGTGCCCTGACCCGGGATCCAAGGTGACCTTTGGCAGCACAGGATTCTGCTCAACCAACTGAGCCACACTGGCCAGGCCAGATTTCATGGTTTTAAAATTACTTATTGTGAGATAATAAAGTACCACACTTTTCTGGCATAAAAACATTGTATCTTATAACCAGCCTGCTTTATCCAATGAGAATACCAAATAATTGAAATTTTGCTAATCTTGCTCCCAACATAAAATTACAAGCAAATACCAAATCTTTCTACTAATCCATTCATATTAAGAAGTCTTATATTAAATATTTCATATTAATCTATTATTCCATAATATTTGCAACATTTTCATGAATAATTTTAGCAAGATTTGAAATTAAACTTTTTCAGACCTGAATAAAAAGTTGTCTGATATTTGACCAAATCCAGTTAAAAAGTACACAGTTGAAGAGTTGAATGAGTATGAAATAAATTCAAGCAAATATAAAAGTTTAAATTATTTTATTACAAAAATGTATGTAAAATAAACCATAAACACAACCGTTAAAAATAAAACAAACAGAACTAAGACAGCATATAAAACATTTCCAATGAAAAATAACAAAAACCTTATCAAATTGCTTGAAATTATTCGTGTTTTAGATATCTAACACTTTCTTTCCTAGACTTAAAAATAGTGATTTCCATTACACTTAGTTAGGCTACAAATTTTAAATATTATTTTTAAAAAGACAAACATATTCTCAAACTCAAGGATTAACAAATACTTGCAAAGTTACCACCAAAATCTGTAGTTAATTAAATCTTAAGTCCAGAATAAAAATCTACCTGAAATAATCTAACCAAACACCACCAAGTTACTTAAATGAGACTCAGTTTCTGGGATGGTATAAAGAGAAAATTTTAAATCTTATTCATATACAACATTGGATACACACTTTGTCAACATACTTTTAAAAACAAAACAAACCAGCCACCGTTCCTGAAAACCCTTCCTACACTATGTTGGAATGTAAAAACTTTTGATAACCTCATGGTTACATAAAAAAATAAGTTTTTTATTGTTGAAATTACAAATAATTTTTCTTTTGAACCAACAGAAGTTTTCAGTATTATGTCCAAAGCTTCTAGAAAACAATTCGCCGATATTAAAGCTTTTCATCCTCTTCCCCATTGAGAAAGGAAATAATTCAGTCTGCGGGCGACACTTAACCAGAAAGGATGACCCCCCGCCCGGCAGAGCCGGCACGCCCAGACATCAGGTTCACAGCGCTCTGCACACAGCAGTCTCTGAGGAAGAAGTTGCTCCCAGCCTCCTGCACTCACTCCCTTACTCATTTAACATCACATTTTGTAGTGACTCCATGACAAACTATTATTATTTGGATATCTTTGTCCAAACATCTACTGATGTCACACAAAAGAATAAATAACTGCTAATCTCTGAAGCTAAACCTTAATTTAAGCAATAAGGATTTGATTTACGTGACCGCTGTCGAACTTATCAGTTGATTCAAGTAAGAAGGTTCCATACTCATTAACACCATTACTCCACTTTTTCTGCAACCGTTTTCAAATTTCACAGGTAACATGCTACAGTAAGAGTTCTAAGGCCTATCATCAGTCAGGACAGCTGATTTGACAGATGATCGTCCATATTTTAAAAAGTCACAACTGTGTGCTTTCTTCCCCCTTTCTGGACAGAAACCAGTCTGGAAACACTTTAGGGTATGTATACTAAAAAGAATGACTCGTTCATGTAAATCCGTCCCCCGAAGTACAGAATGAGGGTGACTTTTTAGAACTATATCCTGTAAGAAACTTCATGAAAAATTCTTATACATACCTGTGTTTTTTTCAGAGCCTTCCTACAAAGACTCCCCCCACCACACACACATAATTTCTACAAAGAGGCCTACAAGATGGGGAAAAGTTTTATCATCAAGAAGACACTTTCAGTTTCTTTTTCTTGGCCTTCAGTACAGGAGGTAGAGAAATCTTAAAGGCAGTCCTGGAATGACACAGGGGAGAACACCCTTTAATGCTCCAACTCTAATGCACAGACAGACACACAACCTCAACGATACTTACTCGCAGGTGGTGCAGATGGGGCTGAAGTTGCAGAATACTGTAAATTAAAAAAAAAAACAAAAAAAAAAAACAGGACGGTTTAGAACCATACAGTCGAAATATTGTCTGAGCCCCCTCCAACGTGCAAAAACGGAAAAACATTGTCCATGAACTTACTTGACAAGCACACAGAACAGACATAGCCGATTTCAATAAGGTTTCGGTGACAGAAGCATGCAGCCCGGTAGTCAACGTGAATCGGGGGTGGGAGGATGAGCTGAGATCTCTGATCCTGATCAGGAAGAAAAACCCACTGTGGGAAAAAAAAAAGCATTGTCACACATTCAGCAATTGCTGAGCACCTCCACACACGGGCACAGCGTACAGCATTCTGCACACAGCTTACAGGGATCAAAGACTCCCCGAAGTCCACCCTTCTCGGCTTCCAGACCCCTAGGTCACCGCTTCAATCCTTCCTTCCAGTGACTAGCACTAGCCATCCTGCTCCCCTCCTTCCCCAGGAAACGAGTCTCACTAACTCAAGGTGTCAGGTTCACTGTCATGAGTCTTACCAGTAAATACTGAAGAAGGGATGGCATCTGAGGCACCTTCAGGTACAGGCCCCCCGTGATGTCACAAGCCTGCAAGACACACAGAGGACTCAAGCACACTAGGACTTGCTTAGCTTTTCCAGGGGACGTAATTCCCACCAGTAATTCTTTCGGTCTCCAAAAGAGCATATGACCCAGCAAATCCAAAGGAACCCTTCCCGGAGTGAGGACCAGGAACTTCCAGCTACCGTTCAGGATGTTCACACATCTTACTTTTGCCCTTGGCTCGCAGCCTTCCACTCTTCAGAGACCACAGCGTAGGACCACAGCGTAGGACCACAGTGTGTGTCCCTTCTTCTGTCTGCTACTGATACATTTTTATTCTTACCACGTTTATTCATTTTCTCTGTAATTTTTATTATCTTTTTTTTTTATCCTCACCTGAGGATATTTTTTTCATTGACTTTTAGACAGAGTGGGAGGGCGAGAGGGAGAGAGCGAGGAAAGAAACATGGATGCGAAAGAGAAACTTTGATTGGTTGCCTCCCACATGACCCTGACTGGGGCTGGGGAGCAAACCTGCGGCTGAGGTACGTGCCCTTGACTGGGAATCGAACTCTCAACTCTTCTGTTCTCAGGTACACACTCTAACCGCTGAAACAAACCAGCCAAAGCTCATTATATTTTATTTTTTTATGTTTTTATTGATTTTTTAGAGAAAGGAAGGGAGAGAGAGAGAGAGAGAAACATCGATGTGAGAAACATCAACCGTCCGCCTCCTGCATGCCCCCCACTGGGGATCGAACCCAAACCTGGGCATGTGCCCCAACCAGAAATCGAACTCGGACCTCTCAGTCCATGGGACAACTCTCAATCCACTGAGCCACACTGGCCAGGCCTCATTATTATTATTATTATTATTTTGCCTCCCCCCAAAAAATAGGGAGAATCTCATTGTATTTTTTAAATAACAACTTTGATATAGAATTCATGCTATAAAATTAACTCTTTAAAACTGTGGTCCACCCTGGCCAGTGTGGCTCAGTTGGTTGGGTGTCACTCCATGAACTGAAAGGTTGCCAGTTTGATTCACGGTCAGGCACACACCAGGTTCTGGGCTCACTCTCCAGTGAGGGCATGCAGGAGGCAGCCGATGGATAGTATGCTCTCTTATTGATGTTTCTCCCTCTCTCTAAAAGTCTACATCTATATACAAAGAGATCTGTCATTCTGGTTTCCTAATATTAACAATGGCAATTTTTGGATGATAGGATTTGAAGGGAATTTTTTTTTTTAAACTCTTTTAAAAATACTTTTCTGGCCCTGGCCAGATTTGCTCAATGGTTAGAACGTCAGCCCTTGGACCCAAGGGTCTCAGGTTCGATTCCAAATGAAGGGCACATACCTGGGTTGCAGGTTTGATCCCTGGCCCCAGCTGGGGTTGTGCAGGAGGCAACCAATTGATGTATCTCTCTCACACTGATGTTTCTTTTCTCTCTCTCTCTCTCTAAAAATTAATAGAAAAATATCCTCGAGTGAGGATTAACAAAATATAAATAAGTACGTTTCTGTATTGCTTGAATTTGTTTTAATGTATGAGTCACTTTTACAAAGTCAATCAAGTCATTATGTAAAATATAAATAAAAAGTTTGAAGGGACCAGAGAGATGTTAGTTCTCTAATCTATAGCATCATAAAAGCTAATCCCTAAAAATGGGTGAAGATGGGTGAAAGGTGTTTAACAATAGGTAACAGAACACCCCACGCTTCATAACCACGAACACCAAGCACTGGTTTAAAACGTACCTGTTGGAGGAGTCCTGAATCGGAGTCTAAAACACAGGCATCGATCAAAATATTCTGAAATGAATATTCCGAAAATATTATGGGAATGATGACAACAATGACTATCTTACACTGAGCATCTACTATGTGCCAGGCTCTGCTCTAAAATGGCTTAACATGCGTAGTAACTGTACAAGGTAGGTATTTGATTAGCATTTTGCAGCCCAGGCCCTGGCCAGGATGTGGTCACAAAGCCGGGGGGAGGCAGTGCTGTCAACCTGTTTGCCTGTCCCCAAGGCCCATGATCTTCTCACTACATCATGTGGGCACTTCAAGATGGAGATTATAAAGCGATAGCATTTTAGGTTACAACTCAAGTTTTAAATTTTCTTTTGTTTCTTAACATACCAAAGAAGAATTATATTAGTGACTATTCGTCAAGTTATACTGCAAACTGCAAAACCAGGGATTCTTAGCCTGGGGTCCAAGAACTGTCTAAACAGTTGCATGAATAGCCTGCATCCATATTAAAACCTGTTTGAATGCCCATTCTTCTAGGGACGCATCAGGTTCTCAAGGGGTCTAAGACTCAAATCACTGTACAAAATATGGACTCCAGATTCCTAGTCCATGAATAAGTCTATTTAGTCAGAAAACATCCCTAAGTAGTCATTCAAAACAATGGAATTAGTTCCTTCATTATGAAACAAGCATTACTGAACCAGAGGGTGTCCACCCACCTGCTTCTGTGCCGCGAAGATGACATTCATGAAGTTCATATACTGCAGCGCACTGTCTTCCGCAGCCTTGATCACCTGAAAACCACATCCACGTGAGCACCCTGCAGACACATCCCAGGGCTCCCTCCCACCACATCACGACATACTGCAAACTACAACCGACATTATTTTTCTAATTTGTCTAATTTGTCTACTTAGTTGTCATCACTAAGTAGTACCTATAAGGGTAAAGATGACTGGGGAAACGTCCCCCCGTCCCCCCTATCGAGAGATAACCCTTGTTGGTGGTTCACTAGAGAGCAGCTGCATGGGAATGGATATACACTCACACCCCCAACTCGCACTGAAAGGACAGTGCTCCACCTAGTGTCCTGCAACCTGCTTGTTTGGAGGGACATCATCCTTTGTGCTGACTTCACAAATCTCTGCTATGTACCCAGTTACCTGTAGGGGACCTTAAGTAGTGTGCAATCCTGTTTTAGACAGCGCTCCGATGAACACACTCACATGCCCCTTGCACGACTCAAGGATTAGCAAAGCTGCACATTTCACCCTGGCACAACAGACCACCTATCAAGCTGCCCTCCAGCAGAGTTGTGCTACTTTATCCTCCCATCAGTGACGTGGAAGAATAACCCCCAACGTCGCCCCCAATCCTGGAAACTGTCAGGTTTCTTGCATCTGTTCTGAGCAAGCAAACAATGAAATGAATGTGTTCTCAAAGGTTAACTGACATTCACATCTCATTTGCAGACTGCTTACATTTGCTACCTGTTTCTTTAAAGTAACCATGACTTTATTATTATTTATTTATTATTTATTATTATTCTTTAAATATTTTTCTTTATTGATTTTAGAGAAAGAATATCAATGGGAGAGAAACAGTAATCGGCTGCCTACTGCACATCCCACACTGGGGATCAGGCCCACAACCTGGGCGTGTGCCCTAACTGGGAATTGAATCGGTGACCTCTTGGTGCAGGGTCGACGCTCAACTACTGAGCCACATTGGCTGGGCTAACCCTGACTTTAAAAAATTAACTTAGCCCTGGCTGGTTTGGCTCAGCAGTTAGAGCATCGGCCTGCGGTGCAGAGAGACCCAGGGGGTTCAGTTCCCGCTAAGGGCATGTACCTCAGTTGCAGTTTGTCCCCGGCCCCAGCTGGGGTCATGTGGGTAGCAACCAGTCAATGTTTCTCTCTCTCTCTTCCCCCGTCTCTCCCTCCTCCTCTATCTGAAGATAAATGCAAAACTGTCCTCGGCAAAAGTGTCTTCGGGTGAGGATTAAAAAAAAAAAGTTAACTTATGACAGTTTTTACTTTAGAAATATTACAGTAATCCTCTGCCAAGCAGCTCTGCTAAATGTACCTTTTCCTAATAGTTTTGTTTTGTCCTTGTTTTGGGCGTTTTATTTCTTTATTTTAAGGCCTTAAACTTCCTCTTAAAGGTTCACATCAAGGCTCTCACCAACCCACGTTTATAAAGATGTTTTCTTCCAGCACTTGTGTGACCTGAATTTTTACACTGGAATACTTGATCTTTTCTAGAATGTATTTAGGTGTAAGCAGCGAGGTAGGCATTTAGCTTTCTTTTCCCCAGTGGCCTACCCATCGGCCCAGCACTTTTTACTGAATCATCGCTTTCACAATAAAGTGCTTCCTTTATTGCCAAGCTCCCACACGTGCCTCAGTTTACCTCTGGACTTGTCTTGTCCACGTTCTGTTTGCCTCACACTAGACCGAAACCATAGTTATCTAGTTTCATACTGTGTTTTAACACCTAAAGGGGTCAGCTCCTACTTACTCTCTTCCAGAAAGTTTCTGGCTATTCTACCGATTTATTATTCCAGATAATTTGTTGATTTTTTTTCTTTTTAACTTTTTTTTTTCTTTATTAATTTTAGAAAGAGAGGAAGGGAGAGGGAGAGAGAGACAGAAACAGCAATGAGAGAGAACATCGATTTGCCGCCTCCTGCACGCCCCCAACTGGGGATTTGGCCCATAACCTGGGCATGTGCCCTGACCGGGAATCGAACTGGCGACCTCTTGGTGCAGGGGTTGACACTCAACTACTGAGCAACACGGGCCAGGCAATTTGTTGAATTTGTTCAATCCCCCCACTCTGTCAGAAAAAAGGTATCATTAATATTCTGAGTTTGCAATGAATTTAGTTTAATTTTGGAAAGATTTAAATCCAAGAATAAAATATGGCTCTCCAGTTATTCAATTCTTTTACACCTCTCAGAATTTTAGTTTTCCGTCATAACCAGTTTGGCAGATTGCTTGTTAACTAATTCGGACATTTAATATTACTGCTTCTATTGTAAATGGGTCTTATTCTAACTGGTTATAATTGACATATAGTATTGACTTCTTAAAAATCTTACCAATATCCTTGCCTTCATTTCCTGATTATCTACAAAGAGATAAAAACAGATTACAATGTAACTGAACCTTATTAAACATATTATAAGGTTTTCTAACCAATTTTACAGTCCCATGTTACAGTAGTAAAATACGGATCAAAATCATAGAAAAACGTAGGCTCCTACCTTTAACCTCCTTGTTCATTCTGTGGATGTCTTATTTTCGCAGCGTTAAGGAACTTAAAAATATTATTGAATTTCATAAATTTTCATAGTAAACAGAAAACAACCTCAAATTTTAGGCAAATAAACCCAGTATGCATCCACATAGCTGAAAAAAAGAAACGTTCTATATACCATGAAAAACACACAAAACAAGGGGGAGTGGGGTTTCCAACAACCAAGTGCAACCAGCTGGGCCTTATAACCCGACCTAAGTACCTGTGTCCCAGAAAACTGAAACTATCACTAGACAAGCCTCAACCAATGAATGCATCACTATGTGGAACAACAAGTCGATGTTTCTCTCTCTCTTTCTCTATTTAAAAAATAAAAAATTGTGAGCAGAACGTGCTGAAGAAACGAGTTTCCCATTCTTCCCAAGTTTTTACAGCTCGTCCACATACACTGCGCAGCACCGCTTTGGGACACTCGCCCTCCATCCGTGTGGACACAGGCCAGGAGATGCACAGGCAGAGGCCCTAGCCAGGAGACAGCCTCTGACACTCGCCCTCCATCCGTGCAGACACAGCCAGGAGATGCACGGCTGAGGCACTGCCCAGGAGACAGCCTCTGACACTCGCCCTCCATCCGTGCGGACACAGGCCAGGAGATGCACAGGCTGAGGCCCTAGCCAGGAGACAGCCTCTGACACTCGCCCTCCATCCGTGCGGACACAGCCAGGAGATGTACAGGCTGAGGCACTGCCCAGGAGACAGCCTCTGACACTCGCCCTCCATCCGTGCGGACACAGGCCAGGAGATGCACAGGCTGAGGCACTAGCCAGGAGACAGCCTCTGACACTCGCCCTCCATCCGTGCAGACACAGCCAGGAGATGCACAGGCTGAGGCACTGCCCAGGAGACAGCCTCTGACACTCGCCCTCCATCAGTGCGGACACAGGCCAGGAGATGCACGGCTGAGGCACTGCCCAGGAGACAGCTTCTGACACTCGCCCTCCATCCGTGCGGACACAGGCCAGGAGATGCACGGCTGAGGCACTGCCCAGGAGACAGCTTCTGACACTCGCCCTCCATCCGTGCGGACACAGGCCAGGAGATGCACAGCTGAGGCACTGCCCAGGAGACAGCCTCCAAACGAGTGCAACGCCAAGGATACAGCAAAGAGCTTTGGCGAGGGATCCTGCTAGCAGAGCTTCTGTGTGTTGGCCCTTTATGTCACCTATAAGCAATAATAAAAAACAATAAAAAGGGAATTTCTTGAACTAAAATCATTTTCAAACCAAAGCATTCTTCAAGAATGACATAACACTTTCAAATTGGGTGTAAAAACAGCAATTTGTTCTAAGTAAGCAATTTTTTTTTCCTTTATTGGTTTTTAGAGAGAGAGGAAGGAAGAGAAAGAAACATCGATGTGACACTGACTGGCCGCCTCCTGCACGCCCCGCACTGAGAATCGGGCTCACAACGTGGGCATGTGTCCTGACCAGGAATCAAACCGGCGACCTCCTGGTGCATGGGTCTATGCTCAACCACTGAGCCACACTGGCCTGGGTTGAGTGAGCAATTTTTAAAGCATTTTCTGAATTTAAAATATCCTGAGGGGAAACCGGGACTGGGTAGGGCAGAGTTCTGGTGGGAAGACGAAGGAGTTCTGGGAGGGGTGTGGTGAGCGTGGTGAGTGTGCCTGTGCTGCCTCTGAAATGCTCACTTTAACACGGTCCAAGTGGTGCAGTTCATGTTACATGTATTTCACTGCAATAAAGAAACCCTGGTGTTATTTGAAAAAGTTCAGGTTCACCCATGGCCTACATAATACAGAAGGTCATGTGTAATTCAGGAGGCCTGGACGGTGGCCCTGGACCAGGCTCTGGCCTCCCTGCCCTGCTTTCCCCACCTCCCCCTCACCATTCTCCAAGAGAGCGGCTGGCCAGGCACAGGACTGGAGGGACTCCTCTGGCAAGCAGGGAAGAAGTCTGCAACTTGCTTGTAGCCTTGGGCGAAAAATGTCACTCTTAAGCAATATCAAAAATTTTAAGCTGGAGCTCAAGAGGGTGGGGAGCCCAAACTGACAGCTGTAGAACGGGACCTGCAGTGATCCAGGAGCACCGAGCCCCTCCACCCTCGCCCCCTGAGGTTAGACCAGGAAAGGTCTCGAACGCTATGCTGAGAAGCTAGGACTCTGCCCTAGAGGCCAGAGGTTCTGAGTGTGATTCTGAGCATCATGTGGGACCTTAATAGAAATACAAGTTCTTGGGACCACCCCAGACCCAATAAATCAGAACCTGCAGATGGGGGCCCAGCACTTTATTTTAATAAGCCTTCCAGGTGATTTTTAGCAGTGTTATTGGGTTATAACTTACAGATCATAAAATTCACTCCCTTTAAGTATGTGATTCGATAATATTATGTATAATGTAACTTCAGAACATTTCCCTCCCTCCAAAAGATCACATGAGCCCATTCCCAGTCACTCCCTGCTCCTTGAAGGCCCCCGGAAACCATGAAGCTACTTTCTGTCTTCACAGAATCGCCTTCCTGCCAGGTGATTCGGATACAGGCTGGTTTGAAACACAGTCTGCAGACAACAAGGAACTGGAGCAGAGAACCAGAGAAGGCCTTTAAGCCAGAGCATAGCAGCTCTGGTTTTGGGAGCTCTGGAGGCTAGGTGGAAAGACTGAAAGGGAACAGTCCGGTGTCGGTTAAGAAGCTGTTACCGAGCCCTCCAGCAGCGGCTCTCAACTGGGGCAACTGTGCCCTACATGGGACATTTGGCAGTGTCTGCAGACATACTAGGTTGTCACACCTGGGGAACTTTGTGCCATCTAGTGGACAAGGCCAGGGATGCAGTGAAGCACAGGACAGCCCCACTACAAAGAATGACCCAGCCCCAAATGTCAGCAGTACTGAGGCTGAGCTACAGGACAGATGGTAATAAGGGGTCAGACTCTGAAGGTAATTCTGAGGCTAAACTAATAGGGTTCCACAGCTAATTAGAATTTGGAAAAGTGAGGGGAGGTGGGTGAGCAAAACAGGGAATGGAACTGGTGTAACTGAGGGAACAAGAAAATGAAACTAATCTGGGGACCCTGTGGGACTTAGTGGAGACATCTGCACTTGAAAGAAAGACTAGATTAGAGGCAAAGATTGGGACGGATTCACATATAAACAAGAAACATAAGAGTGGAAGAGGACACACAGAGAAAGAAAAAAATGCCATGCAGAATAAAAATATGTATTTGAAGGGACAAGATGAAGGAAAAGTCAAAAATAGATGAATGGTCCAAAAAAGAGGAAAACCAGATCTATAGGGCAGGCTCAGAGCCAGAGTGTGTGTCAAGAACGAGAGGCTGGCCCTGGCCGGTTTGGCTCAGCGGTTGGAGCGTCGACCTGCGGTCCTGAGGGACCCGGGTTCGGTTCCCGCTAGGGGCACGTACCTCGGTTGCAGTTTGTACCCGGCCCTGGTCGGCTGTGCGGGTGGCGGCCACTCGATGTGTTCCTTTCACATCGATGTTTCTCTCTCTCTGTTCCTCCTTCTCCCTCCCACTCTGCCTGAACAAAAAGATGGGAAAATGTCCTCGGGTGAGGATAAAAAAAAAAACAAAAAAAACAAGAGGCTGGGCAGCAGTGTCAAACACGGCCGCGGTCAGATAAACGATGCACAGACTCTGATGACAACTTAAAAAAATAAAAGTGCCCTGGCCAGTATGCCCAGTAGTTAAAGCACTGCCCACGAAATCAAGGGTCTTGGGTTCAATCCTTAGTTAAGGGCATGTACCTGGGTTGCAAGTTGGATCCCCGGCCCAGGTCAGGGTCATGCAGGAGGTAACCAATAGATGTGTCTCTATCACATCGATGTTTCTCTCTGTGTGTCTCTCTTTCTCCCTCCCTCTTTTCCACTATCTCTTCTAAAAATCAGTGGAAAAAATAGCCACAGGTGAGGATTAAGAAAAAAAAAAAAGGAAGAGAAAATCAAGTAGGTAGTATGAAGAACCTCAAATCCTTGGACTTAAAGGCCCCCACTTTCAACTCCATTTGCAAAATAACAATAATGGGGGGAGGGGCTCTTACTCTTAGTCATTAGATCTTTGATCTCTTCCACAATCACTTCATTTGCTGCTGTCAACAACTCATACTTTCCGTCTTTACTCCCCGAGGGATTGAATTCAGAAGCCGGGTTGCCAGGGTCCCCGAAGAAGTCTCCAAGTCTGCCATTCTTTCCAGGATACAAGAATCGGCTGAAACAGCAGGAAGAAACCCAGTTACACCCTCACCAGACAGCAAGAGGAAAGTCAGCAGAGAAAACAAACAAAAACCACATTAACCCTGGACTCAAAGACTCTATAATTTCATTTTAAAAAATGTCCCGGCCGGTTTGGCTCAGCGGTTGGAGCGTCGGCCTGCGGTACAGAGAGACCCGGGTTCGGTTCCCGCTAAGGGCACGTACCTCGGTTGCAGTTTGTCCCCGGCCCTGGTTGGTCGTGCGGGTGGCAGCCACTCAATGTGTCCCTTCACATCGATGTTTCTCTCTCTCTCTCTTCCTCTCTTTCCCTCCTGCTCTATCTGAACAAAAAATGGAAAAATGTCCTCGGGTGAGGATAAGAAAAAAATAAAAAAATAAAAAATGCATAAAATAGGCAAAGTGAGAACGAGTCAGTCACACAGACCGTCTCTGAACGCGGAGGAAACAAACAGGCTGCACCTCTGGAAACGCTTGAGGGGGGCTCTCCCTCTACTTTCTCAGAGGACACCTGGAGATTCAGACCGAATTCTAACTACTATTAGCTTATTATGTGAGGTATAGTTATCTCCCCCAGTAATGAAAATCTGGTCCCAAGCGTCCCTAAAAGATTCTTCTAGCTGTTCATGACTTTTATAGTAAGACATGTTTGATTTTTCTAAAAAAGGGAAAACAGCCTGTCATAGCTTTTAGTGACATCTTAATCAGATCAGCATCATCTTTCTCTATTCTGAGAAGAATGTATGACGATGTCGGAGCGGGAGCAGCTGCATGGTGGCCCGTGGGCTCTGTCCAAACACCAAAGGAAGGCACTCCGAGAACCGAGACATCTGCCGACTATCCACTAATCTTACACCAAATGTGTTGATAAACAAAAGTCACTTCTACTGTGATGGACATTTAATTAAGACAGAGAAAAGCCCTGGCAGGGTGGCTCAGTTGGTTTGAGCATCATCCTTCACATGGAAAGGGCTCGGGTTCAATGCCCAGTCAGGGCACACACCCAGGTTGCAGGTTTGATTCCCTGGTTGGGGTGCATCTAGGAGGCAACCAGTCAATATTTCTGACATCAATGTTTCTTTCTCTCTCTCTCTGTCTCCCCCTTCCTCTTACTTCTTCCACCGGTGAGGATTAAAAAAAAGACAAAGAGCTGTATCTTACATGGAGATTAGATTCTACAGTCCATGCATGTGATGAGTAAATATAGTCAAAAGTACTCATGCAAATCTTTGCTGTACACGTGGCCATATTGGCACATCAGCTTCAGATCTATTCATCACCTTGCCATGACCCTAACATAGCCTGTTTTTTAGAAAAGGTCAGTTTCTCCAGCCAGGCAGCAGACGAAATAGGTGGCTTGGATTAAGAAGCCAATTTATAAGAGAAATCCTTACTTACAGACACCGGAATCACACACAGCAATGAATTCTCACACCACGAGAGGTACACAGGAGCCCAGGCTGGCTGAAGGGAAAGCAGAACCCTCTCTCTCTCACCTGTGCCCTGGGGCAGTCCCATGAGTGGAGCAGCAATGGGAGCTGCCAGCCCACTTTGATAGCCCTCCTTGTTGCCCAGAGTATACAGTTGAAGCTGTATAAGTCAAATGTACACCTGATGCTACTCTACTATACATCAGCTGATGAGGCCTTCAATACTCACACCCATCAAGGTGTACATGTACTGATTCTTTATGTTGTACGTATGGCTCACTGGTACAGAAAAAAATCCTGTGACATACTGCAGGAACAGTACATGCTAAATGGCATACAAATCTCACGGATGTTAAGCACTGAGTAGGTAATCATGAAGGTCATACCTCTCTTGAATGTGACTTGCGATCACAGCAAGTTTGTTGGAGCGATTCATGAATAAGTGAGAATTTCCCAGCACCATTACTGCATCTATGCATTTTGACAAAGTAAACTATTGAAAAAAGAAGATATCAGAAAGGTAAAATACCTGCATCAGCTTTAGAAACAATTAAGATTTCATTTAAATTTCAGACAAGTATTCACTGCTGAAAATTTGCCCCTAAAAAACTTGAAGACTACAGCTGTCTAATTTTACTTATGAGATCATTTCTACATCCATACAATACTGCACAAACATTTTCTGTGTAACACGTAGGGAATAGCAAACATCATTATCTCCTGTGACGAAATGAAGAGCCAACTATTGCTACACATGGAGTGAATACTGATACGCTGATTAAATTGGTGACTTATAGAAGTTTCCAGTTCATTCAATCAGCAAGTATGCTGAACACCTGTTATAGTTACAGCCCTTCTTTCACAGAAGTTACATTCTCACAAATGTTCACATTACTAAAAACATGGGTGGATATTTTTATAATCCTGGAATGAGGCATGTTTCTCTTAAAGAAAAAAATACTTCAGGCAGAAAATAAAAGACTGATAAATTTCACTCTATTTTAAAGTAAACTAGCTACACATATACCTACACTAGCTTTTGCTATAATTAAGATTTCATTTAAATTTTAGACATCATAAACAAACATGGCACCCTGGCTGGTTTGGCTCAGTGGTTAGAGTGTCAGCCTGCGGTCCAGAGAGACCCGGGTTCGGTTCCCACTAAGGGCATGTACCTTGGTTGCAGTTTGTCCCCGGCCCTGGTTGGGTTGTGCGGGTGATAACCACTCGATGTGTCCCTTTCACGTCAATGTTTCTCTCTCTCTCTCTCTTTCTCTTTCTCTCCCTCCCTCCCACTCTATCTGAACAAAAAATGAAAAAATGGAAAAATGTCCTCGGGTGAGGATAAAAAAAAAAAAAAAAGTGGGACCAGGGACTATAAAAGTGTAGCAACCCCAAAGGGAGCACAAAGTCACGCCTGTGTGATGGAGCACTTGTCTCTTGATTGTGAAGATGACACAAAACTGTGCAGGTAATAAAACTGCAGAGAAGAACCACACGCACAACCTAGGGATGTAAGACTGCTGTGATGTGAATGAGATCTGAGGGTGGACTGATGTCAATGTCCAGGTTTTGCTATTGCACCAGTTATAGGAGATGTTTCCACTGGGGGAAGCTGGGCAAGGGCACACAGGGACCTCTCTGTGCCATTTCTTATAATCTCCTGTGAGTCTATAATTACTATCAAAATAGAAAGTTTTTTATTTAAAGACCACATATTTCAAAAAATCAACATGTGAAATGTCCACTATAGAGACAGAAAGCAGATCAGCGGTTGCCTGTAATCAGGGGTAGAAGCTGTGACTGACTGTAAACAGGCATGAGGGATCTTTCTGGGGTGATAGAAATGCTCTAAAACAGAATTGTGGTCATGGTTACATAACTTTATTGTGGGTTCTACTGAGAATCGTTGAACTGTACATTAAAATGGATGAATTGTATAATATACAAATTATACCTTACTAAAGCTGTGTGTTTTTGTTTTTGTTTTTTTGGCAAAGCAACATAAACATATACTTGGTTAAACCAGAATTACCCAAAGGCCTCCTCAAGTAATCTTACCTGGGATTCCTTTAATGCTTGTTTTCCCCACCAAATCGGGTTGGTATCAACTATGATGACTAGAAGATTCAATTCATCTTCTGAAAATTATTAGACAAAAACAAAAAAACATTAGCCCCGGGAATGTGAATCCGAGCTCACATTCTACCTGCCTTCCCATGACTATGATCTGACAATCATGAGATTAACAGAAGGCCAAGTTCTTTTAAACACGTGGAGAGAGCTCTGCGGGCCCGGAGCGAGCTCTCGGGTCTTTCTCTGCCACGGCAGCTTACACCAGAACGTGAGCTCCACCAGGCGGGGATTGGCCTGCTTCGTTTCTGCTTACCGGCCGCTCCTCGCTCGCTGCCCAGTCATAGAGGACGCTTAATAAATATGTCTTAAACGAACCAAAGGTGTTTGTATTTTATTTTATTATTTCTTTATTGATTTTTGGAGGGAGAGAGAGAAACATCGATGAGAGAGAACAGGACTGGCCGCCTCCTGCACGCCCCGCCCTGGGGATCGGGCCCACAACCTGGGCAGGTGCCCCCCCCGGGAATCGAACCCTCTTGGTGCAGGGTCGACGCTCGACCAGGGAGCCACAGCGACCCGGCATTCGTCTGTCTCAATATCGCTGCTGTTCCCTGGACTCCTATTTAAAGCAGCTCCTCCTCCATCAACTCTTCTTTTTTTTTTATCTTTTATTTTTTTATTGCTGACAGTATTACGATGTCCCCCATCCCCCCCTTTATCACATCACCCCCTTATATTGTTTGCATAGCTCTCGTTCCCCTTCGACATTACTTCTGTGTACTCGGCTACGGTCGGTCTCACCCACCGGCCTGTCACCCCCACGAGGGCCTGTCGCGTTCTCCCCCCGCGCGTTGGGCAAACAACGCCTGGCAGACGGGAGGTGACCCAACACTGCTGACCGAGTGAACACGCTGCTGCTGCCCTAAAAACCAAACAGGTCCCGCCCAGCCCAAGGCATATAGCCCTCTGGCCGGTCCTGGCCGCGCCTGGTCCCTGCAGCGCCGGGGACCGGGTCCCGCCCGGCGCGGGCCTCACCGTCCGACACCATGGCGAGCGGAGTCCCTCAGCTCAGAGCCCTGGGAGTCCGGAGGGCATCCCGGAAGCCGCGCACCTCGACTTCCGGCGCCTCCGAGTGACGCAGGCGCGGTGCGGCCCAGACCGGCGCCCGCCCTCGGCCCCGCCCCCAAGGCGCCGGAAGTGGAGTTCCGAGCGGCGCCGCGCGCTGTCAGTCTCTGCGGCCCCGAGCCGGCGCGGTCGCGGCGCTTAATCCAGGCGGCACGGGCGGCTCCGGGCCCCCCGGGCTCCGCGGTCCGGAGGACGCCATGGACGACAAGGGTAAATCGGGACGGAACGGGCCTGCTGGGTCTCAAGCGGAGCCGCGCGGGCGTCCCTCCAGCCTGGGCTCCGGGAGAGGTCACTTTCCGAGCTCGGCTGGACGTGGGTCCTCTGATCCTCCTCGTGGTCCTTTATCCAGGGGAGGGACCCCGCGTGGATCCGCAGACACCTTCTCTCCCCGCGCTTCCTTCCAGTGCCCTCGTCCCAAAAAGTGGGACTGCGAACGGAGCGTGCGAGTCTTAGGAGCCTTGAGGTCCCCGCAGGTGGAGGAGGAAAGAATAAGACTCCCTGCCCTGTTGACTCTGCTACGAGAGTCAAGGGAATAAGGCGTGTTTGATGTGTTTGTCCGGTGTGGTGACCAAAATGCTGTAGGAAGTGAAATACAGGGGCTGTTGTAGCTTTCATGTTAAAAATGAAGGGGGCTGGCCCTCTGCGTGCACGTAAATAGTCTGTGTGTGAACAGGCTGGACTTAGCATAGATGGACTGTCGCAGGGGTGCTGGAGAAATTCATAAGGTGGTTGCATCTTGGGGCCTCGGACAAGAGGGAGAATGGTCTTTCAGTATCATTTAGTAGATGTCATCGCTAGCCCCGTTCACCATTGTCATTCCCCTAAAGCCGGACACCCTGAAAAGAAAGTTTTTGAATGCATCTTGTTTTTGGACCCATATCAGCACACAGTGGTTGGAATATCTAGTTAGCATCGTAACTTAACCTAGACATGTCCTTTTAAATACATGATGAACTTTTTTGTTGTTGTTAATTCTCACCCGAGGACATTTTTCCGTTGATTTTTAGATAGAATGGAAGGGAGGGAAGGAAAGAGACAGAGCAAGAAAGAGAGAAACATCGATGTCACATCGATTGGTTGTCTCCCACACGACCCTGAGCAGGGCCGGGGATTTAACCTGCAACCCAGGTACATGCCTTTGACTAGAATCAAACCTGCCACCCTTTGGTCCACAGGCCAATGCTCCAACCCCTGAGCCAAACTAGCCAGGGCTTATGTTGCTTCTTAAGGTCAACAGTTATTGACAAGCTCTCTGGCCTTCCATCCTGCTAAATGGATTGGATGGATCACTTTTTTCTCTCTTCCTAGAGTTAATCGAATACTTTAAGTCTCAGATGAAAAAAGATCCTGACACGGCCTCAGCAGTGGCTGCCATACGGACTTTGCTGGAGTTCTTGAAGCGAGATAAAGGTGAGGGTCGTCCTCGAACACACTGGGACTTGGGAAAGTCTCTAGTAACTGCTAGAAGTATAGACAGTGAGAGATGTGTGTGTGCCTATATAAGGTAATGTCTCCCCAAGTTCAGCATCTTCTTTCATTTCAGTCTTTCTTTTAAACTGGAGTGAGCCCCCAAGTTACCACTAAATGGATTCCCTTTCATAAGTGAAATATACTTTGAATCAAGAGTGACCATTTTATATCAATTTGACCTGGAAGCTTAAATTATAGCAGTTCAGCTTTCCAACTTACAATAGCATCCAGACACCTGATCCTCACCGGCACCACCTCACAGACCTCATCTGCTGCTGCTCCTTCATTTCCTTCTATGTGCGCCCTCTGACCTGTGCTTCAGCCATGCTGGCCTCTCTTTCTTTCTCACTGAGTTTGTTCCCACCTCGGGGCCTTTGCATCATCATAGCCTGCTCCCGGAATGTTCCCACTGGATCTCTGTGTGGCTGGATCCTTTCCTCCTCAGGTCTCAGTTCGAATGGCCTCCACTCCAGGAAGCCATCTCTAGTCACTCCACCATAGCTTCGCCTTTTGCATCACTGTGCTCTTTTCTGTCCTCGTGACAATCTCATTAACTTCCTTATTTCTCCGTGTATTTGTTCATTTTCTGCCTCTTCCACTAGAAAGGGAGTTCCATCAGAGCAGGGACCCTGACTGTCTCGTTCATGGATATATCTCTGGCATCTAGACTAGTGCCCGGCACACAGAATGCACCCAGGAAATATTAGTCGAATGAATAAATGAAGGAGTTGCAGACCCGCCAAGGGGCTGTGATACTATGATGAACATCACATTTTTCATGTGATCAATCCAGGGGAGACAATCCAGGGCCTGAGAGCGAATCTCACCAGAGCCATAGAGACCCTGTGTGGCGTGGACTCCTCCGTGGCCGTGTCCTCGGGCGGGGAGCTCTTCCTGCGCTTCATCAGCCTCACCTCCCTGGAGTACTCTGTAAGCCCTGCCCTCCCTCGCGCTCCTTGTCCACTCCTCTGTTTGGCTGCGAATATTCTCGGCTTTGCCTGGCCTTCCCCCTTGCCCTCATTTTGCCCTTCCTTTCCTAGGATTACTCCAAGTGTAAAAAGATCATGATTGAGCGGGGGGAGCTTTTTCTCAGGAGAATATCGCTGTCGAGAAGTAAAATTGCAGATCTGTGCCATACTTTCATCAAAGACGGGGCGGTGAGTCAATATCGTATATGGTAACTGGGAACAAGGCCTTTGGAGTTCAGCTCCTGGGGAAAATCCTGCCTCTGCCACTTATTTGCTGTGTGACCTTGGACAAGTCGCTTAACCTCTCTGCTGTCTACTCATGGCTAAATAAGAGAATAACAGCACCTACCTCACAGGGTTTTTGGGAGGACTCTGCATTGCACCAGGCACACAGTAAGCACTAGGTAAACGTGGCTATTATTGTCACAGATGTTGTTTTAAGCAGGCAGAGAAACACAGTGGGACAGCATGGGGGATTCTCGAGTTAATAAGATGCCTTACTAAGGAAATATTTGTATTATTGGATATGTACTCCATTAATATGAGTTAAATCAACACAGAACAGTTCTTGTCACTGGTTAATGCTGTCTGTCTTCCTGGTGAAGGTCAGCACTGGATTGAGATTTTTTAGCTTCATGTCAAACGCTGTCACAGGGATGCAAAGCGGCTGGGTGCTGCGGGGGAGGCGAGACCGGAGCTGCAGGTTAGGTCGGTCTCCCAGCACAAGGCCAGTGAGACTTTTATGACGTCTGCCACCGGCGTGCCTCCTTTCTGCCAGCAAACCACCAGAGACCATAAAATCACTGACACGCATTTCGACTCTGAAATCATGTTTTATCACCCTCTCCCCAAACTTTGAAGTGTGTTATTAAATAAATGACGTCACGGATGCGAGCAGGACTTGTACAAAAGCCAATTGCAAACAAAGCCCTTTCTGGCCGCGTGAGCTCGGTGAGCTGCCGGTGTTCTGTGGGTCTCGCCTGCTCCCGTGCACCTTAACGTGGACCACCAGCCTGCAGCAGCGCGACGGAAAATACACGTAGAGCGGAGCCCGGGGAGCTTATTAAATGCAGATTCTGATTCAGTAGGTCTAGGGCGGGGCCTGAGAACCCGCATTTCTAACCAGCACTCGGGCCGGAAAGGGGCTGGGGAGCCATGTCCGTCCATCTTGCACTGTCCTCTGTACTCCGTTCCTCAGGAGAGGGGTGTGGTCTGCACATTGGGTGTCTGCCCACAAATGGGTTGTTCACCCCAAACGGTGTCCATAAAAGTAAAATAATTAGTTGACCAACATTTAGATACTAGCATTTTGGCTCCTTGAGAAAAATCAGGATGCGGCTGCAGTGGGACCACCTGGCCCGAGTGTGCACCCCACAGCTGAGAGATGGGAAAGCAACCCAGAGGGCTCTAACGGAGCCTTCAAACATGAAGGCTTTTGTCCACGGGTGGGGATCCCACTTCCATACCCGCTGTGGGAGGAGGAGGCCCACAACAGATTCCTCTGGCAGAAACCTTTTTCAGCTAGTTGTGGGCTTCAAACTTGGGGCGCTACCCAGGACCTTCCGATCACAGCTGGTTTGGGAGGAAGCGTACAGGAGAGCCGGGGTGCCAGGGACGCATCAGGGCGGCCCAGGGTGTGGGTGGTCGTCCGAGGCTTGCCCCTGACGGAGCTTTCTCGGCCCACAGAGAATACTAACTCACGCCTACTCCCGAGTGGTCCTGAAGGTCCTGGAAGCAGCCGTGGCGGCCAAGAAGCGCTTCAGTGTGTACATCACCGAGTCGCAGCCTGACTTATCCGGGCAAGTATCTCTGCACTAGGCTGTGTGTCCAGACGTCATTTTAAAGAGCAAACTGAGGATTAGAGGCCATTGTCAGAGGAGCCAGAACATGCCCCGATGTGCCAGTCAGCACTGCCCGACTGCGCCTGCTCCTGCCCCCGGAGAGGCCGTGAAGTTACAGTGGGTCACAGTGCGGGACCGAGGGGTTTATTTAGTAGTCACGTCCGAGGAACAGCTGACGTGACTGAGCGTTGTCAGTTGAGTGACTCATCATACAGCAGTCTGGGACTCCTGGGACTTTCTCTGATGTTTTCAAAATGTCGTTGCAGTAAGAGAATGGCCAAAGCCCTGTGCCACCTCAACGTCCCTGTCACTGTGGTCCTGGATGCTGCTGTGGGGTAAGCACCCTGTGTCCCTGGTCGTAATTACTTGTCCCCAGCCTGTCCCAGGGTTGTCCTGGACCAGGGTTTGCAGATTGCAGGTCTGAGCCCCACTCATAAACCTGCACTGGGGAGCATCCTGCCTCTTGATTGACAGCTGCCCTAGACCAGCAAGCTTGTTACAGGGTCTTGATGGTGCACACAGAAGACAGGCTGGAGGATGCTGGGGAGGGGGTTGTTTATGTAGCATTATGGTGCATTTGAAGAGAAAGGTGCAAAGGTCGGGTTAAGGTCAGCACATGTGATTAGTGCTCCCCCTTCATCTGAAGACGTGGGTGTCCTTCGTCTCACCCATGCCACTCAAACCAAGGTCACCCGTCGGTGCACCTCACAGGAGAGAACAGGAGTAACAATCTTACAGAGAAAACACATAAGGCAGATGAGTGAGGACATTAGGAATGTGTTCAAGAGTGAGCATTTGGAAGAAGTCTACTAGAGGCTCACTTTGAAAGGTGAATTGGCCTTCGCCCTCCCTGAAAGCCCGCGTCAGGGCTGTGAATGCCGGTTCTGTGCGGACTGAAGCAGCGCAGAGAACAGGGCACCCCGCGTACCACGGTCAGTGCCGGCTCTTCTGGTCTTGCTCCAGGGACGCACGCCTGTGCGCATCCTTGGTGGCAGAGTGAATGGGTCGTGGCCAAAACAGGTCTCACTGCCCTGGCAGCAGAGCTGACAGAGGTGCCAGGGGCTGCGTCAGGTGTGGAGGGTCTTTGAGAGCAAATTAGTTACAAGGGGAACTTACCATGAGAAAACGCATGTTAATCTTTGCAGGTGGTGATGCTGCTAACAGGAGCCAAGAAACGAGCATAAACATTTTTTTGTTAATTCCTTAGCTACATCATGGAGAAAGTGGATATTGTCATAGTTGGTGCTGAAGGAGTTGTTGAAAACGGAGGCATTATCAACAAGGTAGGAGCCTTGTTCTCCGCAGTCCCGAGTTCAGGCACGGGATGTGCCTCAGGCCCGGGTCGCCGCAGCGGTGCGAGCCAAGTTGTGGCTCAGTCACCTGGTCCTGCTTGGCGCAGTGACTCGGTTCCCAGCTCCCAGAGGCCATTGCAGTGGTCGGTCCAGTTTGGGCCAAGTTCCCTTCTGCTTTGGAGACTGATCCTGTGTAAGTTAGGGGAATGTGATTTATATTTCTGCAAAACATGTTTTAACTGAAATTGAGTTTTTTGGTTGGTTTTTCCTTTGAATGTATTTGACATCAATAGAATATGTTAAAATTTCTCTATCCAATGCTTAACCTGGGAAGATTTCATGATAGTTTGTTTTCTGTGTGTGTGAAAATATGTATAACACAGAATAGCCATTTTAACAATTCTTGAGTGTGCAGTTCAATGACATTAAACACATTCACACTGTTGTGGTACCATCACCAGTTTTCACAACTTTCCCATCACCCCAAACAGAAACTGTCACCATGAAGCAAAATTCACCACTCCTGCTCCCCGCATCCCGTAGTCTTTCTGTCTCCAGGATTTCTGCCTATTCCAGGGACCGCACAGGAGTAGACTCATGGCTTCTTTCACTTAGATGCTGTTTCCCAAGGTCACTGAGGGCGTGGCATGTGTGTGCCAGCATTTCGTTCCCCCTTGTGGCTGATCATGTTCCACTGTGGGAAGGACCACATCTAGTCCATCTATTCATCCACGGATGGGCATAGTGTCTACTTTCTGGGTTTTGTTTTTTTTTTTTGAGAGAGGCACAACTGGTTGCCACCCGCACGACCCCAGCCAGGGCCGGGAACAAACTGCTACAGAGGTACGGGCCCTTAGCGGGAACCGAACCTGGGCCTCTCTGGCCCGCAGGCCAATGCTCTAACCGCTAAGCCATACCGGCCGGGGCCCTGTTTGGCTATTGTGACGCTGCTGTGAACATGGGTGCACAGCTGCCTGGTTGAGTCCCTGGTCTCCGTTCTTGTGGGCATACCTAAGAGTGGATCTGCTAGGTCACATGGCAATTCTGTGTTTGGCTTTGAGGAATCACCAGTTGTCCACCAGCAATGTACAAGGATTCATTTCTCTCCTCCTTGCCAACACTTAAAAAAAAAAAACCAACCATAGCATCCTAGTAGGTATGCAGTAATAGTTTATTATGGCTTTGACCTGCATTTCCCTAGTGGCTAAGGACCTGGAGCATCTTTTCATGAGTTCACTGCCACTTTATCTTTGGGAAAATCTCTTTTGTTTTCTTTTTAAAAAGATCCTCTTCAGTTCCCAAGTCAGAACTGCATGTATTCCGTTCACTCATAGTCTCTGTTGCTTCCCCTTGAGCTGCGCTAAGATCACGCCTGTCTCCTTTCTCCGACTTCCCAGATTGGAACCAACCAGATGGCTGTGTGCGCCAAGGCCCAGAACAAGCCTTTTTACGTGGTTGCAGAGAGTTTCAAGTTTGTACGGCTCTTCCCACTAAACCAGCAAGACGTCCCAGAGAAGTTCAAGGCAAGTTTTACGTCTTTGAAGGGGTATCCGAGTCTAAACTGAAACCTCGGGTGCGGGCTGGGAGGCAGGAAGGGCCGGGAGTGGACTGCGAGCTTCGGAGTCAGCTGTCTGGACTTGGCTCCCTTTTCTACCGCTGACCGACCTTGCAGCTGGAGCTCCAAACTTCCGTTGTCTCCATGATAAAACAGTTCAGCAGTCACTGAGACTCTGAGACAGTCCGTGGGCAGAGTGGAGCACAGTGCCTGGCACATGGTAAGCTCATGCTAAACGCTGTTACCTTGAGGGTCTGGAGGAGTCTGGCCAGCACACTGCGAGGACACGCGGTGTAGCCTTCTGGGCCAGGCCATCCCATAGCACCGCCCTCCTGCCGATGTGCTCGTCACTGGCTCCTCTCGTGTGCGGAGGGCAGGTTCAGCGGTCACACGCAGATCACTCAGGCCAGGGCCTCAGTGCAGAGCCGGAGTACGTGGGGGCCGACTAACGCGAGCCTCTTGTCTCCTCAGTACAAGGCGCACACTCTGAAGTCTGTGCAGACGGGGCGAGATCTCAGAGAGGAGCACCCATGGGTGGACTACACCTCCCCGTCCTTAATAACACTGCTGTTCACAGACCTGGGGGTGCTGACACCCTCGGCGGTCAGCGACGAGCTCATCAAGCTGTACCTGTGACAGGACCCCCCCTGCACAGCTGCCTCGCGGTGTCAGGAGCCTCTGCCCTCCGTGCGCCAGGCCTGGCGCCTTCGGTTTTTAATAGAGATTTATGGACTAAGGACCTAAAATCCTAAGTCCTGGCGAAGTTTTTACTCTTTTCAGCCCCATTTAAACATGTTCCTGCTTCCCCTAAAACGCAGCCTAAAGGTACTGACGGTTTCCAGATACTTTCACTCACTCGTTTAGAAAAATACACGTTAGGTTATTGGGTCCTTACTCCCCAGACCCCTCCCTTCACCCCTCTGCACGACACTGATTTGCCAAAAGCACCCATTGAAGACACACAGCCCCAAAGAGCGGGTGTTCCTCGCTGCGCAGGCATCGCTTCGATGATGAACAGCTGCCCGACACGTGATACTGTGGCGCCTTACAAGCAGCAGCAAACACCTGCTCGGCTGGCACCGGGCGTCCCGTGGCGAACACGAGCCAGGCGCCGCCCTCCCCTGGACAGCATCGAGCCAAACGGAATGGAAACTGCGAGATCCCAAGGAAGGTGGAAATGGCGTTTAGCAGGAGTTTCCTGCAGACTCCCCACTTTCGAAGACGCCTTACAGAACATTTGTACATGTGAATCTTAACAGGTTTGGGACCTGAACAACTTTTCAGATTTGTACTTGAGAACAAATTCAGCATCTTTTCAAATAAATGACATGAAAGACTTTGATATGGTTTTGCATCAATACTAAGAGCTGACCCAGGCCGTTGGCCATCTTGGCAAAGACGGTGTGGCCACATTCACACTCTGAAGACAGTCAATTAGAAAGGCAGTTTATTCAACAGAAGGTATAATAGTTTTCTTGCCCAGAATATGGCTTATTTCCTCAGTTTTTCAGATACTCCCCGAGAACAGGGACTGTTCTAAGAAAAACCCTAGAAAACTGGTCCCTAAGCTGGTGTCCTGCGCACTGCACCAGAGATAACGAAGTCCAAGGGTGAGGACACAGGGAGCTCAGGCCTGGAACACTGAGGAACTTTAAAAAGCCTCAAATCAAATATGCTTCAGTATCTGTATATTAAAAATAAGTATAAAATAGGCCCAGAAAAATGAGTTCTTTAGTTAATAGGTGACCTGTCAAAATAAATATTGACATCCATTATTTACATTAAAATAATTTTACATCTACTGTGGGACTTCAAGGTCGGTATGTTTTTTAATAAAATATTCATGAGTGTGCCCAGCCGGTGTGGCTCAGTGGACTGAGTGTCATCCCATGGACGGAGAGGTCCCGGTGTGATTCCCAGTCAGGGCACATGCCTGGGTTGCAGGCTCGATCCCCAGTGGGGAGCGTGCAGGAGGCAGCCCATCGATGTTTCTCTCTCACATCAATGTTTCTATCTCTCCCTAAAAAAAAAATCAATAAAAACCTATTTTTAAAAAATCCATTAGTACAAGCCCCTCCCTCTCCCCAGTCTGGACGGGCAGCACGTCTGCGGAGGCTCTGGTCGCCGACTCGCGCTGCCAGCCACGTGCACCGCTGGCCACGTGCAGGTGCGCTCCTGGGGCTCCGGAATCAGCAGTCCGCTCCCAGATCCAAGGCCCCAGGGTCTGCTGTCTTGAGCAACCTCTTGGCACTCGTCAACAACCCCTTCTCAAACTCGTCTTCCGTGATTTTGCCTTTTTTAAGCTTCTTCAAGAGCCTCGTGTCATTAAGAAGTTCCTCCATGTCCTCGTCGTCAATGTCGGAACCCTGAATGCAGAAGAGACCACAAACCCCTGAATTTCTCAGCAACAGAGTTCCGGGTGAAACCAGCAACCTTTAATAAGGAACAACATGCTCTCAGATCAGCTCCACAAACAGTGAGCCCCCTACTCCCCGTCACCAACATAACAGAAGCGTGGGCACCCCATGCAATTCCTACTAGAAGATGCTATTTCAACGGCACTGGTTCAGAATCCTAAGGTGGATACGGAAACAATGAAACAGCAAGCTTTACCTCTTCCTTTTTTCTCTTTTTATTCTTTTTCTTCTTTTCCTTTTTGGCCTTCTGCTTCGACCAAGCTTTATTTTTTATGAATTTTCTCCTCCCTTCATTTTCTGTTTTCTCATTTCTCTGTTGCTCCAGCAGTTTCTGCCTCTGCTTCTCTCTGACTTTATCTCTGAATGGGATGGTGTCTGTGTCGACGTCCACGGGCACAAAGTCCGGGAACTGCCTTCCCCTCAGTTCCGGCATCCTGGGCATCTTCAGCAGGGCGAAGCCGCGAGCCAGCGCGGCGAAATCCAGATCTGGCCAGACCAAAACGCCAGAGTGAGCTCGTCCAGAAGAGGGTTCCAACGGCCCGTGGAGGATTCCCAGCAAGATCGTTTCTAACCCAGTGACCTAGTGGAGCCATTGCAGTCGATAAAATGGCTACAGTCGATAAAAAGGAATTCTCAGCTGCCAGTTTGCTGTGTCTACTAAACCCTAGGGAGAAGGCTGCCTGTCAAATGTTCAGAGAATGGCACCCGACACGCCCGACACGCCCATGAGACAAAGCTCCACCCTGCAGCACCTGTGGCAGCGGACGCTCTCCAGGCGGAGACGAAGCCCACTCACCCTTCAGTCTGAAGATGAGGCTGCACTCGTGCTTCGCGTAGGCCTGCACGTGCGACACGAAGGCCCGCATGCCCTTCTCGAACACGGCCCTGTCGGCCAGCGCCATGGCCCTGAGCTTCGGAAGGAGGTCCGCCGTGTTCCTCTGGGGCCTCATCTCCTGCAGGGGGCACTGCACAGACCGTCCTCACTCTCTGTCCCCGAGGCTCCCCCCCAGTCAGGGCCAGTACAACCAAAGGCAAAACAACTCATCTGAATCTCAGACGAGAGGCCGTGAAGCCCAAATCCAAACCAAGTGTTTTCTTGGTCCAAAAGTATTTTAAAGTTTTGAAAGGAAATTTTTAAATTAGATTTTACATAATAATCCTGACTTTTGGTTGAAACATATAGTAATACCAGGCCCACATTCCCACCAGTGACACGAGGCGGGGGCTGGGCCGTGGCTGCCACCCTCGAGGCTGGTGTCTCCACACCAGGTTCCTGCACTACATCACCAGCCTGACCCTGTGAGTCTGCAACCCCCAATCTAAGTTCCCCACCACTTGCTGGAAACTTCTGCAACTACCCCGGCCTCAGGCATTCTGTGTGAGAGAAGACAGCTTACTTTCTGGTTGATGGCAAGGAAATTGACGTAGGACTCTTCCATGGGAAGGAGGAACACCAGCGCGCTGCCCTCACGGCCGATGCGGGCTGTGCGGCCACAGCGATGCACGAAGGCACTGTGAACACGGGACGGGGACGTGAGACCGCGTGACAGCGGCCGAGCACAGCACAGGCCTGGGGCTGCCTGACTGCCACTCGGGCCCTGCTCTGCACCTGCCTAGTGTGGAAACGGAAGAGTTAGCGATTAAGTACACATTGCAAGCCAGGCAGGATTCCGTAAGACACTTAACGTGAACTATAGTGTGTAAATAGTTGGCACAGGCTGGACGTAGTCCTAGAAGGAAATCTGGCAAACGAACAACACACAAAAGAAGGGAGAGATGACCTGGAAGCCTCCCTCCCAGAAGTAACACTACTATTGCTCAGCTTATATTTATAGTCATCTTCTGATGTTTGGGAGCATTTACTGCTAATATATACTTGTTCTGGGAGAAAACTGAAATTTCCTATATGGGGTTACGCACACTGTTTTTCTTTTCTAAACTTCTTTTTTTTTTTTCAATCCTCACCTGAAGATATTTTTACATTTATTTTCAGACAGAGTGGGAGAAAGAGAGACAGAGAAACATCGATGTGAGAGAGACACATCAATCGGTTGCCACCTGCACGGCCCCAACCAGGGCTGGGGACAAACCTCAACCGAGGTACAAGCCCCTAATAGGAATCGAACCCGGGACTCTAGTCCGCAAGCCAAGGCTCTAACCGCTGAGCCAAACCAACCAGGGCTCACATCAATGTTTCTCTCTCTCTCTCTCTCCCCCAATCTGAAGATAAAATGGGGGAAAAAAGAACCCCTGAGTGATTAAGAAAAAGCATTTGAAAAGGACTGAAAATGCTGTGTAACATGGTAGCACTACCACCAAAGCAGTGATTCAGCCCCTCGCCTGCGGCTGCCATCTAAACGCCTGCCACATCATCTTGTTCATCTCCCTAGAGACTCCGACGTCTAGGCCGGACGCCCAGACAGCGGGCAGCGCTCTTTCACGCGGTACCTTGCGTTGCTGGGGGGATCGTACTGCAAAACCCAGTTCACTTCGGGGATGTCAATGCCGCGGGCCATCACGTCGGTGCACACGAGAATCCCGCTACAAAGCAGAGCACAGCACAGTGAGCGGCGGCTGCGGCTGCATTGCGTCACAGCCTGGGCCTATCTCCGCCGGCAACAGCGACAGGCTCGAGTCCCTCCGGGGCAAACCGTTAGTGAGAACGTTTTTGCTGGCTCTCCCTGCTAAGAGTCGAGGACTTGGAAACTCCCTGTGACCACAGGAGGTGGGTGGAGACAGTGAAAGGGTCATTGGAATTGGTCCATTTCCACTTGAGAAAAGAAACTACAGAGGGGCTAAGCCTTTACAGCCATTTAAAAAAAAAAAAAAAAGCAAGAGCAACTTTCTGTGGCTGACTGAGGTGTAACCATCAGTTTCATCACTTGGACCAAATGTGTGTTTTTAACGTGGCCAGGATGCTCCATGATTAAGAAAAACAAAAAAGGGAAGCATTTGAGATTGTGTTCCTGGCATGTCATCAGTTTGGCTCAAATAAACTCTTACAAAAACTTTCTAAAGAAGAAAGAAAAAATGAAAGAAAAACAGGAAAGTCTCATTTATATGCACAAACAGCACGAAGTCACGGTCACCGAGGCACCAGTGCCCTCTGTGTAGTCACCTGCTGACACCTGCAAGCTGCATGTAATGGGCAGCTCCTAACCACTCCACACACCCACTCGCCGTTACCCCAACCCCCCTGGCCAGGCCTGGCCAGACACCGGGGAATCCGGGAGTGAACAGGGCACACGGGTTACTGTTCTCACTCACGGAGCTCAAAACCTTGCGGGGAAGTCCACAGGCGCCAAGGGAAATGGAATGAATAGGGCCAGGACAGAGGGACAGGCTGGGCATCTGCACAGAGGGCGTGGTAACTGGGGGAGAAGAGGAGGGGCTCCCGCAGGAAGAGAAGCCCGCAAAGCGTGAGAGGCGGGGGCGCGCAGGTGCGCGGCAGCTGGGGGCCCACCTCTGCAGCCGCCGGAAGCCCGTGAAGATCTTGTTGCGCTTGTACTTCATCTTGCCGTGGATGCACAGGATCTCCACGCCCTTCACCAGCGCCTCCAGGGCCTTCCCGTAGTACTCCACGCAGGCGCAGGTGCTGCGAGAGGGACGGGCTCAGGCCTGCAGCGGGGGAGGGAGCCCCAGCACCAGACCAGTGATGAGCCAGCCCCGGGAGAAGGCAGGGGCTGAGTACACAGCTAAGCTCTTCATCCCGAACTCTCTGCCCACAGACTCCCTTAAACATGGGCCAGAGCCAAGGTCTGGTCCCGCTCCAGGGCTCCCCGCACCGCACTGGGCTGCGGATTCCCAGCGGGGCTCTCTTGTCACTTAGTACCTGCGTCTCACACACCTGATACACGACTGCCTCACCGTTTCCACCACGAGTCACATGAGCACGGGAGAAAGCAGTGAGACCCTGAAGCAATCAGGTGCCTCCTGGAGTCAATTCAGTGAGTTTGGACCGGAAGGGGAAACATCAGAACACCTCCCACCCAGGCAAGCAGTTTGGTGAAATCTTTGATTCATGCATGTATGTCTGTGTACCAGGTTCTATTTCTTAACTGTGGGTCGATATAGCTAATGCATTTTATTGGTGGAATGACAGGTGGAAAAGAAAAATCTGTGGGTATTGCCAGAAAAACCACTTCCACAGTTCAATTTGGAGGAGAAACGCCCAGAGAACGCAGAGCTGTTCCTTCCTGTCTGCGTTCTGACGGCAGCACGGACCCCACGTTGCAGACACTGGGCTAGCTGGCCCAGCGCCATGCTGACAGCCTCCTCCACCTCCCTCGCTACAGACGCTGGGACAGATGGCGGCAGTCACCCTCTCCCCTCTCTGCAGGAGGGCTGTGGATGGCCCACCCCTGGCCCACAGCTGGGAAGCCGTCAGGGAGGAGAGGATGTTGAGAGAGCTTCCTGTCTCCTGACTGAAGGGACGGAGGGAGCTCACTGCCCTTCCCCTCCGTGACTTTCCTCCTCTCTCGGCTGTCAGTGCAGACGGGACGGGCATGACAGCAATCACCGTGAAGCTACACGGTAACACACAGAAAGGAGAGGCCATCACCACCCGACCCGACGTTGCTGAGACACGGGGCAGTGTCGGGACCTGCCTACGTCGGGACTTCTTTTTACA
Organism: Molossus molossus; assembly: GCF_014108415.1. Classification (NCBI taxonomy): domain Eukaryota; kingdom Metazoa; phylum Chordata; class Mammalia; order Chiroptera; family Molossidae; genus Molossus; species Molossus molossus. Next base: position 35,777,053 of record NW_023425358.1, on the reverse strand, counting down.
GGAGTTGGGTTTTCAGTTATCTGCACCCAAACACGTTCCTAACTGAGAACATCCCAACTGAGAGGACTCCAAACCTGAGGCCCACGTGCACCTGCATGTCTGGGTGCGGCGGAACCCCAGCCCACCAAAGCCCAGGAGCCTTACCTGAAGAAGACCAGGTGCTTCTCCTGCTTATGATTGCGAAGAAAATGTACCAGCTGATTAAACTTCTCATCTGCCTTACACACCTACATGGAAAGGAAGATAAATAAAATAAAATAAAATAAAAACAAATGTACAGACAATAATAATTCACAAAATCTACTGGGCCTAGGACTGGACCCCAGGGTCCAGGTGACATAAGAGCTCCCAGCAGACAGGTGCATGGCCAAGTGCAGAGCCACTGTTCCAAGGGCAACACAGGTTCCCAGAAGGGATGCCTGTCATCTGAGAGACCTCCATGGAGACAGACAGATGCCGGTCTCACTCCATAACGCAGCCGACTGCTCTATGCAGGCCCCCGACCTGGGGAAATGTACAGCCACATGAGTGCACTGCCCCGTCTTTACCAAACCCAAACTCCCAGGTTGGAATTTCTTCTCAGGCGCTCGGACCCCCAGGCGCAGTCCTTACATGAAGGCACCCCAGCAGCCACGGCGACATTCCAAGAGAGTGTCTGCTAGTGCCCTGTGCACTGAGCACGGCCTGGACCCTCACCGTACTAACACCCTCATCCTCGCAACAACTCCACGAGTGGGCCCTGCCTGAGCCCGTTTGACAGGTGAGGGCGTCTGGTCCCATTAGAAAGGGACAGCGGCAAGACGCGCACCACACTCTGTGCTAAGCTGCACACGGAGCCTCTCCCGGCCCAGGAAAAGCCGGCCTCCTGACTGCCAGCCCCGCCCCGGGCAGAGGCGTCGATGCCAAGCCCAGCTCCCACCTAGCCTGAGCCTGTGTGGTCTCGACCACATTCTCCATGCAGCTGCCCTGGAGGTGGTGTCTGATTTGCAAACTCGTTCTACCTCCAGTCCTGCCATGAGCTGACTCAAAGGACTGTGGTCGCCCTCACAGTCCACAGCAGCAGGGACCCCGAACTGGAAACAGCCCACACCCCTGTGAACACGAGCCTCGTTCACAAGCTGAGGAGCCCTCTTGGCTGAAAGAGGGGCCTGTCCCTGGCTGATTTAGACACACCTTAGCACGCAGTGGCACTGGCTCGTGGGTGCTCCCAGCTGTCACCTGGATGGCCCAGCGATGGGAGAGAATGGAAGGGTGGGCTCATTCCCAAAAGCCCTCCCGCTGCCTGGGGAGGAAACTATAGGATCCCGCACCTAGGATTTACTGCTGCAAGTCCAACTTCTCCCAGCTGCAGATCAAAACTATAAAACATTTAGGTTGCAAAGCAGCAGAGCAGTCACCCAGTGGTCTCCTTCAGAGCCAGTCTACCACTTGATTGCTAGGCTGGCACCCAGCACACCCCACCACGTGTAATAAAACATGTGACCACTTGGGGGCAGGAGGTGCATACACACTGTCCTTGGAGACTATGGTTAACATACATGTATGCCCACGTTAACCTGGCCCCTCATTCAACAGGTGTAGCCCCTTCATCACTTGTCTTGCTCTGTTTCGAATGCATTTTGAAATATACCAAGGGTATCATTTTATAGACTTACTTTCCTAAAAAATGCAAGTTAATTCCAAGAACGTTAATTATTAATGTTTGCTTGTTTGGTCAAATTCTCAGCTAACATGCATTCGTGAGAACCTGTACCATACTGATAAAATATACAAATAGGAAGGTTAAAAAAAAATTTAAGAAATCATTTTTCAAGTAGGTAAAAACAAAAAAACCTACTAAATTGCTAAGACATTACAGTCGACCATTTGAAAGGGAAGACAGACTTCCCCTTTTCTGCACCGTAACATTTTTAGTAGTTTCCATTCTATTCCATAATTTAGTCTTCTAAAAGAACCGCCCAGAATTCTTCAAGAACAAGATGAAGACTATGAATAAAACAGATAAACAAGTAAAAGCTAAGGGAATAAGAGGCCGATCCAGTGCTCTCTCCGGGTCAGCCTGTCCCTGGTTTTCCCACTGCCCTTCAACTCCTCTCTAAGGTGAAAGAGACGAAGTTGACTGAAAAACCCAGTAACTTGTCCAGCCAGTGTGGCTCAGTGGCTGGGCGTCGACCCATGCACAGTTCGATTCGTGGTCAGGACACATGCCCAGTATGTGGGCCCGATCCCCAGTGGGGGGCATGCAGGAGGCGGCCAGTCGATGTTCTATCTCTCTCTCCCTCTCCCTTCTTCCTCTCTCTCTAAAATCTATAAAGGGGGAAAAAAATCCAGTAACTTCTCACACAGTGACCTCATTAAACAAAACAAAACAAAAAAGGAAAAATAGAACTAAGCTTACCTAAAGCAGTTCAAGTAAAAAAAGTTACATCTCTTCAGTCCATTGCTTTAGCCTGGAACACGTTTTATTTCTTGCTGCTTTCCTGAGATGGAACTGGCAGATAAAAGTTGCACATATCTAAGGTGTACAACTTGATAATCTGATACATGTTCAGGATGAACGTGAAACAATGCTACAATCACGGTAACTAAGACACCTATCATGTCACATGGTTACCTTCTACCCACTTAGCAAATGTCAGGGCCACAGTACAGCCCTGTCATCGCTGCACTGACGTGCAGGAACAAGCAAGAGCATCAGGCAAGCGCTCACCATGTAGTGGTTCTCCAGGCGCGAGGGGGTCTTCTGGGTGCTGCTGGCGGCCACGCCCTTCTCCTTCACCGAGATGCGCACGGGGTTCCGGAGGCCTGCCCGCACCAGGTTCTCCACCTCCTGCGTCTGAGTGGCGGAGAAAAGGCCCGTTCTCCTCTGCTTGGGCAAAAACTCCAGGATGGTGTTTATGCTGAAAAAAAAAAAGTATAAACTGAACCCATAATTTATCAGCATAATCAACAAATATTGCATTATGATACTAAACAGGTCTTGAAAAAGACGAAATATTTAAGGTAGATGTTACTGAGAGGTGAGATTATGGGTGACTTTTATTTCTTTTCTACATTCTCATTTTCCCACAGTTTCTCCAATATCAGCACAAAATTATACTTTCATGATGTGAGACAATTCAAAGAAGAGAGTGAATACAGTATATGACTTTTTGAGACTAAAAACCACTGAACTGTCCACTTTATTTTTTTTTCTTTATTGATTTGAGAGAGAGGAAGGAAGAGGGAGAGAGAGATAGAAACATTGATGAGACAGAACATCAAATGGCCGCCTCCTGCATGCCCCACACTGGGGATTGGGGCACAACCTGGGCACGTGCCCTGACCAGGAATCAAACTGGCGACCTCACCCTGGCCAGTTTGGCTCAGCGGTTAGAGCGTCGGCCTGCGGTCTGGAGAGACCCAAGTTCGGTTCCCGCTAAGGGCACGTACCTCGGTTGCAGTTTGTCCCCGGCCCTGGTTGGTCGCGCGGGTGGCAGCCACTCGATGTGTTCCTTTCACATCGATGTTTCTCTCTCTCTCTCTGTTCCTCTCTCTCTCCCACTCTACCTGAACAAAAAAAATGGAAAAATGTCCTCGGGTGAGGATAAAAAAAAACAAAAAACAAACTGGCGACCTCTTGGTGCAGGGGTCAATGCTCAACTACTGAGCCACAGCAGCCAGGCAAACTGTACACTTTAAATGGGTGAATTGCACAATATATGAATTAAATCCCAATAAAGCTGTTTACTAAAACACACACACACACACACATACACACACATTTTAAAAGAAACCATGAAGCCCTGGCAGGTTTGGCTCAGTGGTTAAAGCGTCAGCCTGCTGTCCAGAGAGACCCGGGTTCGGTTCCAGCTAAGGGCACGTACCTCGGTTGCAGTTTGTCCCTGGCCCTGGTTGGGTCGTGCGGGTGGCAGCCACTTGATGTGCCCCTTTCACGTCGATGTTTCTCTCTCTCTCTCTTCCTCTGTCTCCCTCCCGCTCTATCTGAACAAAAAATGGAGGAGTGTCCTTGGGTGAGGATGAAAAAAAAAAAACAGAAACCATGAAGGAAAATGCATCTTAAGAAGAGGAATTTATTTATTTTTAACATGTTATTGATCTTTTTTTAGAAAGAGAGGAAGAGAGAGAGAGAAGCATCGACATGAGAAAGACACAGCGACTGGCTGCCTCCTACGTGCCCCCCACTGGGGATTGAGCCTGCAACCTGCGCATGTGCCCTGATGGGGAATCGAACCCAGATCTCTCAGTCCACGGGACAATGCTCCATCCACTGCGCCCCACCGGCTGGGCAAGCAGCAGTGGAATTTAAATTGTGAGGTAGGCTGTGAAGGCTAACAGCCTGATGAAGTGAATCCACGTGTGGCTGCAGAAGAGTGAGCCACGAGGTGACAATTCCACTGTGCTCCCTTTTTCACGTCCAGTATCACTCAGAGCCAGTCGAGTCCAAGTCCCAGTACCTGGCCTCAAACCCCATGTCCAGAAGTCTGTCTGCTTCGTCCAGCACCAGAACATCGAGGGACCTCACACAGCTGGCCAGGTCCAGGCCCTCGGCCTTCCTCTGGAACATGTCCTCCAGGCGGCCAGGGGTCGCCACGATGATGTTCCCACTTGGAAGACAAAGTGGATGTTTACCGCACGCTCTGATCTTGAGGGTACTTGTGACTCCAAATACCAAGTTTGTAACCATCCCCCAGAAAGTTCACCGAGATCCCGTGGGGAGAAAGGAGGGGTGAGGCCACTGGAAGAGAGCCCAGAGGGACAAGAGCAGGCCTGAGCCCCATACAGTCACCTGGGGACAGTTGGGGGACCACACCCCAAGCCCCCCTTCTCCTGCAGGGGTAAGGCCCCAGGAGGGGAGCGTTCATGGGGGCTGAAGGGAAGAAGCCAGAGAGCAAAGTGGCAGATTGGCCTAGAAAAAAAACCTTTTAGGGATGGGGCAGTTGCTGAATGGGGAGCAAACTCACCCGTGTTCCTTAAACCTCGCGACATCATCTCCAGGGTTCCTGCCTCCGATCCAGAGAATCTGGCTAAAACAAGGAACTGTCCTTGAGCAGGCCAGGCAACATCACAGCCCGTAGTTAACAGGGCCACTGCGTCCCATTTACCTGAACTGCGGGAAGGGCTTCGTGAAATGCGACAGGACCTCCTCTATCTGAACAGCCAGCTCTCGGGTGGGTGTGATGATTATGGCTCCAACCTGCCCAGGTGGGGGGAAGGGACATGATGAGCATGCATGGGGCCTGCAAGCAGATCACATGTGCCCCGGGCCCTCCACTCCCCTCCCCTCCTGGGCTTGCTCGGCAGCCTCCAGTCACTGTACACATCAACTACTTTGACTCAGTCAGTTCTCCTCATTCACGGCGGCTCCGTTCCTCGAGTGCCACAAACCCTGAATTAGCCCATACGGAACCAGTGCTCTTAGCGGTGAGGTTCCTGCAAGTCTCTGGTCCCATTTTCATCAACCAATCAATGTAGAAGCTTGATTTACGTTTCTGTTTAAAGACATCTATTTAATGTGTATTATTAATTTGTTGACATTGAGCTTGGCCAACAGCACCATCGCTCACACCTGAACGAAGCTTATGGAACACATTTTCTCCGTAAGGCACGTCACAGCCTTTCTGCACTCAGCGACACTGGACAGCGCTTTGGCACTAGGCCTGGGGCCATTTTAACAGTGAAGTCATCAAAAAAAGTACAAATGTCACCTTGTCAAACCCCTCGGGGGACAGACACAGGCCGTTCTGCACAAGCCCAGGGAGAAGCATGAGCACGGTGGGTGCTGGTTTGGGGAGCTACGAATACATTTCCCTAACAGTCCAATCACAGGTGCAGAGTCGGCGACTAATGAGACTAGACTTGATTTTTATTTGTTTTTTGAACTTCTGCCCAGCTTCCCAGTGAACCGAGAACTCTCCGACGACTCGGCGAAGATGAAGCACTGTTCTCTCCTCACCTGTCTCTTTTTCAGCTTCTCTTCCCTTCTCAGAAGGATCTCCAGGATGGGGATGACAAAAGCAAGCGTTTTCCCACTACCTGTCACCTGCGGGGCGAGAGGCTTTGGTTGCTCTTCCTCTCGGCTCATTCCCGAGGGAGAACGGACAGGCTGCATGGGCACACGGGACTCACCGCTTCGGCAGCGACATCCTTGTTTCGCAGGAACAGAGGGATGGTTGCGGACTAGAGAGAGATGGCAAAGCACTGGTTAGGGAGTGCCAAGCCTCCACCATGGGCCAAAGCCCTAGCAAAGTACTGGTGGCCCCGCCCCAAAGCGGACTCTGAGCTGAGTCCCCACAAGGCACCTGCAGGGGCTGTGGCTCAAAGGTACCATGGCAACTGTGTCTGCACAGAGGTGGGCAGGGGACAGCGAGCTGAGCTGAGATTCGAGAATCCAGAATTCTCGTCCTGCGTCACCTACTTTTCCTATGGGAACCAGGAAGGGTTTGAAGTTGGACACTGAGTGCAACTCTCATATCAGAGCACAACGATGCCAATAAACCCTCTCATTTTAAACACTGCACAAGGCCCCCAGCGGTTACAACAAGTCCGGCCCTTTCGTTCTACCCACCTGAAACCTGGGTCTGGAAATGAACTTCAGTGGCTAAGCCTGAAGCCGACTCTGTTCCTGGCTTCAAGGTTTCCCCTCCAGGACCCCATCCCTTGCTCCCCAAAGCCTGAGCTCACTCCAGCACAGCACATTAGACTTTTCTAACTGTCTCTGAACAAATGGTTCTGAACTGGGTGATTTCTGTCCCCCAGGAACATCTGGAAATGCCCAGAGACACTTCGGTCGTCAAAAGCCCTGCCCGGCCAGTGTGGCGCACTGGTTGTGTCGACCCATGCCCCAGGAGGTCCCCAGTTTGATTCCTGGTCAGGGCACATGCCCAGGTTGTGGGCCCGATCCCTAGAGGGGGCATGCAGGAGGCGGCCAGTAGATGTTCTCTCTCATCGATGTTTCTCTCTCTCTCTAAGATCAATAAAAAAAAAAATTAAAAACAAAAAAACTAACGAGACAGTTTCTATTCTCTTTACCATACGAACCGTTTGAAATCCACTGTGCATTTTGCACTCAGGGCACATCTCAGCTGGAGCTCACCAGAGCTCCAGGTCATTTCCAGACACAACCACGTGTCTAGTGACAGCCCTAGTGGATGACAGACCTAGACTATCAGCTCTGATAGCGAGATGGGATCTTGTTGTCTCTACATTCCCAGGCGTGGATAACAACACCCCCAAGCTTTATCTCCAGCCCTGTTTCCTCCACATCTTTCCTGAGGATCAGATGGACACCCCAACACTGCAAAAACAGAACTGTCTGGTATTTCCCCCTGAAGGGTGTTACCCTACCAGCCTTCGTCTCGGTAAATGGTACCACCATCTGTCCAGGCTCCTGCGGCTCCAGCCACAAAGGCCTCCTTTCTGTTCCTCCAAGCCCGTTTCCTGCCCCAGGGCATTTGCACTGGCTCTTCTCTGTGCTGGAATCCACACCCACCCCCCAGTCATCCCACAGCCAGCTCCTTCTCCGCCGTTCAGGTGTCAGCTCCGTGACACGTCCTCAGAGCGGCCTAACACCCTATCCTGGTCCCTTTCTCCTTGCTACCCATCGCATGAGACTGTCTTAGTTCCTCCGTAATACCTATTAGCAGTCAAAACTATCGTGTTCCTTTACTCCTGCATTAGAACATAAAACCCGTGCGTGGGGACCAACAGGGCCAAATCCCCAGAGCTTGGAAAAGGAGTCCCTGATTATGTCCTCGATAAGTTTGTTAGAGCCCTGGCCGGTTTGGCTCAGCGGTTAGAGCGTCGGCCTGCGGTCCTGAGAGACCCGGGTTCGGTTCCCGCTAAGGGCGCGTACCTCGGTTGCAGTTTGTCCCCGGCCCTGGTTGGTCGTGCGGGTGGCAGCCACTCGATGTGTCCCTTCACATCGATGTTTCTCTCTCTCTCTCCCTTCCTCTCTCTCCCTCCCACTCTACCTGAACAAAAAATGGAAAAATGTCCTCGGGTGAGGATAAAAAAAAAAAAAAAGAAGTTTGTTAGAGAAAGGCACTGGGCCAGGACACTTCCCTTAGCCCACACAGTAACGACGACACCAGCAGGCAGCATTTCCCGAGCAGCTCCCGCAACCCTGGGAAGCAGGCAATGTCGCCGGCGTCATCGCACAGAGAAGGGGGCTGAGGCACAGGCAGGGGAGCCGTTTGCCCCACGTCTGACAGCTCGAGGGGCACGCAGGTCCCGGCACCCCCAAGCGGGGGTAGGCAGGGCTGTGGCGTCACCCAGCCTGGGCGGCCTGAAGCCGCGGCCTGAAGACCCCAGGCTGTGCGTCCTAACGCCGCCCCGACCGGCCCGGCGCCCGCTTGCCCCTCCGCCCGGCCGCGCCGCTACCTGCACCGGCGTCATGGACGGGAAACCCAGCTCCCGCAGCGCGCCCAGCACCCGGGGGTGCAGCGGCACCGGCAGCGACTCCCACGACCCCTCCGTTACGTGCTCCATAGCGCGCGCCGCCGCCGCCGCCTGGGCGACTCAGAGCGCCTCCAGCGAGCACTTCCGCTTCCGGCCGCCGAGGGCCGTCCGGGAACCGTGCCCCTCGCGCTGAGTTCCGGGGGCGGGGAAGGTGCCCCCGCGGCAGGTGAGTGGGAAGCGGACGGCGGGAGGGTGAGAGCAGGCGGCGGGGGCCTGGCGGGACTCGTGCCCCGCGCCCTGCGCAGCCGCCGTGGCTCCGGGCCGCTCCACGCCGAGAGGCCGTTCGGCCGGCCGGATTGTGCCCGGCCCTCTCACTTCTGCCGCCAATGGGAGGCACCTGGCAGCACAACGCCACGTGCTGGCCGAAGGACGGGCGGGCCGGAGTGGACCGAAAGGGCCCCCAGCCCCGGAGCCCCAGATGAACAATAATGCAAAATAGGGTTGATGGCGGGGATCCGATGCCTGGCACATAATAAAGCTGGTTTACTTCCGAGAAAGTTACAGCCAGTCCTGAAGAACAGCGTCCTCGTTCTGTTCGCCACGGGCGTGGGCCATTCGTTTGTCGCACGCGTTCCTCCGGCAAGCTGGTGCTGGGCCCCGAGCGCACACCCTCGCCAGCCATGCGCATGGCTTTTCGGAGATCTCAGTGATGCCTTCTCTCCGAATTACTGAACCGCATACTATCAATATAATTTACATACTCGCTTCATCCCCCCCCACTAGAAGGGAAATCCCACGACAGGGGATTCTCCTTATCCGAGGGGCTACTCTAGCTGTACACAGTATTGGGGGATGAATCCATAGAAATAGTACTCAGGCAGACTCCACTATCTCAACCTAAAGAAGGGAAAATAAAAGCCCAAAGCAACACGTTTCCTGAAATGTTGATCACATCCTCAAAGCACCAAAGACAACTTTGATATAGTGGGACTTCCGGACAGCTCTGAAAGCAGAGGCAGAGAAACGAGCAGAGCTGCGTCTGCATTTGGGGCTCTACCTATACTTTCTGAACTTGCGACCCTCTCTAAGCCTGTTTATTTGCAAAATGATTATAATGCCGAACATAATGGTGGTTTTCAGAAATAAAGTAACAGACTGTGTAAAGCGTTTATCGTCTTCCCAGGACATTACAGTGCTCAAAAAGGGTAGTCTTTTGTACTGCTAGCAGGCACTTAGTATAGTGGAGGAAGAGAAATTGTATTTCTAAAACCTAAAATTGGGGCCCTATTCACTATCAAGTTTATAGACATAAAAAGTAACAGACACTTAAAACAGGCTTTCAGCCCTGGCCAGTTTGGCTCAGCGGTTAGAGCGTCGGCCTGCGGTCTGGAGAGACCCGGGTTCGGTTCCCGCTAAGGGCACGTACTTCGGTTGCAGTTTGTCCCCAGCCCTGGTTGGTCGTGCGGGTGGCAGCCACTTGATGTGTCCCTTTCACATCGATGTTTCTCTCTCTCTCTCCCTTCCTCTCTCTCCCTCCCATTCTATCTGTACAAAAAATGGAAAAATATCCTCGGGTGAGGATAAAAAAACAAAACAAAAAAACTAAAATCACAAAACAGGCTTTCTTACTCACAAAATATGGACATGTCTCATTTTAAATATGAATAGGAAATTGGTATATGACATGAATCAATCATTAATATATAAAACACAGAATACTAAGACTGTTTTTAAAAAGAATTGTTTATTTACTGAGCCTGGGGCTGATTGATACACAACCAATTTTAAATTTACATATTTTAAGTCAATTTTGAAGTGTTTTCTCACGCAAATAAAAACAAACAAAACTGGCATGCAACAGTTGTCCTTAGGTAAAACATATCACCCCTTCAACTGCTGCAAGTATTTTCACCCAAAGTTGAAAAATTGTTTATTCTGAACATGAAAACCTGTAACAAATTTAAATTAATTATATAAAACTCGTTACTTGTAGTTTTACCTTTGCAAAGATCCAAAAAAAATGTACAAGTAACTAATATACATCAGTCACAACATAATCCTGGACCATCCCCACACCAAACCAGATGCTCCTTCAATTTAAAACACATCATCAGAAACCTAGAGTCTCATTTCGTTTTATACAAAACAAAATTCACATGTGCCAAAAAAGACCCAAGAAAAACAAAAACAAAAACCCTAGTACTGACAGTGTTGTCAGTACCCTAATTAATGAGTGGTCAAATGCCACTGACCAAAAACAAAATAGTGGCTGTCTATCACTGACTGCAAAGAAGTCCAAGAGGCTTAGCCCTTCGCCATTGGAAACCCAGATTTTCCCAGTTACGTGAATGCAGACCTCCTACGGGCCAAGAGTGGAGCAAGTGTGAGCCAGCACAGAAAGAAAAAGCTACCGTTAGCTGAAACACCAGAGAATTAATTGGCTTTAATAGAGACTTCCTATGAGGTTAGGCAGAAATCAAAAAAGGCTTATTAGCTGCTGTGTCATCAATTTAGTAAAGGTGAAATCCTAAAGTTCAAAGTAAAAATTTTGGGGGGAAATGTTGGGTTGTCTTATCTTTAAAGCAAAAACAAGACAGAGTATAAAAGAACAACCTGACGGCACACTCTGAGGTCAGAGCTCTGCCATTAGGTGGGGAGGACACGTCCAGACTCAGACCTGTTTCTCCTAAGAACTAAACAAAGTGAATCTCTAATAATTTGAACTGTAGGATGAGGGGGTCAAGAGAATGCAGTCATTTTTGTAAGGTACTATCCTGAACAAACTGCATTTTATTATGAAAACAAAAGAAGATATAATAAGGACTATATGCCTACATTTCATTTACAGGGTTAAAGCTCTGGAAGGGCCTGTATAATGGAGGCAGAATTCAAATAGAAATTGTGCCAATCAAATGTCAAATTTTCACTATCGCTCTCCTAAAAAGGTTTTCCCCCAATATCTATTAATCACAAAGAAACATAGGCTGTGAATGTACAATTTCAAAAATAAAAAATACAAACTAAACGACATTATTATGACCAAGATGTTTGGTAAACAGTGAATTATGAGTTTCGGATCATCAGAAAAAGGCTTTTTAAACAACCCTCCGGACTTCAAAAAATCTCTTCAGGTAGTAGATCTGTCCCAATGTCATGGCAACTAGAACAAGAGCTTCAAAGAAGGACCAAAGGACCACTCTGCTGTTTGTGTTGTCGTTGACTGTTGAGGAAAAACAAACAAACAAAATTTAAAACAACAACAACAAAACCCCACAGAGGCATCAAAATTATCCCCTACTCCTACACTGTGAAAGTAGTATTTACACACTATTCATAGTACTCTAAATACTTTTGTTCTCAAGTAACTCAACATACTTAGAAGGAAAGAATTTTAGGTTTAAATGGGACCTTAAAGATTCAGAGTATAGTCAAGCCTACTCTGCTTATGTACAGATAACAGGAAACATGACTTGCCCAAGGTTAAACCCAATATTCTTTCTCCCTCCCACTGAAACATCCCTACATTATCATCTTTTTATTTTTTGGCTGAATCAGAAAACCAACTATTAAAAAATTAAGAAATTATACCCTGCCCAGTTTGGCTCAGTGGTTAAAGTGTGGCCCACAAACCAAAGAGTCTTGGGTTCGATTCTTGTCAAGGGCAGGAACCTCGGTTGTGGTTCAGTCCCTGACCCTGCTCAGAGTTGTACAGGAGGCAACCAATCAATGCATCTCTCTCACATTGATACCTCTACCCCCCCCCCCACACACACACACACTCTATCTGAACATATATGGAAAAATACCCTCAGGTGAGGATTTTTTTTTTTGGTATGTGTCCCTAGTGGGAACCGACCAGAACTCTCTGGTCCACAGGCTGACGCTCCACCCGCTGAGCCAAACCAGCCAGGATTCGGGCGAGGATTTTTTTAAAAATTGAAAATTAAGAGATTATTTCAAGATCATAGAGTTTCCCAAAAAGCACTACGTACCAAATCAAAATATGTCAACCTAAGTATCTTTTTTTATAAAGTATGTTCTAATTTTTTTAATAAAATCATTTTAAAAAAATTTTCTTTATTGATTTTTTTAGAGAGAGAAACATCAGCTGCCTCTTGCATGCCCCCCACTGGGGACCGAGCTGACGACCCAGGCGTGTGCCCTGACCAGGAATCAGACCAGGCCCCCTGTCCGTGGGACGACACTCAGCTACTGAGCCACACTGGCCGGGCTAAGGTTTTTTTTTAAACAAGTATTTATTGAGCACCTACTCTGTAGTTGGCATTTGTTCCAGGTGGGGGAGATTTCTGTTTCATGGACCAATACTGGCAGTTACAACAAAACTGAAACAAGTCTCACCAGTTATCCCACTCATAAGCTAAGGATATGATCCTTCAAGTAACAGTCATAACTATATTCATTTATTCTGCTCAATTTACATCACATTCTTTCAAGTTTCTGATCAAATTCTATACCCTTAACTTTTTTAAATTACTAGGTAGACAGACCCACTCCAATCTCCTTTTCGAATGAATTTTTTTTCTAAATTCTAAGGGTCCTCACAAGATTTGCTACCAGGGGAGCAATGGGCAGTAGCAACTCCTCCTGGGCTAACTTCCTGAACCTGTCTCCAAGGCCCCCTTTCCTTTGACTTTCCAGTGCGCTGACTGCGGCCCCACCTGGCCTCACTTCTTTCCCATAATGTTTCCAGAGAGCCAAGTCAGCCCGCCTGGGCTCTCTCTTGTTGCTTCTTCTATCCTAAGCCCTTCCTTGTTCCACTGTCCCCAGCTTTAATAAACATACTCTCAAAGTGAAAATAAATAAGCCCAGCCAGTGTGGCTCAGTGGCTGAGTGTCAACGCATGCACCAAGAGATGGCTAACTGGATGCCCATGCCCAGGTTGTGGGACTGATCCCCAGTAGGGGGTGTGCAGAAGGCAGCCGACCCATGTTTCTCTCTCACTGATGTTTCTTTTTTTTTAATCCTCACCGAAGGACATTTTTCGATATTTTGTTCAGATAGAGTGGGAGGGGGGGAGAGAGAGAAACATCAATGTTGAAAGGGACACATCGAGTGGCTGCCACCAGCACGACCCAACCAGGGCCGGGGACAAACTGCAACCAAGGTACATGCCCTTAGCGGGAACCGAACCCGGGTCTCTCTGGACCACAGGCTGACGCTCCAACCGCTGAGCCAAATCGGCCAGGGGTCTCACTGATGTTTCTATCTCTCTCCCTCTCCCTTCATTTCTAAAAAATTAAATAAAAATGTATTTAAAAATGAGTAAATAATAAAAATTACTAGGTAGTTTTCTGATTTTCCTTCAAATGGTCAATATTACAAACAATCACAATATGAGTAACTTCCATATCTTTAGATATGTACTGTTTGTTAAAAGATTCACTAGAACTGTAACAGCTAATAAACTAATGATCACTCAAAAATAAGTGAAAAACAATTAATGTTTCCAAAATGACAAATTAGTTACTAAAAAATAGTGTAATTTTTTTTCCAGAGTAAGAATAGGCACATGCCTGAGAATGTTAACTAGAACTCTAAAAACCACCAACATTGAAATTTAATGCTAATTCTATGCCATGAAGTTTACTTCTGGTGAAAACTTGGCAACCAATTTCTAGCATAACTGTGAATAACCAGCATTTTAAGATTGTATCTGAGCCCTGGCCAGTTTGGCTCAGTGGTTAGAGCATTGGCCTACGGTCCAGAGAGATCCGGGTTCGGTTCCCACTGGGGGCATGTGCCTTGGTTGCGGTTTGTCCCCGGCCCTGGTTGGTCGTGTGGGTGGCGGCCACTCGATATGTCCCTTTCATGTTGATGTTTCTCTCTCTCTCCCTCCCACTCTATCTGAACAAAGGATGGAAAAATGTCCTCGGATGAGGATTAAAAAAAATATATTGTATCTGAAAGGGTAAATAATTCAAATAAAGCAACCATGTAAAAAGACGTATTTACCTTTCACTTCACTTACAGAAATATGCATGTTTGAGATTAAATTGAGCCCTGGCATGGTAGCTCAATTGATTAGAGCACCCACCTGATACACCAAGGTTTCAGGGGTTTTTTAGTTTTTGGTTTTTTTGTGGTACGTGCCCCTAGCGGGAACCGAGCCCGGGACTCTCTGGTCCACAGGCTGACGCTCAACCACTGAGCCAAACTGGCCAGGGCAAGGTTTCAGGTTTGATCACCAGTCAGGGAACATACAAGAGTCAACCCATGAATGCATCAATAAGTGGAACCACAAATTGATGTTTCTCTCCTCCTCCCCTCACTCTCGCAAATCAATTTAAAAAAACAAAAGATTAAATTGCACCGGAAGGGTGACATAGGAAAACAGTCACCTAGGAGAGGGTGCATATGTAAGCCACTGTGCTCATGCACTCTGTGTTAGCCTGACCTAGAAGCAGTACAGTACTACAACACTGAAGTTAAAAATATATATATAAGCCCTGGCCAGTTTGGCTCAGCAGCTAGAGCATCAGCCCGAGGACCAGAGAGACTCGGGTTTGGTTCCTGCTAAGAACACGTACCTCGGTTGCAGTTCGTCCCCGGCCCCAGATGGGGTCATGCAGGAGGCAACCAGTCGATGTGTCTCTTTCACTTCAATGTTTCTCTCTCTCTCCCCTCTCCTCTCTCTAACAACAAAAAAAAATGTTCCTCAAAAGTAGCATTTCTGAATTTAAAAAAAGGAAAAAAGCTAAATCTCAGCATATAATAATAATCGTACCGGCACAAAAATTTTAGATGTGTGATTAAAAACCAATGCAGCCCTGGCCGGTTTGGCTCAGCAGTTAAAGGGTTGGCCTGCGGACCAGAGGGTCCCAGGTTCAGTTCCCGCTAGGGGCACGTACCAAAAAAAAAAAAAAAAAAAAAAACCAATGCAATACCAATTTTACGTTTTGCTTTAATAAATGACTAGGTTGCCCTGGCCGGTTTGGCTCAGTAGTTGGAGCATCGGCCTTCGGACCAGAGAGTCCCGGGTTCGGTTCCCACTAGGGGCACATACCAAAAAAAAAAAAGAGAGAAACGACTAGCTTATTCCTTAGCTGACCACATTTAAAAAAACTCAATAGCTCTTGCTGAATCACCACAGTATTGCTTTAGAATAAATGTCCCAATAATAAACTGGTGTAGTACAGAGCTCTACAAACATGTATACTCAAAAAATATCTTTGCATACCCTAAGAAGCCTGAAACACCAATCAAAAAGAATATATGTGCCCCCATGTTCATAGCAGCACTATTTACAGTAGCTAGGATCTGGAAAACAGCCCAAATGCTCATCAGTAAGCGAATGGATAAAAAAATGTGGTACATATACACAATGGAGTACTATGCAGCTGTAAGAAAGATATCTTATCCTTTGAGATGACATGGAGGGACATGGAAAGTTTTATCCAAAGCGAAACAAGCTAAGCAGAGAAAGACAAATATCATATAATTTCACTTATTTGTGAAATATAATGAACATAACAGTCTGAAGAACAGGGTAGTCCCAGAGATGTGGAAGCAAGGTAGACTGACAATCCCCAGAAGAGGGGGTGGGAGGGGCAGATAAACCACAGAACTTATTTGCATGTATGCATAACCAAAGGACATAGACAACAAAGCTGGAGGGTGGGGTGGAAGGGGGAGGAGGGCGTCAATGGGGGAAAAAGGAGAAACATCTATAACAAATAAATTTATTAAACTAAATTAAAAA
This sequence comes from Molossus molossus, assembly GCF_014108415.1. Taxonomy (NCBI): domain Eukaryota; kingdom Metazoa; phylum Chordata; class Mammalia; order Chiroptera; family Molossidae; genus Molossus; species Molossus molossus. Next base: position 35,760,933 of record NW_023425358.1, on the reverse strand, counting down.
ATATATATCTTTGCAAAGGTGTTTTATTTTTTTTTTATTTATTTATTTTTAATCCTCATCCAAGGACATATTTCCATTTTTTGTACAGACAGAGTGGGAGGGAGAGAGAGGGAGAGAGAGAGGGAAACATCGATGTGAAAGGGACACATCGAGTGGCTGCCACCCGCATGACCAACCAGGGGACAAACTGCAACTGAGGTACATGCCCTTAGCAGGAACCGAACCCGGGTCTCTCCGGACCGCAGGCGGACGCTCTAACCACTGAGCCAAACTGGCCAGGGCGCAAAGGTGCTTTTTTAAATCAATGCTTTATTACGATAATGTTTGCAAACTTCCAAATGAGGAGAATGACACTGTCAGCATTGCGTGGTCACCACAGACAATGCTGCTAAGTTAACAATCACTTACTTGCTCTGTGTATTCTCTCCCGAACTTCCATGTATTCCTGCTCATGCTTCACGGCTGTCATCGCCACTGCTAGTTCATTAATCATCTCTTCTAGCTTGTTCTGGTGTGCTACAGAAGGATTTGAAAACACATCAGCATATATTTGGAATCTCTTTTTGAAAAAGTACTCATAAAGCAATGAAACTATTCCTCAGAAAAGACATACAAAAACAGCCATTTTTAGAAATGACTCCGACATCATTTTGGATCACTGATGACGACTTAATTCTCAAAGCATTCTTTCTCAAGTCCTTTTCCCTGGCCCAGCTGGTGTGGCTCAACAGCTGAGCATCGACCCACGCACCAAGAGGTCACCGGTTCAATTCCCAGTCAGGGCCACATGCCCATGTTGTGGGCCAAATCCCCAGTGGGGAGCATGCAGGAGGCGGCTGATCGATGTTCTTTCTCATCGATGTTTCTATCTCTCTCCCTCTCCCTTCCTCTCTAAAATCAATAAAGAAAAAAATTTTTTATGAAGTCCATTCCTAATAGAAAAATCTCAGGGTAGAAAACATTCTATCCAGAATTTACTAACTAAAGGAAAACAACCCTAAGAAATTTCTTCTACTGAACTGCTACTGAAGTTCACTATACTGACTGCTCACCAGAAAGGAAAACAACTGGAGGGAGGGAAAAAAGAGAACACAAAAGATCGAACAGACAAAATCTCTGTAATACCCTAGTAATAACCTATCAATATTTAAACTAAAATAAAAGTCTATTCATAGAATTCTAATGTTAATTGAGAAGCAGTGTCAAAACAGACTTTCAATCTCTATGAAGCTGAGCAGAGAAAAACATGAAGACATTCTAGGGAAAATCCACAGTAGCTCAAACCTTCCTCTATGAGAGTCACAGCACTGAACTCACTACAGTGGAGTAGCAGGCACTGGAAGTGAAAAGCTTTCAACTCCACAAGGTTTAAAACCAGGTCTTCTCTTTGGCCAGAAATGAGTACAAGGTAAACTAACAGTTCTGAGAATAAGTGAACACTTCTAGGTTGTACTATATTGTGACAATGAAGAAACAGGAGAAAAGTACATATACCATGAAAAAAGATTTGCACTGGAGGGGTCTCTTCACCACTGCTTGAGACTGGGCTTCATAGAAGCCCACACTGCTGCAGATAACCCTCCATTTCTTGAAAGAAGCTAAGGCCCTACCACTGTGAGGCGTTGGGCTGCAATCTCAAACCTCCCTGGCTGGCTTCGCTCTGGAAGCTGCGTGCACTGCGTGAACCTTTAGAGCAGGGTTTCTCGAGGCGGCACTGTTGACATTTGGGACCAATTCTTTGTTGTGGGGAGCTGTCCAACGCACCGTAGGATCACCCACCAAGCCATGAGAATCAAAATTGTCTCCTGATATTGCCAAATGTCCCTTGGGGAGTAAAAAATCATCCTGACGTGAGAACCACTGCTTTAGAGGAAGGCTTGATTTGATACCTGCCATTCATTGACATTAACAAGCAAAAGCAAGAATTTTAAATATTGTGTTACAAATTATTTAAGGATAAGTCATTATTCACATTGATCAGCCATCAATTTCTAACTACTTGGAAAGGACTAAATTCCAGAAAATGAACAAACACAAAGTCCTTCAAACTTCCAATTCTCCTTGAAAATTAGCCAAGTCCTACCACTGTAAATGGCCCTGAACAGCAAGCACAGGAATTACTAAGTAGTATGATTCTCTAAATTCTATAGATTTCAAAACCTAACTAACACTTCGTCTTCTTTAGAATGTGTGTACTCTACTAACTGCTCAATACCTACAACAAATGTTATTACGGTAATAGTATAAAATGTATTCAACTTACACTTTCCAAAATCCTCTGTGACGTGCTCTGTGACAACAACCCCCACACACACCCCCACACCCCAAATGCTGGCTCCTGGTAAGCAATTTATCCAGAAGAATCAATTCAGGGTTCAGTACAGGTCAGGTGAGGAATAAAAACTGATCTAACTGCAATATATAACTGAAAGAACTTCTGTTATCATGTCTAGACATGGCTCCTAGAACTGTGTTTCATATCCAATCAAGTTAAAGTTAGAAAACTTTAATAATCATTAAAACAAGCCTACAAAATACTTCCTACAAAGTCAACAGAACCATTTGCTATTAGCTATGTTTAATTAAGACTTTTACTTGTTCAGTTATAGTTGAGTATTTCCACCCTTCAGCATTCTTTTTTTTTTTTTGTGGTACATGCCCTTAGCGGGAACCAAACCCAGGACTCTCAGGTCCGCAGGCCGACGCTCAACCGCTGAGCCAAACTGGCCAAGGGCTTCAGCATTCATTTAAAAGAAAACAGCATGATGGTACCACTAAAATGTCAATGGCTGTGTTCTAGTAATACTAACTTAAAATGACCTAATCTGTATCTCCTGTCAACCAAATAAAAACCACCCAAAAAGCAATCACTCTAATTAGGCATAGGGTTTTGTGTGTTGTTTTTTTTAAATTAGGGCATAAAACACTCTCATGCCAACAAACCAAGGTTAGAAAGAAAAGCAGAAATTAGGTAATAGCAAACAAAAATGTGCAAAAAAACCCGGATGCTGTCAAAAAGCAATCCACATACCATCCCAGGTATCTCCACCACCTAAAGAAAAGTTTCAAATATAAACACACAAAAAATAAAAGGAACAAGTTTAGCTAAACTAGTCACGTGTACAAATGAGCAAATAAAGATGCCTATGCCAGATTGGCAATTTAACAGAACAAAGAACCTAAGACACATGTAATCTACATGTTTACAAGGCTGCCAGAGGGGCAACTGTAAAGAACTAGAATATAAACATAAACTTCCAGAAACTTTGGTTAATTATGAGATCTGAATAAATCAAAAGTGTATTTTACAAAAGGCTTTAGATTTTAAAGATAGTGGGTGAACACACACACACCAAAAACAAAGACAGTGGATGAACCTAGAATAAGAAACCAAAATAAATACTTCATTCAGATCATAAAAATGTAGAGAATATTCACTCTTGGAATGTGGTATGAATCTTCTGAATGGTCACCTCACCTTCTGTTTCCATGTCTTGTCCTTTTGGGGCCTCCCCAATATCAATGGTGAACATCACTATCTTTGGAGTCATGGTGGACATCCTGTTACTAAAACAAAACTTATATGTTCCATCCATGTGAGCAGCAAATGTGTATTTCCCACTGGATTCCCGGTCTCCTTTATAAATTCCTTTATTATCAGGTCCTGTAATCTGGAGGCAGGAGAGAAATGCATGAGATACAACGAAAGATTTCAAATCATAAACTTTCTAAGTGATGTCTATTGGCAATAGGATATTTGCCAATAAAATGTAATTTGAACTCAGCTCCACATCCGTGATAGTAACCTTGGGCTCCTACTTATGAAACCAGGCTTTCTATCTACACCTCTTCCAGCTCTGACTGCATTTGTCTTATTTGTTCAAGTTAAATATAAACCCCCTCAGAAACAAAAAAACACACCTTCCACGCTGCCTCTAAGTGGCCTAATACCTCCAACAAGCACGCAAACACACACAGCCCTTAACATCAAAAGAAGAAACCTCTTTAAAACTAAGAATTCCCAGCAAGATGCATTTCTAGGTTTTCCTGATTACTGCCGACCAGCCAAGGGAACTGCTTCATCTGAGCCGCCCGAAGGCTTAAGGGAAAGGTCGGTCTCGCCTGGAAGTTAGGAGGCCCAAGCTCCGACCCAAGCTGCCCCACCTCAGCTCCCTAGACAGCCCCTGGAACAGCTGATCTCTAAGGCCTGGCTTATTCTAACAGCCCCCCCTCCTCCCTGTACCCCCATCATCCCTACGCTTCACGTGTACTGCATCACTTGTGCCCACCTCTGCTAATGGCCCCTACCAAGTGAAGAATCCTGAAAACCAATCAATCATGCCAACGGGGGAATTTAAATATTAATTCCATGTGTTCCCCGCCCCTGAAAATTAGAGGTGAATCATTCCTTTGATTAAAAAAAAAAAAAAGACATAGTGGGAAGTTTAGAAACTGCTGGCTTTTCTTAGACTAGTTCCCGGTTTCCCCCCGGCCGTTCGCTGCGAGCCCTGCTCCGGACCCCCGTCCGGGCCACACGTCGGGGGCTGGCGTGAACGCGGGCGGGTCGCTCGCTCGCTCTGGACGAGCCAACGAACCCCCGTCGGCCCGGCGCCCCGCAGTAACCCCCAGGACGCTGTTCCCGAAGTCCGCGCGCCACGTCCCCGCGCGAATCCGCCCCACGAAGGGAGCAGCTGCTGACCGGCCCGAGTCCCGCCACCGCTCGGCCGCGGCGGACCAGCGCCTTCCGGGCCCGGGGCTGACACGCGGCGCCCGGGCGACAAAGCGGGGCGAGAAGTTCCAAGGGGACCCGCCGTCCAAGCCGTCACCCCAAAGCAACTGAGCGACCGCTCCGCAGCCCGACGCGGCGCCCGGAGCCCTGAACCGGGGCGGCCGCGGGGGGAAAGGCCGTTTCGGGGCGGCCGCCGCGGGGGCCCGGGCCGCTCCCAGGACGCCGACAGCGGCCTCCACGCCGCGCGCCCCGCGGGCCCCGGGCGCCGCCAACCCCCGAGCGGCCGCGCGCCCCGACCCCGCCTCGGTCGCGGGCAGCGCGCCCGCACCTCCACGTCGATGTCCAGGAAGCCGCCCTCGGCCACCTCGAAGATGAGGCCCATCTTGGTGCCCGAGGTGACCCGCTCGAAGAAGCACTCCTCGGCGTGCGCGTCGATGCTCACGAAGTAGCCCGAGGCCGTGGCCAGGAGGGCGGCCAGGAGCACCAGCAGCTCAGCGAGCGTCACCATGGTAGGGCTGGGGCCGAAGCCAGGACCCGGACTGCGGCCTCCAGAGCCGCCGCCGCCGCCACCGCTGCCTCCTCAGCCGCCACCGCCTCAGCTCCGCCCCTTCCGGCTGCGCCAGCCGAGGGGGCTGATGCGGGCGCCGTGGATTGGCGGGCGCCGGTAGTTGCCACGTAACGCCCGCACGGTGGCCGCCGAGGGACATGGCGGCTGCGCGCGGCCCGAGCCTGGACGGTGGCTCCGAAGGACCAAAACACGTCGGCCCCATCGCCACCGCCTTTCGCGCGCCACCTGACGTTTTTATGGACCACGTGACAAAGCGACTGTCTCAAGAAACCTCCCCTGCCTGGTTGCGGTACCTTCGTAGGATTGTTCAGAAAGATGGCGAAAGATTTGGAGGCAACAACAGGAGTGGACGGAATGAGAGATGGGGGCTGAAGCCAAGGGCTTTGAGATTGATGTTGGCCTTCCCGCACCCCGCCAACATCGACCGGGAAAGGATGGAGGCGGGTACGTATAGACGGGGAGGGGACACCGGGGGACCTCCTGGATGCGGGAAATGTTTCACATCTTCACCTAAATGAAGGGTACATGAGTGTTTGCCTATTAAAGCAAGATGTAAACTTACGACTAACGCACTTTATTTTACTGTAAAAAAAAATTGTTTTGACTTTGTCCAAATCCTCCAGAATTAGAATCCTCTCGGTTCCCCCAAAGTCTTGCTGCCACACGATACCCCCTTAGCTCTTGCCAACTGCTTGGACTATTTTTTCCCCCAGGCCCTTTCCTTCCTGACATCCTCCTGCTCATCCCTCAAAACCCTACTCATATGTGCCTCGTCTGTTCTCCGAAATGTTCCCGAACATCCTTCTGCCAAATACTAGCCCCGTCCTCTGTGCTCACAACGCAGACCTGTGCCTCCTGGGTTGTACTTACCAGTCTGCCCCACTCACGAGGCACCGCGTGTCCGCTGCACTGTCAGACCCACAGCAGACCTCACTCATGACAAGATAGCTGAGTTCTTTGAACTGGCCAGGAGATATGGAGACCTGGGTTGTTGTTACTCCAGTTTTGCACGGAGCTGTGTGACCTTATGTTACATCATCTCTGTCCTTATCTGTAAAGGGGAAGAAAGGCAGATGCCTTGTTTATCTGGGAAGGATCAGATGACACCAGGTATGACTGTGCTATGCAAGTTTGAGAGGTCTGTTCTTAAAGACATCCGGCAATAGGGGGCAGTAGTGGCCCAGTTTCCCACTTTCAGCCTCAAGAAACAGGTGCAGCTACAGTGATGGAAACTTCCTGGATGTGACAATGTGTGATTGAACCCAAGAGTTCTAATAGTGGTCCCTGATTCCCCATCTTCCAGGCTGTGGCAGTGGCTTCTCCTGGTTGGTCAGTTCTGTAGTGTTGTTCTGGGAGCCACCCTTGGAGGAGGCTCAGCATAGAGCCTGCTTCTTCAGGTTCACCAGCACATTCATACCGCTCTATTTCCCTGTATTAAATCTCTTTCTGCTTAAAATACCTACAGAGGTTTCCTATTAAATTGAATTAAACTGATGGTCAATACTTTTTGACCTCCCAAGCAACCCAACTCTATAGAAAAGTGCCAAGAGCAGCCTGGCCGGTGTGGCTCAGTGGTTGAGCGTTGATTCATGCACCCAGAGGTCACTGGTTCAATTCCTGGTCAGGGCACATGCCCAGGTTGTAGGCCTGATCTCCCGGGCGGGCATGCAGGAGGTAGCCAGTCGATGTTCTCTTTCATTGATGTTTCTATCTCTCTCTCCCTCTCCCTTTCTCTCTAAATATCAATAAAAAAGAAAAAGAAAATGCCAAGAGCAATTCTGTTTTTATCTAGAAATCAAATGTTAATTTTGATTTATGAACTAATTAAATAATATTTAACTCCACATATCAGGGAATTAAATGTGGACAATTGTATGCTGTAGGGGTTTTATTTTATAAATCAGGGGACCCAAATACAAATGCCTTCAGGGTCAGGCAGTTTGTATGAATGAAAGACGGCACTAGCTTCGTGCAATAGGGAGTAGGAAGGACTATGGCAAACTACCCTAGGTGCTATACCTAAGTATATTCAGCTCCAATTTTTTAAAACACAGTGGTGGCCAAACCAAAGACAGTCAGATGTGATCTGTAAATTTATATTTTATGTTATAAAAGTAATTGTACTATCTCATAATTGGAAAAGAGACACAGTAACTCTAATCATAGTACTATAAAATAAGCACTATCACTTTTTGGTCTAGTTCCTTCTTTGTATAGGTTTTCCTTTTTCAGCATTATTGTCATAATTACTCATTAGGTGTCCTTCAACACTATGTCAGGGTGAAGACGAATTAATTCAGAACCACAGGCTCTCTAGACGTGCCAGGTCACCCACAGTAAGTGTGCACTTTCATGTCCTTGACACAGATCAGCATGAGCTAGTGCACTATGGTGTGCATGAGAACACCCAATACAACAAACAGTGTCGGGCCCAGAACCCACAAGGTGCTGATTGGTGGTCAGTGAGGTGCAACAAAAAATGGGCCCTTCCTTCCTTCCTTCCGTCCTTCCTTCCTTCCTTCCTTCCAGCTTTATTGAGATATAATTTACATACCATAAAATTCACCCTTTTAAATGATTCATTGGTTTTTAGTATATTCACAGAGTTATTCAACCATCACCACTGATTCCAAAACATTTCATCACCCCAAAAAAGAAACCCAGTACCCATTAGCATTCATTCCCCATCCCCCCGCCCCCTCCTAGCAACCATTAATCTACTTTCTGTCTCTATGGATTTTTTAAAAATTTTTATTGATTGATTTTTGTACAAAGAGGAAGAGAGAGAGAGAGAGAGAGAGAGAGAGAGAGAGAGAGAGAGACTGATTTGTTGTTGCACTTACGTTTGCATTCATTTGATAATTTTTGTATGTGTTCTAACTGGGGATTGAACCTGCGATCTTGGCATATGTGGACAATGTTCCAAACAACTGAGCTACCCGGCCAGGGCTGTCTCTATGGATTTAGAATACACTCCTTCAATATCTTACCTTATGTGACCAGTTTCTCTCACTTGGCATCATGTTTTCAAGGTTCATTCATGTTACAGTACCTGCCAGTATTTCATTCCTCTTGATGACTGATAATAAAGAATCCACTGTATGAGCCCTGGCCTGTTTGGCTCAGCGGTTGGAGCATTGGCCTGCAGACCAGAGAATTCTGGGTTTGGTTCCCACTAGGGGCACATACCAAAAAATCTGTTTGGCCAGCCGGTGTGGCTTAGTGGTTGAGCACTGACCCACGCACCAAGAGGTTGACAGTTCGATTCCCAGTCAGGGCACATGCCCAGGATGTGAGCCCGATCCCCAGTGGGGGGGCATGCAGGAGGCGGCCAAGAAAAAAATAAAAAATAAAGAATCCATTGTATGGATGGACCACATTTTGTTGATCCACTCATCCACTGATGGACATTTGGGTTGTTTCCATTTAGGGGCAATTATGAAAAAATGCTGCTATAAACATATACTGTATGTACATTTTTATGTGGACATATGTTTTAACTGTCAGGCATATACCTAGAGTGGACCAAATAATTTATTTCTGCTTGGAATCAGAAGCTTGTGGCGGAGACTAGGAATCAGATTAGAAATTGATGAGGGTTGTACCAGTTGCATCAGTCTGTTCTCCGATGCTGGCAAGTTTTAAAGAGAATAACAAAGGCCGTTTCCACAGAAAGGCTACATCAGCTTTCTGCTGTCTGGGCACTAACACTCCCTCCCCTTCCATTCTGGTCCCACAAAGGTTTGTGTTGTTGTATTTGTCTTTACTGACTTTAGAGAGAGAGGGAGAGAGAAACAGAAATATCGATGGGCCGCCTCCTGCATGCCCCGCACTGGGGACTGGGGACTGGGACCACAACCTGGGCATGTGCCCTGACTGGGCATCGATCTGGCGACCTCTTGGTGTGTGGGTTGATGCTCAACCACTGAGCCACACCAGGGGGGCCCACAAAGGTCTTTTTTAAAATCAGAGAAAGTCAAAGGAGACTGGGGAATTGTCTTTTATTCTTTTTTTTTTTTTTTTAAGTGTCACTTTATCCAGAACATTAACATATAAAAACACTCATGCCCTGGCCAGTTTCCCTCAGCGGTTAGAGCGTCGGCCTGCGGTCCGGAGAGACCCGGGTTCGGTTCCCGCTAAGGGCACGTACTTCGGTTGCAGTTTGTCCCCGGCCCTGGTTGGTTGTGCCGGTGGCAGCCACTCGATGTGTCCCTTTCACATCGATGTTTCTCTCTCTCTCTCTTCCTCTCTCTCCCTCCCACTCTATCTGTACAAAAAATGGAAAAATATCCTCGGGTGAGGATAAAAAAAAAACACTCAGGATACAAGACAGATTTAACCACACTATCACACCACCTTACCATATCAGCCATGTTAGGAGCATCCCTGCCCATGTGATCTCACACCCATCCCAGCCCTTGGCTCACCTGTGCTTCACAAGGAACTACATTTCCCAGGCGTCCTTGCACTCTGCTTCCTGGCAGGGCCAGCCAGTTGCAGGCACTGACAGAAGACTGGAGGGCGGAGGAAGGGCATCAGTCTCCCTCTGTGTTGTGGGAGGCGCATAGTCCGGGACCTGCATCTTCAGGGCTCCAGCTCCTCTGACGTTTCAGCTTCCTCGGGCCGGGCCTGGCTCCTGGGTTCTGGTAACCCCACTTCCTCCAGTCCTGAGCGAGGTAGGCTCTTTCCGCCGTTGTTCATTTGTGGGTGTCTCATCATCCCCGGTTTGTCTCCTCGGCTCTCATCTCGCCCATTGTGATGCTTTCAAAGTGTATCCACACATCCTTTGGCCCTTGTTCCTTCAAAAGGCAAAGCCCGGTTCCTGTCCCCTGGACTGGGAGTCAGACCTAGTGACTTCTGTCAGAGGATGTGGCAGATGTGGCAGATGTGGCAGGGCATGACCTCCGAAGCTCGGTCCCGGAAGGCACTGTTGCTCCCACCTTGTCCTGAATCTCCGCTGTGGTGGAAGCCAGCTCTCCTGTCACGAGGACGCTCCAGCAGCCCTGGGAAGGGCCCACAGGGAGAGAAACTGAGCCCCCCCCCCCAACAGTCATGTGACGGCTACCTTGGAAGTGGCTCCCCTGCCCATTAAGCCTTCAGGTGGCCGCAGCCCCTGCTGATGCTTTAACTGCAACCTGGTGAGAGACTCACTGTACTGGAACCGCCCAGCCAAGCTCCTCCTGAGTCCCAGCCCTGCAGACACCGTGAAAGCCCGTGACCCTTGTTGTTTTAACCACCGTTACTGTTTCCCGCTAAGTTCTGGCGTCACTTTTCACACGGCAGTAGGTAACACATGTGCCTATTTAACCACTTTCCTACATGTAAACCTCTCTGTTGAAAGATCTAGAGTGGGTTCTGTTTCCTTTATTTTAAAGAAGTCGTGGCCCCTGTTGGATTTCTTTCTTTTTTTTTTTAATATGTTTTTATTGTTTGTTTGTTTGTTTGTTTAGAGAGAGAGAAACATGGACCAGCCGCCTCCTGCACGCCCCTACTTGGGATCAGTCCCGCAGCCCAAGCATGTGCCCTGACCAGGAATCAGACCCAGACCTCTCAGTCCACGGGACAACGCTCTACCCACTGAGCCACACTGGCCTGGCTGGGAGTTGTTTTCTGACTGATACAAACTCTCGTGCTGAATCGTAAACCAAAGGCAACATTAGCAGCTGTAAAAAATGAAAAGTGTAAATGAAAGACCATCACCGAGAGTGAGGCCGGGTCACATGGCCCTGTGATGGGCTCTGTGTGCCCACAGGGAACAATACCTGGAAGTAATTAATTACAGGCCGAAGAGGGTGATCCAAGCAGAAGAAGCTACAGAACAGAAGGAGGCTGTTTCTGATGGTAGGATCCCTGGTGAGAACATTAGTGAAGAGGGAGGAACAATACTTAAAGAAAGTTGTGTGTAACTACGTGAAAAGAAAATTAAAGGGTTAAAAAGAGAAAAGTTTTCACCCTGCTGGTATGGCTCAGTGGTTGAGCATGGACCCATGCACCGAGAGGTCTTTGGTTCGATTCCCAGTCAGGGCACATCCCCAGGTTGTGGACCTGATCCCCCGTGTAGGGCATGCTGGAGGCGGACAATCAGTGTTCTCTATCATCAGTGTTTCTATCTCTCTCTCCCTCTTCCTTCCTCTCTCTCTAAAATTCAATAAAGCCCTGGCCAGTTTTGCTCAGCGGTTAGAACATCGGCCCACAGACCAATGGGTCGTGAGTTCGATTCTGGTCAAGGGTATGTACCTCAGTTGCGGTTCATCCCCAGCCCTGGTTGGGTCACAAGGGAGGCAACCAGTCCATGTGGCTCTATCACATTGATGTTTCTCTCTGCCTCTCTCTCCCTTCCTCCTAGTCTATCTGATAATAAGAAGAAAAATATCCTCGGGTGAAGAATAAAAAAATAAAAATCAATAAAAATAATTTTTTTAAGAGAAAGTTTTGCCCAGCTGGTGTGGCTCAGTGGATGAGCATTGACCCACGCACCAAGAGGCCACCTGTTTGATTCCCAGTCAGGACACATGCCTGGGTTGCAGGCTCCATCTCCAGTAGGGGGCGTGCAGCCGATCAATGTTGATGTTTCTTTTTCACTGATGTTTCTCTCCCTCTCCCTTCCTCTCTCTGAAATCAATAAAAACATATTAGGACTTCCGGTCAGAATGGCAGGTAGGCAAACGCGGTATCGCGTCCTCCCACAGCCACATCAACGTTACAACTAAACTACAGAACAACCATCACTCAAAACCGCCTGAATAGCAGTCCTACAACTACGGAATTAAAGCAGCAGCTGCATCCAGACTGGTAGGAGGGCAGAGGGGACGGGCTGGTCCCACACCCACATGTGGCGGATAAAAATCAGGAGGATACTTGGGCTGGGAAGGTCCTTCCTGAGGACTGAGGGGTCCCCGTCCCACACCAGGTGCCCCGCTCAGGGTTCCAGTGCCAGGAAGAGAATCCCCATCACTTCTGGCTGGAAAACCAGCGGGAACTGAGGCTCAGGGAGGCTGAGGCGGCTGGAGCCCCAGGCAGCTCCTTAAAGGGCCCGCGCACGGACTTATCGGACTCTCTCCCTCTAAGCTTGGAGGGGAGGCAGCTCGAGGGGCACCAGAGACATACAGGGAAGAACTGAGCTGTTTGGCACGGGAGCGAGGGCTGGAGAGGGGGCTTTCTCCGGGACAAACGTGCTGTCAGAGGCCTTTGTTCCTTTGGTGAGCCCTTCCCTGGGGCGGCAGATGCCCCCATATCTGGGACTCCAGCACCTGGCTCACACTGGTAGCCCCGCCCTGCTGACTCCCTGAGGCCCCGCCCCACCCCACCCAACTTTCAGGCCCACCCAAGCTGTTGCCAGTTGCTTAACCATAGGATTGACCTGTCTTGGATCCTGCTTCAGATTTTTCCTAAATTTTTTCAAACAAGCAGCATCTGGTCTCAGATAGCCTCATACCGCTCATTAAGTAATACACAGAAACAAACACAGGGAGGCAGCCAAAATGAGGAGACAAAGAAACAGGTCCCAAATGAAAGAACAGAACAAAACCCCAAGAAAAGAACTAAGCGAAATGGAGATAAGCAACCTAACAGATGCTGAGTTCAAAATACTGCTTATAAGGATGCTCAATGAACTCAGTGAGAACCTCCATGAACTTAGTGAGGGCCTCAAGAGCATAAAAAGGACCAGTCAGAAATGATGGATGCACAGTCAGAAATGAGGGAGGCATTAACTGAAATAAAGAATAATTTACACAGCTTCAATACTAGAGTACGTAAATCCAAGAAGCAAACCATCGATTTGGAATATAAGGAAGCAAAAAACGCCCAATCATAACAGCAAAAAGAAAAAAGAATCCAAAAAAATGAGGATAGTGTAAGGAGCCTCTGGGACAACTTCAAGTGTGCCAACATTCGCATCTTGGGGGTGCCAGAAGGAAAAGAGAGAGAACAAGAAATCGAAAACCTGTTTGAAACAATAATGGCAGAAAACTTTCCTAACTTGGTGAAGGAAACAGACATACAAGTCCAGGAAGCACAGAGAGTCCCAAACAAGATGAACCCCAAGAGGCCCACACCAAGACACATCATCATCAAAATGCAAAGGTTCAAGACAAAGAGAGAATCTTTTTTTTTTTATCCTCACCCGAGGACATTTTTTGATATTTTATTCAGATAGAGTGGGGGGGGGGGGGGGAGAGAGAAACATCGACGTGAAAGGGACACATCGAGTGGTTGCCATCCGCACGACCCAACCAGGGCTGGGGATAAACCGCAACCGAGGTACATGCCCTTAGCGGGAACCGAACCCGGGTCTCTCCAGACCTCAGGCCAATGCTCCAACCGCTGAGCCGAACCGGCCAGGGCAAAGAGAGAATCTTAAAAGCAGCAAGAGAAAGGCAGCTAGTTACCTACAAGGGAGTTCCCATAAGGCTGTCAGCTGATTTCTCAAAAGAAACTTTGCAGGCCAGAAGGGAGTGGCAAGAAATACAGTATTCAGAGTGATGAAAAGCAAGAACCTACAACCAAGATTACTCTATCCTGCAAAGCTGTCATTTAGAATCGATGGCCATATAAAGAGTTTCCCAGACAAGAAAAAGTTAAAGGAGTTCATCACCACCAAACCGTTATTATATGAAATCATGAAGGGTCTTTTTGAAGAAAAAGATAAAATATATGAACAAACAAAATGGCAATGAATACATATCTGTCAACAATGGAATCTACAAACAAAATGAACAGGAAGAACAGAAACATTCTCATAGATACAGAGAACATTTTGTTGGTTGCCAGATGGGAGGGGGTTGGGAGAATGGGTGAAAAAGGTGAAGGGATTAAGAAGAACAAATTCATTGCTAGACTGACAAACCTCAAAGGGAAAGGGGTTGGGGGGGTGGGAAGAAATAAACCAAAGAACTTATATGCATAACCAATGGACACAGACAACAGTGTGGGAAAAGGCGGGAGGGGGGCGGGAGTGGGGAGGAGGGGGTCAATGGGGGGAAAATGTGGAACATCTGTAATACATCCTACATTCAACAATAAAGATTAAAAAATAAATAAAAATAAAAACATATTAAAAATAAATGTGTGTTTAGATACATATGCATATTCTCACCAAGAAAAAAAAAGTCAGGAAGAACAAGGGCCAAACTGTCAACAGCCGTTGGCCTGGGAGTAGAAATGGTATGGGAAGAATTCTACTCAATACATGACTTTGCAAATGTCCAGGTTATTTATGGGTATGGCAGGCCAGACCCAGATCAGTTCTTCCCACCTGCACCCCTCTCCCTACCCCCCACGTGACCACCCCAGCCACAGCTCACACCCGACCGGGCCTGTGGCCGCAGAGCCCTCTGGGTGCGGCAGTGTCCTCAGCCCCTGACATTTCTGATGGTCTCAGGTGATCACAGGGGCAAAGGCTGCAGCCGCCTTAGCACCCAGGACCAACCCAGGAGGTGGGGTCCTCCTGGAAATGGGGGAGGCTAGTGGCCCACGCGGAGGACTTAAGAGAGACAAGAAGGAGTGGGCAGATGAATTGCTCACCTTCCCCCACTGCCCCACCGTCCCCACCCCGGCTCGTGCTGCTGGACAGCTCTACACTCCGTGGTCTCACACACCCTCCCCGACATCTCATCAGACCCAGCAGCCCACAGGCTGTGAAGCCGGCGGACCTGGAACATTCCGCCTAGACTTCACCCCTCGTCTGCCCCGCTTCCCTGTCTACTGTCTCATAAAGCATTGCCCCGCACATGCAACCCCTACACGAACGATGGGGGATTTGTTCTCTACTTCTTAAATATTTGTCTGGAAACCTTTTCTTTACTTAGGAGCCCCGCATGTCAGTGGATGAGATGGCCCAAGCAGGGCACGCCTGTCAGGACATGTAACAGAATGGAAATCCCACCCAGACTAGCATTTGCAGGAACTCTCTCCAGGTGGGAACACACTGACGTTCAGAGCGCATGCCCAACGTACTTCACAGAAAACTGTGGCTGAGGTTAGATCTTCCTGTTTCCCAAGATGGATTTGGGGAGCCTGGTTGTATGTTCCATACAGTGTCCTTGGAGGGAGGGAAACTGTTAAGTAGAATCAGTGCAGAACATACTGTGAGTCTCGTGACATTTCTGGTGTTGCAAGATGTGACCATGACATCAAAATTGTTCATGTCCATCCCAAGTCTGTCAAATTAAAGAGGGAGGGGGAGGAGGAGGAATGAGAAGCCAGAATAGCAACCACAGGAAGTCAGGAGGATGGGTGGGTACAAGAGAGAGTATGAAGCTTTTATTTCAGGTTAAGTTCTTGGGATCAAGCGCAAAGATCGGACTAAGACAAGTTGAGTTGGGCAAGAAACTTCCCACACTCCTGAAAAGTAGGGGTGCTCATAAAATAGTCTATCATGCCCGGCCAGTATGGCTCAGTGGCTGAGCGTCAACCCATGCACCGAGAGGTCACTGGTTCGATTCCCGGTCAGGGCACATGCCCAGGTTGTGGGCCCAGTCCCCAGTGAGGGGCGTGCAGGAGGAGGCCAATCGATGTTCTCATTGATGTTTCTATCTCTCTCTCCCTCTCCCTTCCTCTCTCTCTGAAATTCAATAAAGAAAAATAAATAGTCATCGTAGCTTGGGCTACTTTAACAAAAATACCATACATGAGGTCCTTTTTATTTTTTTCTTCTTTTTTTTTTTAATCCTTGCCCGAGGATATTTTTACATTTATTTTCAGACAGAATGGGAGGGAGAGAAAGATAGAAACATTGATGTGAAAGAGACACATCAATTGGTTGCCTCCCACACGACCCCAATGGGGGCCAGGAATGAACTGCAACCCAGGTATGTGCCTTTGGCTGGAATCGAACCCGGACTCTGGTCCACAGGCCAACACTCTAACCGCTGAGCCAAACCGGCCAGGGCAGATGAGGTCATTTTCAAACTCAAATTTATTTCTCACACCTTTGGGGGCTGGGAAGTCTAGGGTCAAGGCACTAGCAGATTCCGTGTCTGGTTCCGGCCTCTTCCTGGTTCGCCGACAGCTGTCCCTCCTTCGCCCTCAAGTGGCGGAAGTTCTCTGGGGTCTCTTTTGTTAGGTACTCCTTCTGGGCACGGGGGCTTTCCCTCGTGACTTCATCACCTCCCAGAGGCCCCACCCCCTAATCCCACCACATTGGAAGCTAAGATATCAACCTATGAATCTGAGGGAACACAAACATTCAGTCCACACGGCACCTCTCAGAGCCCAGTGTGGTTTTTCAGGGCCCTGTGGCCTGATTTTCCAGGAAGCAGTGACTTCTCCTTCCACACAATCACTGCTTCTCTCTGCTACATGCCCAGCCCAACTGACTCAGAGTGAGGAGCCCTCTGTCATCTGCCCGCCCCAGCTCCGGGTGTCCCCCGCACCCACTCCTCCTCCCTCCCACTCCAGACCCGTTCTGTGGGTGACATCACCTCTCTCTTCTTCCCCCCATGGCTGAAGCAAGGCTGTGGTCACTCCAGGCATTCCTTCAAGCCTGTAGGCTTTTTTGTTGTTGATATTTTAAAAATTTAATTCATTGGGGTGACCTTGGTTAATAAGGTCTGCAGTCTTTTTTTCTTTTTCTTTTTATCCTCAACCGAGGACATTTTTTCCATTTTTGTTCAGATAGAGTGGGAGGAAGAGAGAGGAAGAGAGAGAGAGAAACATCGACGTGAAAGGGACACATCGAGTGGCCGGGGACAAATCGCAACCGAGGTAAGTGCCCTTGACCAGAATCAAACCCATTGGTCTGCGGGCCGACGCTCTAACTGCAACTCATTGGTCTGCGGGCCGACGCTCTAACTGCTAAGCCAAACCAGCCAGGACTTTTTAAAAAAATTACTATAGCCCTGGCTGGTTTGACTCGGCGGTTAGAACATCGGCTTGCAGTCCAAAGAGACCTGGGTTCGGTTCCCGCTAAGGGCACGTACCCCGGTTGCAGTTTGTCCTCAGTCCTGGATGGGTCATGCGGGTGGCAGCCACTCGATGTGTCCCTTTCACATCGATGTTTCTCTCTCTCTCTCTCTCTCTCTCTTCCTCTCTCTCCCTCCCACTCTATCTGAACAAAAAATGGAAAAATGTTCTCGGGTGAGGATAAAAAAATAAACTTAAAAAAATATTACGATAAAGCCCTGGCCAGTTTGGCTCAGTGGTTAGAGCATCAGCCTACAGACCGAAGGGTCTCAGGTTCAGATCCTGGTCTAGGGCAGGTACCTGGGTTGCAGGTTCAATTGCCAGTCCTAGTTGAGGCCATGTGGGGGGCAACCAATCAATGTGTCTCTCTCACATTGATGTTTCTCTCACTCTCCCTCCCACCCTTCCACTCTGTCTAAAAAATAATCTATGGAAAAATATCCTCGAATAAGAATTAACAAAAAAATTTATTATGCAAAATTGCTAATATCACAGAAGGACAGAGAATAGTATAGTGAACTTCCATGGTCCCATCACCCAACTTCAACAATTATCAACAAGATGGCCAGTCTACATTCATTTTCCCAACCACCCCACCTCCAGTGGGTTATTTGTTTTGTTGTTTGTTTTAATTTTTTTCTATATTGATTTAGGGAGAGAGGGAGAGATAGAAACATCGATGAGAGAGAACATCGATTGGCCGCCTCCTACATGCCCCCCACTGGGGATTTGGCGCACAACTCGGGCATGTGCCCTAAGTGGGAATCGAATTGGAGACCTCCTGGTGCGTAGGCTGATGCTCAACCACTGAGCCACACTAGCTGGGCCCAGTGGGTTATTTGAAAGACATGCACAGACAAAACATGTTCTCCTTACATATCTTAGAAAGCCCACACGCTAAATAGTTGTTCCTTGTTATGGAGAGAAGAGGTTGAGTGTCATGGTATGTGGAGTGGTTGAAGAAAGAGGCCCTCTAGTGGAGGGACCTTTAATCCCCATTCTGTTGTTGCCCAACATGTCCACTCTGGCCCAAACTTGCATGCCCTCCTCTGTAAGTCATGTTGTCGGTTCCTGCTCAGCATCTGGGCTCCCTTGCTAAGTCTGGTGAATGAAAACATTCTAAACGAGCGTGGTGATTGCACAAGCTTGTAAATATACTAAAAACCACTGACTCTACACATTAAAAGGGCGAGTATTATTGCATGGGATTTATATCTAAATAAACGTTAAAAAATGAGTACCCCCTCCCAAAAAAAGAAAGGATAGAACACACCACTAAGAAATAAACTGACCTCAAATCAGATCGCATCTCTTGGTTCAACTACCACTTTACAGGAAGTTTAGAAACATATAAACATGTCAAAGGGTATTACAGTGGTGCCTGGCCAGTGTGGCTCAGTGGATGGAGTGTCGTCCCATGGACTGAAGGTCCCGGTTCAATTCCTCGTCAGGGCACATTTGGGGGTTTGGGGCTCGATCCCCAGTAGGGGGCATGCAGAAGGCAGCTAATCAATGTTTCTCACATCAATGTTTCTATCTCTCCCTAAAAAATCAATGAAAACATTAAAAAATAAAATAAAGTAAAAGGCTTTACAGTGGTAAAATTGGCAAAATCCAGACTGAGAATCTCTATAAGACACAAAATCCAGGTTCATCAGCAAATAAATGTGAAGGCTAGGAAATAAAAAAAAGAAAAAAAGAGGATTTAAAGAGACTAAGGAGCCCTGGCAGGTTTGGCTCAGTGGTTGGAGCATCGGCCTGCGGACCGGAGAGTCCCAGGTTTGGTTCCCGCTAAGGGCACGTACCTTGGTTGCAGTTTGTCCCCAGTCCAGGTTGGGGTCGTGTGGGTGGCAACCACTCGATGTCTCTCTCTCACATCAATGTTTCTCTCTCTCTCTTCCTCCTTCTCTCCCTCCCGCTCTATCTGAAGATAAACGCAAGGGTGTCCGCGGGTGAGAATAAAAAAAAAAAGAGAGAGACAGACTAAGGAACATATCAACCAATTTCAATACGCAGATATTGTTTGTATCTTGAGTTAAACCCCCCAAAAAACTATTAAAAAAATGAGACAATTGACATTTGAACACACTGCATATTTGATATGAAGAAACGACTGTTAATTTTTTTCAAGTGTGACAGTAACAAGCGCCCCTATAGGAGAAAGGGAGAAACAGACACCCAGGGGAGGAGGCCATGTGCGGACAGGCAGAGACTGGAGTGATGGGACCACAAGCCAAGCAAGCCAGAAGCTGGAAGAAGCAAGGCAGGACCCTCCCCTGGAGCCTTCAGAGGGAGCTTGGCCCTGCCAACACCTTCATTTCAGACTCGTGGCCTCCAGAGCTGCCAGAGAATACGTTTATGTTGTTTTAAGTCACCCGCTGGGCCAGGCAAGTGTGGCTCACTGGCTGAGCATCAACCCATGCACCAGTCGACATTCTCTCCTCTTGATGTTTCTATCTCTCCCTACATCAATACAGGAAACAAAAAATTAAAGCCAACAAATGAGAAAAGGAAAAAAAACCCCAACCCACTGGAGGGTGGGATGGTTGGGAATATGAATGAAGACTGGCCATTTTGTTAATAATTGTCGAAGCTGGGTGATGGGACCATGGAAGCTCATTATACTGTTCTCTGTCCTTCTGTAATATTAGCAGTTTTTCATAATGAGTGTGTGGCTATTTGTTACAGTAGCCACAGGAAACTAATGCCCCTCCCTGTTCCTCGCTGTCCTGGACCTAGGGTGGGGGTAATATGTCCACTTCACGGGGCTGCTGTGCACAGACCTGACCCGGGTTTTAGCACTTCCTGGCTGCCTGGCCTTGGGCAAGTTATATGACCTTTCTGTACCTCAGTTTCTTCATTGTACAATAGTGCTGATACTTAGGATGTTGTTTTGTAAGGCAGCAGTTCTGAAACCTTTTGGTCGAAAGAACCTTTTCCAAGGGCAGTGTTTGTTTTGTTTTGTTTCTTTTCACCTCCACCTGAGGACATTTTTCCATTTTTTTGTTCAGATAGAGTGGGAGGGAGAGAGAGGAAGAGAGAGAGAGAAACATCGATGTGAAAGGGACACATCGAGTGGCTGCCTCCCGCACGACCCAACCAGGGCCAGGGACAAACTACAACCGAGGTTCATGCCCTTTAGCGGGAACTGAACCCGGGTCTCTCTGGACCGCAGGCCGACACTCTGACCACTGAGCCAAACTGGCCAGGGCACAGTTTTTGTTTTGTTTTTGTTTAATCCTCACCTGAGGACATTTGTGCATTTATCTTCAGATAGAGAGGTAGGGAGAGAGAGAGAGAAACATCGACATGAGAAAGACACATCAACTGGTCCCCGATCTTGCCCCAACCAGAGCTGGGGATCAAACCTGCAACCTAGGTACATGCCCTGGTCCTGGATTCGAACCCGCAACACTTGCGACCGAGGGGCCAACACTCTAACCACTGAGTCAAACCAGCCAGGGCAGAAATGTAAACTGATGTTTTTTTGTTTTTAATATGTTTTTACTGATTTTAGAGAGAGAGGGATGGAGAGAGAAACATCCACAGGCGGGCAAGCCCAGAAACGTGGGCATGTGCCCTGACCGAAATCGAGCGAGGTGCATGGGATGGTGCCCAACCAACTGAGCCACACCAGCCAGGGCCTTCTGAATTTTTTTTTTTCCTAGGCATACATGTTTATTTATTATTATTATTATCCTCATCCGAGGACATTTTTGCATTTATCTTCAGACAGAGCGGGAGGGAGAGAGAGAAACATCCATGTGAGAGAGACACACAGACTGGTTGCCACCCACACAACCCCAACAGGGCCCAGGACAACCTGCAACCGAGGTACTGCCTTCAGCGGAACCGAACCCGGGACTCTCTGGTCTGCAGGCCCGCGCTCTAACTAACCAGCCAGGGCTTTCATTTTTAAAAGTTTTAATCCACATGTGCCAGGTTGGAGGGGGATTTATGGCTCCAGGGGCGTTAAGAGCTTTTTCTGCCTTCAAGGAGCTCCTAGGTAGCTGCGGCGGCGTAGGTGTGCCCACACCGTCCGAACTCAGTAGGCTAAGGGCAGTTTCATGGGGGCAGGCAGCAGGCTGTAGGGGTGCAAGAAGGTCCCAACCCCTGCGTGCGGGGTAAGAAGGGGGAGGGGTTGTGGGTTCAGGAAAGGCTCTGGTGGAGGGATGTCTGATGGACAAGGGCTTTGGAACGAGAAAACGCGTGCTGAAATCCTAACCCCGGCCTTGCCTCCTCCAGAAAGTGGCCTGTGTGTCCCAAGGAGCCAAGCCGCTAAGGGACGGGGCTCGGCGGGCGAGCAGTTTCGGGAGCAGAGGACCTCCCGACCCCTGTGCCCCTCTCCCGGGGATGGGGTGCGCCCCTACCGGAGTCCGGGCCCGGCGCCGCCAGGTCCGCCGGGCTCGCTCCCCATTCCCGGGTCCACCTTCCGACCCCCACCTACGTTCCTCTTCGGGCAGGGGCCGCCCCGCGGCGCGGCAATTGTCCAGAGAGGAGCGACCCCGTCACCGTCGCCACCCCCGCCCTGCGCCCGGCTAGCCGCGACCCTCCCCGGCGGATGGGAGAGGAGGAGCCAAGCCCGGCGGAGGAGGGGCGGTGCGTGGGGACGCGAGGGGGCCGCCGGCGGGTGGGGAGGGGCAGGGGAGCGGGCGGAGCCCAGCCGGGTCGGCCGAGTCCTCGCGTGGGAGGGGGCGGCCGTGGGGACCCCAGGGCGCCCTCGGGCGGAAGCAGCGGGACGCGCCCCTCGCCAGGCCGGGGTCGGGGCGGGGCGCGCGGCATCCCCGCGGGGGGAGTCGGTCACCCGGCCTCGCTGCCGCCAAAGTTTCCCCGAGCGGCGGCGGCCGCCCTTCCTTTCCAGGCGCTGGGCGTGGGGCCGGCCCTCGGGCGAGAGCTGGTTCCGAAGGCAGCGGGGCCCCTCTCCAGGCGGACCCGCCGCCTCCATTGCGCCCAACTCGGATTCCCAACTTGGGAGGCGCCGCGGGCCTGCGCACGCGCGCCTTCCTCGCCGCCCCCTCCTCCTCCGCGCCGCACTTGGCAGCAGGATCCGGGCCGAGCGGGCGCCGGACCCGCACCCGGCGCGCTGACCCGGCTCCCGGCCGCCGCGCCGCCCATGCCGCCGGCCGCCCGGCCGGTGCGCCCCCGCCCCAGGGCCCGCTGAGCGCGGCGCGAGGTGGGCCCGGCCCGGCGCTGGCCTGGCCCGCGTCAAGTTCGGGAGTTGCACTAGTTGGCGGGGTGGGCGAAGGCGGAGCGGGCGGCGATGGAGGAGGACCGGGGGTCGGCGCTGGCGGCCGAGTCGGCCCTGGAGAAGAACGTGGCGGAGCTGACCGTCATGGACGTGTACGACATCGCGTCGCTGGTGGGCCACGAATTCGAGCGGGTCATCGACCAGCACGGCTGCGAGGCCATCGCGCGCCTCATGCCCAAGGTCGTGCGCGTCCTGGAGATCCTGGAGGTGCTGGTCAGCCGCCACCACGTCGCGCCGGAGCTGGACGAGCTGCGCCTGGAGCTGGACCGCCTGCGCCTGGAGAGGATGGACCGCATCGAGAAGGAGCGCAAGCACCAGAAGGTGGGCAGCGGCCTCGGTCGGCCCCTCGGGGCAGTGGGGCCGCTGGGACCGGAGGGCCCTTGGGCACTGGGCACACGCACATGTGTGCAGGGACTAGATGAGAGCGGACCCGACTGGATGACGGGAGGCCCCTGGCCCTCTCTTGCCCAGCCAGGGGCACCTGTCCTAGACCGCCCCGGAGATTCAGGGCAGTTCTCTGGAGTCACACCTCAGCTCCAGTCCCACCTTTACCACTTAATAGCTCTGTGACCCCCGGTGAGTTACTTAACCTCTCTGTGCTTTATTTCCTTACGGGCCAAGTGGCGATAGTAATGGGATCCACCCTACAAGGATTAAACGGGATAGTAATTAAAGTGCCTAGATAATACTTTCTTTAGAAACGCAGTCAGCTTCCTGCCTTTCACTGTCACCCAAGAAAATGTGATGCCCGCCCCCTTTTTTGACCCTAGCTCAGAGCCCCCCAGAGAGCAAAGAGGATGTGGCCTCCAGCTCTGGGTTCTGATCTGCAAACCGCTTCCCAGGGTTCCTTCCGTTCTTGAACCTGTGCCCCAGGTGCTTTGCCTCCTTGATTTTATCTCTATTTACAGAGCCCTGTGAGGTAGGAATTATTACCTTCATTTTACAGCTGAAAAAACAGAGGGTGTGTGTGTGGGAGGGGGGAGGGTTTGTCCCAAGTTATAATTTGAGTGTCTCCTCTCCACCTGTTTAAACTGGGGGGAAGGAGACGATTTGGGGCAGATTTAACGCGGAGCCTCTGCCTTGGGAAGAAGAATCCCTCTGGGCTCATGAATCAGGGCCTCTCTCGGCCAGACGAGGTGTCTGGGGAAAAGGAAGTGGGAGATTGGTTTCCTGACCCAACCTCAGCCCAGGGAAGCTCCTGTCAGACCCTTCAGACTGAGAATAGGAGGAAACGCCTTTCCTTAGGGGAATCAGGGAGGCTGACAGGCTGTGGCTTGCTGTGTGGCCTCAGGAAACACACGTGGCCTCTCTGAACCTCTCAGCGGGGCCGTCACCCCTTTCCATGGGTACTTTGAAGTCCTAGTGTTTTCGTGAAAATAGCCCGGGCTGTGTCCGCAGTCTTACCCGAGGGCAGATCCTGGTGGTTAAGAGCACCAGTGTTTGTGCAGTTGGACTGTGTCTGTCCTCATAGGTCCCTCTGCCCTGGGGTCAGGAAGGAAACTCAAGCTCCCTAGAGTTAGGCAACGTTTCCAAAATCAACCTGGCAGCTTGAAATGCCCCAGCGCTGTGATTCCACACAGCCTGGTTTCAAACCCTCCCACTCACGGGCTCTTGAGCAAGTCACCTAGCCTCTCTGTGCCTCAGTGTCCTCGGCTGTGAAATGGGGATAATAACAGGGCCCATCTTGTGGGGTGGTGGTAAGAATTACAGGAGTTCACGTATGTAAAGTGCTCAGGACAGAGCCTGGTTCATTGCAAAGGCCTTGTAAGTGTTAACATTGCCTTTAGGCCTGGAGAGGCCTCCACTGAGGTGCTCATAGACTGATATTGGGGACCTCACCCCCATTCCAGGCACCCCACCCCCACCCCAGGTGGCTCTCTCTCTCAGGAAGGGAAGGGGGCTTTGAAATCCTCTCGTGCTTCTTATTAACAGGGGCCAAGGGGCTTAGCCCAGGTCACAGAGAAATCCTAGCACCCATGCCCCTCCCCCCGGCCCTGGCTCTCAGTACTGCAGCTGGGCTGGGAGGCATCAGAGGCCGCCAGGCCAGGAGACGATGGAATGCCCAGGCAGCTGAACTTGTCGCCTCTGGACGCTCTCACCAGGAAGTAAACACCAGCGTGTTCAGAGGCAGGGCTTGTTTGTAAACACGGAGGACAAGCCCTCATAAATCAGAGTACATCCTTTTCTCCATCCCAGGCCCAAACCCCTTCACTTGTATTCTCGGGGAATCCAGAGAGTCAGCTGATTTCCTCCCCACCCCCCACCGCGGTCTCAAAGGCTCTTCAAGGTGTTATTTCCACACATGTGGAAAATGCCCTTGATCTTATCTGCTCGTCCCTTTCTTCCTTCCTTCCTCCCTTCCTTCCTTCCTTTCCCCCTTTCTCTACCCGGTTACTGAGTCTGCAACCTCCTGGACCGGCCACAGCATCCTCAGTGCCCTCCTGGTGCTGCTTGCAGAGAGGAAAGGAGAGCTGGGTCTCCGGGCAGGGGCGGGGCCGGGGCACGGGGCAGGTGGGAAAACGCACAGGTGTTAGGAAGCTGTGGCTGTGTGGATCCAGCTGATACAATGTAAGTAGCGTGTATGGTTCGTTTAGTCATTAAACAAATGTGTTTGCTGAGTACCTACTGTGTGCCTGGCACTGTTCTGGGAGCCAGCGGTGACCACAGCAGATGAGGTCTTAGCCATCAGGGACCCAAATTTCTAGCACAGTGCTGTCCCATAGAAATCTAATGTGACGCCCTGGCTGGTTTTGCTCAGCAGTTAGAGTGTCGGCCCGCGGATCAGAGAGTCCTGGGTTCGGTTCCCACTAAGGGCACGTACCTCTGTTGCAGTTTATCCCCGGCCCTGGTTGGGGTCGTGCGGGAGGCAACCAGTTGCTATGTCTCTCTCACATCGATGTTTTTCTCTCTCTCTCTTGCTCCCACTCTCTCTGAAGATAAATGTAAAAATGTCCTCAGGTGAGGATAAAAAAAAGAAATATAATGTAGCTTGTGACATTAATGAAAAGACATAGATGAGGTTAATTTCAATAACATATCAAACCTAGTCTATCCAAAATACAGGGGTGGGCAAAAGTAAGTTTATAGTTGTGAGTGACATTCTTTTGAGTTAATAGAGCTATTGTAATAATCATAATCTACATGTTTGTTTTCTTTATTAGTCTCACCAAAGGATATTTTTCCATTGATTTTTAGAGCGAATGGAAGGGAGGGAGGGAGAGAGAGAGAGAGAAACATCCATATGAGTGGGACACATCGATTGGCTGCCTCCTTCAGGACCCTGACTGGGGTTGGGGATCAAACCTGTGCCCTTGACTGGGAATTGAACTCATGACCCTTTGGTCCTTGGGCTGACACATAACTACTGAGCCAAACCAAACCAGCTAAGGCTACATGTCTTTTTCCATAGGAACTACTGCAAACCTGCTTTTGCCCACCGCTTTATTATTTCAACATGCAATCAATGTAACAAATTATTTTATTATTATTTTTTATCCTCACCCGAGGACATTTTTCCATTTTTTGTTCAGATAGAGTGGGAAGGAGAGAGAGGAAGAAAGAGAGAGAGAGAGAGAGAGAGAAACATCGACGTGAAAGGGACACATCGAGTGGCTACCTCCCACACAACCCAACCAGGGCCAGGGACAAACTGCAACCGAGGTACGTGCCCTTAGCAAGAACCGAACCCAGGTCTGTCTGGACCGCAGGCTGGCGCTCTAACTGCTGAGCCAAACCAGCCAGGGCAAGAAATTATTTTTATTGAGATATAATCAACACATTGTATTAGTTTCAGGGGTACAACATAATGATTTGATACATGTATGGATTGGGAAATAATCACCAGAGTACATTTAGTTTACATGTTAACATTCATCACCTTATAAATTCGATATTTTGCATTCTTTTTTTTTTTTTTTGTACCACCTTATAAATCCAGCGAGTATTTAACTCTTCCTGTTCATTCACTCAGACCATCTACATTTCAGGAGCTCAGCAGCCACATGTGGCTTATGGCTACTTCGTGGAATGGTGCACCTCTAGTGTAAGATTGTTTTTTTAAACAAAAATATCTTTTAAAACATCAGGTTATAATAAATGCTATGAAGCAAACCAAACAGGGAGCTATTAGAGAGGCTGGCCAGGGTGGGGTTTAATAGGTAGGGCAGTCAGGAAGGCTTCCCTGAGAAGGTGACATCTGAGCTGAGATCTGACTGAAGTGTAGGAGCCAGCCACAAAGAGATCTGGGGGAGGGGCATTGTAGGCAGAAGCCACAGCGAGAGCAAAGGCCCTGAGGTAGGAATGAGCTCGGTGTGCTCAAGGGACACAAAGAAGGCTGGTGTGGCTAGAGCAGAGTGAGTGAGGAGTAGGGGTGGGAAGGGGGAGGTCTAGAAGGGGCGGGGTCTGATCATGCTGGTCCTTGTAGGTCAGTGTGAGGAGTGTGAAGACCATTAATGCTGAGAGAAGGCAAAGAAGGTGATCAGTCAGGGGTGACTTCCTGCAAGAGCCTTTTCAGCTGGTATGGAGTCAAGATTAAATTCTCCATGGTCAGTTCAGAGGAACCAGCTTCCCCAGGTCAACGAGTTCCCTGAGAGAAGACAGAACAGAGCTGCGAGTTAAAGGCTTCTATCGCAGCCATCACCAATTACCAGAGCACTGGCTCGAGGCGAACTTATCATCATACTGGATGGTATGATATTATGAGTAACCTCAGCATGAGTAACGCTAGCTAGAGTTCTGGAGGTCGAACGTCAGAAATGGTTCTCACGTGGTTAACATCAAGGGGTCAGGAGACTCTAGGGGAGAACCCACTTTTTTGCCTTTTCCAGCTTCTAGAGGCCCCCTGTCTTCCTCAGCTAAGGTGGCCCCTCCACCAACCTCAAAGCCAGCAAGAGAGCGCCTTCAGAATCCGATTCTGACCTCTGCCTCTGTCACTTAGAAGGACCTTTGTGATGACCGTGGGCCCACCCGGATGACGCAGGAGACTCTTCCATCTCAGAATCCTTAACTGAATCTCAGCTGCAAAGTCCCTTTTGCCATGCAGGGCCCCATATTCTCAAGTTCCAGGGGTTAAATCATGGGCGTCTGTGGGGACCATTGTTCAGCCTACCCAGCCAGTTACACTTGGCTGATACTTGCTCGGGCCCTCTGTGTGCCCAGCCCATGCCAGGTGGGAACTGACTGCTCCCAGCCTCCCCTGCGTGTGCCAAGGTCCCATGCCCACTCCGTGGGTCCATCGCCATTTCTGTCCTCTAGCCCTGCCCTTCCCCTCTCCTGGTGACCTTGAGCCAGCTGTGCGAATACTTAGTTATTACCTCTCATTTCCTGACAAAGGAGACGGGGTTTAGGAACTTATTCAGGAGACAAAGGGGGCGATGCTGACATCCGGCCACCTGGGCTTGTGATGGGCTGTGGGAGGAACAGAAATCTGCTCACACAGTCTTAGCCCTTTCTGGGTGCTGGGCACTATTCCAGACGATTTCCATACTAACCATTTCGTCCCCGAGACAGCCCTCAGCACATACTACGCTATTCCCTCATTTCCATGGCTCCCAAGGCTTGAAGAACATGTCCAAGATCAGCTGGGGGGAACCATGCAAAGTCAGGTGAACAGCTCTGGGGTCCCCCCTCTACACTAGCGTCCTGTCCAGACGATCACGCTGTTCAGCTGCTTTTACAAAAATACCATTCTTTTTTGAAACAGCTTTACGGAATCAAATTTGCATATTATGCCGTTCACCCATTTAAATACAATTCCATGTTTTTAGTCTGTTCGTAGTGTTGCACACCCACCACTACAATCAATTTCAGAACAGTTTTACTGCTCCGAAAAGAGCCTGTGTCGCCCTGGCCGGTTTGGCTCAGCGGTTAGAGCATCGGCCTGAGGTCCAGAGAGACCCGGGTTTGGTTCCCGCTAAGGGCGCGTACCTCGGTTGCAGTTTGTCTCCAGCCCTGGTTGGGTCGTGTGTGCAGGAGACAGCCACTCAATGTGTCCCTTTCATGTGATGTTTCTCTCCCTCCCACTCTATCTGAACAAAAAATGGAAAAATGTCCTCCGGTGAGGATAAAAAAAAAAAAAAAAGAAAGAAAACCCGTGTCCCGTAATAGTTGCTCCTTATTTACCCCCAACCTCTGGCCTCGGACAGTGGGCTGTCGCTTTCTGCACCTGGGGATCGACCTCCTCCGGATAGATCCCATCAGTGCAGTCCTGCAACCTGTGGTCCTTTGTGTCTGGCTGCTGTGTCTTGTTTTCAGGGTGATCGTTGCCAGGCTCACGCAGGTGGTAGCAGGTGTCGGTGCTTCATTTCTTTTGTGGCTGAGGAATATTCCCTTGTGCGGATGGACCACGGTTTGTTCATGCGTGCAGGCCTGATGGACAGACACGTGGGTGGTTTCTACCTTGGGAGGGCTGTAAACAGTGCTGCGGTGCACGTGGACGTACGTGTTGTGTGGACGTGTTTTCCTTTCTGCTGGGTCTTTGGAGGAACTGCCGGGCTGTCCGTGCAGCTGCACCGTTTCGCATTCCCACCAGCAGTGCACGGGGTTTACCGTTTCTTTGTATCCGTGCCAATACTTGTTATTATCTGGTTCTTTGATGACAGCCATCCACAAAATTATTTTTTTATCTTTATTGATTTTAGGGAGGAAGAGAGAGGGAGAGAGAGAGAGACACACATTGATGAGAGAGAACATCGACTGGCCGCCTCCTGCAGGCCCCCCACTGGGGATCGGGCCCACAACCTGGGCACATGCCCTGACCGGGAATCGAACCGGCGACCTCTTGGTGCAGGGTCGACGCTCAACCACTGAGCCACACCGGCCGGGCCACAAAATTATTTTAATAGACGGATCTCGTTTATCTTCACACTAACCCTGTTGAACCTTTATATTAGGGCTCCTCAACTGAGGGAAACTGAGGCTCAGCGTGGTTAAACAGATTGCCTAAGACTGCATGAAGAGATGCATGTGAGGAACTCTGGGGCCAGGCAGCAACCCCCGGGGTCTTTGCAGCCTCTTTTTTCCCTTGGAGAGAGGTTTGTCCTGACTGAGGGTCTGCCCAGAGATCAGGGACGGGCTCCCCAAGAGGTTGGGAATGTGAGGGTCCCCGTCACCCGGGGCCGCTCATTCTTCCCTCTCCTCTCCAGACAGTGGACAGGGGCACTGTGAGCTCCGTGGTCCCTGGGGCGTTTCTCACCTGGCCAGGTCTGAGCAGAGGAAGGGCGCCTCCTCCTGCGTGCAGAGTCGCCGTGCTGGCTCTCGTGGGGAAGGGGCGACCCAGAGCCCCGGCAGGCTGTGACCCCCGGCCCTCGCCTTCCAGGAGCTGGAGCTGGTGGAGGACGTGTGGCGAGGGGAGGCGCAGGACCTCCTGTCCCAGATCGCCCAGCTGCAGGAGGAGAACAAGCAGCTCCTGACCAACCTTTCCCACAA
Organism: Molossus molossus; assembly: GCF_014108415.1. NCBI lineage: Eukaryota > Metazoa > Chordata > Mammalia > Chiroptera > Molossidae > Molossus > Molossus molossus. The sequence continues at coordinate 35,731,059 of NW_023425358.1, read as the reverse complement.
GGACGTCAGCTTTTCCGAGGAGGAGTTCCAGAAGCACGAAGGTAAGAGGAGGGTCAGCGAGGGGTCGTCGCCGGTGCGGGTCCCTGGGCGAGGGTGGGGGGCCAGTCCCCTGTTGTCACCATCGCTCGGCCTGAGCGGAATGGTGTGGCCTAATGTACATACAGACGAGGAAACCGAGAGGCTCATTCAGTACATTGTTACAAACGTCTCCCTTGTCTGGGCACTGGGCAGACACGCCGGACAAGAGAGAGCATCTTCCCCCATGAAGCGTGTGCTAGTATGCAGGAGACGCGTGACAAACATGTGAACAGCCCTGGCCGGTTGGGTGCAGCGGTTAAAGCGTCGGCCTGCGGTCCAGGAAGATCCGGGTTCGGTTCCCGCTAAGGGCATGTATCTCGGTTGCAGTTTGTCCCCGGCCCTGGTTGGTCGTGCGGGTGGCAGCCACTCGATGTGTCCCTTTCACGTCGATGTTTCTCTCTCTCTCTCTTCCTCTCTCTCCCTTCCACTCTACCTGAACAAAAAATGGAAAAATGTCCTCAGGTGAGGATTAAAAAAAAAAAAAAGTGAACAAATTAATAGAGGACCCTGCTCCAGATGGTGGCCAGTGCTGTGGCAGAGATAAAACAGGTGTAGGATAGAGGTGACCAGGGAAGGACTCTCTGATGAGGTGACTTTTGAGCCCTAATGAAGTGACCAAGTGACCATGCAAATATCTTAGGAGGGAAGCAAATGCAAAGGCCCTGGGGCATGAGTGTTTATGGAAAAACCAAGACCAGTGTAACAGGAGAAGATAATGGAGGGTTAAGGATGAGGTCAGAAGGAGCAGCAGGGGTCAGAGCACCTGGTTTCTTAGAGGCGAAGGTTTGGCTTTTGTTTCCAGTGTGCTGGGAAGCAATCGGAGGTGTTTGTCGCAGGCACGCATTTAGCAGTGAGCGACCCAGGTCTGAGTGGTGCTGGAGCCCCTCAGCTGTCATTCATCCCACCAGCAGCTTTCTAGACCCTTCCACCCAGGCCCTCTGCCGGTGCTGGGGAAGCAAGGGGGAGGGTGGGATTTGGTCAGGGCCCCGTGGGCGCCATCTGCTCTGTGCTCCCGCCTGCCTCCTTCCCACTCAGAGGCTGCCTCTGACCCCGCAGGCATCTCAGACCCATCTCTTTAGTTTGAGTAGACATCTTGGGTCCCGCACAAATGCCCTTCCCAGGTTTGATGGGATGGGGATGGACTTCGGTGGGGCCCCTGAGGTTCAGGACTTGGGGGACAGCTCTGTGAGGCTAAGTAGCACACTGATAAGGAATGTAGGGGCCAAGAGAAAGGGAAAGGTTGGATCCACGTGCTGAAATTCTCTGTTCCTTGGTCTCCTTTGTTGAGATGTGATTCGTGCAATGGAAACAAACGTCGTAGTGGTTATCGGCATGGGTTCTACAGCCACATGGCCAGGGTTCAGTGCTGGCCCCAGCACTTACCTGTGAGTGACCTTGATCAAGCCACTGGACCTTGGTGTGCCTACGTGCCCCGTGTGATAATGGAAATGACCGTCTCTTCCTCATCAGGTTGCTGAGGATGAAATGAATGAATTTGTGTGGACTGTTTAGAATCATACCCAGTACATACACTCAGCAAGTGTGAGCTGTTATTATTACCAGTTGTTGTTCTCTGGTCCAACCTCCTTTTTGAAGAGCTGAAGCAGAGAGAGTTCGTCGTTCCTTTTCGTGGCTTAGTAATATTCCGTTGTATGGACAGACGCAGGCTTACGCATGCCTGCGTCGATGGACTTCTGGGTCGTTTCCAGCCATGGGCGTTGGGAGTGGTGGCGCTCCGAACATGCCAGTCCAGGTGTTTGTGGGGCGTGTGTTTTCAGTGCTTCAGGGTCTACACCTAGGAGTGGAATTGCTGGGTCCCACGGCAACTGTGTTGAGCTTATTGGGGAACCTGTAGCCATCTTTTTTATTTTTTTGGTGGTACGTGCCCCTAGTGGGAACCGAACCCCGGGACTCTCTGGTCCGCAGGCTGACGCTCAACCACTGAGCCAAACTGGCCAGGGCCGTAGCCATCTTCTTAATTCTTTTTTTTTTTTTAATCCTCACCTGAAGATATTTTTGCATTTATCTTCAGATAGAGCAGGAGAGAGGGAGAGAGAGACACACACACCGATGTGAGAGAGATACATCCATTGGTTGTTACCCACATGACCTCAACTGGGGCTGGGGACGAACCACAACCGCGGTAAGTGCCCTTGGCTGGAATCGAACCCAGGACCCTTTGGTCTGCGGGCCGACGCTCTAACCACTGAGTCAAACTGGCCAGGGCCTGTAGCCATCTTCTTGTCTGTGACATTTCTTTAGGGCACCCCGGGCCTCTGGGGGTGAGCTGGGAACTCCCCTGCCTGTCCGAGTGATGCGCAGGAGGCCTGGGGGTCCCAGGCGTGGCCCCGAGTGCCCTGGGCGGCTGCCACACGTCATTGCGCGTCACACCCTCCGCGTGGGAGAGGTCGGCTCGGCTTTCCGCAGCCTTGCCCTGCGGTCCTGGAGCAGTCCACCTGGTGCGATTGAGATGCACTCAACGGGCACCTAGCGTGGCTCCGGCTCCTGAAGGGTTAGCGCGGGGACGCTCAGTCCCCACCAGGCGGAGAGACCAGGCAGGGGCCAGGTGCGCCTGTGCCTTTCACTGTTCTTTTTATTTTGCACCAGAAACCATGGGAACACAAGGACAAAAACATCTTTCCGTGCGAGAGGAACAGGCATCGGGCAGACGGGTCCCTGGGAGAAGGTGTAGTCTGCTAAATGAGACCCGAGTGCCTAGGGGAGGCTGAGGATTTAGGGGTGCCGTGTGAGATGGGGTGAGAGGGGCCAGCCCTGTGTGGAACAGCGTGGCCTTCCAGGCAGTTAATACCGGGCTCCGCGCTCAGAGCCACCTGGGCGGTCTCCTGCCTCCCACGGCCTGGAGTTCTGCAGACTCGAAAGCACTTCCCTGCCCCCTGTTCTCAGGGCAACAGTAGAAACTACCTGTTAGCACATGCAGACGTAAATTACAGGTGTCAGAGCCATTGGACAGGGGAAAGGGGGGTGCAGAGATACGGTCACGGGTCTGGGAGATTCCTGGGTTCTGGGCAGACAACTCCATCGCCAGGAGAGGAGGAAAACCGAGCTGGGTGTCGCTGACCTGGCCGTCCTCAGGTTGCTCACCTGCAGAATGGGAACGACAGCTCCTGACCCCCAGGATGGTTGAGAAAAAGTATCAAAGGTAGTGCCGTCCAGTAAGAGAGGTGCCCGAGTCCGGCTGGTGTGGCTCAGTGGTTGAACGTGAACCCATGCACCAAGAGGTCGCCGGTTTGATTCCCGGTCAGGGCACATGCCCAGGTTGTGGGCCAGATCCCCAGTGGGGGGCGTGCAGGAGGCAGCCAATCAATGTTCTTTCTCATCAATGTTTCTATCTCTCTCCCTGTCTCCCTTCTTCTCTCTCTCTCCCTAAAATCAATAAAGAAAAAAAAAATTCAAGAAAACAAAAGAGATGTGCCCAAGGACTGAGATATTGACTTTGTCCTACCAGTGGAAACTTATGTGGGGACCAACTTGGTAGGAATTTCAGCTCAATAAAAAATCAGCTGTGCCTGGCCGGTTTGGCTCAGCGGTTAGAGCGTCGTCCTGCGGTCCGGAGAGACCCGGGTTCGGTTCCCGCTAAGGGCACGTACCTCGGTTGCAGTTTGTCCCCGGCCCTGGTTGGTCGTGCGGGTGGCAGCCACTCGATGTGTCCCTTTCACATCGATGTTTCCCTCTCTCTCTCTTCCTCTCTCTCCCTCCCACTCTATCTGTACAAAAAATGGAAAAATGTTCTCGGATGAGGATAAAAAAAAAAAAAAAAAAAATCAGCTGTGTACCCTTGCATAAAAAGGAAAGAAAATACTTTTTTCCCCCACTGACGTTTACTAAACTGTCACAACAGAGTTGTACAACTGTCACAACAATCTGATTTCTAAAGTTTCCCATCACTCCGGACAGAATACGTGTGCCCATTTGCAGGCCGCTATTGATCTGTGTTCCATCTTTGGATCTGCCTGTTCTGGACATTATATTTAAATGGAGTCTGACAACATGTGGCCTTTATGTCTGGCTTTCCTCACTCAGGATCATGTTTTTGAGGGTCGTCTGTGTTACAGTGTGAATCTGTGTCTCATTCCTTTTCGTGGCCGAGTAATATTCCATCGGATAGCCCACCCTTTGTTTATCCATTCCTCTGCTGATAGACATGTGGGCTGTTTCTACAATGTTTGGCCATTGTGAACAGTGTTGCTATGACTTTGTGACTTGCCTGTCTCATGTAACATTGTATCTCAGTCTTTTTTTTGTTGTTAATCCTCACCTGACATTGATTTCCGACACTGATTTTTAGACAGAGTGGAAGTGAGAAAGGGAGAGAGAAACATCCATATGTGACAGACACATCGATTGGCTGCCTCCCACACAACCCAGTTAGGGCTGGGGATTCAACCTGCAACCCAGTTACGCTTCCTTGACTGGGAATCGAACCTATGACCCTTTGGTCCATGGGCCGATGCTCTAACCACTGAGCAACCAGCTGGCCAGAGTTTCTATCTTTTTTTTTTTTTTCTGGTACGTGCCCCAGTGGGAACTGAACCCAGGACACTGGTCCTCAGGCAAACGCTCCAACCACTGAGCCAAACCGGCCAGGGCTTTTTTGTTTGTTTGTTTTTAATAGCATGGCAGTTAAGCACTCAGACAGCCTTGAGTTTATTTATTTATTTTTAAATTTTATTTTCTTTATTGATTTTAGAGAAAGAGGGAGAGGGGAAGAGAAATAGAAGCATAGATGCGAGAGAACATCAATTGGCTGCCTCCTGCATGCCCCCCACTGGGGATTTGGCCCACAACCTGGGAATGTGCCCTGACTGGGAATCGAACTACTACCTCTTGGTGCATGAGTCAATACTCAATCCAAAGAGCATACCAGCCAGACAATAGTTTTTATTAATCTCAGTCTTTTAACCAGCTACATAGTGTTCCACTGGGTGGAAGGGCCTTGTTGATTTAACTGTTTCCTTGTTGGTGGGTGTTGGTCCATTTTTCTTTGCTACTACAAAAGTGGCTCCTGTGAGACCCACTTTGGACTTGCTCCATCACTTATCTCGATGTCTCTTTAAATCTCAAGATCTTGAATTGCTGGGTGACTAAATGATTGCTCAGAAGTCTTCCACCTTTTAAGTGTCCTTGAGTCTGTTGTTGTTTTTTTAATCCTCACCAGAGGATATTTTTCCCATTGATTTTTTTAGATAGAGTGGGAGGGGGGAAGGGAGAGAGAGAGAGAGGAGAGGGAAACATCGATGTGAGAGAGACATGTTGACTGGTTGCCTCCTGAATGGCCTGCAGCCAAGGTTCATGCCCTAGACTGTGAATTGATCCTGAGACTCCAGTCCCTGGGCCAATGCTGCAACTCTGAGCGAAACCGGCCGGGGCTGTCTGTGAGTCTATGAAAAACAACCCTCTGAATTCTTCAAGGCGCTCTTGTAACTGCCCCTGGACTGGACCTTAGCTGCTGCCTCTGGAGCAGGGAGGCCTGGTGTGTCCAGTGTATGGATGAAATGACAGCTAACCAGACTCACTCTGTACAGGCCTGGCGCCGGGCTTCTCACAGATTAACCAGAGCAACCTCAGAAGAGCGCCCGGGCGTGGGGCCGGGGCGCTCCTCAGGACCCTGCTGGCAGGTCAGAAAACAGGCTGAGGTCAGTGGCAGATGAGTGGCAAAGCCAGGACTGCGTCCAGGAAATCCAGCTTCGGACCCAGGGTCTTAACCGTTTCCATCAACGCCGCTCAGCCTCAGAGCCGCAGACGCCCGTAAAGGTGGATGACGCAGCTGGGTTTCCTTTCTCTGGTTCCTGCTCTCCCTGCCCCGCAGCTGTTCTTCCTGCCTGCTTTCTCCAGGAGTGGGTGCTGCCCCCCACGTGAGCTTCGCCCTCAGTGCCCCCACCTCCCGCCGAGTTTGTTGTAGGATAGATGCTCAGGGAGCAGACGGCAGACCCTTTTGTGGCTGTTGCACAGACTCTGCCCACATGTGACTTCAGCGCCACCCCACACCCGTGCGCACACTGTGTCTGAGAAACACGGCGTCCTCTCGTCCCTCGGGCCACGGCTGGATGGAGAGATGAGGCCCGGCTGGTTCATCCCAGCGGGAAGCGGCGGGTGGTCCCGGCAGGGCAGCCACGGACTCACCTGCAGGTCTCGCCCCGCCCCCTCCCAGGCATGTCCGAGCGGGAGCGGCAGGTGATGAAGAAGCTGAAGGAGGTGGTGGACAAACAGCGCGACGAGATCCGTGCCAAGGACAGGGAGCTCGGTCTGAAGAACGAGGACGTGGAGGCAGTAAGTGACAAGCCCTACCCAGTGTGCATCCCCCCGGCCAGTGGGTTCTAGCAAGAGACTGGGTCTCATTCCGTGGGCTGCGTGGGGTGGGGATCCCACCTGAGACTTGGTGGGCCCAGCCCTGAAATAGCAGGAGGGACCTTGGCCGTGCCCAGTGGCCTGACTCCTGCCGCACACACCCTGGGGAAGTCCCCAGGCCTCACCAGCCTTTGCTCTGACCCCGAGGCTTCCCCCTTAAACAGATGGTTCCCGGAGCCCACCCCTCTTCGTGTCCCCCAGGCTGCTCCAGGAACCTATACAGTGTCTCTGCCTGAATTAGAAAAACTCACCCCTTTCCAAGGCCTGTTCCTTCCATCTGCTGGGAAATTGTCATAATATACTAACAAGGCACTTACCACCCATCTGTCATAAAATTACCGTAGTAAATATACAAAGTGCCCATCCCTGGCACCAACACAGCTATGTGAACAAATGTCAGACGAATGAAGACGTCTGCAGGATGCGTGGCACACGTGCGATGCTTTGCCCTTGTGGCGGCGTGAGCCGGTCAGCTCATACCGTGGCCTCTCTCTCTCCAGCTGCAGCAGCAGCAGACGCGGCTGATGAAGATCAACCATGACCTCCGGCACCGCGTCGCCGTGGTGGAAGCCCAGGGCAAGGCCCTGATCGAACAGAAGGTCGAGCTGGAGGCAGATCTGCAGACCAAGGAGCAGGAGATGGGCAGCCTGCGGGCGGAGCTCGGGAAGCTGCGGGAGAGGCTGCAGGGTGGACTCAGCCAGAACGGCGAGGAGGAGCCTGAGGTGAGGTGGCAGCCGGCTGGAGGCTGCCTTGTTTTCCCCATTATAGAAGCAGGAGGCCCAGAGAGCCAGCTGCTGCCTGGAGCACATGCAGCTGGATAGAGGCCGAGCTCATCGCTCCCAGCTTTTAGCCCAGGGTATTCAGCTCAGATGGTTACGAGGCACCTGCCACTCATTCATTCATTCATTCACTCACTCATTCAAATAACTACAGGTTATATTGCAAGTTCATAGTAGCACTATTTCCACTAGCCAAGAGGTAGAAACAACCCACATGTCCATTGACTGATGAGCGAATAAACAAAATGGGGCCTGTCCATACAGTGGACTATTACTCAGCCATAAAAAAGGAATGAAGCACTGACATGCTACAACATGCCTGAACCTCAAAAACACACTGCATGAGAGTAGCCAACACAACAGGCCACATACTACATGATTCCATTTATTTGAAATGTCCAGAACAGGCAAATGCACAGAGAGAGAAAGCAGATTGGTGGTCACAGGGGCTGGAGGAGGAGGGTCTGGGGAGTGACTTCTAATGGGAACGGGGTCTCTTTTGGGTGATGAAAATGTTCTGGAATTAGTGGTGATGGTTGCACAACAAAATGTACTGAAAACACTGCATTCTGGCCCGGCCGGTGTGGTTCAGTGGTTGAGCGTCAACCCATGCACTGAGAGGTCACCGGTTCGATTCCCGGTTGGGGCACATGCCCAGGTTGTGGGCCAAATCCCCAGTGAGGGCCACGTAGGAGGCAGCCAATCGATGATTTCTCTCATCGATGTTTCTATTCCTCTCTCCCTCTCCCTTTCTCTCTTTCTAAAATCAATAAAGAAAAATAAATAACTAAAATAAAAACACTGAATTCTATACTTTAAAAGAGCGGATCTTATTGTATGTGAATTACATCTCAATTTATAAAGAAAGGCAATTCAGCCCTGGCCAGTTTGGCTCAGCGGTTAGAGCGTTGGCCTACGGTCTGGAGAGACCCAGGTTCGGTACCCGCTAAGGGCACGTACCTCAGTTGCAGTTTGTCCCCGGCCCCGGTTGGGTTGTGTGGGTAGCAAGCCACTTGATGTGTCCCTTTCACATCAATGTTTCTCTCTCTCTCTCCCTCCCACTCTGTCTGAACAAAAAAAAAATGGAAAAATGTCCTCGGGTGAGGATAAAAAAAAAAAAAGGCAATTCATGCTCAAGGTGGGCTTGGCTTCGGAAGGCCCGTGACTGAAGGAAGCGCTGCTCAGAGAGCTAGGTTTTGATCAGTGGGTGAAGACGGACATGCCGCTTCAGAAAAGCAGAGGGAGCTGTTCCGGAAAGCTCGGGGCTTGCTCTTTCTTCTGATTATCGCTTGTGTCAGGTGTGCGGACGCTGTGCTAGTCTCCCGGGTTACAGGTCAGGGAGGTAAGACAGATGAGCTCACCGTGGCGTTGGCTCAAGTCCCAGCACAGTCATTAAGTGTCTTGTGAATTCAGGCCAGACACTGCGAGGCTGTCTGAAGGACGGAAACCTGGGGTACAGATAGGGAGGTAAGAGAAAGAAGTCTTGCAAGGAGAGGTCAGGGCCGGCTTTTGGTTAAAAGTAGAAACAGCCTAAGTTAAAATGGGTTAAGGATTTTTTTTTTTTCCCAAGAATTTTTTAGCTGAGTAACTAAAAGCTTTGAGTTAAGGATAACTTCAGGTATAGCTGGTTCCAGGCGCCCAAATGATACTATCAGGAATGTATTTCAGCCTTTCTCTCAGCTTTGTTTTTCTCTGTGTTGGTGTCATTTTCAGCTGGCTCTTGCCTGGTGGTGACCCCTGGTCCTCGACCAGCTTTGCAACCCCAATGAAAGAAATTGGCTCTTAAATTCCTAGCAAAAGTCTGAGGGAACCCATCACTTAACCAATCATTTTGGCCTGAGATCTTTTTTATTTATTTTTTAAATCCTCATTCGATATTTTTCCATTTATCTTCAGATAGAGTGGGGGGCGGGAGAGAAACATCGATGTGTCTACATCAACTGGTTGCCTCCGGCACAACCCCAACCGGGGCTGGGACGAACCACAAGCGAGGTACGTACCCTTGGCTGGAATTGAACCCGGGACTCTGCTCCGTGGGCCAATGCTCTAACCACTGAGCCAAACCGGCCAGGGCATGGCCTGAGATCTTGAATGTGGGTTTCAGTTTCCCGTTCTGGCACTGATGTGGCGGGACAGAAACGGGGCAGTGAAATCAGCTCACAGTTCTGACTAATCCACGAAGCTGCTCCGCCTCATCTGTTCCCAAACTCAGGGCAGCCTCACTGGGTTTGACTGCCCCTGGGAGCTGGGCGGAGTTCCGGAATCTCGTCGCTCAGGCAGGAAAGCCATCTGTGGTGGCTTCACCACCTGCTGCCATGCGACCTAGGGCCCATCTATTTCTTCGGTGGTCAGTTTCCTATCTGGCCAATGAAGAGAACGGACTTGATCTCATCCAGTAGATCCAGTAGTGTGGCTGGGATAGTCGGCCTTGGGAGCAGAGGGCACAGCGGACTCCGAGTTGAGAGCCAAGGGCGGGCAGGTCTTCAAGGCACTGAAATGGGCTTCGTGGGATGGGCAGGATGCCCCGGGGTGGGATGGGGGGCGGGCCATTCCAGGCAGGAGGAGGAGCCTGTGCCGGACTGCAGCATGTGCAGGGTGTGGCTGGGTGTGGGTTCGATTGGTCAGGGGAGATGGGAGTTGTGAGGGACCCAGAGCTTTCGAGATATCAGTTGCCTCAGTTACACTGATTCTCCCCCTTGAATCGTGTGATCCTTTCTGGGCTATATCACTGCCATGTCAGTGTGCTCTCCAGTAGACAAGGCTCCTTTTATACTTTTATGACATTTATTTATTGAGATATAATCCACATACTGTATAGTTCAACCACTTAAAGTGTACAATTCAGGGATTTTTGTTTTTTGTTTTCTCCATTTTTTGTTCAGATAGAGTGGGAGGGAGAGAGAGAGAGAAACATCGATGTGAAACGGACACATCGAGTGGTTGCCACCCGCATGACCCAACCAGGGCCGGGGACAAACTGCAACCGAGGTACGTGCCCTTAGCGGGAAACGAACCCGGGTCTCTCTGGACCACAGGCTGACCGACGCTCTAACCGCTGAGCCAAACCGGCCAGGGCCAATTTATGGTTTTTAGTATATTAACTATTGTGCAACAATCGAGAATGTTTCTATCACCCCAGAAAGAAACCCCAAGCTCATTAGCAGCCACTCCCATCCCTGTCCCCCAGCCCCTGGCCACCACTGATCTACTTCCTGTCTCTATGCAGTTGCCTATTCTGGACATTTCCATAGAAATGGAATTGGACACCGTGTGGTCCTCACTGGCTTCTCCACTCTGCACATTTTCTAGTTTATCCAGTTCCTCAGATTTTAATTGAAGGTTTTCATAATTGGACATATAAACTCTTAAGAAAATGAGTGGGCTTCCTGTCTAAAGCATTTTATATCAAATCAGTAAGAAAACTGTAAAGTTAATAGTTACCTCCTTGAGCCCTGACCAGCTTGGCTCAGCAGTTACAGCGTCGGTCCGTGGACCAGAGAGTCCTGGGTTTGATTCCCGCTAAGGGCACATAACCTTGGTTGCAGTTTGTCCCTGGCCGCGGTTGGGGTTGTGTGGGTGGCAGCCAGTCGATGTGACTCTTACACTGATATTTCTCTCTCTCTCTCTTCCTTCCTCTCTCCCTCCGCTCTATCTGAAGATAAATGCAAAAAAAAGTACCTCCTTGATGTCTGTGTCTTACAAGTTCTGATTTCTTAGTAAGTTTTTTTTAAGTACACAGGGAGCCCAGCTAGTGTGGCTCAGTGGTTGGGCATGGACCTATGCTCCACGAGATCGCTGGTTCGCTTCCCGGTCAGGGCACGTGCCGGGGTTGCAGGCTAGATCCCTGGTGGGGGCGCACGGGAGGCAGCCAATTGATGTTGATGCTTCTCTCATTGATGTTTCTATCTCTCTATATCCAAAAAATCAATAAAAAAAACATTAAAAATAAGTAAGTAGACAGGGAAAGCAGGCAGGAGCCACCAGGTGAGGCTGGGTTTTCGGGCTGAGTTCATGCACGGTGGTCCTGGTGATACCGAGGGTGGGCAGAGCAGTCAGTCCCCTTGGCTGGCCAGGGGCAGAGGAAGTGGCCATGATGTGCCCAGGCAGCAGGGGGCACGCTCGGGGCCACGCCTTGGGATGGAGGCCCTGAGACAGCTGTGGCCTCCCAAACCCTCTGCACAGACCTCACTGCTTGTCGGCCGGGCTCCTGAGCCTCCCCAGGGAGCAGCTGGGCGTCAGGCATCTCTCTCAGGCTGTGCCCAAAGTGCCTCATGGGACCAGCGGACAGTCCGAGATAACCCAGGCCACCTCTGTGTCCTCGTGCAGTAAGCCGAGAAGCCCGCTGCCGATCGATCGGCGTGATTGCCACCTGGGTGAGCCTTCTCCGTCTCGGGCCAAGGCCGATCGGGGCTGCCCCGGGCCCTGCGTCAGGGCCCCCAGCTCAGCTGCCCCTCCCGCACCCCAGGCAGCGGCCCCAGAGGCCAGGCCGCAGTTGCAAATGTGTCTGGGAAGCCCCCGGCTCTAAGGGCATCAGGTTGCTCCCCCATACAGCAGCCACCCACCCCCAGAGAAAGAGCCGGGCTCTGAGGAACCCGTCGGTGCGCTGGGTGATGACAGCCTGTGGGGTGAGCAAGGTCGGGCTCCGGCTGAGCCAGTGTTCTTGGGAACCCCCGATGTCTGAGCGGGAAGGCCCTGGAGACAGTGTTGGCTGTCGAGGGCTAGCTGGAGAAGTACAGGCCTGGAGAGCAGCAGACAGCTCGCCCAGAGGCCTCTTGGGAAGTGAGGGTTTGGGAAGCCTCTTTTTTTTTTTTTTTCAATCCTCACCCGAGGACGTTCTTCCATTTGTTTTGTTCAGATAGAGCGGGAGGGAGAGAGAGGAAGAGAGAGAGAGAAACATCGACGTGAAAGGGACACATCGAGTGGCTGCCACCCGCATGACCAACCAAGGCCGGGGACAAACTGCAACCGAGGTACATGCCCTTAGCGGGAACCGAACCCGGGTCTCTCTGGACCGCAGGCCGACGCTCTAACCGCTGACCCATACTGGCCAGGGCGGGAAGCCTCTTTTTTAAAACATTTCTGTTAAAACATAATTGACATCTAACATTGTATAAGTTTAAGGTACACACACGTGGATTAGATACATGAATGTATCGCAGTACGAGTGCCACTAGAGGGTTAGCTGACACCAACACCTCTGTCCCATCACACAGTTGTCATTTCTTCTTTGTGGTGGAAAATACCACCAGCATCTGGGTCGGTTGGCTGGCACTTCCTGGTTCTGGGTGCTTCTGGAAGGGTTTGTCACCCTCCCCAGGGCAGGTGGACACCCGTCAGATGGCCCCTTCTAGAGACACAGAGACCCAGGACGGTGAATGGCAGGACCTGAGTGGTCTGGGGAGGGAGGGGCTGGAGGGAGAGCATGACCCTGAGCTTCGTGTCCACGGAAGCAGCCACGGATGCCTCGGGCCAGGGCAGAGTGGCAAAGGGGTGGGGAGGTAGCAGCCGTGCACAGAGCACGGAAGTGGGAACAGCAGCTACATAGCCTCAGCCCAGTACGGGGTCCACTGTGACCCAGTCTTCCCATTTTTATCCAAATGGAAGCCAGAAACCTAAGCTTTAGTGTGAAATCTGATCTACACTTTGTGGCCAAAGTTTTAGAATACAGTGGGAGCCAAACGACATAAGAGACGGAGGCTGGTGTGGCTGGCGGGGCTGGCAGAGTTCCTCGCAAACTCCCACACGTTTGTCAAGACCCCGTGTAGAGACCACACCTGCAGTAACACCTTCTGCCACCCTCCCCCGTTAGCGTTGGATGCCTCGCACCTGTTTTATTGCATGACCCTGTCCGTTTCTAGTTGTGTGGCTCTTCCCACTACCCATACCTGCCTGATTCATCTCATTAGCTCAGTGCCCAGCAGGCACCAAGTTAATGCTTACTTAAGATACGTTGAATACGTGTTAGACATCCGAGGATGCGCCTTGGTTAACCTGGGTAGGGGAAGAGAAATGAACTGGCGTTAGTGAGCGCCACTGTCCACCAGGTGCTTGCTATATACATGGTCTTCGGTCGGGGATGCTGTTCGGGCGTGTAGCTCTGGACACTGAAGACGTCCCTGACCACAGCCCACCTGACAGATGTACTTTTTGAGACGTTAAATCCTCCATTTCCTCCTCTAGTTCTTGGGTGGGAGGAGGCCCCGCCCGTACAGCCGGTGGGGGGGCGGTACGGGGCAGGTTTGGGTTTTCTGCTGCCCCCACCACCTGTGGTCCCTGTTGCCTGCTGCTTCCTGCTGTCTCTGGGTCACACCCACTCCCCCCTGCTATGCCTGCCAAGTGCCTCTTCTGTCACCTGATGTGCCCCAGTGGGCGGTGTCTCCTTTCAAGTGTCCTTTCTGGGAACAGCCTGTCCCGAGTCTCTAGGATGCTTTCTGGAGTCCTTCAACATCCTGACCTTGCATCATCCATCTCGGCTGGAGTCCCTTTGCCCCTGTGCCACTGTGGGGTTTTGGGGGTCAGGGGTCAGGGAGGGTCTCTATTTTGTTCTCCTGTCCCAGAGTTTCCCCACTGTCATCCTGAGCTTTTGTCCACTCCTTCAAGTTGATCATGAGATGTTGGTTGGCTCAGTATGGGCCACCTGCAGGTGTGGCCGGCTGACGTGGAGGCAGCTTGCAAAAACTTTCTTTCCAAAAAACGGGGGGAAACGTGTTGGTGATGTGGAGCCCTCCCACACCGCTGGTGGGGATGAAAATGGGGCAGCCGCTGTGGGAAGCAGTGTGGTGGCTCCTCAAAAAGTTAAACATAGAGTCACTAGGTTCCCCTCGTGGGCAGATACCCCAGAGAATTAAACACAGCTGTTCAAACAAGTCCCTGTACATAAATGTTTCTGGCAGCATCATTTACAATAGTTAAAAGGCAGAAACAACCCAGATGCCTGTCAGTGGATAAAAGGACAAACGGAGAGTAGTGTATCCAGATGGTGGAATATTACTCAGTCATGAAAAGGAATCAAGTTCTGACACCTGCTACAGTGTGGGTGAACCCTGAGAACACGACTGAGTTAGAGGAGCCAGACACAAAATGTCACGGTGGGATTCCGTTGGTAGGAAATGTCCAGAACAGGCAAACCCTTAGAGGCAGAAAGCAGATGGTGGGCGCCAGAGGCTGGGGTGCGGGGGAATGGGGAGTTACTGCCAGTGGGTGTGGAGTTTCTTTTTGAGGTGATGAAAATGTTTTGGAGCTCTGGCCTGTGTTGCTCAGTGGTTAGAGCACCGGCCTGCGGTCCAGAGAGACCCGGGTTCGGTTCACATTAAGGGCACGTACCTCGGTTGCAGTTTGTCCCCGGTCCTGGTTGGTCGTGCGGGTGGCAGCCACTCGATGTGTCCCTTTCACGTCGATGTTCCTCTCTCTCTCTCTTCCTTTCTCTCCCTCCCGCTCTATCTGAAGATAAATGGGAAAATGTCCTCGGGTGAGGATAGAAAAAAAGAAGAAAGAAAATGTTCTGGAACTAGATATGGGTGGTGGTTGTACGACATTATGAATGTACTAAATACTACTGAATTATATCTTAAAATGGTAAATTGTAAGCGTATGTTGTTACCATTTTTAAAACTTCCTTTCACCCTGGCCACTTCGGTTCAGTGGTTAAAACATCAACCCGCTGACCAAGGAGTCCCGGGTTCGATTCCGGTCAAGGACACGTACCTCAGTTGTGGTTCGCTCCTGGCCCCGGTTGGGGTCATGCGGGTGGCAGCCAGTAGATGTGTCTCTCTCACATCGATGTTTCTCTCTCTCTCTCCCTCCCACTCTGTCTGAAGATAAATGTAAAAATATCCTCAGGTGAGGGTATAAAAATAAAAATAAACCCCCTTTCTGTGGCAGAGGGTGGGAGGGTTCGGGTCTGGCCCAGACAGGTGACTTAGCATGCGAGGATCAATCTGTGTGACCCCACCCACCATCCCCTGAGCTGGGCTTCCAGTGAACTCCAGTGACAGTGCCCCAGCCACGGGGGAAGAAAGGGCCAGCATCTGATGGGAAAGGGCAGACACTCAACGTCAAATGAAAAAGGAGCGGAGAGTGATGTGCAGGCTCCGAGGCCAGCAGCTTCAGCCAGACGAGCAGTGGTCTGGGAGACTACGAGGCGAAGGCACAGGAAAGGGAAAGCAAGCAGGTCTCGGGATGGCAACCTTCGGGGTGCTGTTGCTCCTCCTTGGCCGCCTTTGAATGTACCTTGTAAGGAAACCTGAGGCAGGTGGGGAGGCTGGGGACTGTGGGTCGGCAACTGAGAAGGCAAACAATGAACAGGTGGCCACGGCCTTGTCTCCAGAGGAACTGACTGTCCAGAACATGAGCAGAGGCCCCCTCAGGTTCCCAAAATAGCGCCCTGGGCAAGCTGCTGGGGCGGCGGGAGGGTGGGCAGTTTGGCGCCACAGGATGCAGAGTGGGTGCCGGTGGTGGCCGCCAGGAATTCATCAGCCGCATCTCTGCCTCCTCCAGACGGAGCCCGGTGGAGAGGAGACTGTCTCAGAGGCGGAGAAGGTGGCGATGGACCTCAAGGACCCCAACCGCCCCCGCTTCACGCTGCAGGAGCTGCGGGACGTGCTGCACGAGAGGAATGAGCTCAAGTCCAAGGTGTTCTTGTTGCAGGAGGAGCTGGCGTACTACAAGAGGTGAGTGTCCCCGGGAGCGCCCCGCTGGCCCCTTCGGGGGTTGTGCCAAGTTTTGGGACAGTTGGCTCCTAGAAGACAAGGGGTGTATCTGTGTCTGTTCTGGAGACCCTCTCTGGCCGGAAGCGCTGACAGGCTCACAGTCCCTTTCGGAAACCCTCACGGAATGTTTGATTCTTTTGTCTTATGCCTCTCAACCCTTCCAGTGAAGAAATGGAAGAGGAGAATCGAATACTCCAGCCTCCGCCCATCGCCCACCCGAGGATGTCCCCCCAGCCAGAGTCGGGGATCAAGCGACTGTAAGTGACGGGCTTCCAGCCCACGGGGCGGCTCGCTCGCGGCTGAACTGGCAGTTCACGCGGCCACTTCTCCTGGGCGCCTGCTCCAGGACCAGGCGTGTCACTAACCACCTCCTGCTCGGACAGGCCTAACCTGGAGCGCTAGGCCTGCCCTTGCCTGGGAGGTCATCTGTCCCTGGATGCGGGGGTCCCTGTGCAGAGAGGTTTGGGGAAGGCCAAGGGGGGCGGGAAGGTGGCCTGTGGCTGTGTCGGGGCTTGCTTGAGTGTATCAGGTGGGGGGGTGTCCTTGAGGACAGGAAAAAAGGCTGGTGGGGGAGGTTCGTGTTGCTTAAGGGCGGACCCCCAGCTCCGAGAGGTCTGGGGTGACCCTGGGTCCACCCCATCTCTGCATTCCTCTGATAACTCATCCAGCAATCCCTCCATCTCTCCCTTAAGTACTCACTGATGCATACAACCTGCAGAGTCAGGCCCTGGGTGCCATGGGGAACACACAAGAAAAAGCAGCCTAGACCTTGCCCCAACTAGACTTCGAGCTACGTCACTGGTCCTCCGCATCAAAAGACCCCTTTGAGATTGTGCCGGGAGTTTGTCACCCCTTTTGCTGGAGGAAGAAAAAAAACAAAAACCATACAATTTTGCAAACAACTGCAGGTTCATTGACTGTTGCAGCGCTTCAGATAAAGGGTTAAAAGCTCTGGTCTAATTAGCTGCTGTCGGCTAAGAGCCTGGTGTGGGTCCTGCACTGTTGCTGCAGATGATTTCATTCATTGTGTCTTCACGAGCCCAGTGCGGTGGAGGTGCTGTCAGTGCCATTGCGGAGTCAAGGAAACTGAGGCACTGAGGGGTAAACTCTACAGGAGAACCTGGCTCATTGTCTTCCGGGCTCCAGCTGCACCCAAGGCTTGTTACCGGAGAGGCCTTGTTTCTCTCCCCAAATTCCAGCAGAACCTTTGTGAAAGCCAGTGGGGGGAGGGGGGCGTGGAAGGCCACCGGGAGCATGTGGGGAGAAGGAGTGGGGTGTCCCTTGGATGCCTCCACCTTTAAATTCCAGTTATGTTTGAAAATGCTCGACTAGTTCTCACCCTGTGAGTTGATTGGATGCTCAGCGTTGGTGGACAGGAAGGGGACAGGAAACCGGCACAGCGCTGTAGAGGCCAGACCTCTGACCTTGGGGAAGAGGGCCCCGGTCACATTCTGGCCCTGGTGGCCCCGGAGTGCGCGGCTTTCTTCCAAGCCTCTCCTGCCGGCTTCAGGTTGCTTATGTACTTGGTCCCCCATCTCTGCTGGATTGGGGTAGGGGGTGCTTCCCAGTTCTGATTAGGGATGAGTATTTCCCGGAACCAGAAAGGTGAAAACTGGCTTCGTCTGTATCCCAACACCATTTTGGCCATGTATTAGTAATCTTCCATTGGCAATAGAAACTCAAGCTCCAGGTAACTTAAGAAAAAGAAGGAAACACTGTTGGCTGGGTAACCAAAATTTCCCAGGGCGCTTCGGCTTCAGGCTCAGCTGGATCCAGCCCTTGTCATCAGGGTCCAGCCTTGTTCCCTCTTCTCTCTGTGACTTGGTTTTCCTGGCGGAGGGCTCTAGGCCATGCTTTCCCTGCAAGGTGTCTGACACCCCTGCTGGCAGGAGAGAATCTTCCCTCGAAGCGAGGCGCCACTCTCATTGGCTCTGACAGGGTCACATGACCAGCCCTAAGCCAATCACAGGGCGGTGTGTCGATTGGCCCGGTCTGCTGCTCCCTCTCACTGGCTGAAGTTTAGAGTCACTTTAACTCAGTTGCCAGGGGCTGGAATTAGGGGAGGATGGGCCCGAGCAAGGTCAGGGTGCCAGGCAGACTGGAGTAATTGGCAGCCACTGTAGCCCCCCATGGGGGAGGGGGAGCCCTTCCCTGTGGATTCTGTGGGGTGCTGGTACCCAGGAACACACTCACCGCTGCTTAGGGTTGCTCACGCGGTGGTTGGGAAGACGTGGACTTTGTCTGCTGGCCCCACTCACATGTAAGGACTCGCGGGTGTAAGCTACAGCTTTGGGTTAAAAGCTGAGAAAGTGTGCTGAGCTGACCCAGCCACTTCCTGAGCTGAGAGGTGAGGCCAGGAGACCAGTGTCCCCAGATCTGGGGACAGTCAGACCATTCTAGCATCTTCCTTTCGAGCCAGCTTCCTCCAGGGTCGCCTGCGAGCTGTCCTGGGGCAGACGTCATCTGAGGGTTCCTCTGTTCTGGCTCCCGGTGTCCACTCCTGCCCGTCCCTGAAACAGGTGTCAGAGTTTTGGCGTTTGCAAATCTCAAACTTGTAAAATCCAGAGGACAGTGATCTGAATTAGCATTTCCGCCCACTGGTTTTTCTACCCACACGAGAATAGGGTGTGGTGTGACCCTCTTCTCCAGATTGTTCCAGAAAGGACTTGGGGGCCCTGATTTCAAAGCCCTTCGCCCAGTTAGCATGGCCTCTGGTTGATCAGCAAGACTTGGGGCTCTGAGCCTGGCGAGAGAAGCAACTGGAGTCGGGGAGCCAGAGACAGACAGATAGACGGACAGAGCGATACATAGAAACCCCGGGTGGGGGGGCTTGTGGGGGGGATTAGAATCTCCCAACCACAGAGTGCAGGTGGCTCAAGCCAGGCCGTCCTGGACTTCTAGGGGATAACTAGGAAATCAAGCTGGCACAGAAGGCTTTTGATCAGCACAGGCAGGACACTGGTTGCCTTTGTCCATGTTAGCTGCCAACTGGGAGCTGCATCCATATCACCCCCGAGCCCCGAGCCTAGGGCAGGAACAGATCTTCCCTGCGGACCAGGGCAGGGAATGGTAATTCTTAAGATAGTTCCACGCTTGTCTCTCTCCATCCTTCACTCCTGGTGCCCATCTGGTCTGCCTGGTCCCTTGGTCCTTGCTTTTGCAGAGTATTAGTCACACAGTCTGTGGGATGCAGCTCATAGCTGCTCTCCAGCTCAGCGTATGCCCTTGGCCAGTTCTCCCCACCACCACCAAGGAAGCAGGAACTACCACGGGGGTTTGAAGGGGATTCACCAGCTTAGAGCACTTGAACAAAGGTGTCTTGCCCCCCCATTCAGAGATGATGCAGAGCTGGGACGTTTAGCCCCGTTTCTCAGATGAAGAAAGTGAGGCTCAGAGAAGCCCATGGACTTCTTAGATCCTGCTGGTGGGAAGGATGGAAGTCAGGATTTAACCCGTGCCTTTTGTCTGGCTGTCTCGTTCTGCCTCCCCACCCCCATCCCCTCCCCCACACTCATTGAGTCACCAGCTGTGGGCCGACTGCCCAGTTCCCTTATCTCTCAAGTGCCCACAAGCTGACGACGCCAGAGTCTACATTTCTGGGCTGAACCGCAAGGGAACCAGAAACTCTGCTGCCAGTCAAAACAGTGTCCCCAGAAGACAGTCCAAGAATAGCTTGTGATCGAGCAGCTGCTGGCCCGAGAGGCCGGGTTGGCACTACCCAGGCAGGTCACGCGGGAGCGCCTGAGTGACTCCAGCCTCGTCCCCAGTGGACACCAGGCACCAGTGCCCCCTTTGTGTGGCTTCGGCTCTCAGGCAGGGTCCCATGGACACACAGCTGCTTTCTGCTGAGCAGGCAGTGGGGGCAGAGGCATGGCCAGGGAGCTGGCCTTCCACACCGGAAAGCTTGGCCTTGGGGTCGGTGGCCACCAAGGTGTCCAGCAGTTGCTGCAGCAGAGCATTCTGTCCCTGTCCTTCCACCCACCGCCCTCCTGCTTCAGCCTACAAGTAGCTTCTCCACAGCCACGCGTGACCCTGCCTGAAACGCCACTGGGGGAGTGTCGCGGGGTTCGTCCTCCTGACGTTGGGCACAGAGCCGGGAGTGAAAACCAGCTACACCATATCCAGGACGTAAGCTTTGCCAAAACAAGCCAGTCTTTTTTCGTGGAAGCAGCTGTCCCTCTAGAGGGGGTGGCCTGCAGGGAGGCTCCTGTGATAGGCGGGCAAGGGGCTGTCCACTTGGTGAGCCACACGGACAGTAACTCGGCCGGAACCCTCCAAGTGTCCCAAGGCCCCTGTGCATCTGTCTGGCCCTGATCAGATCCCAGATGAAGCTCAGTATGTTCCAAGTGGGCAAACATCTCTCCAGGCAAAACGCTCACCCCACATCCAGGGCCATCCCCACACAAAGACTGTCTTTGGGGGCTCCCTGTCATGCTAAGAGAGGGATCCCGGTGACGGTGGGTGTAGAACTGTGTGGTTGGAGCCCCTGGAAAGCTAACTGTGCCCTCTAGCCTGGCCGCTGGGGGTTGGGCCCATTCATGTAGCAAGAGGTACCCCCCTCTTCTCATCACTGTGAGGAGCCATCCAGGGGGTTCTGCCAAGGCACCAGCTGCTCGGCGGGGTGCATCAAAGGTGATCCAAACAAAGAGAATCCCCAAAGCTCATTGGAAACAATTATTTTATCTTCTCCCAGCCAACCTCCAAAAAGGGGGGGGGGGGGTGCAAAGCTGTTCGTAGCTGTGGTGGTTTGGTTGGTGTTTCTTCATTTTCCTCGCCCAGCTGAGGGGCTGACAAGCACTCACGGTTGGCTCCCTTCCCCGCGCCCAGGCCTGCATCGCCACCCTGTCTCCCCTCCGTGGTTGTCACGTGCCGCGGGTCGTTTGCCGGGGATGCTTTAATAGAAGTGCCCCAAGCCGGGCAGCTTAAACAGAAATGTGGCTAGAATCCCAAGATGAAGGTGTGTCGGGGTCAGTTCCTTCCGAGGCCACGAGGAAGTCTGTTCCGTGCCTCTCCCAGCTCCGGTGGTCTGCTGGCCTCTGTTGGCTCCTAGAAGCATCACCTTGATTTCTTCCTTCATCTTCCCTGTGGCTTCTTCCTGTGTGTGTGTGTCTGCCTCCAGATTTCCCCTTTTATAAGGATCCTCGTCCAATATAACTTCATCTTAACTAGTTCCATCTACCAGGACTCTGGGGGCCCTGGGGTTAGAATGGCAACATAAGAATGGGGGGGGGCACGACTCCAGCCATACCATGTAACAGAAGCAAACCCTGCGGCTGGGGCGTGTGTGTGTGTGTGTGTGTGTGTGGTGTGCATTTTCATGCCTCTTCCGTTTTTATCTTCTCTGTGTCTATCTGCTTTTCTGACCAGGATCTTTACAGCCATAATGCCCATGGTAGCCGCCGGACTGATACTAGATGACCCCACCCTGCAGCCGGTCCGAGGACTTGTTTCCCTTGTAGGCACTGGGTGTTTCTGGTTTGGTTTTGAACTCTGCCTTTGAATGTCTGCGGCTGCGGCTCCCGCTGGGCTGGGCTGTCCCCCTTGGCCACGTTGGCTGCATGGCCGGCATCTGCACATCCCCATGGGCAGTGGGTGTCGAGTGCGACTTCGAAGTGCCACCCACGGCCCCCAGTCCGCACGAGGGAGGCCTTGGACGTCTCGGCGCTGTCACCGATAACTCTCTTTGTCTTTTCTGTTTCTATTCTAAAACCACCTTGTCCATGATCCAGTAAAGAAGGTCCTTTAAGTGACGGGTCAGTAATCAACGCCCACTGTGACACCCCCGCCCCCTCCCCCACCCCGAGTGACACTAACACTGTGTTTCTAGTCTTCACGCCCAGCTTTCTAAACTGCCGTGTTTTGCCAAGCCATCGTCCGTAGCTACTTGATCTTTTTGTTTGTTTTTTTAAAAAAAAGGAAAAGCAAAGGAGGGGATCTGTGTAGCATTGATTCTCCCCGTGTCCCCTTGGACAGGAAGTGGCACCTGGCTGTCTGCTTACTTGAGTGAGGCAGAGGGGACGCACAGCTCTGCGTTGCTGCTGTATTTTTGGCCGGCTTGTAGCCCTGATGGCTGACCCTCTGCAGAGAGCTCACAAATAACCCGGGGTGAAACTGTGCCTTCATTAGCCGCTGCGGGGAGGGTTTCTCCGATGCCTTTGGCTTCCCCAGCTCCACAGTGCCAAGACCCCTTCTATTCCTGGTAGGACGTGATCGCAGGATCTAGGCATCACAGAGTAGTAAAACCATTTCCCCCAGATGTGATTAAAGGTGAACGCTATAGGCCACAGCGCACGTGCACACAGGCAGGCGCGCACACACACGCACACAGCACTAATAGGCGAACACACAAAGAGAACTAAAAATAGTTGATCTGAAGCTTGGATTTCTCAGTGATTCATTTCTATTCCTGCCCCCAGGAAGCATAACATGGCGGTTATGTCACTCAGCAAGTTCAGAGACCAGACTTCCAGAGTAGGAGAACCTGCTGAGGATAAGAGGAATCTCATTAAAGGCTGGGAGGATCACAGGACAGGGGCCACTTAGGGTTTGGGGAGTCCCGGCCAGTTTGGCTCGGTGGTTGAGCCTGCGGACCAGAGAGTCCTGGGTTCGGATCCCACTAGGGCCATGTACCACAAAAAAAAAAAAAAAGGGTTTAGGGAAATACTCAGGGTGGGTCAACCCAGGGGTACTGGCCAAGGTTCTAGTCTCTGCGTAGGTGGAGTTAGCAGACCTTGTTTTAAATAGGCCACTTTGTAAGCTTTGGCCTGTGATGGTCTACCTTTACCCTTCAGGTATTGGATGGTTCCCTCTGGCTGATCAATATTCAATAGTCATAGGTGTTTTCAAAAGACCTCTTGGTCTGCATTCGCTGTTTCTAATAGAAGTGATTTAACTGCTCCAGGTTTTCACTGTAAATCACTACATTTCCCAGATTTCACTCACATAGTATATTCCCAGTGTTTTTCTAATCAGAGAATCACGAGCCCTGTTAATATATTTTTTAATCATTGTATTTTTCTTTTCTTTTTTTTTTTTTTATCCTCACCCAAGGACATTTTCCCATTTTTTGTTCAGACAGAGTGGGAGGGAGAGAGAGGAAGAGAGAGAAACATTGACATGAACGGGACACATTGAGTGGCTGCCTCCGGCACAACCCAACCAGGGCCAGGGACAAACTGCAACCGAGGCATGTGCCCTTAGCGGGAACCGAACCTGGGTCTCTCTGGACCTCAGGCCGACGCTCTAACCACTGAGTCAAACCAGCCAGGGCTTGTATTTTTCTTAAATACCCACTCTGGCCTCATCCTGAGCAGTAATATCCACAGAATCTGGGCTTTGAGGCACTGGTATCCTGGTGCGTTAAATAAACACATAACCACGTACAGACGTTCACTCCGTCCACCGACATTCCTGGTGGCTTTCAGGGATGACATCCTCCGCACCGTTAGGGTACAGAAGGCCACGATGTGTGTGTGTTTCTAGTTGCTTTTCACTTCCACTAGTGACGAGAAGCCCTCGTAGCGGTTGATGGAGGAGGTGGCGCATCACATGACACATCTGTGCACACCCATTCACACTGTCACCTCCAAGGAGCCATGACAAGGACACACCGAATCCCTGCTGCTTTCTAGAATAACTTTGACCCGCACCCCCTGTTTTTTCTTTTATCCCTTGACTTGATTTGCTCCCTCCCACGTTGGCTGCTACATGTCCCTGGTATTGCGGTCACCGTCGAGTGTGTCCCCAAGGGCAGGCGCTCATTTCTTTCTTTCCCTCCGAAAGGTTTAGCTTCTTCTCCCGAGATAAGAAGCGTCTGGCTAACACGCAGAGGAACTCGCACATCCAGGAGTCCTTCGGCCAGTGGGCCAACTCCCACCGCGACGACGGTTACACGGAGCAAGGACAGGAAGCCCTGCAGCACCTGTGACCGTGGCCCCCCTCTGCCCGGGGACAGGAACCCGCAGCCGCCAGCACGACCTGGCAGCCCCAGGTGTCGCTGCCTTGCACACGTCTCGGTCCGGGCGCCCCCTCCAAACTGATCTCTCAAACGAACTGTCCACGTCGAGGAAGCACATTGAAAAGCGCCTGCCAAACTCTACAAAATGTTTTATGCCCAGCGTTCTCACCGTGTATAATAGATGACTCTGGTCCCTTAGGATATATATTTAATAAGACCATGAGTGGAGGCCAGACTTTTGCATTAACTTCAGTAACACAAGCTTCTTTAAGCCAAATATACCACTTGCCACTGTTTAACTGCTGTCAGACTGGTTGGTATGAAATTCCGTGGGCGCGGGTTTTAGCATCACATCTGCCGTTCTTAAAGCGGGAGGGGTAGGTTTTCTTTAGCTGCCTCCGTGACATTGTCACGGCGGGAGCATCTGTATCAGATGGATCCTTTAGTCAGGTGGGGGCTCCAAAGTCACAGGACGAAGAAACAAAGCGACAGAAAACACGACAACAGTCTCCCTCCCGGAACCCGGAGACAGCTTTGCAGAAGCCGATGTTTCTCTTCGGCCCCTTGATCCCGATAACGCCCAGAACATGTAGCAGTGTTCAAGGCCAGTGCCTTGGGATCCGCCGCGGGTTATGCAGTACCAACCAACCAGAGTTGCTAAGGATCGGATGGCAATGCTTCTCGTGGGGATTTTATTTGACTTGGCATCTTTTTTCCTTTTAGCCTACACTCTGTCAACCACTTAGTCCCCTGCGAAGGAGACAAATGTCCCAAAGCAGATTGGGAACAGGGTGTTAGAGCCAGGGGGTGGGGAGCAGTGGGTGGGGGAGACTTGCCAGAGCAGGGGTGGTGGGTGATAACGTGGCTTGGGGACCGGCTGACTCATGGGGCTGTGGTGGCAGATGGGGAGCCAGATGTCCTGTCTGCAACTGGCAAGTTGGGTTTTTGCCCAAATGATGTTTTTTCTCTCCACCCACTGAGCACCCAGGGCGCCAGGTTGGGTGCTCATGGGTTGAGAGAGTGGCATTTCCTAACAGCGCAGTGAGGGGGCCACCGGCTCGACTCGGGTTTGCTAAGAACCAAACGGTCAGGTCGGTTCCAGTCTTCTGACTCTTTGCAGATGGCTGGAGAGAATGACCAGACAGGACAATGTCTCTGTGATTCTCAAAGCTGACTGCCCACTGGGACGATGAGTGTTCTCAGAGTAAGAAGCGTGTGTACAGAGGAACCGCCCACCCCGTCCCCAGCCACCTTCCGTTGCCCTCCCAGGGGTAACCAGTATTGCCAGTTTCTTAGGAGTCTTTCCTGAAATCGTTTATAAACATGCATGCAACTATGTAACAACAAAACATAATTTCCACTTTCTACATAAATGGCAGCATACGATATACATGCTGTTCTGACCTTTCTTTTCTTAGGAATATCCTGGACATGGCTCCGTATCAGTCCGTAGACACTGGGTCTCAACTGGTGTAGATTTTGCCCACTGGGGACAGATGTCGAGACATTTGGGGCTGTCTCACAGGTGGGCAAAGGGAGGGGAGACTTCATCCAGTGGGTAGGCTCCAGGGGTGCTCAGGACAGCCCCTGCAACAGAATTCCCAGCCCCGAATCTCGACAGTGCTGAGGCAGAGGGATCCTGGCCTACCACATACATGTATAATTTGTCCATGCACCACTGGTGGAGACTGCGTCCTCTAAGTTCTAAAACAGCCCTACACGCTTCCAAGTGTGTCCCAGAGCGGCTGCCTCAGAGGGCGTATGCCTGTCCTGTTGATGGCTACTACTAAAGTCCTGCCGTGGGGGGGTTCTCCATTTTGAATTTTGTGTGAGTTACCAGGATCTGTACAAGACTAAGCCTGAATGTCCAGGGATGGAGTCTGAGCATGTGTGTTTTTTTAAATCCCTCCAGCCCTGTCAGTGTGGCTTAGTGGTTGAGCGTCAACCCACGCACCGAGAGGTCGCTGGTTCAATTCCTGGTCAGGACACATGCCCAGGTCGTGGGTCCGATCCCCAGTGGGGGGTGTGCAGGAGGTGGCCAGATGTTCTCTCATCAATGTTTCTATCTCCTTTCCTCTCTCTCAAAATCAATAAAGAAAAAATATTTAAAAATAAATCCATCCAGCCCTGGCCAGTTTGGCTCAGCGGTTAGAGCGTCGGCCTGCGGTCCTGAGAGACCCGGGTTCGGTTCCCACTAAGGGCACGTACCTCGGTTGCAGTTTGTCCCCGGCCCTGGTCGGTCGTGCGGTTGGCGGCCACTTGATGTGTTCCTTTCACGTCGATGTTTCTCTCTCTCTCTGTTCTTCTCTCTCCCTCCCACTCTACCTGAGCAAAAAATGGAAAAATGTCCTCGGGTGAGGATAAAAAAATAAATAAATAAAATAAAAAAAAATAAATCCATCCATCCATATTCTGGTAGTCAGGGTTGACGAAACACCTCAGTTAAACTGGTTTCTCCTTCTGTCACCCAGCACGTGCCTCCTGAGTGGGATGCACTCTTGTTCAGCTGCCGACTCCGGCCTGTGACACGCTACTGGCCCCGTAACAGGGAGCACTTTGTAAATGGACCATGGGTGACATCCGGAGGTATTCCTGCGGGGCTCTTTCCTGAGACGGGGGATGGCAAAATTCTGCACTGGAAATTTCCAGAGGAAAGAGCAAAGTTTTCGTAACGAGATTCGTACTCCTAATGCAAACACCTGGTCAGCAATGTGTGCGTCTCGATGGTAACACATTTTTGACCGCGCACGAGGTGACTCGGGTTTGCACTTGCATCAGCTGTTTCAGGTTTTGAAGCTCAGGGTAATACAGGATCATTGTATTAGTGACTCTTCGCCCTCTGAGGGTCGAAGTTCGAAAAACAGCACACTGTTCTGTATTCTTGAAGTAGCTGGAATGGCTATCTGCTGGTTCAAACGAGTGCCGCTCAGAACCTAACGTGCAGTTTGCCCAAAAACGTGCGGTCCCTGGCCTATGTCTTAGAGATTTCTATGCGGTACGCAATGTGTTAAATCACTTACTCTGCACGAAACGTCTTGACTTCTAAGAACCTGAACTTTCAAAACAAAAATGCTAGATGTCACTTTGGTGCATATCGGGTGAACAGTGTGGCCCTTATTCAAAGTCCTCAGAAGCGAAGGTCAGTCTACCCAGCTCTTTAGCAAAGGCCAGAGGATCGAGGGGAAATGACCGATCAACCCCTCAGAACAAGATACAAACCTGTCGTCAATTTATCCTCATTTTCGTGTCACACTCCCTCCTCTCAAGCTTGATCTGTTCAGGGGCTGGAAGGCTGCCACAGACCATGGCCCCACAGCGCTGCAACTCGTGTTTCATGTGCAAGGCCAGCCTCCCTCCCACCCAAAGGCAGAAAGAAAGCACCCTGCTCCAGAATGGAGTAGCATCTGTTGAAGGGCGAGCTGGTTGCCGACTGGACGGAACCACTGCTCAGACTGGCTTTGGGGTGAAGTCTCCGGACACTCTCCTCAGAGTCACTTTTCTATCCCATTTTTATTTCAATGCAGCAACCTCTTGCACTGTGGACATAAAGATGGAAAAGATACAACGTAGTCTCTCCAGATTCAGGTTCCCAGGAATCACAGATCAATACAAACAATTCCTGGTCATCGCCTATTTTTGCCAGGCCCTCAAAATGGTCATTTTAAATAGATGGGAGAAAAAGCAAATTCTCTACTGCCAAACCAAAGACCAGGCTCCTTGCACACGCCCTTCCATACACAGGCTGGCGAGCACAAAGTTTCTCAAGCTTATTAAATAACGTACCCTTAGAGCTCTAAAGTGAAGAAGGGAAATTTGTAAGTATGTGTGCAGCTTGAACCTGGGTTTCAGACTGGACTATATATATATTTTTATTGTCTTTTAGAGGGAGGAGGGGAGAGGAAGAGAGAGGGAAACATCAACGTAAGAGCAAAACATCAGTCAGCTGCCTCCTATACAGGTCCCAACCAGAGACCAAACCCGAAACCCAGGTACGTGCCCTGATGGGGAATTGAACCAAGACCTTTCGGGGGCATGGGACAACGCCCACCAACTGAGCCCTGTGGCCAGGGATGGGATTCATACTGGAAAGGAAACCTGCCCAAACCCCACTGTCCTCAGGAAGTTTTACTCAGCACTGGACTTATCCTTTGTAGGAAAGCAAGGCAGACCTCTCTGTGCCTTTACTTCTGCTCGACCCTCCTTTGGGCTCTGCTGGTGCTAAGGAGCCTCTACTTACTTCTGTCCCTCTTCTCCCTTCCCTTGACCCTGTCATCTCTGAAGTCCCTCTCTCTCTCCCAGTCGCCTTCGGGCCACACCCTGGTTGGCTCTCTGTCCTGCCGCCTCTTCTCCCGGCCCCGGTCCTGGTCTCGATCCCTTGTCCTCGACTCCCAGCGTCTTTCTCGGGATCGGGATCGCCCCCTCTTTTCCCTTTTTCCCTCTCTATACTGGTCGCTTTTAATAACTGGCAAATTAATGGGCTTTCGAAAAGGCCGATCCCGCCCCCCAAATCTCAGTTGCCCAGATTCCTTTTTCCCCCCGAGACCCCCCCCAAGTCGCCGAGGGATCCAGCCTTTGAGAGTCCTTTCCAGCTCGTAGTCCACAAATATCTCGTGCTGGTCGATGAGCAGGCCGTCTGCGTCCCGGTAAGCTTTGAGCAGGGAACGCTCCTCTTTGTATTCGATGAAGGCGTAGCCCTTGGAAAAGCCTGTGACCAAGTCCCGCACCAGCCGAAGCCGCCGGATGTCCCCGTAGCGGGAAAAGACTTCCTTCAACTTGTCCTCTTTTGTCTGCAGGTTTAGTCTTGCCACAAACAGGGTGAGAAGGGGGTCTCCCGTGACGCCTTTGTTGGGGGTATACCGTGCCAACATTGCCCTCCAGACTGCACGGTCATGGGGGTCTTCATCTGTGCCATCGATGCTGCCAGCTTTAAGAGGGTCATACTCCTTGGCGATGGGCATCCAATCATTCATGTTCTAGGAAGGACCACAGCAACATTTATGTAGCACCTACTATGAGCTGCCCAATTGATCCTTATGACAACCCCATGAAATGGATGCTACCATCATTCAAACCTCTTCAACAGGGAAGGAAGGAGATTCCCAGAGGCTGAGGCCTCCCAGCTAGAAAGTGGGGGAGACCGTATCAGAGCCAGGCAGTGGGGCTCTGAGATGCCGTTACCCACACTCCCCAACCCTCCCTCCCAGGAGGATGCAGAGGGCAACCATGCCTAAGTTTGATGCATGTATGTAGCACCCAGCTTAGCCACCAAAGAGCACTTGTTAACTACACTTTAATGTGGAGACTAGAATCAAAATCCAAGATTAAAAGCCAGGCTCACCTTTTAGTGACTTTAAAATGTTCATAGGAAAACCGCTATGGAAATGTCACTTTTAAAAACTCTATTACCAAGGCCCTGGCCAGTGTGGCTCAGTTGCCGACCATCTTCCCATGCACCAGAAAGTCACCAGTTCAATTCCCAGTTGGCTCACATACCCAGGTTGCAGTTGCCGTTGCGGCCTAGATCCCCAGTAGGGGGCGTGCAGGAGGCAGTCAATGGATGTTTTTCTCTCTCCTCTAAAATCAATAAATACATGTCTTAAAGAAATGTTAAAAAAATAAACTCTACTACCAAGAATGTCAAACATACCAAAAGTAGAGCATGGCATATAACCTTCCACAAATTCCTTGCCTGGCTACAACTACAACCAACATGTGGTCTTGTTTCTTTTATGCTTCCCCAACTCCCAGATGACTCCCAAGCATCACTCATCTGTAAACATTTCAGTCTAGATAAGGGCACTGAAAGATAAGGGTTTTTTCAAAAGCCAAGCTGCAAGGGAAGATGTTGCTTGGAATGCAGCATTTTGCATGTCAGCAAACAGGTAGCATAGCTAAAACAACAAGTCATCCAGCTGCAGGCTCTTTGGTTCAAAGGAGTATCAGATGTCTTCCCACCTCCCTAGCTGATAACCTGTTTTTGCCCTGGATCAGGAGAACTGGTTGTAATGGTAACTTCAGTCCCACACTGCAACTGTCATTCGTTGTAATAGATGATCATTGCTTTTTAAAGAGAGTGGGTAAATTCAAGTCTGACACATGATCATTGATCCGTGTGAACCTGCTGGAATAACAGAGAGCTTGCCAACATTTCAGACACTGCTAATAACTATGTGACCACCTCTGTAAACCTTTAGAGCCAATGCTGAAATCTGTTACTTAAAATCCAGGGCTGTTGCCCTGGCTGGTCTGGCTTAGTTGGTGGAGCATCAAACAGTGCACCGAAAGGTCGCTGGTTGGATTCCCAGTCAGGACACATGGCCCGGGTTGCAGGCTCGAACCCCAGTCCCCCAACCCTGGTCCCCCAGTTGGGGTGCATGTGGGAGGCAGCCCGTCGTGTTTTTTTTTTTCTCTCTCTCTCTCTAAGCAGGTCCTCCAGTGAGGATTAAAAAGATAAATAAATAAAAGCGTGGAAAGTGAGAAACAGCGCATTAGCTTGGTAATCCGGAAACACCCAGGTTTAAGACCTTGTCCTATGTTGGGCAAAATGTAAATCATCTGTAAAATACAGCGAAATGCTACTTCCCTAGGTTCTGGTGACGCTAAATCAGTGTCTCTGAAAGTGCTTTACAATGATAAACTACTACACAAACAAAAGTTATTATTACGCAAACAAAGCACGTCCTTCCTTACAGATTCTTTACAGAATCTGCAAAGAAAGACCCTCCCGCGCTCCCCACCGGCTGGGAAACAAAGCTGCAGGCGGGCCCCCAGCAGCCCTGCCGAGCATGCGCAGTGGCGCCGTAGACGCAAAGGCGGAAGTGCCGGTGGAAAGGCCGGTACCACCCCCCCCAAACCTCAAAGTGCCTCCGCCTTGGCCCCTCACCTTCTGGGTGGACGTAGAGCGGAACGGGCAATCTTTCCAACCTAGCTATCGCCTAGGTTCCCCAAAACACAACGCCCAAAGGTCTCCCCATTTGCCAGGTTTCAACATGGCGGCCCGCACAGGAGCGGACACCCCGTCGGGGCCGAATTCACCAAGGGCTTCCCGCCACGTGGGCCCCGCTCCCGCCACGCCGCCCCCGCGCACCTCTACCAGGCTCGGGCTCCCTTTCGCACGGAAACCGGCACCGGGCTCCCAACGATGGAAGATTCTTGGCGGCGGCCCGAGCGGCCCTTGACATCGGAAGAAGCAGATTCGTCACGGGCGCTGCTTTCGCTTTTGTTAAGAGAAATGTAATCCCCGGTGTTGAACGTCGAAGGCTTACTATGTACGAGCAGAATGAAATTCCTATTTTTTTTTTTCCCCCACGAAGGCAAGACGTGCTCAATGGCACCGGTGAGTTGAAAGACTGTCGAATGTGCCGTTGGGGAGCCGCTGGTTTTCTCTTCGTCGGCGCCGCGGGAGTTGGGGTTGAAACCCCGGGACCATTATTTTTGGTTTCAGTGTTACGCTGTGGCTCCTTCGGGGAATGCGTGAGATTTGGGACGTTTTTCCCAGAGTTTCCCTAGCCCCTCGATTGAATACGCTCACTTTTCACACGACCCGGTTCTTCAGGGACCGAGTTGCGTGGGAATGGGTTGCACTGCGGTTCCCTCGTGGGTGCAAGGGGACGTCTCCTGGGGTTTTGATGTGCATGTCTCTCATCAACGACGTGGAGCATCTTTTCGTAGGCTCATCGGCTTCCTGGTGGGTCGTGTGACGGCCACATCTACATAATTCGAAATTAATTCTATGCAAAAGTTACAGAATAGAAGACCTGCTGGAGGGCAGTGTGGCCTCTGTCCGAGGGCCTGGGAACTGGCACCAGGCAAACTGCTGGGCCGTTACCTCGCTTACCCAACCTAAACTCCCTCCCTGTTTCAGGAACTGTTTGCCCCAAACTCATAGATCAACTCCTGTCCCATTCTCCTGTCCTAGTCCAGGAACTGTTTGCTCCAGGACAATAGACTCACATTCCAGGGGCCCCCATGCATAGCCCCTCAGGACCTAACCCTAACAACAATTTCCCTCTGCCACAGGCGCAGATATAAAAATCACAAACCCCAGCATCGGGCGCGGCTTCTCTGACTCGACCCCCCGAGTCTGTGAACCCGCCCGGAGTGTACCCAATAAAGCCTGATTTCTGCTTATTCGGCTGTTTGGCTCTCTGGTTTCTTCCCACCTCCCACCGGCGGCGCCTGGCTACCTTACAGCCTCCTCTGCTGGAGATTGCTCTGGGCGGGTCACACTAACACAGGCTTGAAAGCAGCCACTCGGGGTTGGGCCCCTAAGCCCAGTTCCTTCTCTCAACAGCTTTTGGAGGAGAGTCTTGTTCTTTTCCGTGGTGGAGCAGCAGCGGGCGTGGAGGGCAGGTGGAGGACTCCTGTCCCTGTACCGCCACTGTAGTCTTTGATGCTCCCCCAACTCTTTACCGTGAACAAACATTTCACCTTTTTTTTTTTTTCTTATGCAAACACGAACTCGAAAAAGTGCCCTGGACACCACCCTTCCTGCAACTGCCAGATTCTTTTCTAAACACCTTTAGCTCCAGGAGATGAAGTCAGGGATCCAGGATTGCATGCATTTAACCCAAACTGGGAAAATCTCCCCAAATCCTTACCGTTTCCGTGTAGCATTTGAGGATAACAAGACCAGAAGAATCATTTAAAGAGCAGGAAGAAAGCCATACTGAGTGGGCCTCTCAGGAAATAGATGGTGCCACAGATATTCAGAAGGACTCAGACTTACCATGCTAATTGTACCAAAATAAGACCAACGGTTATCAGCTAGTGGAACTTTCCTGTTGGTGAACTAATTTAGCCCCCAAACATTCACAGTTCCATTTTTAAGAAGTGTGACCCACCCACTTCTTTTTGTTTCCCAGTTCATTTTTCCTTTGTTTAACTATGAGCAAGGCATGACCTCACTTTGTGCTCACTTGTACGATCACTTCGGTTTTTACTAAAAAAATTAAAATAAAAATTTGCAGCTGCCTACTGCTCATGCCAGTCTTAAATCTCTGGGGAAGAGTGTTTCTGAAATTATTTTTAAAACTTCGTTACCCTGACGACTCTGGGACTTTTTAAAAAACTTTGCAGACATTCTATGTGAGTTACTGATCCAACTTTCTGTGTCTTGTTCCCATATAATGATGTGAACTTGGGAAATTTCTGAGTTTCTTATTTTAGTGATGAAAGTAGTTTAGAGTAATAGTCGCCGTCTGTTGTGCCAGGCACTGTTGTAAAGCACAACAACCTAATGAAGTCTGTTCTATCCTTATGCCCATTTTACAGCTGGGAAAACAGCTTGGAGTAGAGGCCTAATTTGCTTGCCTAATAGAACACAGCTTGCAAGTGGCTGAGCTGGTCAAGATTTGAGTGCTTGTTGTGTGGTCTAGAACCCATCCTTTTGAACACTATGCTGTCACTCACTGCTTTTCAAACTTGAGCATGCACTACAATTACCTAGAGGGCTTGTTAAAGCACAGATCACTGGGGCCCACCCCCAAAGTTTCTCCTTCAGTGGGTCAAGGATTTGCATTTCTAAAAAGTTTCCAGGTGATGCCTGTGTGGCTGTTCCGGAGCCATTTTTGTTGATCCATTCATCCGTGGATGGACATGGGTTACTTCCACCTTTTGGCTATTGTGAATTAATAGAGCACACTTTTAAGAACCTCTACTGTACCTGGTAGTTGTTTTCATAATTTCCCAACAGAGAAAGACGAGCCATGATTGATTACCTGCCAACAGATTGTGGAATTGTAGGAGGGAATCTCAGAGTCATTAACACTTTATAATAATGGCCAGCATCCATTGATTCTTATGATGTGCTAGACCCTGGACTAAGCACTTTCTGTGCCTTGTCTAATCCTTACACCAGTTTTGGGGACTGCTTTTATTGTTCCCAGTTCACAGTGAGGAAATGGGCATTTGGAGAGATTTAGGAACTTGATCCAGTTTATGTACAAGCAAGTAGGAACTGTAAGGTGCAAGTCAAGACGACTTGAACTCGACAGCCCTGTTGACTAAGACGCTACAGGCTGCACAGTAGGTGCTCAGTAAATAAATGGTTAAATGAGTGAACAAAAGAATATTTTTTATATCAAAAGCATAGTTACTCAACGGATAGGTTCGATTCCTGATTAAGGACACATACCTGGGTTGCAGGTTCAGTCCCCAGTCCCAGCTGGGGTCGCGTGGGAGGCAGCCAATCCGTGTATCTCTCTCATGTCGATGTTTTTCTCTCTTCCTCCCTCCCGCTCAGTCTAAAAATCAATGGGAAAATATCCTCAGGTGAGGATTAACAACATTTTAAAAAGAAACAAGGGTGCTGAAGAGATTTATGCCAGCAGTGGTGGCTGGGGATACTGAAGGATAAAAAAAAAACTCGGCAACATTAAATTCTTCCTGACAGCATTGCTCTGGGAAGGCTACCTCAGCGTGACAGCATTGGAACACACTTCACATATCATAAACATAACCCACTGAAAGGGTTCGATTTGGTGGTTTTTAGTATATTCACAGAGTTGTGCAACCATTACCACAACCTCATTCTAGAACATTTTCACTACCCCAAAAAGAAACCCTGTCCCCACTGGCAGTCACTCACCATCCGGCCTCCCCCAGCTCTAGACAATAACTAATCTACTTTCTGTCTTTACAGAACAGATGTGCTATTCTGCACATTTCACATCAATGGAATCATACAATGGGTGGTGTTTTGTGACTGGCTTTCTTCACTGAGCAAAATGTTGCCAGGGTTCATCCACATTGTAGCATGTGTCAGCACTTCACTCCTTCCCTGCCACCAACACTATCAACATACAGTTCACCTGAAGGAAATGCACAAATACTGTGTACAGTGCCACGACTTTTTACCTGTGTGTATATTCATTTGACCTCCACTGAGCTCAAGATATAGCACATTTGCAGCCCTCCACAGAGCGCCCTTAAATTTTTGGTCTGGTACACATAAGGTAAAAACATTTTTTTAAATTTATTGATTGATTTTAGAGAGAAAGGGAGAGGGAGAGTGAGAGAGAAATATCGATGA
This sequence comes from Molossus molossus, assembly GCF_014108415.1. NCBI lineage: Eukaryota > Metazoa > Chordata > Mammalia > Chiroptera > Molossidae > Molossus > Molossus molossus. The sequence continues at coordinate 35,696,139 of NW_023425358.1, read as the reverse complement.
GAGAGAACATCGATTGGCTGCCTCCTGCATGCCCCCCTCTGGGGATCGGGCCCACAACCTGGGCATGTGCCCTGACCTGGAATCGAACCAGCGAACTCCTGGTGCATGGGTCAACCACTCAGCCACACAGACCGGGCCATAAGGTAAAATTTAACATCTTTACCTTTTTGTTATTATTGTTAATCCTCACCTGAGAATATTTTTTTTTTTTATCCTCACCCGAGGACATTTTTTTGTTCAGATAGAGCGGGAGGGAGAGAGAGGAACAGAGAGAGAGAGAGAAACATCGATGTGAAAGGGACACATCAAGTGGCTGCCACTGCACGACCAACCAGGGCCGGGGACAAACTACAACCAAGGTGCGTGCCCTTAGCGGGAACCGAACCCGGGTCTCTCTGTACCGCAGGCCGACGCTCTAACCGCTGAGCCAAACCGGCCAGGGCTGAGAATATTTTTCCATTGATTTTTAGATAGAGTGGAAGAGAGGGAGGGGAGGAGAGAGAGAGAAACATCCTTGTGAGAGAGATACCAATTGGTTATCTCCAGGGCATCTTAACCATTTTTAAGTGCACAGTTCAGTAATGTTAAATATATCTTCAGAATTTTCCATCTTGCAAATCTCAAAGTCTATATTCATTAAGCAACAATTTCCCACGTCCCTTCCCCAGCCCCTGGCGACCATTCTCCATGCTGTTTCTCGGAGTTTGCAGTCTAGATACCTCATCTAGTGAAGTCAGATAGCATGTATCTTTCTGTAAGCGCTTTGTCTCGCTTAGCACAATGTTCTAGCCTGTGTCAGAATTTGTCTCACTTAGCACAATGTTCTAGCCTGTGTCAGAATTTCCTTCCTTTTGTTGTTGTTTTTTTGTTAATCTTCACCTAGGACATTTTTCTGTTGACTTTTAGGGAGAGTGAGAGGGAGGAAGAGGGAGAGAAATATAAATGAGAAAGAGACACATCAATTGGTTGCCTCCCTCAGGACCCCGACCGGGGTTGGGGACAGAACCTGCAACCCAGGTTTGTGCCCTTGACCAGGAATCAAGCCCGTAGCCCTTGGACCCAAGGGTCAATGCCCTAACCACTGAGCAAACTGGCTGGGGCCATCATTTCCTTCCTTTTTTTGTTTAGGTGTGGGAACCGAACCCAGGACTCTCTGTTCCGCAGGCTGAGCCAAGCCGGCCAGGGCTTCCTTCCTTTTTTGTTTTTCATCCTTACTCGAGGATATTTTTCTATTTCTCTTCAGGTAGAGAGAGAGGGAGAGGAAGGGACAGAGAGAGAAACATTGACGTGAGAGGGACACATCAACTGGTTGCCTCCCACATGACCCCAACCAGGGCTGGGAACCAACTGCAACTGAGGTACATGCCCTTGGTTGGAATCAAACCCCGGACTCACTGGTCCACGGGCCGACGCTCTACCGCTGAGCCAAACCTGCCAGGGCGCATTTCCTTCCTTTTTAAGGCTGATTAATATTCCATTATATGTACAGATCACATCTTGTTTAGCCATTCATCCGTGGATGGCCGTTTGGGTTCTTTCCACACCTCGGCTGTTGTGAATAATGCCTCTATGAACATGGTGTGCAGTGTCTTACAGACCCTGTTTTCGATTCTTTTGGTACATATGCAAGTGCAATTGCTGGATCATATAATTCTATTTTTAATTTTTTAGGAATCACCATACTGTTTCCCTTAGTGGCTACATTTTACATTCCCACCAGCAGTGCCCCCAAGTTCCAACTTTTCCACCTCTTTGCCAATACATGTTATTTTTGTCTTCCTTTTTTCTTCTTCTTCTTTATTTTAGAGAGGAAGGGGGAGAGAGAGAGAGAGAGAGAGAGACATAGAGACATCAATGAGAGAGAACATCGATTGGCCGCCTCCTGCATGCCCCACACTGGGGATCAGGACCACAACCTGGGCATGTGCCCTGACGTGGAATCGAACCAGCAACCTCTTGGTGCACAGGTCGATGCTCAACCACTGAGCCACACCAGCCGGGCATATCTTTTAATAACAGATTATTAAAATATATTTCACACCCTGGCCGGTGTGGCTCAGCAGTTAGAGTGTAGGCCCACGGACAGCATTCGATTCCGCAGGTTCGATTCCGGTCAAGGGCACATACCTTCATTGTGATTTGTTCCTGGCCTTGGTTGGGGTCTTGTGGGAGGCAGCCATTCGATGTGTTCCTTTCTCATTGATGTTTCTCTCCCTCCCTCCCTCCCTCCCTCCCTCCCACTTTATCAGAACAAAAATGGAAAAAATGTCCTCGGGTGAGAATAAAAAAGAAAAGTGTGTGTGTGTGTGTGTGTGTTTCACATGCCATATAATTCACTCATTTAAAGTATACAATTCAAATATTTTTTTTTGTATATTCAGAGTTATCACCACAACCAATTTTAGAACGTTTTTATCACTCCCAAAAGAAACACCATACCGCCCTGGCCCATTTGGCTCAGCGGTTGGAGCATCGGCCTGAGAGTCCCGGGTTCGGTTTCCGCTAGGGGCATGTACAAAAAAAAAAAGAAAGAAAGAAACACCATACACTTTGGCTATCACACCCCAACCCCCACCGCAGCCCTATCCCTCCCCGTTGTAGGCAACCACTAATATACTTCCTGTCTCTGTGGACATTTTGTAGAAACGGAGTCATGCAATATGAGGTCTTTTGTGACTGGCTACTTTGACTCAGCATGACTTCCTAGTAAAGAGTTGCGACAATGTGTGAAATACCATTTATGAGGGAAGCTCACTAGACACTCAGTGCTGACGGCTTTTATGGTGGGCTGGTCATGCAGGCACACTCTGCCAGCACGTACCCAGATTCCGGAATCCCAGGAGGAAAGCCGTGTTCAGCATAAACTGTGCTGTCAGCACGAACAGTTAAGGCACAGTAGCTGCTCTTATTAGTTGGGGAGAAGGAACCCTCCCCAATCAAGTTCCCAGAACCTAGCCAAGGGTCAACCCTGCAGACAGGATTTTCAAATGATAGCACTCTCCGCCTGCTACTTAACTTTCCTGAGCATGTTTTTGGTGGGGATTGTGCCGATTCTGTAGACCAGTTGATGTCAGATGGAGTGTTGCCATCTTTTTGTTGTTGTTGTTAATCAAGGAAGGGAGAGGGAGAAAAGAGAAAGATCAATGTGAGAGAGACACATCGACTGGTTGCCTCCCACACCACCCTAACCAGGGCCGGGGATTAAACCTGCCACCCATGTACATGCCCTTGACTGGAATTGACCCCAAGCCCCTGCCCCTTTGGTCCGCAGGCCAACACTCTAACCGCTGAGCCAAACCAGCCAGGGTGAGAGTGTTGTCATCTTAACAATACTAAGTATTACAGTTGACACATGGGTGTCTTTCCATGTATTTAGTTCTTTCATTTTTCTCAGTGACGTTTTGTAGTTTCCAGTGTACAAGTCTTATACTTCTTTTGTTAAATTTATTTCTAAGTATTTTTTAAAATGTTTTTATTGATTTTTTAGAGAGAGGAAGGGAGAGAGAGAGAGAGAAATATCCATGTGAGAGAGAAACATCAATCAGCTGCCTTCTGCAGACTCCCTACTGGGGATCGAGCCTGCAACCCAGGCATATGCCTTGACCAGGAATTGAACCAGGACCTCTCATCCATGGGATGATGCTCAATCCACTGAGCCATACCAGCCAGGCTATTTCTAAGTATTTTATTCTTTTATTTATTTTTAATCCTCACCCGAGGACATTTTTTTTTATCTTGAGATAGAATGAGAAGGAGAGAGGGAGAGAGAGAGAGAAACATCAGTGTGAGAGAGACACATCGACTGGTTGCCACCCACATGACCCCAACTGGGGCTGGGGACAAACTGCCACCGAGGTATGTGCCCTTTGTGGGAACCGAATCCCAGTCTCTCTGGTCACCAGGCCGACGCTCTAACTGCAAAGCCAAACCGGCCAGGGCTCACTCTGTGTTCTTTAATAGACAAGTGTTAAATGTTGACGTGATCCAATTTTCTTCCTTTTGTTGCCTGTGCTTTTGAAGAAATTACCAAATCTAATGCCATAAGCTTTCCCCCTATGTTTTCTTCTGATTTTTTTAGGTTTTGGTCTTTGATCCATTTTGAGTTAATTCTTGTGTATAGTGTAAGGTATGGATCCAACTTTATACTTTTGCATGTGGGTATCTGCTTTTCCCCAACACCGTTTGTTGAAAAGACTGTCTTTTCCCCAATGAATGGTCTTGGCACCCTTGTTGAAAACCATTTGACTGTATATGTGAGGTTTTACTTCCAGGCTCTCTATTCCTTCATTGCTTTTATGGCTGAAAAATATTCCATTGTGTTTCTATACCATTTTTATTTATAGTAAGCCTAATATTATATCTCCATATTTAATCCCTGGGTGTTGTAACATCTGATTCATGGGTTACAGAGCCCTTGCCCAGGATCATTGCAACATTGTACCCTCTGAAAGTAGTGCCTGTATTGTTTGCTGGCTTACCGAGAAAGCTGGGGTGTGTTCCTGGGAGTATTCTCCCACTATTCCAAACTTCTCATCAAACCTGAATAATTCATTTTGTAATTCACGCTGCTCACATGCTCAGTAATACCCCATGTATCTGTAAACCGGCTCCCACCCCAACCCCTGAGCCAGGAGCTTAATGTTTGTATTTGGCATGCACGGAGAACGCCAGCGAACACTTCTGAGCGCTTCCTGAGTGCTTTGGGTCACACGCATGGTGTCATGAGCTCATCTGGTGTCTTCCTAGTGACAACCCTCCCACTCCGGACTGTTATTCACGGGGAGGAAACCGAGGCTGGGAGGAGTTCAGTAACTCCTGTGGCCACAACGCTGGTCAAGGGGAGGCGTCCAGGAAGCAGATGAGTGCACAGCGCGGGGTGCCCCGTTCCCCTGAGGGTCAGAGGCCCCCGTCCTGGCGACAATTGGCCTGGAGCTTCATGCAACCTGCCCCCCTCCCACCCCCAGCAGCGCGCAGCCACCACCAACTGTTTTCTGTTTCGTTCAGAAAATACCCTCGGAGACCAGCTGTTCCTCCTGGTGCAATGCAAATTCTACGGCTGGAAAGCCTGACTGTGGAAAGGAAAAAGTTGGGTGCTTTTAGGCCCTTTCCTCCACCGGCGTTGGAAATTCCGCCCCGTCTCCCTGGAAAGCCCGCGTCCCTGGCTGCAGCCACGGGGCGGAGCTCAGAGGCGCGCTCCTCCCCGGGCCGGGCCGGGAGCCATCGGCGTCGCCCGCAAGCTCTGTTCCTCCCCTCGGGGCCCTCCCTGCCCTCGGCCTTTCGTGCCCCAAGTCCAGCCTGGGGGCGCTCCTGCACGGTCCTGGCCTGGGCCCCCCGCCCCGCGCGCCCCCCGCTCGGCCGCGCTGATTGGCCGCCCGGGCCTGCCGTGGGCCGGGTCTCCGCTGCCCAGCGGCAAGTTCTGTGTCCGGAGGAAGCTGGACTTTGGAGACTCCGAAGTGGCAGCCCCCGAGGCCGCAGGGCGCCCGGAGACCATGGAAGAGCCTCCTGTGCGGGGGCAGGAGGGCGAGGACGACGAGGACGACGAGGACGGCGCTGGGCCCGAGGGGGCGCTGAGGAAGAGCCCGCTGCAGCTGACCGCCGAGGACGTGTACGACATCTCCTACGTGGTGGGCCGCGAGCTGATGGCCCTGGGCAGCGACCCCCGGGTGACTCGGCTGCAGTTCAGGATCGTCCGCGTGCTGGAGATGCTGGAGACGCTGGTGAGCGAGGGCAGCCTGGCGGCGGAGGAGCTGCGAATGGAGCGGGACAACCTCCGCAAGGAGGTGGAGGGGCTGCGGAGAGCGGGCCCCGCGGCCGGCCCGGAGGTGAGTGCGTGCGGGAGGGGGGCGCCCGCCTCGCAGGGCCCTTTCCTGCCTGGAGCGTGAGCACCCAGGCCCCTCAAAGCGCATCACTGCGAGGATCCAGCCCTCAGGTCCAAGCACGTCGATTGTAAACATTTACTGAGCACTTACTAGGTGCGGGGCCCTGGCTGAGTATGTTCCGAAGCCCTGGCCTCAAGCATTTTGACCGTGACCTAGAGCAGCGGGTCTCATGCTTCAGCATCCCAGTCACCTGGGTGTCCCTTAAAACAAAGACTCCCGGGCCCCAGAGTTTCTGGTTCAGTGGGTCTGGACTGGGACCCGAGAATATGCATCTCAAACAAGTTTCCCAGTTATGCTGATGCTGTCGGTCCAGGCATCACACTGTGCGTACCTTTGGCCTAGATTAAGAAGTTAAATTTAGCTAAAGAGGATGTGGTACCACCGGCTGGTGTGGCGCAGTGGTTGAGCGTCAACCCATGCACTAAGAGGTCACGGGTTGGGTTCCTGGTCAGGACACATGCCCAGGTTGTGGTCCTGATCCCCAGTGAAGGGCATGCAGGAAGTGGGCAATCCATGTTCTCTCTCATGGATGTCTCTCTCTCCCTCCCTTCCTCTCTCTAAAAATCAATAAAGAAAAAAATAATAAAAAGGAATTAGTGTTTATGACCACAAAAAGACATGCAAGAATATTCAGAGTAGCCTTATTCATAATTGTGCCAAACTGGAAAAAACCCAAATGTACCAGAGGGATGGCTGGGTTTTTAAACTGCAGTATATTCATACAGTGGAATAGTACACAGCCATGAAAAGGAACAGAGTGCTGATATACAGTCAGCCCTCATTTATCGTGGTTAATCAGTTCCAGACTCTACCACGATAAATGAATTTCCACGGAGTAGGATTCTTTGCTTCACTCTATCGCGGTTTTTTTTTTTTCGACTTTGGCGGCTTCACTCTATCTGCTTTTTTCAAATACTTGAGGTTACATCGAGAGGAGCCCAGGCACAAAAGAGAGCCTACCATATGTGAGATTCAAGGACAGGCAGAATGATCTTTACTTACAGGAGACAGATTGGTGCTAACCCTAGGACGGGGCCAGTGACGGGGCCAGAAGAGAAATATATTATGGTTACATGGTATATATGTATGACAAAAATCATCAAGCCACAAACTCAAGATCAGTGCATTTTACTGTATGTACATTATATCTCCGTTTACAAAATTACATTCTTTAAAATATTTTTTCTTTATTGATTTGAGAGAGAGAGGAAGGGAGAGATAGAAACATTGATGAGAGAAAACATTGATTGGCTGCCTCCTGCATGCCCCACACTGGAGATTAGGCCTTCAACCTGGGCATGTGCCCTGAAAGAGAATCGAACCGGCGACCTCTTGGTTCATGGGTTGATGCTCAACCACTGAGCCACACTGGCCAAGCAAAAATTACATTTATAAAAACAATTTACGCCCTGGTTGGTATGGCTCAGCGTTAAGAGCATTGCCCACCAACCAAAGAGTCCCGGGTTTCATTCTGTACAGTCATCCCTCACCACTTCGCACTTCAACTTTCGCAGCTTCACTCTATCACAGTTTTTTCAAATATATTCATTAAAAAGTTGATCAAGGCGGTGAAAGTGATACAGCACATGCTCGGTTGTCTGAGTCAATTATACACCCATGTATTACAATTAGATTAAAATTACGTATGGACTGTAGGCCTATGTATTTGAGCACCCCAGGAATCCTTCAACGCCAGGTGCAACTGCTAGGATTTGGAACCGATTAACTGCAATAAATGAGGGATGACTGTACCTCAGTTACAGTTTATCCCTGGCCCCGGTTGGAATTGTGTGGGTGGCAACCAATCAGCGTTTCTCTCTCTGTCTCTCCCTCCCTCACTCCCTCCAGCTCTCTCTGAATATTAATGTAAAAATAAATATCCATGGGTGAGGATTAAAAATAGTAATAATAATAATAAAAAGAAACAACTTACCCAACTCATCATGATGCACAGTCATACTTCCCTGTTTTATGAGTTTTTAAATTCTTGTTGCAGCCCACTAAATTAATATCATACTCAGTAGTAGGTCTTTCACCACAGTTAAAAAAAAAAATTCTGGCCCTGGCCGGTTTGGCTCAGTGGTTAGAGCGTCGGCCTGCGGTCCCAAGAGACCCGGTCTCGGTTCCTGCTAAGGGCACGTACCTCGGTTGCAGTTTGTACCCGGCCCTGGTTGGTCATGCGGGTGGCAGCCACTCGATGTGTCCCTTTCACATTGATGTTTCTCTCTCTCCCTCCCACTTATCTGAACAAAAAATGGAAAAATATCCTCGGGTGAGGATAAAAAAAAAAAATTCTGCCCTAAGTGGGCTCTCTCATTTAAGATTACCAACTGAGGAGTGACCCACAAAAGCCCAACAGGGCCAGGGTCGCTGAAATTCACAGGGAAGAGCAAAGGTTTCTGGTAGCTTCCCTGGTACACTTGTAGTTCACCTACTCATTAGTCACAATGACAATTACATTTGTAAATAAGGCTCTACTCTTGTATCCGTCAGATGAGATGGTTGAATATCGAGAGGCTGAAGGTATAAGTCCTGGTCTGCGACCAAAAAGCACAAGAACCAGGAGCCTCTGTGTTGAAGGTCGGAAGAAGATGCATGTCTCAGCTCAAGCAGAGAGTGAATTCACTCTTCTTCTACCTCTTTGTCCTATTTGGGCCCTTAGTTGATTGGGTGATGCCCAGTTCCAGTGGGGAGGGCCATCTGCTTCGCAGTTTACTGATTCAGATGCTCAGCTCTTCCAGAAACACCTTCCCACACACACCCAGAAATACTGTCTAACCAGCCATCTGCTCGTGCCTTCACCCAGTCAGGTTAACCACTAAAATTCATCACTCACATTAGTTAATGGGGATGTTAATTTAAAAGTTTAAGTATGGATTCCTGAATTCTCTTTTAATTCGATGTGTTGTTATCCATTCCTGTTACTGTTCATTTTGCTACTCAGCTTGGTCTCAGTTTGGCCACTAGGAGCTCCTTCAGACTGTGTCACTTTGATGTCTCCATTTACAACAAAATGGTCCAGGGTCGCCCTGGCTGGTTTGGCTCAGCGGTTTGATTGCGGTTCATCCCCGGCCCTGGCAGGATCGTGCAGGAGGCAAACAGTCGATGTGGCTGTATCATATCGATGTTTCTCTCTGTCTCTCTCTCTCTCCCACTCTGTCTGATGATAAATAGAAAAATATCCTCGGGTGAGGAATTAAAAAAAAAAAGTTCCAGGGTCATCTTGGATTCCCCATCCCAGCCCTGGAAGCTGCCACTCCCCAGGAGCCCGGCCGTTTTTCTTGGAGAAAGTACTTTAGCTTCTTGACCACCGACCAAGCACTTCCAACAGGCGACGCCTCGCCTCGTGTGGCCCCTTTTTGGTAACAGAACAAGAGAACTTTCCTTTCTGGGGTGGATGGTCCATCCCCTTGAGGGAAACTGCATACGTGATGTCTTTTTTCCCAGGTGAACCTGGGGCCAGACAAGATGGTGGTGGACCTGACAGACCCCAACCGGCCACGCTTCACTCTGCAGGAGCTCAGGGACGTGCTCCAGGAGCGCAACAGACTCAAGTCGCAGCTGCTGCTGGCCCAGGAGGAGGTGCAGTGCTACAAGAGGTGGGCTCGCCCCGCGCCCCAGCTCCTCCCCGTGTTCCCCTTTGTCCATTCAGCCTTTTGCTCCAAGACCCACAATTCCTGGCGGTGGGGGTGCATCAGTGACCCTCACAGCAAGTGCAGGGGGCAGACAGGCAGGCAGCAAGGGAGTCTGATATAAACACTCAGGATAAGGATGTAAGTTCCCTGAAGAAGATAAAACCAGGGATGCGACAGGCCGAAGTGCTGAGGGAGTTGGGGGGAGGGACCTCTTTTACACCAGGTGGTCAGGGACGATCCCTCGGGGTGAATGACAAGAAGCAGCCAACCACATAAAGATTCGGTAGGACCAGGGTGGGGCGAGACGAGGAATCATTGGGAATGACAGACAATCAATGAGGTGGTTTCGGTAACTGAACTATTTGGTTCCGTGAGAGGATACCTTGTCCTTTGGACATACATGCCGAACCCTTTCGGTATGAGGGACCCGGATGCCTCCACCTTCCTCTCAAGTGGTTGAGAAAGAAGACAGACACGTCCGTGGGTGGATGGAAGGATGCAATGAGATAAACGGGGGGGTCTGGGTAAAGAGCATTGGGGAAGTCTTTTTACAAATCTTACAGCTTTTCTGTAAGTTTGAAATGATATAAAAGTTAAAAGTTATGAAAGTCCCAATAATATGTGAAGAGAAGGGACTGTAGGACGGGGAAAGAGGAAATAAGGAAGTTGTTGACAGATCAGGTTCGCACTCTGCTGTGTCCGTCTGAGCCTCTGTTCCCCAAAACGTGTCTTTCATGTCAGTCTTTCTTGAGAAGGGGGGGGAGGTTCTGTGGTTGAATAACACTGGGAAACACTGAGTTAAACATAGTAGGTTTCTTTTTCTTTCTTTCATTTTTTTTTTTAAATCCTCACCCGAGGATATTTTTCCATTGATTTTTCAGACAGAGTTGGAGGAGGGAGGGAGGGAGGGAGGAAGAGAGAAACATCAATGTGAGAGAGACACATCGATTGGTTGCCTTCCGCACAACCCCGACCAGGGGACCAAACCGCAACCGAGGTACGTGCCCTTGACCGGAATCAAACCTGCAACTCCTTGGTCTGCGGGCTGATGCTCTAACCTCTGAGTGAAAGTGGCCAGGGCCAAAGTAGGTTTCTTTAGAGGCAGAAGGACGAAAGAACAAGAGAATGAAAACACAGTGCCAGCTGATATTTACCCTGGGCCAGGCGCTGGGCCAAGTGTACCCCAAGCATCATTTCATGTATCGTCCACAGCAAGCCTGTGAGTTCAGGTGATGTTAATTCTAAGATGAAGTCCACGGCCATTGGTGGCAACAGGGAGACATGTCCTCAGACAGCTTCTCTTTGTCTGTCCTCACTATCTTGTATCACAGACAGTTCTCTGAACCTTAGGAAGTAGAACTGCTTGCAGCCCCAGGTGAGCCAGCGAGACGACAGCCTTCCTCCAACTTCTGTGCGTCAAGTCCAGGGAAATACTCTGGCCCTCCTTGGGCCACCTGACCTCAATATCTTGTCAATCAATATCAATCTGGCTGTTACCACCATCTGACTTAGTATATATATTTTTATTTTACTTATTTTTTTTCTACTGACTGCTTCCTTCCCCACTCGAATGTAACTTAGGGAAGTTTTGTTTTTTTTTTCCTAATCCTCACCTGAGGATATTTTTATATTTATCTTCAGACAGAGTGGGAGGGAGAGAGAGAGAGAGAGAAAAAGAGAAACATCAATGTGAGAGAGCACATCGACTGGTTGCCACCTGCACGGCCCCAGAGGGGTCAGGGTTAACCGCAACCAAGATATGTGCCCTTGGCTGGAATTGAACCTGCGACTCTTTGGTCTGCAGGCTGATGCTCTAACCGCTGAGTCAAACTGGCTAGGGCTGAGAGAAGATTTTTTTCTCTAATCTGTTCATTGTTGTATCTGTAGCACAATGGCACAGTATATCACTTAATAAATATTTGTTGAATGAATGAGTGCCGTGTATTATTATCTCACTTATTTCTCAATCCTAGGAGGTAGGTACTCTTATTATCCTCATTGTACCATCTAGGAAATCAAGGCCAAAGTTAGAGAATTTATACATGGTCATATTCTTACAAAGTGGACAAGCTTGAACTACTAGCCAATGCAATTAGATAAGAGAAAGAAAGAAGAGGTATCAACATTGGAAATGTGGAGGGAAGATTCTTGTTATTGGGTCAGAATCTTTTGGATTCTAGAGATTTTGATGCTGCAATTATTAATATAATAATAATTATTAAGATTCTTCACTTTCAGCCCTGACTAGTTTGGCTCAGCGGTTAGAGCATCAGCCCTCACATCAAAGAGTCACGGGTTCTATTCTGGTCAAGGGCACATACCTCACTTGTAGTTTGTTCCTGGCCCTGGTCAGGTCATGCGGGAGGCAACCAGTCCATGTAGGTTTTTTGCATCGTTGTTTCTCTCTGTTTCTCTACCCCCATTCTCCCTCCCACTCTATCTGATGATAAATAGAAAAATATCCTTGGGTGAGGAATAAAAAAAAAAGATTCACCCTGGCCAGTTTGGCTCAGCGGTTGGAGCGTCGGCCTGCAGATCAGAGAGTCCTGGGTTTGGTTCCTGCTAGGGTCACATACCAAAGGGAAAAAAAAAAGATTCTTCACTTTCAGAGCTGCACAGATAAGAGGTCTGCAATAAAACAACCCATTTATTTGTCGTCTTTTGTCCAGTGGCCTGATTCCGGCAAGAGAAGGCCCAGGAGGAAGAAGAGAAAAGGACACTCTGGTTGCCCAGGCCGGCAATGCCAGCAGAAACAAGGAGGAGAAGACAATCATAAGGAAGCTGTAAGTCACCCTGGCGCCCCCTGTTGTCACGGAATGAATGCTAAAAGACTGAGTGGGGGCAAGAGGAGGCTGGCCAGCTATCCTGGAAGGGTAGGTCCTGCTCTCCTGGTGGTGGTGCTGTGGCCGATAAGAACACTCAGCTCCACCCTGGCCAGTTTGGCTCAGCGGTTAGAACATTGGCCCTTGGACCAGAGTCCCAGGTTCGGTTCCCGCTAAGGGCACGTACCTCGGTTGCAGTTTGTCCTTGGCCCCAGTTGGGGCCGTGTGGGTGGCAGCCAGTCGATGTCTCTCACACTGATGTTTCTCTCTCTCTCACCCCTCTCTCCCTCCCGCTCTATCTGAAGATAAATGCAAAAATGTCCTCCAGTGAGGTTAAAAAAAAAAAAGGCCCTGGCTGGTTTGGCTCAGTGGTTAGAGCATTGGCCTGCGGTCTGGAGAGACCAGGGTTCAGTTTCTGCTAAGGGCGCGTACCTCGGTTGCAGTTTGTCCCTGGCCCTGGTTGGGTCATGTGGGTGGTGACCACTCGATGTGTCCCTTTCACATTGACGTTTTTTTCTCTCTCTCTCCCTGCCAGTCTATCTGAACAAAATATCAAATAATGTCCTCAGGTGAGGATAAAAACAAACAAACAACAAAAAAAGAAAACTCAGTTCTGTATTATAAGATCTACCAGGGAGTAGTCTAAGCACTTGATGCATAGTCATTCATTGACTCATTACAGTGACCCTGTGAGGTAGGAACTATTATTACCTACCCCCATTTTACAGGTATCTACTGAGAGGTAAAGTGATGTGTGCAGGGTCACATCAGATAATGAACAGTGACATCAGGATTTGAAGCCAAGGAAGTCCAGATTCTACTCTCCACTGCCTCCCTATGATATACTGACTATAACCAAAAAATAATAATAAAATTACAGCAAGAAGAAAAACAGTAATTATTGGAGTTTAAGCAGCTAATCCATTGCCTCTTTTTCCTCCAATTTTGGAGGGCCCTGTGTGTCCCCGCGTTGGGACATGTGATACAGCGTCCTTTGAATAGTCCCCTCAAGTCCAGGCACCATGGTTGACCCCGCCTGTCTCCAGGTGCTGCGCCTCCAACCACAGAGTGTGGGATGCTCGTTTAAAATTTGGTCTCAGGCCCTGGCCAGTTTGGCTCAGCGGTTAGAGCATCGGCCTGCGGTCCGGAGAGACCCGGGTTCAGTTCCCGCTATGGGCACGTACTTCGGTTGCAGTTTGTCCCCGGCCCTGGTTGGTCGTGCGGGTGGCAGCCACTCGATGTGTCCCTTTCACATCGATGTTTCTCTCTCTCCCTTCCTCTCTCTCCCTCCCACTCTATCTGAACAAAAAAAAATGGAAAAATGTCCTCGGGTGAGGATAAAAAAATAAAAATAAAAATAAAATTTGGTCTCAGGAATCACGCCAGTGGTTCGAGGACGAGGCCTAGAAACCGGGGTTTTTAATGGATCCGCAAGGACCTGCCGTGGATAACCCTTGGCCCACCGTTGAGATGTGCCTCTCGAGTGGCCGGTGTCGGTGCAGCTCGGCCTGCCTTTCCTCCGCCCCAGCCCAAGCGAATAGCTTGTTTGCCTGGTTGCTCGGAGAATGTCTGGCCTGGGGACAGTTTACCAGCCCCTGGGGTTTCAGTGGAGACTGAGAAACACCCTTGCTCAGGAATTTCAGACTCGCCTGCCTTCCAGGGTTAGGCCCTTACGTCACACGTGGATAAGCGATGCGGGTGGGTGGGGGTGGCCAAGGGATGAAATGCTGCCAGAGCTTCTGATTCTCAAGACAGGCCAAGACCCCAGTACCAAGGCTGTGGGGTCAGTGCCTGGTCAGGGTACATGTAAGAAGCAGCCAAAGCCCTGGCCGGTTTGGCTCAGCCTGCGGTTCCGAGGGACCCGGGTTTGGTTCCCGCCAAGGGCTTGTACCTCGGTTGCAGTTTGTCCCTGGCCTTGGTTGGTTATGTGGGTGGCAGCCACTCAAAGTGTCCCTTTCACGTCATGTTTCTCTCTCTCTCTCCCTCCCACTCTATCTGGAAAAAAAAAAAGGAAAAATGTCCTCGGGTAAGGATAAAAAAAAAAAAAAAGAATCAGGCAAAGAATGCATAAGTAAGTGTTACAACAAATCAATGTTAATCTCTCTTTTTCTCTCAATACTGTTATCAGTATCTCTATCTCCCCTCTTCCTTTCTCTCTAAAATCAATATATAATATTTAAAATATATATATAAGCCCTCAAAATCTGATGTATATCTTTTTTCTTTATTGATTTAGAAAGAGAGGAAGGGAAAGGGAGAGAGAGATAGAAACCTCGATGAGAGAGAACATCAATTGGCTGCCTCCTTCATGCCCTCCACTGGGGATCGGGCCCACAACCTGGGCATGTGCCCTGACCGGGAATCGAACTGGTGACCTCTTGGTGCAGGGTCCACGCTCAACCACTGAGCCACACCGGCTGGGCTGAAAAGATTTAAAGAAGGGACGTTTTACAGACATGCGAGCAGAGTTCGGGGAACTGTCAAGGGATGGAGGAGCACCCACAGGCTGCCAGGAGAGAACTGTGAGGGGGAAGAGACAGGAGCGTGGCCTTCAGAAGAGGAACAGCAACTAGTAAAACAAGGCCTGGCTGGGGCAGAGCCTGGAGTTGGGGCAGCAAAACCCCCACCTTCCCAGCTTCTGCTGCTGCCTCCCATTAGCGGAGCCCAGCCAGGCCAGGGAGCTTGCTGACAGCACCCACAGAGGCCTCCTGGAGCAGAGCGGGGTAGAGAAGGGAGGAGATGGATTCAGGGGCACCTGGCCGGGAGAGGAGGCATCTACTACCTGAGTTACGAGTTACCTGCCTTTCACGGAAGAGCTACCTGAAGTCGGCTTTGTCAGGCAAGACCACCTGAGACCAGATTCATTCACTCCTTCAACAAATATGCATGGAGGACCTACTATGTACCAGGCACTTTCTGGGTGCTGGGCATGCAGTGAACTAGATGGAGTCCCTGCCCGCATGGTGCTTACCTTCTAGTAGGGGGAGTCAGAGTGAAGGGGTAAGGAAACGTATTAAGAGGACCATGTCAGAGAGCCATGTGCGCTAAAACCGTTCAATCGGGTGCTGAGGGAAAGGTTGATGAGGGCTGCATTAGAATTGGGCATCCTGGAAGGCTTCTCTGAGGAGGTGACATTCGAGCTGAGCCCTGAGGGAAGCCCGGCCGGTGTGGTTCAGTGGATTAAGTGTCAGGCCCATGGACTGAGAGGTCCCCATTTGATTCCAGGTCAGGGCACATGCCCGGGTTTTGGGCTCGATCCCCAGTAGGGGGCGCGCAGGAGGCAACCAGTAGATGTTTCTCTCTCTCTCTCCCTTCTCTCTAAAAAATCAATAAGAACATTTTTTAAGAAGACCTGAGGGAAGAGCATTCCCTGCAACGGGAACAGTGGGCGGGAAGGCCTGAGGCTGGGGAGCTGCTGGAACAGAGATCGGGTCGCTGGAGCAGCAGCGTGGAGGTGGAGTTGGAGAGGCCGAGGACCCAGCTGAGGACTCTGGGTTTATTCTAGTGCCTTGCGAAGGGCTTTAAGCTGGGGAGTGGCGCGACTGTGTTTACATAGGAAGCTCACTCGGCCTGCCTTGTGGAGGAGGGTCAAAGCAGGGCCAGTGGGCGTGTTTCCACCCCACGGAAGGGTCGCTGAGCTCAGAGAAAGAGCTTCTCCACCTGCAGCAGGTGGGGATCCTTAGGGTTTACTTAGGACTCTCATGGGCTGAGTGTCCCACTGTAAAGAAGGCTCCCAGAAGGCTTAAAGTGCTGGGGGGTTTTGCCTCTGCAGGGAGGTTCTTTGGGTCACCTGATTGGAGTTTGAGCCTGATACAGTAAAAGTAAAATGTTTGTTCTGGGCACTAGCCAGCCTATGGACACATGTTTAAAGAGCATGAGGCCAGGAGTTCCTGGTTAGACAAGCTAATTGAGCGAATGAATGAATGAATGAATGAATGAATGAATGAATGAATGAAGTAGGCCCCGCTAAGAAGGATGTTTGTCTTTGTCCTGCCGATGGGCAGCCAGGGAAGGGCTTAAGCTGAGGAAAGATGGCCCTGCCTGGTGACGGGGGACATTTGGCTACGACTCGGGACATTTGGACTGTAGGGGGTGACGGAGGCTGTCGTGGCGTGGACTGGGGGGGTGGCAGTGGAGGAGATGAAAGTGGGATTAGGGACATATTTGGGGCACAATGACTAAAATGTAGCAGATGTGGGGAGGACTTGAGAACAACTCCCAGGTTCCTGCTTGAGCGACTGGGCGGGGATGACGTCACTTCCTGAGACAGGGTTGGGGGGGGATGCTGAGCACTAGAACCAGCACCAGTGTCCAAGCACCAGTCAAGGGCTCAGCCAGCCCCTGTTCGCAGAGGGGCCAGCAGCATGCAGGGAGACTGAAAGCAAGAGCCAGATCCCAGTGCCGACTTCCCCACCCGTTCGTCGGCATCGTCCTCCCGAGTGGAAACAGCACCAAGGTCGTACTTTGTGGTGAACCCCACACATCGCGTCCTTCTCAGAACTTTGCACGGGGAGTGGGAAACGCTGGAGATCCGGTGTTCACGTTTCAGGATAGCTTTGTATGTTTTATCCATCTTACCCAAGGACTTCCGTGTTCATCTTTTTTTCTGCAAAGATCTGTTTTACAGTTGTAAGTAGCATTGAGAAGTCATTGCTTTCTCCGCAATAAAACCACCTAAAACTGGAAAACAAAAAAGGAAGAAGTGGCAGAGTATCTGTCTGTCGAACGCAATGATTAAATGTGCGCTGGGTCCGCAACTTTCTTCGTGACCTCGGGCCTGTGCCTGGACCTCACAGAACCTCAGTTGGCTCATCTGTAAAATAGGCATATTGCGTGTGCTCACCTCCGGGAGGCGTTCCGAGTGTGAGATGAGCTGGCGGATGAAGAGCCCCCACACTGGTGTCCCCCAGGGCGCGGGGCAAGTTTGTCAGCGGCCGTGAGAGTTGCTCCTAGACGCGGCAGCGTGTCTGTGCCCCTGCTTCGCCGTCTGTCCCTCTGACCCCTCTCTCTCTCCGCCAGGTTCTCCTTCCGGTCAGGGAAGCAGATGTAGGTCTGAGGCAGCGGTTCTCAGACTGGAGGAGACACCCCACCAGGAAGACTTGCAGACCCGCTCAGCGCCACGCAGGCCCGCGGCACTTGGACGTGTTTCCCCTCAGCCGGCTGCGGGGACGGAGGTGAGGCTCTCACTTGATCATTGTCTCCCCGGCTGCAGAACCGGACACCCCCAAAGGCCTGGCCAGCAGGAGGAAAGTGCAGCGGGGCCGCCCCCTGCCCACATCAGCCGCCCGCCTCGGGCCTCGGCGCTCTGCTTCCCTGGTCCCGCACTTGACCCCACTCTGCACCGGGTAGCAGCCCCCGACCTCACTCTTCACCGGGTAGCAGCCCCCCCAGACCCCGCTCTGCACCGGGTAGCAGCCCCCCCAGACCCCGCTCTGCACCGGGTAGCAGCCCCCCCAGACCCCGCTATTCACCGGGTAGCAGCCCCCCCAGACCCCGCTATTCACCGGGTAGCAGCCCCCCCAGACCCCGCTCTTTACCGGGTAGCAGCCCCCCCAGACCTCGCTCTGCACCGGGTAGCAGCCCCCCCAGACCCCGCTCTTCACGGGGTTGCAGCCCCCAGACCCCGCTCTTCACGGGGTCGCAGCCCCCAGACCCCGCTCTGCACCGGGTAGCAGCCCCCCCAGACCCCGCTCTTCACTCGGTCGCAGCCATGCATCGGCCCAAAGGGAGAGGGGAGAAGGCTGTAATACCCCGGTGACTTCACTGATATTTAGTGACTATCCGATTTTGCTAACATGACTTTCTTCATGAGATTTTTGTATTAAAGTAAAACAAATTTTCTACTTGAAGTATTTCAGAGCCGCCTCAGAGTTGCGCGACCCCGTGTAAGGTGCTCACCCCGAGTCTCGGTTTCGCGTCTGTAAACTGTACGCACACGCGTGGTGGTGTGTGTCTGGCGCACATGCGTTTCATTGAATCTAAGTGACGTGACATTATCTTGTGTGTCAGTATGAGAGGAAAAAAATGCTACAAATTATAACATCAGGACACTATTGATTTTAAGGCTCATTCTGATTTAGACATTAAATGTGGAAAGTGCACATTTAGGAATCGATGACAGACAGTGTGTAGACAGCGGGGCCTACACTTGGCAGAGAAACACACGAGCCCGTGGGACAGCCCATGAGCCCGTGTCCTTAGTACTGCTGGTCACTGCTGCATGGGACGCCTCATTTGTTCTGCAATGACTGGGCGACAGGGACTGGTGGTAATCCCCGTTCTCAGAATTGGAAACTGAGGCCCCAAAGCTAAGGTAGAATCCAGGAGGTGACAGAGCTAGGAGGTGGCCGCCTGGGAAGCCTGATTCTAAGGCCTGGTTCTTACCCGTGAAGCTGTGTACGCCCAGGTCTCCAGAAGGTGCTAACATCAGTGAACACGACTCCTGGCATGCCTTGCCCGCACCATCGTGAGAACCTCACACGCATGGTCTCTCATCAAACCCCTACGGGCTGAGTACTGCTATTCCAGTAGCACGCCAAGGTCACAGCGCGGGGGGCCCAGGGACTTGTGGGTCCCAGCTGGACCGTGGAGGAGCAGGGCCTGACCCAGCAGTCTCCCCAGCAGCGGTGGAAGAGTCTGGTTGAGAACGCCATCTCAGCTGTCCTGGGCCACGGCCCCCTTCCTAACTCCAGGGAGCACGGCAACCCTGGCTGGGTGCCCCCTTCGAGGGGCTGGTTCCTACACCTCAGGGGTGAGGGCCAACGTGGGAAACAGATTCATGTCCTGACAGCAGAACCATGTGGACCAGACCAAGGGACAGCAAGAGCACAGAAGAGATGGAGGAGGGGCGGCCGCCTTTGCAGGACCACATAGCAGGTCCATCCACAGCACCAGCCCTAGGTCCCCGAGCCCCGCCTCCGGCAGCTGAGCTCCAAGGTGAGGATGTAACCACACATGGCTGCGGGCTCCTCGTGATGCTGCAGGCAGGCAGAGGCGGTTCCCACTCAGACAAGTCTCGGCAGGTGATGTCTAAGGTGACCCGGCCAATAACCTCAAAGACAGTGCTGAAACCAGATGTTTTGCCTGTAAACCGAGGATGCCGCCCACAGTCCAGATTGTCCTCCAGTGCCGGGGGCTAAGGGACAACCTGTCACGGCAGATGGTGGGGCGTGTGATGGGGATGGAGACCTTGGCTGGCGGGAGGGACTTCCAGCACAGGTCAGGTGCGCCTGGTGACTCAGATGCCTCCCGGAAATCAAGTCCAGGACATCGGAAACAAGCCAGTCACAGCTCCAACGTGTGCTTGCTGTGTGCTAGGTATCGTGACTAAGGGTTCAGCACACGTTTCCATCTTCACAAACACCCCGAACCCTTATACAAACCACGGAACTGGTGTAGGGGCACATGGCCCAAAGCAGAAGACTCAGACTGGGGTGTGACCCTTCTGTGAAGGACACAGAAACCCAACCCCGCTCTTTTCTCCCCCCAACCTCGTAAAAAAACACAGGTGACCTCGCCTGGCAATAAATATTTTAATTTTTGTTTCATTTTTATGATGACAAATAATTTTCAAGTTTATTTCCTTTTTTCTTTAAATACAAAGCTAAACCACAAACAGGTACAACCAAGACATTGTATTTCACATTGACACGCTCCGTCGGATCCTCCTCCAATTGGCTGACCACTGACCAGGCAAGTGTGGGGTGGGGGGGAAGACTTTCCTAGGTAGCACCGTCGTGAGGCTGGGGTGGGGTGGGGGGCATCAGGGTTGAGGACAGGCTCTCACACCTGTCTCCATTCACATTTACCTGGGACCAGGATGGCCAGGAGGCGCCAGGTCATGGCTCCAGAGCCCAGGCCCCTGGACCTCCGGTTGACAGAGTGAGACTTGGTCTCCCTTCGGGAGGAAGGAGGAAGCTACCTCCTCCTCCCGCCATCACAGTCCAGGTGAAAACCTGACCTTAGCCTGATCCCTGGGTACTAAACCTGCCCGCTCCCGGGGTGGGGCCTGCACGTCAGGGCTCACCTGGGGCTCTGCATCTGCAGGAAGGACCCAGGTGCGCTAACAGACAGCCTGGCAGTGGCTCCGGAACCTTCGACCCAGCAGAGTCAGGTGGGGGTGGGGTGAGGGGGGGTGGATAAGTAATTTCTGGTCCCGCTACAAAACTTTATTTTTGATTAGAATAGAGTACCATCTCAAATCTCTTCTATAAAAACAAACAAACCAAAAAAAAAAAAAAAAAGGTAAAAGAAAAAGGAAAAAAAACTCAGCCACTCCACTCACTTTAAGACCTATATACATGTAAGTTGTTTTCTGTGGTTTTTTTTCTTTCTTTTTTTTTTTTTTAATTATTTTTTTTAAAATAAATTCAGTGTTCACATTTCTATAAAGAATCACCCCGTGTCGGGAAGCCCCGCCCCGCCGGGCCAGGCTAAGCAATGCTTTCCCTGCCCACACCTACTCTGACTGCCCGCCCTGATGCTCCGAGTGCCGGAAGCGGCGGCCCGTGGAAGAGCAAACCCAGGCCCGGCCCGTGCCCACGGGCCACCGGGCCAGCAAGCTTTTGAGAAAGCAGAGGGGAAGACTAACTTACTGCGAAACCCTTTAAAAAATACTCATACACCTCCAAGTGCGCCTGTCGAGACGCCAGGAAAACAAGAGCTTGGGAGCCTCCCGCCCAGGCCGGGGGGAGGCGGCGCCTTCCTGGCCGCCTGCGCTCGCTCGCTCGCTCGAGGGCTGGGCGGCCGGCGGGGTGCGTGCGGGGGAAGGCCTGGTTCTGCAGCTGGAGGCGGGACGGCACCCAGCTTCCTGGTTCCGGTTCGCTCTCCTCCGAGACCCGTGCCGAGTCTCCGACCGCATGCACGGGAAGCACGGACGTTCAACGTGTATGCAAAAAAGGTACAAAAACAACTGGAATATAAAAGTTTTGGTAATATAAGGCCATCTGTTCAAGTCCACCTTGGAAACCTGTAACAGATATTTAAATACTACAGTGAAAAGGCATCTTAATATACTTTTTAAAAACATCTGAAGCACTCTGCTAAGATTAAGTGTGTAAAAAAAAAAAAATCAATTCCCTTTGAGGGCACTTTGTCCATCGAAGAGGGGCGGGGGCGGACGGTTAATGCTTCAGCCAGGGGTAGGCCTCGATGGAAGCCCTGCTGCGGTCCCCGTAGTCGTACAGGAGCTCCTCCCCGGCCTCGATGTCTCGGGAGGCGATGAGGATGAGGTGAGGCACGCCGTCGATGTCGTGCAGTTTGGTTTGGCAGTTCCCACATTTGCTGTGATTGATCAGTCTCCCCAGGCGATTTGTCTCTCTGGTGGCATCCACGCTGGTGGGGAGGGAGGGCAACAGGGGTTAATGCGGTCGATAAAGAGGCTTCTGAGCCCAGCCAGAGCCATACGTGCTCTCAGCTCTGGTGGGATGTCAGCGTACAGCCTCGTTTGGGGGAAAGCGTCTCAACTCCACAAAGGATCTTCGAGAGCCGAGCGAGGCACTGAGTGGGGTGTCGGAAGCAGGGGTGGGAGGAGACGGGGACGCAAAGGGCGCTTTGTGGAGGCCTGTGAGCAACTGCTGAGTTCTGCATGACACGGAAACGGATACAAGTGAGCTGGGCCCGCGGGGGAGGCTGTGGGGGAGGCTGTGCGCGTGGGGCAGGGAGTGTGGGGACTCTCTGTACTTTCCTCTCAACGTTGCTGGGAACCTAACCCTGCTCTAAAAATCAGTCTATTAAAAAACAAACAAACCACTACCCTGGCCATACGCAGAATGGAGCAGCCAGCAATTTGCAGAGCTGCCCTGGGGGGGAGGCCAGGTGAGCCTGGGAACAGCGGTCACGTGACCACCCACGGTGCCTAGTCCACGTCCTCACCCAGAACTGCTCCAATCCCAAAGATGAGAACTGGGAAGGGGACGGGGAGGGCGGCTACCCAGCTTTGAGAAAAGGCAGCAAGACTCATCAGGAAGCCAGAGCTACAGAATCAGGTGCTCGTGGCCGTGGCCCCGTGGCCCACCCTCTCTGCGGCCCGCAGCACATGTGGACTCACCAGTAGGTTTTGCTCAAATACTGGAAATAGTACATGTAGCAGCCGGTGGAGGGGTCCTGTGCGTACAGAGCCTCCCGCTTCCTGGCGTCGGTGATCTCGATGAGGTCCCCGTGGTACTCCACCACGAACTCGCCCCGGGAGAACTGCTTGGTGGCGATCACGCCCCTGCCTTTGCCGTCAATGAGGTCAATCTGTTGGGAGGGGATGAGGGTTAGCTCAGCCAGCCAGACGCCGCGGTGCGCGGCCGGCTCGGGGTGCCTGGGGATTGCACCGCTCCTTTGAACAGTTTTCTTGAGGTATGCCCTAGAATTCATTTGCTTTACATGTACGGTCTGACATGTATTAACTGTCACAGGTACACAACTATCGCCATGAATCATCACCCCAAAACGTTCCCGTGTGCCCACGTGCAAAGCACTGTCACGTTACTCCTCATGGGGAATCTACTAGGTGGGTGCCCCCCATTTTGCAGGTGAGCTGAGGCTCAGAGAGGCAGAGCCATGCCCAAGGCCACATGGCTAAGAAACAGTGCAGCATGGACTCCAATCCACGCAGCTGGCCTGTTCGGGGCACAGCAGGACCCCGCGTCCTGGGTCTCTCCCTCATGCCCTAACTTGGCCTCCCCCCGTTTCTCCGTACTCTGTGATCAACGCAGGGGCAGGCGGCTGCTTCGGGGGACCGCACTTACTTCTGATCTCCCCAGATGGCGGGGAAACCAAAGCTTTCGGCCCCGAGTCCCAGCCCAGACCCGCCCAGCCCCCAGAGTCCTCCCCTCTCATCCACCCAAACGTGTTCGAAATTTACCAAGAGAAATGCAAATTTCTGGGGCATTGCCATTTCCCAGGAAAACAGAGTTTCGGGAACATTTATTCGTCTCTCCTTTTAAAAGTGTTCCTAGGCGTCATTCATGCTACATGCAAGAAGCCAGATAGAACAGCTGCCTGTGCCACAATCCCGTCTGTGTGAACTGTCCAGACAGGCAAATCCAGACAGACAGACAGTGGGCTGGGGGTGCCAGGGCCGGGGAGCGCCTGCTAAAGGGGCTGGGTTTCTGTGCGGGCGGACACAAGGTTCTGGTGTGAGCGTGCTCCACGCCACTTCACTACACTCTGAAATGGCTGAAATCCTCGGCTGTACATTGTATGTATTTTGCACCACTGAAGACACGCTTCTGTGGGATGGCATTTCGCGTGCTGAGTCCACTTACGCTTCCGCGTGAGAAATACCCCTAACAGTGGCTTTGGCCTTTGGCTCCGCGACAACCTAACCATCTGCCTGGTTAGTGGCCACCAAGGGGTTGAAGCAACACCGTGGTGCTCTGACTTGAAGCGTTTTGCCCCGCACGGGGGCCCTGCCGCCCTTACCTTCATTCCTTCTTCCTTCCCACTTTCGATCAATTCGTCTAATCTCTTCCTTTCTTCAGACTGGGAAGAAAACACAAGAAACACATCAGCCCCTCTCCCAGGCTGTCCTGGACCCGCCGGGCCACATGGTCACCCACAGCTGGCCTCCACGACATTGGTCCCCAAGGGTGCCCAAGCCCCTCGACACCCCCATCCTTTTCTCATCGCCCATGTGTGGTGGATAATTTGCCATCTGGGTCCCATGGACCAGGAGGTCGCCCAGGAGGAGAAAGAGGAGGACACAGAGGTCGCCCAGAGCGGAATCAGGCTGTGGCTCTGTTCTGTGTGGTCCCTGCTGTGTTCTACTTAAAGAAAAAAAATTTTAAATACGTTTTTAGTGATTTTTTTTTTTCTTTTTTAGAGAGAGAAAGGGAAAGGGAGAAAGATAAAAACACTGACATGAGAGAGAAACATCGATCAGCAGCCTCCTGCACGCCCCCTACTGGGGATCAAGCGAACCCGGCATGTGCCCTGACTGGGAATCGACCAGGACCTCTCAGTCCAAGGGATGACGCTCATTCCACTGAGCCACACGGGCAGGCTAGAAAAATAGGTAAGTCGCTAACATTTAGAATCAGGACTCTGACTCGATGCAAAATCAGCTAGGGCTGATGGGAGGCATGGACGGGGCAGGACTGAGAAGCTGGCCTCCTGCCCCAAGGAGTCCCCACCCTGGAGAGGAGTGGGTGCTCTCGGGCTCCCCGTCCCGGGGCTGCCCCCCTGGACTACCTCCACCCCAACTTGGCCCACCGCTCTCGTTGCACAGGGAGCTGAAGGGGGCTGTACAAAGGCAGACCTGGAGCCCAGCCACGCTGGACAGCATATGGGGAGCTGCGTGAACAGCAGAGTCACCGCCCACAGCTGAGCCCAGCCCCTCCCAGCACACGGGGCCCCACCCAGGACAATGCCTCAGCCAGTGGAACCTGCCTGCAGCCCACATGGGACCTTTTGTTTGTTTGTTTTATCCTCACCCCAGGGCACTTTTTGCATTTATCTTCAGATAGAGCGAGAGGGAGAGAGGGAGGAAGAAAGAGGGAGAAACATCAATGTGAGAGAGACACATCGACTGGTTGCCACCCACAGGACCCCAACCAGGGCTGGGGACAAACCGCAACCAAGGTACGTGCCCTTAGTGGGAACTGAAGCCAGGACTCTCTGGTCCGTGGGCCGATGCTCTAACCACTTGGCTATTGGCCAGGGCCACCTGGGACCTTTCTAGTCACTCAGTCCACATAGATTTACCGAACGTCTGTGGTACGTGCTAGGGACACAGTGGTGAACAAGACCAGGTTTCTACAACCTCAGGAGGGGGTTCGGGATGCTGCAGAAGATCCCCCCCCACACACAGGACAGTCCCAAACCCAGCTCCTCTCCATTTCTACCGCTGCTTTGCAGCCAGGCTGTGCCAGCTCGCACCGGACACCGTGGAAGCCCAGCGCTGGCCTCCTGGCCTCCGATGGCCTGTCCCTCCGCACGCACACCCACAGGATCGTTCAGGAGTTTCAGTGAGATCACCTGTGTTCCTGCTCAAAGCCCTCTAGTGAGTGTTTTATTTTTTTAATCCTCGCTTGAGGACATTTCTGCATGTATCCTCAGATAGAGCGGGAGGGAGAGGCAGGAAGAGAGAGAGAGAAACATCGATGTGAGAGAGACACATCGAGTGGTTGCCACCCACACGACCCCAACT
Organism: Molossus molossus; assembly: GCF_014108415.1. NCBI lineage: Eukaryota > Metazoa > Chordata > Mammalia > Chiroptera > Molossidae > Molossus > Molossus molossus. Next base: position 35,670,665 of record NW_023425358.1, on the reverse strand, counting down.
GGGGCCGGGGACAAACTGCAACCGAGGTACGTGCCCTTAGCGGGAACCGAACCCGGAACTCTCTGGTCCGCAGCTGCCACTCTAACCGCTGAGCCACACCGGCCAGGGCTCTGGTGAGTGTTTTACATAGTGACAATTACAATTACAATGCAGTGTGGGGCAAAAGCAGCTCCTACAGCTGTTCTCATGGAAAACAATACAGTAACAACACAAGAACAAACTGTGTCTCGGACTCTCTGGCCCCCCCCCCCCCGCAGCAAGGCCCCAACAGCAATGTTCCAGTGTGACCCACTAACCAGGGCGCCGTAGGGTGTTAACGGTGGGGGACACTGAGGAAGGGGTTTATAGGGACACTCTGTATTGTCTGTGCAACTCCTCTACAAACCTAAAATCATCCCAAAACAAGAGTTTACTTAAAGAAAAGCAGCAGCCTTTCAGCAGCTTCCCACTGTTCCCGGGATCAGATCCATTTTCCGATGGATCCAGGCGCGGCCCCTCGAGCCTCATTGGCCACCCTCACCCTTGCTCCGCCCCTGGCCACAGAGGCTGGCTATTTCAGATGGGCAGGCTTGCTCCTGCCTCAGGGCCTTTGCACGTGCTGCCCCCCCGGAGTACCCGTTCCCCAGCCCATTTGCCTGGCTTGCTTCCGCCCCCCCTTCCAGAGTCTGCTCCAAAGGCACTTCCTCAGGGAGATCTCCCTGACCGCCGTGGCCAGAGCAGTCTTAGCCCAGCCGCACCATCGAGCTGCTGTTTCATCAATGTCCAAGTGCCATCTGAAATTATCTTCCTTTTTCGTTATCTTTTTATAAGCTCTGTTAGTACAGGCACCTGGTCTTGTTTACTGTGGAGTCTCCTGGCCTAGAACAGTGCCTGGCACACGAGTGAGCCCTCAAAGCAACAACACACACGTACACATGAGCACCCTGACACACACGTACACACGAGCACCCTGCGGGCTCGTTAGTTAATGACAAGCACGCGGCCCCGTGGGCCCAATCGGTGGGAGTACTCGCAGGGAAGCCGGGGCAGGCGGCGGGGCTCCTGCCGTGGGCAGACATGGCACCGAGGGAGGAGCGGAGAACTGGGGCTGCTCAATGCCCCGGACGCAGAGCCAGAGATCGAGTTTCATTCCAGAGGCTCAGTGGTTTGGGGCAAACAACCAGCTCCAGGCTTCTGGGACCCACAGGGTTCCAGAGGCAGACTGAACGGGAGGGGACAGAAGTTAAGACATCCCTGAGCTGGAGTCAGCAGGCTGCTGTGCATGGCAGGCCCAGGGCTGAACTGGGCATGAAGCCTGGGCATTGCCACTCAGCACAGTCCCTGCCCCGGTGCTGGCTGTCACCCCACCCGTAACCAAGCCAACCAGCTAAGAACCTCCGCAACAGTTAACGAGTGGTTTGGGGCATCTCTCCAAGGCTGAGTTCCACCCTCCTGCCCTGGACCCTGGACCCTGGACCCTGGACCCAGCCCTGCCCACTCTGTCTTCAAACTCAACGACGTGGCTGCCAGGCTCTGAATCCCAGTTTCAGCCCTGGCTCCCCACACCCCTCTTATGGCTTAGCCGCCTGGGCCCTGCTGTTGCTGCCCAGAAGGGCAGGCAGGTCAGGACACCACCTGGCCCACTGCCTGGCCAGCCACCACCTGGCCCTGGTGTTCGCTCAGCGGCACCAACGCAGACGTAAGGGACCCAGTGGCTCTCCGTCCTGTGACAGAGGACCTGACTGTGCTGTGGCCCACGCTGCAGGGAGGCCAGTGTCAGCTCCCTTCCGCTCGTCGGCTGCGAGGCTCAGACCTGCACCACGTCCTGCTGCAGCCTCCTGGCCCCACAGTGACGAGCCTGTTTCTTTTATTAACAAGGCCAGCTCGGCTGCCCCGCCCTGCAGCCCGAGGGCCTCCGTGTGGGCACTCTGCAGCCGGCCACGTCCCAGGGCCTGGCACCGCCTCGCCCTCTGCAGTGCTGTCTTCTAGTGACCCAGCTCAGCCTCCCACTGCAGGCAAACGCTCCCCAACAGCTCCTTCTGGCCAGGAGACACTGCCCTTCCAAGAAAAGAAAGCCAAAGCTTCTCTGGGGGAAGGGGGATGGACCCCTTATTTTTCTTTAAATGAAGCCTCATCAATTAAAAAACAGAGAGAATACTAGATGACCCTATCTGTACCCAGAAATGAAACACAGAAAACGCTGAAGGGGACGACTGCAGCCGGGCCCCCACCTCCCCGTGAGGCGGCCATCCTGAACACGGCCCACGCGCCCGGGGGAGGGGGGAGGTGAGCAGCCAGGGCTGCAGGGCCAGACCACGCCCAGGCTTTCCTTGCAGAAAGCAGTGCCCACACCCACTGCGTCAGATATTGACTGAGCACTGCAGAGCCCGGCATCTGCAAGCACGGCGGGGGGCGGCCAGGCCAGCTGGCCTTCCTGCCTGGTTTCACACGTGTCGGGCCGGGGCTGGGCGGCACAGAGCCCGGGGAAGTGACAACGCCAGGGAACCGTGCTCACTGTGCGCCAGGCCTGGTTCTGTGTTCCATGTGCATCAGTGTTTACTCCCCCCAGCAACCCCACGAGACGCTGCGTTACCCCATTTTACAGACAGGGCAACTGAGGCACAGGGTAGGTAAGTTCCTGAGGTGACACAACCACTGCTTTTTAACACCTCGGGACTCAACATGGGGCCTCTGGACAGCAGAGACCAGCGTGTGAAAGAACACGGGCCTCCCCCATGGCCCGGCTCCACTGCCCTTCCCACCAGTCCTGGGAGCGCAGCTGTCAGAGCACCTGCCTCGCCTCTCATGCCCAGAGGCATCATCACCGAGCCGCAGGTGACCCTGAGCGGAGGCGATCCCCCAAGGCCGAGGCCACGGGTCCCAGACTCGCCCCAGGAGGACAGAGCAGGCTCAGGTCCGCACGCGAGCCCTCCCACGAGCTGCCCGCCCCCGAGAGCTAGCACGAAGACCCGGGTGCACCTGCAGCTCGGCCTTGCTCTTCCGGGAGCTCCTGCGCACCGGGTAGAAGTCCGTGAGCTTGCGGTTCTGCTGCGTCTTTCCTTGAGACCTGCAGGGGCAGGAAGAGAAAAACACACTCGCACGCCACCCTGCGCGGCGGCTCCCTGGACGTGATGGCACTTGCACACCTGTGTCCACTGCAGCCTGGGCTCACCCAGGCTCACACGTGAGAGCCAGAGGCAGGACGCCCCTCAGTGGGGAGGGAAGGCTCCTGAGCCTGGACACTTGCCAGACCTCAATGCTGGCCAACAATAGTGTCCCTGGAGGGACTCGAGCCATGTGCGCCTCAGTGTGGGAGAGGCTGGGAGGGTGACCTGCTTAACCCCAGGGAGCTCGGCCAGGGCCAGAGAAACCAAACTGCCCGGAACTGGGGGGCTCCAGGAGGCACTTACTTTTTCCGAGGCGCCTGCTTCCCCTTGATGGGCTTTTTTGGGGCTTGCTTGGCGGTGGCTGCGCTGGGGGGCTCACAAGACGAGGTTGGAGTTTTTGGAGTTTCTGCTGCTTCAGATTTTTGGTTTGGAAAAGGGGCCAGGGGACCTCTCCTGGCGTCTTTGACCTTCAGTTCCTCGGCCTTCGTGGTGCTTCGTATTGCGTTCCCAGTGTTTCTTTTCTCTAAGGCAGAGGGCGGAGGGAGAGGTTTCTTGGAGACACTGTCTCCCAGTTTCTAGACGTCAGCTGCCTCCTAACACAGGCTTTGAGAGAAGCCAGGGTCAAAGGGCAGGGGGCAGCAGTGCCCTCGCCTAAGCCCAGTGTCCACTAATGACGGCTACCGGGGAGAGTCACCTGCCTTCTCTATTTTTTGACCCACACACTGGGCACATTTTTGGCCTTCTGCACTTTCCCCAGCCTTACTGAGACATGACTGACTGCCCTGGCCGGGCAGCCCCATTGGTGAGCGGCATCTCTGTACGCAAGGTTGCAGGTTCAGTCCCTGGTCACAGCACATACAACAATCAGCCAATGGCCCTGGCCCGTTGGGCTCAGCGGTTAGAGTGTCAGCCCACGGACCAGAGAGACCTGGGTTCGGTTCCCGCTAAGAGCACGTGCCTTGGCTGCAGTTTGTCCCCAGCCCAGGTTGGGTCATGTGGGTGGCAGCCACTCGATGTGTCCCTTTCACGTCGATGTTTCTCTCGCTCTCCCTCCCACTCTATCTGAACAACAACAACAAAAAAGTCCTTGGGTGAGGATAGAAAAAAATAAATGAATAAATAAATAAACAAGTAAAAATAAAGACATGATTTACTTTTTAAAAATAAGTAAATAATACGTGGCTGGTAAGAATGTGAAAATGTACAGTCACTCTGAAAAAGAGTCTGGCACCTCAGAAAGTTAAACATAGTTACCATATGACCCAGCAATTCTACTCCTAGGCGTCTACCAGGACAATTAGAAACATGTGTCTCACCCTGGCCGGTTTGGCTCAGCGGTGAGGTTAGAGCGTCGGCCTGTGGAATGGAGAGTCCAGGGTTGGTTCCCGCTAAGGGCATGGACCTTGGTTGCAGTTTGTCCCCGGCCCCGGTTGGGGTTGTGTGAGTGGCGACCAGTCTGTGTCTCTCTCATATCGATGTTTCTCTCTTTCTCTCTTCCTCCCTGTCTTCCTCCTGCTCTATCTACAGATAAATGCAAAAAATGTCCTCGGGTGAGGATAAAAAAAAAAAACAAGAAACCACCCAAATGTTCACCAGCCGATGAATGGGTAAATAAAATGTGGTCTGCCCACAAGATGGAACATTATTTAGTCACAGAAAAGAATAAAGCCTGGACCCCTGCGGCAGCATGGATGCATCTGGAAAACCTGATGCTGAGTGGCACGGCCCAGGCACAAAGGCCATGTGTTCTATAATTCCACTTGCAGGAAATGTCTGAATAGGCAAATCCATGGAGAAAAAAGTGAACAGGCAGCCCTGGCTGGTTTGGATCAGCAGTTAGAGCAGGGGCCCCCAGACCAAAGGGTCAAGGGTTTGGTCTCAGGTGGAGGGCATGTGCCTGGGTTACAAGTTCTGTCCCGAGCCCCAGTCAGAGTTGTTTTGGGGTGCAGGTAGGGGGTAGACCAATTGAAGTGTCTCTCTCCCATTGATGTTTCTCTCCCTCCCTCTCTCCCCACTTCACTAAAAAAATAAATGGAAAAAATTCTTGGGTGAAAATCAACAACATAAAAGTAGACTAGCCGTTGCCTGGGGCTGAAGTGGGAGAGGAATAAGAGGTGACCACTAATACTGGGTTTCTTTTCGGGGGGGGGGCATGGTTAAAAATAAATAAACATATCCAAACACCTCCAGACCATTCTCGCTCCCTTACACGCCTTCTTGAGTGGAACCAGAGGGGGTTAAAGCCAGGACGTTCTGCGCAACCCTAGGAGTGTGTGGTGTCCGTGAACGTCAGGTCACATCACAGCAGACAAAAGGTTGAGAATCAAGAATAAGAGCCTGGCTCTTGGGGTCTCCTCCAAAGTCCATCTGGCCCAAAATTCTAATCGTTGTCATTTACTAACACTATGAGCGAAACAAGCTTGCTTGTGCACCTTGTCAACACAGAGGACCTTTTACATCCTGCCCCATTGCAAAAAGGATGTGAGACAGGCTGACCACATTTAGAGAGAGCCCCTCCCCCAGTCCCTGCATGGGTGCAGAGTGAAGGTTAGAAGCTAGGTTGTTTGCTCTGGCCAGTTTGGCTCAGCAGTTAGAGCGTCGCCCCGAAAACCAGAGAGTCCCAGGTTTGGTTCCCACTAAGGGCATGTTTGTCCCCAGCCCGGCTGGGGTCTTGTGGGTGGCAGCCAGTCAATGTGTCTCTTTCACATCGATGTTTCTCTCTCTCTTGTCCTCCCCCTCTATCTGAAGATAAATGCAGGTGAGAATAAAAAAAAAAAAAGAATCTAGGTAGTTTGAAGACTAACAAAACAGAATGGCCCTGTGCACTGGGGCAACCAAGCCTGGGCTGGCTCCTGCCCCCGATTCCAGTCTTCCTGCCCCTCAGCTCTGGCCCCAGAGGCTGGACTAACCCATCACTTAGGGCACATTCTGTTAATGAATACAAGGCTTCCTTGTATGGAGCTGCTGGTGGCCAGAGTTCTGCTTCTCTTGGGTAACTTTTATTAGAAGGGGGCTCGGTGAGTGAGGAAGAGCTCACGCTCCCCAGTGTCGCGTGGAGAGGGACGATTTGGGTTACGGCAGGACCTCCACAAGGTTTCCGCTTGTTTTGCAGGGCCAGACCAAATTTTCAATAAGCGTATACTTTTCTTGCTCAATATTTTAACTCATTGGAGTGTATGCTGCCTCAGAGAGTAGCTCTGAACACTTGAGTGGAAAGAAACTTTAGAAATGAGGTCAAGGCCAGCTCATAAAAGGGAAGGAAGTCTGGTCCTGGCGTTCACACAACAGTCAGGACTGCGAGCACCTGGTCTGTACAAACCAGATTCACAATTTCTGCGTTTCTGGCATCGGTGAGCCCCTTTAAGTGCAAATCAGGTGCATTATTTTTGCAATTTGGTAAGACAGTCAGCTTGAAGGGCATATGCCAACTACGTAAAAGCAGGAGAACCGGTCAGACCAACAGGGCAGACGCCCTGGGATGGACTGCTCTTTCCCGAACCTGTTACTTAGCAGAAGATAGAACACGGTTCCTTCAGAGCTGGGGTGTGAAAAGGCTGGATAAAACCTTCATACAGGGTATAATTATGGAGGAGAGAGGCTTGTGCAGCCCGACCAGCTGTGGTCAGAGCAGGGCCACTGCAGAGGCTTACCTTCCCGTTTCCTGTAGATCCCAGCTAATGGCTTCCCCTGGCATTTGACTTCGTGGTGTGTGACTGAGTTCTCTTCCTGAAGGGGGGAACGGATTCCAGAGCATTTGTTCGGGCTCATGTAGGTATAGATCTTTGACTGCCCGGTAAACACGTTCTCCTAGAACGACAAATGTACATTCTGAGAGGCTTTAAGAAGCAGAGCCCATGGCATTTAGCAGAGAGGGGACAAGTAGGATACAAAAGACAAAGAACCCAACATCATCGGCTCTCCAGGCAGCACTGCCAGGGACACCAGCCCAGGTAGAGCAGTGCAAGGTTTCGAATCTCCCAGGTCCAAGCGGGATGTTTCCTGAACACGCGTGGTCTCCAATTCTGATCACTAAGGGGACATTGGGCAGCGGGAGAACTAGCTGCACACAAAGATCTATATAAGAAGGAGACAACCTACCAATAGCAGGGAGGTCGGAATGACCTGGAGCAAACAAAGGTGGACTTTGAAGGGCTGGCCTGTGGGTAGGGGCTAACTCCAGGGCAGGAGCTGCAGGGACTCTAGCACAGAAACAGGCCTCAGGGAACCTGATTAACCACTGCTTGGTCCTGAGGTCAGCTGGTAGGACTTGTCACTACTGCCAGAGCCTACTGTGTGCCCAGGCCTGGCCCCTCTCAAATGAATGCAGCCCAGCGGCCTCCCAGGACCTCAGAGTGGACTGCGGTAGGGAGATTCTCTAGGGTAACCGTGGGTGGGTGAGGAGTGGAGAGCTTATGAAAGCAGGGAGGAGAGCAGGCAAATTTAGGGCAGTCACTCTATTACAAATGGCATCTTGGCATTAACCAGAGGGTGGGCAGACTGGTAGGGCAGTTCAGGCCACTGCTGGTGTGTCTGGGGGTGGGGCCTCTCCAGTGAGTAAGCACAGACAGGAGGAGGGCTTCCAGAAATACTGCTGGGCCTTTCTGCCTGGTGAGCCATTAAACACCAAGTCAGGGAGACCTGTGATGCTCTCTGAGGGACCCAGGCAGGCCCCCCACACCCTGGGATGGCAGCCACCTCCGTGGTAGCTGGACTTGGGCGTGGAAATGCCAATAAAGACACAAACTTTTCCGAGGTCAAATACTGCCAGGGTCATGGCGGAGCAAGTGTGGACGCCACTCCCAGGCAGGCAACAGAAAAGGAAGCTGCCCGGCTGGGCGTCCCGCCCGCATCCCAGCCCCAGGGCGGCGGGCGGGGGCTGTGGGGCGAGCCCACGTGCGCGCGGCGCGGGGCCGGCGGGGGCGCCCGGCCCTCGGGGTGCGCCGAGTGAGTGCGGGAGGGTGCCTGCTTACCCCGTTGGTGCGGGGCCTCCCCGGGCCCCTCCGCTCCACCATCTCCGGGCCCGGGGCCGTCGCTGCCACCGCCACCGCCGCTGCCGCCGCCGCCGCCTCCACCGCGCGGGGCTTGGACATCTTCCTGCCTGGAGAGGGTGACCCGGGGGAAGCGGGGGAGGGGGCGCTCAGGGCGCGGCGGGGCGGGGAGCGGGGCCGCCCGGGCCAGGCGCCGAGACGGCGCCTCCCGCCGCAGCCATGTTCCGAGGGCCCGGCGGCGATGGGCCGCCCGCACCACCGGGAGGCAGGGGCCGGCCGGTCAAGCCAGGCCGGGGCCCGAGTCGCCCTCCCGCCGCCCGGCCCGGCCGGGCCCGCGCCGCCCGCCCCCCGCGCGGCAGGGCCCGACACACCCACCTGCAGCCCGGCCAGGCCCATGGCGGCCCGCCCCGCGCCCTCGCCGCCGCCGCCGCCGCGGCCCGGCCACCAGCGCTGCCGCTGCCGCTGCTGCTGCTGCTGCCGCCGCCACCAGCGCCTCCGCGGCGCCCCGGGGAAGGGCCGGCGGCGCCCCACGGCGCCCCCTTCCCCCATGGCCTGCGAGGCGGGCCGGCTCCGCGCCGCGGCACCCCGGCCGGCCCGGAACCGAGGACCAGGGAGGGAGGCGCTGGGGCTTCCTGCGCGCCGCCCGCTGGCGTCGGCTCCCTGCGCGGGGAGGGGCCGGCCGGCGGCGCAGGCGGCTGCGGGGAGGGGAGGCCGGGCCGCGGTCGCCACGAATCCCGACTCGGGCGCGCCCCCTCGCGCGTCCTCAGCCACTCGCCGAGGCCGGGGACGTGATGATGACAGCCCCGGCTCTCCGCCCACCGGGCTCGGCTCGCCCGGCTCACGGGTATTCTGGGATCAGCAGCGGTGTGCCCGAGCCTGGGTTCAGGAAGTGTTTTTATGGGCATTTAATCCTTCTTGCGAGCCCAGCTGTGGGGAGGGGGCAGGTCCTGTGCAAGGTGAGGATACCGAGGCCGCGGGAAGGGCAGGGGCTTGCCCAAGGCCACGGAAGGGAAAGGGAGAAACCCAGGCTTTTGCTGGGCACAGGCCCTGGAGCGACAGAGCCAGGGTTATAATGGGAAGATTGCGGGGTGCTTTGCTTGCATACCTTATCTCACACAAACCTCCCAACGGCCCTGGGAAGGTAGATGTTATTATCTCTCTTTCACAGATGGGGAAACTGAGGGTCAGAAAAGGAGGCGATGCCCAAGCACTCGGAAATAGAGATGGGTCTCCAGGCAACTGAGTCCGGAGTGTACACTCAGCCACTAACCCTCCAGCTGCGGAAATTACAGTTGGGAGGAGCAAATGGTTGCAGAAGTTTTTAGCAAGTCACCAGGGTCTCCTGTGCCCACCCCCACGCCCCATGAGGAAATGTACCAGGCAGGCAGGGGTTCCAGGAACTCTGGTGCTTTATCTCCACATAGCTCGCTGCCCTGTGCCACGACACTGTAATCATCAGAGTTTGAGGGCCGGAGGCCAAAGACTCCCTGTATTTGTGCAAAGTCAGATGTAAACAAGACACCTCGGGGCACATAGCTCCTGCCACTTGGGTCACGACCTGGCAGCAAGGATTGGGTTTCTCCCCCTGCATCAGCCCCAGAGATGCGTTGTGACCATGGTCAAGTCACTTTCCCAATCTAGGCCTGTGTCCTCATGGATAAAATGCAAGAACCGTGAATTCCATAACCCACAAAGGGCACCTTACAACATCCACAGATTGAACAACTAGCTGTCACTTTAAGTAGCTACCTCCCCTTAGACAGGATAAAACTAAGTAGGATTAAATGGCAGGACCCAGCTCAGGAAAAGACTCTCAAACCAGCTCAAGCTTTTGCATCCTTTGGGGCAGGGCCAGGGAACACCACCCATTCCCCCACCCCACCCCCACCCTCTCAACCACCAAGAGGCCAAGCGAAGAGTGAAAGAGGCTTCTAAAGTGACAATCTGGCCCTGGCCAGTTTTGCTCAGCGGTTAGAGCATCTGCCCATGGACCAGAGAGTCCGGGTTCGGTTCCAGCTAAGGGCACCTACCTCTGTTGCGGTTTTTTCCCAGGCCCCAGTTGGGGTTGTGTGGGTGGCAGCCAGTCAATGTGTGTCTCTCACATCAATGTTTCTCTCTCTCTTCCTCCCTCTCTCCCTCCTGCTCTACCTGAAGATAAATGCAAAAATGTCCTCTGGTAAGGATCAAAATAAATAAATAAAGTGGCACTCTGACGCCCAGGTGGCGGAGCCATTGAAACAGTGTCTGTCACACCTGTAGGGCAGAGAAGGTCTGCAGGTGCCAAACTTGCATGAGAATCCGGTTGGAGAGCAGGAAGCAGCTGTTAAGGCCACCTTATCCACTTCACATACTATTTTAACCTCTGCCCTACACACACATCCTTAGGCCACACTGTTCTGTATTTTAGACAAGTTCAGGGGATACAACACAAGTCTAGCAACCACTCCTCTCAACTCTGCAGCTCTATTACCTAGAAATTGTAACATAAATTATTCAGTATAAGTTTCTTTCCTGTTTCTGTACAGAAGGCGCTCGTAGGTACATGTAACAAATACACCCAGCAACAGAAAGAAAAACTCTTAATGTTGCCCAGGGTCTCAAGGAAACAGAACTCAATAGCAGTGACGTGAAGAGCTAAACCTTACTGACGGTTTACTATGAGTTTGATCCTGTAATAAGGCATTATTAAATGGAACCTTCCCTGCAAAAATAAATAAACAAACAAATAAATTGAACCTTCCCAACCATTTATGAGAAGGTACTATTTCTACGTAGAAATTGATGCTTCGGGAAGAGTAGAACCCTCACTTGCTTAAGGGTTCTGAACCCAGTTCTGCTATATGAGAGTAGTTTACCATAAAGAATGTATTTTGAACTCAGACACTAACATAGCAGTTCATTCATTCCACAAACATTTATTGAATATCTACTTTGTTTCAGGCCCTGTGGTAAGGACACAACAGTGAACATAGAGGCTGATGGAGCATGGTGAGGACAAAAGGGTCATTAGGGCCCTATAGGCCATGGTGAGGACTATGGATTTGATCCTAAGAACAATGGGGAAGGTTGGGGGTAGGGAGAATAATGAAGGTCACATGATAACAATCTGTGTTCTTGGGGACCATTCTAGCTGTTGAGAGATAATACACTGGAGATGGCCAAAGTGAAAAGAGGGAGACCAAGTAGAAGGCCATCTAACAGTAGCAGTAGAGGTGGACTGATCCTTAAACTAAGACACTCAAGTTAGAAAATATTTGCATGATTGTAAAACTTCAAAACCAGACAGAACTTGCCTAGTCTCTGAACCTTTTGCTCTTGTGACCCAGCAGGCCTCTCAAAGTAAACTACAAGTTTGGAACAAAGACCACTTTTCTAGAAGAAAAGAACCGACCCCTTGCCCTGCTGGTGTGGATCAGTGGATTGAGCATTAATGCATGCACCAGGAAGTCGCCTGTTTAATTCCTGGTCAGGGCACATGCCAGGGTTGTGGGCCAAATCCCCAGTGGGGGGTACGTAGGAGGCAGTCGATCAATGTTCTCTCTCATGGATGTGTCCATCTCTCTCTCCCTCTTCCTTCCTCTCTCTCTAAAACCAATAAAGAAAAAAAAACAAACAAAAAACTAACCCCTGATTTGAAGTACTGTAAATGATTTGATGTTTATGATACCACACGCCCAATTGAATGGTTTGCATGAGTGATACATCCTAAGAAATAAGTAACTGCTGCCTGGCCACTGTGATTCAGTGGATTGAGCCTAGTCCCATGGACTGAGAGGTCCCAGTTCAATTCCTGTTCAGGGCACATGTCCAGGTTGCAGGCTTGATCCCCAATGGGGAGCATGCAGGAGGCGGCCTATCGATGTTTCTCTTTCTCATTTATGTTTCTATCTTTCTCTCCCTTCCTCTCTCGCTTAAAAATCAATAAAAACATATGTAACAAAATAAGTAACTGTTAATTTGGGGATCAAGTGACACAGTGGGAATCACTAACCAATAAACTACAAAGGTGGTATGTAAGCTTGCCATGGTAGGAGCTGGGAACAAGAGTCTGGCTTTGGCTAAGAGGGGTACAGTGGAACCAGCAAAGGTACAGCACGGCCAGAGTCTGGACAATGACTCTGGACTTCAGCTTCCACCTCTGAAAAACGGAAATAACAATTTATAAAGATTAAGATAATCAAGTGCCTGGCTCTTAATGGTAATTATCAAGTATTGGTAATTATTATTGGGCCCATATTAAGTATTTAAGTATTTCAATGCAAACTGCTTAATTTTTTCACCCCCCCCCCCCCATAGATTAGTTAAAGCAAACTATTCTTTTAATGAACTACTGTTGAAGTAGGTAGTTTAATCTATTTTGCTGTTATGAGAAAATGAACCAGGGAAGCATACTTTTTATTAAAATTTGTCAGTTAAATTAGTCAGATACTATTAATATGTTTTAGATGCTAACACTTTTCTGAAGGAAAATATTCGTCTTAATTTCCTCTGTGGATTGAGTTATTAAGCTCTTTAACTTGAAGTTCACTCTGCCTCATTTCTTAATCAGAATCTGGGTAAGTCTTGTCCCAAAAGACCCTAGAGGGATGCTGGGAGAATAAACGATGCAATTGGGTTCAGGGCCTGAAAATGAAGGGGCCCAATAAATGTTTGCTGAATGAATCCTTATTTTATTCATTACTATTGCTGTACGCAGCATATTACAGTAAGGCAAATTCCTGCTAAAATGCAGCAAGCACCTTGGAACACTGAAAAAATGTATAAACCCCAGCTTACGTTTTAAAAACGATAATTCAGTCAACCGTCACGCTTAAGTTTTTGCATAAAGGAGACACAGCAGCTGGAAATGACCAACAGATTACTTTGCCGCATAACGTGGGTCTTACTGTCCTGAAAGCAAACTAAGTGTGCAAAGGACTTCGGACAGAGACGTCGCCTTCCGCGGCCGTGCTGTGGCACCCAAGCCATCTCCGATGGGCAGGAGTTCTGACCAGCTGCAGGACGAAGGGCCGCCCCAGGAGGTGCCAGGGGACCCGTCTCACCCCAAAGTGGGCCAGAGGGACCGCGTCCCTGCCCCTCGGCGCAGAGCTGACTCAGGGCGTGGGGAGGGAAGGAAGGCGCCTGCCGCGCTGTCTGCTCCAACGCGCTCTCCACCATGTGGGTTAACGATTCGCGCTGTCACTTCGGGGTCACCTCCTTTCCCGACGAGAGAGGCCCAAAGCGAGCGAAGCCTCGCCCTCACCCGTCTTTGCATCAATAACAACCATTCCCTGGAGGTGACCTGCGCTTTAATTGCCAAAGAGCTTTGACATATGGATCCGCTGCCTCTGGAGAGGCAAACCAGCTGCTGCCCACACTTAGAGACGGGAAACCAAGGCACCGGAGTGGGAGGGGCTTCTGGAGGCTTCGCGGGGGGTGCGGGGCCTGGAAGGTTCCGCAGTGCCCCCCACCCACCAGCCCCCACCACCCAGTCCCCGCGCTACAGTCAGAGCAGCCCGCAGGAGGGTGTCTCCCAGCTGCCGCTCCCGCCACCACGGTCCCTCCTCCAGCGCGACCTCCCACCATAGCCGGCCAGGCGCTGGCCACCTGGGCAAATACCTCTAGCCATGGTCCCGGTCTGTCACCGCCTGGGATCTCCCGGGAAACGCAGCTTTCGAAAAAAGTTGCAACAACTGTAGCCAACTGCTCCGCGGAGCACCGGCTTTTGCCCTGATTGGCGCTGCAGCCCGCCTCTCCCCAGTGCGCGCGCAGTGATAGGCGAACGCGGGGAAAAACCCGCCCTTGTCTCCGCCTCTCCGGCCGTGGGCGGGGCGAGCGGCCGCTATTTCTACAAACGCTTTCGGGACAGGTCCCAGAGGAGGAGGTGGAAGGAGGGGGGTTTAAATTTTACCGTCTCCCTGCACTGATTGGCTAAGGTGGAAGGACACTCGCGCTTCCATTGGAGGCATCAAACTCCACCCTCTCACGGTGCTGAAGCTCCGCCCTGGAGTTTTAGTCACGTGATTGGGGGGACCCAGCTCGGAGTGGACCCGTCGGGGACTTCCGTTTTTTCTACAACTTGACCGGAACCCGACCTTTGACCTGCGACCTCCTCTCATGACCTGGGAAGCCTAACTCCCATCAGTTTGGCATCTCCCTTACCTTGACTATCTCCAGCAGTTTAATCCATTCATTCCTAGGTTGGAAAGGTTTATTGGAACAGTCTATTCTTACAGAGCCAAAACCCGCTGGTATAGCTCCTACCAACTAACAGGTTCAGTGGGTAAACCTAGAATCTCAGCAATCCTCGCCCAACATACCCACCAATTCACAGATGGGGAGACAGGACCAGAGGGAACAGGTAACTTACTTGCTGCCCATGGTCACCCAGCAGTTGAATTGCAAGGCCTGGATCAATCGTTTGCCTGTCGTTCACTAGATGATTACCTTAACCCCCAGGGAAACAACCCTGCTGTGTTCCCCACTCAGGAGAGCCCCTGTCAGTATGGTTTCAGAGAAGCACAGGTGTCCTGGATTTTCTTTTTCTTTTTTTATCCTCACCCGAGGACATTTTTTGCATTTAATTCTGATAAAGCTGGAGGGAGAGAGGGAGGAAGAGAGAGAGAAACATCGATGTGAGAGAGACACATCGACTGGTTGCCACCCACAGGACCCCAACCAGGGCCAGGGACAGCAACCGAGGTACATGCCCTTAGCTGAACCGAACCCAGGGCTCTCTGGTCCATGGGCTGATGCTCTAACAGCTGAGCCAAACCAGCTAGGGCTATCTTGGATATTCTTTACTTTCATAGAAGGGAAGGTATCGAGTTACAGTTCTTTTCTGGGGACCCCTCCTGGGGATGTAGGCAAATGTCATCATTCACTCATCCATACTCCCTTTGGGATCCAAGAAGGTTTTGAAGACCTCACCAGTACCCAAGGAGCCTACCATTGCACCAGGAAAGAAAGCAAGCAAAATAAAGTGATGTAGCACAGCTGGTGTGGCTCTGTGAATTGAGCGTTGCCCCATGGACTGAGAGGTCCCACTCTGATTCCCAGACAAGGCACATGCCCACATTGTGGACTCAGTCCCTGGTGGGCATCGTGCAGGAGGCAGCCTATCGATGTTTCTATCTCTCCCTTCCTCTCTCTCTAAAAAAAGTAAAATCAATAAAAACATATTTAAAAAAATAAGGTGATGTACATGAAAGCATGGGAAAGTAGTTGGTAACTTGCAGTACGGTATTGGCATACCGTTACAGCTCTTTGGCCCTCAACTTCTCCAAAATGTCAAATGATCTTGGAGTTGAGCAAACATTGATGTAAGAGACACATCGAGTGGTTGCCACCTAAATGACCCCAACTGGGGCCGGGGACAAACTACAACCAACGTACCTGCTCTTAGTGGGAACCGAACCCGAGACTCTTTGGTCCGCAGACCGACACTCTAACGGCTGAGCCAAACTGGCCAGACCTGAGCTCCAGCTTTGCAGGGCCTCTCCCCTAAGTTCTTGCAGGGCCAGCACCAACGTGACGGTGCCCCTTTCTTAAAGACCTAACATCAGGTATCCATGGCTCCTCCTCAGTCTTCCTGTTCTGACAATCTCAACTTGTTCTCTCTGTTCTCCCTTAGAGGTGGGAACCAATTCCTGAGGTTGTTACTAAGTTCCCTCAATATTCCTTTTAGGATATTCAGTCCTCCATCATTTGTTTAATGAACTTCCTATTTTAAATTCTGTTTTCTGCCCTGGCCGTTTTGCTCAGCAGTTAGAATGTCGGCCGGTGGCCCAGAATCCCAGGTTCAGTTCCCAGTAAGAGCACTTACCTCAACTGCAGTTCATCCTAGCCCCTGTTGGGGTCATGTAGGTAGCAACCAGTCGATATGTCTCTCTCATATCTATGTTTCTCTCTCTCTTCGTCCCTCTCTCCCTCCTGCTAAATCTGAAGATAGATGCAAGAATGTCTTCGGGTGAGGATAAAAAAAAATTCTGGTTCCCTACCAGACCGTGACTGACACATAGGCCATAGTAAGGACTTAGGCTTGTTTCCAGGTTTATTGGGAAGCTACTTCATGGTGTTAAGCAAAGGACAGATTGGTGAATCTGAAAGGCCACTGATGACAAATAGTTGCGGTAATGACAATAGTCTGTTTTGAGACTCAACCTTGGAATCACGTGACACGTTTCTGGAATGTCTGTTTAATGATTCCCACTTTCCTGAGGTGGCCACATCCTGTGGGTGAAATTACACCAGTGCTAATGGAAAGAAGAGTTTCCTTAGTCTAGTGTTATCTCTGTGTTCTTATTTGCTGTGGATTTTACTATTCTAGGTTCTTTGTGTTAACGTCAGTTCTTGTGAGCTTCTGCCAAATGGAACATGTGTATCGGACAGTCCACAGCCAGTTGCCACTGTGATCTATTAACTCCACCCCTTCTCCTGTAAATATTATACACACCTGTATATTTCCTATTCTAAGTATGTGTGTATGTATATTAGTATGGATGGATAGATATACACACGTATAAATGTATAAATTCCCCATTATTCTCTAAACACACAAATATATATATGGTGTAATATGCTTGCAACTCAAGCAAGTGAGAGTAAAACAATACTCCCCACCTCGTAGACTTGTTACAGATCAAATGAGAGAATGACTATAAAACATTTGTGGGTATAGCAAGTTGAAATGGTAGCTAGGTAGCAGTGAATAAAATCAAGTTACAAAATAGCATCTAAATGAATTGCTATAATTTGGAGTTAACACATCCTTCCCAATTATTATCTATATGTCCTCAGAAGGAGAACAAAACTTGTCTATTAAATAGCTTTTCTATTTTTTTTTAATCCTCACCCAAGGATATTCCTCTATTTATCCTCAGATAGAGTGGGAGGGAGAGAGAGGGAAACATCAATGTGAGAGAGACACATCCACTGGTTGCCTCCCGCACGACTCCAACCAGGGCCAGGGAGGAAACTGAGGACGAACCACAATCGAGGTATGCGCCCTTGGCCGGAATCTAACCCACGACTCATTGACTCATTGGTTGGTGGGCTGATGCTCTACCACTGACCCAAACCAGCCAGGGTCTTGCCCTGCCCTTTCCCTTCCTTCCCTTCCTTCCTTTTCTGTTCTTTCTTTCTCTCTCTCTTTTTATTTCTTTCTTCCTTTTAAATTCTTACCAGAGGATACTTTTTCATTTATCTTCAGAGAGAATTGGAGGGAGGAAGGGAGAGAGAGAAACATCGACGTGAAAGGGACACATTGAGTGGTTGCCACCCGTAGGATCCAACTAGGGCCGGAGACAAACTGCAACCTGGGTACATGCCCTTAGTGGGAACCGAACCTGGGTCTCTCTGGACCGCAGGCCAACGCTCTAACTGCTGAGTTAAACCGGGCAGGGCTAACCAGTCCTTTCTTTTTTTTTTTAATTTTTAAATGATTTTGGAGAGAGAGGAAGGGAGAGAGAGAGAGACAGAAACATCAATGAGAGAGAATACCAAATGGCTGCCTCCTGAACACCTTCCCACTGGGGATTGGGCCCACAACCTGGGCATGTGCACTGACTGGGAATCGAACCAGTGACCTCATGGTGCATGGGTCGACGCTCAACTACTGAGCCACACTATCCGGGCTAACCAGTCCTTTCTTAAAAGATATTTAGTTTGTATCCCATCCTTTACTTCTATAAACAATGCTGGAAAGAACCTCCTACATAACATTTGTCTGCATATGTGCAGCTGTACAGTAAATGTCCGCTGAAACACCATCGTTTACATTGGTTCAAGGGAAAGAACTCATGCAGATATGGCAGCAAGGATCTTGCTTTCATGCTTAAAGAGCAGCCTGGCCAGTGAGGCTCAGTGGTTGAGTGTCAACCCGTGCACCAAGAGGTTGCCAGTTTCTCAGTCAGGGCACATGGCCAGATTGTGGGCCAAATCCCCAGGTGGGGCATGTGGGAGGCAGCCGGTCTATGTTCTCGTTCATCAATGTTTCTCTCTTTCTCTCCCTCTCCCTTCCACTCTCTTTAAAATCAATAAAGAAAAAAAATAATAATAAAAAAGTACCCCAAAGAGTGTGTGTTTCTAGGTCAGACCTCTGCTTTCAGAATCCAACCCTCATTTAGTCCTTGTGCGCAGCTAGAGCGTGGGGGACACTTTGAAACGTCCCCACCAAGCTCCGAAGACACGGATCTATTAAGTACATGTCTTAGATTTCCTTTTTTTTATCCTCACCCGAGGACACTTTTTCATTCTTTGTTCAGAGAGAGCAGGAGGGAGAGAGAGAGAGAGAAACATCGATGTGAAAGGGGACACATCGAGTGGCTGCCACCCGCACGACCAACCAGGGCCGGGGACAAACTGCAACCGAGGTACATGCCCTTAGCGGGAACCGAACCCGGGTCTCTCCAGACTGCAGGCCGATGCTCTAACCGCTGAGCCAAACCGGCCAGGGCTTAGATTTCCTTTTTTTAAAAAAAGGTTTTTCTTTATTTATTAACTTGAGAGAGAGAGAGAGGAAGTGAGAAGGAGATATAGAAACACCGATGAGAGAGAACATTGACAGGCCACCTCCTGCATGCCCCCCACTGGGGTTTTGGCCCACAACCTGGGAATGTGCCCTGACAGGAACCAAACCGTGACCTCTTGGGGAGTGGATGACGCTCAACCACTGAGCCATACCAGCCGGACGTGTCTTAGATTTCTTTGCTGTATCCTTCCATGTTTTTTTAACCTTTCACAACGTGATATATTTGTAACTGTAGTCTCACACACTAGGTCATAAACTAGTCTAGTGGGTAGCAGTGAACAAGACAGATGAACGACTGGTTCTTATGGAACTATTTTTATTTTTACCTTTATAGGAGTTGTATGTGTGTGTCAGGATTCAATGAAATAATGGAGGTCAAGTTATCAGCAAGGCAGTTAGTTGATATTTTAAAATGAATTTATATGGATACCCATACATAATACACGTGTACGTATGTAAACGCTGTGTTGGAAGATTGATAATCAGTCTTGCTTGATACTCCCTGCCCCATACTTCCTCTTGAAGAGCTCACACTTAACCTCCAAGCTCGTCGACGCCTTGGTTTCCTCCAAGCGCTACTAGCCGAGGGCGGTGCGCCGCCAGCAGGGGGCAGGAATGAACCAGGCGTGCCTATTACCAAAGCAACAGAGTCAAACAGCATTCTCAGAATGACTTTACAAGAGGGCTCCGAAGAAGTAAGTGATCTGTTTGTCCCGTGGTCGGTCTCACAACAGTCGTAGTATAAGGAAGTGAGAGGCGGTAGCGACAGACCTATTCTGCAGCAATCACTAACCCGAGCAATAGTTTGTCGGGTTATCGGGTGCGTGCGTGGAAAGAAGCGGGGTGATGGCGCTCGCCCGCAGGATATGGTGACGCGTGGACCTGCCAAGGGCTCCGAGCTCCCCGGGCTTCACATGGAATAAAGGGCTCTGCAGGAGCACTGCCTACCGAACAGTCCCCAGGGCTGAGCAGGGAGCTGGAGAGCTTTCCGAAGTGACAGAGGGCACCAGGGCACTACTCCGCTGAAGCCGGGCGCCAAAAGGATTTGAAAACAGTTTGGGGCCCCTCCTAGGCCGACTTTGAAAGCAGGTGTGGAACGCATGCGCCCGGCCCACCCGCCGACCGGCTTGTGGCACCGGAACGGACCTTCTTCCCGGCAGGCGGCGGTGTAGACGGGAGGGGAACGGCATTCCCGCGAGGCCTTCGGAGCGTCGGCGGAAGCAGTGGGCACGTGACTGTCCTCAGCGGCCTTCGGCCTCCCCCTCCCCCTCCCCGGAAACCCGGCCCCCTCAGCCCTCGCCCGCCCCGGAGTCGCGGTATTGGGCCGTTTGGGTTTCGGAATTCCCTTGGATCCCGCCACTGGTACCGGGTCGGCGGGGGCCGGCGGAGCCCGTGCTTGGCGGCGAAGGCAGGGGGCGGTCAAGATGGGGGGGCGGAATCATCTTCCTCCACCTAGGAGGGAGGCGGGGCGGAGAGCGGCGCTGGAGAGCGAGGTGGGGGAGGGAGGAAGTCACGTGGGGCGCGCGGCGCGCGCGGCGCCTCCTCCGTCGCCCCGCCCCCTCCCCTCCCGGCGGGGCGGGGGGGCGAGGGGGAGGGGCGTTAAGATGGCGGCGGGGAGGTAGGCAGAGCCAGACGCCGCCGCCGCCGCCTGTGGGTCTTCACGCTCTCGCCGCCCGGGGGAAGCTGTACCGGCGCCGCACCCCGCGGAGGAAGTAAGTCCCGCCCCGGACCCCCTTCAGCGCCGACGCCCGCTCTCGCGGACAGCCGCCCACTCCCGCCGTGCTCGGGGGGCGGTGTGGGGCCGGGCTGGGGGCGCCACCTCAGCCGCGTTTGGGGCCTCCGTCGCCGGCCCTGGGCTGCTCGTCGCGCGGCCCTCGTGGGCACGGTCCCCGCGGCGGCCCCTCCGCGCTCGCTTCCTCCGCCCGTCAGCGCCCGGCCCTGCGGGCGCCGCGCGTGGGGTTGTCGGGCCCCGGGGCCCCGCTGTCCCGGGCCGGAGGCACCCGCTCCGCGCCGGGGGGCCGGGTGTGCGGACGCCGGCTCCCGTGACCCCCCGTTCCACGGCCGCGCTGCGAGGTCCCGGACCCGCAGGAAAGTGAGCTCCGCGAGCCTCCAGAAGTCCTCCTGCCGGAGGGTCGCGCGGGTTTAGGGCGAGTGCGGGAGACGGGGTGTCCCCGAGCTGCACCCCGCAGCCGCGGCTGCTGCCTGCCTCGCTCTCGGGGCTGCGGGGACGGCGCGAGGGCACGTGGGGACCACCCTCGCCTCCCCGGGTCCTGCGGTGGATTCTGCGTCCCTCCCGCGCGCCCGCCCAGACCCTGCGCATCAGCTGGCGGGGAAGCGGTTGGGGAATTTGCCTACTTTGAGAGTGTTTGTCGGAACTGGACCCCGAAGTTCCCCGAGCCGGCGCGTGCGGGTGGTTTCCCGGGGGCGTGTGGGGCCGGAGCCGCGCGGAGATGGGGATGTTCCTGCGCTGGCGATTGTTTCTTTGCTGACCCTGGCGTCCAGCTCCTCCCCTTCCCACCCGGCTTTGTGCTGCTGTTTGTTAGTGTTTGCGGACCGCTAACTTGATCCTCACACAGAGAAGCTCTTTCTGTGCGTGCTCCTCGGACTGTGGGAGGCTTTTGTTTTGGGGAACCGCTGGGGGGGGTGAGAAACGTGGGGAAAGAACGGGCGAGGAAACGAGAGTCGAGCAGAGCAACGTTTTTTAATCCATTGAATTGCGCAGCCAATTGTAACCGCACCCGGAAGTTTGTATTGAACACGTGTTGATGAGGGGAGATTGAAAACTGGGTCCCCTTTGACCTGGAAAGTTGGTCATGGCAGTTTGTGTCGAGTTGAATGTTTCGTGTGCCCTCGACAACCAGAACTAGAGGCGGAATGGGGCTTCTGACGCCCGGCCAGGGCGGCGGGACACTGTCAGAGCCCGGGTGGCACTGGCGCAGACGGCTGAACGCTCGCGAACGCTCCGACCTGCGACCGTGCGGAGCGATTCCATTTCCCCCGGCTACTTACGACAGTCGGCGCTGGTGGCTTGCAAGCTGCGGGGAAACCATCGTTGCCCAAAAGACAGTTCAGAACTTCTAGGATAAAATGCAGCATTTGCTACTAGCGCCTGGAGTGGGACATTCCTTTTGCCAGCAGAGGAGCATTTTATTTTGATGCTAAAAGAGGTTTCCGAATTTGACCTTACCAGAGAAGACATCTTTTTCTCGCGTTTCTGCTTTTTATCTCCCTGTTTAACTTTATGCCACTTAATTGTCTTCAGAATTAAGTCATCCATTCATTTAATGCTGTTATGTCATAGAGTTTTACATGTAAGGGCTTTGCTAAAATTACTGCTTGAAAACAGGCGGGCAGTTTGGACCCTGGCCAAGTAGTTCAGTTGGTTAGAGTGGCATCCTGGTATGCTAGGTCCCGGGTTCAGTCTGGGATCAAGGCACATACAAGAATGACACAATGCATAAGTGAATGGAACAGTGAATCGATGAGTCTCTGTTGTTCTCTCTCATCAATAAACATCAAAAAAGAAACAGGCAGGATGGAGTTTCTTTAATGCTTTTAAGTATTTATTTATTTATCCATTTATTTACTTATTTTAGATTGAAAGCAAGGGAGAGATAGAGAAACATCTAAGAGAAACATCTATGTGAGAGAGAAATCAGCTGCCTCCTCCCTGCATGGCCCCCTACTGGGATGAGCGGACAACTCAGGCTTGTGCCCTGACCAGAATGGAACCTGGACCTGTCTATAGGACAATGCTCAATCCACTGAGCCACACTAGCTGGGCTAAAGTTTATTAAGTTTTACAAAATTTATTGATTTCAGAGAGAATGAAAAAGAAACATCGATTTTTTTCTTGTGCTTATTTATGCATTCTTTGGTTGCTGTATGTGCCCTGCCACGGGGTTGAACCCATAACTTTGGCTGATCCTTTAACCAACTGAACTTACCAGCTAGGGCTTTAGGTGCTTTTTAAAAATGATTCACCTCAAAGACTTCAGTTACAGATACATTTTGGCCTTTCTCAGTCTCCGAGTTCACCTTTGATTTCAGACCTGCCACCCATGAAGGACATGAACACTCAGATCCGAGCAATAAGACTTTTCATGAGCCTCTGTGGTTTCTCACGCTTTGGCTGCTTCAGGTAAAGATACTTTCTGAGAGGAATTGCTTTCACATTAATAACCAAAATGGTGTAATCCTAAGGTTTTTGCAGTGTTCTTTGTTTTTGCAATGGAGTTGACAGAAGCCCTTTGATGTGGATGATTTGACTAAGTATTAAGGACCACCTTGGGACAGCACTGAAATTTTCTGTAGATGGAAAACAAAGGATCTTTCTTTCTTTCTTTCTTTCTTTCTTTCTTTCTTTCTTTCTTTCTTTCTTTCTTAATCCTCACCCGAGGACTTTTTTCCATTTTTTGTTCAGATAGAGAGGGAGGAAGGGAAGGAGGAAGGGAGAGAGAGAGAGAGAAACATCGATGTGAAAGGTACACATCGAGTGACTGCCACCTGCATGGCTCAACCAGGGCTGGGGACAAACTGCAACTGAGATAGGTGCCCTTAGCGGGAACCGAACTAGGGTCTCTCTGGACTGCAAGCCGATGCTCTAACTGCTGAGCCAAACCAGCCAGGGCAAAACATAGGATCTTGAAGAGCAGAAGCTAGTTTATGAATAAGTTAGGGTATAAAATCCATCAAATTTAACTTGCTCATTTCTTTTTTTGGAGTCAGTATATATAGCACAGAGCATTGACGGCCCCCCCAACCCTTTTTACTGCATACCCCAGTAAGAAACATGTTTTATTTTGTGACTAGTACATACACACACATAGACCTGAAAACTTTTTTATAAAATAACGTTTTCTTTCTTTACATGCTGTGCGCTAATTTTCTGTTCTGTGCTGAAATGTGTAAAAATACTGCTCATGTATTGGACAGCCCACTGTGTTGTGGTCAGCAGTTTGAAAAAATATTGGTATAAAGTTAAGAGGACAGAATTTTGGAGGTATGTGATTTCAGACCTCCTGGGTTTTAAATTTTGCTCCACACTGGCATTGTTGTTACCTTGTTACAGTTCCTCTGGGCCTCAGTTTTTCATTTGTGACAGCCGGGTAGTGGGTAAAGTAGCATTTACTCATGGCTATCTTGAAGTTTAAAGGAGAAAAAATCCAACTGTATACTAAATCTCAAGAAAGGTAGCCATGTACCTTTGATGGTGGTAATCAAGTAAGTTGTTTCATTTTCCCTACTTGAGTGTTTCTTATATTTCTTTTGTGAAGCATTTTTGACACTTTGTTTTTCTTTTTTTAATCCTCACCTGAAAATATTTTTCCATTTTAATTTTATCAGACAGTGTGGGAAGGGGGGAGAGAGAGAGACACATCGATTGGTTGCCACCCGCTGGACCCCCCCCCCCCAGGCCAGGGACTGAATCCCAACTGAGGTATGTGCCCTTTACTGGCTAGGAACCAGGGACCCTTTGGTCTGGGGGCTGACTCTTAACTGCTGAGCCAAACCAGTCAGGGCTCTTTCGTTTTTCTTTATTGATTTTAGAGAGAAAGGGAGAGGGAGAGAGAGTTAGAAACATCAATGAAAGGGAACATCGATTGGCCGCCTCCTGCATGCCCCCCACTAGGGATCGGGCCTACAACCTGGGCCTGTACTCTGATCAGGAATCGAACCAGCGACGTCTTGGTACATGGGTCAATGCTCGACCACTGAGCCACACTGGCCTGGTGGCTATTTATTTTTTTAGAGATAGAGATTGGGGGGGGGGGACAGGAAGGGAAGAGAGAATAAAAGATCGATTTGCATACATTGGCATGTTGGCATGACCCTCTAACCCTCTAACCCACTAAACATCCAGGCCAGGGCTTCAAACTTTGTTTATAATCCACAGATTCTTTTGTGAATCCTTTCTTCCTATTGCTTTTGCAATTAGAATTAGGGAGGGGCACTTTAACTGAGCCATTGCTTCCTTGAGAATTAGGTGTTTAAAAAATACACATGAGTGCTCGCTTCGGCAGCACATATACTAAAATTGGAACGATACAGAGAAGATTAGCATGGCCCCTGCGCAAGGATGACACGCAAAGTCCATATTTTTAAAGCTGTGGTACATATACACAATGGAGTACTATGCAGCTGTAAGAAAGAAAGATCTCTTATCCTTTGCGACTACATGGAGGGACCGGGAAAGTATCATCCTCAGTAAAACAAGCCAAAGAGAGAAAGGTAAGTATCATATGATCTCACTTATTTGTGGAATATAATGAACATAACAGTCTGAGGAATGGGGTAGTCCCAGAGACGTGGAAGTGGGGTACAGACTGACAGTCCCCAGAAAAGAGGGGGTGGTGGGGGAGAGATAAACTACAGAACTTATATGCATGTATGCATGAACAAGGGACATGAACAACAAAGCTGGGGACAGGGCAGGGAGGGAGGGGAAGGGGGAATCAGTGGGGGAAAAAGAAACATCTGTAACAAAAATTAATTTAGAAAAAAAGATAGACATGATATTATTATAGGAAATGGAAGAAGGACAAAGGTCCACAAAGAGAAATACTTGGCAAAGATATGTATGGGAATGTACAAAGCAGAATTCAATAATAACATATGGGCTATTTGGATTGGCATGATGGGTTTATAAAGGAAGCAGTGAAAATGTCTGGGGGAAAAAAAATACAAATGAGCCCTGGCCGGTTTGGCTCAGAGGTTAGAGCGTTGGCCTGCGGTCCAGAGAGACCCAGGTTTGGTTCCCACTAAGGGCACGTACCTCGGTTGCAATTTGTCCCCGGCCCTGGTTGGGTCATGCGGGTGGCAGCCACTCGATGTGTCCCTTTCACATTGATGTTTCTCTCTCTTCCTCCCACTCTATCTGTACAAAAAAATGGAAAAATGTCCTCGGGTGAGGATAAAAAAAAATACAGATGAGCCTGGCTGGTGTTGCTCAGTGGTTGAGTGTCCCCATGCACCCAGATGTTGCCAGTTTCCTAGTCAGGGCACATGCCCAGCTTGTGGGCCTGATCCCCTGTGAGGGGCATGCAGGAGGCGACCAATTGATGTTCTCATTCATTGATGTTTCTATTTCTCTCTGCCTCTCCCTTCCTCTCTCTCTAAAATCAAGAAATAAAAACAATTTAAAAAGTTAAAAATACTGCAGTGGCCTGGCAGGTGTGACTCAGTGGATTGAATATTGTCCCTTACACCGAAGGGTCGCCATTTTGATTCCAGGGTCAGGGCACATGCTTCCCAGGCTGGGACTCAATCCCCAGTAGGGGGTGTGCAGGAGGCAGCCAATTTATGTTTCTCTCTCACGTGGATGTTTCTCTCTTCCTCTTTCTCTAAAAAATCACTAAAAACATTTAAAAAAATATAAGTGAGCCCAGTCACTGTAGCTCAGTGAATTGAGCGTCAGCTCATGGACTGAGAAGTCTGGGCTCAATTCCCCATCAGGGCACATGCCTGGGGTTGCTACTGAATCCCCAATAGGGGGCGATCTGGAGATAACCGATTGATGTCTCTTACATCAATGTTTCTTTCCCTCACCTTCTCTCTAAAAAATCACTAAAAATATTTTAAAATACATTACATATATTTCTATATATATGCATGCATATGTATATGTATATTTATACATGAGTTCTGGCCGGTTTGGTTCAGTGGCTAGAGCATCAGTCTGAGGACAGAACGGTCTCGGGTTTGATTCCCCGTCAAGGGTATGTACCTGGGTTAGAAGTTTGATCCCCGTACCCTGTCCAGGTTGTGAGGGAGGCAACCAATCAATGTCTCTAACATTATTCTCTCTCTCTCTCTCTCTCTCTCTCTCTCTCTCTCCCTCTCTCTCTCCTTCCCACTCTCTCTAAAAAAAATCAATTGAAAAATACCCTTGGATGAGGATTTACAACAAGAAGAACAAAAAAGTAGACTTTTTTGTCTACAAAAAAGTAGACGGGCTGGAATGGGGGAGGAATAAGGTGTGACCACTACTACTGGGTTTCTTCTGGGGTGACAAAAAGTAAACATCAGAATCCCTCCAGACCATTCTCACTGTCTCACCTGCCTTCTTAAGTGAACTTCAAGGACTTAAAGCCAGGACATCCAGCACGACCCTAGGAGTGTGTGGTGCCCGCGAACGTCAGCAGTTACATCCATCAAGAATAAGAGCCTGGGGCTTGGGGTCTCCTCCAAAGTCCATCTGGCCCAAAATTCTAATCGTTGCCATTCACTAAAACTATGAGTGAAACAAGCTTGCTTGTGCACCTTGTCAACATAGAGGACCATTTACATCCTGCCCCATTGCAGAAAGGATGTGAGGCAGGCTGACCACATTTAGAGAGAGCCCCTCCCCCAGCCACTACATGGTAGGGGCTACCTAAGAGCTGCTTATACAGGGAGGAGCAGGATGCAACACTGGAAGTCCAGCAGAGGAAGGGCTGCTAGAGGGAGCATTTCACACAGCCCTCTGGCTTCCATGCTTTAACTGATCCTCAGAGTAGCCCACTTCTCTTACGTTACAGATGGGAGAACTGAGACTCAGAAAAGAGGAGCAACTTGCCCAAGCTTCCTCCATGTAGGTGACAGAGTGAGGGTTAGAATCTAGGTTGTTTGCCCTGGCCAGTTTGGCTCAGCAGTTAGAGCGTCGCCCCGCAAACCAGAGAGTCCCGGGTTCGGTTCCCGCTAAGGGCATGTACCTCGGTTGCAGTTTGTCCCAGGCCCCGGTTGCCGGGGTCGTGTGGGTGGCAGCCAGTTGATGTGTCTCTTTCACATTGATGTGTGTGTGTGTCTCTCTCTCTCCTTCTCTCTCTCGTTCTCCCCCTCTACCTGAAGATAAATGCTAAACTGTCCTCTGGTGAGGATAAAAAAAAAGAATCTAGGTAGTTTGAAGACTAACAAAACAGAATGGCCCTGTGCACTGGGGCAACCTAGCCTGGGCTGGCTCCTGCCCCCGATTCCAGTCTTCCTGCCCCTCAGCTCTGGCCCCAGAGGCTGGACTAACCCATCACTTAGGGCACGTTCTGTTAATGAATACAAGGCTTCCTTGTATGGAGCTGCTGGTGGCCAGAGTTCTGCTTCTCTTAGGTAACTTTTATTAGAAGGGGGCTCGGTGAGTGAGGAAGAGCTCACGCTCCCCAGTGTCGCGTGGAGAGGGACGATTTGGGTTACGGCAGGACCTCCACGAGGTTTCCGCTTGTTTTGCAGGGCCAGACCAAATTTTCAATAAGCGTGTACTTTTCTTGTTCAATATTTTAACTCATTGGAGTGTATGCTGCCTCAGAGAGTAGCTCTGAACACTTGAGTGGAAAGAAACTTTAGAAATGAGGTCAAGGCCAGCTCATAAAAGGGAAGGAAGTCTGGTCCTGGCGTTCACACAACAGTCAGGACTGCGAGCACCTGGTCTGTACAAACCAGATTCACAATTTCTGCGTTTCTGGCATCGGTGAGCCCCTTTAAGTGCAAACCGGGTGCATTATTTTTGCAATTTGGCAAGACAGTCAGCTTGAAGGGCATATGCCAACTACGTAAAAGCAGGAGAACCGGTCAGACCAACAGGGCAGACGCCCTGGGATGGACTGCTCTTTCCCGAACCTGTTACTTAGCAGAAGATAGAACACGGTTCCTTCAGAGCTGGGGTGTGAAAAGGCTGGATAAACCTTCATACAGGTGTATAATTATGGAGGAGAGAGGCTTGTGCAGCCCGACCAGCTGTGGTCAGAGCAGGGCCAGTGCAGAGGCTTACCTTCCCGTTTCCTGTAGATCCCAGCTAATGGCTTCCCCTGGCATTTGACTTCGTGGTGTGTGACTGAGTTCTCTTCCTGAAGGGGGGAACGGATTCCAGAGCATTTGTTCGGGCTCATGTAGGTATAGATCTTTGACTGCCCGGTAAACACGTTCTCCTAGAACGACAAATGTACATTCTGAGAGGCTTTAAGAAGCAGAGCCCATGGCATTTAGCAGAGAGGGGACAAGTAGGATACAAAAGACAAAGAACCCAACATCATCGGCTCTCCAGGCAGCACTGCCAGGGACACCAGCCCAGGTAGAGCAGTGCAAGGTTTCGAATCTCCCAGGTCCAAGTGGGATGTTTCCTGAACACGCGTGGTCTCCAGTTCTGATCACTAAGGGGACATTGGGCAGCGGGAGAACTAGCTGCACACAAAGATCTATATAAGAAGGAGACAACCTACCAATAGCAGGGAGGTCGGAATGACCTGGAGCAAACAAAGGTGGACTTTGAAGGGCTGGCCTGTGGGTAGGGGCTAACTCCAGGGCAGGAGCTGCAGGGACTCTAGCACAGAAACAGGCCTCAGGGAACCTGATTAACCACTGCTTGGTCCTGAGGTCAGCTGGTAGGACTTGTCACTACTGCCAGAGCCTACTGTGTGCCCAGGCCTGGCCCCTCTCAAATGAATGCAGCCCAGCGGCCTCCCAGGACCTCAGACTGGACTGCGGTAGGGAGACTTCTCTAGGGTAGTGGTTGTTTCTCAAATCTTCCTAATGCCATGACCCTTTAATACAGTTCCTCATGTTGTGGTGACACTCAACCATAAAATTATGTTCGTTGCTACTTCATAACTAATTTTGCTACTGTTATGTCTTAGGTGACCCCTGTGAAAGGGTCGTTCGACCCCCCCAAAGGGGTCGTGACCCACAGGCTGAGAACCGCTGCTCCAGGATAACTGGGTGGGTGGGGAGTGGAGAGCTTATGAAAGCAGGGACGAGAGCAGGCAAATTTAGGGCAGTCACTCTGTTACAGATGGCATCTTGGCATTAACCAGAGGGTGGGCAGACTGGTAGGGCATTCAGGCCACTGCTGGTGTGTCTGGGGGTGGGGCCTCTCCAGTGAGTAAACACAGACAGGAGGAGGGCTTCCAGAAACACCGCTGGGCCTTTCTGCCTGGTGAGCCATTAAACAGCAAGTCAGGGAGACCTGTGATGCTCTGAGGGACCCAGGCAGGCCCCACACACCCTGGGATGGCAGCCACCTTCGTGGTAGCTGGACTTGGGCGTGGAAATGCCAATAAGGACACAAACTTTTCCGAGGTCAAATACTGCCAGGGTCTTGGGGGAGCAAGTGTGGATGTACCTCCCAGGCAGGCAACAGAAAAGGAAGCTGCCCATCTGCGGGTCCCATCCCATCTGCGTTTCCCATCGTGTCTGCATCCTGCCCCACATGTTCGACTTAAGGTGCCCGTGGGAGTGCCCGGCCCTTGGGGACACTGAACGAGTACGAGGAGGGTGCCCGCTTTCCTTACCCCTTGGGTACAGGGACTCTCCAGGCCCCTTCAGTTCACCATCTCCAGGCTCGAGGCCATCGCTGCCACTGTTGCCAATGCCCTCGGCACCAAGTGGGGCTTGGATATCATGCCTGGAGAGAAGGACCCCGGGGAAGCAGAGGAGGGGTGCTCAAGGCACCAGGAGTGGGGCCACCAGGGCCACGCACTGCGATGGTGCATCCTGCTGCATGCAGCCTTATTCTGAGGGCTATGGGGCCACCTGCACCACGGGGAGGGAGGCAGGGGCAAACCAGTGGAACCAGGCCAAGGCCTGAGTCGCTCTCCCTGTTGCCTAGCTGGGAAGGGCCCTGCACTCTGCCTGCCCTCATTGTAGCTGGGCCTGACACACCCACCTGCCAGGCCCTGCACCTGTGAGGCCGGCCACCAGAGCTGCTGCCCTGCTGCCACCAGTGCTGTCCAGGCACTGTCCTCCAGGCTGCACTCTAGCCACCGCCAATGTTCAGCTCCCAGTGCGGAGGCACTGGCTGGGGCAGTGCTGTGAAAGGAGCTGTGAAGCTCCTTAGGAGGCAGGGAGGCAAGGGGTGCCTGGCGGCATCCACAAATCCGAATTTAGGTGTGCCCCTTTGCTCCCATCCTCAGTCCTCAGCCACTTGCAGAGGAGGGGGTGGGGAAGCATGATAACAGCCCAGGCTCTGAGCCTTCCAGAGCTCTGGCTGGTTCACAGATATCCCAGGTCTGTGCCAGGCACAATAAGGAGTGTTGACTGTGCTCACGAAGCCTTTTTATGGGCATTTAATCCTTCTTGCAAGCCCATGGAGGGGGTGGGAGGGCGCAGATCCTGTGCAAGATGAGGATACTGAGGCTCAGGGAAGGTGCAGGGGATTGCCCAAGGCCACAGAAAGTGAGAAACCCAGGGTTTAATTTCCAAGGAGCTTTGACATATGTATCTTTTGCTTCTGGAGAGGCTGGCCAGCAGGTGCCCACACATAGGGGAAACCGAGGCATAGGCGTGGTAGGGGCCTCTGGAGGCTTTGGAAGGGAAGGTGTGGGGCCTGGATAGTTCCACAGTGTCCCCCACACAACATCATCCAACCCTGCGCTTCCCTCAGAGCAGCCCTCAGGAGGGTGCTTCCCTGCCCCCTCTGCTCCCTCCACCAGGACCCCTCCTATTGTGCAACCTTACTCCAAGCCCCCCAAGTCTTACCCCAGCTGCCCAGGAGCTGGCCACCTGGACAAATGCCTCTAGCCTGGGTCCTTCTCTGTCACCACCTGGGATGTCCCGGGAAATGCAGCTTCTTAAAAAAGTTGCAACAACTGTACCAACTGCTCCACAGAGCACTGGCTTTTTCCCTGATTGGCGCTGCTGCCCGCCTCTCCCCAGGCTGCGCTCATGATAGGCAAATGTGGGGGGATGGAATGCCCGCCCTTCTCCCAGCTTCCAGGGCGGGGCGGGTCGAGCTGGCTTACTGTTTTAAATTCTGGTTTCCTACCGGACCGTGACTGACACCTGGGCCATCGTAAGCACTTAGGCTTTTCTCCAGGTTGATTGGGAAGCTACTACATGGTGTTAAGGGACAGATTGGTGAATCTGAAAGGCCACTGATGGCAAATAGTTGCGGTAATGACAATAGTCTGTTTTGAGACTCAACCTTGAAATCACGTGACACGTTTCTGGAATGTTTGTTTAATGATTCCCACTTTCCTGAGGTGGCCACATCCTGTGGGTGAAATCACACCAGTGCTAAAAGAAGAGTTTCCTTAGTCTAGTGTTATCTCTGTGTTCGTATTTGCTGTGGATCTTACTATTCTAGGTTCTTTGTGTTAACATCAGGTTCTGCCAAGTGGAACATGTATCAGACAGTCCACAGCCAGTTGCCACTGTGATCTATTAACTCCACCCCTTCTCCTGTAAATATTATACACACCTGTATATTTCCTATTCTAAGTATGTGTGTATATTAGTATGGATGGATAGATATATACACACGCATAAATGTATTAATTTCCCCTTTTTTTGAAAAATTATTTTTCTTTATTTTTTTAGAGAGGAAGGGAGAGGGGGAGAGAGAGAGAAACATTGATGAGAGAGAACATCGATTGGCTGCCTCCTGCATGCCCCCCACTGGGGATTTGGCCCACAACCCGGGCATGTGCCCTGACCGGGAATTGAACTGATAACCTCTTGGTGCATGGGTCAACACTCAACCAGTGAGCCACACGGCCAGGCTCCCCTTATTCTCTGGTGTAATATACTTGCAACTCAAGCAGGTGAGAGTAAAACAATACTCCCCACCTCGTAGACTTGTTACGGATTAAATGAGAGAATGAATATAAAGCATTTGTGGGTTTAGCAGTTTGAAATGGTAGCTATGTAGCAGCAAATAAAATCAAATTACAAAATTGCATCTAAATGAATTGCTGTAATTTGGAGTTAACACATCCTTCCCAATTATTATCTGTGTGTCCTCAGAAGGAGAACAAAACTTGTCTATTAAATAGCTTTTCAAGAGAGGTTTCTGTAGTCAGACTCCTTGTCAATGGATGTGGAATGAACACAAAAGTGTTATCTAGAGTGTAAAGTTTGGCATCAGATGATACACAGCTGGGGGCTTTTATGCTTGATCAGATATTTTCTCATCTGTTAAACGGGTATAGTGTCTTTTTCCACCACATTTTTTTCTCTGGAAAAAGGTATTAGAAACTAGTTTTTCACTTCATTGGGAATTTCTTAAAAATTTTTTTAAAAGTTTTACAGAGAGAGAGGAAGGAAAAGGAGAGCGAGCGAGAGAGAGAGAGAATCACTGATGCAAGAAAACATCGATTGGCTGCCTTCTGCATGGGGATTGGGCTCACAACCTGGGCAGGTGCCCTGGCAGAGAATGGTACCAGTGACCTCCTGGTGCATGGGATGAAGCTTGACCAACTTAGCCACACCAACCAGGCTCTCCTGATTTAGTGTTATTCTCTCTCATGTTTTAATCTCCATCTAGATCTTCAAGCTGTACACTCCAATGCTTGCTTGGATTTCCCATAGGTCGCTCAGAATTCGTTATGATAGACTCACCTTGATGGCCTCCAATGATGAACATGTCCAACTACTCATATCTTGGTGATGCCTTTCCTTGAGTCCTATCTGGCCGAGTTAACTGATGGAATGAGGCGGAAGCAGCACTGTGTCAGCTGCAAGCCCATGATTTAAGAAAGGCTGGAAGCTTCTGCTCTCAAGGTCTTGGGGCCACCATGGAAGAACCTAGTGTTCCAGCCGAGCTCGGCTCACAGCCGATCTGTCAGCTGGTCTTAGCAAGAACAGCAGTAGATCCGTTCATTTGAGCCCAGCTCAGCTTGCTGGATCATGAAAAATAAGAAAATGTTTGTTATGTTAATATGTTACATTTGGGGATCACTTGTTACATAACCATAGGTAAGCATATTCCCCATAACAAAAGCCAACGACATTATTTTCCTCTTCAGACCTGTTTGTTTTACTGAAGTGATAGTTTCAGTTAACAGCACCATAAACTACCTAGGTATTCAAGCCAGAGCCAGAAATCTAGACATCATTCTACATTGCTTTCTTACCACCTCTCCTGTCCAACCAGCCACTAGGTCTTGCTGGCTTGACCCTCTAAATCAGCGGTTCTCAACCTGTGGGTCGCGACCCCTTTGGGAGTCGAACAACCCTTTTACAAGAGTCGCCTAAGACATAACAATAGCAAAATTACAGTTATGAAGCAGCAACGAAAATAATTTTATGGTTGGGGGTCACCACAACATGAGGAGCTGTATTAAAGGGTCGGGGCATTAGGAAGGTTGAGAACCTGAGGCTAAATAGTTCTTGACTTTGGCACTCTTCTGTTGCTCATCAACCTTGCTCTAGTTCAGATTGTTTTACTGTCTAATGATCTTTCTCCATAGCTTCAGCCCAGTTCTTAAATCTGCTAAACTATTTCTACAGTGATCTTTGTAGAATGCATATGCAACTATGCTAGTTGTCTGCATAGCAGACTTCTGAGTTTCCTGCAGCCTGAAGAATAAAGCCCAAACCCAGCTAGAAAAGGCTCTTTGAGGATGGCCTCTATCTACTTTTGTAAGCCTGCTGATGACTGACAGAGCAAGTCAAAAGTAGTTAAGGTTCAGACTGGAGACAGAAACTATACCAGCTGTTTCTTGGAGATAATTTAAGAAGTTGTATAGCTCTGGGTGGTTTTGCTCAGTGGTTACAGCGTAGGCCTATGAATCAAAGAGTAGCGGATTCGATTCCTGTCAAGGTCATGTACCTCGGTTGTAGATCGGTCCCCAGCTCTGGTCAGCGTTGTGCGGGATGCGACCAGATGATGTGTCTCTCTCACGTTCAAGTTTCTCTCTCTCTCTCCCTCCCTCCCTCCCTCTTCCCCACCCTCTCTCCCCCTCTCCATCTCCTTCGCACTCTGCCCATAAATGGGGGGGGGGGGGTGTTTAAACTTAACTACGCAACTTTGTTAAGAGTAAAGAGAAAACCTGATGGCACCATCGAGGTAGCAGCTGCAGGAAGGAGCCCCTCACCGCTCTGGCTGAAGGAACAAAGGGAGGGCTCCTTTGCAATGGGTGTGGAAAGAGTGAACTCAAAAGTGGTATCGAGAGTGTAAAATTTGGCATCAGATGATATAGAGCTGGGGGTTTGGGGCTTGATGAGACTTTTTCTCATCTGTAAAAAGTGTATAGCATCTCTCTCCTCCACATTCTCTCTCTTAAGGTATTGGAAACTAATTTTTCACTTGATTGGGAATTCTCTAAAGTTTAAAAAATTAGCCTTTTGTTCTTAAACCTCACCTGAGATATCTTTCCATAGATTTTTAGATAGAGGAAGTGAGAGAAATATTGATGCGAGAGAGACATACCGATTGGGGTTGGTGTAACTCTAAGTCAGAAATGACAAGAGGGGTCCCATGTGGCTGAAACACAAACTCTGAGCAAGGGTGGGGTGGGGGAGATCTTCTCTGCTGGCACTAGTGTCTCTGAGCTTAGAGGGTCACCCTGTGGAAGCTCTTGCTAGTCCTCGTGTGGGGGGCTAGTTCTGAAAAACTGCAAACTGGATATAGCTGCTGCTCTGGGAAGGAAATGCAGCTGCCAGGGTGAAGTGTGGCTGGGATGAAGTTCACAGGAAACTTGTCCTCCAGCTCTGCAGTCTCCCTGGAGCTCTCCCTGCGGCAGGGTTATGACTGAGACAGCTGGCAGAGCAGGATGTAGTTTTGCAGCACAAAGCAGGGGATGGAAGCTGAGGTTTGGAGCTGAGAAACAGTACCTTGGTAACTGAGGCACTTGCCTTGTTACTGTCCCTTGTGCTAGCTTTGCTCTGCCCTATTCAGGGAGCACCGTTTTCTCTCCCAGAAAAGCAGTTGCCACTTCTCTAAGCCTAGTTAACACCTGCTTTTCAGCTCAGTTATCATTCTCTGAAGGGCTTAAGCCTTCCTTGACTTCCCTGATGTCAAGTGCCTTTATAATAGGCTCTGTTAGCTTCTTTGTAGCACCTTCACAGTTCCAAGTTTTCACTTTGTGGAATTTTTAGATTAATGCCCACTAGACTGTAAGGGCATTAATCCCAAAGGCAGGAACCATCACTGCCACCCCCTTGATTTTTCTTAAACTTGTGCCCCTAACCTCTAACTTGGTAGCTGGCACAATTAGGGGCTCAGTAGATATTTACTGAATGGAGAACTGTGTGTGTAAATGGCCAAGGGGAAGTCAATCCCATGCCTGAACAGGGTTTTTTCTGAATCTTCTCCTTCCAGTAGCATCTCAGTTCCCATCACTAAATAACTGTTGCCGGTGCTGTCATTCTGAGATGCTGTGTGTGTACACATAAGCAGAATATATTACTTACTATATATTCTCACAGAGGTGCTTCATTCTTTTGAACAACTGTTTCACTGTAGTAAGTACCATAGTTTAACCGGTCCTTTTTTGAAAAATATTTAGTTTGTATCCCATCTTTTGCTTCTATAAACAATGCTGCAGCCCTGGTCAGTTTGGCTCGGCGGTTAGAGCGTCACCCTGCGGTCTGGAGAGACCGGGTTCAGTTCCTGCTAAGGGCACGTGCCTCTGTTGCAGTTTGTCCCAGGCCCTGGTTGGGTCGTGTGGGTGGCGACCACTCGATGTGTCCCTTTCACATTGATGTTTCTCTCTCTCTTTCTCTCCCCCCTCTCACCCACTCTATCTGAACAAAACATCGAAAAATGTCCTCGGGTGAGGATAAAAACAAACAAACAAAAAAACAATGCTGCAATGAATAACTTCGTGCATAATATCTGTCCTCGTATAGCTGCACATACGAAGTATAGTAAATGTCCACTGAAACACCATTGTTTATATTGGTTCAAGGTGAAGAGCTTATGCAGATAGGCTGTATAGTACATGTCCACTGAAACACCATTGTTTACTTTGGTTCAAGGTTAAGAGCTTATGCAGATACGGCAGCAAGGATCTGGCTTTCATGAGTAAAAAGTACCTCAAAGAGAGAGTGTTTCTAGGTCAGACCTCTGCTTTCAGAATCCAGTCTCCATTTAGTCCTTGTGCACAGCTAGAGTGTGGGGACCACCAAGCTCCAAAGACAGGGATGCATAAATAAGTCTTAGATTTCTTTGTTGCATCCTTTCATATTTTTTCCATCTTTCACAACGTGATATATTTGTAACTGTAGTCTCCCACACTAGGTCATAAACTAGTCTAGTGGGTAGCAGTGAACAAGACAGATGAATGACTGGTTCTTATGGAACTATTTTTATTTTTACCTTTATAGGAGTTGTATGTGTGTGTCAGGATTCAATGAAATAATGGAGGTCAAGTTATCAGCAAAGCAGTTAGTTGATATTTTAAAATGTTTTTATATGGATACCCATACATAATACACGTGTACGTAGGTAAACGCTGTGTTGGAAGATTGATAATCAGTCTTGCTTGATACTCCCTGCCCCATACTTCCTCTTGAAGAGCTCACACTTAACCTCCAAGCTCGTCGACGCCTTGGTTTCCTCCAAGCGCTACTAGCCGAGGGCGGTGCGCCGCCAGCAGGGGGCAGGAATGAACCAGGCGTGCCTATTACCAAAGCAACAGAGTCAAACAGCATTCTCAGAATGACTTTACAAGAGGGCTCCGAAGAAGTAAGTGATCTGTTTGTCCCGTGGTCGGTCTCACAATAGTCGTAGTATAAGGAAGTGAGAGGCGGTAGCGACAGACCTATTCTGCAGCAATCACTAACCCGAGCAACAGTTTGTCGGGTTATCGGGTGCGTGCGTGGAAAGAAGCGGGGTGATGGCGCTCGCCCGCAGGATATGGTGACGCGTGGACTGCCAAGGGCTCCGAGCTCCCCGGGCTTCACATGGAATAAAGGGCTCTGCAGGAGCACTGCCTACCGAACAGTTCCCAGGGCTGAGCAGGGAGCTGGAGAGCTTTCCGAAGTGACAGAGGGCACCAGGGCACTACTCCGCTGAAGCCGGGCGCCCAAAGGATTTGAAAACAGTTTGGGGCCCCTCCTAGGCCGACTTTGAAAGCAGGTGTGGAACGCATGCGCCCGGCCCACCCGCCGACCGGCTTGTGGCACCGGAACGGACCTTCTTCCCGGCAGGCGGCGGTGTAGACGGGAGGGGAACGGCATTCTCGCGAGGCCTTCGGAGCGTCGGCGGAAGCAGTGGGCACGTGACTGTCCTCAGCGGCCTTCGGCCTCCCCCTCCCCCCCTCCCCGGAAACCCGGCCCCCTCAGCCCTCGCCCGCCCCGGAGTCGCGGTATTGGGCCGTTTGGGTTTCGGAATTCCCTTGGATCCAGCCACTGGTACCGGGTCGGCGGGGGCCGGCGGAGCCCGTGCTTGGCGGCGAAGGCAGGGGGCGGTCAAGATGGGGGGGCGGAATCATCTTCCTCCACCTAGGAGGGAGGCGGGGCGGAGAGCGGCGCTGGAGAGCGAGGTGGGGGAGGGAGGAAGTCACGTGGGGCGCGCGGCGCGCGCGGCGCCTCCTCCGTCGCCCCGCCCCCTCCCCTCCCGGCGGGGCGGGGGGGCGAGGGGGAGGGGCGTTAAGATGGCGGCGGGGAGGTAGGCAGAGCCAGACGCCGCCGCCGCCGCCTGTGGGT
Source organism: Molossus molossus (assembly GCF_014108415.1). NCBI lineage: Eukaryota > Metazoa > Chordata > Mammalia > Chiroptera > Molossidae > Molossus > Molossus molossus. The sequence continues at coordinate 35,632,746 of NW_023425358.1, read as the reverse complement.
CTTCACGCTCTCGCCGCCCGGGGGAAGCTGTACCGGCGCCGCACCCCGCGGAGGAAGTAAGTCCCGCCCCGGACCCCCTTCAGCGCCGACGCCCGCTCTCGCGGACAGCCGCCCACTCCCGCCGTGCTCGGGGGGCGGTGTGGGGCCGGGCTGGGGGCGCCACCTCAGCCGCGTTTGGGGCCTCCGTCGCCGGCCCTGGGCTGCTCGTCGCGCGGCCCTCGTGGGCACGGTCCCCGCGGCGGCCCCTCCGCGCTCGCTTCCTCCGCCCGTCAGCGCCCGGCCCTGCGGGCGCCGCGCGTGGGGTTGTCGGGCCCCGGGGCCCCGCTGTCCCGGGCCGGAGGCACCCGCTCCGCGCCGGGGGGCCGGGTGTGCGGACGCCGGCTCCCGTGAGCCCCCCGTTCCACGGCCGCGCTGCGAGGTCCCGGACCCGCAGGAAAGTGAGCTCCGCGAGCCTCCAGAAGTCCTCTTGCCGGAGGGTCGCGCGGGTTTAGGGCGAGTGCGGGAGACGGGGTGTCCCCGAGCTGCACCCCGCAGCCGCGGCTGCTGCCTGCCTCGCTCTCGGGGCTGCGGGGACGGCGCGAGGGCACGTGGGGACCACCCTCGCCTCCCCGGGTCCTGCGGTGGATTCTGCGTCCCTCCCGCGCGCCCGCCCAGACCCTGCGCATCAGCTGGCGGGGAAGCGGTTGGGGAATTTGCCTACTTTGAGAGTGTTTGTCGGAACTGGACCCCGAAGTTCCCCGAGCCGGCGCGTGCGGGTGGTTTCCCAGGGGCGTGTGGGGCCGGAGCCGCGCGGAGATGGGGATGTTCCTGCGCTGGCGATTGTTTCTTTGCTGACCCTGGCGTCCAGCTCCTCCCCTTCCCACCCGGCTTTGTGCTGCTGTTTGTTAGTGTTTGCGGACCGCTAACTTGATCCTCACACAGAGAAGCTCTTTCTGTGCGTGCTCCTCGGACTGTGGGAGGCTTTTGTTTTGGGGAACCGCTGGGGGGGGGGGGTGAGAAACGTGGGGAAAGAACGGGCGAGGAAACGAGAGTCGAGCAGAGCAACGTTTTTTAATCCATTGAATTGCGCAGCCAATTGTAACCGCACCCGGAAGTTTGTACTGAACACGTGTTGATGAGGGGAGATTGAAAACTGGGTCCCCTTTGACCTGGAAAGTTGGTCATGGCAGTTTGTGTCGAGTTGAATGTTTCGTGTGCCCTCGACAACCAGAACTAGAGGCGGAATGGGGCTTCTGACGCCCGGCCAGGGCGGCGGGACACTGTCAGAGCCGGGGTGGCACTGGCGCAGACGGCTGAACGCTCGCGAACGCTCCGACCTGCGACCGTGCGGAGCGATTCCATTTCCCCCGGCTACTTACGACAGTCGGCGCTGGTGGCTTGCAAGCTGTGGGGAAACCATCGTTGCCCAAAAGACAGTTCAGAACTTCTAGGATAAAATGCAGCATTTGCTACTAGCGCCTGGAGTGGGACATTCCTTTTGCCAGCAGAGGAGCATTTTATTTTGATGCTAAAAGAGGTTTCCGAATTTGACCTTACCAGAGAAGACATCTTTTTCTCGCGTTTCTGCTTTTTATCTCCCTGTTTAACTTTATGCCACTTAATTGTTTTCAGAATTTTAAATGTTTTATGTTAGGTGCTAGGTAAGTGTTAAAAGGGAGGCTTAGTGACTTAGAGTTTATTCATCATTCATTTAATGCTGTTATGTTACACTACTTTACATGTTTTAAAAGCTTCGCTTAAATTACTACTTAAAATCAGGTGTGGGCAATATTAGACCTGGCCAGGTAGGGTTCTTCAGTTGGTTAGTGTCATTTTGATACTCCTAGGTTGCTGGTTCAGTCCCAGGTCAGGGCACGTAAAAAAAATCAGATAATGAATGCAGAAGTGGAACAACAATGATTCTGTTTCTCTGTCACTAATCAATAAGTGAAACTTTAAAAAAGAAACAGGCATTGTGGAGACTTTTGACATGCTTTCATAAAAATTAATTTATTTTTGAGAGGAAGGGGAGCCACCTCCTGAGTGACCTCTTGGTGCATGTGTTGATTCTCAACCACTGAGCCATTTAAAAAAATTTGTTGATATCAGAGTGAGAAAGAGACATAGATTTTTTTTCACTCTCCTTATTTATGCATTCATTGTTTGCTACTTGTATGTGCTAGAGGTTGAACCTCCCACCTTGACTGGCACTCTAACCAACTGAACTAACCCGCAAGAGCTTTACTTGCTTTTTCAAATGATTTGACTCAAACATTTTAGGTACAGATATATTTTGTCCCCCCCCCCCCTTTGGTGAGGGGGAGAGAGAGAGAGAAAACACCAATGGAGAGAAACATAGATCAGCTGCCTCCTGCATGCCCCCTACTCGGGATGGAACCAGCAACCGGGCATGTGCCCTGAGTTCGTATCAAACCGTGACTTCTCTGTCCATGCATGGGACGGGATGGTGCTCAGTCTACTGAGCCACACCGGCCGGGCCATTTTGGCCTTTCTTAGTCTCTGAGCTGAGCTTTGATTTCAGTCCTGCCACCTGTGAAGGAAGGACATGAACACTCAGATCTGAGCAATAGGACTTTTCATGAGCCTCTGTGGTTTCCTATGCTTTGCCTGCTTCAAGTAAAGATACTTTCTGAGAGGAATTGCTTTCATATTAGTAAACAAAATGGTGTAAGGTTTTTGCAGTGTTCTTTGATTTTGCAATGGAGTTGACAGAAGCCCTTTGATGTGGATGAATTTAAGTATTAAGGACCATCTTGGGACAGCACTGAAATTTTCTGTTGATAAAAAAATATAGGATCTTTAAGAGCAGAAACTAGTCTATGAATAAGATAGGGTATAAAACCCATCAAATTAACTTGCTCAATTATTTTTTTGGAGGCAGTATATATAGCACAGAGCATTGACGACCCTCCCCCCCCAACCTTTTTACTGCATATCATGGTAAGAAACATGTTTTACATTGTGACCTAGTACATACATACACACAGAACTGAAAAACTCGGTTTATGAAATGTTTTCTTTCTCTACATGGTGTGCGCTAATTTTCTGTTCTGTGCTGAAATGTGTAAAACTGCTGGTCGTGGTGCACTAAGTTGATTGGCAGCCCATTGTGTTGTGGTCAGCAGTTTGAAAAATAACTGGTATAGGGTTAAGAGGACAGAATCTTGGAGGTACATGGTGTCAGACCTCCTGGGTTTTAATTTATTTTTGTTGATTATGTGTAATACACTTTTCTATTTTGTACTTGTATATGTAATTTGAAGTTTTTATTAATTTATTTTTGTTACATATGTTTTTCCTTTTTACCCCCTAGACACCCTCCTCAGTCCCCACCTCCTGGGTTTTTAATTCTGCCCACTGGTTTTGTTTTTACCTTGTTACAGTTCCTCTGGGCCTCAGTTTCTCATCTGTGAAAAGGGGGTAGTTAGGTAGCACTTACTCATGTGCTGTTTTGAAGGTTAAAAGAAGAAAAATTCAACTAAATACTAAATCTCAAGAAAGCTAGCCATGTGCGTTGTGATGGCAGGTGATCAACTAAGTTGCTTCATTTACCCCACCTGATTCTTATGTTTCTTTTGTGAATCATTTTTGAAACTTTGTTTTTCTCTCTTGCTTTCTTGAGAGAGAGAGAGAGAGAGATGGATGGATGGATGGATGAGGGGGAAGGAGGGGAGAGCAGGGAAAAACTGCAATTTGCAGAAATTGCCATTCAGATGATGCTCTAACCCACTGAGGAAGGGCACCAGGGTTTGAAACTTTGTTTATAATCCACAGATTCCTCTCTGAATCCTTTCTTCTTAAGGCTTTTGCAGTGAGAATGGGGAAGGTATGCTTTTACTGAGCATTTGCTCCCTTGAGAATTAATGTTTAAAAAGAACAAATGAGCCCGGCCCACGTGACTCAGTGGTTGAGGGGTTGAGCCTCCACCCATGCACCCAGAGGTCGCTGGTTTGATTCCCAGTTATGGCACATGCCCAGGTTGTGGGCCAAATCCCCAGTTGGGGGGCCAGCAGGAGGTGGTCAATCTATGTTCTCTCTCATGGATGTTTCTATCTCCCTCTCCCTTCCTCTCTCTAAAATCAATAAAGAAAAAAAAAATACAAGTGGAACCTTGGTTGGTTTGGCTCAGCAGTTAGAGTGTTGGCCCGCTGACCAAAGTGTCTCGGGTTCAGTTCTGGCCAAGGGCACATACCCCTGTTGCAGTTTGTTCCCAGCACTGGTTGGGGTGGTGGGGGAGGCAACCAATCAGTGTGTCCTTCTCACATCATTGTTTCTTTCTTTTTCTCCTCCCTTCTCTCCCTCCCTCCTCCCTCTCTCTGCCTCCCACTCTATGTGAAGATATTTGAGAAAATATGCTCAAGTGAGGATAAAAAATAATAATAATTAATAAATAAGAACTACAAATGAGCTTGACCGGCTTAGCTCATCAGTTAGAGCATTGGTCTGAGGACTGAAGGGTCTCCTGTTAGATTTATGGTCAAGGGTATGTATCTGGTTTGCAAGTTTCGTCCCAGACCCTTGGTCTGGTGGTGGAGGAGGAAATCAATCAATGTGTCTCACATCAATGTTTCCCTCCCACTTAAAAAATATACTCTGGATAGGATTAACAAAGGAAAACAAATGATATTCTTTTAGGTAAAGAAAATCCTCTTTAATGAACTTTATATCGACCTTTTTTCTTCTTGTGTTCTCAGTGAACCAGCACTCAGTAGACAGTACTTGTTTGTTTTTTGTGTTTTTTATTAATCCTCACCCAAGGATATTCTTTTATTTATTTTTCAATGGCATGGGAGTAGGGGAGGGAGAGAGTGGGGTGGAGGCATCGATGTGTGAGAGGCACATTGGTTCATTGTCTCCTGGACCAGATCTGGACCAGGACTGGGATGGAACCCGCAACCCAGATACGTGGCCTTGACTGGGAATTGAACCCAGGACCCTTTGGTCTTGGGCTGATGATCTAACCACTGAACCAAACCGCCAGAGGTTAAATACTTGATGTACTGTATCAGCGAAATTTAGTGGATTATTCTTCTTCAAATTCTTAAACTCTGTCAGTCATCACATCTGGGCTGCGTAAAAGACAAATTGAAGCTGAATCAAAAATCAGACGTGCTTAGCACTATTAAATAAGGAGAAAAACCTTTTTAGTAGTTTTGGCAGAGATACTTGCTAGGTGATATTTTTTGTGTACATTTAAGAGCATACATCAGTGTCCCCAAGATGCTAACTGATTAACTGGATAAACTGGATGTATGATCCTTTAAGTAAAAGGGGAACTAGTATTTTATAGAATACATTTGGAATTAATTATTGAATAGATTATCAACAGATAGTTTGTATTTTGGGATATAAAGTGTTGCATCAGAAATATGGAGGAAGATATTTTTTGGACATGATACTAATATCAAAATGATAGTGTCTAACATTTATTTCAGGTAGTACAGCAATCTTATGAGGTAGGTTCTATTGTATTTCCATTTGAAGATGAGGAAACTTAGTCATAGATATTACTTGACTGTTTTATACTACTATTGGGTGATGTAGCCAGTGTTTGAACCCAGATACTCTACTTAACTACATCATCTTCTCAACCTTTGTTGTGGCTGCTGCCACTGCAGACACATCCTTGGGATCTGGCCAGAGCTTCAAGCTATAAAGATCAGTTTTAGGTCTCAATAAGAGAAACCTTGTCCTTGTTGATAGGTTTCAGTGTTGGTATTCTCAGTGGGAGTAGTATCCTTTAATTCTTCAGATTGGCTGTTGTTTGCTTGGGATTCTTTTCCTACCAAGGATGGCTCTTAGTTTCTCTCTTCTGTCTTTGTTTCTTATGTATCATTATTGTTTTTATAGTGTACTATTTTGTAATAGGTGGTTATTTTCAAATGCATCTATGGTAATAATGGAGCCATTATTTATTTTTTTATCCTCATTGAGGACATTTTTGCATTTATCTTTAGATAGAGCAGGAGGGAGACAGGGAGAGAAACATCGATGTGAGAGACTCAGACTGGTCGCCACTCACACGACCCCAACCGGGGCCGGGAACAAACTACAACCGATGTACGTGCCCCTGTGCCCCTACCAGAAACCGAACCAGTCCAGGGCTGACACTCTAACTGCTGAGCAAAACCGCAGGAGCTGTTTTTTTTATCCATTGAGATAGAATCACTGCTGTTAGTAACTTTGGGGATTGTTAGATTGCTACATGTTGAATGTCATCTGAGGACTATGAAATCTTATGTAGACACATTGTAACAACGTTCTCTTACTCCTAACAGTATTTGCATTTTTATTGTACTTAGTGGGTTCAAAGTGAAAATATTGTTTTCCCTCTCAGGAGTAAATCCTACTTATTAGTAAAGTGAGGAGAAGGTTGGATAATATACCTTTTAAGGGCTTTCAGCTGAGCACTGAAATTCCATGAGTCTGTAAAAGTTTCAGAATAAGAATATGATTAAATATTAAGGGTTTTGTCTAATGAAGTTAGAGAATAGCACAGGAGTTTCTTCTCTATCCTTTTTTCTCCTCCTCTGCAAAAAAAAAAAAAGTACCTAGTTGGCTAACAGAAAGTTTCCCTAGATTTATTTGCTTGTGTATAAAATGTATATAAAGTTAAAGTGGCTTTTATAAATAGCTTGTAAAAGAAAATGTTATTTAGAGACATTATCAATACCAGGTTACTACTCAAATCAGAGGTGTCTAATTGTCGTTCCTATGAATGAATTTTGAGTAGGTCACTGAATTGTTGCCATCATTTCTTGTCTGAACACCAACAAGTTTCTCCCCAAAAGCTTTCCCTTCCATGAGTTAATGATGTTTCTGTACTTTTCAGTATAAATAGACAAGGCTTGATGTGCATCTGATGGATTAATGGGTCCTGTGACCTCGAAGGGTTGTCTGGTCTTGGTTTAGGAATCACTGGTTAAAACAACGTGCTTTTGTTTCTAATGTAAGTAAACTCTCTCCAGTATTTACTTTTATTTAAAAATTTTTTTTCTTATTGATTTTAGAGAGGAATAGAGAAGGAGAGAAAGACAGAGAGAGAGACATCATTGAGAAAGAACATCCATTGGCTGTCTCCTGCATGCCCTACTGGGGATCTAGCCCACAACCTGGGCATGTGCCCTGACCGGGAATTGAACTGGTGACCTCTTGGTGCATCGGTCAACGCTCAACCACTGAGCCACACTGGCTGGGCTCCAGTATTTACTTTTAAAATACGACATTTTGATAGTTTCAAGTTCTATTAATTTAGGTCAAAATTAGCCATAGCAAGTGGGCCAAGACTTCTTTTTCCCACAGGTCCTAATGAAGATTTTTATGGATTGAAAATGTTTTCTAAAGCATTGGTTTAGCTCTGTTGGTACATATTTGTACTGTGTACCAGGACAATTTGTAAAGTATGGTCAATTATGTCCATATCAGAAAAATGGAGCAGCTTGGCCCATAAACTGAGAGTTCCTGGTTTGATTACCACTCAGGGCACATGCCTGGGGTTTTGAGCTCAATCCCCAGTAAGGGGGTTGCAGGAGGCAGCTGATCGATTTGTGTCTCTTCTCTCTTCCTTCCTCTTTTGCTGAAATAAAAATTCCCTCCTTCAAAATATTTAGAAAAAAAGAAAAACAGACCAACTTTATTTTAAATGCATGTTGGGACATTTCTGCTGTTTGTCTCTGACATTTAGTTCCTTCATACTATTTTCATCTTGTTGCCTAGTACTCCATCCCCTTCCAATTTTAAGTTAAGTGTTGAAATGTTAGGGTTACCAACATTGACTTTTTGATCTAGTCATTGAAAAGAGAATAAATGGGCTTTAAAGATCCAGATGTGAGTGGGTGATATTGACCAGGTAATTTAAGCTTTTTGAGCCACAGTTTCATTTTGCTTAGAGTTGTGGGCTTGTGATGTGTATGAAGAGCCTAACACTGTCAGACATGTAAAATGTACTCAGTTATTGTCAAATTGTTTTTATTTTTTTAATATACACTGGCCAGGGCTGGGCTCAACCTTTTTTTTTTTCTGTTTTTACCCGAGGACATTTTTCCGTTTTTTGTTCAGATAGAGTGGGGGAGAGAGAGAGAGAGAGAGAGAGAGAGAAACATCAATGTGAAAGGGACACATTGAATGACTGCCACCCACACGACCAACCAGGGCTGGGGACAAACTGCAACCAAGGTACGCGCCCTTAGCGGGAACCGAACCTGGGTCTCTGTGGACTGCAGGCCAACGCTCTAACCGCTGAGCAAAACCGGCCAGGGCCGGGCTCAACCTTTGATTATTTTCTCTTGTCTTAACTCTAATCGTTCATCAATTCATCCTCGCCCCCTTCCCTATGCCCATGCCCGTGGTCTCCCTTCCATTTCGGACTTTTATTTAAACCTGGTCCTGAGGATTCTCCTTCCTAAATACCTTGGAATCCATTCCTCCTTCTCTGTCTTTATACCCTGCTATTGTAGTACATGGACTCTCTCCTGGTGGCTGTGGCAGTTTCGTATGGCTCCTCCCTGCTTTTGATCTTAAAGGGTGACAACGGCTTTCATGCCTCTGTGGGTTTGAAGACACTGTCTAGAAGATTCTTGCCCACCTAGTGATTTCTTCCTTGACACTCAACTTCATTGTTGTCTTCATAACCTCTCTCCCTAGGCAAAAGTCCAGCATTTCCTTCGGTTCCCACAGCATTTTGTAGACATACTCTTGCTGTGATTTACATACTTTGCTGTCTTTTTATCTTAATTTTAATTTTTGAATTTGTGGGGATCAGAGACTATTCCTTTTTGCCTGACATGCTGCAGATTCTTCATAAATATTGAATGAATGGATCTTGTAGAAAATGTTTGTTTATATTTAGAAGAGAATTGTCATTTTAAGTTTTTCACGTTAATGTTTAATATTTTGTTCTAAGGATGGTGGAGCCAGGGCAAGATTTACTGCTTGCTGCTTTGAGTGAGTGTGGAATTAGTCCAAATGACCTCTTTGATATTGATGGTGGAGATGCGGGGCTTGCAACTCCAACACCTACCCCTTCGGTTCACCAGGTAAGAGTTATCCAAAGCCTCTGTAAAAAGTAGGTTTTTTTCTTAATTTAATTCGACTTTAAAAAGTAGGTATTATTAAGCCGTAATTTTAAATATGCATGTGAAGGTTATTTTTATGTTGAGTATTAGTCTTCATTCATGAGGGGGGAAATAATTTGCTATGAAAATCAAGACATTTTTTTGGTTTGCTATCTTTGTATGTAAAATAAGAGATGGATTGATTAGCGTTGTCTGGGAGGATAGTTAATCTTTTTAATAGTTGTCTCTGTGTACTTTATAGAACATTTTTCTGAGGTTTCACTAAATACGTTTTCTGAAAGCAAAAGTAAGATTCTGGTATTACTGTAATTTTGTTAAGCTGTTATGCTTGCAGAGATTGTTTCCTTTTACCTGGCATCTGTGATTTTTACATTCAAATAGAATGTAAAGCTTAACATTTTTTTGTTTTAATGAAATAACTACATCTCTTCTTGAAACGGAATTCACTGAATCATTCTTTGTTTTTCTTGATGTTGTTTTCTGTCCAGTCAGTGCCACTTAGTACGTTAGAACTAGGTTTGGAGACTGAAGCAGCAGTTCCTGTTAAACAAGAACCAGAGACGGCACCTACTCCAGCGCTGCTAAACGTCAGGGTGAGGCTCACTTAGCTCTGGCGTCACTGCTGAAATAGTTGAGGGCTGTGGCAAGAAAGGGGCCTTTCAGGTGGAGCGGTTTTATCTCGCCAGTTCTGCTTGTTATTTTCACTCCCAGCATAGCATGCTGCTCTCACCTCCCACTTTGTCAGTTTCCTTCTTTTTGTAGATATATTGGTCAAAAGATAATTTGGACAAAACATATTTATCTTATTGCAAATGATATAAAATTCATGAAGTAAAAGATAAACTATGTATTATCCCACTGGTATATGTAACTTTTGTGTAATTATCATTGTGCTTTCCTCTGATCTTACCTTACACACAGCAGTTATTAACTTAAGCTTGGTGTAAAATTATTGGAAAATATGGTTAAAATTTGATAACATGATAAATGATTGTTGAGAGTTCTATTTAAAAGTGATAAATAGTATCTGGAAAATTCTTGTTATAGGAGTCATGGAGAGATAACAGTTTGAGGTGGAAAGGAAGTAGCAATGTACTTAAATTTATACAATTATCTCAGTTATGCTTGAGTCAGTCACTTGTAGTCATGGACATACTGTTATCCGTCAAATCTTGACCTTTTTCTTTTTCTTTTTTTTTCTATTTTTGTCCGGCTCTTACTCCTGCCCCATAAAAAATGCTTTATTTTAGGCTGAAAGGTAGCACCCACATTATCCCAATATTTGTAATTTACCTAGTTGGATCATTTGTGTGACAGAGGAATTTAAAGCTCTGGTGGTCTGGTCTTGTTAAGTTTTCCACCTTAGCATAGTCTGTATGATAGCACGCACAGCATTGGACGGGAGTTATAGAACGTTAGTGACGGAGAACGGTCCTCAGAGAACCTGGGCTTCCCGAAGTGATTTACCTACGGTTATCTACTTAGTTGAGACACTGCTGGGATTGTGCATTCTTTCTGTTCTATTTCTTGTGTTATACAGGTTTACTGTACAGGTTTACTTGTGTTATTACAGCTTCCTTAGGAGAGTTCCATTTTGTGTTGGCTCTCTTTGACAATTATATAAAATGTCACACTGCTACTGTACCTTCTTATTCTCAAAATGGTGTGTTTTGGTTTGGTAGTTGATTGTAATCATATTTAATTAAAAATGAAGTGCCAGTGGTTAGGTAAGAATAACAGTCAATTCTAGATGTTAAATGGCCTACTGTGTTTATGATAGAGGCTACATTAGAGAAGAAAGCATTTTCCAGTGACGTGATATATATGGTTTTCTTTTCTAGCAACAGCCTCCATCGACCACAACATTTGTGCTGAATCAAATAAATCAACTTCCGACTTTGGGATCTACAATTGTAATGACTAAAACACCACCTGTAACAACAAACAGGCAAACCATCACTTTAACAAAGTTTATCCAGACCACTGCAAACACACGCCCCACGGTCTCAGCACCAGTAGTACGGAATGCCATGACCCCCGCGCCTTCAAAGGACCAGGTTCAACTGAAGGACCTTCTGAAAAATAATAGTCTGAATGAACTCATGAAGTTAAAGCCACCGGCCAATATTGCACAGCCAGTCGCAACAGCAGCTAGTAAGTCTTCCTGTTTTCAGTGCTGTCAGTGGTTTGCCTTTGCTAAGATGTATCAGTGTCTTTTTAAGGATTTGCTTGGGTCTTAAAAGAATTGGATGTGAAAGCGCTAATAACTTTATGACTCTGTACTCTTAAAATATTTATACAGTTCAAGAGAAGCAAAAATTTAGAATCCTTGTCATTTAGTTTTGAAATGCAGTGTGGAATTACCAAGTGACTTCATTGAAGTTATGAGATCTCGGTTTTATAAATTGTGAATAACTGGTTAACATTTTTCTCAGTCCTTTAAATCAGTGCTTCTCATACTACCTGTGAATCACTTGGGAATCTTGTTCAAAAACAGAATCAGATTCAGTAGGTCTGGGATGGGGCCCAAGATTCTGCCTTTCTAATAAGCTTTTTGGAGGTGCTGTTGCTGGTGGTCCTCATACCATGTTTGAGATTAATAGGCTTTAATCTGATGGTTTGATACTTTTACTCGGACATTTACAGTTTTGTGATTTTGCCTGTCATTGACTTCATTACTTACGGATAGTCACGTTTTTAGTAATTCTCTTTTAAAATACATACTCTTATTGTAAAATAATTCACTATATTTTCTTTGAAGAGAAAACACCCATAATACTTTTTATAACATCTTTATAAAGACATAATTTACTTACCATAAAATTTTCCCATTTGAAGTGTACAATTCAGTGGGTTTTAGTATATTCACAGAATTGTACAACCATTACCACTAGCTAACTTACAATACTTTAAGAAAGGTTTAGATTTAAAGCGAAACAGCCCAACAATGGTTTGATCCCACCTTTTTAGGAATTCATTTATGCATAAAGAATGTAGATATTGTAGTTTTTCTTTCCTGGAGTGGCTTTTTTGTTGTTGCTGCTCATTTATTGAACAAATATTTATTGAGCATCTATGTCAAGCACTGTTTGGGGAATTCTGAGGCTGTGGCTGAGATGAAAACTGTTGAAATCTCTGCCCTCATGGAGTTTGCATTCCAGTGGAGTTACATAGTAAGTCAGGGATATGTGCTCCGGGGAGAAATTGAAAATGGTGTGGGCAGGAAGAGGTTAGCTTTGTATTTGTATACTAAGGTCATTTTTTAAGGTAAAATAGAATTAATATCTTTTTTTTATTTTTTAATCCTCACCCGAGGACATTTTTCCATTTTTTGTACAGATAGAGTGGGAGGGAGAGAGAGGAAGAGATAGAGAGAAACATCGATGTGAAAGGGACACATCGAGTGGCTGCCACCGCACGACCAACCAGGACGACCAACCAGGGCCGGGGACAAACTGCAACCGAAGTACGTGCCCTTAGTGGGAACCGAACCCGGGTCTCTCCGGACCGCAGGCCGACGCTCTAACCGCTGAGCCAAACCGACCAGGGCGAATTAATATCTTTTTAAAAATTTTGACTCTATCAAGTTTTAGTAGTATATTTTTAGAAACTGAAAAATGAGAATTCTTAAGAAGGGATATTCTTTCTTTGTCTTCTCCATTGAACTAAATAGTATTTGAGTCACTCAACTGGTGTGGCTCAGTGGATTGAGCATTGTCCCACGGACTGAGGTCCCAATTCCATTCCTGGTCAGGGCACATGCCTGGGCTGCAGGCTCGATCCCCTTGCCACATTGGGACTGTGCTCTAACCAATTAAGCTAACTAGCAAGGTCCCCAAGGGACATATCTGTAAGAAATGGCTGTCTCCTGGCATTTGTATTGAAATGAACTACCAAATAGTTCTGGGTAAGGTATCTTTTTTTTTGTCTTCACTGGAGGGCATTTTTGCATTCATCTTCAGGTAGAGCAGGAGGAAGAGAGGAACATCAATGTGAGAGAGACACATGGGCTGGTTGCCACCCACACAACCCCAACAGGGGCCAGGGACTAACAGCAACAGAGGTAGTGCTATTAGCGGGAACCGAACTTGGTACTGTGTTGTGTGGCCCTATGCTCTAACTGCTGAGCCAAATTGGCCTGGGCTAAGGTGTCTTTTTATAAATAGCTTTCAAATTTTCTGTGCACATTTCCTTTTTTAAAAAAAAATGTTTTTATCTTTATTTATTTTAGAGAGAGAGGAAGGGAGAGGGAGAAAGAAACATCGATTGGCCGTCTCCTGCATGCCCCCTACTAGGGATCGAGCCCATGCCCTGGGTATGTGCCCTGACTGGCATTTGAACCGGCGACCTCTTGGTGCATGGGTCAGTGCTCAGAATGCACTGAGCCACACCGGCTGGGCTGCATATTTCCTTTTAAGTTACTTGTTTTCTTTCTTTTTTTTCTTAAATCCTCACCCAAGAATATTCTTTTTATTTTATTTATTTATTTATTTATTTATTTATTTATTTATTTATTTATTTATTTTATCCTCACCCGAGGACATTTTTTCCATTTTTTGTTCAGGTAGAGTGGGAGGGAGAGAGGAAGGGAGAGAAAGAGAGAAACATCGACGTGAAAGGGACACATCGAGTGGCTGCCACCCGCACGACCAACCAGGGCCGGGGACAAACTGCAACCGAGGTACATACCCTTAGCGGGAACCAAACCCAGGTCTCTCTGGACCGCAGGCCGACGCTCTAACCGCTGAGCCAAACCGGCTAGGGCCCCAAGAATATTCTTATATTTATCTTTAGACAGAGTGAGAGGGAGGGAAAGAGAAACATCGATTGGTTGCCACCCGCATGACCCCACTGGGGCTGGGGACAAACTGCAACCACTTGGCCGGAATAGAACCTGGGACTGTTTGGTCTGCAGACTGACGCTCTAACCGCTGAGCCAAACCAGTCCGGGCTAAGTTACCTGTTTTCTAAGGTTAAGTCTTACCTTCATAATGGAACACAGCTTTTAATGTTTTCATCCTTATACTTAATTAAGTTAGTGAAAAGCAGTTTGGTATTTCTGGGTTTCTGAGGTGGGTAATTTTTTCCCCCTTTATTAATTTGAGAGAGAGAGAGGAAGTGAGAGGGAGAGAGAGTAACGTTGATGAGAATCGATTGGCCGCCTCCTACATGCCCCCCTTTGGGAACTGGGCCCGAAACCTGGGCATATATCTTGACTGGGAATCGAACCGGTGACCTCTTGGTGCTACACCACTGAGCCACACCAGCCAAACTGAAGTGGGTAAATTTTACTGAATTAAAAAAAAAAACTATAGGAAAAGAAATTGAGATTTTGTTCTAAAATATAAATTGATTCTCCCCTTCAGCTGATGTAAGCAATGGTACAATAAAAAAAGAGTCTTCTAACAAAGAAGTAGCAAGAATATGGATAAATGACATGAAAATGAGGAGTTTTTCCCCAACCATGGTGAGTTTCAAAGCTGTGTCTGTGTGGTGTGAAAGTCGCTCGGCTAAAGGGTTCTCAGCAACCCTCAGAAAACTGTTGTGGGTGAAGGTGGGCTACTCTGCTATATAAACTAATGACTAAGCATTTGACTTCACTTGAATAAGCTAATATATACTAAACAAGATGGTTAAAACTTGCATAGTTGATAAGATAGATGTAGTGTTATATGAAGTACTGGCATCTTTTTATTGTGCATCTCCTCTGATTGGGAAGAAGGGTGGAATCAAGTATTTGGTAATGACGTTCATTGTAGGATTGAACCTGCATGGTTAGCTGTTTCTATGACTTGTCAGATCATGTAATGGTCTGGGTGTAAGTAATTACATCATCATCTTTTTCATACATTTAGCAATGCAATATGTTTAGAGTTCATTGCTTCTATTCATTTATTTAATGTGCTTTGTATAATACTGAGTGTGTGTGGTAGGTTTCTGCTAGAAGTGTGCTACATGGCTCCCCTTGAATAAACATGTAGTGTGACAAACACATTTTTTAAGTAAGCAGGTACAGTCAAAGGTACATTTTGATGCTTGCAACAAGGGTTTTAAGTTTGGAAGACAATGAGATCTTGAACTGGAAAGACTTCATTTTATAGAGGAGGTGTGATGAAGTTTGGGTGTTGAGTGTGGACAGAACTCTAGAGGGCATTTTAGGAAGGAAACAAAGCATTAATAGGTACAGAGGAGGTGGTGGCCATGTGCTTAGGTGCCACAAAGCCAAGACGTGTGGCTTGCAGGGAGATGGAGAGGTTTATTTGGGTTTTGTGGAGGGTCCTGAGTTGAGTTTGAAGGACTTTGGAGTTGTTGATGCAGCCTGGAAGTGGAGGGACCTGCTAGATTCAGGATGAGTTCGTTTAGGGAAGAGAGATTGGGAGGAGCTTGGTAAGTAATGCAGAAGGGAGATAAAATAAGGGTCTAAACTTGGAGGATTGGCAAGGATGAGGCGAACAGAGAAAAGGAATAGACAGTATGAGAAGACTGCACGTAACAGGGAGAGGATGGATGGGACTTGGGGTGGAATAGGAATTGCAGAAACGGACAAGTGCTGGCAGCCCCCAGCACTTAACGCTGTGTGCTGACAGCTTACTTGAGAGTGGAATTTTGGAAAGTAAGAATGCACTTTTCTCCAAGAAATGTTGTGTGTAGTTAGTGCTCAGGTTCACAGTCACCACGTGCTTGCCCATACTATGCCCAAATTCTGTGTTGTGGTGCAGTTAGGAAACATCCATCAGGCTGTTCACTGGTAGCCTATGGACCCAAACCAGTGGATATGTGTGTTTTGTTTGGCCTCCACAGTTTTTGAAAATTTTAAACTTTTTTGTAACACATGAAAATCCTCATTTCTTGGTTTTCTTAAAAAATAGGAGTATCTGACAACCCTAGGTAGGCCTACATTCCCCATCTAGTAAAATGTGCCTAGAGTGGAGTGTAGTGAACATCTACTTTATGTGTTGGGCAGGCATTTCTTGACCCTAAGCCTAGTGACAGTTGCCATTTTATATCCAGCTGGCTTAGAAATATTACCTGTGTGGTCCCTGGATTCTGTGACTCTTTGACAGCACCATCTTATCTTCTAATTGAATCTAGGTAAGGAGATAAGGTAGAGGAGACAGAAGAAGGCTGGTGTCAGCACGGTGTCCATCCCTGTTGTAGCTGAGATGTGATTGGAGGTGGGAGGATTTGGAATTTCAGTTTGCGCGAGGCCACACAGGACAAGTACCAGCAGAATTGTGGTTCACATCTGTTTCTTTGGCCAATCCTGTTTTGTCTCTAATTTCTCAAATTGGGTTTCAGTTGGCATACTTCCCGAGAGCATTGGGAGTTTGGGGATTTTTCTGTGGACTCCATGGGATGATGTTGATTGGATGTTTATCTCCCACTGCCCTTTTTCCTCTCACACTTACTGAGCCTTCATATTCTGTTCTAGACTAAGTAAACATTAATAATAATAATAAGAGCCTGCCCTTACCTTCCAGTGCCATGTGACCCTGAGCATTACCTACAGGTCCTGACTGGGTTTTCTCTCTCCTCCTCTCTCCTTGCTACACTGAGTTTCACAGCTGCTTTTTCCCACTCTCCTTGAGCCACGTACACATTGAGAGAGATTTCCTGCCTGGCCGGTTTGGCCCAGCGGTTAGAGCATCAGCCTGTGGACTGAAGGGTCTCGGGTTCGATTCCCTGTCAAAGGCACAGACCTGGGTTACAGGTTCAATCCCCAGACCCAGCAATCAATATGTCTGTTAAATCGGTGCTGCCCCTCTCCAGCTTCCTCTTTCTCCCTTCTACTGTATCTAAAAATAAATGAAAAAATATCCTCAGTCGAGGATTAACAAAAAAACGAAAGAAAGTTTTCCTAATGGTTCTTCGGTATTAAAAAGAGGCTTGTTCCAGGTCTTTCTGTCTCCCTCTCCTTCCCTGCCTCTATCCCTGTAAGATTCTGTTGAGAAACACAAGGGAACACTTGGCTGATGACCATTTGCTCTGTTTGCTTGAGATAGTCCAGGTTTCCTCCTCTGTTCCTCACATAGTCATTAGTAACTCCCTATTTCATGGCAAGAGGTGCCAAGGTGTGGAGAGTAAATTATACAGGGATCCTAAATGTGGTTGTGATTGTGTCTGTGGAGACACAGATGTTTGAAGTGACTTCTCTGCCCTTCAGAAGAACATTTCAACTCTAAGGCTTACTGGGCCTTTGGTTTTATTTTTTATTACTATTATAATTTTTTTGGATAGATTTTTAGAGAGAGAGGAAGGGAGAAGAAGAGACAGATAGAAACACCAATGAGAGAGAACATAGGTTGGCCGCCTCCTGCACACTCCCCACTGGGGATTTGGCTCACCACCTGGGCATGTGCCCTGACTGGGTATCAAACCAGTGACCCCTTTGGTGCATGGGTTGACGTTCTACCACTGAGCCACACCAGTGGGACTATTTTTTTGTTTTTAATCCTCACCCGAGGATATTTTTGCATTTATCTTCAGATAGCGTGGGAGGGAGAGAGGTGGGGAAGAGAGAGAGAGACACATTGATGTGAGTCAGACACATCAACAGGTTGCCATCCACATAACCCCAACTGGGGTGGGGACAAACTACAACCAAGGCACTTGCCCTTAGCGGAAACTGGAAACCGAACCCGGGACTCTCTGGTCCACAGGCCCACGCTCTAACCGCTGAGCAAAACCGGCCAGCGCTAGTGGGCCTATTTTTAAAATTCTCACCTGAGGATGTTTTTCCATTTATCTTCAAATAGAGTAGGTGGAAGTGGGCAAGGAGGGCAGAGAAACATCAGTGTGAGAGAGACACGTTGACTGGTTGCGTCCTGTACAACCTCACCCAGTGCCAGGGACTGAACCGAAACTGAGGTACGTGTCCTTGACCGGAATCGAACCTGGTACTTATTGGTCCACGGGCTGATGCTCTAACTGCTGAGCCAATCCAGCCAGGGCAGGACTTTGGTTTTAAGAAGACAGATGGAAGTGAACTAAAAGAGAACAGATGAGGTGAGACTTGGAGTTTCGGCCAGGGCAAAGGTGACAGTAGTTTGAGATGATGGTAGTGGGAGGAAGGTGCAGCCCTGTGGTAGCTCCTTGGTGTATTAGTTATGAGAGCAGGTCATGGATGGTCTGTGCTCATCATTGGAGAAGCTGCAAGCCACAAACCGGGACCCGATTCAGGGAGTGTAGAAATGGTATGCCATGCTTTCAGATTCGGAGATTTGGGGTGTTCCTTCAAAAGAGTGTTGTGGTGTGCCTGGGCTTCCAGTCTGGATGAGAATGGATTGTGTGCTCTCTGTGTTACAGAAGGTTCCTGTTGTAAAAGAGGAAGATGAACCGGAGGAAGAAGACGAGGAAGAAATGGGTCACGCAGAAACTTATGCAGAGTATATGCCGATAAAGTGTATGTCTTTGGGATTTCTCAGAATGATGACAGACTTCTGGGTTCCTCTTGAGCTTAAATGACTTACCCACACACATTGTTATCTATTAGGATCTATCAGGGTTGGGTACCTCAGGATTTAACATGTACCATCTTTGTCATGTTTTAAATTATAATATGTTTGAAAATATCTTCAATAACATTTTACTGTGGTTTTTATTTTCTTCACAAATTTAGAACTTTGTTTTAGATTGAAGTCTTTTAAAACAAAGAATAAAATATTGGGTTTATTTTGTTTCAACTTAATTTTGCTGAAAGAGATTATAAAATCAGTACATTGCAGAGATGTGCGTGAATATGTGTCTTAAGTTTATGTGGTTGGTAGAGCTTATCTAAATCAAAATTTTAAAACCTGGGAATCTTAAAGGTAAAATGTGTTATTTGAATTCACTGGTTTATTAACATTATGTCTGCCTTTTTCCCATAATGACCATGAAAATTAATAATTATTTGTCTTTTACATACTCTGGGTTTTTGGAAAAGCCACTAATAATACCACTTAAACCAAAAATCTGTTTATCATTCATGTGTGGGCCCTAAGATCTCATACTTTTCTGGTCATTTAAAATGAGCTTTAAATTGTGGTATCTGAAATTTTCCAATAATAGTCTTCACAAAAGGATTAAAAGTTTAGCCCTGGCTGGTTTTGCTCAGTGGTTAGAGCGTTAGCCCAAGGACCAGTGAATGAGCCACAGGTTTGATTCTAGTCCAGGGCACATACCTTGGCTGCGATTCGTCCCCAGCCTTGATTGAGTTTGTGGGAGGCAGCCACTTGATGTGTCCCTCTTATGTTGATGTCCCCCCCCCCTTCCCACTGTCTCCCTCTCACTCTAGCTAAACAAAAATGGAGAAATACCCGTGGGTGAAGATGTAAAATAATAATAATAATAATAAAATAATTTTTATTTTTTTATCCTTACCCGAGGACACTTTCATTTTTTTGTTCAGATAGAGTGGGAGGGAGAGAGGAAGAGAGAAACATCAACATGAAAGGGACTCATCGAGTGGCTGCCACCCGCACGACCAACCAGGGCCGGGGACAAACTGCAACCAAGGCACGCGCCCCTAGCAGGAACCGAACCCGGGTCTCTCTGGACCTCAGGCCGATGCTCTAACTGCTGAGCCAAACCTGCCAGGGCTAAAATAAAAAGTTAAAAAAGGATTAAAAGTTTATTGATGACCCCTTAAACCAGAAGTCAGCAAAGTAAATCTGGACTATTTTTTATTTTTATTTTTATTTTTTGGTATGTTCCCCTAGTGGGAACCAAACCCGGGACTCTCTGGTCCGCAGACCAATGCTTCAACCGCTGAGCCAAACCGGCCAGGGCCTATTTTTTTATTTTTTTAAATAAAGTTTTATTGGAACATAGCCATGCCCATGGGTTATTTATCGGCCAGGGCTGCTTTAACCCTGCTACAACAGCAATGTTCGGCAAAAGAGACCAGATGCCCGCAAATCTGAAAATATTTACTACTTGACCATTTACAGAAAAAGTTTGTTGACCCCTATTTTAGATTATATTCACTTCATACATTTTGGGGAACTAGTTTCTCTTCAGTTTTCTAGCCAAGATTTTTTTGAAATATCTTTCAAGATAAAATAATATTGTAAACTTTTGTCACTGATTGATAATGAATGATTTATTCACGTAAACTTCTTAAGCTAAGATTATGTTCTGTTACTACTGGAGAACCTGGTGTATACTAAATTGGTATTTTCCTTGATCTCTTTAATCCACATGTCACTATTTAAAACATAGAAAGTTGATAAATAGGTCATTTTAGTCAAATTTGAACAGTACTTGACTATCAGTGGCTTTTTATAGAATCCTGGAATATATAGTTACTTATTTACTTAATATTTTCTGTCTTAAAATAGAAGGTCAGTGTCTTATAATACACCCGGAAGTACTGTTCCCTAGAATAATTAAAGTGAAGTATTTTTTTTTAAATTTTCATTTAGTAAAAATTGGGCTACGTCACCCAGATGCTGTGGTGGAAACTAGTTCTTTATCCAGTGTTACTCCTCCTGACGTTTGGTACAAAGCCTCCATTTCTGAAGAAACCATTGACAATGGCTGGTTATCAGCATTACAGCTTGAAGCAATTACATACGCAGCCCAGGTAAGCAATGATATTTCGTAACTGCATACCGTATTCATCCTTTTTACGTTTATTTTCTTTATTGATTTATTTTATTTTTTTCTTCATTGATTTTATAGAGACGAAGGGAGAGGGAGACAGAGAGAGAGAAACATTGATGAGAGAGAACATCAATTGGCCACCTCCTGCGTGCTCCCCACTGGGGATTGGGCCCACAACCTGGACATGTGCCCTGACTGGGAATTGAACTGGCAACCTCTTGGTGCATGGGCGGACACTCAACCACTGAGCCACTCAGGCCGGGCTTTAAAAAATTTTTTTTCTATCTGTTAATCGAAGTCTATATTATCTAGTTGTTTTAGTCCAGAGGTAAGTTTTCCTTGCATGGAAAACTTCTGAATGTGGTTTTTATAGAAGTCTTTCGTGTTTGAAAATTAAACGGGGGCAGTGTGGATATGGGGAGTACAATGCATGTACAAATGACAAATGTTAACTTTTTGGGATTCACTGGGAATCTGCATTAAAACTAAAAATGCATAGCTCGGCCAGTGTGGCTCAATGGTTGAGTGTCCACCCATGCACCAAGTGGTCGTGGTCAAGGCACATGCCCAGGTTGTGGGCCTGATCCCCAGTGGCGGGCATGCAGGAGGCAGCCAATCGATGTTCTCTCTTTCATTGATTTTTCTCTCCCCCCCCTTTTCTTCTCTCTAAAATCAATAAAGAAAAAAAAAGGGTTTATATCCTTTGACCTAACAATTCCATTGCTGGAGTTTATCCCATAGAATCAGTAGAAAAGAACACATACATAAGGCTTTTTGTTGGATCTTCCCTCACCCCCCCTCCGTGGTTGAAAGCTAAAATAGTTTGAAAGCTCACACCCTTGGAATGATTGAATAAACTGTGATGTTACCACAAAGGTGTTGTATCAGTTTTTAAAACAATGTTGAGTTAAGAGTTATGGCAGTTTTGAAAGGATTTCTGTCCTACTCTGTTTGTCAAAGAAGTGATGGTCAAACAGCCACCCATCCCTCACATTTATGTGTGATGCAAAAGTTTGTATTTGGCAGTGCTGTTGAGAGGGGCTGGAAGATTGTGCATGTTTGTTCATTTTAGTCACCTGGTGCATGCAAGGGTAGCAAGATGGAACACATAGTAAATAAAAAGAAAGTATCCACAGTAAGCCAAACTGTATGCCATTTATTATAAACACAGGTTGCGTTAATATAGCCCTGAAACAGTGTATGAGAGACTGATCACCGAAATATCAAAAGAAATAGGTTAATTACCAGCTTTTTTTTCCCCCCCTAGCAACATGAAACATTCCTACCTAATGGAGATCGTGCTGGCTTCTTAATAGGTGATGGTGCTGGTGTAGGAAAAGGGAGGACGATAGCAGGAATCATCTATGAGAATTATTTGTTGAGTAGGAAAAGAGCATTGTGGTAAGTGCTGAGGACTGGCTGTGGGAGCGCCCATGTGAATGATCACTTCAGCACTGGGGAGGGAGGGGTTTGAATGAGCAGCTGTGTAGTTTCTGAAGTGTCAAGGCCTGGTTTTATTTATTTCTGAAAAATGGCAGAACCGTGGAATTTGCATTTATTTTATTTATTTTTGTGGCAGGTTCAGTGTTTCAAATGATTTAAAGTACGATGCTGAAAGAGATTTGAGGGACATTGGAGCAAAAAACATTTTGGTCCATTCATTAAATAAGGTATGAAACTTTTCTATTTAGTTGGTTATTCAATAAATACTCATGTATGATATGGGAATAATAAGTTTCCGCTTCATAGGACTGTTACAAGGATGCACTGAATTACTTCACAGGAAACTTAGTGCTAGTCACTGTTGGTTTGTGGATTTCTGTGTGTCAAATACTATGCCAAGTACGGTTCTGTAGTGGCAAACAAAATAGACATTGTCTGTTGTTTTGGAATTTGTTCTCTTAGTCTTCTGAGAGGGTACAGTGCAGTAAAGCTGTGTGGACACGACCTTTAGAGAATGGCCGTGGTTTGGAGACTGGTTTGATGCCTGTGTGTCCGTGGACTTGTGTACCCACACCTGTGTTCTGGTAAGACAGTTCTGTCAAGTGGAAGTGATTAGAGAGTTCATCTGTAGCAAATGTTATTGTCCCCCAGCTATGCACCAATTGCTCAGTTACAGGGTATAGTAGACAGACCTAGTTTCTGCAAGTTCCCTCCTATAGCCCTTTGAGAAGAAGTAAACGTAAGTCTACCTGCCACATGGGTCCTAGGTTAGGTCACTGTGGCTCCACAATGCTTTTCTGGGTGGCATTCTTGACGCATTGGGAGGTAGTCAAGTGCAGTGCCTTGAAAAACTACTAATTGTTCAAAAGCATGTAGCTGGCATCTAAAATATTTTTTATTTCTGAGTCAGTGTAATTGAAGAAGGGCACATTAACTATTAATCATTATTTCTACATTTCCCTCAGAACTTAATTACAGTGCTTTGCCTGTAGCAATAACTGTGCAATAAATATTTGTAGAATGAATATTGTGACTCTTGTAGGGGAGTTTGGTTTGTAATTTTTTTTGTGTGTGATGTTTTTAAAATTTATTTTTATTTATTTTATCCTCACCCGAGGACATTTCTCCATTTTTTGTTCAGATAGAGTGGAAGGGAGAGAGAGAGAGAGAGAGAGAGAAACATCGATGTGAAAGGAACACAGCCAGTGGCTGCACCCACACGACCAACCAGGGCCGAGGCACGCGCCCTTAGTGGGAACCGAACCCGGGCCTCTCTGGACCACAGGCCGATGCTCTATCCAGTGAGCAAAACCAGCCAGGGCTAATTTATTTTTTAATCCTTACCTGAGGACATTTTTGCATTTATCTCAAGACAGAGCAGGAGGAAGAGAGAGAGAGAGAAAAAAACATTGATGTGAGAGAGACATATCGAGTGGTTGCGACACATCCAGTGGTTGCCACCCACATGACCCCAACCAGGGCAAGAGACAAACTGCACCCGAGGTACGTGCCCTTAGTGGGAACCGAACCTGGGTCTCTCTCTGGTCCGCGGGCCAACGTTCTAACTGCTGAGCCAAACTGGCCAGGGCTGTGATGTATTTTTTGTGACTTTGAAAACTGGACCTTTGTACCACGAAGTTGTATATACATATGTGTGTGGGTGCATGCTTTGTGTGTATGTGTATTCATATGTATAAGATATTTTTGTATGATCTTAGGAGTTCCTTGACTCTAGAAGATTGGGTGGAATAAATGTTTCAGAGAGAAGTGTGTATTTACTAAATTCTCCTCTTCTCTTTTTCAGTTTAAGTATGGAAAAATTTCTTCCAAACATAACGGGAGCGTGAAAAAGGGTGTTATTTTTGCTACCTATTCTTCTCTTATTGGTGAGAGTCAGTCCGGTGGTAAATATAAAACGAGGTTAAAACAGCTTCTGCATTGGTGTGGCGATGACTTTGACGGAGTGATATCCTTTTCAACAACCTTTTTCAAAAATTAATTTAATTTTTTGTTAATCTTCACCTGAGGATGTTTGAGAGAGAGACATCGATTGGTTGCTTCACGCACAAACTTGACGGGGGTCAGGGATCGAATCTACAATCCACATACGTGCCCTTGACTGGGAATGGAACCCAGGACCCTTCAGTCTGCAGGCTGCCGTTCTAACCACTGAGCAAAATAGCCCAGGGCTGCTTTTGTATTTTTGTAGAGTTAATGTAAGAATGAATATTTGGGAAATAGGAATCCTGAGATTAAATAAACAAGTTCCTGGGCTGTCTGCTTTAATGATTACCTAAAGTCCAAAAGGGTCAGAAAATTGGTTCTGTTTTGTGGCTGTCACATAGGAAGGAGGCCAGTATTTATTAAGTCCCTGGTTTAGGAAAATACTTGTAGGTGTAGGAAGTGCAGAAGACTGTTTCCCTCTTGGGGATCCACATGGCATGTTTATATAGGAAAGGACCTGAAAGACATGGCTGTGGGGAGATCACCTGCCTTCGTATTTTTCTGACCGACTTGCTCATAAAACACCTTCACTCTCCTGCACAGAGAACCAGCATGTATTTGAAATGCTGACCCACCCAGTGAGTTAGTAATCTCTCTTATAACAGAATTTGCCCCAATGTCTGTGTTGTGGGCTTTTTTGTCACGGTGGATATTTTTCTCATTCTAATTAGGAATTAAATATCTGGTTAAGTGAATAGCAAATTTAGTGGGTGTCTCTGAGACCTGAGAGGGAGCTGGTGGAGATCAAGGCAAGGCACATAAGGGCTACATTGATGTTTGTAATGTTAATGAAAAAGAAAACAATCTAAATCAGATCGCGCACACATGGTAAGGTCTGACAGCTGGGTGACAGGCATGTGGGTATTATGTAAAAAGTCAACACCCAGGGGCTTACTATCAACAGCATTGAAGATTGAAGACACGTGCTACTAATGTGATATGTTCCTTAATTCATTCCTTGCAGATAGTGTTTGATGAATGTCATAAAGCAAAAAACTTATGTCCTGTTGGTTCTTCAAAGCCAACCAAGACAGGCTTAGCCGTTTTAGAGCTTCAGAACAAATTGCCAAAAGCAAGAGTTGTTTATGCTAGTGCCACTGGTGAGTAGCTTTTTATTTTTTTTACTATTTTTTTTAATTCTCACCCGAGGACATTTTTCCACTTTTTGTTCAGATAGAGTGGGAGGGAGAGAGGAGGGAGTGAGAGAGAGAAACATGGACGTGAAAGGGACACATCGAGTGGCTGCCACCCAGGCAGGGCTGGGGACAAACTGCAACCAAGGTACGTGTCCTTAGCGAAAACCGAACCTGGGTCTCTCCAGACCACAGGCCAATGCTCTAACCCCTGAGCCAAACCGGCCAGGGCAGTAGCTGTTTATTTTTAAAAGATAGATGTGGAGGTTATTTTTTCAGCTGTAATAAGTTTTGTTTTTGTTTTTTTCCCCAGGTGCTTCTGAACCACGAAATATGGCCTATATGAACCGTCTTGGAATATGGGGTGAAGGAACTCCATTTAGAGAATTCAGTGATTTTATTCAAGCAGTGGAACGGAGGTAATGAAATTTGCAGTGTACACTACTTCTTAGGAGCAGTCTAAAAGATGTGCATTGCTAACACCTCTTTCACATATGTTAAAGCCCTACTGTATTTAATGATAGTTACTGTGTGTTTTAAATTTATTCAGAGGTGTTGGTGCCATGGAAATAGTTGCTATGGATATGAAGCTTAGAGGAATGTACATTGCTCGACAGCTGAGCTTTACTGGAGTGACCTTCAAAATTGAGGAAGTTCTTCTTTCTCAGAGCTATGTAAAAATGTATAACAAAGCAGTCAAGCTGGTGAGAATTTTTAACTTAATCCCTAGTGTTTTTAATGAACCTGCTAATGTTTCTGTTAGTTTTGTTCTGTGTAACATGGGTAAGCCCACAACAGTATATTTCTGCTAGAAAACAACAGATAAATCACCAGATCCTTATTTTCCTAATTTTCCAAGCCTTCTGTTTGTTAATTTATAAAAAATAGCCATTTATTTTAGTTCCATGGTTTTAAAAATTAAAATTAACTATTTCCTAAAATACCTGCATGAGTTTATAAGAATTTTGGGCCAGCTTTGTGTGAGCACCCTAAAAGTCATTTTTAGAGATCTCAAGTTACTGAATATGCTTTGTTAAATTAATGTTAAATGGTCTTGCACTTAATATTATTTTGACTGAATTAGTTATTTTAATATAATTTTTACTCAAAGATGAAATACCTAAAATTTTGATTATGCATCTTCAGTGGGTCATTGCCAGAGAGCGGTTCCAGCAAGCTGCGGATCTGATTGATGCTGAGCAGCGAATGAAGAAATCCATGTGGGGCCAGTTCTGGTCTGCTCACCAGAGGTTTTTCAAATACTTGTGCATAGCATCCAAAGTTAAGAGGGTTGTGCAGCTAGCTAGAGAAGAAATCAAGAATGGAAAAGTAAGTTGGAAAAACACCAAAAGAGATTTGTTCTTTAGTTATGTGTTTTGTTTTGTTTTCATGAAGTCTTTTGGGTGTTGAGGTTTCCTCCTTGTAAAACCTGCTCTTTCTAAAGCATTGTAAAAGTATTAATACAGGTAGGTCTGTAAAAATGTTTTTAAAATAATAAAAGCTATGTGTGGTTATAAAGAATTTAGAGAGCTCACTAAATGTAAAGAAGTAAACATGACTGCAAGTTGGCTGCACATCGATATAATTGCTGATAACATGGAGATAGATGCCTATATTTCTCAGGATTCTTCTTTTTGATGAATTTATTTCTACTTAGAAAGCACAAAGAATGGGCTGGGGCTTAAACCGTGTCCACTGCTGTAATCCTGTTTGCTAGCTAAGTTTTTACCCGTAGCGTGTCTCAAATATATGTAGACCGAATAAAGGAGCAATGCGTATGATAATGACCAGTTCTTGTTTGAAAATTTTTTTACTAAACATTAAAAATATTTTTAAGAATTATGTGCATATTTTTATTTATAACTAATAATTGTATTTTCTCTCCAGTGTGTTGTAATTGGTCTGCAGTCTACAGGAGAAGCCAGAACCTTAGAAGCCTTGGAAGAGGGCGGAGGAGAACTGAATGATTTTGTTTCAACCGCCAAGTAATATTTTCCGTTTTACTTAGATCAGTGATTTTCAACCTTTTTTTTTCTTTCTAAATATGTTTTTATTGGTTTTATTAGAGAGGAAGGGAGAGAGAGATAGAAACATTGATGTGAAAAAGAAACATCGATTGGCTCTCTCCTGCACAGCCCCCACTGGAGATCAAGCTCAAAACCTGGGCATGTACCCTGACCAGGAATCGAACTTGACCAGGACGTCTCAGTCCATAGGACTAGCCTCAATCCACTGCACCAACCTGGCTGGGTGATTTTCAACCTTTTTCATGTCATGGCATGCATAAACTAATTCCTAAAATTCTGCAGCACACCATAAAATATATTTTTTCCTGATCTGACCAAAAAATAGGTATAATTTTGATTTGTTCATACTGGATGTCTATTGTTATGTTGGCTGTTGTCTTTTTCCCCCCCCCGATATTTTGTTCAGATAGAGCGGGAGGGAGGGAGGGAGAAACATCGACGTGAAAGGGATACATTGAGTGGTTGCCACCGAGACGACCCAACCAGGGCCGAGGACAAACTGCAACCGAAGTACTTGGCCCTTAGCAGGAACCGAACCCGGGTCTCTCTGGACCGCAGGCCGACGCTCTAACTGCTGAGCCAAACCGGCCAGGGCTGTTGTCATTTTTTTATTTGATTATCAAAGGGAAAAGAAGTCAGAGTCCCTCACTAAATTTAGTTAGGTATTGCATGTTTTAAAAATTCTTTCGGGTCCAGCCAGTGTAGCTCAGTGGTTGAACGTCGCCCCATACACCAAGAGGTTGCTAGTTCCATTCACATCTGGACACATGCCCAGGTTGTGGGCCAAATCCCCAGTAGGGGGCATGCAGGACGCAGCCAATTGATGTTCTCTCTCACCAAAGTTTCTATCTCTCCCTCTCACTTCCCCTCTCTCAAAATCAATAAACAAAAAAAGTTTTTAAATGATAGCCACTAGTCACATGTGGCTGTTGAGCAGGTGACTTGGCTAGTGTAAATTAAGATGTGCTGTGAGTATAAAGTGCACACAAAGTAGAACAGTTTCTTGATCACATGTAGTGATATAATAAGTTAAGTAAAATACATTGTTAAAATTTATTTCACCAGTTTTCTTTTACTTTTTAATGTAGCTAGTAGAAAGTGTAAAAACTGCATATTTGGCTCGGGTTTGCATTAAATTGCAATTGGATGGCCTTAGCCTAGAATATTAAAATTCATTTTAACTGGATTATCAGTATTTTGTAACATTGAACAAAGTATATTGATTTTTAAGAAGTATATTCTGTGAGACTTTATTTTTATTGTTTTAATCTCAGCTGAGGATATTCTCTACATTGGTTTTTTAAATTTTATTTTATGTAGAGTGGGAGGGAAAAAAGGGGAAGAGAGAGAGACACACACACCCCCCCCAATATGCTGCTTCCCACACTATCCAACTGGGGCTAGGGATCGAATCCTACAACTGAGGAACTTGCCCTTGACTGGGAATTGAACCTAAAACTCATACGGGCCAACAGTCTTACCCGCTGAGCCAAACAGGCTAGGGCTATATTTATTATTACTATTATTTTTTATCCTTACCCGAGGACACTTCTGTATTTATCTTGAGAGAGAGAGACGGGGGAGGGGGGGGTGGACGATGTGAGAGAGACACATTAACTGGTTGCCACCCACACAACCCCAACTGGGGCCGGGGGACAAACTGCCACCTAGGTACGTGCCCTTAGTGGGAACTGAACCCGGACCTCTCTGGTCCTCAGGCTGACAAACTAACCGCTGAGCCAAACTGGCCAGGGCTATTTTTATTCTTTAAAAAACTTTTATGTATTGATTGATTTTAGAGAAAGACAAACATCAATTTATTGTTTGACTTAATTATGCATTCATTGGTTGCTTCTACATGTGTTCTGACTTGAGATCAAACCTTCGACTTGGGTGTGTTGGGACAACGCTTTAACCCATTTAGCTATCGGGCCATGGCATGCCTTTGTATATAATAATTATGTTTCAAACTGAACTACTCAAGCCCTGACCAATGTGGCCCAGTTGGTTGGAGCCTGGTCCCATGCACCAAAGGATCATAGTTTCAAAGGACAACTACACAAGTTGTGGTTTAGTCACCAGGGCACAAGTGCAGGAAGCAAGTGATCTATGTTTCTCTACCATCCATATTTTTCTCTCTCTCTCTCCTCCTCTCTTCAAAACAAAACAAACAAAAAAATCAATTACAAAACTGAACCGCTGATTGTCACTTTTTTCCTCTTCTACAGAGGAGTGTTGCAGTCACTC
This sequence comes from Molossus molossus, assembly GCF_014108415.1. Classification (NCBI taxonomy): domain Eukaryota; kingdom Metazoa; phylum Chordata; class Mammalia; order Chiroptera; family Molossidae; genus Molossus; species Molossus molossus. The sequence goes on along the minus strand of NW_023425358.1, from coordinate 35,603,232 downwards.
ATTGAAAAGCACTTCCCTGCTCCAGACAGGAAAAAGCTTTATAGTTTGCTGGGAATCGATTTGACAGCTCCAAGTAACAACAGTTCACCAAGAGATAGTCCTTGTAAAGAAAACAAAATGAAGAAGCGAAAAGGTGGGTTTTTATTTTTTTAATGTTCTTGAAAGTAGTATAGATTTGAGCACTTAAAAGGAGATATTTTGCCTGACTGGTGTGACTCACTGGTTGAGCATCGACACATTCACCAAGATGTTACCAGTTTAGTTCCTGGTCTGGGCACATGCCAAGGTTGTGGGCCAGGTCCCCAGTGGGGGGCATGCAGGAGGCAGCCAGTTGATCTTCTCTCTCATCCATGTTTCTATCTGTCCTTTTTCCATCTTCTCTCTCTAAAATCAATAAAGAAAAAAAAATTCATGGAACTTTATCAATTTTTAAAAAAAAATCCTTACCCGAGGATATTTTTGCATTTATCTTCAGGTCGAGCGGGAGCGAGAGAGGAAGGGAGAGAGACAGAAACATTGATGTGAAAGAGACACATGGACTGGTTGCCACCTTCATGACCCCAACTGAGGCCGGGGACAAATTGGGACCAAACCCAGGATACACTGGTCCACGGGCCGATGCTCTAACCCCTGAGCAAAACTGGCCAAGGCAAATTCATGGAACTCTAAAAAAAGAGAGAGAGATATTTTGAGAATTAAATGCCTTCTTTGAATCAGCAAATGGCTACATATTTTCACTCTCGCTCATGTAGTTTTGAATGCATAAGAAACCCATTTTAAATTGGGACTTGAACCATTTGAATTGTGCTCGGCATGGTGTTAGCATTGGCCATACAGGGGGTCCATATGAAAGCAGGTCTTATACGTTTTTTTAGTTTTCTAGACAGAGGAAATTAAGGTACAGGAAGATAGAGTTATAAGGAGTTTTTTGAAGTTCACACATATCTGCTGGGCAATATATAGAAACCAAAACCCAGGCCTGTATGTTGTGAAAGCTGTGCCCAGGCATGTATGTATAGTCTTGTCTAAGGAGGCTTCTGCACTGGCCGGTTTGGCTCTGTGGCCTGCGCACCGAAGGGTGGACCTTTCAATCCTAGTCAAGGGCATGTGCCTGGTTGCAGATTTGATCCCCAGTCCTGCTTGGGGTCATATGGAAGGCCGCTAATTGATGTGTGTCTCGCATGTCATTGTTTCTCCCCCTTCCCACCACTGTGCTGAAAATCAGCGGGAAAATATTCTGAGGTTATGATGAACAACAACAACCAAAAACTGGCTTCTTTTACTTCATTATTCCATTGTCTTAGTGGCATGAAAAGTAATGTTATTTGATATATTTTTTCTGCATATTCAGTAAGATCATTCAAATCAGTACCTTCTTTGTCTTTAAAAATACAATTTTATATGTTGATTGTTAATACAGTTGATCTTTGAACAACCCGGGAGTTAGGACGCTGACCCCCCAACAAAGTAGAAAAATCTTGGTACAACGTTTGACTCCCCAAACACTTAACTATTAATACCCTGTTGTTGCCTTACTGGTAACACAAATGGTCATTTAACACATTTTGTGTTTTTTTGTGTGTATTATATACTGTATTTTTATAATAAACTAAACTAGTGAAAAGGATACCTACTAAAATTTTACTAGAGAAAATACATTTATATTATATTATAGTGCTTATTGAAAAAAGTCTGCCTATAAGTGGACCTACCCAGTTCATTCCTTTACTGTTGAAGGGTCAGCTGTATTCCATAGATTATTTTATGTATTTTTAAAATATTTTTAATCCTTACGTGAGGATATTTTCCCATGTATCTTCAGACAGAGTGGGAGAGAGGGAGCCGGGGGAGAGAGAGAAACATCAATGTGAGAGGGACACACCGACAGGTTGCCTCCCGCATGAGCCTGACCAGGGCCGGGGACAAACTGCAACTGAGGCACATGCTCCTGACCATAATTGAACCCACAACTCATTGGCCCGTGGGCCGACACTCTTAACAACTGAGCCATGCCCTGGCCGGTTTGGCTCAGCGGTTAGAGCGTCAGCCTGCGGTCCAGAGAGACCCGGGTTCGGTTCCCGCTAAGGGCATGTACCTTGGCTGCAGTTTGTCCCCGGCCCTGGTTGGGTCGTGTGGTTGGCGGCCACTCGATGTGTCCCTTTCACATCGATGTTTCTCTCTCTCTCCCTCTCTCTCCTTCCCGCTCTGAGTAAAAAACGGAAAAAATGTCCTCAGGTGAGGATAAAAAAAACAACAACAACAAAAAAACACAACTGAGCCAAACCGGCCAGGGCTAGAGGATTTTATTTTTATAAACATTTTTTAAGATTTTTTTAGAACTGATTTTTAGAGAGAGAGGAAGGGAGAGGGAGAGAAAGTAAGAAGCACTGATGTGAGAGAAACATCAATCGGCTGCCTCCTATACGATACGCCTCTTACCAGGGATGGGGCCTGTAACCTGGGCATGTGCCCTGACCGGGAATTGAACCAGCAACCTCTTGGTGCAGAGGTCAATGCTCAACCACCGAGTCACACTGGCTGGCCTTTTTAAAGTATTCTTTAAAACTATAATAATTAGGTCTCTTCATTCAACCTAATAAACAAATTCGGACAGTGCCAGAGATATTGTCTTATTCGAGTTCTGAATTTATTTTGAAACTTGTGCACTTGAAGACAATCTTCAGTTTTTATTTGTGTATCCAATTTCTTCTTAAAAATAATTGAACATAACCTAATTTCTATGTAAGTACAAAAAATTAGCACTTGTTTGTGAATTTTATTTGTTCTTATATTCTTAGTTAAATCCCTTTTTTCCTACCAGTCTCATTTGAATTAACTTGTGAACTAAATGTAATCCTGGAGATTTAAAACTGTGTTTGGACTGACTCTCTTGTTTGGGGTTTGAGGGTAGGTGAAGAAATAACTCGAGAAGCCAAAAAAGCACGAAAAGTAGGTGGCCTTACTGGTAGCAGTTCTGATGACAGTGAGAGTGAGTCTGATGCCTCTGACAACGAGGAGAGTGACTACGAGAGCTCTAAAAACATGAGTTCCGGTGACGATGACGACTTCAACCCATTCAGAGAAGAATCCAGCGAGGGCGACGAAGACGGTGAGTTTGTCTTGTACTAAATGCACACCAACGGGCCGCTGTTTCTGTGTCCCTGACATGGCATATTGTATTAAATAAAACATGTTTCTCTGAAGTACAAATTATCATCTTTGCTTGGTGGAGAGATCCATGGTTGTCTATCTTCTGGTGGTTTAGCTCATTTATGTAAGATGATGACCTCAGTTTTGTTCAGTTATTTTTAACCTCAAAGCATTGGGTTTTTCTCATGGTATATGGACGTGTACTGGACCACTGTACCTGGCGACCATTTACATTTTATCACTTAACAATACAAAAAAAATGAATGGTTCTGCCTGTCCTTTGAAGATTCTGTACTTGTTTTAAGAAGCGATTTGATATGTATCTTTAACTTTCAGATCCTTGGTTAATCAGAAAAGATCACAAGAAGAACAAAGATAGAAAAAAAAAGAAAAGTATAGATCCAGATTCTATTCAAAGTGCCTTATTAGCATCAGGTCTTGGATCAAAACGACCTAGTTTTTCGTCTACACCAGTTATTTCGCCGGCTCCTAACAGTGCACCAGGTATTCATGTGGAAGCTTGCTTTGTCTCTGGAATGTATTTTTAAACCAAACAAATATTTAAACTCTCTCCTGATTTTTTACAAATGTACTTTATCTAGCTAACAGTAACACCAACAGTAACAGTAGCCTTATAACAAGTCAGGATGCCGTGGAAAGAGCCCAGCAGATGAAGAAAGACCTACTTGATAAGCTAGAAAAACTGGCTGAAGACCTCCCTCCTAACACCCTGGACGAACTTATTGACGAGCTTGGTGGCCCTGAGAATGTTGCTGAGGTAAATAGGACTTGACCAGGCTATGTCTCTTGGTAGTTATTTTGCCACTTATAAAACCCTGTAGAATGAGCCGTATTTTGGGGATCGTCACATAATGATCTCTCTGGTTTCCTCTCAGGTCCTAGGGTCCTTGTTCCACTCTAGTCCTCATCCTAGAGCCGCTAGTATCTGCCTGTCTGCCCTAGATACTCATTGTCTGTCCTTGCACTGACAGGCACCCTCTGAGCATTGCCACATGTCTGCTGTCTTCACTGGAATTGGGACTTTCAAAACCAGGGCTTGTGTTGCAATGTCTCTCCCACAGTGCGTGGTGCAGCACACACTGGCTCTCATGCCTTCCACCTCACACCAGGTTTCCCCAGTGAGGGAGTCCTGGGTCTGACTCGGGTGTCTTAATTGTAAGTGGCATTGTTTGCTTGACTTTGCAGATGACTGGCCGCAAGGGGAGGGTTGTAAGTAATGATGATGGGAGCATATCTTATGAGTCAAGATCTGAACTTGACGTCCCTGTGGAGATACTAAATATCACGGAAAAACAAAGATTTATGGATGGAGATAAGGTATGTTTTTCTGGGATACTTTTTAGATTTCTTTTGTGGGATGCTTTTCATGGCAGGGTTACTGCCCACATATTTGGACATTTAGATTAATCTTTAGGAGGTTTTTATTTTATTTTAATATAAATTGTGCTTGTTGAATGTTCTATATTTTTTGGTAATTGCACATAATCACTGAGCATTTACATGTTTTTGTTCTTGATAAGATGAATGTACATAGAATTAGATGTGGTTCTTTTTAGCTTTGGAAATCTTTTTTTTTTTTCATTTTTTATTTTTATTCATTTATTTTTGGTACATGCCCCTAGTGGGAACCGAACCCAGGACTCTCTGGTCCGTAGGCCGATGCTCCAACCACTGAGCCAAACTGGCCAGGGCTAGCTTTGGAAACCTTTGATCAGAATATTAATATACTGCATTTTTCTCAGGTAATCTTTTGACACCATATAGATGCTACTGTCTAGTCTCAGTCTTAAATTTTGAATCTAGAAACATATTGTGTGCCCAGATTATTAATGGCCATTGTTTGTACTGCTTCTGTTGTTGCTATGTCATGTTATATTAGGATAGTTTACTCTAAATGACTTGTGGATTAGCCTGGCCAGTGTGGCTCAGTGGATGAGCGTTGACCCACGCACCAAGAGGTTGCCAGTTTGATTCCTGGTCAGGGCACATACCCAGGTTGTGGGCTAGTTCCCCAAGGGGATCATGCAGGAGGCAACCAATCGATGTTCTCTCTCATCGATGTTTCTCTCTCTCGCATCCTCTCCCTTCCTCTCTAATTCAATAAAGAAAATAAATTAAAAATCAATAAATGACTTGTGGAATAGACTTGCATATTGACTCCTGGAGAGAGTTTAGGTTGTCTCCAGAAGCTATATCTTTCTGTAGGTTCATTGTTGACATCATCAATTTTAAGACTCTCAGCTCAGTTTTTCCTCCATAGTTGGAGTTGCTGTAAGTATTTGTGATGAGATTGCTAAAAACAAGGCAGCACTACTCAGTGCCATGCCCTAGTCTGAAAGGGGGAGAATCAAATCTTATTTCTCTACCCACACTTTGCATTATGTTTTAGTGAATTTTTTTGCTTTGTAACCAGGAAGTAGATAGTAGTTAGCACTGTCAAAAGTTGTGTTTTAAATATAAAAGCTCACGTTACATATTTTAAAGGTTGTAGGTAAAGATAGTTTCAGTTAGTTTATGTACTTGTGTCATGAATTTGCCTCATATGCATTAGGAATTCTGTTAATTGGAATTAGTTTTGACTGTTATGTGAAAAAATCCAGCCATGCTAACTTCATCAAGGTAGAGTTCATCCTCTCATGTACACGTCTCCAATGAGGTCGCTTGAAGAGTAGACCTCTTCTGTCTTGTTCCTTTAATATGTGAGCTGCTGTTTCCATGTCACCCTCATTTAAGACAGCTGTTTCAGGTTCATTCATTACACTTTTATATTTCAGCCAGCACAGAGGAGAAAAGATAAGGGTGTGTTCTTAACTTTAATAAAAGACATTTCCTAGACCTTGTTCATATCACTGCAACTTAGTGTTTGGAGTGTGCCCGTACTTAGCTGCAAGGGAGACTGGGAGATACAATCTTGATTCTGGGTATTCATGCACCCAGTGAAAATTGGGGGTTCTGTAGCTTAGGAAGAGGAGGAGAGTGGGTATTGGTGGACCCTCAGAAGTCTACCTAAGAACTATATTTAGGGTACGTCCCTGCTTGTCTTTGTGCGGAGATAATTTTTTTTCCCTCTTACATTTGATACAGAATATCGCCATCATTTCAGAAGCTGCCAGCTCAGGTATTTCATTACAAGCAGATCGGAGAGCCAAAAATCAGAGGCGACGAGTTCACATGACTTTGGAGCTGCCCTGGAGTGCTGATAGAGCCATTCAGCAATTTGGTAAGGTCCCACATGGAATTGCACTTAGTAGGGAATGGAATCACTAGGAACTGTGTGCATATCAAGGTCTGCATTTAATGTCAGACATCTTAAAACTTGACATACCTAGCCCTGACTGGTTCGGCTCAGTGGTTGGAGCGTTGGCCTGCGGTCCAGAGAGACCCAGGTTCAGTTCCCACTAAGCGCGAGTACCTCGGTTGCAGTTTGTCCCCGGCCCTGGTTGGTCGTGTGGGTGGCAGCCACTTGGTGCGTCCCTTTCATGTTGATGTTTCTCTCTCTCTCTCTTCCTCTTTCTCCCTCCCACTCTGTCTGAACAAAAAGTGGAAAAATGTCCTCGGGTGAGGATTAAAAAAAAAAAATTGACATACATGTAGAGTTTGGAGGTGTTTTTCTGTGAGTAGCATATACCTTAAAATAGGAAGTACATCAAGAATTCTTACCTGTTTTAAAAGATATAAAAGATCTGCAGTGGTGTTTGTGGCATTCTGTCCAAGAACAGGCCTCCTCAGGCCTTGAGGGTGTGCATGGCATGTCAGAGTGGCTGCCACTGAAGTCTTTTTCAACCACCAGGGACTCCACTGAGGGCATATAGCTCCTCCCCTCCCTTCCATTTCACGGCTCTGGTATCCAGTAACTAAACAAGATTTGGGGGGGGGGGGGGATCCAGTGCAGCTAAGGATCAGCAATGTTGTGGCTAACTAAACTGGGGAGCAGTAGTAATATCTTTACATTTAACAGTATTATGTTTTCCTCCTGTTTCAGAGTTTGTGGAGACCATCTTAGGGTTAAATGCTAGGAATAGATCTCTGCATTCTCTGTTTCTAGTGAACACAATGTGATTTTTTTAATGTGGTTACAGGACGAACTCATAGATCAAACCAAGTTACTGCTCCCGAATATGTCTTTCTGATTTCGGAATTGGCAGGAGAACAAAGATTTGCATCTATTGTTGCTAAAAGACTTGAGAGTTTGGTAAGTTTTTGAGTTGTGTAGATATGTGTAAAGGATGATATATGTTACCTGTCTCCTGTTTCTTGATTGGAAATTTTATATTTTGATAGGGAGCACTAACACATGGTGACAGAAGAGCAACAGAATCCAGAGATCTGAGCAGGTTCAACTTTGACAATAAGGTACATTTCATATTTTGGTCTCTGAGCTTTGGGGCCATGTTCTGTCTCTGTAGTATTCAAAGGGAAATGGGGGTGCTGCTTCCTCCTCTGGTTGCTGTCAAGGTTTCTCAGAGACAATAGGACAGGATTTCACACATCGTGAGGTGTTTAGTGATTGGCTCTGCAGTATAATCATTTTTTTATTCCTATTGGAAAATAGAAATACAACACATATTTTTGAAAGACTCAAATACGAATTTCACAGAAGTTGTTGATTGAGTGCTATGAGCAAATGTGTGAAGGTAGCACTAGGCAGTACAAAATATATATGAAGATAATTTAGTCCTGCTGTTTTTGAATCTTTGGTAAAATATTTTTATAGTGTTCAATTGATCATATGATTGAAGAATTACCCAAATACTAAAGCCGTTTTGTTTTGTTTTGTTTTTGCAGTATGGAAGAAATGCATTAGAAATTGTCATGAAATCCATTGTAAACCTAGATTCTCCGATGGTATCACCACCTCCAGACTATCCTGGAGAATTCTTTAAAGGTAAGTTTTTAAAAATAATTGTAACAGTCTTAACTGGTTTGCTCAGTGATTGGAGTTGTCTGCCTGCGGACTAGCTTCATGGGTTATATTCTGGTCAAGGGCACGTACCTCAGTTGGGATTTGTCCCTAGCCCTGTTCGGTATTGTACGGAAGGCAACCCATCTATGTGATTCTCTCACATCGACGTTTTTCCCTCTCTCTCTATCTACCCCCCTCTCCATCTGAATATAAATGGAAAAATATCCTTGGGTGAGGTTTTTTTTTTAATCCTCACCCAAGGATATTTTTCCATTTTTTTGTACAGATAGAGTGGGAGGGAGAGAGAGGAAGGAGAGAGAGAGAGAAACATCGACGTGAAGGGACACATCGAGTGGCTGCCACCCGCACGACCAACCAGGGCTGGGGACAAACCACAACTGAAGTACGTGCCCTTAGCGGGAACCGAACCCGGGTCTCTCCAGACTGCAGGCCGACGCTCTAACCGCTGAGCCAAACTGGCCAGGGCTGGGTGAGGATTTAAAAAAACAAAATATCATAACAGCCGGTCCTGTTTGGTTCAGTGGTTAGAGTGTTGGCCTGCGCACCAAAGGGTCACGGGTTTGATTGCTGCTCACGGGTGTACCTGGATTGCAGGTTCAAGCGCCATCCCTTGTCAGAGTGTGTGCAGGGCAAACAATACACCCCTTCCCTCCTTCCCTTCCCTTCTGTAAAAATCAATGGGGTGAAAGTCAATAGGGTAAAAAAATTCTGTGGTGAGGATTAACAAAAGTAAATAAATAAACTAATCATAACAAAAGAATATGAGTACTGATACAAAAGAAAGTTCTGAGTGGTGGTATGGAAATTCTTAAATCTATTTCACAAATCTGGAATAGCCTTTACCCCATAAATATAAGTAGTCCAGATGATTTTATTTATATTTTTCTTTATTGATTTTAGAGAGGAAAGGGGAGAGAGAGAGATAGAAACATCAGTGAGAGAGAACATCGATTGGCTGCACCCCGCATGCCCCTTCTGGGGATTGGGCTCACAACCTGGGCACGTGCCCTGACTGGGAATTGAACTGGCAACCTCTTGGTGCAGGGTCGACTCTCAACCACTGAGCCACACTGGCTGGGCTGACCAAATGATTTTAGTAGCTTAGGAAACTATGAAATATTTTGGAAAATAGGTAAATGTAAGAAATAGCTGTAAACTACTTGAAATGTCATTATAGAGTTAGAGAAGGTCCTTTCCAGTGGAACCAGGGTGTTCGAGTTGGCATGGTCCTCATAACCACTGCCCACAACAACAAAGCGGTGGCCCTGTTTTTGTCTCCCTCTCCCCCCCACCCGTTTTTCTTTCTTTGTCTCCCCCCCCCCCGTTTTTTTTTTGGTCATTGGAAGGAGTGTCCAAAATGATTCCTCAATTTATACCTTTTTTTTTTTTATCCTCACCCGAGGATATTTTTCCATTTTTTGTACAGATAGAGTGGGAGGGAGAGAGAGGAAGGGAGAGAGAGAGAGAAACATCGACGTGAAGGGACACATCGAGTGGCTGCCACCCGCACGACCAACCAGGGCCGGGGACAAACTGCAACCAAAGTACGTGCCCTTAGCAGGAACCGAACCCGGGTCTCTCCGCACCACAGGCCGACGCTCTAACTGCTGAGCCAAACTGGCCAGGGCAGTTTATACCTTTTTTAAATTACATGTTACTTAATCATTGTAGGTACTCAAAGAACCCTCACGTGTATAATGACAAGTCAGTGCTCTCTCTCACCTCCCACTTCCATTTCCACTGCCAAGGGCACAGATGCTGACAGTCTGAACAGGGACATCTTCCAGCATCTTCTCTCCATGTTCTTCTAGACACAACTTTTCTTTCAAATGTCATTAATATTACTTTTTTTAAAAATCCCCACCTGAGAATATTTTCACATTGATTTTCAGATAAACAGGGAGGGAGGGAGGGATAAACATCTACATGAGAGAGACACATTGACTGACTACCTCCTGCACAACCCCCATAATAGCCGGGGATCGAACCACAACCTAGACACGTGCCCTTGACCGGACTCAAAACCTAGACTCTTCTGTTCACAGGCTGGTGCTCTATCCACTGAATCAAACCTGCCAGGACTGCATTACTTTTGCAATGTACTTTTCACTTAGTACATTACAGACACCTCTGACAGGACAGTAGCTACGGCATACTAACATGTTTTTAATAGTTGCATAATGTTCTGCTAGCTTATGAAACAGTTTCTTATTACCTTTTTGGTATTCAGGTGGTTTTCCCTTTTTGCCATTACAGACATTGTTGAAGTTATAGCCTTCTGTACTGTATAGTTAATTTATGGATATACAATGGGTTCTCAAAAGTGGAAGCGTTTTTGCAGTGAAGAGATCTTTGACTACACAGTTACCATCCATAGAATCGAAACAATTTTTTTATTTTCAATCCTCATCCGAGGACATTTTTCCATTTTTTGTACAGACAGAATGGGAGGGAGAGAGAAGAGAGAGAGAGAGAGAAACATCGATGTGAAAGGGACACATCGAGTGGCTGCCACCCGCACGACCAACCAGGGCCGGGGACAAACTGCAACCGAGGTACGTGCCCTTAGCGGGAACCAAACCCGGGTCTCTCCGGACTGCAGGCCGATGCTCTAACCGCTGAGCCAAACCAGCCAGGGCAGAATCGAAACAATTTTGATTCTGCAGCAGAGTGCTAGCTGTGTAAGTGAATGTGTAAATACGATGTCGTCATGCTTCCTGTTGATCCTTTTCTCTCACTTCCTTATTCTGTAAGACATCAGTATTTTTTTTAATCCTTAGCTTAAGGTTATTTTTTGCATTTATCTTCAGACAGAGTGGGATGTAGAGAAGCGGGGGGAGAGAGAGAAACAAACATCGATGTGAGAGAGACACATCAAGTGGTCACCATCCACACGACTCCAACCGGGACAGGGAGAAACTGCACTGAACGAAGTACATGCCCTTAGCGGGAACCAATCCCAGGTCTCTCTAGTCCACAGGCCGACCCTCCAGCCATTGAGCCAAACCTACCAGGGCAGACACTACTATTCTTTAAAGCTCCGTAAACTGCCCTCTTAGTAATAGAATTCAGAACCTATAGACTCATACATGTGGCCTTTTTTTATTTGTTTGTTTTTTTTTTTTGGCTGCAATACTGATAGGTAGCATATGGGAAAGAAGCATGATTATACTCTTATTTACACAATTAGTGAAGGTAGTATATTGCTATGTGTTCAAAGTTGTTCAAATTCTGTGGGTAACACCTGTGTAGCCAAAGATCTCCACTGCCAAAGATTGCTGTTGGAAAGATAAGATTTTTAAAAATCTTAATTTTAGAGAGAGGAAGAGAGAGAGAAACATCAATTTGTTCTACTTCTTTATGTATTCATTGGTTGATTCTTGTATGTGCCCTGACCAAGGATTGAACCTGTAACCTTCGTATATTGGTGTAACCAAATGAGCAACCTATCTAGGGCCATAAGATTTTTTTTTTCTTCTTTATTGATTTTAGAGAGAGAGAAGGGACAGAAAGATAGAAACATCAATGAGAGAAAACACTGATGAGCTGCCTCCTATATGTCCTGCACTGGGGGTTGGGCTCACAACCCTGGCGTGTACCCTGACCGGAAACAGAACCGGCAACCTCTTGGTGCACGGATCCATGCTCAACCACTGAGCCACACCGGCTGGGCAGAGCCATAAGTGAGGCTTGAGCACTGTAGGATTTTTAGAGTGCCTAAAGACCTTTGGGGACTGTGGGTTCCATTTAATTTAGCTAATGGAAACTATGGAAGACACATCGGATGTGTCTTTTTTTTTTTAGATGGAAAGCGGGGAGGAGAGAGAGAAAGAAAAACATTGATGTGAAAGAGACACATAAATTAGTTGCCTCCCACACAACCCTGACCAGGGCTCGAACCTGCAACTCAGGTATGTGCCCTTGACTGGGAATCAAACCTGAGATGTGGTTGTAGGGCCAATGCTCCAACAAACTGGCCAGGGTCATAGGCTGTGTCTTGATGCTAGAACTTGATCTAGTGTGATTAGTCAGGTAACAGCTCATTTGGGCTATCAGATTTTTTTATTTTTTATTGGTTTATTATGTTTTTATTGATATTAGAGAAACATTTGATTGGCTGCCTCCTGCACATTCGCACCACCACCACCATTCCCCTCCACCCCCGGGAATTGAGCCTACAATCCCAGGCATGTGCCCTGACCAGGAATCAAACCGGTGACCTTTTGGTGCATGGGACGATGCTCAAACAATAGAGCCACATCATCCAGGGCTATCAGTTTTTTTAAAAATTTATTTTCTTACAGATGTTCGACAAGGACTGATAGGAGTTGGCCTGATAAATGTAGAAGACCGCTCAGGCATTCTCACTCTGGATAAAGGTAATGGTGTTAATGTGGTACACACACAGCTCTTGCTGTGTCCATAAAGCCTATTTTGTTGTTTATCCCTTTGTCAACTCAATGGGGAAGTTTCAAGACTGTATTTCTCCACCCTGTGATACTGAATGCTCAGAAAGAACGCTGCAGTTTCTTTCTGCTCTGGTCATTCAGAAGAGGGTAAACCTCTGTTCTGTCTGGATAGCAGCAGCTCTCAACCCAGGTTACTTATATGATCATCAGCTATTAAGCTTTTAAAAAATACTGAAGTCAGGGCTGTAGCTCAGATACGGGTTACCTTCCACAGCTCCAAGACATTCATACTGCAGCCAAAGGTGATCTTCACTGACTTGTAACACTTGACTAGGTAAGACTTGATGTTGGAGAATGAACACTTGTGTTAAATTGTGTTCATGCTTTTAGTAAGTGAAGTTGATAATGTGAACATTCAGTTTGGCAAACATCCTTTGAGCATGTACTATGGCCATGCTAGTTGCTAGAGGTAGAAATGGTCAATTTACAGCTCTTCTGGGAATAGTGGAGGAGTTGTGATGGAAGACTTTATACAGGACCAAGCCAGACTTTGAACTAAGTTTAGATAATAAAATTGAGATCACCAGTTTTGTGCATTAACTTTTTCATATAATCTTGTCATTGCAGATTATAACAACATAGGGAAATTCTTAAATAGAATTTTGGGCATGGAGGTGCATCAACAGAATGCATTATTTCAGTATTTTGCGGACACTCTCACTGCAGTTGTTCAAAATGCAAAAAAAAATGGAAGATATGATATGGGAATCTTAGGTAAGTGGGCAGTGTTTTATTTTTTAATTTATTTTATTTTATTTTTTATTTTAAAAATTTTTATTGTTGAATGTAGAATGTATTACAGATGTTCCTTATTTTTCCCCCATTGACCCCCTCCTCCCCACTCCCGCCCCCCTCCCACCTTTTCCCACACTATTGTCCGTGTCCATTGGTTATGCATATAAGTTCTATGGTTTATTTCTCTCCCCCCCTCAACCCGTTTCCCTTTGAGGTTTGTCAGTCTAGCAATGAATTTGTACCTCTTAATCCCTTCACCTTTTTCACCCATTCGCCCAACCCCCTCCCATATGGCAACCAACAAAATGTTCTCTGTATCTATGAGAATGTTTCTGTTCTACCTGTTCATTTTGCTTGTAGATTCCATTGTCAATAGATATATATTCATTGCCATTTTGTTTGTTCATATATTTTATCTTTTTCTTCAAAAAGACCCTTTAACATTTCATATAATAACAGTTTGGTGGTGATGAACTCCTTTAACTTTTTCTTGTCTGGGAAACTCTTTATATGTCCATCGATTCTAAATGACAGCTTTGCAGGATAGAGTAATCTTGGTTGTAGGTTCTTGCTTTTCATCACTCTGAATATTTCTTTTTTTTTTTTTATCCTCACCTGAGGACATTTTTCCATTTTTTGTTCAGATAGAGTGGGAGGAAGAGAGAGAGAGAGAAACATTGATGTGAAGGGACACATCGAGTGGCTGCCACCCGCACGACCAACCAGGACCGGGGACAAACTGCAACCGAGGTACGTGCCCTTAGCGGGAACGGATCCCGGGTCTCTCTGTACCACAGGCCGACGCTCCAACCGCTGAGCCAAACCGGCCAGGGCACACTCTGAATATTTCTTGCCTCTCCCTTCTGGCCTGCAAAGTTTCTTTTGAGAAATCAGCTGACAGCCTTATAGGAACTCCCTTGTAGGTAACTAGCTGCCTTTCTCTTGCTGCTTTTAAGATTCTCTCTTTGTCTTGAACCTTTTGCATTTTGATGATGATGTGTTTTGGTGTGGGCCTCTTGGGGTTCATCTTATTTGGGACTCTGTGCTTTCTGGACTTGTATGTCTGTATCCTTCACCAAGTTAGGAAAGTTTTCTGCCTTTATTGTTTCAAACAGGTTTTCAATTTCTTATTCTCGCTCTTCTCCTTTTGGCACCCCCAAGATGCAAATGTTGGCACGCTTGAAGTTGTCCCAGAGGCTCCTTACACTCTCCTCAGTTTTTTGGATTCTTTTTTCTTTTTGCTGTTCTGATTGGGCGTTTTTTGCTTCCTTATATTCCAAATCGATGGTTTGCTTCTTGGATTTACATACTCTACTATTGAATCTGTGTAAATTATTCTTTATTTCAGTTAATGCCTCCTTCATTTCTGACTGTGCATCCATCATTTCTGATTGATCCTTTTTTATGCTCTTGAGGCCCTCACTAAGTTCACTGAGGTTCTCACTGAGTTCACTGAGCATCCTTATAAGCAGTATTTTGAACTCAGCATCTGTTAGGTTGCTTATCTCCATTTCGCTTAGTTCTTTTCTTGGCGTTTTGTTCTGTTCTTTCATTTGGGACCTGTTTCTTTGTCTCCTCATTTTGGCTGCCTCCCTGTGTTTGTTTCAGTGTATTACTAAACAAGAGGTATGGGCTAGCTGAGACCAGATGCTGCTTGTTTGAAAGAATTTAGGAAAACCAAGGCAGGATCCCAGACAGGCCAATCCTATGGTTAAGCAAGTGGCAACAGCTTAGGTGGGCCTGAAGGTTGGGTGGGGCGGGGCCTCAGGGAGTCAGTAGGGCGGGGCTACCAGCGTGAGCCAGGTTGCTGGAGTCCCAGATTTGTGGGCTGTCTGCTGCCCCAGGGCAGGGCTCACCAAAGGAACAAAGGCCTCTGACAGCAGTTTGTCCCGGAGAAAGCCCCCTCTCCAGCCCTCGCTCCAGTGCCAAACAGATCAGTTCTTCCCTGTATGTCTCTGGTGCCCCTCGAGCTGCCTCCCCTCCGAGCTTAGAGGGAGAGAGTCCGATAAGTCCGTGCGCGGGCCCTTTAAGGAGCTGCCTGGGTCAGTTCCCGCTGGTTTTTCCAGCCAGAAGTGATGGGGATTCTCTTCCTGGCACTGGAACCCTGAGTGGGTCACCTGGTGAGGGACGGGAACCCCTCAGTCCTCAGGAAGGACCTTCTCAGCCGAGGTGTCCTCCTGATTTTTATCCGCCACACGTGGTGTGGGACCAGCCTGTCCCCTCCGCCCTCCTACCAGTCTCGATGTGGCTGCTGCTTTAATTCCGTGGTTGTAGGACTTCCGTTCAGCTTGATTTCAGGCGGTTTTGAATGATGGTGGTTCTGTAGTTTAGTTGTAACTTTGATGTGGTTGTGGGAGGATGCGATACCGCATTTACTTGCCATCTTGACCGGAATTCTCCTATTTTTTGTTTTTAAGATTATTATTGCTTTTTGAGAGAGAGAAGGAGGGAGAGGGAGAAATAGAAACATCGATGAGAAAGAACGATTTGCTGCCTCCTGCATGTCCCACACTGGTGATCAGGCCAACAACATGGGCATGTGCCCTGACCAGGAATGAAACCAGCGACCTCTTGGTGCTGGGTTGATGCTCAACTGCTGAGCCACAGCAGGCAGGCTAAAGAGTATTATTTTTTGCCCTGGCCAGTTTGGCTCAGTGGTTAGAGTTTCGGCCTGTAGATCGAAGAGTCACTGGTTTGATTCCTGGTCAAAGGCACATACCTTTGTTGTAGGTTTAATCCTCAGCCCTTGTTGGGTTCTGGTGGGAGGTAACCAATCTGTGTGTTTCTCTCTAATCGACGTTTCTCTCTTCTCCTTCCTTCCTCTCCTTTTTTATCTAAAAAAGCAATGGAAAATACCCTCGGGATATTTTTTCCATTTATCTTCAGCAAGAGTGGGAGGGAGGGAGAGAGAAACAAACATCAGTATGAGGGAGAGCCATCGATTGGTTGCCTCCCACACAACCCCAACCAGGACCAGGACCAAACCGAAACTGAGATATGTGTCCTTGACCGCAATCAAACACGTGACTCTTTGGTCTGCGGGCCAACTCTCTAACCAATGACCCCAACTAGCCAGGGCAAGATTATTTTTTAGAATATGTGTTTGTTGATTTTTAGAGAGAGAGGAAGGGAGAGGGGAGAGACGGGAAGAAACATTGATTGATTCCCTCCTGCACACCCCCTTACTGGGAATTGAGCCTGAAACTCGTGTTTCTAACTAGTGATTTCCTGATTCATTTGTCCGATGCTCAACCACTGAGCCACACTGGTTGGCCTTAAAATATTTTTTAAGCCGGTATTTTAGAGAAAGAGGAAGGGAGATAGAGAGGGAGAGAAAAACAGAGATTGGCTGCCTCCTGCCCGCTCCCAACCAGGGATTGAGCCCGAAACTTGGGCATGTGCTCTGACTACTCAAACCGGCGAACTTTCAGTGCATGGACAATGTTCAACCATGTGAGCCACACCAACCAGAGCAGTGAGAGAGAATTTAATCTTGTGTATTCCTGATAAAATATTCTTTTTACATTTATATGTTGCTTTTTCTTGTTTAAGATCTTGGTTCTGGAGATGAAAAAGTGAGGAAAAGTGATGTTAAGAAGTTTTTGACTCCTGGATATTCAACTTCAGGTCATGTAGAGTTATACACAGTAAGTCTGGAAGTCATGTGACATTCAAGTGTGATGTCCTGTGATAGATACACAATGAAGTGAGTTGAATTTAAAGGTTACTGTTTCTTTTATAGATAAGTGTAGAGAGGGGAATGTCCTGGGAGGAAGCTACCAAGATTTGGGCTGAGCTGACAGGACCTGATGATGGCTTTTACTTGTCATTGCAGGTAAGACTCGTTTCCTTCCAATGTGAACTGTCGAGCAGATGCTGTGTGTTCTCATCGCCAGCATTCTGACTCTCAGCTTGCTTTGCACTGTTTCTCCAATTATATCTCGCCTTTTTCTGTTTGATAATTTATCATTCTAATTGTTGGTTTTTCCATTTAGGTACAGTCATTCCTCGACACTTCGCGCTTTGACTTTCGCGGCTTCACTCTATCGTGGTTTTTTCAAATATTTGAAAGTCAAATCGTGAAGTGGAGAGGGACGAATTTATAGAAAGAATCCTACTTCGTGGAAATTCATCTATCGTGGTAGAGTCTGGAACTGATTAACTGCGATAAACGAGGGCTGACTGGACAGTTCCATTTACTATGTTTGAGGGTTGTTAATAGATGTAATTTAAATTTTTATTTACTTTTTAGAGAGAGCGTAAGAGTGGGGAGAGGCATTAACTTGTTCCACTTACCTATGCTTCTTGTATGTGCCCTGCCTGTGGATCAAACCTGCAGCCTTGGAGTATCAGGACAATACTCAAACCAGTTGTGTCCCTGAATTTTCATATAAGTGGAATCAGAAAACATTTGTCCTTCTATGTCTTCTTTCACTCAGCATAATGTTTTCAAGGTTCATGTGTGCAATGGCCTCTTTCAGATTCCATAGCTTTTTGTGACCGTGTTGTATTTCAGGGGGTTGGGTATACCCACTTTTGCTTTAAATTTGTAAATACATATGGAGTGACTGACTACAGATGAAGAGCTGCTTCAAGATGTATGTAGCCCCCTGGCCGGTTTGGTTCAGCGGTTAGAGCGTCGACCTGCGGTCCTGAGAGACCCGGGTTCGGTTCCCGCTAAGGGCGCGTGCCTCGGTTGCAGTTTGTCCCCGGCCCTGGTCGGTCATGCGGGTGGCAGCCACTGGATGTGTTCCTTTCACATCGATGTTTCTCTCTCTCTCTCTGTTCCTCTCTCTCCCTCCCACTCTACCTGAACAAAAAAAATGGGAAAATGTCCTCAGGTGAGGATAAAAAAAAAGTAAAAAAAAAAAAGATGTATGTAGCTGTATCGCCCTGGCTGGTTTGGCTTAATGGTTGGAGTATCAACTCGCAGAACAAAGAGTTGTGGGTTGATTCTGATCAAGGGCATGTACCTTGGTTGTGGTTTGTCCCTGGCACTGGTTGGGTCGTGATGGAGGCAACCAGTCGATTTGTCTCTCTCTCATCAATGTTTCTCTCCCTCCCCCTTTCCCCTCTCTCGTCTCCTCTCTCCTCTCCCCTCTTCCCCCTCTATCTCCTTCCTCAACTCTATCTGAAATAAATGTAAACATATTCTCGGAAGAGGATTAAAAAAAAATGTAGCTGCATCCAATGTAGCTTCTGTGGTGCTGCTGCAGGCAGGACCCGCGCAGAGAAGCTCTCTGGAGCAGGAGTCCTCCCTAGTTGCTTTCTGTAAAGAGCAGGTAGTCAGTGTTGTGGTCTCTGCTTTGTGTCCCGTATGGTGTGTGTGGTCCTCCCCACCCTGCACTGTTAAACTTGGGAGCCAGATTTGGTCCACAAGCCTGGTTTACTGGTCCCTGATCCAAGAGCAAAAGCTCTCCAACTGGATCTGGCTCCTACTTGTTTCTGTTTGTTTCTTTGCTTGCTTGCTTATTTGAAAATCTTACTGAGAAATTTATACATTCATATCAGGTTGTAAGAAGTAGTACAGAGAAATTTCTTTTTTTTTTTTTTAAGTATTTTTTTTTATTATGTTTTTTTATTTATTTTTTATCCTCACCCGAGGACATTTTTCCATTTTTTGTTCAGGTAGAGTGGGAGGGAGAGAGAGGAACAGAGAAAGAGAGAAGCATCGATGTGAAAGGAACACATCGAGTGGCTGCCACCCGCCCAACTGACCAGGGCCGGGGACAAACTGCAACTGAGGTACGTGCCCTTAGCGGGAACCGAACCCGGGTCTCTTCAGACCGCAGGCCGACGCTCTAACCGCTGAGCCAAACCGGCCAGGGCACAGAGAAATTTCTTGTACACCAGTTTCTCTAATGGGAATACTTTACAAAACTTGTATAACACCAAAACCAAGATTTTGATAAAATTCACCAGATTTTATCTCTATTTCTTCTTTAGATGGGATTTTGGTCAGTCTACATAGGGTAGTGATTATTGTTTTTCATTTCAAATTGTTGCCAGAGTTTAAAATGCGGATAGAATTTGATGAAAGTGCTGATGCCCAACTTTCTTAAGTGACAGGACATGGTAACATTGGTCTTTTTTTTACCTCCTGCAGGCAGCTCAATTCGAGGAGTGGTGTCTCTTGAAGGGGTATTGTTTTCTTTCTTTTTTTTTTTTTTATCCTCACTCGAGGATATTTTTCCATTTTTTGTACAGATAGAGTGGGAGGGAGAGAGAGGAAGGGAGAGAGAGGCAGAAACATCGACGTCAAGGGACACATCGAGTGGCTGCCACCCGCACGACCAACCAGGGCCGGGGACAAACTGCAACCGAAGTACATGCCCTTAGCGGGAACCGAACCCGGGTCTCTCCGGACCGCAGGCCGACGCTCTAACCGCTGAGCCAAACCGGCCAGGGCGAAGGGGTATTGTTTTCAGAAAGGTGTAGCTGTTTGTCTTTGAACCCCCATCACAAACATGCTTTACAGCATGTTTCACATGTGATAACTTTAGGAAAACCATGTCAGAATCACTTTTATTTCCTCTATATTGTGATCGTTTATAATTACAATGCAGTGGATGAGTTGGACACTACCAAGTCAGATCACACTGTTATTTGTTTGAAACATTCTGCTTTCAGTATAATAAGTTTAACAAATGTTTTACATCAACAGATAAAAAGAAATTGAAAAATGTTATTTTCACCTTAACCATTGTTTTATAGACTTTCCAGAATTATATAAACAATGTTTCAAATCTTTAAAGCAAGTAAAAGAGAGCGGATCCTAAATATCCACGAAGAGAAAAGTAAAAGGTTCTCTTTTTCTTTTATCAGTGTAACAATGACCTTTATATAAAAATTTAGTTGCTCAGCCGTGGCTGCTTTGGCTCAGCGGTTGGAGCGACGGCCTGTGGACTGGAGAGTCCCGGGTTCGGTTCCTGCTAGGGGCACATACCAAAAAGAAAAATTTAGTTGCTCAGCAGAATATTCATGTTGTAGAGGAGCTGGAAGACTGTCTTTACTTTGAAACTTTTATGTTTTTATTTATTTTTTTTTAAAAAGGGAGAGACGGAAAGAGAAACATGGTTGTGAGTGAAACATTGATAGGCTGCCTCCTACTCGCCCCCTGCTGGGAATTGAGCCTGAAAACTGGGCATGTGTCCTGGGACAGCATTCAATCCACTGAGATGCTCCGGAAAGAAACTTTTCTTTTTCTTCCAATTTTTCCCCCAAGAATTATTGCTTAGTCATTGTTAACCATTCTTTAAAAGAGCTAGTAATTTTCCAATTATGTTTTTTCTTGAATTAAATGCGATTTTTTTTGTTGTTGTTCTTATCCTCACCCGCGAACATTTTTCCAGTTTTTGTTCAGATAGAGTGGGAGGGAGAGAGAAGGAGGGAGGGAGGGAGGGGGAGAGAGAGAGAGAGAAACATTGACGTGAAAGGGACACATCGAGTGGCTGCCTCCCACACAGCCCAACCAGGGCTGGGGACAAACTGCAACTGAGGTACGTGCCCTTAGCGGGAACCTAACCTGGGTCTCTCTGGACCGCAGGCTGATGCTCTTAACCGCTGAGCCAAACCAACCAGGGCCTAATGCGACTTTTTATAATTCCTTCCTCCTAGATTTTCTTTTATAAGTTTGACTTAAAAATGTATTTTTGTAAGTTGCATTGTTTGCCTAATGCATTCTTTTCTTCCACTTCTACATACATAATTAAGGTAGTTCTTGTTCATCATTTTGGCTTTCCCCATCACAGCTCTATTATTTACAGGCAGTTATGTGCTACCTCATTTCCCCCTATGGCAGCCATAGGAGTAGGTGGCCCCGGTGGGTGAGATGAATTCAGTGGACTGTGGGTGATCAAAATCATTTTCTTGGAAGCTTTACTTTATTGTGATTTGAAGGAGAGTAACATTATTATTATTACTTTGTTTTCATCCTCACTCGACATTATTTCATTGTTTTGTTCAGATAGAGTGGGAAGGCGGGGGGGGGGGGGAGAAACATCAACATGAAAGAGACACATCAAGTGGCTGCCACCCACACGACCCAACCAGGGCCGGGAACAAACTGTAACCGAGGTACGTGCCCTTAGCGGGAACTGAACCCAGGTCTCTCCAGACCACAGGCCGATGCTTCAACCGCTCAGCCAAACCAGCCAGGGCAAGAATAACATTATTTACAGCACTTTATTACGAAAAATTTTAGCCATCCAGTAGATATAAAATAATTTTTTTGATGACAGGGGAAAAAGGAAAAAAGAGGGAGAGAAACATTGATGAGAGAGAATATTGATTTGCTATCACCTGCATGCCCCCCACTGGGGATTGGGCCCACAACCTTGGGCATTTGCCCTGACTGGGAATGGAACTGTCTAACTGGTGCATGGGTCGATGCTCAGTGAGCCACACTGGCCAGGCTAAAATAATTTTTTTTAAATGTGTTCTTACTGATTTTTTTAGAGAGAGAGGAAGGTAGAGAGAGAAAGATCGATGTGAGAGAGAAACATCAGTCGGCTGCCTCCTGCGCGCCCCCTAGTCGGTATCGAGCCCACAACCCCAGGCGTGACCTTAATTCAAACCAGGACCTCCTTTCCTACCTCACATGTCTCAGTCTGTTTGGGCTGTGAGTCAGGTACATGTATCAGAATATGCAAAGTGTCTCTACCGGGCATTTAGTCTTTTAAAGCTTATTCAAAACAATTTTTGTTGTTGTTGTTCATTCCTCACCCAAGAACATTTTTCCATTTCTCTTCAGATAGAGCGGGAGGAAGGGGGAGAGGGAGTGAGGGAGAGAGACATCGATATGAGAGGGACACACCCACCCATTGCCTCCCACACGACCCTGGCCAGGGCCGGGAGGGGGGGACAAACTGCAGCTGAGGTACATGCCCTTAGAGGGAATCGAACCCGGGTCTCTCTGGACCGCAGGCTGATGCTCTAGCCACTGAGTCAAACCGGCCAGGGCGAAAACAATTTTCAACCAGGGTTTAAAATCATTTTCTAAAGAATGTCTTGGCCCTCAGCATATGTCTTCAGCCTCCATCAGAATTAAGGTCCAAATGGCCTTTACTGTGGAGAGACATTAAACTCTGTTACGCAGCTGTTGCTGTCCTTTCTCCTGGCCCTGTACTCACGTGCTTGTGTTTGACATTGCAGTGTTTAAAGGATATTATTGGATGTTGTGATGACACCAGAAACTAGCATCTCTTAAAGCGCACAGTAACCAAACTATATTTTCTCTTTTTTTCTCAATAGATAAGGAACAACAAGAAGACAGCCATCTTAGTTAAAGAAGTGAACCCAAAAAAGAAGCTCTTCTTGGTTTATAGACCAAATACTGGGAAACAGCTCAAATTAGAAATTTATGCTGATCTAAAGAAGAAATATAAAAAGGTATTTTTTCATTTGTATTCTATGCTGTTTATAAATAAAATTTTGTTTACATATAAAACTTTGTTGATTTCTTCTATTTGATCACTGGAAAAGTGTTCACAGAAAAAACAATTGATCAAACTTGGTTATATTAACATCCATTCCAGTGTTAATGTTATCTACCATTAAGAAATCTGTAAGGTCATTATTTAAAATAGCTAGTGTTGTTAGAGATGAAAGCTTTCAGTAAAATTAGAAGTATTTAAATAAAGGGAAGATGTGCAAGATTATATTTCTTCCCACCAACTATGGTTTTATTATGAACTGCTCTGTTTGTATTTTGCAATGATTGCTTGAAAAACAGTGAATGACTCTGTTTTTCTTAACATCACTATTATTATTTTACTATTATTGTTACCTTGTACTACTATTCTCCTAGCCTTTGTCACTTGGAAACAATTATAATTAAGATAGCTATTTGAAAAATTTGTTACGTAGGAGGAACCTCATTACAGAAGTTGATAATATGGCCATCAGATGCAACCAGTAGTAGCAAAGGCCAGGTTTTTTGTACAGAGATAATTTTAAATTGGCTACAGACCAGATTAGGTAGCCAGAATGTATCAAACAGTTTTGTTTCAATGGAGTTTTTGTCTTCCTTTCACAGGTAGTTTCGGATGATGCCCTGGTTCACTGGTTAGATCAGTATAATTCATCTGCAGACACTTGCACTCATGCGTATTGGTTAGTATTTTGTTTCTCACCATATGTTTCAAAGTGTCATTAAGATTTAATTAACCATGTCTTTACTCTGTAGCGCTCTGCTCCTGTAAGTACATGAGTACATAATGCATTGTATGCGGTGGCTCCCTTCAATCAGCAGTACTTGTGGGAACTGTGTGGACTGCACACTGTAGTCTCCCTCTGCGAGACTTTGCTACTTCCAACCAGCTGTCATCTGAGCATGGGGCTTAAGTATCATTCTCAGTGTTAACACAATTTCTCTCCATCCTTGTCTTCCTTTATTTGTTTCTTTCTTTTCTGTCTCTTTTTTAAAAGCTTTCCTGATGTCCCAAATCAGTTTTAATTTGAGGGCTAGGGAACTCAGAGAAGACCATGGAGAAGGTGCGAGTAGCTAACAGCACCAGAAAGCTTTGTTGTTGAGCCCTGGGCTGCTGTTGCTCCGCTGCTTGGCTAGCAGGGTGCTCTTCTGACGCCGGGCACTTCTGTGTTCAGTGTTTTCTCATCCACTAACTAGTGATGGGGTATCTGGCCCGTTTTATGCAAAGGAATATAAGATACAGATGGATTTTAGCTAGATTTTATTTTTATTGATTTAGGAGAGAGAAACACCGATTTGTGGTTCCACTTATCCATGTATTCATTGGTTGGTTTTTTTTTTTAATGTTTTTAATGATTTTTTAGAGACAGGAAGGGAGAGAGAGATAGAAAATAGATACATCGATATAAGAAACATCGATTGGCTGCCTCCTACACACCCCCCTACTGGGGATGAAGCCCGAAACCCAAGCATGTGCCCTGACTGGGAACCAAACCAGGACCTCTCACTCCATGAGATGATGCTCAGTCCACTAAGCCACACCAGCCGGGCTATTGGTTGATTCTTGTATATGCGCTGAACAGAGATCGGGCCACAAATTTGGGGTATCGGAATGACACTCGTAACCAACTGAGCTATCTGTCTAGGGCCTAGGTTTTTTAAATTTTCTTTTTATTTTTACACATGTGTAAATTGATAAATTTGCTTTGTTTTTGGGTTTTCTTCCTCACCTGAGGATATTTTTCTACTACTTATCAGGTAGAGAGAGACACAGAAAGAAACATTGATGTGATAGAGCCACATCAACTGGTTGCCTCCTGCACGACCAGACTAGGGCCAGGGACAAACTGCAACCGAGAGGTACGTGCCCTTGACCGAAATTGAACCCACAACTCATTGGTCTGAGGGCTGGTGCTCCAACCGCTGAGCAAAACCGGTCAGGGCCTGATGAATTTGCTTTGATATGAGTAATGTTTTGTTTTTCTTTTGTGTTTAAATTGGTGCTGTTAGAAATTATCTTAGAAGGTGAAACATATTAAGGGTTCACCTACAAACATTCTCTCTAAAAAATATTTGGTTTGAGTTGTGGCTTTAAAAAAAAGTGCCCTAATACTGTATGTTGATCTTGAATTAATACTGGAAAGATCGCCCAGCTGCTGGGGATCAGGGGTTGAGCGTCGACCCTGCATCAAGAGGTTGCTGGTTCAATTCCCAGTCTCAGGGCATGTACCCAGGTTGTGGGCCCAGTCCCCAGTGGGGGGCATGCAGGAGGTAGCCAATCGATAGTCTCTGTCATCGATGTTTCTGTCTCTCCCTCTCCCTTCCTCTTGCTAAGTCAATAAGGAAAAAATTGGAAAGATGTTTTTATTGATGAATTGGGGAAATAATTTTAACCATAAAATTTTGATGTGTCTTTGTTTCACAGTTTTTAAATAAATGTATGTGCCTTTATTTTGTTTGCTGAGGCTTTTCTCACTTACCTGAAATACTATAAAAGTAATTGGCAGGATTATGTTATAAGATAGCATTAATGTAGTAATATCCACGGTAAACTAATGGGTATTTAAAATGACTAATACTTAGGTGGATATAAAATCAGTAAATCAGCCATTTTATAAGGAGTCAGGCCCCCCAAATAGCTGCAATTTTAAAAATGAGGTGTGATGCCTGGCTGGTGTGGCTCAGTGGATTGAGTGTTGTTTCATGGACTGAGAGGTTCTGGTTCGATTCCCGGTCTGGGCACATGCCCAGGTTGCTGGTTTGATCCCTAGTGGAGGGCATGTAGGAGGCAGCCGATCGCTATTTCTCACATTGATGTTTCTCTCTCTCTCCTTTCCTCTCTGTAGAAAAAAATTAAAATAAAAAATCAGTATTGGTGCTGTGGCCTGTTGCTCAGTGGTTATAGCATTGGCCTGTGCACTGAAGGGTCCTGGGTTTGATTCCCCAGTCAAGAGCACATACTTGGGTTGCAGGTTCCATCCCCTGCCCCAGTTGGGTGCATGTGGGAGGCATGCTGTCTCTCTTTCACATTGATGTTTCTCTCTCTCTCCCCTCCCGACCCTCACCCCCCACTCTCTCTAAAAATTAATGGGAAAGTATCCTCAGGTAAGGATTAACAAGAAATCAGGTGTGGTGGCTTACATTGGAAGGATAACTCAGTAGGTGGAAAGGAGTGTGATCTAAGAAACTGTCAGTAGATGCAGCATCCTCCACTTGAAATTTGGATGGACATTGGGAGCCTTTGTGTGTGTTCATAAAAATTTCTGTCCTCTCTCTCCTAGGCGCGGCAATTGCAAAAAAGCAAGCTTGGGATTAGTTTGTGAAATAGGTCTTCGTTGCCGCACGTATTATGTATTATGTGGCTCAGTACTGAGCGTCTGGACAAAAGTTGAGGGTGTTTTAGCATCTGTCAGTGGCACAAACGTGAAAATGCAGATAGTTCGGCTAAGAACAGAGGATGGACAGCGGATTGTAGGTGAGTCTAATTTTTTTTTGTTTGAGCTCTGGGAAAAACTAAGATCTTGTTTTTTTCTTATTTTGCTTCTTCCATCTTAGAATCTTACCATCTGTTCTTGTAGTGGGTTAGAGCTTGCTTTATATGTTCTTAAAATGTTGAGTAGAAGTTAAACGTTTGGACATTGCTGATTCTGGTTAAAGTTCTGGGGTGGTCTTTTATTTTATGCTGCTCTTGCCCCTCTTCCTCCCTATTGCCATCTATGCATGCTCCCTGGTGTGAAGACTGAACTCAGCCTCTTGCCCGGGATTGTCTGAAGTCTACCATGTTAGGTTCATTGAGCCAGATTGAGATTATGAAACTCAGAGCCACTGCACAAAGGATGGAGGGGTGTCCTGCAGGGGCTGGCTGTTCCCACCACTTCCTCTGTTCTGGGCTTCCCAGGGACGACAACCCCCCCCACACACACACACACACACACAAGCTCTTGTAGTTCGGCACTGCTTTTTCTGTACTGCTTGCACCAGCCTGTGTCATCCATTGCAGATTGGCAGCCCGCGGCCAAAGCCAATCCATGAACACTCTTTTGACCCTAAGGTATTTTTTTTTTTAAAGTAGGAGTGAGTGAGAGGTACACGTCAACTGGTTGCCTCCCGCACAACCCCAGACAGGGACGAACTACAACCGAGTTATGTGCCCTTGGCCAGAATCGAACCCGGTACTCATTGGTCCGTGGGCGGACACTCTACCACTGAGCCAAACCGGCCAGGGCAACCCTCACGTATTTTGGGCTGCAAGTTTTCATTTATTTGAATTAGTTGCCAACATATTAAATTAAAAGACCTGGGTTTTCATCTTCCTTTTAAAAAACACAGCTTCTCTGGAATATTGAGTCCCCCGTTCCCACCCTGGGAGAAATAGCTTTCCCTACGCAGGGCATACACTGTCCGGTTTGCTAGCATCTGCCTGCTTCAGTCATCATTTGCATTTGCAGCCACAACTCTGTAGTCTTTTTGTTATGTCAGTACCTCCCAAAGAAAGCGGTGTTTGTACACGGTGGGGCACTACAGAGAATAGATAGGAAGGTACTGTACCTGACCTTCTGTTTGTCCACCCAGAAGCTGGTGTGACCTGAAGGCACATGCTCAGGTGTTTGTGGGTAACGCTGCTGAGGAATCAGGTTCCTTCTGAAATAGCCTTTTTTGTTATGAGATATTTGTTTAGTCTTTGTGCGGAGCCCTGTTTGCTGGACTTAATATTATTCCCCATTAGGAGTTTTCTGTGCATTGTAAAGCACTGTGTAGTTTCTCCTGGATGCGGCCTTTAAAATCCCGGTTTCTGTTGGCAGGTTTGATCATCCCTGCAAATTGTGTGGCTCCTCTTGTAAATCTCCTGTCAACTTCAGACCAGTCCCAGCAGCTCGCGGTCCAACAGAAACAGCTCTGGCAGCAGCGCCACCCCCAGAGCATCGCCAGCCTGAGCAACGCGTGAGAGCAGACAGGTCCCAGCGTGGCTGCTTCTGAAACGCTGTCACAGCGTGTCGTTTGCATAAAAATCAGGGACAGTTTCCAAAGAATTATACTTTTTTTCAGTTGTGCTCTCTCTAGTTAATTTTTTGGGGGAATAAGGACAAACCTGGAATAGATAGCAAAACTGAAATCAACGTGCCGATGGTGGCGCACGCCTTCTTCTGTTCAGCCGCGGTCCTCCCGCATGCTTCTGCTGGGGCAGAGGGTGTGTGCGTGCGTGTGTCCGTCTGTCTGTCTGTCTGAGTTTGTTAAAGGCCACGAACCACAGTTGGTTTAAAAAGGCTTGGAACTTCCCTTACTGGCTTTCCTTAATGTTCCACAGTGCTCAGGGTTACCGCAGGACACCCATGCTCTTGCTGAGGGAGTTATCCCCAGATGCATGTGTTTTGGGTCTATAAATATAGAAAATATATATTGGTTTCTTTTCCAACTTACTAAACACTAGGTTTATTAAAGCATGAAATGAAAGGTTGCACATCACACATTCAGGTTCTTTTCTAGTTTCTGTTCTGACAGTGCATGTCTTTTGAAAGCATGCGTAAACAAGATTAAAAGATGTCACGTGACAGAGAGAAACATTTGTAGGTGTGTAGCATCGGTCACTGCAGTTTTACCATGTTTATACCTGGTTATTGCTTCTAACCCTGTGACCCCTTCCTCCCCAGCCCCATTCTCCCTGCCCCAGGTTTCTTGTTAAGGTGATAAGTACAGACATTTTCTTTGTGATAAAACTCTTAAAAAGTTAATTTTAATGTATTAATAGTATTCCTAATGAGTGCTGCAAAAACGGCTATAAGCCCGCTTTTCTCAAAATTCCATTTTCCTTAACTTAAGATAGTTTTAGAAAGAAGTACAAATCAGCTTCCATTTTGCAAACCATCTTTTTTTACTTATTATCTTACTATGTTGGTCACTCATAAAAAAGGAAACCGTACTTGAGCTGTAAAGTAGACAGTGAGGAAACACTTGAGGCTTCTGCTGTGTTTATTTCTTGTTATTGTTGTTACCCAGTAACTTGAATATTGTTTAATGTGTTGTAAGACATTGTAGAGTTTATCTCAAGCTGTTAAAAATGGTAATGTACAAATGTGAATAGACACTTATCTATAATATGGATAAGTTTCGTTTCGCCTATAATAGATGTTTTATAAAAACAAGTGAGGGGACAATTGGTCTTTTTGTTTCCCTTTTTTTTTTTTCTTGCACAGGTTGCACTATTAAAACATTGAGATTGTATAAACCTGGTCGAAAGCTGCAGGATACACCATCTTGCAGATGTGAAATAAAAGTTGTTATCCTAACCAGCAGTGGACTCTTGTTTAGGCCCTCACCACCTGCAGGCGCAGTCCGATGGGTTCTGCAGAGCTCCGAGGGTGCTCAGCACGTTCTGGCTTAACACCCACCCTCCAGGTGAGACAGTGCTGAGGAAGGGGTGAGCCCGCTAGTGCCTCTGAACGCTTCTCCAGTTGCATTGCTTTCCTGTGCTACTTTAGACCTCTCAGAATCAGGTGAGGTGGATGAGAAGGGATGAAAAGCTGGGCTTTTGTCTTTGTTTCTTTCCAGTCATGTCTAGTTCCGTTGTGTCAGGTTTACCACAGGTTGGCTTTCTTTGGATTCATTCATTCCTGATGCGTAAAAGAACAGATGGAGAAAGACTTCTGTTCTCTGGCACGGTTTGCCCAGTGGGTGCGACTTTCATCTCCAGTGTAGTCCTCCATCTCAGGCAGTGGTCCACGTGAATGTCTGCCAGTGTCCCTTGTGGCGGCTGCTCGACCCAGCTGGCAGCCAAGAGCAGAATTGTTCCACCTGCAAGAGTGCTCCCAGGTGTCCGTTTTTAAACCAGCGGCTCAGTCAGCTCTGCGCACATGCTAAGGTGAAGTAGAGCTGAGTTCAGGAAGCTTAACGAACTGCCCACGCCAGTGAGGCAACTGCATGGCTGGGCAGGAAGACAGACTCTCAGAGGCTGTTGGCCAACTTCCCTTTTGTGCACATGGGGGTCTTGAGAAGGTGATGGTGTTTTCCAGGCAGCGTCTTTATGAGGATTCTTTAGCCTGCAATTAGTTGACCCCCACAGTTTACGATGTAATGTTTGCTCTTGGAATAGCTACCTGATGCAAAGGGGTGTAGGTGGATGTTATGTTTTTGGTAGAACAGCTTTGTTTTGCTTTTTAAAAATAAGGTCCAATAATAAGGCCTCTGAATACTCTTATTAGACCTCAAAAAGTCACCTTTTCATAAAAAGTGGATGGGGAACTGAGGTGCCCTGTGCTCCTGCCCTGCATGGGGTGGTGTGCCAGAGCCTGCTTCCCATCCCCCTTCCTGGAGGAGAGCATATGACCTTTACACTGTGCCCTTAGCCAAGTCAGCAAGTTCAGGTTGGCCAACATGGGGAACCCAGCATTCAAGGTCCTCCTCTGTCAGAAAACCAGGTCTCAGCAACAGCTGGCTTCCTTAAAGCAGGCCTACGTATTTCAGGCTCTGAGTGCCTCGTCTGAACCCAGGGGCTCTGCTGAACCCCATGGGAGTCCGTTTGGCCTCTGCAACGCCTTCTCTCCCGTTTAGCAATACGGCTCTGAGCACAAAGATTTGATTGTAAGTACGTTAGTTTATTCAGAGTTTACAGTGTCCAGAGCTGCTCAGATGGTACCTCAGGGGAATTGGTGTTCCCCTGATTTAGCAACCTTTGCACCACAAGGTCTGTCAGCAGTTTAGTGGGTTATCCAGATAGGCGTCAACAGTGTGAATTCCTAAAGGTATACACAAAGCACTTCTTTAAACACAAGTTGATCAAAAAGTAAATATCTTAAGCAGTTTTTCCTCTTTGCTGCTAAGTTGCAGATACCTTCATCAATGTCTTTGCACCCCTTGTATATAAGTTAGCAAGATCTTGTGTCCAAAGCAATGTAGCAGTGTGTGTGTGTGTGTGTGTGTGTGTGTGTGTGTGTATTTATTGCAGTCCAGCTACTTAGCACTCCAGAAACCTTGTTGCAGCAATACACCTTTTAGTTTTATTTTGCCTCATCTGTAAAGGTAAAAGGTACAGATTTCCAAACTCCTGGGAAATATAGTATTTTAGAGGCAGAGTTTTCTGGCTTGAGCCCTTGGGCATGTGTGTGCTAATGGCTATAGGAGGCTGTTACCCGCAGCAGGCTTGACAGGACTGGGCACCAGGTCAGCATTTATAGTGTTGTGACGGGATCCCTTTCCCTCTGCCTCCACTTTCCAGTTTAGCAGGAGGGAAAGAGCAGTAGACTAGAAATAATAAATGCGTCTCAACTTAAAAAAGTAGGAGCAGAGGCCAGGTATTTTCCCTTTGGGTCCTTTTCTCAATACGAGATTTAAGAGGAAGGTCCCGATCTAAACACCTTCATTTTGAAAACAGGCTCGAGTGATATTTGATAGTTCCTACGAAGGGTGCTTCATGAGAGCCCTGTTGGGCTGGGATCCATTTAGCCTATGTCCTTAGCTCAGGCTTCAAGGTAAGAATTGGCAGCCACTCTACTTGTCAACGACCCTCCCTGTGCCTGGGGTCTCCCTGGTAGCACCACATCCGTGCACACACACCGTGCACACTTGGCTGCTCATAGTCCGTGCAGCTCAGTCCACACAGCTCCCAGTCCATGCCTGCCGCTGTGAGCAGAGACCATGCGCATCAGTTTCCCCATGGCTGCCAGTGCCGCCGCACAGGTGCACGGGCGGGCAGGACGTACCTGTGGGTCCTGCAGCTCAGGATGGCAGTCCTTTCTCTGAGCCCTTGCCGCCGAATCCACAACCCACCTTCTCATTTATGCTGTACTTATATATATGTACATAAGTGTGTATGTATAGCAATGTCGACTTTTGAATTCTGAATGTAAATATTTCATGTAAATCGGGACCCCCTACCAACTGGTTTCCCCCCTTTCCTGCCTCCCTTTGATCCTATTTATTCTTTTCTTTATTTCCCATACTGGGCATCTTATAATTTTTTTTTCTTTTAATGTAGAAAAGTATGAAAACTTCTTAGTTGACTTTACTTGACATATTTTAGAATTCAGTTTTACATCTTTGCTATGATTCCAATGTGTGTTTTGTGTTAATATTTTTCAATATGCCTGTTTTGCGTTTTTATTACAAATTTTTACTGTGTGCAATGCATTGTATTGGGGGGGTGTACTTGAGTGCAATTTCTGATACTGTCATTATATGACTCGTTATGCTCATTTATGTTGCTCTTTGGAAGCTATAGTGAGCCTGATATTTTCACATTAAAAAAGAAAATTCTTCCCAGGACTTCTTTCAAGCTCCTCTAACTTCTTCAGTGCATTGGGGATCAAACGTAGTTCTTTAGTAAACCCCCTTGTTCCCAGCCTTGCAATTTTTCAACTCTTCAGATCTGCACTAAATTCCACATCTGCAGCTCTTCCAGCTGGGAGAAAGATCCTGCAGATCCGAACAGTGAGCTATGTCCTCTGCTGCTGCAAATTCCTGTGCTTCTCCAAGACGCCAGGCCTGTCCTTCTGACCTGTGAGTGATCATCAGAAATGTCCTGTGCAGTGAGCACAGGTGATCTGCTTCTGCCCTCTCCTGTTGGAGAGGTGTAGCAGACAGGGAGACGGGTGACACTGGGCAGGGTACTTGAAGGAGTAGCTAGCTGTCCTCCCAAAGAGCAACAGCACTGCTGTGGAGGCTCCACGAGCCTTCATCTCATGGGTGGGTTCTGTGCTGAGAGTAAAGCAGGCAGTTAGCTGAGAAAGGACTCGCCGTAGGGCCCCTGAGCTGTCACTGGCGTTGTACTGGTAACTGCTCCTGACTGAATCCGCCACCCCCAGGGCTGAGCTGGACCGAGGCTTCTTACGGTCAGTGTTGCCAGCAGGGAGATCCAGGGTGGCTCCTGAACCCACGTGGTGGGGATTGTCACCTGAGAGGCAAGCATTGCTGTTGCATGCACAGATTCTGCACCTTGAAGGAAATGTTTCTCTAACTTTCAGGGAAGATTGCCGAGAGCATATTTTGGGCCTTTCATTCGCGAACGCGTTTCATGCATTACTGTGGAACTTGGTAGATTTGCTGAAAATTTCACAGTTGTCTGAGCCGACTAGGTCATGGAGTGGGGCCTGTCCGAGAAGCGCGGGCATGAACCCCCTTCCACCCCCGCCGGCTGGCTGACCCTCCTTGCAGCAGCAGCCACATCCTCTGCAGCAACCTGGCAGGGCACAGGCCAGCCCAGACCGTCCCTTTAGTGTAGTCAAGCAAGGGACCAACCAGCCTGGGGAATTGAGAAGGCAGGCCCGAAGGTCAGCCCGCTCCTCCCCCTCCCCCCCGCCCCCCGCCCCGCCCCGCCAGGGCTCGTTCTGCTGTGACAGTATCTTGGCACTGAAGAGGGTGAAGAAGCCTGAGCCTCCTTTCTGACTTCCATCTAGGGGGCGGTGCAGGAGCTTGTTTTCTACGCAGCACATTCACGTCTCCTCGCCGCCATCAAACAAAGATCATCCTGTCCATGGTTTATACTGAATTTGCAAACTACTGATAATTGTTTTTCAATACCACTTGTATCTACTACCATCAACCATGGGAGGTGGGAAGAGAGAGGTACTCGGTATCTCTGCAATAAAATTTCCGCCAGGTTCTACCTCCGCTGAGCAAAGGATACTTTTATACGTAGGTGTAGACCCCCCTCCTTCACTAACCTGACATGGTGCATCTTGAGACAACACGATGGAAGTCCAAAGACAATCTGAAAACAAAGGTGGATGTAAACTCTCTGCATTGTTTTTATTTCCGTATCTTTTTTTAAGTCTCCCCTTTGATACTGCTACTCTGTGTGAATGTCCGTCCGTCAGTATGTGAAGGGTTCGCACTGTTCTGATACTGCACTGCGCTGTCCGGCTCCCGTGGTAACCAGGACCCAGTGTCCAGAAGCGACTGTTCCACCATTCTGATGCGGAACTCTCCGAATCGGGTCTCATGCAATAAAAACGTATTGGGCTGCATTGAGCGAGGACTACCCTCGCTAGTAAAAACGATCAACCATGAAGCGTAACAAATTCTGTGTTTAGTTGTTGTGGTGGGTTTTTTTGTTGGTTTTTTGTTTTCTTTTTTTGTAAGATTCTTAAATAAATTAAACCCGCTAATATGCCTCCTCTCTCCGTGTCGTCTTTGGGTTCTGAGCTGTATTCTTGCACACACGCTCACCTGTAGAGCGGCTCTTACGTGGCCTTGTACCAAAGTGAACTGCAGGCTTGGGTTGTGGGTAAGATGGAACCTGGTGCTCGGGAGAGCAGTTAGACCACGCTAGGCCTGGCCGGAGGCCCTGCTTTCTGCCACCGTTGTGAGACTCGGGTCTCCGAGTGTCTTCCTGGACAGAGGCCACAGAACAAGGGTAGCCACGAGTGTTGGAGGACTTGGGTAGGAGACTGCGGAGAATCCATTCCTGGTGTGGAGCAGCCATCCAGCCCACGGCCCAGATTTAACCTGTGCTCGCAGGAAGAGCAAACGCCTGCGCGGCTGGCTGCTGCTCACTCCACAGGCCTCGGGCCTCAGCTTGCAGGGGAAGCCCCTCCCAAGCTGTGCCAGGCATTTTAGTTTTCCCTTCTTGTGCTATTGGTACCTGAATTTATTTATTTATTTTTATTTTTTTATCCTCACCCGAGGACATTTTTCCATTTTTTGTTCAGGTAGAGTGGGAGGGAGAGAGAGGAACCGAGAGAGAGAAACATCGACGTGAAGGGACACATCGAGTGGCTGTCACACGCACAACCGACCAGGGCCGGGGACAAACTGCAACCGAGGTGCGCGCCCCCTTAGCGGAAACCGAACCCGGGTCTCTCAGGATCGCAGGCCAACACTCTAACCGCTGAGCCAAACCGGCCAGGGCTATTGGTACCTGAATTTAATACCCACTTATTCAGTGAGTGTTTAGTGAGCAACTACTGTGTGTCTGGCACTGGGCTGCCTGTCCCCAGGAGTGACTCCTCATGGGTGGTGATTCCAGTGTCACGGACAGTAAACAAGTTGGGGGCGGTAGGGAGAAGGCCTCAGGGATGCTGTGCGGGTGGCGTGAAGGCGGGGCCCAGGCTGCCTTGGAGCTGGAGTGGACGGAGGGGAGAGTGGCGATTCTCTGCCAGTAGTGAGCTCGGCTCATCGGCAGAGATTGGATTGGCCAAGAAGTCCAGTCAGCTCCTTACCAGCGAATGTGGGACGAAATGGGAGAGGAAACACGCGGAAAGGAGAGGTTAGCTGCCCAGGGAGTGACCAGGTCCGTTGCCATGTGTGAGTGCCCTCGCTGCCACGGCACAGGAGAGGTGACAAGCACAGAGGCCTTGCAGCCGGCAGGGGTGGGCCCGCTCCACAGGAGTGGCTGCTGCACCCTCGGCCTGGAGGGAGGCAGTGGAGGGAGGGAGATGGCTTTCCTGAAATGTTTCGAAAAGGACTTGTGTGTGAGGTTTCTCTCGCCCGGTTTGAAACGCTTCAGCGAATCCTTCTATTTGTAGCTTGCCAACACTTAAGGGAATTTAATCACATTTGTAAATGGTGTTAACGTTTAGGAGGAATTTAATCATGTCAAATACATAAGATAATTGAGCATTAATTGAAGAGCAAGCGAAAAGGGAGCGTTTTCCATTTTAACTAAAATATTTGTAAGTCGAGCTTGAAGACGGAAAGAAAACTTGTTTTTAGAGGTATAAATAACCTTAACAATTTGAGTACTAATTTGAGTACGTAATGAGAGGCCAGACTTGGGGAGGCCCTCCCATCCTGAGCTTTTCTGGTCCTGTTCTTCTGACCCCTTCGATTTTCCCTGGGTCCCCATACTACTGACATTTGGGCCTGGCCATTCCTGGAAGGACAGGGCTGTCCGGGCATTGGGGGTGCTTTGCATTCCTGGCCCTGGCCCACTAGATGCCAGTGAGGCACACTACGCCTCTCCCCAGCTATGACAACCCAGTGTCCAGACATTGCCAACTATCTTCTGAGGGGCAGAGTTGCCCCCGTTGGGGACCACTGCCCTCGGCACATTAGTCATAAAGAGGCCAAACTGGCGTCCGCTCTCGGTGCATGTGCACACGAGTGTGTGTGTGTGTGTGTTTTACTGAGGACGGCCCAGGAACAAGGGAGCACCACCCCCGAGATGCTGAGAGTACAAATGTTAATTGGCTGGGGGTTTGGAGTATGTGCAATTTCCATAAGTATGAATATTTATCAGCTAGTCATTTGAGAGCAGGATGTAAAGAAGCCATCTGTGGAGGCCTTTATGGAGAGAGAGGAGGCTTAAAAAATGTGCAAGAATGCTTATTTTTAGAGACCAATTCTCGGCAAGTTGGCTTTGTCCTCTGAAAGCTGCCCACTCTGGGCATCAAGAGCACCGTTGGGTTAGGAGACGCAAGTGCCATTGCTCCCAAATCACTGTCGTGAGAAGTGCAGCATTGGGGAGGCCAGGGAGGATGGCCAGGTGGGTGCTAAGGTTGTCTGCAATACTTAATTTTTGCATTTTTGGTGGTTGCTTGAATGAGTGACACCGGCATGTGACAGCAGTCACCAGGCAGGTGACAATGCGCAGCGGACTTGTCTTCTCCCTCTCCTCCCACTCGACCCCGGTCCTCTTTCCCAGGCTGTCACTCACACCTGTTTCTTCAGGCTCCTTTCTTGGGGTCGATTTTGGGTATCACACAAATGCTCTCGCTTGTGTTGTTTACCTTGGGACCCAGGCAAGATTCATTTTCACAGAGGGTCGTGTGCCAGCCCTGTCATTACTGGAGAAATCCAAATCAGAGTAAGTTATTAATGGCAGGAGCTTGGGCGAGTCATCAGCATGAACCTTCAGCAGAAAGGCTGGAGCGTAAGAGGCCCCGAGACCCGCGCCTTCTACTTCTGGATCAGATCGCGCTAGGCTCTCAATTCCTGCATGGCCAGCAGGTCTCTGCTCCGCTTTCTGTTCCCAGTTGTTTCTGCCGGTGGTGTTTCTGGTTCAGAGGTACTGATATGGAAATAGGTGTAGCCTGGCCTGTGCGGCTCAGTGGCTGAACATCGACCCAGGCCCCCGGGTTGGTTTGGTTCCCGGGCAGGGCAAGTGCTCCACCTGCAGACTCAATCCCCAGTAGGGGGTGTGCAGGGGGCACCTGATGCATGTTTTTCTCTCTCCCTTCCTCTCCCAGTAAAAATCATTAAAAACATATTTTTAAAAAAGAGAAAGAGCCCCACCTGTGTGGCTCAGTGGTTGAGTTTTTTTTTTTTTATCCTCACCCGAGGACATTCCCCCATTTTTTGTTCAGACAGAGCGGGAGGGAGAGAGAGAGAGAAACATCGACGTGAAGGGACACATCGAGTGGCTGCCACCCTCACGACCAACCAGGGCCGGGGACAAACTGCAACCGAGGCACGCGCCCTTAGCGGGAACCGAACCCGGGTCTCTCTGTACCGCAGGCCGACGCTCCAACCGCTGAGCCAAACCGGCCAGGGCTCAGTGGTTGAGCTTTAACCCATGCTCCAAGATGTCGCCGGTTTGATTCTTGTAAGGCACATGCCCAGCTTTCGAGCTCCATCCCCAGTGCAGGGCATGCAGGAGGCAGCTGATCGATGTTCTCTCTCATCAGTGTTTCTCTCTCTCCTCTCGCTAAAGTCAATAAAGAAAAATAGTTTAAAAAAAGAAAGAAAGTCCGGCCGGTGTGGCTCAGTGGTTGAGCGTCAACCCTGCACCAAGAGGTCTCCAGTTCGATTCCCGGTCAGGACACATGCCCAGGTTGTAGGTACGATCCCCAGTGGGGAGCATGCAGGAGGCAGCCAATCAATGTTCTCTCTTATCGGTGTTTCTCTCTCTTTCTCCTCCCTTCCTCTCTCTCTGAAATCAATAAAGGAAAAAAAAAAAAAGGTATATATATTGTGTCCCCAAGTGTTTGCATGTCCCTTTGGTGCT
The DNA here is from genome assembly GCF_014108415.1 of Molossus molossus. Classification (NCBI taxonomy): domain Eukaryota; kingdom Metazoa; phylum Chordata; class Mammalia; order Chiroptera; family Molossidae; genus Molossus; species Molossus molossus. The sequence continues at coordinate 35,565,628 of NW_023425358.1, read as the reverse complement.
CTGCTACCTGTGGGGAATCGGACCTAAGAACCCTATGTTCGTCTGACCGACTGGCAAACAGTGGCCCAAGGTCCGTCCAGTCTGTCGCCTAAAAATAGCTTCTCCTTTCTCAAACGGTTGAAAAAAGAATACATAGCCCTGGCCGGTTTGGCTCAGCGGTTAGAGTGTTGGCCTGCGGTCTGGAGAGACCCGGGTTCGGTTCCCGCTACGGGCACGTACTTCGGTTGCAGTTTGTCACCAGCCCTGGTTAGTCGTGCGGGTGGCAGCCACTTGATGTGTCCCTTTCACGTCGATGTTTCTCTCTCTCTCTCTCTCTCTCTCTCTCTCTCTCTCTCTCTCTCCCTCTCTCTCTCTCTCTCTCTCCCTCCCTCCCTCCCACTCTATCTGTACAAAAATTGGAAAAATGTCCTCGGGTGAGGATAAAAAAAAAAAAGAAAAAAGAATACATGGAAGAATATTGTGTAGCATGTGAAAATGACATGAAGTTCAAATTTTGGTGTTCATAAAGTTTTATTGGCACCCAGTCTCGGAGCGTGCTTGTGGATCCTGCCTGAGGCTGCCTGTGACGCCTCCGATAGTTACTGTCTGGTCATTTGACAGGGAGCTCTGCTGGCTCCTGTTCTGAACGAGGAGCCACGTGCAGAAACATAGCTGAAGATTAATAACTTGAGTAGACCTTTGATCAGAGAAATTACACCTACTAAATGGAAAGACATCCTGCGTTCGTGGACTGGAAAACTTAATATAGCAATTAAGACAGCACTTCTCCCTCTGGCCGGTTTGGCTCAGCAGTTGGAGTGTCATCGGCCCCCGGACCAGAGTCCCAGGTTCAATTCCAGTCAAGGGCACATAACCTCGGTTGCGGTTTGTCCCGGGCCCTGGTCGGGGTTGTGCGGGAGGCGACCAGTCGATGTGTCTCTGTCATGTCAATGTTTCTCTCTCTCTCCTCTCCTTCTCCCTCCCTTCCACTTTATCTGAAGATAAATAGAAAAATATCCTCCGGTGAAGATTGAAGATTAAGGGGAAAAAAAAAAAAAAGACAGCAGTAGTTGCCCGGCTGGTGTGGCTCAGTGCTGGAGCGTCAACCCGTGCACCAAGAGGTCGCCAGTTCGATTCCCGGTCAGGGCACGTGCCCAATGGAAGGAAGATGGAGAGAGACACATTGATCAATTGCCTCCCAAATGCACCTGACCAGAGATCAGACCCGCAAGCTGGATATGTGCCCTGACTGGAGTGGAACCAGTGACCTTTCGGTGCACAGAACACTGCTCAGGCAGCTGGGCCACACCAGCAGGGCCACCAACACAATCCTGAGAGAAAAAACAAAATTGGAGAACTCACACTTCTCAACCCAGAGCTGCAGCCATGACAACGTTGTGGTAGTGGTGGAGGGTAGACATGCAGATGAACGGAAGAGCATCGAGTCCAGTACACCCTCGTTTTGATCATCAGTTAATTTTCAACAAGACGGCCAAGTCCATTCAATGGAGAAAGAACAGTCTTTTCAACAAATGGTACCAGAACAACTGCCATCCACATGCAAAGGATGACTGTGGGCCCTGGCCTGGTAGCCAAGTTCCTTAGAGCGCGGTTCCCAGCAGGGGGCGTGCAGGAGACAGCCAATGGGTGTTTCTCTCTCACATCAATGTTTCTACCTCTCTCCCCCTCTTTCAAAAAAAGTCAAAACATTTAAAAAAGAGAGAGAATTGATGTGGGCCCACCTCACACCATACACAAAAATTAACTTAGAATTAACTTAGAACAAAGACCTCAATGTAAGAATAAAAACTATAAAAATTTTTCAACAACATAGGTGAAAATCATCATGACTTTGGACAAGATATGATATCAAAAGCACAGCAGATCAAGCCCTGGCTGGTTTGGCTCAGTGGTTAAAGTGTCAGCCTGTGGACCAAAGAGTCACAGGTTCGATTCTGGTCAAGGCCATGTTTTTTGGTTGTGATTCGGTCCCCCACCTTTGTTGGGGTCGTGTGGGAGGCAACCAATTGATGTGTTTCTCTCACATTGATGTTTCTCTCTCTCCCTCTCCCTCCCTCTCTCCTTCTCCCTCCCTCTCCCTCTCCCTCTCTCTGAAGATAAACGGAAAATTATCCTCAGGTAAGGATTTCAAAAAAACTCAGCGAATGAAAAAATGGAAATATTGGGACTTCATGAAAATTAAAAATGTGTGTGTGTCAAAGTACCCTACCAAAAAAATGAAAAGAGCCCTGGCCGGTTTGGTTCAGCAGTTGGAGGGTTGGCCTGCGTACCAGAGAGTCCCAGGTTCAGTTCCCGCTAAGGGCACGTACCAAAAAATAAAAAAATAAAATAAGTAAATAAAGGAACCCTGCTGTGAGAAGGAAGAAAGAAAGAAAGAAAGAAAGGAAGGAAGGAAGGAAGGAAGGAAGGAAGGAAGGAAGGAAGGAAGGAAGGAAGGAAGGAAGGAAGGAAGAAAGAGAAAGAAAGAATGAACCAAAGAATGGGAGAAACTATTTGCAAATTATATATCTGAGAAGGGACCAGTATCCTAAATATTTTTCAAAAAACAAACAAAACTTCTACAATTTAATATAAAAAGAAAACTCAATCATAAAATAGGCAAAGCGGCCGTGGCTGGTATGGCTTTGTTTGTTGAGTGCCCCAGTTTAATTCCCAGTCAGGGCACATACCTAGGTTGTGGGTTCAATCCCTAGTAAGGGTGCATTCGGGAGGCAACTGATTGATGTTCCTCTCTCTCCCTGAAAATTCAAACATTTTTTAAAAGAGACAAACACTTGGCTGGGATGGCTTAGTGGATTGAGAGTTGTCCCATGGACTGAGAAGTTCAGATTTGATTCCCTGTCAGGGCAAGTGCCCAGGTTTTGGGCTCAATTCCCAGTAGGGGGCATGCAGGAGGCAGCCAATCGATGTTTCTCACATCAATGTTTCTATCTCTCTCTCTAAAAAATCAATAAAAACATATTTAAAAAATAATTTAGCCCTGGCCAGTTTGGCCCGACGGTTGAGTGTTGGCATGCGGACCAGAGAGTCCCAGGTTTGGTTCCTGCTAGGGGCACATACCACAAAAAAATAATAATAATTTAAAAATTACCTCTCTCCCTCTTCCTTTCTCTCTCTGTAAAGTCAATAAAGAAAAAATAATATAAATAGGCAAAGAATTGGACTAGGTGTTTCTCCAACGAATATATACAAATGACCAGTAAATACATGAAAAGATGCTCAACATCACTACTCATTAGAGAAATGCAAATCAAAGTCAGGAAATACTAGTTCACGCCCACTAGGATGCCCAAAATAGAAAAGTCAGATAATAAGTATTGGTGAAGGTCTGGAGAAGTTGGCACACATTGCTGGTGGGAATGTACCATGGTACAGCCACTATGAAAGCAGTTTGGTGATTCCCCAAAAAGTAAAACAAGCATCAGCAATTCCATTCATGGGTATGTATCCCAAAGAATTGAAAACATATTTTCACAGAAAATCTTGTACACAAATGTGCGTAGCAGCCATGTTCACAATAGCCAAAGAGTGGAAAGGACCCAAATGTCCGGCAACTGCTGATGTAGTCTGTCCTTCCAATGGCATGTTGTTCCCCGTGAGTAACAGAGTAACAGAGCACTGATACATGTTACAATGTGGACGAACCTTGAAAACATGATGCTAAAGAAAAGAAGCCAGACACAGAAGGTCACACATTGTGTCATTCCATTGATGTGAAATGTCCAGAATAGGTCCATCTATAAAGACAGAAAATTAGAGGTTGCCTAATGCCAGAGGTCGTGGGAAAAGGGAAGTGAATGCTGTTGGGTAGAGTTTCTTTTTGGGGTGACCTGGAATTAGATGGTGGTGATGGCTGCCAAACTGTGAATACACTAAAAGCCATTAAGTTGTATACTTTTAAAAGGGTGGATTTTATACTAAATGAATTGGATCTCAATTAAAAACAAAAGGAAAAAATATTTCAACAATTTTTTTCTTTCTTGATTTTTAGAGAGAGAGGAAGGGAGAGGGAAAGAGAGATAAAAACATCGGTGAGAGAGAACATCGATTGGCCGCCTCCTGCATGTCCCCCACTAGGGATTTGGCCCACAAACTGGGTATGTGCCCTGACCAGGAATAGAACCAGCGACCTCTTAGTGCCTGGGTCGACCCTCAACCACTAAGCCACACTGGCTGGGCGGAAAAAATATTTTTCAATAATGGTCAGGACTTAAAGTGAGGAGGTGGGCATCAAGGTAAAAATGCAACAGTATGGAAAGAGAAGAGCCCGGAAATTTTCAGAAGGGACTAGAGCATGCCACGGAGATCTGGATTCTTGCCTGCAGCACTTGGGGGCGAACACAGCTCACAGGCAGTGGAGTCAGGATTACTGCCCAGGTGTTCGTCCTGTGAGCCCTCTGCTTGTAGCCTTTCTCTGAGCCCTTGAAACGTGGCTGGTCTGAATTCAGACACACTCTGCGTGTAAAATACCAGAGCTCGGTCTTTTTTTCAGATAGGAGTGGAAGGGAGGGAAGGGGAGAGAGAGAAAGAAACACCTATGTGTCTCTCTCACATCAATTGTTTGCCCCTCTCAACCGGGGCAGGGATGGGACCTGCAATCCAGGTACGGTGCCCTTGACCCAGAATTGAACTCTTGATCCTTTGGTCCGTGGGGCCTGTCACTCTAACTGCTGAGCCAAACTGGCCAGAGCAGGAGCTAGGTCTTGAAGGTTTTGTATGATAAAAATAAAATCTTAATTTCTTTGTACTCATTACATATTGAAAACAGTATTCTGAATATATTGTGTTAAATAAAATGTATTAAGATTAATTCCACCAGTTTTTTTCTTTTACTTTCTATAATGTAACTACTAAAATATGGAAAATTACATTGTGGCTAGGTATGTATTTCCAATGGACAGTGCTACTTTTGAGGATTGGGTCCCTGGTGGGGGGAGGGGTGTAAGAGGAGGTGTCAGATTAGTTTATGAAATAAAATTTCGCTGAGCATCCTTGGCTGAACAAGGCTAAAGTTGATCACACGGGGTGCTGGGGAGGGGGTGTCACTGGCACCTTCAATCCTGGAGCGAAGGAAGGCATGGCTGGCCACCTTTGCGGTGGGTGAAGAACCTTCCTCCCAAGATCCAGATGTCTGAACGCCTGTGATTAAAAAGAACAGAAAAGGGTGGGCATCTAGTGTATTTTGATTAGCTTTAGTACCTAAGCAGAACTCCAAGAAAGAGTACCTTCAAAAGCTTCATCATCTCATCTCCAAGACACTTGATGATGACGTCGCAGTCCAATTTGAGATGGGCTGGGCTGGGGTTGAAGGGGGGCCACAAATATAAACTCCAGGCCGGGAGAAATTTGGCCAAGTTCCTTCTCATACCCTTGGCGCCCGAAACAGCGCCTGGCACACAGTAGGGCGCTTCTTAAACACCCGAATGAGCGAAACTGCACCATCACGCCATCTGCAAGGCTGAATTCTCCAGGGGGCAACTCCTCCGGCGTCGGTCCGCCCCAGAGGAGTCGCAGGCCCCCAAATGGTTAACAACCACTCACTCCAGACAGGGACGTGAAATTGATTTGAAATCAATGTTAAGAATCGGTGGTTCCGATTCTGGGGACGAGCCAGACCTCGGCGTCTGGAAAGGATCTGCGTGCTTAAAAATACCCTTCGTCACCATTTTCTCCAGGTAATTTTCCATCCCTGCCCCCCCCCAGTCAAGGGGACCAAAAAAGTCATTCTGAAACCCGACCTTGCTATGCAAAAAAAAAAAAAAGGAAATTTTTTTTTTCTTTTTCTTTTTACGCTGAAGCGGCGAAATAGGAATCTGCTGGCGCTGGACGCGAAGAAGAAGAAAGGGACCCCCGCGGGCCCCCCGCGCCGCCGGGACCCCAGCCCCCCAAACTTTGCCAAGTTGCGGGCGGCGAGCGCGCGGGGCGGCGCGGGGCGCGGCCGCGGGCGGAGCCGCCCCCTGACGCCGGGCCGCCCCCTCCCGGCCCGGCCGGCCCGCTGGCTCGGCTCAAAGTTTGCGGCCGCCCCTGCGCCCGCCGATGTATGGTGATATACTGCGGCGGCGGCAGGCCGAGGGACGGCCATATTTGCCGGCGCGGCCCGGGCCTCGCGACCAAAAGTGCGCGGGAGCTCGGCGGGCGCACGGACGGGCGCACGGACGCCGGGCCCGCCTCGCCGCCGCCGCCGCCCCGCCGGCCGGGCCCCGCCGCGCCCCGCGCCCCGCCGCCCGCGGGGATGTCGTACAAGCCGAACTTGGCCGCGCACATGCCCGCCGCCTCGCTCAACGCCGGTGAGTGCGCCCCGCGCGCGCGCCGCGGCCCAAGTGCCGCCAAGTTGGGGGCCCGGCGCCCCGGCCGGGGCCCGCGAGGCCGGGGGCGACGGGCGACGGGCACCGGGTCCCGGCCCGGGGCAGCGCGGCCGCCGCCGCCGCCGCCATGATTCCGGCGCCCGCGCTGCCAAAGTTGGCGGGTGCGCCCCGCCGGCGCCGGGCCTCGGGCGGGGGCTGGGCCGGGGCCCGGGGCGCGGGCGGCCGCCGCCGTCCCCCCCACGCCGGTGGCCCAGGGCTCGCGGGGAGCGTGGCGGGCGAGGGCGGGGGGAGCTCCCTCGGCTCCTTTTTCTCCGGCTTTTGGGCGGCTCGGCGAGGGCCCCTGCCGGCGGGAGTCGGGAGCGGCCGGGCCGCGTCGGGAGCGGGGCGTGGGGTGCGGGGCCCGGGCCGCCGGTGAAGAGCAGGGGTGCAGGCCGGGGCCGGGGGGGGCTGGGCTGCAGGGGCGCACGTGCGCAAGGCCAGACCAGCCCGGGCAGCGCCGGGGGCGGCGGCGCGCCAGGTGCAGCCGCTCGGGAGGGCGCAGGGGGGCTGGGCAGGGACGGGGGTCCCCCGCGGTACAGGGGGTCGGTGGTCATTAGGGGTTCAGCTTGGTGCGTGGAAGCAGGGGTCCCCAGAATAGGGCACGCGGGAGGTCTGCTCAGGCATGCGCCGAGTGCAAGAAGTTGGAGAGGACTGGGGTGCCCCTGAGTGCCTGCGGGCGGAGTGTGTGGGTGTGGGGGGTGCATCTGAGCGGGGCTCTGCGCCTCGGAGCCCCCAAGTCTGGACCTAGAAGGCCTCCTCCAGCACAAGGGGGAGGAACCGTCCTCTTCCCTCCCCTGGGGCTGGAGCTGGGAGGTCCCAGGAAACTGCTCCAGAAGTTGTCAGGCAGCTTTAGGCTGTGCCCAGGGCCCTGGGGACGAAGGAGACTGGGAGGGTCTGTGTGAAATTGTGGAGTTAGGAGGTGACGACTCTGTCCCCTCAGCAGGGTCCTTCTGCTTTAGACACTTGGTTGGAAACAGACTTCCCCCAAAGCTGGGCACATGGGGGGGGGGGGGCAGAGACCTGGGGGGAGGGTCTGGCCTTGCTGGGCAGAAGTGCCACGCTGGCAGCCGCCTCTGGTTGGAGCCTTGTCTCCAGATGTTGGCTCCTTAACTCCAGAAATCGGAAGAGGGACCCGAAAAGCAATATAGATACTTACGTACATACATGTGTATGCGCATATATTTAACTTTTTGGATACAGATTTGGGGGTTAGAAAGGGTTAAGGTGCAGGGTGTGGATTGGGAGGGGTAGTTGAATTGGTCAAATGTGGGCTGGAGCCCCAAGAGCAAGCAGTACCATTTTCTCAGATGTTCTCACCTGCTCTGGGGTCTGCAGACCTCAGAAACGCATTGTGGCCCAGGTAGGATTGATCACTTCCTCCCTCGTCTGTCATCCTTGGGGTGGGAAGGGGGAGGGTCTTGCACCAGCCTGGACAGGTGGGGAAGCCGAGGCCTGCCCTGGGATAGTTGAGGCAGGGGCCCTAAACTGGGACCTTTGGTGCCTGGGGTCAGAGAGTGCCGGGCACCCCCTCAGGAGCCCTGAAGCCCTGTTCTGGGCGGGCGGGCACCTGTGCGCAGGTTTCCCTCTTTCTCCTGGGGTGGAATCCAGAAGTGCTGAGGACCCTGCATCTCTGGTGTTTCTGTGGGGGCCGCCCCTCCCCGTGGCGAACCCCTTTACAAAGCCCCACCTCCCCTGTCATTTGCATCCAAGATGGACTCTCCTCTGCTGCTCCTCTGGCTTCCTTGTCATCATCCCTCACGCCCTCCAGCCCTGCCTCCTGCGCACGGGTTGCCAAGCCGCGGCCTGGCCGGCGGTGGCAGTGGCGGAGTTAGACAAAGCCCCCGCCTCCCTGCCGGAGAGCCCCCCCTCCCCAGGCGCCCCAAGTGGCGGGAAGGCCGCCAGCTCCCCAGGCCCAGGCCGCTCTTTGTCTGGTGTGGGGGCGGGGAGCTGCGCCTGGCCCCAGGAGCTGCTGGCCTCTGCCAATCCCTCTCGCTCGGCCTCCCTGGTCCCCGCACACTGCGCGCATTGTCTGCGATGCTCTGCTCCAGACGCGGCGCTCACGCCCAGTCTGGTTTCTCCCTGGCCTCGTGCAGCCCGACCCTCTGGGGCTGCAGGAAGCTGTGGGCATGAGTGGAACCCGGGGCCCTTTGCCAACTCTCCAGGGCCACAGGTACCCCACCTCGGCACAGTAAGGGATGGCACTGGTACACAATGGGGTCACCTGTCCTGAGAGTGTCCTGACCCCCCGCCCCCAACCCTAACTGGGCAATTTCTCCTTCCTCCTAACTCTCTTTCACATGGTCTGTTTGTTGCAAACCATTGCCTCAAACAGATGGAGAAACTGAGGCCCAGAGAGGGAAGGGGCTTGACTAAGGTCCCACAGCCAGGTGTGGCACAGCTGGGCTGGCTCCTCAGCCAGGCCCTTGGCTGTAAGAGAAGACGGGATGGGGAGGAAGAAACCCCGTGAAAAGAGGAACGAGAGAGGAGGGCAGAGGATGCATGGGCGGTGCCAGCCCACCTCTGCCAGGGAGCGGCTGACTTCCAGATGCCTTGCGGTGCTGTGGGGCAGCCCTGCCCAGCCCCAGCCCCAGCGTTCGCATCCTGGCCCTTCTAGAGAAGTGTGTTAACTTGTAGGGGTCAGGATTGGAACTCAGTTCTGGGGCTGCAATGCCTGAGCGACCCAGACCACACTCAGTGCCCGTATCAGAAAGTTCTGCACGTTGGGGTTTGGCTGCTGTGGAGAGAGGGGGCTCGGGCAGCCGCCCTGCCCCATTCCTGAGCTCTGGCACCCCTGCGGCTGCCTTGGGAGGAGGTCACAACGTGCTGGTGGTGTGTCTCCGTCCTGGGCAGCCCATTCTGACAGAGCATCGTTATCCCAGTGTTCGAGGCTCAGAGCTGCCCGGTGTTGTGCCCAGTTGCCCGCCTGGAGGTGGCAGTATCCATGCTTCCTGATTGGGCACCCCATGCTTGAGCATAGTCCTGGGCCCTAGTGGGTAAATTGAGGACAGGCCTGAGACTGAGAGGACAGCGCTGTCCCCAGCTCCTGGACAGAGGGACAGGCTTCAAGGTGTTATGTCTCCTGTGCTCTGTGGCCTGGGGCTGGGGCCTGTTTCTCTCTCTACAGCAAGGAGCTCTAGGGCCCCTTCCAGCTCCATCAGCCTGAGCTCCTGAACTTCCTTCCTCCCTGCCCCTCCCCTTGCCCACACCAGATGAGCAGCGGTCGCTTTGGCCAGCCTGGCACCAGCTGTCCCTCCCTGGGGCCAAGTCTGCAGAGCCCGTTGTGTGTGTGTGAGACTGTTTGGCTCTGCGGGCGGCGGGCTGGGGAGAGCTGTTCCTTGGCCGGGCGTGGAGGCAGGCGGGCAGCTGCCGACGAGGGCTAGGTAAATTCTCCATGGTTACCGCTGTTTGTAATTCCGCAGGACATCCTTTACCCGCTAATGGCCACTCGGACGCCATTACGGGTCTGCATGCTTCCAGCTCCTGAGCTGGAGGGGGCTGGACAAGTCCCTGCTGCGGACCTTTCCGCCCCCGTTCAGGAGACTCCGTTCCCAGCCGGGCCCTGGCCCCGTGTGCTCCCTGGCTGCCGAGGGCCAGTGTCTGAGTATTGCAGTCCCTAAGAGGGGCCACACCCTTCCCTTCTTTGGGTGCGAGTCATCTGGGCGTGGACGCACTGTCGAGAGTCCTGTCCCCTCTTTAGGGAGGGGTGACGGCTCCGAGGGCGAGGGCTTGTCTGAGGCCGCAGAGGCCGTGATAGACGCCCGATTCCTGACCGTGCCCAGGCGCCCACCTCAGCCAGGGTTGGCTCTCAGATGTCTGTGCCCCCTCCCACCTCGGTCACCAGGTAGTGCAACAGAGGTGTGGACCAGCCCATAGGAAGTCTCAGCCCAGGTGCGGACCAGCCTCGGCGGCAGGTGGGCTGTTGTAGCTCCAGGTTATCACCCTCAGGGGAGCAAGACCCAGGAAGAGGGGACGGCGAGGGTTAGGCTGAGAATAGCAGCAGATTTCATCTTTGGTACCAGTTCAGCTGCAGGGATGGATGGGAAGGAGGTCTGGGATCGATTAGCAATGTCTGCTGCGGGGGTGGGTGTGAAGAGCAGTGGCCTGTTAGTTACATCTTACTGTCAGCCATCTGTTGTAGGCCAGGGGTCGGCCAAGGCCACACTAGCGGACAGGAGCAGGGTTCTCTGTCCTGCCAGGATGAAAGGCCACTGTTGATGGCAAGGGTCCTGGGCAGGGGGACTGTCGCAGGACCCGGAATCTTCACCTTGGGTACAGCTGGTCAAGACTGCATGGTTCCTGACTCCTCTCTCCTGCCCACTAGCTGGGAGCGTCCACCCGCCGTCCACCAGCATGGCAGCATCCTCACAGTACCGCCAGCTGCTGAGCGACTATGGGCCGCCATCTCTAGGCTACACCCAGGTACGGCAGCGGGGTGACGCGCAGCAGGCAGGGCCCCGGGTGGGGGCGGGGAGTCGGTGGGAGAAACGGTAGTAGAAATGGTGGCCCGGTACCGCAATCTGAGCTGCTTCAGGCCAAGGCCCTGGCTGGACTCACGTTGAGGATCCGGGGCATCAGAACAGAGGGGTGGCAAAGCATTTCATGGGGGTCACTGAGAGCTGGGATGGGGGTTGGGGAGCCCAAAGAAAGATGGAAGGCCCAGGAGTTATGATTCCTGTTGGGGGTCCACCACCCCTTGTATGTCCCTGGTGGGTCTTCTCAGGCCTGATTCCTGGGGGAGGCAGACCTGGCCTGGACTGGATCTGAGCTGGGTGAGGGAACGGGCCCGGTTCCGCTCCCACCCCACGAGGTTGCGGCCCCAGCGGAGAGGAGGCCAGGCCCCAGGTCTGGATGGAGTCCAGGTGAATTTGAGGCGCTGGTGGCCCCTGAGCGAGGCGTCTTGGGTTCACACCTGGTTCTACCACTTCTGAGACCGTGACCCCCACTTGCTAATCTTGCAGAGACTTGGTTTCCTTTGTCAAGTGGGGGTCACCGGGGTGGTGGGGGCATCGGGGGAGGAAACCGCTTCGGCCGCTGGGGCACCTGCCAGGGAAACACTGCCTTTGGGGGGCCCACGGTTGCCAGCTGCAAGGTTCTCTCCCGTGGCTGGAACCCGCCACATTCTGAGGTCGCCACGGGCGCCGTCCTTGGGGTGAGGTGGTGGCTCCCGGCCATGCCCCGCCAGGCCGTCCTGTCCCCGGAGGAGAAGCGGGCCCGGGCCCGCGAGCGGGACCGCCTGAAGAAGCGGCGGCGGCGGGAGCACGGGCTGCAGCGCAGCCTGGAGAGGCAGCGCATCGCCCTGGCCGCCAGGCGCTGGCGGGAGCCGCGGAAGGAGTGCGGGGCCGGCAGGCGCCGGCAGGATGCGGAGGAGCGGGGCCAGGCCAGGAGGAAGGACCGCGAGGCCCAGCAGCAGAGGCCGCGGAGGAGGGAGGAGCAGGCGAGGGCCTCGAGGGGGGATAGGGCGGCCCTGGTGCAGCCGGGGGCCGAGGGGGCGGAGGAGGAGGAGGGAGAGGCTCTCGGGAACCCAGCCTGGAGGTCTGGGTGCTGGCTCGGGGCTGCTGGTTGAGTCTGGAGAAAGGGTTTCTGTGGGTGGGCCCTGCTGGTGGGGGAGGGTGGGTGAATTTAAGCCTGTTCTGGGCTCCGTCTGGACGGCCTTGGGTGACTTTCAGTCCTGCCGGCCCGGGTGTGGCCTGTCTCGTCCCTCGCTCTGCGCCCTTAGCCCCTGGGTTATACTTGCTCATCCACCCGGGTCCTAGGAATTCTTGGTGAAGCCTGTATTGCGGCCACTGAGATGGTGGAGGTTCCTGCAGACTGCTGGGGGGGCCACCTCCCTGCTCTGTGGTTGCCCGTCAGAGGGGACGTGCCTGCCCCGGCGGAGGTGGCCACTCGGCACGGTCCTGCCCTTGCTGCCGCTGGCATGTGCTGGGGCCGACCAGGGCACTGGGTCAGCTTGGGATTTAACCCACCTGAGCCCCGCTCTCTCTGCTTCTAGGGAACCGGGAACAGCCAGGTGCCCCAGAGCAAATACGCCGAGCTGCTGGCTATCATCGAAGAGCTGGGGAAAGAAATCCGGCCCACGTACGCGGGCAGCAAGAGCGCCATGGAGAGGCTGAAGCGAGGTGCGTCGGCCGGTGGCCCGGAGCACAGGTGTTCTCCGGAGCTTGTTGGAGGGTGGGGGAAGCCACGGGCTCCGCTCTGTGACAGTCACCGCTGGATGCGGCGGCGGCAGGCGGGGTCAGCTGCTCTGGGACCGGGACTTGGGTCTGATGGGAACTTGGGTCTGATGGGAAGGGGCCTGGCTCACTCGTCTTCAGATGGCGCTTCTCAGAAGGGCGGCTGCAGCCAGTGAGCTCTGCCTCCTCCCTACTCTGCGCCTGCGGCTGCTGCAGGCCCCGGGGTGGGGTCTGTCCTGGCCCCGGGCGGGAGCAGGGATGCCTTGACGTTTGTGACGGAGCGTGATCACAGGAAGAGGTGACTGACCAGCTGATTGCAGAGGACGGGAAGGTGTTCGCCACCTCGTGCAGAGCAAGGGGGAGAAAGGGTTTCCTGTTTTAGAAGGTGGAGGTTCAGGGCTCAGTGGCCTGTGTGCGAATTTAACTTCAGGAGGGGCCTGAGGTTCTTACTTTGGGGGAAGAGGAGAGGAACGTTCTGGGCTACAGACCCGAGGCGTTCGCCGGGGGCTGCTCAAGGCCGTGAGTCTGCAGTGCCGGGCAGGGCCGGCGGAGGAGAGGCTGCTGGAAGCTGAGGCTTTGCTGGTCTGGGAAACCCTCGTGGAGCCCAGTTGCGAAGCTGGGCTGGGCAGTGACGGGCACAGGTGTGGGGAGGGGGTTGGCAGCTAGAGGCTGGAACCGAAGGGGGCTGGGCGGGGGTGGAGCTTAACCCGGATCCAACCTGGTGGTCAGGTGGGCATCGCCCACCGTCCAGGCTGTTTAGTCAGGGAGGAAGGCAGTCCTGGTGACCGGCGAGCTGGCTGCCCGGACGGAGGTCCCTGGGTCGGCACCGGCCCGAGTCTAACAGGCAGTTTGCAGGCCCCCAGAACAGCTGGTGGTTAAGTCAGCACATGGGTCTACCAGTGGCCGCTCCGGGGCACAGCCCGGGCGGGCAGCTGGTCCCAGCCAGGCGCCAGGATCCTGTGTAGCCGGGCACAGGGTCATAGTGGGCAGCAGTGAGGCAGGCGCCTTGTCGATTGGTCAGCAAATGACAGCCAGTGAGCCCAGAGGTTTTTACATTTTCGACTCATCACCTGAGGATGTGTTACTGATTTTTTTTTTTTTTTTTGAGAGAGAGGAAGGGAGAGAAACATCAATGTGAGAGTAATATCGATCAGTGGCTTCCCATTTGCACCCCGACTGGGGATGAAACCCACAACCTAGGCATGTGCCGTGATCGGGAGTCAAACCCGCAACCTTTTGGTGTAGGGGACGATGCTCCAGCCAACTGAGCCACTTGGCCAGGGTGGTTTTTTTTACCATTTTTAATGGTAAGATACCGTGTTTCTGTGACACTTGAAGATGATGGGACATTCAGATGTCTGTATCCATGAACAAAGGTTCATGGGAACACGGCCACCCCGATTCTTGTGTGACGCCTGTGGCTGCTGTCACACTGCAGCGGCAGAGCGGAGTGGTGGTGACGGTGACTGATCCCGAGAAACCTAAGCATGTGCTGTCTCGCCCTCAGCAGAAAGCGTCTTCCGAAGCTCAGAGACAGGTGTGAGCTGGGGTGTCAGTCCCATTGCCCCCTGGGAGCCTGTCTCTTAGAAGGAATAGATGCTTGGGGCCTAGTAAGATGAGACAGAGATTTCAGTAGAGACAGAAACCAATCCACCACAGAGAGACGACGTGGAGAGGGACAGACAGGACAGCCCCACGCCGGGCCCGGGGTGGCACGGCCCAGCGGGCTGACATGGGACGTAGATGCGCCCCGGCGCCTGCGGGCCAGGTGACGTCGTCAGCACCTCCTGGATCGCAGGAGAAGCCAGAGAACAGAGCCTTGAAGGTGGGGTCTCCACTGTGGTCAGGCTCACAGGGCCTGGGGCCACGCTGCCCGCCCTCTGGACGGAGCAGGGGCTAGAGCCCCGGCTGGAAGGAGCAGCCGCTGGCGGACACCTGGAGAGCAAGAGGGGTGTGTAGGGAGACCCAAGAGACTCCGCCAGGAGAGACTCCGCCAGGACAGAGGGCTTGGAGACGTGGGACAGGATTCTGTGCCTTCCAGACCGCCGGGGGCCTGAGGGCTTGGATGCGGGTCCGACTGCCCTTCCAGTGGGAGGGTTTTCTGGCAGGTTGTGAAAGGACCCACCTCCTCTCGAGTTCTCCTGGACGGTCCAGCCGGGGGGTTCGAGCCTCTGCCTCTCTTCCAGGCATCATCCACGCGCGAGGGCTGGTTCGGGAGTGCTTGGCCGAGACGGAGCGGAACGCCAGGTCCTAGCCGCCCTGTCGGCCTGGACGCTCTCCGCCTCCTTCCCAGGAGTTCCAGTCCACGTCCCCCGTCCAGACGACGCTTGTTTTCAGAATGGTAACAGCTCGGTGTCTCCTCCCCGCACCCCGGGGGTCCTTGGGCTCTGACCCCAGTCGCTGAGATGGAGAAGAGCTTTTGCAGTTGAATAGGTTTACATGTTAGTTAGGAACTACCCAGGGTGTTTTGTGTTTTTTAAGCATTGATTTAAAGGGTGCACGTCCGAGTGACCTGTCACGGCAAAGTGCAGTTTGCCTCCGAGATACCAGTATTCCTCCTCCGAGCCCATCCGTGCCCTCGGAGGGTCCTCTCCTGTCCTCCGGAGCTGAGGGACCGCCTAGCGCAGTGACCTCTGCGCTGGTGGCCGCTCCCGTCCGCCACACCAGTAGATCCTGCTTAACTTAACTTCCTTTTTGCTTAAGCGTTTGCATGACTATTAGTGCTCTGAAGTCCATTTTTAAAATGCACAAGTTATAAATACAGAAGAAAGAGCGACTCACCAAACCTCACCTCACTAGGACCTGAAATTCCTCCCGAGAATGTATGTAGATTTCATTCCGTCTGTCCTTAAGTTGATCCAAACATCTGGACGAAAATGACTAACACGGTTTGCATCTTTGTATGTATTTATTACTTGATGTAATAAAGCTTATTTTCATTAACAGTTGGTATTGAGATGCAGGTTCCTTGAGCGAGGGGGCATTTTAAAGAGCAGCTCAAGGAGAGTTGGGGGAGACCTGTCGAGGGGCACTTTCCCTCCTGACCCCGAAATGCGTGAGGACGTGATGAGCACAGCGCGCGGGGGGAAGTGTGTGCTGTGGTGGGTTTGCATTGCGATGCCTTTTAAAAATTTTTAATTTATTTTTCTTTATTGATTTGAGAGTGAGTGGGGGAGAGAGAGAGAGAAACATGGATGAGAGAGAACATCGACTGGCCCCCTCCTGCATGCCCCCCACTGGGGATCTGGCCCACGACCTGGGCATGTGCCCTGACCGGGAATTGAACCAGCGACCTCTTGGTGCAGGGTCCATGCTCAACTACTGAGCCACGCTGGCTGGGCTGTGGTGCATTTTTTTTAAAAAAACATGTTTTTATTGACATTTTTAGAGAGAGAGGAATGGAGAGAAAGAAGAAACATGGGTCAGCTGCCTCCTGCACGCCCCCCACTGGGGATAAGGCCCGCAACCCAGGCACGTGCCCTGACCAGGAATCGAACCTGGACCTCTCAGTCCATGGGACGACACTCAGTCCACTGGGCCACACCAGCTGGGCTTGTTTTCTCTTTTATTGTCTTGACCTGACGTTAAGCTCACCTCCACCGCAGTCTCCCCGAGCATGACCTCCCCGCAGGTGACCGGGTGGCCCTGAAGGCCACTCATGTTCCTTTCAACTTCATGGTTCTCCACAGAAACACATCTTGTAAAACACAGTCATACTTATTTCTATTTCTAACCCTTGATAATAAAGCCAGAAATTCACACGTAACAGCTTAAAAAAATAAGGCGACATCCTTCTAACTCCTGCCCAGGTCACAAAACGGAACTGTCAGCCCCCCAGCAGCCCCTCGAGTGCTGCTTCGCCACGACGGCCCTTTTGCTCCCCCAAAACAGCCACCGTCCCTCTCCAGTCGTGACCTCCTCGTTTCTCTCTTATTCTCGTAAGTGCCTCTCTACTCACACTTCAGGCCGCTCACAAAGCCGTGGGCTCTCCGGCCGCCGGGACGGCCTCGGGCTGGGCCGCCAGGGGCTGGGCCCCCGCAGCCCTAGTCCGCCCCTGCCGGGCTCTCCTGGGCGTTTCGACTGGACCCCCAGAGTTCCTTCAGCAGCTTCTTCTTTTCCAGGGTTTCCCTTGCTCTCTTCTTCCTTGCTTGCTTTTTCTTCTCTGCCTCTCGTTTTTCTCTGTAGGCAAGACTGTTGTCTCCGTTGTAGAAAACGTCCACTTTCCTGCGTAGGATCTCCCGAGCTAGCTTTCTGTTCTGGTCCACGGACCTGGTCTGGTGGCACTGCGGGAGATAAAGTGCGTGACGTGAGCCACAGGGACAGGCCCGGGCCCATTCCGCCCCACCTCCCGCACCCCCGGGTTACGTGGCTTTCCCGTGAAGGCGTCACGGTTATGAGTGTTGTCTTGTTTGGACGGTAGCCTTTAAATAACTTAAAGTCCCGAAATAACTGAAAACAACTGACACGTGTGGCTTGTGGGCAGGAATGAGCACTGTATGAATGTCGGCTTCTGTCGGAAGGTGGGCAGGGGACCTTGGCGACCCGCCAGCCACCGCGTCCACTACGGAGCACCTCGGGTGGGGGCAGCGCCTGGCAGAGCTAGTTTGAAAGGAATCGTGGGGAGTCGGTGAAAGAACAGCACTGAGGAATCTGGAGTAAGTGACAAAACAGGTTAAAAACGGTCAGGTGTAGTTTCCCGTTGCTCACGAATGACACCCTCATGGAGGATGCGGAACGCGGCTGAGGTGTTAGGGCTACGCTCCTGGCTCGCAGAGGTGGCCGAGGTGTTAGGGATGGACTGGGTCTAGTGGACGCGCAGTGAGAGGCCCTGGGCACCACGGAGGCCCTGAGCCCGCCTCCCTGCCCTGTTCCCCATGAAGGAAGACTAAGGGGCAGTGCTCGAGTCGTTGCCTGGACCAGTGCCAAGCGAGCAGGTGCAGCGGAGCCAGCCTTCCGCTGCCTGAGCCCTGTGGCCACGCCGAAGGGCTGGCAGTCACTAAGGGAGGCTGCCCAGGATGTGGTGCCCACGGCACTGCTGTGGCCAGCGGCAAACGTGGCTGTGCCCATGCTGGAGGAGGGCAGTCAGAGCCTGGCTCCCAGGACCCGGGAGGACGCTCTGAGGCTGCGCAGGGGGCTGGCGGGGCGGGATGTGTGATGCCCTCCAGTGAGGCTCAGAACCCCCCGCCCGGGCTCCCTCCTCTACCTTGACGACCAGGCCGGAGGGGACGTGCTTCAGCACCACGCAGTTGCTGGTTTTATTGGTGGCCTGGCCCCCTGGACCATGTCCTTTCACAAACTGCTCTTCGAGGTCACTCTCGTCCAGGGGAGGCAGAGCAGGGTGGTCCCTCTTGCCTGCTGTCTGGACTGGAGGGAGCCCTGTTCCTGGGGACAGCAGTGCTGGCTTCTCCCCATGCCGGCGCAGCCACAGCAACGGGCACGTTCTGGTCAGCGTGGCAGGGAAGCGAAGCAAAGCCGAAGCGTTCATGGACAGGCTCTGCGTGCGGAGGACCTGGACCAGACGAGAGAGACAGCCCTTCGGAAAGATGCCCTTGCTCTCAAGTCACACTGCAGGTTCTAGGACGACCTGATAGACCAGTGGAGGTGAGCACCCACCTGTCAGGGAGGGCATCTGGGAAATGGGTGAAGGCAGACAACCCGGCCACGCGCACCTGTCCCCAGCCCGGCATCAGCTGCTGTGTTCCTAGCAGTACATGTCCTGCCGGCTGCTAAAGGTTCTCTTGTAACAGACCAAAAATACCTTCAAGGCACCCAGAGGTGCTGTTTTCTCAGGAAGGAAAGGTTTTGAGGAAAATGGCAAGCCACAGGGCTGTGATTTGATAAAGAAGTATTAAATAGCACATCGAGCAAGAACGGGGTCCCAGGCAAGTGACCTTATTTGAGCGCTGGAGAATCTGTGAAATCCAAACGTAAAGACAGTACGCAACCGTCTGCTTTATAGTTGAGCGTTAGCAGTCTGACACGGTAAATATCACTATCGATCAATGTCGCGATTGTTGTTTTTTACCGTTTCCAGTTTCTTGGGTCTGAATAGGAACATCTGTTCCCTCAGACACACTGCCAATAACACGACCCAGCGGTGAGTGTCATCACAACCACCAAGCCAGCTGACTTATTACGGTGCCTGGTAGGTTCAAAATACCGTGAGCCATACAAGGTGAAAAGGCCAGACTGTCCTCATGGAGCCGTCTAGCCAGAGAGAAGACAGTCCGAAGCGGCACTTAACAATAAGGTTTGAATCAGGCTGCACCGGCCCAGGCTGACAGATGAACGGTAGAGACGATAACAGCTGTGAGGACATGGTGAGCTCACAAGCCTTTGCTCACCTGAGGGACAGGGAGGCAGAAGGATCTGAGAGATGTTACCTCTTCAAAGACCTACACGTGACCGGGGCAGGTCACAGCCTGGCTGGTCTCCGCACCCGGGGTGGACGGCGAGGCCCTCTCCGCCCACGCCAGCCGGGCGGCAAGCGCAGAGAACACGCGCACCGCCGGGTCCGCTGGTGCCCTTGAAGGCAGGGCACTGGTTCTGGGCGGAGTCCCCCACCCAGGGGAGCAGGGAATCTATGTGCTTTAAAAAAAATTGATTTGAGCCCTGGCCAGTTTGGCTCAGCAGTTGAGCGTCAGCCTGTGGACCGAGAGTCCCGGGTTCGGTTCCTGCTAGGGGCACGTATCACACACACAAATTTTTTTAATTGACTTGAGAGACATCAATTTGTTGTTCCACTTATTGATGCATTCGTTGGCTGTTTCTTGTGTGTACCCTGACCAGAGAGCAAACCCGCAACCTTGGCATATCAGGATGACGTTCCAGCTAACTGAGCTACCCGGCCAGGGTGGTTATGCTTCTTGATGGACGGTTATGTGGGCACTAAAAACAGATACTTTTTAACAACTGCTTCTTACACGGCTCTAAATAGCTTCTTGCAACCTTGTAAATTCCGTCTCATGGCAGCGGCTCTCACAGGACTGGAGCCCACCCGAGCCGACTCCCAAGCCCAAAGTACCCGAACATCCCAACGGTCTCCCAGGCTCGCTCTCAGCCCACTCCCGTGGCCCACCATGCACGTGGACTGCTAACATCTGGGCCCTACCGACCTGCAGGTAAGTCAGGACGCTGACGCAGACGTGCCGTTGTGGGTTGCTCCCTCGTAAATACGTACATTTTCTCTGACTGTGACTCTAAGTGTCTCCGAGATGGCAGTGGTCACTTTTAGAATTCCAGTACAGTAGTCTCCAGCTCTACTACTTCTATGGAAAACAAGTATACTTTCCAAGGCTATGCTAGTCCACCAGCACGGTGGGACCCCAGTGTCAGTTTTCCGTTCTGTGACTGACGTGCGGTCTACGCGCTTCCCCTCTGTGAACAGCCTGCCATTCAGTGTGCTGTCCGCCCCAGTGGGTGATATCAAGGTGGTGTGGGAAGAGAGATGTTTAGAAACAGAGTGTGCCCATCAAAATGCTACTTTAAAAACACTTTGTTTATCGTGTGTGAAATATTTCAGAAGTGTCCTCAGGAACAGAGAAACAGAGACAGTCCCCTCCCTACAAAGGAGTCTGTGCATGAGACCAGGCCAGTGTCCAGAATCTCCCTTCCCTCCCTCGCTTCTGCTTTCAACCCACAGAACAAAATCCCTTTGTGTGTTAGACAGCATCTAGCCCCTGGATCAGATCCATTGAGGAACACGAGCCCGGCACCTCTGGGGGTTTCTCTTCCGTTAGTTGGTGAATGTGACCAGGCAGGCCAGCACCGGGACGTGGCCCAGTGACAAAGAAAGGAAGCAAGTCTGAGACGAGGCGAAACCCCCAGACAAAGGGCGGAGAGGAGGGTGCCTGTGCTGGCGGCTTTGTCATCAGCCCTTTCAAACCTCTACCTTTCTGCCCTAGTTCAGCGCTGACGCGCACCCTGGAAGGCCTCCCACCAACTGGAGTTCAGGAAGGTCCCCGGTGCTCGGTGACTGGCTGCTTTGTGTAACAGCTAATTCCGACAGCCAATCGGGCGAGTCTGAATACTTTCAGTATCTCCTGGAGCTTTGGCTGTCTTCCAGTGACAGCTAAAAATGACAAACACACCCATGGCTCCGCTTCCCCAAAGCCCAGGGGAGACCACAGATTGGATTTCGGTTTTTGTGATACCTGCAGAGCAACCCAGAATCTTTGGGGAACAATACAAGCAGCTGAAACTAGAGCTCATCGTGACATTACAAAGGAAACGGTCACCAGGAGTGCTAGGAAGGGACCAGCAGCCGGGACAGCTCCGCTCTGATTCTTTCTGGGAGCCTGAGCTTCCGGCGGGCTGGCTCCCACCTGGCTGCCTGTCCCTGTTCCCTGTGCCACGGCTTCTGCACTGCAGGGCTGGTTGCAGCTCGGGGGACAGCTGCTCATTGTCCAAATCCCTTCCCACTCGGTCAGGTTAGAGATACTGGTGTCAGGCTTTACAAAAGGGAATGTTCATCTGTTCAGTGGTATTCTCAACATCTACTAGCAGCCAGGGATGGGCCTCGGAGCCTGCAGTGTGAGATGAGCAGATGTCCGGAACTGACACAGGCCACAGGCGGGGACGGATGGCCTGCTGCAGAGCCTGCTGCTCCAGCCTTTCCTATGGCCCTGGGTCACCTGGGGGGCTTGGGATAGGGCCTCTCTTCCTGACCTGGATCCCCACGGCACACCCCTCTCTGGCTTCCACTGGCACCCAGACCGAGGCGGACACCTGGTGGCACGCTGGCACGTTCAGCTCTGCGACGGGGCTGTGAATGGAGCAAACTCACAGACTTAAACCAGACGCAGAGGGGTGAGGCCGGCCCCACCAACAGCTCGGCCCTGGGGAGCGTGGTAAAGGGATGGCGATGCTTTCCTCTGGTGTGTCTGAGGGAGAGGGCGTCTGCATCTCTTTTCAGGAAGGTGTGGCATTCCACTCTCTGGACTTACTTCTGGGCATCTGCCTGAAATTCACCGTTTAACTCCTTTTTTAGGAAAGGAAGAGTGCTAGTTGCTCTCAGCCACAACCGGCCCGGTGCAGCAACCTTGCAGAAGCATCACCAGAACTGGCCAGAGGGACAGATGTGGAGAACTGAGGCGGGGCTGCAGGAAAGACGGGGCCAAGCTCGCACACGCACCCTGCCGCGTGCAGCCGGCCCCTGGGGAGCTCGTTAGATGAGACGCTGGTTCCTTAGGCCCGAGACCGAATTTCTAACCAGCTCCCAGGCGAGGCTGTTGCTGCTGGCCCAGGAACCACACTTCGAGGGTCACAGCTAGCGGCTTTGAGCAAGGGTCTTAGGGTTGTCCAACTGGTGTCAAAGAGATGGAGAGTAGTGGGTGAAAACACTCAGAGGAAAGAATGAAGTATTTAAAAAAAAACTGATTTGAGCCCTGGCTGGTCTGACTCAGCGGCTGGACCTTCGACCCACGAGCCCGGAATCGGTCAAGGGCATGTGCCTTGGTTGCGGTTCGGTGCCTGGCCCTGGTCAGGATCTCGAGAGGCAACCAGTCTGTTTCTCTCTCTCCCTCCCTTCCTCCCACTCTATCTGACCGCGGGCTGATGCTCTAGCCGCTGAGCCAAATGGAAAAATATCCTCGAGTGAGGATTTAAAAAAGTTTCATTGGATTTTAGAGAGACAGAGAAACATTGATGGTTCCCCTTATTATGCATTTACTGGTTGATTCTTGTATGTGCTCGCAAACTTGGTGTATCAGAACAATGCTCTAATCAACTGAGCTGCCCGGCCAGGGCTGAAATAAATATTGATTTGAGCTAACAGAGAAGGTGCAGTGGTAATGGGGATTAAGGAACTGGAACATCTGATATAAAGAACCCCCAAAACGTAGGTTCCTGTTGCATTCATGTCTGGAACAAGTGTTGTCTGACACAGCAGAATGCAGGCCATGTGTGAAATTCTACATTTTCTAACAGTCACATTAACAATAGTAAAACAGCCCTGGCCGGTTTGGCTCAGTAGTTAAGAGTGTCGGCCTGCGGTCCAGAGACCCGGGTTCGGCTCCCGCTAAGGGCATGTACCTTGGTTGCAGTTTGGCCCCGGCCCCGGCTGGGGTCGTGTGGGTGGCAGCCACTCGATGTGTCTCTCTTATATCGCTGTTTCTCTCTCTCTTCCTCTCTCCTTCCTGCTCAATCTGAAAATTAATGCAAAAAAAAATGTCCTCAGGTGAGGATAAAAAAAAGTAAAAGAGAAACCAATGTCCACCCGAGGACATTTTTTTTTATTTTTGTTCAGATACAGTGAGAGGGAGAGAGAGAGAGAGAAACATCGATGTGAAAGGGACATATCGAGTGGCTGCCACCCACACGGCCCCAGCCGGGGCTGGGGATAAACTACAACCGAGGTCCGTGTGTGCCCTTAGCAGGAACCGAACCCAGGTGTCTCTGGACCGCAGGCCGACGCTCTAACCGCTGAGCCCAACTGGCCAGGGCAGATAGATGCATTTTAACATTACGTTTTTATATGAAGTATTCAGAATGTGGGTGAATTCACGCTCACAACACAGTGCGTCTGGACTCGCCACGTGTGTGAACAGTACGGCCCTGGATGCTGCGGCTCTCGAGTCCTGCTTCTCGGAGTGTGGTCCACAGAGCAGCATCTCGGGCCCCCCCCCAGGACCAAAGGAGAACCTGCGCTTCAATAAAATCTTCAGGTGACTCAGAGGCCTCCCCACATTTGAGAAGCACGGAATGAGGACACCGGGATTAGCAGTTTTTCTGGCTGCCAGGACAGACACTTTAAAATGTGTTGGTTTCTTATGTTTATAATGTTTAAGAAGCTGAGACCAAAATTCAGGAGTGCTGACTACCACTTAGTCTTGATTCCTGCTCCCCAAGGAGGAGATAAAAGGACAGGTCTCCAAACAATGGTAAAGGCCCAAACACTGAGCCTCAACAGGCGGACTGCAGCCGGTGTGGCTCAGAGCTTAGAGCACCGGCCCATGGAGTGAAGGGTCTCGGGTTCAATTCCTGGTCAAGGGCACATACCTGGGTTGCAGATTGATCCCTGGCCCTGGTTGGAGGCAACCAATTAATGTGTCTCTCTCTCATCCATGTTTCTCTCTCTTCCCTCCCTCTTTCCTTCTATTCCCTCTGAAAATCAATGGAAAAAATATCCTCAGGTGAGAATTAAAATAAAAAAGTCAAAATGACCAGCTGATGGCACCAGAAGCTAAGTGAGAGGAGGAAGGTTGTCAGAGAAATGCTTAATAACAATGTTTCAAAGGTGAGTTTTGGTGCACCCTGCAGAACGGCGCTCAGAGAGAGCAGCCTCCTCCTACCTTTCACTCCGTGCTCATGCTCCGGTTCTAGTTGCCTGACATCCTCCCAAAATGGAGCCACTGGGAACTGTGCCTTGGGCCTGAAACAGACCCCGTCCCTTCCTAGGCTAGGGGTTTGCACCGAAGATAAAGCACCTCGCACCCACAGTAAGTGTTTGCAGACAATTAGTTCTCAAAGACGAGGACAAGCATGATAGATTAGGCAGGAAATGCAGAGTTGTTATCTTGGATTTTGGGGAAAGAGAGAGAGACTACGCTGGGTCTGGTCTGAGTTTAATAGCCCTATTACTGCACAGTTCAAGAGACGACTAATGAAGCAGATAAAGAGAAAAGCTTTCCATTCATACGACAACATCCCGTTCAGGTTTTCTTTTAAACAAAACTGAACCCCAGGAGAATTACACCCGTCCTATTTATGCAAATCACAGTGATTGTATTCTATTTATGGCATCTAGCAGGAACTTTATAACTTACACCTACACTATTAAAATGAGACAGAAGCACATAAAAAAGAAGCAATAATAACCCTCTACATTTTCTCCTAAAAGTCTCCAAGCCTCTATTACCATAATGATGGCTTCTGTTTGGGACTTTAATGTTTTCAGATACAAATAAGGTGATGCCTACTATGTGGGTTATTTCGGAAAGACTTATTTTGGAAGAGCATTAGCTGGCCCATTTAAAAAATTAAATCAGTCCTTTCTATGCTTGTTTATACACACACACACACACACATATATACATATATATATGTTATATATATGTTTTTATTGATTTTTTAGAGACAGAGTAAGGGAGAGAGAAACATCAATGAGAGAGAAACACTGATCACCTACCTCCTGCACGCCCCCTACTGGGGATTGAGCCCGCAACCAGGGCATGTGCCCTGCCCAGAAATCGAACCCGGACCTCTCAGTCCATGGGAGGACGCTCAATCCACTGAGCCACACTGATCAGGCCACAGCTTGTTTCTTTACCTTCCTTAACAACTCCAGATCTGTCCTTTCCCCAGCTCCTTACAGTGTGAGCTCATTTTCCTCATCTTTCTCTTCTTGACTCTTCCTCTCACTTTTTGGTCCCTGAAAGGCCATATTGCTTTGTAGTTAGCGTGACCTGTGTCGATGTTTCGACTCACTGTGTAACTCTGGCCACTTTTGCTCATCTGTAAAACGGAGGTAATACCACCTAGGGTGAGAAAAAAATCATACATGTTGCCACAAATGTGAAGCAGCGAGCACTTTGTTTTTTTTTTTTTTATTTTTTTTTATCCTCACCCGAGGACATTTTTCCATTTTTTGTTCAGATAGAGCGGGAGGGAGAGAGAGGAAGAGAGAGAGAGAGAGAAACATCGATGTGAAGGGACACATCGAGTGGCTGCCACCCACACGACCAACCAGGGCCGGGGACAAACTGCAGCAGAGGTATGTGCCCTTAGTGGGAACCGAACCCTGGTCTCTCTGTACTGCAGACCGACGCTCCAACCGCTGAGCCAAACCGGCCAGGGCAAGCAGCGAGCACTTTGGATCCCTCGACTACAAAGCTCAGGAACCTCGGGCACACCATACGCACAAACCCACTCTGCAAACAAATTATTTCATGGACTTTTGTTTCAGAGCTCAGAGTGAAGAGGCTTCTAGAACAGTGACCCATTTTACTTGGTACAGTCCCATTTAAGAAGTACTTGGAAACCTTGAAATTATCAAAGACATGCTGTTTGGTGAGGTCATAATTGTGGTCTGAAAGCAGGTGCCAAGGAAAAAATGATGATGCTAAGAACACAGCTTGACTTCCCAGAAGGTTCAAATAGAAAGATAAAAATCACCTTCATGGAACAAGTCCTGGTTTAAACATAGAGATCGTTAGGAATGACCTAATATAGTGAAAAAAATATCATGATGGTCAGGAAAGATGAAAAATTCATATTTAAATGTATTTAATGGTTAAACTATAGATTTGGCCTGGTCAGTGTGGCTTAGTGGATTGAGCAACATCCCATGGACTGAGAGGTCTGGGTTCAATTCCTGGTCAAGGCACATGCCCAGGCTGCAGGCTCAATTCCCAGTGGGGGGCGTGCAGGAGGCAGCAAATCGATGTTTCTCACTTGGATGTTTCTATCTCGCTCTCTCTAAAAAATCAATAAAACAGCTTAAAAAAAAAAAAAAAAGAAACTATAGATTTAAAGTTTTAAAGTTCTTCATCTTTTGCTGTGGAGGACTGGTCCCCCAGATGACAAACTATATAAAAATCAATCACACAAAGTAACACCCTGGTTAACAGACACTAAATTTCTCAAGCCATTAGCAGCCACTATTACTGAATAGCCTGATCTTATCCCAATCACTGTGAAAGATCTCCACTATAAAGCTGTCAATTTAAAGACTTCAAGACAAAAGAGAGATCCTTGAGTAATTGGATGTTATAATAAAATCATATGGTAATCATACCCCCCCTCATAAAGCCATAAAAGTAGTGTACAGTCTCTAGTATGGGGGGAGGTTGAGATTAGATGAACAGTCATTATACTTAAAACATTTACTGGAATTTCTGAACCCTTCTATGTCTTTTCTATAATCATAATTTCTATGAACTTCAACAACTACCTTTTTAGCTGTTTATAAAGCTTTAAAAAGGCATTGCTTCTCTGTAGTCTAACTAGTCAATTTCCACTCTGAATTTTTTTAAAAATTAAGACCCTACCAAAGACCTTAACCTAAGTTAAGACATGGTGTTAAGACCATACCAAAGTATTTCATTGCATCGGTTGGTTAACAAGATAGCTGGGTTAATCAGAATACTAGCTCCTGAGCATATTGGCTTAAAGTTAACTAAAATCACAGTGCCAAAAACAAAAAACATACACGTGAACTGAACAGAGCCCATCTGATTTTGTAGCCAAAGCAATAATCGACCTGCCTCTTGCATGGTTAGCAATCAAACACTGGTCCTACCTACTTTTGGGGTTAATACTTTTCTTGTATAAAAACACCTCTTTCTGGGGAATTATCTCAGGAATTCACAGCCCTGTGAGCGCAAGATTCTACATGGTCTCAAATAACAGACTTTGTGATTATCTGAAACTAGTGATAAAACTGCCGAGGGGGTGGATTCACAATATGTTCACTGCAGAAAGAGCCACGTACCTAAAAAAAATAGTTTGACTTTGGTATCACGTGAGCATAATATGGACTGGTGGAGCCGCACACTTTGGGGCGGGTGGGTTCCGTTTATTTCAGGTGGAACTCTTCCACACACGGATGAGGTTTTGGATCGAGAGGGGCGTTCTCCTGCGGAAACACTGTGAGGGATTCTTAGGGGGACCGGTTGCGATGGGTGCCTCCTGGCAGATGTCATTGCAAGAGCTGTCCTTGCACATCCCTGCACTGTGGGCTCAGGACACATCCCTGTACTTCTCAGGACACATCCCTGCAGTGTGGGCTCAGGACACATCCCTGCACTGTGGGCTCAGGGCACATCCCTGCACTGTGGGCTCAGGACACATCCCTGTACTTCTCAGGACACATCCCTGCACTGTGGGCTCAGGACACATCCCTGTACTTCTCAGGACACATCCCTGCACTGTGGGCTCAGGGCACATCCCTGTACTTCTCAGGACACATCCCTGCACTGTGGGCTCAGGACACATCCCTGTACTTCTCAGGACACATCCCTGCACTGTGGGCTCAGGACACATCCCTGTACTTCTCAGGACACATCCCTGCACTGTGGGCTCAGGGCACATCCCTGTACTTCTCAGGACACATCCCTGCACTGTGGGCTCAGGACACATCCCTGTACTTCTCAGGACACATCCCTGTACTTCTCAGGACACATCCCTGCACTGTGGGCTCAGGGCACATCCCTGTACTTCTCAGGACACATCCCTGCACTGTGGGCTCAGGACACATCCCTGTACTTCTCAGGACACATCCCTGTACTTCTCAGGACACATCCCTGCAGTGTGGGCTCAGGGCACATCCCTGTACTTCTCAGGACACATCCCTGCACTGTGGGCTCAGGACACATCCCTGCAGTGAGGGCTCAGGGCACATCCCTGTACTTCTCAGGACACATCCCTGCACTGTGGGCTCAGGACACATCCCTGCAGTGTGGGCTCAGGACACATCCCTGCACTGTGGGCTCAGGACACATCCCTGCAGTGTGGGCTCAGGGCACATCCCTGTACTTCTCAGGACACATCCCTGCACTGTGGGCTCAGGACACATCCCTGCAGTGTGGGCTCAGGACACATCCCTGCACTGTGGGCTCAGGGCACATCCCTGTACTTCTCAGGACACATCCCTGCACTGTGGGCTCAGGACACCTGCAGGGAAATCTAGACGCTGGTGGTGCCTTAGGGTTAACTAGTTTGAAGAACGTGGGCGGGCTGGGGGCCCGGGGAGGGGAGTCCTCCCGAAGATCTGGGAAGACAACATCTACTACGTGCCTAGAAGACGCCCTGCCGCGTGCTAAGGGCGCAGGAGGCTCGGCAGAACGAGCACGTGAGGGTTGTTCCTTTTGTCCAGCGTCTCGCTGTTTCCTCTACGGCGGTGGCCTTCCCCCTCCTGCCCCCTGCGCCCATCCTTCAAGGGCCTCAGGGCCGACCCCCAGCAGCCTCAGGTGAGCCGGGTCCAGGAAAACTTCGCTCAGGCGTCTGGACCGGCTCCACCTCACCGCCTGCAGGGCCTCAGGTCAACGGGTTGCGCGGCTCAGGGTCGCAAACTGGGAAACGCGAGGTGTCCGGGATCCTAGTCCCGTCTCCGGAGCCCTTGACAATCGTGGGCAACCGTGTGCATGCCTGCTTTCTCCGCGGACACTTACCTGGCCCCCAGGACTGGCCTCCGCCCCCAAAGCTCGGGTGGAAACTAGAATCAGCGCAGAAAAGGGATGGCAAGCGCGGTCACGAGTCTGCGCGCGCATGCGCCGTCCTCGACCCGCGACTTCCCTCCCCGGCTCGAGGCTCATTCTTACCAAGTGCGCATGCGGGAAGCTCAGGCCGCTTTCCCCCCGTGGCATCTGTAAAGCTGCCAGAGAGCCAATCAGGTGAGAGGACGTGCAGCAGTCCCGCCCCTTCCCAGTTCCCAGGCATCGGACCTCCCTCTCCCGTGCGGCCTGACGGAAAAGAAGGGGGAGGTCGACGCGCGCGCTGCTGCTTGGTAGTCTCCGCCCCCTTCTCAGCGGCCAATCGCAGGAGAGGCGCCGGGCGCGCGCACGCTCCCTTAAGTTTAACGGTCGCGAGAGGCCGCTCGCCCGACCCTGAATTGGATCGGCAGCCAGGTAAGCGGCCGTCCTCCTGCGGGGAGTTAGTTGCTGGTCTCGGGGCACAGGGGGCGAGACTTAGAAGACACGGCTTCAGGGGAGCCCTGAATACGCTGATGGGCCAGGCGGGGGAAGACGACGGCCCCACGACAAAGCCCTCCCTCCGCCTTCTGGCGTCTGGGGGCTTCGCCTGCGGCCGGGCGCCTTTTCTAGAGTCGGTGCCCTTGAGTGACACCCGCGCGGCCCAATCGCAGAGCGTCTCTCCCCGAGGGGCGGGGGCCTGGTGGCGTTTCTCCTCTTCTTGAGCAGCTTCCTCTGCTCACTTTAGGCATCGCGGTTGTGGTTGATGGAGCGGTGGCCGCCCCGCTGTCCAGCGTTCAGGCGACTGCAGGGGTCCTCCCTCGCCTTCTCACTTTGACCCGAGAGCCCGCGCCAGCACCTGAGGTCTGGCTGGGAGCGCGAGAATGTCAGGATCTGGTCCCCAAGCCTCTGAAACCACCCCTCCTCCACCCCGGGCTCCCCGCAGAGCAAAACTGCGCGGGAACTTTTATATCAGCAGCAGACCCCGGTCAGCCCCTCGCTTTCCCCCACCTCTTTTTTTTTGCCTAGGGGTCGCGGAGGGGGTTGGTGGTGGACCTGGGGCCATTCTGTGACTGTGAAATATATAAAAACTGTCTTGTTCTATCCATTCTCCATGACGTTTTCTTAAAATTGTTATTTAATTGTTATTATTTCTGCATTGTATATCGTGGTGTTTTTGTTGTTGTTGTTGTTTGTTTGTTTTTCCCCCCTTTCCCCCACCCCCGGTGGAGAAGCTTCATTGCATCCAAAGTGGTTTTTCCATCTGGATCTACTGCATCCGGATGTTCTCAGCCGGGAAAGAATAGACGGGTCGCGGATCCCCGTCCCTAGAGAGCTTGTGCTCTTCTGGTAGAAGAGCAAGGTGATTTGAATCCAGGTATTTTCGTTGCCAGTTGGAAGGTGCAGCCCCTGGCGTTTTCAATACCCCGTTTGTCGTGGGCGATGGGCTGAAGCCACTGGGGAGACATGCATTGAGTTAGGTCCGGTTACCCTTGGCTTTCACACCTGTCCCTGAAGGACAGGACTCCTTTCCGAGATGATGTTTTCGAGGGTTGTGCTTTGTAAAACCTGACCCTGGGAAGTGGGGACCTAGAGGAACCAGAATACTAGATAATTTCCCTCCCTGAACTTTCCATTTTGTAAGCAGCAAAGTTTTCTTTTTCCCTTGTTTTTTAAAAAAACAATACATGAATTTCCTAAGAAGGAGGCTTATTGTTTGACCCGTTATAGCCCGTTTGCCTCTACCTAGCGTCAGTTCAGTTGTAGCTGATCCGGCAAGTAGTTTCTTTTTAAAGTAAGGCACGCACAGAGTACAAACGGCTGTGTGGTGCCAACTGCATCCCTTCGCCCCCACCTCCAGCCAGGGGGAAACAACCACATTAACAGTTTAACCAGCTGTTTTCAACACCAAATGAAATACTAAGCAGTTCCTATTCATCTCTTCACTGTATAAATCAACAAGCAAGGGTACTTGGTAGAATTTATTAAACAAACGAACAAGGTATCTAAGTATTCCAATTGTTACCTAGTAACATTGTGTCTAGACCCTTAATTATTAAGCACATACAGTTCTGAAATGTTACCTGGAAAAGATGATACTCTTTTGCAAATCACCCCTATTGTAGATTTTTATTGAGATGTAACTCATATACCATAAAATGCATTCTTTTCAAGTGTACAATTCATTGGTTGTTAGTATATTCAGAGTTGTGCAAGCATCACCACTATCTAATTCCAGAACTTTTCATCACTCCAAAAAGACACCCCACACCCCATTTGCACCACTACCATTCTCTCCTTTCCGCAGCTCCTGGCAAACATTAATCTACTGTCTGTCTCTGTAGATTTGACGAGTCTAGATATTTTGTATGTGGTCTTTTACTGAGCTGCTTAACATAATGTTTTCAGTGTTCACATTGTAGTGTGTTCATCCACATTGTAGCATGCCTCAATATTTCATTCCTTTTTATGGCTGAAAAAGATTCCTTTATATGGATACACCACATTTGTGTATCCATTCATCAGCTGATGGACATTTGGACTGTTTCTACACTTTGGCCATTGGGAATGATGTTGCTCTCTTTAATGTAGATTTGTATAGAAGGATCCAGGTTTCCAAAGTCATAAAGAGACAGTTGCTAGGTTTAGTGGCTTTAGTAGTATTTTTCCCCCCATTCATTTTCAGACTCTTGGGAGCTTAAAATATCTCACAGTTCTGAATGTTAGCAACTGAAAATGCCTGTAGATGATGGAGCATCTGAAGATGACTCGGATTCGGTTTCTTCGAACAGTGAAAGAACCTACGCTTTCAAACAAGAGAGCATAACAATTTCTGTACACTATGGAAGATTTTGACCTGGTGCAACTCTCACAAAAAACTTCATCTTCTGTAGAATCTGATATAAAAAATTCTCCCTACTCTCTTGGACTGAACTTAAGTACTAATAGGTAAGAATGGGATAGATAGATTTTTTAAAAATGGATTAAGTAATAAAAATAAGTTTATTTGCATAGATTACCAATTTATCCAAATAGTATTATAGTTGCTGGTTTGCGTTAACAAACAGAACAAACAAAACTATGATCAGGAGTGGTTCAGAGACAGCTAAAAATTTTAGCCCAACCATGTTTTTTATTTCTGCCAGAGGTATGTGCTTTTGCATGGGGAACAGTGTGAAAAAGAACTTGTTTTTGCTAGTTGTAGTGTTCTTTATACTTTTTTATTTTTCAGTAAATTACAAGAATATCTTTAAAATTTAGTGGCCTAAATATTGTTTCTACATTTTTAAGTTAACAAGACCAATCATGTTGCAGAAATAGCTCACTAATCCGGAAAGTAGCAATTAAAGTTGAATACTAGGAAGTAAGGGGGAAAAAAGCAGAACAATTCAAAACAACCCAGATCACCCAGCCAGTGTAGCTCAGTGGTTGGGTATTGTCCCATGCACCAAGAGGTTGCCAGTTCGAATACAGGTCCAGAAACATGCCCGGGTTTCGGGCTCTATTCCCAGCAGGGGCTGTGCAGGAGGCAGCTGATCGATACTGATGTTTCTCTCTCTCATTGATGCTTCTATCTCTCTCTCCCTCTCCCTCTCCTTTCTCTCTAAAAATCAATAAAAAAACAAAAACAAAAACAAAACAACATCTTAAAAAACAAAAACAAAACCCAGATCAGGTTGACAAGATAGATGCTGTCAAAGAATGCATTTTCTTTTTCTTTTTTGGTACGTGCCCCTAGCAGGTATCGAACCCAGGACTCTCTGATCCACAGGCCGACACTCCAACCGCTGAGCCAAACCGGCCAGGGCGCATTTTCTTTTTAAACTATCCCACATTTGGTTTATTTTTTATCAGAGCCTGTTTACTCTGATTGTGTACATAGTATGACAAGCTTGATTTTTTAGTTTCTAAATTTACAGTAGCTTAAAAACAGCAAGAGCTAGGGACTTTTAGAGGAGGTCAGCTATAAAAAGCAGATATAATAAAGTGAGAACAGCAGTCCGAGCCTGCTGGTAAAGGGGCAGCAGATACCTTTACACACAGTAGATCTTGAAGAAATTGGGTATTATAAGTAAATAAGTTACCAAAAAAAATTTGTATTCTCTGCCCTCCCCACGAGGAGTTTAAGGCAGCTTACAAAAATATATAAAATAAAAGGAGGAAGCGTAAATTAAAGTAGGGTGAAAGGGGAAAACCAAAAACCAGGTGTGGGAAATGGTCCAGAAGAGAGCTGTCTGCCATGGTAATCTAGATCCACCTGCTGAAAGTTGGCCAGGAGGGTTGTTTCCTGTATCACCTGGGAAGCCCATTTCTATGAGAAATCCCTTTTAGAACCTAGTGTTGGATTTGCTGGGAGGAACCTAAATGTGCCTTTCTAGGGAAAATTATGTAACTCAGCTTGCCTCCCTTTTCACTGTGACTGCAGTTAAATTGGCCAAGTTTAAACTGGATTAATATAAATCTCTTATGGACAACATATTATGTCCTTCTTTCCCTTGAATTTCTATTAACATTTTCTCTGATCCTAATTCTATTTTGCTGTTATTTTCATTAGTGTCTTCTCTCTCACAAATTCTTTGTGAAACAAAGCAGAGGATCAATAAATGAAAATGGCCTCGCAGTGATTGGAATCTAAATGAATGTTATTCTTAATTATTCTTTTTGTGTTTTTAGAAAACAAATCTGAAATAAACTCCTCTCCAGTTTGGAAAGGCAAGCCCCTGGAGAGAATCAGTGGTATTTTAAACCACTGAATAGGCCAAATTCGTCCTGAATATTTGCTGCTAATTTGCTTGGCACAACTTGTATTCAAAGACGTGCAAAGATAAGCATCAGCTTATCGCGCCAAATTAGAGGGATCCAATGAACAAGACTCCACTGTGATTCTGGACAGCGGGAAAGAATCTCCATTACAATGAAGGGCTGTTCTTAATGGGTGAAACAATCCTGTGTAATAATTTAGATCAGAGAAGCTGGAGATGTTTCTTATTATTGTTGAGCAGAAACATTTTCTGCTGGTACTTCCGAGTGTTCTCTCACTTTTGAAAAAGGCCTTTCTGTTGTGTTCTTTAAAAAATTAAATGCTGTCTGTCTTTTTACTATTTTTCTTTCATGGTCAAACTTGTGATCAGATTTGCAACAAATGAGGTGCCATTAAGGAGGATTAAATACCAGTGGTTTTGTACTGCTAAATCTGCTGAATTATTCAACACTTTGGTAGAATGAAGACAACCATTTGAATTATTTCTGTTTCAACAGCAGTAGTCCCCACCTTAG
Source organism: Molossus molossus (assembly GCF_014108415.1). Taxonomy (NCBI): domain Eukaryota; kingdom Metazoa; phylum Chordata; class Mammalia; order Chiroptera; family Molossidae; genus Molossus; species Molossus molossus. The sequence continues at coordinate 35,531,710 of NW_023425358.1, read as the reverse complement.
TACAAATGGGGTATCCTCTTTCTCAGGGAAGACCAGACCATCTGTAACTCAAGGGACAGTTGAAGTCCTAACCTCTTTAATGCAAGAGCTACAAAACGGTGGGAAGACTGATTTGGAACTTTGGAAAAACTGTGAGGTATCTAGTTTTGTTTTATTTTTGGAATTTTAAAATAACTATAAACGTGCCTCTACTTAACTCTAAATTATTAGAAATTTATATCCTGTAGAGCATGGACCCTTAAGTTATTGCTAAAGTGACCAAATATATTAATTGGGGAGTGATAGTGAATGAATGTGAGAAAGATAATCAAAAGTATGTCTTAACAATATACATGTGATTAGACATACTGAGTTATATTTTAAATGTGAACTAAAACGTTTTTGTTTAGAGAAATAAAAAACTATTAATACTTCCTGATCTTTTAAGTAACTCACGGAATAGTCATCATTTTGAAAAACTTAGAGTATTCAAAAGACTTTTATCAATTAAGGCCTCTATTTAATATCTTATCACACTTAGCTGTGACACATTGAGTTATATTGAGTTCAGGGCAGTGGGCCATAGGTTAAATTGTGATATAAAAACTTAATTAAGAGATACTTGCATATATAAATTTTGCTTCACTCTGGCCAGGTGGCTCAGTTGGTTGGAACATCATCCCATACAGCAGAAGATTGTGGGTTTATCCCCGGAGGTAGCTGATCGATGCTTCTTTCTCACATTGATGTTTCTCTCTCTGTCTCTCTCTCACAAATCAATGAACATATCCTTGGATGACGATTTAAAAACAGTTTTTTATTCCTTCATAGACTAATGCCCAAGATAGACTTTCCAAGTCTAGATTTGATAATGCTCAATAGAAATGTACGTATAAACATTATTATTCAAGTCTGTTTAGAGTACAGGAGATTTTGTTTTAAATGTTAATCATACTTTTAGAACCATAGTTTGTGTTATTTTTTCATGTTTGGTAATGATTGATTACTTAATTTTCTTAATGCAAACACGTAACCGATTCTCCACTGAAGAGTTTTGACCCGTCTCGCAGGTCGAGCAACGAGGACTCTAGAGGGGGAGTGAGGATGAGGAGGGACAAGAGACACGAGAAATGGAGACAAGACAGGGTTCTGATCAAGTCTCATTTATTCAGGGGGAGGTCACATACTATATAGGAAAAAAACAGGTGAAACAGTTAATGAGTATCCCACCTGAAGCAAATTCCAGTAAATACCCCAGGTGGAACAAATGGTAAGCAAAGAATGGAGTAAACAATTATCTAGAGGAATGCAGACACTGTATGCAGAGAGCCTGCCCTGGGGCCGGAGACGGCAGAGCAGATTGTAACAGAATGGATGCCATGCAAAAGTCTCCCACAGAGTTCTTAGGCTATTCCTTACTCTGACAGAATATGAAATATCCTTCTGGCCATTTCAGTAAAATTTCTCACATTTGTTTAGTGTGTTTTATAGTATTTTTGTTGGGTACGAAAACCAAAGGCTCTGATGGCACATTTAGTGTTTTAGAAAAAGTGGGAGGGGTAAGGATGTGCAAGTCTTACTCCCGACTCTTCTCCCTGAACCTCACGTCCTCACCGTCCCTCTGCAGCAGGGACATTCCTCTGATTCCTCCTGCGGAGCGGGGCTCGCCCAGGCTGTCAGAACAGAGCAGCGACCTCCGCAGTGACCCTCGAAGAGCCCTGCCGATGACCTGCTTCTTTCATACATGTTTGATCCCGGCTCTTTCTTTTTGCTAAAACCTGCTTAAACTGGGGGAAATTGTTTTGATTCCATTGGATAAGAATCTTTAACACATTTACATGGAAATACTTTCAGACATTCTTAAACACTTGCTAATATTTCTGTGATTATAAAACGTTTTTTCCAGTTTCACATATGTAAGCAATTTGTAAAGCACTTCATTTGTTTTAATTATTTGAGCTGGTTAGCACTGCAGATCATAGATAATGGTAATGATTATTACTAGTATGATGTCTGCTGTTTACTGGGTACCTGCTCGCTCGCTGGGCATCATCGCAGGCACTTTGTGTCAGTGGCATTCCACCTTACTAGACCCAAGGCCATTTTTATAACAGTTTCAAAATGACATGAACAAAGCCCTCTGAAATGAAATTCACAGATAGTATAACCTGCCTGCACCTACTTAAAAAAATCACAGTGTCCTAACTGTGCTGTAAAGGAGTAAGAGTGGTTTATAGCCAGATAACGGAGACGTCAGTAGACAAGGACCCAGGCACGCTCCAGTTATGTCTGCCTCCGAGTAGACGCAGCATGAGTGCGACCTGTTACACTGATGGCCCAGCCCAGCACGTGGGGACACGGTCTCCTGAAATGGTGACCGATTTCTGATAAAATTCTGAAACAAACTCAAGATCTTCGTAGGTGCTTTCCTGGACAATTTGGTGATTTGAAAACTGCAAAAAAATAATGAATTTTATAATATAAAATGGACTCAGGACAATTCTTCATTGTGGGGAACTGCCCCGTGATTTGCATCCCTGGGCCTAGCCCACTAAATGCTACTTGCCACCCCTGCCCCCATCTTTGTGACAACCATGACCTCACAGGTTTTCATAATAGAGTTTCCCCACTGAGATTGCTGCTTTCTATGCCGCGTATTTAAATTTAAAATCTAATCCTCTCGGCCATCTGTGAGCGGTTATTCCCGTTTGATAAATTAGAAATGAGACAGAAAGAAATGAGATTTACTTGTGCAGGACCACAGAGACTGAATGGAGAGGTGGGAGGCAGAACTAGGAGGTCCGAGCCTGTGGGATATTTACCAGGCTGGACTGTGGAGATCCCTTTCGGGCCATTAGCATTCAAAAAGTGGGTGCAGGAGAAAACGAATTAGTTGCCTGTTTCCTCCAACCATATGTAAAATGTAGGTGGTATTAATTATTGTAGTTTGAAATCAATAACAGCCCTTTTTAATAATTAAGTGACTAATGGTATTCACTGCATTTATAAAATTCTTAAATTAGTTTATTTAAAATTAAAATATTAACAATAAAATCTGCCTAGGAAGAAGATCTTCACTAATTTATATCCTGAGTACGTTCTAATCATCTGTATCCTAAATAAGAAAATGATAATAAGGATGTGATTAATATCAAGTGCTTCACATAAATTTTTTTGTTATGTAAATTGTTATTCTATCATTACTGTAATTTAGTTTTATGTGAATAGTAACTTTATCAGGTTAAAAATAACCCCTAACGTGTGGCTTAAGTGTTGTATAGCTCAATAGGAACACTGTCGCCTGCTTATTTCTTGTTGATACTTTATAGGTAAGTTGAGACCACAAGGAACCTAACTTGTTCTAGCCTACCTTGAGCTGGAGTTAGTTGATTTAGCATTAACACGTTCTATTGTACTTTCATATTTCTGTTTGAAGGTTTCTTTTTCCAATCCTGAGTTTCTCCCCCTTTCACCTTAATGCTGTTACATAGGTTTCAACTTAATTCTGTTATATTATGGTTATATGATTGGCTTTGACATTAACCGAACTCTGTGTTGCGTAGTGTGTAATACCAAGAAAAGTTCAGCCAGACAGATACAGTCTTATACACTCATTTTGCTGTATTCCCGGGGGCCTTCTCTTTCCTTGGCCTTGCGTCTCAGGTGCTGGAGCTAGACGGGGGCAGGGACGGGAGACAGACATGAACACAGTGAACAAATGAGATACTTTCTGATCGTGGTAAATGCTATGAAGGAAATGAACAGGATGACAAGGAAGAGCGTAGATGGTTTGGGAAACTCTTTCTCGAAGAGGTGACAAGTAAGCTGAAATTGCAGCGTGGGAAGAAGCAAGCCATATTAAGAGCTGGGGAGCAGACCTTTCCAGGGAGAGGCCACGGCGAGAGCAAAGCCCTTGAGGTGGAAGACAGTTGGGCATGTTCAGGGGACAGGAAGAAGCCAGCGAGTTTGGTGTGTAGGGAGCGAGGGACAGAGAGGGATGAAATGAGGTCGGAGGTGTTGGTGAACCAGGTCACGCAGACCCACAGGAATGCTAGGAAGGACACAGAGGTTTTGAGCAGGGAAACTTGCGGCTGCTCCCTGTTGACAGTGTAGAGCATGGCATGTAGTCCATTATTGAAAGTACGCAGCCTTGAGAATGCATGCAGTCTCTGCAGACTCACGCCCTTTCTGCCTTGCCGGGCTTAGTCTAGTTACAAGAGCGCTAACTCCGCTTGGGAGTCAGGATGGATCAGGACCTGCACGAGGCTGTGAAGGGAGTCACAGGCCATTTCTTAGGTTTTCGGAGTCATTTTTTTCATTCCTTTTTCAGCTGTAGTGCTTTAAACTCTTTAATATCTGATTTTTAAAAGGGATTTTTATTTAAGAATAAATAAATTAGGGTTAACATCTCATAATACCAAATGATTTCTTGTTTTAAAATGTGGGATTCCTTTTTGGGGTACAAATCAGCGTTTAAGAAAATTATTAGCTGTTATGAGGAAAGGAAGAGGAACTTGAGACAAACATAAGGTGCCCCTACCCGTTCTTAATTCATTTGAAATGACAGCAGAGGACATCAAATTAAGATGTCATTTGAAAAATAAGATTTACCCTAAGAAAGGGGTACCCGATTAAATATGGTTTTATAACTGTTTAACTTAGCTTACAAATTTGACATTGAAAATAGATTTTTAAAAAGGCCCTTTCTCACTGGAGGGATTTTTCTGTGAAATATCAGGTTAAAAATGATTTGAACTAAAACGCTGTATGATTTATTAGGCCAGGTGGTTACAGCTGTTCAGGTTGGTGGAGACCCGGCGCCAGGAACACACAGCTGCCCGGCGGGAACAGTTCCACAGCCAGCTTCAAGTAAGTCGCCTTCGAGTCTCGTCGGAGCCCGAGATCTGCAGAAAACCGATCAACACTCAATGTCAGTGTTGTTTCTAAACTAAAGATAAAGCATCCGTATTATTTTTAGAGGAGTATCTCATCATATTTTGAACACTATTTTCATACCATTTATAAAAATGTGATGTCTAATATACTTACCCAAACATACAACTTTTTTATTTTCAGCGGATACAAGAGGAGATAAAAAATTTAGTCAAGTTACAGAGCAGTAATGCTTCGTGGGCTTCCGGTGATAGAAGTTCTGTAAGCAAACACATATCTTCAGAAAGGCAGATGGGTTTTTTTTCTGAAAACAGTGACAGAAATGAATCTGTTCTCAGTTACCCACAGTCTAAAGAACCTGACATGCAGCAAGAAGCATCCTCATCACAGCCCGACTGCACTGTGGACAGTAGCTCAGTGAGCAGTGGGTATGGGACCTGTTGTGTCTCCGAGCTAAACACCTGCACCTCGAAGGGCCCCCAGGAGTTCATGGAGCACGCGGAGGCTCCTGCAGGGCAGTGTGGGGTGCCCGCGGTGCGGACCTCGTCTCTCGTGGACTGTGGAAAACACAAGCGTTTCTACATACATTCTCCTGAAGAATTTGGTGCCTCATTAAAGGAAGATATTGCCATTTTTCCTGGTGAATTTGAACACAGCTTTCTTGGTGAAAGTAAGATTCTGGAAGTATACGGTGGAAAAACAAATAGGTAAGTAGAGTTTCTGCATCATTCGAAGGGAGTTTACTTGTTGAATACACTTCAAATCTAGTAAATGAAGCTCCTTTCAGATGGACTGTAATAGAATGAGATGTATTTGCACATTCATCAGTTTTCGTGAAGCCCTTTGTTTAGTGCCTGTGGAAATTGAAATAAACAAAGCACATTATATACTAATGACATTTGACTTTTCCCATTTGCAATGTTATAAGGCTACTAAACTTTTATGGTGGAAGGGAGGCCTTGCTAGAAAAATACCTTCAAGGTTTTCTAGTCACTATAATCTTACTCAAAATGACACTGTAGGACCGTGTCAACAGTGGGATTTTGTCACACACCTTCATATAGTTGGAAATGAAAAATCATAAGCAAGAAGCATTTTTCTCAGTCTCTTGAGATCTTGCTTCCAGGCATGTCCTCTGATTTGCTCAAATAAACTTTATATCTTATAAAGTAGTATACACAAGCATACCCGATGTGTTGTTTTATAGATAAGAGATTTGTAAGTTTAAGGACATTTTGATTGACCTAGGGACTTTTTAGTAAAGGAAACTAGCTGAATATTTGTAAAACAAAAAAGTCATTTAAAATTATGTAGTTTTCCCTAAATTTTAGTTTTATATCTCTGAAATGTGTCATCTAAAGTAAGGTATGTAGCCATAGCAACACTAGTTTTGTGTGTGCACAGTGTAGTTATTAGTCCACGTAAATAAATGTGCTCTCACTGTGGAGATAGTTTTAGAGCTTGAAGGGGTCACTGCGTGGTTTTGTTCTAGCCCATGGCTACAGACTATATGTGTTGTTAATCACTGTCAGTCTTTTTTTTTTTTTTTTAGTATGTCTTTATTGATTTTAGAGAGAGAGGAAGGGAGAGGGATAGAGAGAAACATCCATCGGTTGCCTCCTGCACGCCCCCTACTGGGTTCAAGGCTGCAACCTGGGCGTGTGCTCTGAAGGCTGCCGGACTAACTGAGCCCGGGCTCCCTGTTAGTCTTTCAGGTCACTTTGCCTTTGGTAATGAGAAATTGAAGAAAGGTATTTAGGTGAATTCATAAATGTCCATCGTCTCTTTGCCGTTAGAAAACAACCCACTCTTTCCACTGACGCAGTGTCGGCGAGTGTTTAGTTTCACATGGGAAGGGCAGAATCTAAAGAGTAATTTTGGTTTTCTCTTTGTCAGTAATAAAGCTATAACATCATGGGCGCAAAAGCTGAAGCTGACCCACCCAAAGGGGGCACATGCGGAAGGGGGACGTCCCAGATCCTGGCAGGGAGCCGAGCAGCCCGGGACAGCGCCGCTGGAGAAAGTAGGTGTGCGTCAGGGCTCCGGTCTCCTGTTGGGTCCCCACCTGCCCATCTGCACAGGAGTGCCGCTTTCCTCCTGTTGTCGGTCTCCCCACCCAGCTCTCTGCCTTCTGCGGCTCAGAGCAGGGGAACAGGTTGGCTCTGGGTACTGCTGCTTCCCCGACTCACAACCACCGAGGGAGAAAGTCTAGAGCAAACAACTGATTTGTAAAGGCCCTCCCTCATTCTTCTACTGCAAGGTCACATGTAGCCACAGTAACTCATTTAATTGTTAAAAAACAAACACAAAAACACTTCAAGTAATTTGTACTACTATTAAGTTGTAAGAAATCATATTGAACGTGTGAAGGCTTTAAGATGCCTTTATATAAAAACTTCTGAGTTTGAACAACTCTGAATTTATAATCCAAATCGTAAGAGATTAAATGTTTAAATTCTCTGTGCCCCTTTTGCTGTGTAGCAGCTACTATCATGAAAGAGTCATAGATATTGAGAAAGTTTTAAACATCTTTAAAACCTTTTTGATCTAAATTATCACAGAATAACATTTTTTAGTATAATAGTATAATCCATTGCAGTTGGACAATTTGCTTCTTTCTGAACTTGATACCTTCAGAATTGGCCGTGTCCTGGCGAGCTGAAACGTAGTCTTTCCTCATCGTATGAAAAAGATTGGACAGTAGAAGTCCCATGAAGACATTCTCAGCCTCCACAAGGCACTTTATTTCCCTTTTCTCCCAACACATTTCCTTTCTTCAGCCCTTGACACCTGGGCTCCCTAATCACCGTTCTTTGACCTTGGGTTTGTGTTGAGGAGGGCAGTGGAGAGGGCAGCTGCGTGGGCCACGTGACCCTCAGGCGGCAGGAGGCCCGGCTCTCGTCTGGTGCGATGGCACGGGAGCTCCTGGGGACGGGGCTGAAAGCGCTTTTCCGTTGGAACAGGCTGCAGAAAGGGAGGATGTTTCCAGACGTTCTAGTTCCTTTGCTTCTGTTTTTACCGTAACTGGAACTCAGGCTGCGGAGGCTTCCACTTCTGTAACTTTGGGTTTGTGGTGGTAACGAAGGATTCACAGGTTGGAAGTCGGTGTCCTTTGTGACCATAGCTCAGTGTTGGCTCCATGTGGCCCAGTGGTTCCCAAACCTGGCTGCACACTGGGTACCTGTGGAGCTTTAAAAATCTATGTAAGACCCAGGTGGGCAGCCGTCACCAGGGCAGGTATCACCTGTGAATTGGGAGGTTGAGAGCTCGTCAGGTGATTCTCCTGCACTTCGAGGCTTGGGAACCACCGATCTGGCCTAAACTTCCTCGTCCATCAGCTGGTGGAGAATCGGGCTGCGGCCGGACGCCCTGGGGCAGGTCTGCTGGTACGTGTGCAGCCTCTGGTGATGGCAGCGGGCCGAGCGGAAGCTGTGTCGAGGGGATGCTTCTTCCCTTGAGTTTCCTTTGCTTTGGTCATCTCCTGGACACGTTTTATATTCCCTCTTTTTTTTAGGGTGGATGATATTTTTGGCATAAATCATTAGGGGAAATTAAGTTTCTTTGCCATTTCTGAGTTTTAAATGATTTTAGGTAATGTGGTTGTTGAGTCAAAGAGCCACAACTGAAATGCCTTCTTACCTGCGTCATTCTGAATCAAATTCTGTGGATTCACAAAAGTTGGAACTTTCCTCTTAATTGCATTCTTTCTCTCCTCCATTGTTTTTTCCAGGTTCAGTCTAGATCAGGGGAACCTTGTGATCGGAATTCTCTTGGGATCCAGTTTTTATTATACATGGTGATTTATTTCAGGTACTAGCTATTTCGAGGCACATCTTGAAATTGGGTATGATTTAGCATCAGGATTGTCCAAAGCTCAGTCTGTCTTTGTTTCTTTGGTCCGTTGTCCGGGACGGGTTTGACCACTTCCCTGGCTGCAGGCTCCGTGGTGCTTTTAGGTGAAGGGCTAGGCTGAGCCAACTTCTGGGGGAGGGCTTCCCATTGCCCCACACTTTCTCATCAGAGGCTGGGCCTGTTTTGTTTGCCCTCAGCTTGCGCCTCGGGATTGGAGGAGGACAGTGTTTCACGGGGGATTTTTCACTTGTCTTTTAAGTGCTGAGACTGGACAGGACTTTGAACAGGTAGGCGTTTTAGAAGGGACAGAAGATAAACTAGGAATTCTCACTGGTGAAAGGAGGCTCAGTGGTGCCTCAGGAGGCCGAGGTGCCGGCCCCTCCTCGGTGGGCGGAGCGTCTTGAGCTCGGTGGCCTTTGCTTCTGCAGGGCCCATGGGGGTTGTGCGCAGACTCCGCGGCTGCTGTTTTAGCAGGAGTCGAACCTTTGATGATGGTGGAACTGAGGCAAATTCTGGTTAAAATAGTCTTTCCACACATTTCTAATTGGAAACCCAAATACAGATGTGAGACAATGCAGAGATACTATAAGGAGAGATTAGCTCAGAATTTTTATTAGAAGCGCTAAGTCGGCATGTTGAGCCTTTTCTGGGTCTAGTGACCATTGTTTGTGCGTGAGACAGTCTGCTGTTTAAAGTTCATATTGATTACTGTTTGTTGTTTTCAGAGTTGGTTAATGTGGCTGAATGATAAAGTGAGTTATTGTGCCTCTTACGTTTTTCTATGAAGGACATGAATTCTAGGCGCCTCACATTTCCTTGGGAAGTAGATGGCGAACTGTGAATACATTTCGGTACCAAGCTCACTGAGGAACACCTGCTCTGTTCCTCCTCCCAGTTCCACAGAAAACTGCACTAACTTTTGTCAATTATGTAGGAAAAGAGAACTGTTTAGTGTTAATTCCATTGTTTTGCGTTTTTGTGACAAGCGGGCCAGCCAGGTTTCTTTGCTCAGAGCTCTGGAGGGTTCCTGCTGGCCTTGGGGGCAGTGGGTGCCCGAGGAGGCTAGCTGTCCCTCCCCGCTGTCTTCTTGCTTTGTAGTCGGAGTTCGCTGCTGCTGCACAGCCTCGTGCTTTTTACCTCAGTAAACCGGATGAAAGTCCCAATTTTTGGATGTCTGATTCCAGAACAGGTATGATACTTACATTTTTAAAGAGTTGGTTTTTTCCTAAATAACAACTGCATCTCCCAGCAGGCGAGACTGGTGCAGAGCCCCAGCGGGCTCCGCGGCACCGCGCTGGGCCCTGGCGGCTGTGACTTCCTTCCCGGGTGCGGCGGTCCGCACGCTCAGGACCGGCTGTGCGCCGCAGCCCTGCACCCCAGTGCCTCCGAGGGGAAGTCCCGCAAGCCCTCTGCGCCCTCTTCCCTCTCTGGGCGGCCTTGTTCCAGTCCCAGGGTTTCACAGTGACCCCTTTTCCACACTCCTGCAGCCCATCCATCGGGATGGACTAGCTTTGCCTTCTGAGAATTGCCCAGTTCCCAGCCGCCTACAGCTGCACCCTAGTAGAGCCCGCCATCTGCCACCTGGCTCCTGTCACTTCTGACCAGCCTCCTTTTTAAACATGAGCAGAGTGCCCTGGCCTGTTTGGCTCAGCGGCAGAGCTTTGGCCGCTGGACCAATGAGTCTCAGGTTCGATTCTGGCCAAGGCCACGTACCTCGGTTGCGATTCGCCCTCGGCTCTGGTCGGGGTCATGCGGGAGGCAACCAGCTGATGTGTCCCTCTCTCTCTCACATCGATGTTTCTCTCTCTCTCCCTTTCTCTCCCTCCCACTCTATCTGAGGATGAATAGAAAAATATTCTTGGGTGAGGATTTAAAAAAATAAATATGAGCAGATCATGTGACTCCTCTGCTCAGAACTCAGTTCCGCTTCGCTGGAGCGACAGCGAGTCCTTTCAGAGGCCCCGCGAGGTCTAGCCTTGTCGCCTTGACCTCGCCTTCTGCCGCCCTCTCCCGATCTCTGCTTCCGCGGGAGGCAGTTTGCTCACACACGCCAGACAGGTTTTCAGTTCAGGGCTCTGCATGGGCTGCTTCCTGTGCTTGGAATGTCCTCCCCGGTGTGGGAACTGCCTCATATGCGGGCGGCTAAGACAGCCGGCTCCTCCTTAAACAGGAAACTCCCTGGAGGTGAGCCAGCCCCCACCACGCTATTCAGAAAGAGCACCTGTCCCCCTCTCCCCCCACATCCTCTCTTCTATCTGAGTTTTACATCTTACTGTCCGAGTGCTTCCCACCCTCTAACTTTCTGTATATATTGTTGATTTTCTATTTCTATTTTATTTTTTTTATTTCTCTCCTGAAGATATTTTTCCATTTATCATTAGAGTGGGAGGGACGGGGAGAGAGAGAGGCAGAGAGAAACATCGATGTGATAGAGCCACATCACCTGGATGCTTTCCACACAACCCAACTAGGGCCAGGAATGAACTGCAACCGAGGTCCGTGCCCTTGACCAGAATCGAACCCGCGACTCACTGGTCCGCGGGCCGACGCTCTACCGCTGAATCAAACCGGCCAGGGCTATTGTGTGATTTTCTTATTGTTCAGGTCTCAGTCTCCCCATACCCCAGCCTGTCATAGTAAGTGCTCAATAAATATTTCAATTATTGAATACTTTTTTTTTATCCTCACCAGACACATTTTTGCATTAATCTTCAGATAGAGCAGGAGGGGGAGAGGGAGGGAGAGAGAGAGAGAAACATTGATGTGAGAGAGACACATCGAGTGGCTGCCACCCACAACGGGGCTGGGGACAAACTGCAACCAAGGTACATGCCCCTAGCGGGAATCGAACCTGGGTCTTTCTGGACCACAGGCTGACGCTCTAACCGCTGAGCCAAATTGGCCAGGGCCCTGATATCTTTTTTTTTAATGTTTTTATTCATTTTTTTAGAGGGAGAGATAGAAACATTGATGTGAGAGAGAGACATTGATTGGCTGCCTCCTGCACACCCCCTGCCAGGGATGGAGCCTGCAACTGGGGCATGTGCCCTGACCCAATCGAACCGGGACTTCTCAGTCCATGGACATCGCTCAGTCCACTGAGCCACACCAGCCGGGCAGTTACCGATTTCTTCACATCGCTTCCATATAAGTCTGTCCTGTTCATAAAGAAATTGTTGTCTTTAAAATTGTTTTTAAATTATACTACTTGATCTTGACTTATATCATCTTTGAATTGTAAATCTTTGGGTCACAAAGGTAGGACTGTTAGGGTATAGCATTATGTGAGCCCTTTCCTGTCCAAATTCAGCTCTCCGTGTTCAGATAGGCAAAGCTAGTTACTTCCCATATCTCATTTTCTTGAGGTGGAAATAAGTCATTCCAGAACCACTTTTGTTGTCTTTCCTTCTCGCTTCCCTCTGTGCCCTGAGCTCAGGCCGGACTTACTGGGACCTGGAGGAGAAAGACACGGGCCGGTCTTTGCCTCAGCCCTCGGCCCCGCCGTGCGCCCCGCCCTCCTCCACCGGCACGCCGGCCAGCCAGGTGAGTCAGACACAGCGTGTGCGCTATCAGATGGGCGCTAAGGATCGATTTCATTATACAGTCTGTATTTTTCACTTTTTAATATAGAGAAAAAAGCATGGACTTTAAATCACAGTCATCTGTTCTCAAATTCTGTGTCATTGCCTCTGTAATCTCCAGAAAGTTACTTAAAAGTGGAATTAAAAAGTGACCCTGGGCAGTGTGACTCCATTGGTTGGGTGTCATCCCCTGCACTGAAGGGTCTCGGGTTCAATTCCCGGTCAGAGCATATACTGAGATTACGGGTTCTATCCCCAGTCAAGGTGTGTGTCCTCGGGTGAGGATTAAAATAAAAAAAGGCCCAGTGTGCTTTGTGAAATTAAATGAGGTAGTTTTGTGCCTACTATTTAATAGTCATTCCACAGACAAACATCTCCTGCTCTCAGACCTGGTTTGACTTTTCACCCGATTACACCATTCCGCTAATCCATTTGTAGTCTAATGCTGAACAATTTAATTGGCGATATTTTCTCTGAGCGAGAAATGTAAATATTTTGGTTATTTCAGAACAAAGAAGTAAAGGTCTCCAATATGTGCATATCGAGGCACATACCTCAGTTCTGTGTTTTGATCAGGTGATGAGAGAGGAGTGGGTTTGGGAAAAGGAGAGATACAGTTCAAGTAACCCAGGAGCTGTGAGCCCGAGTGACAGGCATAGACAGGGCAGATGGGGTCCGGCGACTTTCACACATCAGAGGCCCAGCGAGGGGCGGAAACCAGTGTGTCACCCTTCAGGGGAGGAGCAAAGAAGAGACAGATAACCCGAGGAGAACGGAACGTGGGGACGGAAGGGTGGGGACGTGAGAGAGTGAGGGCTGGGAGGCTGCGGGGCTCTGTGCTCACTGGGCCCCCCCATGCTCTTGATCTGCTCCATCTGTAAGTGGTTCAGTATTTGTTGGCCCCAAGATGCCACCCATTTTCACTGGTCCGCGGGTTGACCCTCTAACTGCTGAGCCAAACTGGCCAGGGCAGATGCCACCCGTTTTAAGACTTTCCGTTTCATAGGCTACTAAGAAAAAATTTACCAGTTACACTGATAAAATGCTTTCTTGCCACTTTAGGATTTCTATTTTTTTTCTTACAAAAAGAACAAAGATATTTCTCATATAAGTCTTACACATACTTAAGGAAAATGTACGTGAAATACATCGGTTAGAGCTTCTTCGCCTACAGAGGCTTGCCCTCCTCTTTCCATTCCAGCGCTGGTTCCGGTTCCCATGTGCCTTTTCCTTGGTGACTTGGCGTTTCTTTACAAGAGGACAGAGGCCGGGTGCCGCGTTGTCCTGGCCGAGCAGTTATGGGGGCTGGCCCACTTTGGACTCCCAGGTCGGGGGTGTTGCCGAACACGACCGCTTCACTGTCCTTTAAATAGCGGCTGTCGGGTCCACTGTGGTCTCAGGACACCTGTTCGGCCACTTCTGATAGCTTCAGTACTTGTTTGTGACCAGGCAGTGACAGTCATGGCACAGCTGCTGTTTGACCGAATGGACTTGCAAGATGCTGTGAGTTACAAGACTCTCTCATTTCAGAGAGTTTAACTCTGAAGAGAAAGGAAATCATTGACGTGGTGACAAATGGTAGCTTGTACTACTGTGAGCACCAAGGAGAATATCAGCCACCACGCCGGGGTCCCTAGGCTGAGCCGTAGCCAGAGCGCTGCTACTTGTCATAGGCTGTGAGGCTCGAGGGGCCTCTAGTTTGTTGGTATATAGAAAGTAAAGTTTCCAAAGAGGATTACGGCCTTGGCCGGTTTGGCTCAGAGGTTAGAGCATTGGCCTGTGGACCAAAGAGTCGCGGGTTCGATTCTGCTCAAGGGCACGTACATTGGTTGCAATTTGTCCCTGGCCCTGGTTGGGGTCGTGCAGGAAGCAACCAATCGATGTCTCTCTTGCATCAATGTTTCTCTCTCTCTCTATCCCCCACCCACTGTATCTGAAAATCAATGGAAAAATATCCTAGGGTAAGGATTTTAAAAAAAGTAAAGTTTTAAAATGGGATTACAGCCCTGGCTGGTTTGGCTCAGCGGTTAGTGTTGGCCTACAGACCGAAGGGTTGTGGGTTCAATTCCTGGTCAAGGGCATGTACCTGGGTTGCAGGTTCAACCCCCGGCACTGGTCGGGGTTGTGCGGGAAGCAACCAATTGATGTGTCTGTGTCTGTCTGTTTCTCTCTCTCTCCCTCCCTCTGTCTTCTCCTTCCCCTCCCCCTCCCTTTCTTCCTCCTTTCTACCTAAAAAAAAAAAAAAAAAAATCAGTGGAAAAATATCCTTAGGATTTTGAGGATTAACAAAATAAGATAATGAAATAAAACAGGCCCTGGCCGGTTTGGCTCAGCGGTTAGAGCGTCGGCCTGCGGTCTAGAGAGACCCGGTTCGGTTCCCGCTAAGGGCGCGTACCTTGGTTGCTGTTTGTCCCCGGCCCTGGTTGGTCGTGCGGGTGGCAGCCACTCGATGTGTCCCTTTCACGTCGATGTTTCTCTCTTCCTCTCTCTCCCTCCCACTCGATCTGTACAAAAAAAGTGGAAAAATGTCCTCGGGTGAGGATAAAAAAAAACAAAAAAAAAAAAACAGGGTCACAGGTCATTTTAACGGTTTACATTTAACAAATTAATGCCTTTAGTACACACAAACAAATGGATTGTCTTATTCACAAGCTAGTTACAGTTGATTTAAAACTATGAATTGATGGTGCCCTGCAGCCCAATGTGTTCTTTCATTGTGGCCCTCATTGAATCTATAATCTCATTTGACAGAATGTCTGCAGTTTACATTTGACAGGGTAAAATGGCAACCTTGTCACCATCTACAGTAGCTCCCACCTTGAAATAATTTTTTTTTTAATCGTCATTCGAGGAAATTTTAACATTTATCTTCAGACAGAGTGGGAGGGGGAGAGAGGGAGAGAGAAACATTGACATGAGAGACACATCAATTGGTTGCCACCCACACGACCCTAGCAGAGGCCAGAGACGAACTGCAACTGAAGTACATGCCCTTGGCCAGAATTGAACCTGGGACTCTTTGGTCTGCAGGCCGACGTTCTAACCATTGAGCCAAACCGGCCAGGGCCTTAAAATAATTTAAGCCCAAAGTTTTACCACTTGGAGCTTAGACCACATTGCGGCATTTCCGGTGTAGCGGAACTGTGATGTCAAGCTGTAGAAATACTCTTCTTGTCTGCCAACTCTTCACGGGCACATAACTACCTAGGTAGGAGCTTCACCTCTTGACAGCTGTCCGCTCAGGTCACAGGAGAGCGGTCTGGAGAGAAGAGTTCTTGTCCTGCCTCACCCCTTTGTTCTGAAGTCTTCTCTGATCTGAGCCTGGTTCTCACTGTGAGCAGGGGGACTAAAGGATTTTATTCTTTGAAAGTATTCTAGGCTGCTAAATAATTAGATTCAAATGATTCCCTTAATGTTTATTAGGGGATAAGAAAACTTTCTCGTGAGGGAGACTCATCATAATAGGTTTTGACTTCCAAACCTTTATTGTAACTCTGACAATCCAAAGTCTCAATTTATTTAAAGTCTTTTTATTTCATTTCTTAAAATTTTTTATTTATTTATTTTTTATCCTCATTTGAGGACATTTTTCCATTTTTTGTACAGACAGAGTGGGAGGGAGAGAGAGGAAGGGAGAGAGAGGGAATCATCGACGTGAAAGGGACACATCGAGTGGCTGCCACCCGCACGACCAACCAGGGCCGGGGACAAACTGCAACCGAGGTACGTGCCCTTAGCGGGAACGAACCCGGGTCTCTCCGGACTGCAGACTGACGCTCTAACCGCTATTTAAAGTCTTTTTAAAAATCTCTTATGGTGCTGATCTTGATATCAGGGACTTTTTTCACCATCACTGATACCATTGAAATGATTCTGTTTCGTGTCTGTAAGTCTGATGCCGGTAACGAGCCGAAGCTGCCATCACTGAAGGACATCTACCATAGAAGGCACAGGGAAAGCAAGCAGTCACCCGAGAGGAGTCTCCCTGCTGCGTCCAGCCCAAACCATCCGCCCGAGGTAACGAGGTCGCCGCGGCGGGCGGCGTGGGAGCTGCTCCCGCCCTGACCTGTCCCCGCTCGCTCTCCGCGGGGGGCGGCGTGGGAGCTGCTCCCGCCCTGACCTGTCCTCTGCTCTCCGCGGGGGGCGGCGTGGGAGCTGCTCCCGGCCTGACCTGTCCCCGCTCGCTCTCCGCGGGGGGCGGCGTGGGAGCTGCTCCCGGCCTGACCTGTCCCCGCTCGCTCTCCGCGGGGGGCGGCGTGGGAGCTGCTCCCGGCCTGACCTGTCCCCGCTCGCTCTCCGCGGGGGGCGGCGTGGGAGCTGCTCCCGCCCTGACCCGTCCCCGCTCGCTCTCCGCGGCGGGCGGTGTGGGAGCTGCTCCCGCCCTGACCTGTCCTCTGCTCTCCGCGGCGGGCGGCGTGGGAGCTGCTCCCGCCCTGACCCGTCCCCGCTCGCTCTCCGCGGCGGGCGGCGTGGGAGCTGCTCCCGGCCTGACCCGTCCCCGCTCGCTCTCCGCGGCGGGCGGCGTGGGAGCTGCTCCCGGCCTGACCCGTCCCCGCTCGCTCTCCGCGGGGGGCGGCGTGGGAGCTGCTCCCGGCCTGACCCGTCCCCGCTCGCTCTCCGCGGCGGGCGGCGTGGGAGCTGCTCCCGGCCTGACCCGTCCCCGCTCGCTCTCCGCGGCGGGCGGCGTGGGAGCTGCTCCCGGCCTGACCTGTCCCCGCTCGCTCTCCGCGGCGGGTCAGCGCGGCGCCGGCGCCGGGAGCCCACCGCTGTCCTCTCGTTCCAGGTGCTGACTCTGGACCCAACGCTGCACGCGAAGCCGGAGCAGCAGGCTCCAGGGGCCCCACCCCCGGGCGCTCTGGGCGCCCTCCGCGGCAGGACGTCCTCGCCCGACTCTGTCCTGGCGCCCAGCGCTTCTGGCCGCTCTGACTTCGACTCCCTTTCACAAGCAAGTGACACCGCTTCTCTGTCGTCTGGGCTCCCGAGATGCCCCCCGAATGCGAAAGCCTCGCCGGCGCCCTCCTGGAGAGACCACGCCTTCCCCAGTGCCAGCCGGGCGAGCTCCACCTTCCCCTCCGTCTACACCGTCACCAGCGACGGCGGCTCGGGCGGCACCGCGGGAGAGGACAGCGCTGTGATGGTGACTCCCGCCTCGGTCAGCCGGTCCCGGCTTCCGGGCGCCGCCCGCGACGTCCCAGAATGCATTTCCCTGGCGTCCCTGGAAGACCCTGTGCTGCTGGCCAAGTACGCATTTCGTGAACGCTTATGGTAACAGGCTTTCTGTGCTGTCTGCTTAGATGATGCAAGTGGCTGCCACTGAACTTCAGTAATGTATGCAATCCTAAGTTACAGAAAGAGTGTTTTTAAGGTACACCATCTAAAAAATAATCCGTGTTTTCTCTCTTCACTTTGTAAGTGGTCAGCTTGTGTATCAGTCTACTTCCACGTTCTGTGCATGTGCGGGGGGAAGGCTGTGTTGCTGAGCAGAATGGCTGTGTTCTGGGCCTCACTGGGGCTGGGGAGGGAGAGGTGCTCTCCTCATGCTTCTCCCTCCCGCCGCAGCGTCAGGCAGACCCTGAAGGAAAAGCATGCCCGGCACATCGCAGACCTTCGAGCGTATTATGAGTCAGAAATACACAGCTTGAAACAGAAGCTGGAGGCAAAAGAAATTTCTGCAGTTGAGGATTGGAAGAGAACCAATCAACTTCTTGTAGACAGGTAAATGTACGGTGTAACTGTTGTTGAAAGTTTGATTTCACTGTTTCTCCAGCTTGGATGTATTATTTCCCCAGAGCGTACTGTACTATCCGGTGCTTCAGAATTGAACATTTTAACACCGAAAACGTGTTTGGCTGGTAATTATTTTACCGATTGGAGCCACCCTCTTGCGCTGCACTAGGAGCCGGCCTGAGGACAGCTGCCTCCTACGGCAGAAGACTGAGCAGTTGAGCGGGCCTCGTGCCTGGAGGAATGTCACTGACGGGAGGGCCAGTGCTGCAGGTGGAGTCCCTAGTGAGAAGTGACACTGATGTCCTGGGGCAGCGCTCAACCTTGTTTTCACCCAGACACTCGTGAACTTGTGGGAGCATTGTCCTGCTAAAAACAACCGCAGAAACACTGGAGAATGGCCCTGTATTAGGGGTAGCTTTACACCTATTTTAGAGAGAGAATCATTGACAAAATCTGACACTTTTTAGTGTTAATGAACAGTGTACTTGCAACATACTTTACAATTAAATGGGACTTAGAATGAAAGCTGCTCAGGTCTAGATGGCAGCAAAGACTTCTTCTCTGGGGCAAAAAAAACAAAACAAACCTCACCTAAAAAAACAAAAACCCAACAACAAAGCACCTTGCAAAGAGTTTAGAGGGCACTGAAATCTGGTCTCGCTCACGGTGCCCTGCAGAGTCCTCGGAAGCCGAGCCTGCGTAGGTGTGGCTGCTGCGGTGGGTGATGGGAAGCTGTGATCATCTAGAACTGGAGAAACGGTTCACCTGAAACAGCACCCGTTCTGGGGCCAGCACACACAGCAGTGTTTCCAAACTTAGAACCGCGTGTTGCAGGCCAGCTGCGATGTCTGCCGGCCTTGTCGCACGGTTACAGCTCGGGCGAGGTCTCTGGCAAAGCAGCATCGGGGTGATAATTGAAACAGCAAAGTACACTTACTACACCTATGCTTCACTGGTAGTATTTCTTTCAAGAACAGTTTGATCGGTGTTTCAGCCCCTCGCAACCATTATTCTACTTTCTGTGAATTTCTACAAAGTTAACTCCTCTGGGTAACTTGTATAAGTGGAATCGTACAATATTTGACTTTTGTGGCTGGCTCCTGTCACTCAGCTTAATGTCCTTGAGGTTCATCCAGGTTGTAGCCTGTGTCAGGATGTCCTTCCTTTTTAAGACTGAATAGTATTCCATTACACGTGTATATAGATACACATACTGGGCTTTGTCTGTGCATCCGGCCCTTGATGGACTCCTGAGCTGCTCCCACCTGTTGGCTGCTGTGAATAATGTTGCTGTGAACACAGGTGTGCAGTAGGGCTCTGTTCATGTCTTGCTTAGTTCACTTAGTATTTCTCAGGGATCTTTTTATGTCAGAATTTTCTCTGGATATTAGACTGTCATCAGGTTCATTGGGATATATTTTAATAAAATGGCATTCTGAGTCTTGACTGGTGTGGAGAGCTGTGTGCTTGGCTGTGTGCTGTATTGGAGAGTCGGTTAGATTTACAGAACACTTGTCAGGGAGAGGACTTGACCTTCTAATTGTTTCCTTTCGATTTATGGTCTCAGATGCGGCCAATTAGATGGTGCTCTGAACGCAGCCACTAGTCGTGTGAGGACACTTGAAAGTAAGAACAACCTACTAGAAAGAGAAGTGGTAAGTAAGTATTCGTTTTTTTTTGTTCTAGTGTCTTTTTAAAAAAATCCTTACCTGAGGACATGCATAGAGAGAGAGGGAGAGAGCGGGAAGGAGGGAGGGGGAGAGAGAGAGAGAGAGAGAGAGAGAGAGACATCGATTGGTTGTCTTCTGTACATGCCCTGACTGGGGATCAAACCTGCAACCTAGGTATGTGCCCTGACCGGGAATCAAACCCAAAACTTTTTTTGGTGTATGGGATGACGCTTCAGCCAGCTGAGCCACCACTCCAGGGCTCCATTTTATTTTGTTGTTGTTATTAATCCTCACCTGGGGATATTTTTTCATTGATTTTTATTTTATTTTATCTTTTTTTAGATAGAGTGGAAGGGAGTGGGAGGGAGGGAGGGAGAAACATCAATGTGAGAGAGACACATCGATTGGCCTCCCGCACAACCCCAACCTGGGCTGGGGATCAAATCTGCAACCCAGGTACATGCTCTTGACTGAGAATCAAACCCTTGACCCCACGGTCCGAGGGCTGACACTCGAACTGCTGAGCAAAACCAGTCAGGGCAAGGGCTCCATTTTCTTATATAAATAATAAGAAATGCATAAGTGTTTACTTTTAAATATATAACTTTTTTTCCACGTAGTATCAAGTGTTATTCTTCCACACATAACTTATAAACAGTGTTTTGGTGGAAAGTGTCGGTTATGCTCTTCTTTTTCTTTGTCTTTGATGTTTTTAGTTGTCTTTGTCTCCTAAACTCGAAATGTCCTGAACCAGGGGCTTGTCTTTCCTGGTTATCTGCATTTCTAGCCACCTTAGTGCGCAGCACCTAGTGGGTATTCAAGCAATGATTGCTGCGTGAATATGAACATATCACATGCATTTTGAGTTTTCTCTTTATTTCTATAGTAAGTGAGAGAATAGGGTAAGAAATGCTTTTTTTAAACCCTTACATGTTAATGTAGGGCAACAGATTCCAGCCGTACTTGCAGAATCATTTCCCTAACGGCCGGCCGGGTTCTTCCGCTCCCTGGAGCGCTGCCGAGCGAGTCCTGGAGTCGGATAGGGCTTTCCTGCCCACGCCGTGCGGCATCGCGTGGCCGTGCGGCCCTTCCTAGGCTCCGTCCCAGGCTGTGACAGAATACGGACTTTGTTCATTTCCATTTTATGTTTTGCTTGATTACTTTTATTGTACATTATTTTTTTATTGATTTTTTAGGGAGAGAGAGAGAGAGACATCGATGAGAGAGAACATCAACTGGCCGCCTCCTGCATGCCCCCCACTGGGGATGGGCCCACAACCTGGGCATGTGCCCTGACCGGGAATCAAACCAGCAACCTCTTGGTGCAGGGTCGACGCTCAACCACTGAGCCACACTGGCCGGGCTTCTTATACATGTTACTGCACCCAGTTTATTAGTTGCTATCGAGACGTCTATTTCTTATCAGAAACGAGAGTTTATCCTGGTCTATTTTGCAGAGTGATTTCAGAGAACGCCTCAGGGCAGCCAGCAGCGCCTCCAGAATCCTGCAGGAACGCATCGAGGAGATGAGGACAAGCAATAAGGACAAAGACAACACCATCATCCGCCTGAAATCTAGACTGCAGGGTTTGGAAGACGCATTTGAGAATGCCTACAGGCTCTCCGATGACAAGGACGCCAGGCTAAAGCAGGAAAACAAGATGTTTCAGGATGTAAGCGACACAGTGGTGACGTAGTGACGTGCTTGGCTGCAGTAGTCGTAGCTAACTGTACTTTCACAGGTGCTGGTGACTTTTTCCACGCTTTTTTCATTTGATATAACTTTGCTGTAGCTGCGAATATACACCCTTCCGATGGAGTTGGGTGGCTCTCGAAGCAGTCAGTCAGAGCCTGAGAACTGTGGTGCCCCGGGCCTTTGTCTCTAGCAGGCCCACAGTGAGGCTCCTTAACCAACAGCTGTGTGTCTGGCAGGGCCAAATGAGCCAGACTGAGAACAGGTTTGAACTTTTTAACTAGATGTAACTTCACTTAGAATTGGGTTGTCTGGCAGTGACACGGGAGGAGGATTCATGTTATATATTGTTTGCTAAGTTTTTCTTAATATCCTTTGTCATGGTACCTAAAAATCTAAACGTATTTTGGCTGTTGAAAGTTTCTTCCTGACAGCTTTAGGTTGGATTCTCTTTAGTTGCCTTTATTCTGAAACAGTGTGTCAGCCTTTCTCTGTCCTGATGTTGGCACTTTTTAAGAGTCTGGGCAGTTATTTTTCAGAGTATCCTTCAGTTGATGTTATAATGTTTAATTTTGTGGTGCAATTCTTTGTTTTTCCTGCAGCTGTTAGGAGAGTATGAGTCCCTTGGAAAAGAACACGAAAGAGTGAAGGTAATAACGATTCATCCTTCATGTTCTGAACTTTCTGCACCAGACTGCACCCCAGGGGCTCTGAGCCTTCCTCCCTCTCCTCCCCTTCTCCCCTCCTCCCCCCTTCCCTAATTCCCTCCTTTCTTCTCCCTCCCCCTCCCCTCCTCCCCTGCTTCCCCCTCCTCTCCTCTCCCTCCCCTTTAGCTGTGGCACTGACCACTCACTTACCCTCTCCCTGCCAGTGGGCTTCTTTTCAAATATCTGTCACTCACAGTTCGGTGGATTTGTTCATTTAACAAATACCTGTTGAATGGCTATTGCATTTGAGATGAAATTTTTAGAAGAGTAAAGTACCGTACAGATGCAAGTAATTTACACTATTTAAATATAAAGTTTTGTTTTTCAAAGCATTGGCTTTTTGTGGGGCCGAACTTAACTGATTATGTTTGACTCTTAATCAAAGCTCTGTTTGGAAGCTACTGTTTGTGTTCAGTGAGACCCCACGGCGGTGCTGGGTGGCCCGGCCTTCCTGCTGCCCAGACTGCAGGTCGAGGGGCCTCGAGGTTCGGGAGGAGGCCCGTGCCGCCAGCCCGCCAGGCGTCCCGGGCATTCGGGAGCCAGTCCCTGCGTTCGGAACCTCCTCATCACAGGGCTTTTTGTGCCATTTACCGAGACTTCAGTCTGGTTTGTGGGTAAATGTGCCCACTCACCGTGGGATTGTTTCTAGTGGAGCAGAGCATGCGAGTGAACCACATCTGCTCCCCGCCTGCCGAGGGCTCGGGCTGGGCTCTGGTTGGCGTCTGTGCCGAGTGTCTGCAGGGCTGTCTTTGCAGCTCCCTGGTGAAGCCTGAGGCTGGTTTGTGTTTTGCATTTTTAAATAAAAGGACTACATTTGAATACTTATCTTCAGTTCTCTGAACTTTGCCTTTATTTTCATAGGACACATTAAATACAACAGAGAACAAATTGCTTGATGCACAGACTCAGATTTCTGATTTGAAAAGGTAAATGCATTGTCTTACTAACAAGCAAAGGCCTCTGACTGTTTTTTAGCACTTAAATGTGTCTGTATTGAACATGATGAAAAGGAAGTTTTTCTTGAGGATTTTAAAGCACTTTGAGATTAGATTTTATCCTGATCTTCCCAACATAGAAATACAGTACATTTGATTTTAACTGAGGATTTTTAAATCATCAGAATCTGTTGGTGGTTGGGCCTGAGAGCCGTGCATTTCCCAAACAGTGTGTATTTTCTCAGCATAGGTAACATCTAAATGATGGTAAACTGTTAGGAAGAATTTTAAGACGCGGTCTAGTTCACGGAATTATTTTTATGCTCCCAAAAGAACAGCATTCACACTAATTTGTGGTCATCTACTTTCTTGAAGACCTGGCTTGGGGACTGTGTTCATGGTCTGCGTTGCTTAATTAGGTGGGAATGGAGTCATAAATGGTCCCTGTTGCAAATGATTAAATAGTCTTAATTGGCTTTGGAGCATGCTTCTGTATTTGGAGATAGTAAAGTCCCTATTTGGAGATTTTATTGCGCTCTTAAGGACCTCCCTTTAGGAGAGGAAGGAAAGCTGTCTGGCTTTCTCCTCTGCGCACTCGAGTCCAGTGTTAGTGGCCTTCTCGGGTTGGCAGAAAGCACCAGCCCAGTTAGAGCTGTTCTTGCAGACCTTCCTTGCAATGGGACAGGTAAGAATTTGAGTTTAAAAGATGAGATGAGGACATATGCAGTGTTTAAAAGAACAAAGAATGGGGGGGGGGGGAACATCTGTAACAAAAATAAATTAAATAAATAAAAGAACAGAGAATGCAAGATAAGCTCATAACAATTGGCCATAGTACTATTTTCTCCTGGTAACTTGAAAATAGGCTTTTATTCTGAACATGGTGCAAATTCTAGAAGCTGCCATTAGGTTGAGCTGCTCAAGATAGCTTAACCTTTGCATAGTTTAAAAATTAGGAAGTTCTTTTTGATAGTTCTGTTATTAGGAGTTAAGCCTGCTTCCTCTTTTATGAAAGTGTTATCTATACATATTTTCATATGCATGGATGTATACATATTAGAGTTAAACATGTAAACATGTTAGAATACTTAAATTTAGTTTATATTTAACTTATATGTAGTATGTTTTGATCTGTAGTCAAATTTATCACTCTTTTTACTTACTAGATTAAGTCTTTTTTCTTCTTTTTCTTTTCCTTCAGTTGTAGGATATAAGTGTTCCTCTGTAGAGTTTAATGTCTTTGTCTTTCTACTCATTCTCCCTGATTTTGTTCAGCTTTGTAAAGTTAATGGTGGGATTTACTGTGAGGTTTATGGACTTGCAGCCCCCTTGTCTCCCCTTTTCTAGAAAGGTCTGTTAAATGAGTAATTTATAGTTGAGCTATATTTTTAAATGCGTTGAAATGTACTTAAATTTATCTTATTACTTTGAATCAGAACGATTTCAAAACTTGAAGCTCAGGTCAAGCAAGTAGAGCATGAAAACATGTTAAGTCTCCGTCATGATTCCAGAGCTCCCGCGAGACCCTCACGTGCCAGGTAAGTTCTGTTCAGCTCCGTAACGCTGGAAATCGGTGCGCCCTCTTATGAACTCAGAAGCTCATCCGTGTAAATCACAGGGGAGTCAGGGCTTAGTGCCGCGAGAGAATCTAGGTGTGTAAGAACATATCATCAGGTATCGTATACGCATGAAACAGAGGTGCTGCCAGGTGGAGATAGAATCAGGTTGGGTAAGGAGACTGGGCATTTTTTTCTTTTTGACCCCGCCCAGCTGTGTGACCTTAGACAAATTACTTCATTTTTGTGGAGCCAGGTTTTATCATCTGTAAAAACAAGGACATTGGGCTGAAACATCTCAAAAGGTCTTTTAGCCCTAAAAGTCCAGAAATTTTATTCCCACATTTAATGGAAAGACTTATGAAGGTGGATTTCCATTGGGTTGTATGGCTTTTTCTTTTTAGTTTTTCAAAATTAGCTTTGTTGTAATCTCAGCATTGTCTTGATACGTTTACAGAATACATTTTTTTTCAGTCCTCACCTGAGGATATTTTTCCACTGATTTTTATTATTTATTTATTTATTTATTTATTTTTATCCTCACCCGAGGACATTTTTCCATTTTTTGTTCAGATAGAGCGAGAGGGAGAGAGAGAGAAAGAGAGAAACATCGACGTGAAAGGGACACATCGAGTGGCTGCCACCCGCACAACCCAACTAGGGCTGAGGAAAAACTGCAACTGAGGTACGTGCCCTTAGCGGGAACTGAACCCGGGTCTCTTGGGACCACAGGCCGATGCTCTAACCACTGAGCCAAACCGGCCAGGGCAAGATAGTGATTATTTAAAGAAAAGTTATATCAGTCACTGAAATTGAACATTGAGAGAGAGCACCGGGAAGGCCAAGGCTGGGTCAGGGAGAGTCTGTCTGTGGAGGTGACCTGGAGGCAGAGAGTGAGCATGTGTGGAGTTGTTGGAGTGAGAGGCATGGAGGGATGGAGGGGAGAGGGATGCTCCCGTCGGAGAAATGGGCCCTGCTAAGTCCCAAGGTAGGAAATGGCTTGGCATGTAAGAGGAACCGAAAGGAAGCTAGTGTGGCCTATGTGTCCCCAGCAGTGGTGAAGCAGCCCCGATGAGCTCATGGTCCCGTCGTGATTGCCTTCGGAGCCACGGCCAGGACTTTGGATTCTACTCTAGGTCCACTTTGAAGGGCTCTCTGTAGTAAAATTATGTCATCTGATTTCGCTTCGTTGAATGTGCCTGCATGAGTAGAAGCAGAGAGACTGGGTAGAACATTGCGTGCTGGGAGGGAGGTGGCTGGTAGTGGCCATAGAATGGACCGAAGAGAAGCACTTGCGGAGAGTCGAGGCAGAATCGCAGAGCTAGGCTGTGCATCGGATGGCGGGGTAGGGGAGGTGTGCAAGACACCCTTCGATTCTGTCTGGAAGGGTGAGGATGCCGTGTGCCGGGAAGGGACGGGACAGCAGGAGCAGGCCTGGGGTGACATCAGAACCGCAGCTTGGGCATCTCAGTTGGACAGTCATGTGAGTTCCATGTGGAAATCGAGCAGGTGACTGTAGCGCTGCGTGTGGAGCTCAGGAGTGAGGTCGGCTGGAGCTACAGCTGCCGGAGTCGCCTTCCAGATGGTGCTGACAGCCAGAGGAGGCGGGCGTGTTTGGGGAGGAGCATCTAGGACAGAGCTCTGGGGATCCCCAGGGTTTTCATGTTGGGTAGAGCAGCTGCCAAGGAGCCTGAGAAAGAGCTGCCCGAAAACGAAGGAGAATTGGAGCAGTCCTGATTGGAGCGCTGCCGAGGGGCGGGCACAGTGCAGACTGTGCGTCGCTGGGCTTGCAGGCTGCAGGTTCCTGAGGACCCAGGGGACAGTGTGGCTGGAGTGACGCAGTGGCGAGTGTCTGAGAGCTGCACGCACATCGTGACTCAGTCCTTCGTGACACTGTCCAGCGGCCATGCACAACCAGATCGGGCTGGCAAATGACAGCCCCCAGGCCAGGTCTAGCCTACCCGCCTGTGTGTGTGAGGTCCGAGAGCAAAGAGTAGTTTGTACATTTTTAAATGTTTGAAAAAATATATATTTCATGACACATGAAAATGATATGAAACTCAAATTTTTAGTGTCCATAAATAAAGTTGTGTTGGACCCAGCCAAGCTTATTCACTTGCATCTGTGTGCAGCTGCTTTGCCCTGCAGTGGCCAAGTGGAGTAGCTGCCACAGAACTGGGGGGCCCGTAGATGCTCCCTCTCTGGCTCTTTGCAGAGGAAGGTGCCAGCCCTGAGCTCGGCCGTCGGCTGTGAGCGCGGTGTGGAGGCGCAGCAGCCCCGTGGCGGACGGCTAGGCTGCTGCCCACCTCGGCTCCGCGTTTCACCAGGCTCCGCGGGGCTCGGGTACATGCAGCAGAGGCACGGAAGCAGGCTGGGGTGCAGAGCATGAATGTCCAAAGGGTAGCTTTGGGGAGAGTGAGACAGGAGAGGCACCAGGGGACCCCACTTGTATCTGGAGTGTCTGCTCTGGAAATTTAAGGGATATGTAGTAAAGCAAGATTTTCTAAAGCAGGATGGTTGGTGCATGAGTACTCTGTCTGTGTGTCTCCAGGGACGACGGACGGACACACACACACACACACACACACACACACAATTTAATCCTCACCCGAGGGTATTTTTTCATTTATCTTCAGATAGAGTGAGAGGGAGGTAAGAAGGGAGGGAGGGAGAAATTGAAAGAAATATCCACGTGAGAGAGACACATCCATTGGTTGCCTCCCGCACAGCCCCAACCAGGGCAGAGGATTGAATCGCAACGGAGGTACGTGCCCTTGACCGGAATCGAACCCGTGACTCTTTGGTTTGTGGGCCATTGCTCTAACTGCTGAGCCAAACTGGCCAGGGTGAAATGTTTCATATTTTTAAAGAGAACAGGAACCAATCAATAAAGGATTAGTATCCAGAATATCAAGAACTTCTACAAATCAATGAGAAAAAGACACCTTCCTCAGTAGAAAAGCGGTCACAGAATGTGAGCAAGCAGTTTACAGAAATGAAACCTAAATTGCTAATAAAAATGAAAAGGTGCTCATTTCACTAGTAATCAGAAAAATGCAAATTAGACGGATAACGGGAGACCACGCACACACCCTTGGACAAGCCCGACGTCAAGATCGAGTCGTTGTGCAGCCGGGCAGGCTGAAGCGGGAGGGACTCGCACCACCAGTGGGCTGCAGAGGCACAGCCAGACGGGGCTCATCAGTGTCCAGTGGGGTGAGGGTGCACACCCCACACTCCACGTTCCACCCTTGCGTGTCTGCCTGGGAGCAGTTCTAGGCCTGTTGATGGTGGCATTGTTGAAGTGTGACCCCGCAGGGATGGAGCGTCCACCCACAGGAGGGCGGATGCTCACACTGGGCACACGAGTGAGGTGGTGGCATCTTGTGCATTAACACGGATGAACCTCGAAGATGATGTTGAGTCGAAGCAGCAGCGTTGCAGGGATGTGTGCGCTGTGCCCTGGGTGTCATCTGAAAACACAGCGCACTGTGCGGCTTTGTGTCTGACACGGAGAACAGGCAGGGTGAGATGTGCATCTGTTAAGACAGTGTGGGTGTGTGCTCCTTATAGTGATCTTCGCAGTTTTCTAAGCTTGTTTGAAATGTTTCTTAATTTAACAGTTAAGGACAAGGAGTGACGGGTTAAAATGAAAACGGGGACAAGAGGCAACTCCTGAAGAGCGTGCGTGAAGGGCAGAGGGCAAGCGCCTCCTGGCTCCGGTGTTTCGGCTTCTCCTGAGGCCCCGGCGGGGCGGGGAGGGAGTGGGGGAGGTGGTGGCCGATGACTGGAGGCTCTGTAGCCAGCAGTGCTGGGTGCCCAGCTAAGATGGTGAGAGTGACTCAGTGATGACACCCCACTCTGCAGAGCGCAGCTGTCGGGGCGAAGGCACTAAGAAGCGAGGTCACTGTAGCCGCCAGGCTGAGGCGCTGGCTGCCCGGCAGGGTGCAGAAAGGCACTGGGCAGTGAGCAGCCATCACCCGGTGCACCGGGGAGGCAGAGAGGAGCAGTGACGCTGGGAGGGGCTCGCGGTAGGAAAGGGGAGGCCACGGGCACAGCCTTGTGGTCAGTGCTGGGCTGGAGTAGGGCGCTGGAAGAACCTTGGGGGACCGGTTCCACACGGGGGATGTTCCCTGCCGAGACCAGCCAGGTGCACGTGCTGGAAAAGGGGCAGAGCCAAGTCCCCGGAGAGGCCCAGCTCGGCTCCTGCATGTGGTCTTCTTAGCATGAGGGCAGAGAAGGTGTAGAGGAAATGAGACGGGGTTTCTAAAGTCCAGCCAGTGACCGGCTAACTCATTTAAATAAAAAACATTCAAATATCGGTTCTTCAGCCCAGCAGATGTGGCTCAGTGGTTGAGTGTGGACCCTGCACCAAGAGGTCACTGGTTCGATTCCCAGTCAGGGCACCTGCCCAGGTTGAGGGCCTGATCCCCAGTGGGGGGCACGCAGGAGGCGGCCAGTCAATGTTCTCTCTCATCGATGTTTCTACTTCTCTCTCCCTCTTCCTTCCTCTCTAAAACTCAATAAAAAAGAAAAAAAAAAACTTAAATCAGTTCTTCAGTCTCAGTAGCCCTGCTTGGAGAATTCAGTAGCAGCATGTGACCAGCGGCTTCCTAGTGAGCTGTGCAGAGAAGTCTGCCCCAGGGCTGGTCTGGGAGGCAGAGGGCGCTCTGGCCTCCGCTCTCACCCTGAGCCCAGGCCATGGGCTAGTTGGGGGGGTGCAGAGCTGTGTTGGTGTGAGACCCCTGAATCTCAACTGAGGTTCAGGAATGATCACCAGTAACAGAAGCGTGAAATAACAATGTAGTTCAATCTTAAAATCGCAATGTAGAATTCATGTATCGAAACTAAGATTGCTGTGTGTGGTTTTACATTTCTGTATGACTGCACACGCGGTCTTTCGAAGCAGGGTGTTTTCATCTCAGTTCAAATGGAAGCACAAATGTTGTAACGACCCAAACCCCCTCATTCTGCAGCGCACTGGCTACCTCGGACGTCAGCAGGCGTAAGTGGCTGATCCCCGGCGCGGAGTACTCCATCTTCACGGGCCAGCCCCTGGACCCCCTGGACCCCCAGAACCGGGCTGCGGCCGGCCAGCCGGGGGAAAGCCGTGTTCCTGGGTGAGACACCCGTCAGCTGTTTAGGACCTGCTGTGTTTTCCTAGAGATTCCCTTTGAAGGTTCAGGAAGATATAAAGAGCCGTCTCCTTGCTCCTTCATGTCTTCATTTTAAGAACCTGATTTTTATTTTGCTTTGAAAGACGAATGCTCTCTGGACAGCTCCCGCGCAGGCTGTGCAGGCTCCCGCGCTCCTGGGTCCGTGGGGAAGGCCCCTCCTGGCTGTGCCCTCACATGGCCTGTCCCAGGTGCAGAGATCTGCTCTCTCCCTTTTCATTAGAGCATAACCCATCACGGGGGCGCCCCTCGATCTCATCTGAACGTGACCCCACAGGCCCCTCCAAACACTGCCACGCTGAGCACAGACCTAGCACGTGCATGCGGGGTGTGGACGTGCAGCCGTAGCACTGTGCCGTACGATTACCGTTTAAGGTGCCCTTCTCCTCCGGAAAAGGATTCTCTACCCGGGAGCTCACCAGCAGACTTACCCATGAAGAAACAGGGAGAGACTTCAGACGCACCCATCATGAGAGCTTTGAAAGAACTCGACGAAGAAAAGATGTTTAAAAATTGGGGCACACAGACAGAGAAAGAGGACACTTCGAATAGTAAGTATTTTATTTCTCATTTGGTGTAGATTATAGAGACACAGTGTATTCCCTTCCCCCTACCTGTGTTACCTTCTGTTTGAAATGGAATGCCCCCGCCCTGGCCGGTTTGGTTCAGCGGTTAGAGCGTTGGCCTGCGGTCCAGAGAAACCCGGGTTCGGTTCCCCCTAAGGGCATGTACCTCGCTTGCAGTTTGTCCCTGGCCCTGGTTGGGTCGTGCAGGTGGCAGCCACTCGATGTGTCCCTTTCACGTCGATGTTTCTCTCTCTCTCTTCTTCCCACTCTATCTGAACAAAAAATGCAAAAATGTCCTTGTGTGAGGATAAAAAAAAAAGTTTAGAATGGCCCCCCACGTGGTGAGGGTTAGTTTGGCTCACTGCTGCCCCAGCCCCACGTCATGGGTCATCAAACCCTCGTGAACCAGTCAGTTGTCGCTGTCATGCACCTTCTAAAAGCAGATTACACGGTACATCCTGATCACTAAGGTATCTGTGGCGTTCTTAAGGCTGTTTGAATGTTTTTATGTCAGCTTGTCTTACATCAGAAAGTTCTGACAGAGCCCTGGCCGGTTTGGCTCGGCAGTTGGAGCGTCGGCCTGCTGACCAGAGAGGCCCGGGTTCGGTTCCCGCTAAAGGCATGTACCTCGGTTGTGGTTCGTCCCCAGCCCCCATTGGGGTCGTGTGGCTGGCAGCCACTCGATGTGTCGCTTTCACATCGATGTTTCTCTCTGTCTTCCCCCCCTCTCTCCCTCCCGCTCTATCTGTAGGTAAATGCAAAAATGTCCTCGGGTGAGGATAAAAAATAAGAAACTCTGGCAGCCTGGTGTTTTTACAGTGAGCTGGCAGAGCCCTGCTCCCCTTCCTGGTGCCTGAGCAGCCGCAGTGGGCCAGCGGGTCCCAGGGCTGCGTGTTCACGGGCCAGGTGCCTGCAGCTCCCTCCTCTGCTCGCTGGCCGGGCCCTGATCACATCGGTGACATCTTCCGTGTGGCATCCACAGCCGTGCCGCCTAGTAAATAAATTAGTGACCTGCTTTCTAAAATTAAACTCTTGAAAAACCACCTGAATCCCAGTTGTAAACAGGGAACCAGAATGAATGCATTATAAACTCCCACATTTTTCTTCATCAGGCGTTTTTACCTGTGAGGTGTGCGTTTGTGAATAATCATTACAACCCTCGTTACGAGAAGAATGGCTTGCTGGTGTAACCACCTGTTAATAAAGACAGATGACTGAAGCGGGGTTTGTCTTGTTTGATTTTTTTCTCCCCTGTCCCGTAGAATTAGCGAATCCTCGGCAAACGGAAACGTCTGTGGGAACAAGCCGCACCCCAGAGAAGTGCGCGCAGCAGAGGCACCGGAGACTGAGCTCCGCCGCGCAGAGGGCGTCATCCTCGCCGCCTCCCCACCGCAGGTCCAGTGCTCCAGGTAAGAGTGAGCTGGCGCCCTCCTGGGCTCGTGCCACCTCCCCTCTCCTCCCCCTCAGCCCAGGACAGTGCTCCGAGCGCAGGGTCCCCAAATAGGACCTTCCGCAAGAAAACATCATCTGACTGCATAGATACTGTGACTGTAACTGGAAAAAGGATCAGTTGAGTGAGGTTTTTTGTGTGTCCAGCAAATTCTTGCAACTAATACCACCACAGTGTCTGAGAGGAGAGAACTCTCTAATCACACTGAGGCTAGCCTGCAAAGGGGTGCTTCTTTGCATGTGTTTGCCTAAGGGTACTCGACACGAGTCACCTTTCTCTAGAGCCGATCAAGGTGTGGTTTTCGAGTTGAAGCACTGGGCCCCCACTCTGCACCTGCACACAGCCGAGGGGAGCCCTGGGCTCAGGCACCCCACCTCGTTCCCGTTCACTTCTGACCCCCTGCACAGCAGCCGAGGGGGGCCCTGTGGGGCCGGGCCATGGGGAGCCCTGGGCTCAGGCACCCCACCTTGTTCCCGTTCACTTCTGACCCCCTGCACAGCAGCCGAGGGGGGCCCTGTGGGGCCGGGCCATGGGGAGTCCTGGGTTCAGGC
The DNA here is from genome assembly GCF_014108415.1 of Molossus molossus. Lineage (NCBI taxonomy): Eukaryota > Metazoa > Chordata > Mammalia > Chiroptera > Molossidae > Molossus > Molossus molossus. The sequence goes on along the minus strand of NW_023425358.1, from coordinate 35,499,376 downwards.
ACCCCACCTCGTTCCCGTTCACTTCTGACCCCCTGCATAGCAGCTGAGGGGGGCCCTGTGGGGCCGGGCCATGGGGAGTCCCGGGCTCAGGCACCCCACCTCGCTCCCGCCCACTTCTGACCCCTGCGAAGCTGCAGTTACGCCCGGATAGATGGGATGTTGCATAGTTCACGCTAGATGGCAGGGTTAGGAATTCGATTTTGATATTCTTATTTATTCTCCATAGAGTTTTACGATGAAATTATATTTCTTTGAAAGTTAGAAGAAAGGGCTAAAAAAGAAAGTATGTTCTGCCGATATAACACATGTATTATGTGAAGGAAAAGAGTCTTTCCTCTTCATTTTCTTCTGCAGCGAAGAGAGAGATTATGTTAACACCGGTGACCGTGGCTTATAGTCCAAAGCGGTCCCCTAAAGAAAATTTGTCCCCAGGATTTAGTCATCTACTTAGCAAAACTGAAAGCAATTCAATTCGGTAAGTCCTCTAAAATTGTAGCATAAAATATGTATATTATTGATTTTTTTGGTAAAAATGTCAACTTAAGCCTCTAGCTATCATTAATTTTTTAGTTCATGGGAACTCTTTGAATTTAAATCATATCAATGAATGTCATACTGAAAATTAAAAATACTACAGTACATGAAAACAGTTTGTAACTGTGTAAACTGGCTACTACTAAATTTAAACATTGTCTCAGAACCCCTTCCAGCTTTGGGATGTAGAATGCTGATCCGTTGTTTTCCTGGATAGGTTTATGATACAGGGACATTTTTGAGTCGTTTGTACAAGAATGTGGGCTGTCGTCCTGGCCCTGGTTCTGAGCGAGTTTAGTCGGCTCCTAAGACAGTGTCCTCATGACACGTGGTCAGCAGTGTGTGCCCTGGGGGTGACCACTGGCTCCTGCTGAGCCAGCTCCAGAGGCTTCTGGAGACATTGCTCAAGCCCAGGGGCCTCAGTTTCCTCTTCCGTAAGACGGGGTGATGATAGCTGCCCTGCCGATTCCATAAGGTCGTTACGGAGATCAGAGGAGATGCCATGTGGGCACTGCTGTCCGTTTCCAGAATGTAGCTATAGTTTTGTATTAGAAAACATAAACTAAATTTCAGTTTTAGAAAATCATATGACCAGCTTTCTTTCTAAAAGAGATGTCAGTGTGTGAGTTATCTGGAGGCCAGCTCGTCTTTCTAGCGGCGACAGAAAAAATCAGTGACAGTTTTTCTCACAAGTAACTTGCTTCATTCAATAGATTTGATATACTTTTGGATGATTTAGATACTGTTCCTGTGTCGACATCACAACGTGCCAATCCAAGAAAACTCCAGTTTCTTCCTCTAGATGACTCCGAAGGTATCTTTTCCTAAAAATTACTAGTTTTGGTTTTAGTCATTCATTTTGTGAGTTTCTGCTACCTTCTCAAGGTCCTACATGGTGCATTACCTTGTACCTCAGTATTTGTGCCCAAGGGCCTCTGAAAACAGGCATTCAGGGTGCTCACCTCGTGGCGACGTTGTTGCCCTCTGAAAAGTGGGGAAACTGAGGTACAGGGAGTGTTGATGTGTGACTGTAGGGCCGTACTGTTCTGTTTGCCTCTCTGTTTTCTGTTCCTGATTTTTATGCCGCTTAGGCTTTGGGCAATTTTTTCTATTTTCTCATTTATATTTTAAGTTTGGAATGAAGTTAAAATGTAGGCGAAGTCCCGTGGGTAGCCCCTAAGATGTTAACTCTTTAGTGTTGGTACAAATGTGCTGTTTAGTTTTTAAACTGCTTTTTGCCTTAATTTTACTGAAAGTTCATTTCAGCTTACAGAAAGTCTCCATCCGCTCGTTCGGGGAAGATTGTCCCACCGAGAGCAAAGCTCTTGGAACGCGGAGCGGAGAAGCGCTGAGTAACCAGGATTGATTACTGTCGCTCTTCATTACACATTTGGTTCTGTAGCAGCTATTTCCAGAGAGTGAACTTAGCTAACTTATTTAGTATGTGTACGAGCTATTCAGAAACTTGATAAGAAATAAAAGAAATTTCTTTTCTCTCTGCTAGAAAAAAAATATTCTGAAAAAGCCACCGACACCCATGTAAATCCTAACTCGTCCCCCGAACTGTTGCCAAGTGGGGTGAAGGCGGCGTACGGGAGGCCGGCCTGGGGGACGGGCGAGCCTGGCGGCCAGCAGTGTGAGCCCACGCCCACGCCCACGCCCACGCAGGACTTCCAGTACACATCGAGCATCAGGACCCTGGCCGAAACTGAGCGGTTTTTTGACGAACTTACAAAAGAAAAGGACCAGGTAAAAACAACAAAAAAAATTTCAAAAAATCTTTTCCTGCACTTCACACTTGTGTCTAAGGAATAGCCAGGAGGGAGTTGGTGAGTCAGACCCACCCAGGACGTTGCTGTGAATTTCACACCGAAGCTGCACGCATGTGAGCTGAGCCGGTGTCACTAACTGGCCGCGGGGCTTGGTGAAGACGAGGTGGACAGGAACGCTCGAGGCTGGTCTCCGCTTTCCTCCGGTCACCGAGCTCCTGCCGCAGCGAGGGCTCTCCTGTGTTCATTGGGCCTTTCTTGTGTTGACAGATTGAGGCGGCCCTCAGCCGGATGCCTTCTGCTGGAGGACGAGTCGCTTTGCAGACGAGGCTGAATCAGGTGAACTGTCTCAGCTGACTCCGTTTCGGCGGCTGCGCTAGTCAGGGCCCCGTGACCCCAGGGGACGTCAAGTCGCGCTTCCCAGGCACGCTGCTGCAGCGGCAGAACGCTCAGCCTCGCGGGAGGCGCGGGTGGCTGCAGCCTGTTTCACAACCGCGGGCTAGCTTTCAGCCTTAGAGGCGGGCTCTGCCTTTACAGGCGAAGGAAGACGTGTCCGCACCATCGTGTTTTGAGAGACAGACCCGGAGCAAATGGCCCAGCTGCGGAGGGAGGGCTGTGACCCCAGAGCGGGGCGGCAGGTGGTGCTGGCGACGGGCCGTGTGCCGCCCTTTCCGATGCTTTTCAGAGGGTTGAAATGCAGGAAGCCAAGGACATGCACCTTCTGTTCTTTCTGTGACATGTAACCCTAACAGCAGCGTCACGCCTCTGACACGCCTGTCTGTGTGGGCACCTCGGTGCCTGTGCTCGGGAAGGGGCTTCCAGGCCGGGGCCGTCGCACACGACAGCGGGCCTTGCTCCTGGGCCCCGGGTCCTGGCTGCTCTTTTTTCTGACTTTAAGTCTTTTTGTTGTTTTTGCTGTTTTAAAAGTTTTTAATTAGTAATTTGTAAGATTCAACACACGAAACTCTTCTTAAAGTAGTTGCCTGGGAAGGCAGAAGGAGGAATGTTGATGCTCTGATCCTAAATCTGTCTGAAACATTTGCTTCATATATTTTTATAGAATGATCGTAAGCTCTTAAAATAAGACTTGAAGGGCACTGGTTTCTCTCCATACACGGGCGGGCAAAAGTAGGTTCACAGCGGTGCACGCGGCAGCTTCTGTCTGTGTCCTTGGCTGTTACCGCATGTCCCACAGGGAGCGCGTCAGCCGGCTCTGCCCACCTGGTGCACAGCTCTCCGTTCAGAAAGGAGAACGTGGAGCAGAAGGGGCTGAGGACACTTACATGTGATCCTTAGTGAGAAAGTTAAATTGGGGAAAAAAAAAAGGATAAAAAATGGCCTCAGCAATGAATAAAAAATAATACACATTTAAACAAAAGCATCAGCATTGGGTTTTTTTTTTCTTTTAAATTCTCACCGAAGGATATTTCCCCATTTATCTTCAGATAGAGCGGGAGGGAGGGGGAGGGAGAGGGAGAGGGAGAAACATGGGTGAGACACATCAGTTCGTTGCGTCCTGCACAACCCCAACCAGGGCCAGGGACTGAACCACAACCGAGGTACATGCCCTTGACCGGAATTGTACCTGCTGCTCTAGGGTCCGCGGGCCGACACTCCAACCACTGAGCCAAACCCGCCAGGGCAGCATTGGTAGGTAGTCTTTAGAAAACAGTACCTGGGTAGGGGAAAGGTATTCACACACCCTGCAGGTGGAAGCAGAAATTGTCGCAGGTTCTCTGGACAGCTTGACCTCTCCCCAAGATGAGAAGTTTGCTTCCTTCGGACCTGGCGTTTCGCTTCTGGGGGTGACCCTAAGGCAGCGCTGAAGACACTGCACGGAGATGTGTCTGAGCATTTGTTGCAGCCTCATCTGTGGCACCTAAAATTAGAAGCCACCTAAATTTTTACTAGGATTATCGGCTAAGTATGGTTCATCTGGTGAAATGTTGCACTTAATTTAAAACAGTGTTGTGGAAAGATATTTCATAATAAGACAAGTTCAGTTGAAAAACATTTTGAAGTAGAGTTTGATTCTGTTTTAATTTTTCTTAAAAATGGTGAACATTTCTGCAGAAAAAACAGGAAAGAGGAACAGTAGTTCTTTCTTTTTGCTCATCTGTCTGCTAAATATTCTATAAAGGAATATGTAGTCCTTTTATAATTAAAGTTGTGAAAGAGAACATTTTACAGTTTTATTTCAGTATGCCATTGGAGTTAATACTGAATAAAGTATCTAAAAAGATAAATATATATTCCAGTTATTTAAAAGTCACAGTTGTTGCCCTGGCCGGTATGCTCAGCGGTTAGAGCGTCGGCCTGTGGACCAAAGAGTCCCAGGTTCGTTTCCAGCCAAAGGCACGTACCTCCTTTGCGGTTTGTCTCTGGCCCTGGTTGGGGTTGTGCAGGTGGCAACCGATTGATGTGTCTCTCTCACATCGATGTTTCTTCCTCTCTTCCTCTCACTCTGTCTGAAGATAAATGTAAAAATATCCTCAGGTGAAAATAAATAAATAAATAAATAATAAAAGTCACAGTTGTTGACATTGATTGATTGTGAAATCTCTGTTCCTTTGAACAGTCTCCCCCGGGTGTTGTTTTTCCTTTTTAACTTCGACGTTTCTGTCGGAAGCAGGTTGTCCTGTGTGTGCGCAGGGGGCTGGCTCTGCCGGTGTCTTAATGCTGCGGGAGGTCCGAGCGCCTCCCGGCCTGCGGTTCTCGGCGCCGCCAAGGCGCTGCGCTCACACGTCTGCAGTTTGTCACACAACATCAGTCGATTTGCATGTTGATAGTGTGCTTTCGCTGAAAGAAAGGCCAGTTTGGTGGTGATTAGGAACCTGTGCACTGGACGTGGGCTCTCATCCAGCTCTCCCTGTCGTTTGCCCCAGGAAGCCTTGGAGGACCGTCTGGAAAGGGTCAACCGAGAGCTGGGCTCCGTGCGCATGACGCTGAAGAAGTTCCACGTGCTGCGCACCTCTGCCAACCTCTGAGGCTGTCGCATTCAACTGAGACACTTCGCGCCGACGTGTAACTGCGCTCGGAGGAGGCAGACCGTTTTATACTGTCGTGGGGCTGCACGCCGGACGTTTGCAATCATGCTATTCTCGACACGTGCTGTTTTATACTTCAGATGGCCACATATTTTCAAGATATTTTTGTTACGCTCAGGAATCTCTTGTATATTTTACTATTTAAAAAGTATTATTTTTAAATAGTATATGTCTCCAGTTTATATCAAGAATAAGGAAGTGTGACCGGGAAGCAGCTTGTCCTAAGCAAATAGTGCTCATCCTTCTAGTTACCTTGGCGCACCAGTTGTATAAATCTTCCACAGCGTGAATATGATTCTTTTAAAAAATAAATGCTTCAGAACAGTTTTCATAATGCTAGGCTAATATATGCTGGATGCAAAAAACGTTACGACATACCTTGGATTTTAGTTGTTTTGTGTTTAAAGGCGATGACGCGACCTGCCCGACGCTGTGTCTTGGGCTGCTCGGTCGGCAGTGACAGTGGTGTGGGAGTGGTGGGTACTGGGCAGCTCAGAAAACCGCCTGAATAACTCACTCATTTGTTTCCCTGAAGCTTCATTATTTGTAAGGAAAGAAGACATGTAACCTTCTAATTTTGCTACCTAGAGGACTTCTCAGAGTGAAAGCTCGGACAGCTGCAGCTTTCTGCCCATCATCCTGAATGTACCGTGTCCCGCCCTTGACCAGCAGTTGACAGATGAAGCCACCACCCAGTGCGGCTGTCAAAGGAGCCCAGGTTTCCTCCCTGTCCGGGCTTCAGCTGCAGTCATCCTGCAGACATTCGACCCCACCCCGCCCCGGACAGGAAGGAAAAGGAAAAGGGCTCGTGGACGCTGCGAGGACGCTAGGTTGGGATCAGAGCAGCCCACTCCGCCGTGTGTCGCTGCGCTCCCAGCTCTCGGGCCGGGCTCTGATCAGGAGCTCTAGCGGGTGTGTGTGCTGACGGCCGGTCAAGTCCAGGCTGCTCGACAGCCCACTTGTCGGTGGCCGGTCAGCGCCACGTACTCAAGCTCGTGCGTGGAGATGAACACTCATTCCCGGCTTTCACAGCTGAGTCCCCTGGAGACGCTCAGGTTGTAGAGTTTGCTTTGTGCCGAGCTTTCTGCTTCTCGCGTGGCTCTTACACGTGACGTGCCAGGCCAGCTGTCCCTGCCCCGGCCGAACGGCGCCTTCGGGGGCGCCCGCTCCCGGGCCAGCGAGGGCGCTGGCTGCTCGGAATTACTCAGCAACAGAATCAAGTGCCTTTATTTTGGGTATTTTTTCCCCTAGTCTTTATTTTTTTTCCTCATTTGGGAGTAGTGTTTGATTTTAGAGAGAGGGGGAAGGATGAGAGAGAGAAACATCAACCCACTGCCTCCTGTACACACCTTGACCAGGGATGGAAGCCCCAACCTCCTGCTGCCCAGGACCACGCTCTGACCAACTGAGCAACATCAGCCAGGGCTCCTAGTCTCCCTCCTCTTCCTCCCCTTCCCATCTAGTTACAGTACAGAAAAGGGTCACTCGAACCAAGCTCCAGAGTGGCTTGTTTCAAGGCCTAACAAGGGACTGACTTTCCTGGGAACATTCCCTTGAATGTGTCTCTGTCCTCACATGAAACACTAGCTCAGAAATCGGCGGGCTACTGCACCGCTCCTTCCTTTTTGTTGCACAGCTTACCATGTTCTTCAGAAGGAAGAGATGCTGTTTCAGAAGGCTGTCGTTCTATCTCGTCCAGGACTTACCTGTGCAGCCTGGCTCGTTATTCCGAGAAGGTACCAGGCCCCATGAAAACGTCTTTGCGCCTCTCAGAAAACGTATGCTTCGATTTCTGAAGTGTGTAATAGATTGGAAGGCTTAGTTGCATTTCTTTAAAAAAATTTTATTTGTTTCTTTGAGGCTGTTTAGAAGGAAACTGAGGAGAATCTGCCATCTTTCCCCTTGGTGATACTTCACCTAATGAACACTCGGCCTAACCACTCCACGCGACAGCAGGCCAGGTGTCGGTCTCAGAAAGCAGCCACTGTCCCTGGGAGGGCAGCTGCCTCTGTCCCTGGGGCTGAGCTCTGTTAGGAAAGAGCCCAAGTGACCGTTCCACGCGGGGCTAGTGCCTTTTTTTTTTTTTTTTTAATCCTCACCTGAGGACATTTTTCCATTTTTTGTTCAGATAGAGTGGGAGGGAGAGAGAGAGATAGAAACATCGACATTAAGGGACACATGAAGTGGTCGCCACCCACATGACCCAACCAGGGCTGGGGACAAACTGCAACCGAGGTACGTGCCCTTAGCGGGAACCGAACCCGGGTCTCTCCGGACCGCAGGCCGACGCTCTAACCGCTGAGCCAAACCAGCCAGGGCCATTTGGTACTTTTTAAAATAGAAAAGTAGGTTGTGTCCTAAGCAACTCACTCCAAAGCTACCTTGGGTTGGCTGACGTTCTGTTCGGTGGTCCAAGGTGCCCCTTCCACCCCTGCATAAGAAACGAGCTTCCCTCAGGCGTGAGGGTTTTTTTTTCTTTCTTCTTTTAAGGACTAATAAATTGGATAACCGCCCGGCTGGTGTGGCTCAGTGGTTGAGCGTTGACCCACGTATCGGAAGGTCGCCGGTTCGACTCCCGGTCAGGGCACGTGCCCAGGTTGTGGGCCCATCCCCAGTGGGGGGCAGGCAGGAGGCGGCCAGTCGTTCTCTCTCATCGATGTTTCTAGCTCCCTCTCCCTTCCCCTCTCTCTCTAACATCAATAAAGGGGAAAAAATTTTTAATTGGATAACCTGTGTAAGATCAAAGAAGGTACTTTGATCTTTGGTGACTTGGGGGTTATTTGCTATAAACCCAGGCTGTTCTCCTAATCACTGGTCCGTCAGTCGGCATCTCAAGGTGACGCCTGAGGCAGGACTGTGAAGGAAGTGCTGCCCCTGCGTGTCAGGTGAATGAATGAGGTTTGTTGTAAGAGTCCGGTGGCCAACCAGAGCGTGTTCCCCTTTCTAACGCAGGGAAGGCAGGTGCTTCGCTCAATGCTGTTTGAATTCCAAACTGCACTAATATATGTAGTGATATCCGACCAGCTTTCCATTTTCATTTTTAGGTATCTCAAAAGCACTTTTCTCCAAATTGTAATATGCAACGTGTGCTTGCAAGTCTTTTAGAAGCTTTAAAAAATAAGTGCACACCCAGAGCTCTTGAGTCATAGAGGTAAACCACGTGTACCCGTCACGAGCCATTGTAGATGCGTATGGGATTGGCAGGGGCTGATGGGACAGGTTGTGTTATAATACAGCCGTTTTTTGCACTGATTTTGTAGGCAATAATTCCCTGCCCTTCCAGGAGTTCTGTGGCGGTTTGATACATTACTCTACACTAGTATTCCTAGGACACCTGTTACTGTGCTTTTCCCTTCCGATTGGTGTTTTTGTTTTAGTGACCCCTCAAATACGAGGAATCAAGCCATAAGTTTGCATTTGCTAGACATGTACCCTGTCGTTGCTATGACGGCAGACTTCAGATGTTGCATTCACGTTTCACTGTAACAGTGATGAATAGTGTGAAAGACCTGGCTCCATGTGCTGCTGCTGGTCAGACAAAGCCAAGTGCTTGTCGCATTGTTGCGGCGACATCTCGTCGAACCTCAGAGCCATGACATTGTAAGCTCTGCGACATCAGGGACCGTCTCTTCATTTTTGCAAACAGCCATTCAATAAACAGTGTGGAAGTGAACCTTCTGGTGACAGAACTGGATTTATTTGCCCTGGAGAACTGTGGGGTCTGGTTTTTAGTGGTTTGAGTCTTCCCTGGTCACTGCCGGTGAGAGAGCCGTCACTGCAGGCTTACAGGGATACTTGTCCAGCTGCTCAGTTCCAACTGGCCCAAGGAAACTCTTCCGCGGGTCTTAGGGCCCCTCAAGGTGGTGGGAGGGAGCTGAGGGCTCAGTATTTGCTGGGACTCCTTCACTTGTCTCTGATCATCATCGCACTGGAGTTTGGGGCCGAGGTGTCACAGCGGCTCTCCTGGCCCAATTCTGTCACCCAGGCGGATGAAGAGCCTTCTTTGGTGGTTCTGCCCTCCCTGCTCTCTGAACTTGTCTTGGCTGGAACTCTGGCCTGCACTTACCATCCCTCCACCTCACGCGTGATGCTCAGTGACAGGTCAGGGGCCACGGCGTCAGGTGTGTCCTGTTCAAGTCCATTACTCCGGCTCTTGGCCACCAAGTCCACCCTTGCTCAACCTCCGTGCCGCATGTCTACTTTTACGTTTCACCCAGTGCCTTCCAGGTCTTTCTGTTGTCCAGTTGGAGGGTCCAACCAGGAGGGAACCTGAAGAGAAGGCTGTTTCTGATCCTCTGCCAGTTCCTTCCTGATTCCAGGGGCTGGGCTCCGAGCCCCCTCTCCCCTCGGGCCTGTACGGCCCCAGTACTTCTGCCGGCCCAGCAGCGTGTTCATGTTTTGGGCCCAGAACACATTTGATGCCGGTTCTGCGGGTCGGGTCTGGCCTGTGGCGCCGGCTCTCGTTGGGGCTTCCATCTAGCTCCCCGCAGCGTCCCCAGTTCTAAGTCTCAGGCCGCCTGTTCCCCTGGATTCGTCCGCAGAGCCTCGGGATCATGGTGGTTACTGTTTTCGCCAGGGGGGTGCCCGCTCCCGCAGGCTGCGGTTCCCTCCCGGTGCGCGTAGCGACTCCCCGGCTCGCTGCCGGTCCTCGCGCAGCGCCCGGCGGGATCGGGGCCGGGATCGGGGCCGGGATCGGGGCCGGGGCAGCGCGGCCGGGCGCCCACGCAGCCCGGTCCTTCCGGCGGAGGCGGCCCTCCCGGGCCCGGCGCTCCCCGCGCGGCCTGACGGAGGCGCAGCGCCGCCGAGCGGGGGAATGCGCGGCGGGCCCGGCAGCAGCGGCCGCTGGGGCGCGCGGGGAGCGGGGCGCCGCCTAGAGCTGTCCAGCCGCCCGCCGCCCGGAGCGCGCAGACCCGGCCGCACGTGCGCCCGCCCCGCCCGCGACGGGGACATGCCCGCGGGGGCCCGGCCGCTTGCGCGGGGCCAGCTGGCGGCGGCGCGCGGAGCCGCGGGGCGCGGGCGGCCGGGCCGGGGCCGCGGGGCCGGCGCCTCCCCGGCGGCGTGAGCGGCCCAGCGGGCCGGAGAGGACGGAGCGGCGGCTGCGCGAGCGGGTGAGTGTCCCCACGGCCCGGCCGGAAGGCGGCGTGTCCCCGGGCCGGCGCGGGGTCCCGAGGGCCAGGCTCCACCGGCAGAGGCCCCGGCCGGCCGCCCCACGCGGGGAGGGAGGGTGTGGCGGGCGGGCGGGGACCCCGGGGACCCTGGGCTCAGGACATCGCCCGGAGCCCAACCCCAGCCCGGCCGGCCCTCCAGATTCCGGCCTCAAATGCTAATGTTCGCATTTCCGTGGGTTGCAACTGGGGTGTAGAGGACTCCCCTCCCCCAGGGACAAGTGTCCCCGTGGTCAAGGGGCAGGTGTGCGTGCAGTCCGGGGCCTGCCCCAGGAGGCGGTGGCAAAACCTGGGTCCAGCCTTGGCTGCTCCCCCTCCGGGGGGACCTCCCTCCAGCCCTGGCCAAGGCCGGTGGGCTCCCAGGGCCCAAGCATGGGTGTGGTCCTCAGAGAGGGGCCTGGACTTAGATGAGCCCCCCCACCCCCTGCCCCAGAGCCTCAGCTTCCTCACCCACCCACCCCTCACCCTTTCTTATCAGGGGCAGGGCTCAGGGGTGACTGCGGGAGGACTTTCGTGTCCCCTCCCATGAGGTGCACTCTTTCCCCCAAGAAACCCCACAGGGACATTTAAGTGGACATGGTGTGTGGCTACAGAAACGTCATTTCAGGGCAAATTCCCCAGCTCTGTCCGCTCCTAACGGACTTGCTGTCCCTGCAGAGAGGTTCTGGGCTCCTCATCCTGTCCTCCTGTCCCCCCTCTGAAGTGTGGGCTGGGCGTCTCCAGCCTGAGGCCTGCCCCTCTCCCCACCTGGGTTCCTCCGAGACCTCACTGAGCATCTCTGGTGGTCCACTCCCAGCTCTCTCCCCACCCCCACCGGGAGTCACTTGAGCCGATAAGACAGACGCCCCTTTTCTAGGGGGAAGGTGGTAAACACTCCCCTTCTCGGCCGCATTTTCCCGGCAGCCCAAGCCTCCAGCTCAGCTGGGCTCTGCCCTGACTCCCACTGCACCTTGTCTGAGTCCCTTGTTTCTCTTATCAGCAACACCCTCCTTATTCTGTAGTGACGTTGGTGCCTGGCTTATCTCCCCTGCTGGGCTGTGAGCTCCCAGAGGACAGATGTTTCATTCATCCCTGGTCCCCAGCCGGCCATGGGCCAGCACCCTGTGCCCAGACAGCCTCTGGATGGAGTAGAAGCCCCTCCCCGGCTTCCCCCACCCTGGGACTCTAGCTGATGTGTCTCCTCAGCGGTCACTGTTAAATTATTCTCTGTTCAGAGACCGTGCGCTGTCACTGGAAGATCCCCAGCCCTCTCCCTTTGCAGAGGGAAACAGTGAGTTAGGCAGGGCTGTTTTTCCTGTAGGGGGTGACTTGCCAGATGACGAGGACAGTACATGCTCTGCTCTGACGGCAGGCACAGGCTCTGGGTCCTCTGGGTGGTGAGTGTGCAGTGGGCCTTCTCCCTGGCCGTCCGCACTCGGACTGCGTGGGAGGCCAGGGACAGAGGCCCGGACGCGGGAGTCAGGGTTCCAGGCCTGGCTGTCCGGAACATCTGTACAAGCTTCGCTGGGTCACTTGTTTTCTCTTGGTCTTGGTTGGCCCCCCAGGAACCCCATGGGCCCCGACTCCTCTCCCTTATCAGCTCTTCATGATCAAGACCCGGGCTTGCCTGCCCAGGCCTTCCCGGGTAGAGTCCATCACTCACCTTTGTGTCCCTCATCCGATGTCCAAGAGGAGTGGCAGTCACCTGTTTACAGGGCCCCCCTAGGCTGGGCTCCTGGGGGCGGTGCTGAACCGCATTTCTCTGTGCTCCTGTGCCTGGCCCACGGGGGGTGCTCAGGAAAATGTGTGTCAGGTAAATGGTGGGAGGTGGGCCCAGACAAGCCCTCTCGCCCCGAGCTGACTGCTGGTACAGCCTCCCTTACGGGGACCGGGCTTTCTCCCTCCCATCTAGAGGCCTATTTTAACACCAGCAGATGGTCTAACCATCGCATCCGGTGGAGCCCTTCTAACTCGGTCTTGTAGAGATTAGAAGAGGAAACTTCTGCTGCTTCAAGATCAACTTGGCTGCTTTTGGAAAAGATCCGGGGCCGTGTGTCCTGGGAGGCGGGACGGCCGGCTCCTTCCTGCTTAGCCGTGGGCAGGAGAGGCCGGCAGCCCCGAGTGAGCGGCTCATGCTTCCCCGAGCGCTGCCCCTTTGCAGAGAACTGCTTATCCGGACCCCTGCCCCTGGGCACGGATGCCGCTCATGGTCTTTGCACAGCTGCTCCTTGGGGGGGGGGGGGTCCCATCAGTGTTTCCTGGGTACCTGGGGATGTTATCCAAGAGAACCAGTCCTTGTATGGTTTACTCTCAAACCTGGGCTCTTACAGTCTCGTGTGAAACATGTCATTTAGAACTTCGGGGAACTAGGCTGCTTTCTCCTTGGATGATGAAAGAAAAACGCGTATAGCCCGCGTACTCTGCTCACGCTGTGCACCTGGCCTGCCCCTGTGCCCTGCAGGTTGGGTGGCATTATTCCCACATTTTCCCGGAGATAGAAGCTGAGACACACAGGCAAGTCAGCCAGTTTGCCCAGAGGCTATCTGCGTCTGTACTCACACCGCCCCCACGCGCCTTTCTGACTGCTCGGCCACCTCCTCTTCCTGGCCGGCGGGATGCTCCGCGTACAAGACAGAATTCCATCTAGCGGTTGTACTCACTCACCGTGGTGGTCAGCCTACCGATTTCTCCTTTCCTTGACTGTGTGTCTCCGTGGGTGTGTGTTTAAGGTGTAAATCTGTCTGTGTTCTCTGTAAGTCATCCCAGAAGATTGCTGGAACACTCGGCAGATACATGAGTTGAATATAAGAAGAAGCAACATTGTATCTAAAAAGTTAGGTCAGCTTTGCCTTGCGGTTTGGCTCAGCAGTTAAAGCACCGGCTCATGGCCAAAGGGTCTCGGGTTTGATTCCTGGTCTAGGGCACGGGCCTGGGTTGCAGGTTCGATCCCCGGCCCTGGTCGGGGTCATTCAGGAGGCAACCAATTGATGTGTGTCTCTCACATCAATGTTTCTTTCTCTCTCTCTCCCTCCCTCCCTCCCTCCCATCCACCCTATCTAAACATCAATGGAAAAATATCCTTGGGTGAGGATTTAAAAAAAAATTAGGCCAGCTCATGTTGTGGTCAGGGAGAGGCGCCCCCACAGGTGACAGTCACGGTGTGTGTGCCGAGTGTTGCTCCAACAGCCGGGAGAGTTCGGAAGAGGAGGCACCCTTTCTGGGAAAGGCAGTCAGGGGTGGCCGCCTGGAGGAGGCGGGATTGAAGAGGCCTTGAGGAACGGGTGGCGTTTCGACAGCCACAGCCCTGGAGCGGGTGTCGGAGCCAGTCTACAATCTGTGTGTGTGACAAGGGCCCCATCATGGCAGGTCTTCTGGTGTGGAAGGACAGAACGGGTCTGGGGCAAGGTGAGGAGCCTGGTGATGCCTTTTCAGATCCTCCCCAGCCTCGGCGGAGGGCCCGGCGCCACGGGGACTAGGAGGGCTGCACCCCGTGAAGGGGGAGAAGCTGAGCCGGCGGAAGAGAAGTGGCTTGTCCCAGACCCCTCAGCCTGCAACCAGGTCCCTAACGACCAGCTCAGGCTGACCACAGGCAGCACCCCGCACACTGGCTCTCCCCCCCCCCCCCGCCCTGTGAAGTGGGTTTGGGGTCCTGACCTCCTCACAGCCAGCCTGGCAAACACTATGGCAAACCCCTGCAAAACCTTTATGGCCAGAGACATAAAGAGCGTGTCCATCACCGATGTTAACAGCTGCCCCCGCCGGAGACGGGAAGAGAACAACCGACAGGCAGGGTTCTGGTGACACAAATCCGAACGCAGGCAGCAGCCCTTGGAGCAGAGAATCCACCCCTCCTGCCGGAGTCCTGCGCCCCCACCCTGCAGTGTCCCGTTGTGGGAGGGGGTCGGGTCGGGGTGCAGGGAAAGGCAGAGAGCTATCCCAGCAGCAGCGGGGTGCGGGGCCCTGAGGCCGATCCCCCGGGCGTGGACGCCACAGCCAGAGCCTTGGGGCAGAGGCCCGCACGGCAGACCTCCAGGTCGAACAGACCTGTGTGCACAGCCCGGTCTTGTTGTCCACGCGGCTGTTCCTCATGTGCCCTGAGCCCTGAATTAGCCCAAACGGAGCCAGCGCTCGAGGGGGAGGTCGGGGGGAGGTGCCCGTGAGCCGCCCCGCAGCAGTGCGCCCACCGAACGCCCCGTAACCATGTCTGATGTCTTTCTGTGTCAAGACGCCGTATTGGATAGACACTGGATTCATCAACGCTGAGCTTGGCCAGCGGCGCCGTCACCCTGCCTGAAGGAGCTTGTCGGACCCATGTTCTCCGGCTGAGGCCCGTCATGCCTCCCCCGCTCAGCCCTGGGGAGCCTTTGGGGCCCCGCTTTCAACAGTGAAACGACCAACCAAGAAGCACAGAAGAGTGGAAACCGTCGCACTCAACAGACCACAGTCAGGACCCTCGTTGACAGTCCGAGCTGGTACGAGGCAGGGTGCCACCGGGGTCTGCCTCAGCTGGGAACACGCACCTGAGGGGACTCGACATTCTGAACTCTGCCCGGTTCAGATGACGGCCGCCCCGGAGCATCCACTTGGGGGGCTGTGGATGGTTCTGGCGGGTGGGCAGATCGTACACACGGCGTCTGAATAATGAGGTGGACTCTGGACAAAGTGCTTCCTGGCGCACGGAGTATCCCCGAGCCGGGGGGGGGGGGGGGGGGGCCTTGCCTGCCGGCTCAGACGGGAACAGGCTCAGAGAGGTGTGGGACGGCCCCAGCGTGCACAGGGAGCCGCGGCCAAGCCCAGACTTGCTCCCACACTGGTGGGTCCCAGGCGTGGCGCTAACCCCTGGACGCTCGCAGCGCTCGTGACCCTGAGGGTGCCTCCAGCGTCCAGAACAGGGCCCCTCGCGGACGCTTACTGCCGGTGGGTAAAGGCTGGGGCCTCAGGCTCTGGGGCTTGCTCGGCGGTAGGTACCAGAGAAGAGGAGACATCCGGGCATGCCCTCCCTCCCGGGCCCTCCTGTCCGCCTTTCCAGGAGCCTCGGGCAGGAGGTGCCTGTGCTCTTGCACCGGAGGGTCAGCAGCCCCACGTCGGTCCTTCCCCCAGAATGATCCCTGAAGGAGGCCTTTCAACCTGGGCCTCCTGGGGCCTCCGGACCTGGCCCTACTCCTGGGAACCTCTCCAAACACGGCTGGTGTGGGTGCCCTGTGAGGAGCAGCCACAGCAGTAATGCCCGTGAGCGCTCCCCTCCCGAGACCTTCCTTTCCCTCGTCTGCTAAGGTGCAATTTTCTCCTTTGGCTGCTGGGGGGCTCCCCCCTACACACACCCAGGTCCCCTGAGGGTCTGGCTGACGCCCCAGCTGTGCTGCGGAGCAGGGTGAGCTCCTTCCCGCTGCTACCCTGTGGGCACTGAGTCAGGGCTGCAGCCTGTGGGCCTCGCCTGCCCAGGGGGGCCCACCAGGCCCTCGTCCTGTGTGAGGCCGGCCGGTGGACGCTCAGTGGGTGCTGACCGCTGTGCCCGAGCTGTCCCCAGCCTCTTGGAAAGCCATGTGAAAGGGCGGGGGGCTAGGGACGGAGGTAGAAGCAGGTGACCATTCCCACCTTCAGCGGGCAGCTTCCATCCCTGGGGCCGGCTGGGAGGCGGGGCTTCCCCGCAGGTCTGGAAGGCTGTCCGGTCCCCTCCGTCCTGCTGAAGGGCCCATTAATTGCTTTTCTCGGCGCTTTGTTAGAGTTGACTTTTCACTTGTGTGTGTGTGTGTGTGTTTTGTTTTGTTCATAAGAGGGAGAAACACCAAACATTTTCTGCAATTAGAATTTTTCCCTCTTGGGCACTCACAGTGGGAAAAACATTGAATACCACTCACAAGTGAGGCTCGCTGGGTGGGGGGACATTCCATCGGCAGGGACGGTCAGACGCAGAGGCAGTTGGGGCCCCGGTGGGAGGAAGCAGTGACTTCACATTTATTTTGGGTTTGCTTCTTGCAGCATATTTCAAATAGCCGATCGGCACTGTGCATCCGACAGGCCGAAGGTTGGCTGTGGTCGGGGTGGGAGGCCCTCTGGGGTGGGGGGCCTGCGGCCTTCCCCACAGCAGCCGCCGGTTTAAAGGGCACGGGTGTGTTTTTTGAACCCAGCACTGAAACGCCGTGAACGAGATCCTCTAGTGTTCCGTGCACTCACACTTGTTCAGCCACCTACCGGACAAGGCGTCATGGGCCCCCCGCACCGTGGGTGACATTTTTCATCCAACGCAGTGATGTTCTGATTCAGTTGGTCCAGTGGATGGATTGTATTAACGGCTCGGAAAGGAGCTAATTATTTTATACTCGGGCCACGCAGCCTGTGTTTGCCGCTGGAGCCTCAAGGGCTTGGTCACCGGATGCCCGGCCATCAGTATGCGGCTGGGGTCTGGGTTCCCGGCCTTGGCTGCTCCCCGGTGCGGCTGCACAGCCTGTCCTGCCCTCCTGGGGACCAGGGTGGAGAGCTCTGATTACACCCAGTTTTCTTTTCACCTGTGACTCCCCCTCCCTGAAAGTGCTGGGTCCGACTTCCCGGCCGGGCCTGGGGAGAAAGGGATTCGGAGTCCTCCGGACAGGCAAGCCGGAAGGAGCACAGGAAAATCCAGGTCCAAGGGGGTGACCTTTCCGTGAAGAGGAACGGTCCTCCGTTTCCCTGACACCCAGGCTCCCGGGCCGGGCGCGGAGGGGCCTGGGACTCCAGGGCGGGAGGACCCGGCAGTGAGCTGGAGGCCAGCTCGGACATGGGGGTGTCCCGGTGGCCTGGTAGCTCAGGACGCGTGTTTGGAGGGTTTGGGCTGAGAATGTCGCCCGACCAGGTGACGTTGATTGTGGACTTTTCCAGCTGCTGAGGTTCCTGCCCAAAGAGAAGGCAGCTGTCCCGAGTCAAACCACAGGGGTCCTGGTCTGGCCCAGCTGCTCCGTGAGCCGGGGGGACCCTGGCTTGTTGTTCGTCCTGGAGTCACCGGTGCACAGCCCAGTGGCCTGGTGACTGTTTGGGGGAGCATTGCCACAGGTCCAGGGGTGGAGGGGTCTTGTGTACCCAGTTTTTGTGTAAGTCCCTCTGTGCACACAGCTTCCGCTCGCCGGGCTTCACTGGGGGCCAATTTTGCAGGTGGGGAAACTGAGGCTCGAGGCGGTCGTGATTTGGCTGCTGGTGTTTTCACTGGTCCTGTTTCTCGCACGGGGCCACTACTGCTCAGTGAAGTCCAGATTTGGGCCAGCCACACAGGGAGCCAGCTGCTGGCCAGGGCTCCCCCCAGCCCGGTTCCGGTTCCTCGTGCTCGCGTTCCGTCCAGTCCCGTCTGCCCCGCGGCCCGTGCTCCGGGACCCCGGCTCTCTCCACGCACGCGCCCCGTGGCGCCCCCTTCAGCGCGCCTCACAGCTGTGTTTTCTTACAAATCGAAGGCGAGACCCTCCTCCGGCAGGAAGGTTCCGGCTCGCGCTCCAAGGTCTGGGCCCGAGCCCGCAGGTCGCACGTCCGCCTGTGTGGGGGTTTGTGGCCAGATGTGGGTGCTGTCGTCACGTCCCGCGGCCACACCTGGGCGAGCTGAGAGACGGGCGTGGAGCCTGCCCCGTGTCTGTGAGGTCCTGGGGTGAAGCAGGCAGATGTTTAAAAGGGGCGCTGCCCGGCCAGTGTGGCTCAGTGGTTGAGCGTCGACCCTGCACCAAGAGGTTGCAGGTTTGGTTCCCGGTCAGGACACATGCCCAGGTTGTGGGCCTGATCCCCAGTGGGGGCATGCAAGAGGCGGCCCATCGATGTTCTCTCTCATCGATGTTTCTATCTCTCCCTCTTCCTTCCTCTTTCTCTCAAATCAGTAAAGAAAAATAAATAAGTAAAAAGGGGCACAGTTCAGAGCTTGCCTGCCCGGCATTTGCCTTGGGCCGGTCAGCTCGGTCTGTGTCTTCCCGTCCCCCCCCCATTTGGTCCTTTTCCTCGCTCTCAGGCTCCCTGGAGGACGAGCAGCCACCCAGGCAGGGGAGGAGGAGGCAGACCCGTGTCGTCTCCCCCACCTGCCTGCCTCGGGCTTCCGGGCTCCTCTGAGCTGGAAGAGCTGAGAGTTACCTGCGGCAGGTGGGTCCATGTGGGAGCCCGTGGCTTAGGTCAGGGTCCCTTCAGCCAGAGTTGCAGGGTCTGGCTCTTCCCGGCTGCCTAGGGGCACGTGGCCAGAGTGGCTAGTCCGGGCCCTCGCTCTGGGTGGCGATGTTCCCCGGAGCCCCTCACACTAGGCAAGCCACGCCCTGGCCGTGGTCCTCTGGCGGAGCTCGGCGGCCTGGTGTGCAGCCGGCCGGTGCAGGAGCCGCCGGGTCCCCAACATGCAGAGAGGAAGCTGGGAAGGGGTCCAGCCCCCCTGTTCTCCCAGCAGGCCGCTTGCCCGTTGTCCTTGCGCTCACTAGAACCCTGACCGGTGTGTGTGGTAAGCCGGAAGGATCCCACGCCGCTGGCCCCACGCAGGCTCCGACGCAGAGGGCACGCGGAGCGCGTGGGAGCGGGCAGGGGGGCCGCCGGGCCCAGCAGGCCCCCCTTTCTTCCCTTCGGATTGAAGTGAAATCCCCACGGCATGGAAGGAAGCATCGTCAGTTAGAATTCTGCGTCGTTAGCACGTTCCCAACCAGAGTCGTACCGTGGCCTCTGTGTTCAGCTTCCCTCACTTCGCGGGACGTTTTCGAGGTTCACCACGTTGTAGCAGGTGTCAGCACCCCGTTCCTTTCTGTGTGCACAGGTCCGCGTCACCGTTTGCCCTCCTCAGCCGCGCGGTTCAGCGGCACTGAGTACCCTCCCATCATCACGCAGCCACCACCCCACACTGAACTTTTCGTCACCCCAAACTGAAACGGTCCCCGCTGAACACCCCCCTCCTCTCCCCTCCCCAGCCTCCCACACCCACCATTCTACTTTTCTGTGTCTGTGAATTCGACTCCTCTGGGTCCCTCGGACAGGAGGGGCCTGCATCTGTCGTCCTGTGGCCGGTTTGTGTGACTTGGCAGAGTCCTCCAGGTTCGCCCACTCCGCGGCACGCGGCACGGTTTCCTAACTGTTAAGGTGACTGAGATGCCATTGTGTGGACGACCACGTTTTGTTTGTCTGTTCATCGGTCCGTGGCCGTTTGGGATGCTTCCAGGCCAGCGAGGTGTTGACTTTGGCTGGTCCCTGGACTGGGGACAATGGAAGTCAGCAGGGCCAGGGGGGGCCTGGGGTCCGGAGGTGTGAGCCATCCCATCTCGCGGTGAGAGGCCCTTGACCGCCGCGTCTCTCTGTGCCTTGGTTTCTGTACCCACCCAGCGGGGGCAGTGATGCTCCCTCCCACAGATGCTGTGTGGGTGCAGCGGGGGCCTGGGTGGGAGGCTGGCTGTGGGAACTGTCAGTCACCTGCGCACGTGGTCAGAACAGCTGGGTCTCGTCACTCACAGGTGTGAGAGCCTGGGTCCCTGGCCTTCCACCTGCCCGGGGCTCCCTCCCTTGCAGAGGTCCCAGACCAGCTCCGGGAGAGGGTGGCACGCGTGTGCCCTGCCTCTCCGTGGCCTGAGGATCACTGGGTGGCTCCCAGCCCGCCGCAGCGGGGGAGGCGGGGGCCAGGGCCTCCTGCGGCTCTGCCTGGGTCTGTCCCTCGCGCTCCAGGAAATAGGAGTCAGGAGGTGACGCGGGCAGCCTCCTGGGGTGGCTGAGTCAGAGCCGAAAGCCAGGCTGGGATTCACTCAGCCACACTTGCCTTCATTAGGCTAATTACCTTTCGCGTGAAGCCGCTCCAGGGCTGACTTGGGAAGCCCTTTCCCAGACGGGCCCTTTCCGGGCAGGGGCGCCCGGAGCTGGTGGGGCCACTTCCCGTCACCGGTGAACGGGCTTAATGATTAACTTAGGGCGGTGCCGATGTCCAGGCGCACTTCACGCTTGTTTGCGGATTTTAAGGCTGTTTAAAATGAGCCGTGGGACCGTCCGTAAGTCGTGCTAGGCATGCGAGTCGGTCCTAGATGAGTCAGGTGATAAGCCGGGCGGAGGGCGGATCTGTGGAAGGTCAAGTAGGCAGAGCGAGGGGGGTTCCGCGTGCAGAGCGCCGGCCCACAGGGCCCCTCGGAAGGCGGCTCTGGTGGCCCCAACGTCACCGGTAGGCTCTCAGGCTAGCCCACCACCAAGAACACGACCCCCCAGGAGCTCAATGACCAGCTCTTAGGGCCCTTTCTCTATGCCAGGTCCTCACCCTGCCTCTGCAGCAACCCCATTTCACAGAAGGAAAAACTGAGGCCAGGGGCAAAGTGACTTTCCCAGGGTCTCATGGCCAGTGGTTTCAAGCCCAGGCAGCCGGGCTCTGGAGCCCGAGGCTAAACTGCTGCTCCAGACAGTGTCCCAGTGGGGACAGACCGGACTGCACTGGGCAGAACTCCTCTGGGAAACTTTTGTGTATGGAAACTTGTCCCCAGACACTCCGGGGGGACAGGTCCTCCTCTCAAGGCTGAAGAGGACTCAGGAAGGAGCTCTCTGGGTGTAGGATCGTGGTGCCCCGAGGCCAGGCGCCCTAGGCTTGCTGACCTTTACCCCCAGGGAGCCCATTTGTCCCAGCCCCTCCGGGCAGCACCATCGTAAACTGCCTGGGGGAGCCCAGATGGTCCTCGGCCGGTGCCCAGGACCCGGGTAAGTTGTCACCTCTGTTGGGTTGCGGGGGTTTCTTGACTGTTGGGGCCACGGAGCTCTGCTGAGCCCCGTGCAGCTGGAGCTGAGCAGGCTGTTTCGGGAGGTAGAGGTTTTATTTTTAGCCACACAGCCTCTGTGATTCTGTCACTATGGAGATGCCAGGCTGGGGGCCACCAGGCTCTTCCTGCTGGTAATGGAAGAGGGTCCTGTTTCTTTCCTGGAAGGGGTTCCCCAGGCGGCCTGGGCTTCTGGGCTGGCAGTCGGACCTCATTCAGGGTGCGGGGGTGTAAGGAAAACAGGGACGAGACAGAGGGGCCGACTGAAGCTGTGCTGTGTGGCCTTGGGCAGGTTGCTTCGCCTCTCTGGGCTTGCTCGCTTCCCCCCCCCGCGGGTGTCAGTCGATTTGGGCGTCCAGGGTGCGGTTCTAGCGCTGTGTGTGCCCTGCCTTCCTCTGATCCCTGGTTGCCCCCAGCGGGTCACCCAGACACTTTCCACCCCTCTGTCTTGCTACCTTTTTCTGTTGTTGTTTTTAAGTCCTCACC
Organism: Molossus molossus; assembly: GCF_014108415.1. NCBI lineage: Eukaryota > Metazoa > Chordata > Mammalia > Chiroptera > Molossidae > Molossus > Molossus molossus. Next base: position 35,477,702 of record NW_023425358.1, on the reverse strand, counting down.
CAAGGATATTTTTCCATTGATTTTCAGATAAAGTGGGAGGGAGGGAGGGGGGGATAGAGAGAGAGAAACATTGATGTGAGAGGGACACATGGACTGGTTGCCTCCCGGACCACCCCGACCAGGGCCGGGGACGAACCACGGTCGAGGTATGTGCCCTTGGCCAGAACGGAACCTGAGCCGCACCGGCCAGGGCTCCTTTTCCCTGTATTTTGGCTTCTCCATTCGAAGGCAGAGAAGGAGGAGGTCGGAGGGGAAAGTATTCGAGTCCTTTCCACGCGTGATCACAACAGAGACATTGAGGGAAGTGGGGCCCGCCCCCCTCCCCGGGGCGTGATGGTCCGAGTCACCGCCCCGCCCCAGCAGGAAGCAGCAGGGGCACAGGGGCTCTGGCAGAACTGAGGCTCAGAGGGGATGGTGTGTGTCCTGAGGGGCACAGCCGCCAGCCCGGAGCTGGGACTCAGCTGAGCTCGCCGGACTCTTCAGCCAGGGCTCCCCGCGGCTCTGAGCAGAACTGGGCCCGGCGGGCCGCGGACGCCAGGGAGGGGCCATCGCCTGGCACTTGTCCCCTCCCTCCCTCTAGCCTCCGTCTTGGGTCTTGGCTCTTACCCCCAAAACGGAAAATCCCAGGTGTTGGCGAGGCTGTGGGGATGGCAGCCTTGAGCATTGATGGAGGGAAGGTGAGTCGGTTCAAGGCAGGGTTACTAGTAAAATGCGGTCTATTGAGGTCATGGAATATGACTCAGCCATGAAAAGGAAGGGGTTCTGACACCCGTGACCGCATGGGCGAACCTCAGAAACATGCTGAGTTGACGAAGCCACACACGAAAGGACAAGGTTACGGGATTCCACTTACATGACGAACCTAAAACAGGCAAACGCAGAGAGACAGGAAAAGAATGGTGGTTGCCGGGGGCTGGGAGCTGGGGGTGGGGTACAGAGCTTCTGTTTGGGATGATGAGAATGTTCTGGAAATACGGCACCGCATTGTGAATATCCTTAATGAACTGTACACTTAAAAATGATTAAAATGGGTCCGGCCGGTGTGGCTCAGTGGTTGAGCGTCGACCCTGCACCAAGAGGTCGCCAGTTCGATTCCCAGTCAGGGCACATGCCCAGGTTGTGGGCCCGACCCCCAGTGAGGGGCAGGCAGGAGGCAGCCAGTCGATGTTCCCTCTCGTGATGTTTCTCTCTCTCTCCCGCTCTCTTCCTCTCTCTCTAAAATCAATAAAGAAGAAAAAATTTTTAAAAAGATTAACATGGTAAAAACAACAAACAAAACAACAACCACCCTCAGGCTCATCTTAGAACCTCGAGCGGGTCTTGGGCCAATCCAGTGGGGTCTGCACCTTACAGAACCAGCTGCCCTCGGGCGGTGGGCGCGGCGCCCAGGTTCTCAGCTCCTGGGGAGGGCGTTCCCGACCGTTAGCAGCGGGCTGGTGGCAGCCTGTGACATCTGTCTCTACGGAGCGCGGTGCACCTGACACCGGGCATGTCCTTTTATGGCGCTCGCTTGCTCTCAGCGAGTGGAAAGATAAATACCTTTTCAAAGAGCAGATGCCAACTGCCCGGGGTCCCGGCGCTCACAGCTGCAGGCGCGTGGGAGACGCTCCGCTGAGGGCAGGTGCCGCAGGCGGGTCTGCAAGAGGGCGGACCACGTGGCGGGCCGGGCCCACGCAGCAGGGCTGGGTGCCTGTCGGGGGACTGGGGACGCCGAGGTCCTGGCCTGAGGGTTAGGGAGAGGGTGTGCGAAGGTGCCTCTGGGGGCGTGTGACATGCTTACACTCAGCCTGTCCCTGGCCCTGGGGTGGAGAGGTCTCAGGCTCCCTGCGTCCGGAGCGAGCGGGGGAGGTGTGGCTGGGGGAGGGGGAGGGGCTGAACCAGCCCCACCCCCTCTGCCTTACAGAGCTCCCAGCTCTCGGGCTGGTTCCGGGGCTGTGTGTGCTTTCCTCACTACTCAGGAGGCCAGAAGCCCACATTCAGGTGTGGGGGGCCAGCTCCTGGAGGCTCTGGGGGAGAACCATCCTCTCCCAGCTTCTTCTGTGGCCTTGCAGGCGCACCATCACTCCATCTCTGCCCGTCTAGGTGGTGCGTGCGTGCGTGTGTGTGCGTCTCCTCTCCTGAGGTTCAGGGCGCACCCCACTCCAGCATGACCCTGCGTTAACGAAATATCTGCAAAGAGCCTGCTTCCAAGTAAGGTCACATTTTGAGGCTCCAAGAAGGATGCGAATTTGGGGGGCACACCCTTCCACCCAGTAGGTACCCGTGCTACGTGAATGTTGGCTCAGGTGTGTGGATGAGGAAGACCTGGGGGTGCTCAGGGTGGCTCCAGGTCGTCCCCTCTTTGCCGCCAGGCCGCCAGCCACTGGGCTCGGTGCCCAGTGCCCAGCACTGTGGCACCTCCCGTCTCAGCCGGCTTTCAGTAGCAAGGTGACGTTTTTCCAGGGAAGGTCGTGACACACCGAGTATTCTCTGCTTCCTGTTTCCTCCCTTCCCCTTGGAGCCAAGCACGATGGGAGGGACGCTCAGGGACCCTGGGCGAGTCAGCTCTCCTTTTCGAACCTTGGCCTCCGCCTGCCAATGAAGGAGGCCTTGCTGGATGCCCCAAAAGGTCCCCTTTGGTCAGTGATGATCTCTGTTTTACTGCCGAGAAAATTATGGGCCAGGTAAGCGTGCCCTCGGGTCCCCTGCGAGGCAGGACTCAAAGCCAGATGCTCACATTCACAGCCTGCCCCTCCATCCTCGGCCACCTCCTACAGGAAGCCCTCTGTGATTTACCTGACTCCTGTGGTTCCTTGGGTCCTTACAGCGCCTTGTGTGTGACATGAATTCACAAGTACCAGCCTGCTGTTCAGGTCATACGCAGTGGTGTGTGTGTGTGTGTGGTTTCCTCTCGTTCCTGTCCCCCGCTTTCTGAAGAGGCAGGAGCTGTTTGGTTGGTGTGTCTCCCTCTGCTGCCCCAGGACAGCACCCGGCACAGGGCTCATGACCCCGGGGTGGACCAGCCTCCAAACCATAAGCGGAGGGAGTGAGCACCAGCACAGCTACTAGAAGCAAACAGGCTCAGAGTCCGGAAGAGCATTTGAGAAAGCCCAGCATCCATTACTCTTACAAACAGAGGTCGAGGGCGAGGCTCAGATTTCAGCTGATAGACCGGCTCCAGTCAGCGACTTCCTCGTGGTCTAACCGTGAAAGTGCAGCAACGCTTTGCCAGGTGCTGGCGGAAGGGAGTGCGGACGGAAGAGCACCTGGGAGCGGCTCTGAGAGGCACCCCCTTCGCCAGGGGATCCTGGGCTCCCCCATCCCTGTGAACCTCCCCTCCGACATCCGACATCCGAGCCGGAACCGGGCCAGGAGGCCGGGAAGCTCTGCTCTCTCCCCGGAAGGAGGGTGCACAGTAATGGTTCGAAATGGAATCGGTGTTGGTCTTAGGTTTTCAGAGCAGACAGACTGAAAAGTCATTAGGAGCAATCAGACAGGGGTGGGGCGGTCCCCACGCGCGATCCACCCGCCGATGGAGACGTATTTCTGTTCCGGGCCCCCTGGCCCCTGGCCCCTGGCCGCGGCAGGGGCTCATCCGAAGGGACTGCAGGTGTTTCCGTTCTGTAAACCCAGGTGTGGTGAGAACTTGGCGAGCCAGCTCAGCCCTGCCAGGCCAGTGGACTAGAGCCTTCTGCAGGGCAGGCTGGTAAAGAGCTCACGGCGGAGGCCCGGCCGGGTGGCTCAGGGGTTGAGCGTCGACCCTGCACTAAGAGGTCACCGGTTCGATTCCTGGTCAGGGCACATGCCCAGGTTGTGGGCCCAATCCCTAGTGGGGGGCGTGCAGGAGGCGGCCAGTCGATGTTCTCTCTCATCCATGTTTCCTTCTTTCTCTCTCTCTCCCTTCCTCTCTGAAATCAATAAAGAAAAAATATTAAACAAACAAAAAAAGAGCTGATGGTGGAAAATTCATTTGAACTCGAACAACGTCTCAGTGAACCTGTTTGACACCCGCGAGCCCTGTGCAGTAAGATGACCGGTGGCGTCAAGGGGTCGAGCGGAGGCGTCAGCTAACTTCACAGTGGGCCGGTCGGGGAAAAATAAAGGACGACAGTAAGCTCAGGGAATCACAGAATCAAGCAACACATCCGTCCCAGCCGGGCCTTGCACGCAGAGAGCCCCCGAGACAGGCTGCCCCCGAACCTGCCAGGGGGTGCGGGCGGGGAGCCTGTCCCCAAACCCTGCTGTCAGACCGTTTCTGCGAGCGTGTTGGAGAACCTCCTTCGAGGACTTGGAACGTCTAAGTTACCGATTTATTTTTGACGTCAGGTGACTGAAATGAAAAGGCGATTAGAAACACCTCATCAGCCCTGGCCGGTTTGGCTCAGTGGTTAGAGTGTCGACCCACAGATCAAAGAGTCTCAGGTTTGATTCCGGTCAAGGGTGTGTACCTTAGTTTCGGTTCATCCTCGGCCCCAGTTGGGGTCACTGGGGCCCTGCGGGAGGCAACCAGTCGATGTGTCTCTCTCTCTTCTTCTCTCCCTCCTTTCTGTTCTATCTGAAGATAAATGGAAAAATATCCTCAGGTGAGGATTAAAAATAAATAGAAATAAACACATCTCTTTTTTTTTAATCCTCACCCGAGGACATTTTTGCATTTATCTTCAGACAGAGCAGGAGGGAGAGAAGAAGGAAGAGAGAGAGAGAAACATCGACGTGAGAGAAACACATCGACTGGCTGCCACCCACACGACCCCAACTGGGGCCGGGGACAAACTGCAACCGAGGTACGTGCCCTTAGCGGGAACTGAACCCGGGTCTCTCTGGACTGCAGGCCGACGCTCTAACCACTGAGCCAAACTGGCCAGGGCCAAACACATCCCTTCTACATTGCTATCTGCCAAACATCCGATAGTGTGGATGCTAGATCGCATCTCAACGTCATGTTAGACCTTCCCTGGACGTACTCGTGTGAATCAGGACAATTCTGTAAATACAAAGTGAATTGTGGGCATGAAGTGATCATGCCACTTGGATGGCGGCACCAGGCAGTGTTTAGGGTGTAACTAATGACAAACATCCATGACTAGTGATTATAAAATAGAATGTTCTTTGCAGTAATAGTAATAATAGTAATAATAATACAGTATGGTGGCCGAGTCACAAACATGTGACCGCCAGGTGACCAGCGGGCCGCTGTGGCGGGAAGGAGCATCTCTCGTACCTGTTTGCCTGGGTGACCACAAACCACTGGCCTTATTTTCTGGTTAGAAATAAGAGTGACAGCCAGCAGCCTCGGCAGCTGCTGGCATCTTCTCTGCCTCCCTGCAGCCCAGAGTCCCAGGAAATGCAGGGACAATAGTGTCTTGTCTGCAGACCTTTCCAGATTTCTCCTGGGCTCAGATCAGAGCCGTCTCTTGGGGCAGACTCCTGTTCAGTGTCTGCTTACGGTGCTGTGACCCAGAGTCAGGAGACTGGGTCCTGAGTCCGGTGGGACCAAGTCTGACTGGGACCGATCGCAGCACCTCCCTCGAAGGCTCTTCGGAGGGGTCTCCGGGGAGGCTTTGAACACCTTCACCCACCATTCAGCTGTCGTGCGAAGGCTGGGAAGCACTGTTTTAAGCTCGGCACCAGCCCCGGGGAGGTGGGGCTCAGCGCCTTCCCCCGCGGGCTCTCACGATCGCCCGAGGTTGGCCACGGGCCCCTGCCCTGGCCACCAAGGCCACCGTGTTTCGTGGGATCGGGATGCTGGTGAGAAGGGTTTGGGTGTTGGACGTGAACTGTGAACTCCCGCTGGAGACCAGGCCACGGCCACGTCGTTGTCATTGCCTGAGGACGCCTTGTTAGCAGCCTCGTCAGGAGACTAGTTCTTCATCAGTTCCAAGAAGCATCCTGATCTTTCTTGAAGGCATTTCTGGCCTCTGTCAATAAACAGTGAGCGCTAGGCATAACCCAGTGTCTTGGGGATCGCTGAGTCATTCCGCTGGCTGGGGCGGATGGAGCTCTGAGGTCCCCCGCCGGACTGTCCTGGGGGGGCTTGGAAGGGGTGGCTGGTGTGTGTCCCCCAGACGTCCCTCATGCTGAACCCACAGGCTCCCCATAATTTCTTTTCCGGTGGCTTTCCCTCTTTCTTTCGTTTCCCTTTCTCCCCTTGGTGTGGTTTGGCTACTGTTATTTAGTTATTTTGCCTCATTGTAACCACAGTTGTTTGTTTGACCGCCCAGGGGGCCTGTATTGTTTCCCGACGACTGGGCTTTGTGACCGTGTTTTCCAAAGGCTGGTGGCCTTACCCTCTGGTCAGCCCACTTCTAAAGGGTGAAGGTCGCTGTCAGTCTAACGGCCAGTCTGGAGGCCACAGGGCGAGAATTGGGGGCTGAAGGGCTGGAGGTGCCAGGCCGGGCGCACCGATCCCTGGAGAGCGCCTCCCAATTGTAACATCTCACCGGGGAGCGGTGGGTTTTGATCTTCCTGATTCTTTGGGAAGATCTACTTCATGGAATAAAACGTGGATTTAATTTTTTTTTCTGACTAAAATTAAAATGTTCAAAACTCTCATTCAGTTAAACTTGTAGCATCCGTGGCCGGCATCGTCTGGACTCGCAGGGAACCCCCTTCTCCCAGACCCCAGAGACCCGTCGCTGCCTCCGCTCGGTCTCTCCCTTCCTGCTTTCTAGATTTCAAAGCCCACTACTCCTTTCCCAGGTGCCTCCCCTTCACTGTTCGTTCACTTAATCATTCACTCACCCTTTCAGTTATTTAAGCAAAAAATAAAATGACACAACACCCCCCAAAAAGTTGTGTGTGATATCACACCGGACGTTGGCAGTGAGTTAAAGATAAATTAGGCACGTTGCTTGGTCTGTGGAACTTGTGGACTCATAGATGACCCTGAAGCAAGAAACCAGATAACAGAGATCGTATCTGATATGAAAAACTGTTTCGATCCGTCACACATACGGGGTACCGAGTGGCAAAGGGCAGACAGATGCTTCTTTGTGCCCTCGTCTTCAAAATAAATAAATAAATAAATAAATAAATAAAGAGAAAGCAAAAAGGAGAAGGCAGGCTCCTCCCACAGGCGGCCAGAGTGGCCTGTCCCTCTCAGAGCTGCTGCACACCTGCGAGTGTGTGTGACTCAAATAAATAAGTGAGCCAGTGCGGATAGCTGCCTGCCTTCTGCACCTGCCTTTTTGTTTTTTTATCCTCACCCGAGGACATTTTTCCATATTTTGTTCAGATAGAGTGGGAGGGAGAGAGAGGAAGAGAGAGAGAGAGAGAGAAACATCGAGGTGAAAGGGACACATCGAGTGGTTGCCACCCACACGACCAACCAGGGCCGGGGACAAACTGCAACCGAGGTACATGCCTTAGCGGGAACCGAACCCGGGTCTCTCTGGACCGCAGGCCGACGCTCTAACCGCTGAGCCAAACTGGCCAGGGCTTCACCTGCCTTTTTGACAAGAATGCATGCATTCTGGCGGTGGTCCTGTCAGGCCGATTGGATCACCTGCGTGTCTTTATTTATTTTATTAATCAATTTTTGTTACAGATGTTTCTCCTTTTCCCCCCACTGATTCGCCCCTCCCCCTCCCTCCCTGCCCTTTCCCCAGTTTGTTGTCCATGTCCACCGTTCATGCACACATGCATATAAGTTCTGTGGTTCATCCCCCCCCCCCCCATTTCACCTGCGTGTCTCTAATGATGGGCTCAGCATCCAGCTGCTGGAAGCCCCCTCCTGGTAGAGCAGCTGCCTCTCTCTGCACGGCCTTGCGGATTTTAACAGCAGAAACCTGGAAGCGAACGGTGCCGTGGAGCGTGTCCTGGAACGTGGGTTTTCACGCAAATCTACTCTCGCGTCTGTGGGGTCACTTCCCGAAGCAGAGTGGCTGGGCCAGGGCGTGTTTTCCTTCGCTTTTCGGTAGCTGTGGCTCAATTGCTCTCTCCGAAGGTAGGAACGGTTTTCACTCCCACTTACGGCCTGAGAGCGAGGCGGTGGTTTTCAACCTCAAAACCCCAGGCAAGGAAGAGCTTGTAAGTAAAAGGAGAGTCGGGAGAACACTGCGAGGGCCTTTCCACCGCAAAGGGCAGCGCGGGCAGGTTCCTGGCTCAGCCGCGGATGGACACCAGCGGGGAGGCCTGGGTTCCTGCCCGGCCCGGAAGTCTCCTTCCTGCTGGGCGGCGGCAGCTGCTCACCCTCCTCTGCCAGCTCCTCCGGCGCCAGGTGCCCGAGAAGCCCCGGAGCCTCACAATTACACCAGCACTTGTAAAATTGCAAAATAATTTTGCCAAGTAAGGACATTATTATTATTATTTTTAAATATGTTTGTATTGCCCAGCCGATGTAGCTCACTGGTTGAACGTGGACCTATGCACCAAGAGGTTGTGGGTTCGATTCCCGGTCAGGGCACATGCCCAGGTTGTGGGCCTGATCCCTGGTGCGGGGCATGCTGGAGGCGGCCAGTCGATGTTCTCTCTCGTCGATGTTTCTAGCTCTCTCTCTAAAATCAATAAAGAAAAAAATATTTAAAAACATAAAAATGAATAAAATATGTTTGTATTGATTTTTTAGAGAGAGAAACATCGATCAGCCACCTCCTGCACACCCCCTACTGGGGATTGAGCCTGCAACCCAGTGACTGGGAATTGAACTGGGACCTCTCAGTCCATGGGAGGATGCTCAGTCCACTGAGCCACACCGGCCGGGCAAGAACATCATTTATTTATTTATTTATTTATTTTTGAATCCTCACCTGAGGACATTTTTGAATTCATCTTCAGATAGAGCGGGGAGGGGGAGGGAGAGAGGGAGAAACATCGATGTGAGAGAGACACATCAACTGGTTACCACCCACACGACCCCAACCGTAACCAAGGTACGTGCCCTTAGCGGAAATCGATCCCGGGACTCTCTGGTCTGCGGGCCGATGCTCTAACCACTGAGGAAGACTGCCCAGGGCAAGGACATTATTTTTAAAGAACCGTCCTTCACGAATGGATAAAAAAGCTGTGGTACATATACACAATGGAGTACTATGCAGCGGTAAGAAAGAAAGATCTCTTACCTTTGAGACGACATGGAGGGACCATGAAAGTATTATCCTAAGTGAAAGAAGCCAAGCAGAAAAAGACAAATACCACATGATCTCACTTATATACGGAATACAATGAACATAACAGTCTGAGGAATACAGTAGACCCAGACACATGGAAGTAGGGCACAGACTGACATCCCTCAGAAGAGGGGGTGGGGGGTGGGAAGAGATAAACCACAGAACTTATATGCGTGTATGCATGACCAATGGACATGGACAACTAAGCCGGGGACGGGGCGGGGGTGGGGTGGGGAGGGGGGTGCCAATGGGGTAAAAAAGGTAAAATATCTGTAACAAAATAATAAATAAAAAATTAATTTAAAAAAATAAAGAAAGAACCGTCCTTCACAGGTGTTAGTTCCCAGGGCTGGTGGAGGAACGGACGGGGAGTTAGTGTGGAACGGGATGGTGTTGCTGTTTGGGAAGATGAGCAACCTCTGGGGACGGACGGTGGTGACACCTGAACGTATTGATGCCACGGTGCCGTGTGCCGAAACGCGGTCAGGACGGTGACTTCATGGTGCGGGTATTGAACCACACACAGAGGCTACAGGCCACTCTGGCCGTCCTCTTACGAACGGAAGGACGCTGAGAAGTAAGAAAGCTAGAATCTAGGAATGAATAAAGAATAAACGGGGCTTTTTGAACGGCGAGCCCCGTTAGCCATGCGGCTCTCATTTGAACCCTTGAGGGCCTGGTGGTGACCTGCTCACGGGGTGCAGGGGACGTCGAGGGCTGGTGACAGAGTTGTTCCCAAGAAGGAGCTCGGCCGGGCCTGCAGGGGCTCCGTGGTCTCAGAAAAGATCCCATCTCTGTCCCCGGAGGCCTGGGGCTAGCCCCCATCCCAGCCGTCGGCCGCCCTGGCTGTCTCCCTTCTCTGTGTTTAAACAGGAATCCCGCCCTCTGGCCTATGAGAAGTGAGCAGCGACTTGGTCCCCATGTTCCCGTGTCCCTAGTGATCGGATAATTTCTGCAGAAAGAGCCTTTGCCCCGCCCCGGCTAGAAGGTGAGGGGCTTGCGTCTGCCTGGTGCTCGGACTGCACAGCTCCTTCTGCCGGGGCTGGAGGACCGACCGGCACGGGAGAGCTTCCTGGAGACACCTCCGGGGCCTCTGCACGGTCACCAGCCTCCCTGAGGTGCTGGGTGGTGACGAGGGAAAATCATCCTCCTGGGCCACTGTCAGGGCCCTGGAGGCGGTGGTTGTGCCCGAGGTGGGTGGCCTCCGGCGTGGGCTCTGACTTTCTCACGGGCCTTCCTCCGTGTGTGGGGTCTGGGGTCCTCACCCTCTTTGCAGAGAGAAGTGCTAGTCCCGGGAAAGACCATTGTCCCAAGGCCATGGGAGACCCCTGCTTGGGCCGGGCGCCCCAGGAACTCTCCCGGGGCAGGAGGCGGCTTCCAGCCACATGGCCTCACCCCTGTCGTTTCTCAGCCAAAACATTCCCAGGGCGAGGTGGCCAGACGGCCCTTGCACCGGGGGAGGCTCTTTTGGGACACTTTAGGTCTTCGAGGGTATTATTTTTTTTCCTTTATTTAGGGAGAGAGGAAGGGAGAGGGAGAGAGATAGAAACATCGATGAGAGAGAACATCAATTGGCCGCCTCCTGCATGCCCCCCACTGGGGATCGGGCCCGCAACCTGGGCATGTGCCCTGACCGGGAATTGAACCGGCGACCTCTTGGTGCAGGGTGGACACTCAGTCACTGAGCCACACTGGCTGGACTCGAGGGGGTTAGTTATAACGAGACCGTACAGCTGTGGTTCACAGTGGGCGGAAACACTGCCCACCTGCCCTACAGGTGTGCCCCCCTGAAGGCCCTTGACACAGCGAGACGCCAGGCCGGCACCTGCGAGGAGTTTCCGTCTGACTCACTGTTGTTAAGGCGATAGGACCATATTCTCGGGGCGCTCCCACCCCAGCTGCCACGGCCCCACGCGTGGGCGGCAGGCTCCCCATTCAGAAAACCGCTGCTCTTGAACAGGCTCCGAATGGAACGTCTTGGCTTTCACCAAAATTTAGAAAATAATAATGAAACAACTCACCCAACACACCAACTTTTTTTTTTTAAAGAAAAACAAACAAACATATCTGTCTAACGCCAACCCAGAAAAAGTGTCTGTACCCAGCCTGAAAGCAGACCCCCAGACAGAAGGAAGACGGCAGCCCCCCCGGGCAAGGTTGGGGCATCCTCTTCCTTCCAGGAGCTGTGGCACCTCCTCCTCGTCCCCTCCTCCTCCTGAGCGCGGACAGCCGGGCCAGGAGCTGCTGCAGACACGCGGAGCTGGCTCGCTGAGTGCCGTCGTGCTTGGAGCCTTGAGGCCTGAAGAGGCAGGTTAGACGGTCACTGTGGATGCGCAACCCAGACCGAGCCGGGTAGGAATTTGAAAGCTCCGTCTCCGGCCTGCAGGTACCCAGGCCCTGTGCACAGACCACCAGACACAGGCAGCGACGGCCTCTCTGGTTCCCTGCGGTCGAGAGCGTGACAGGCACGAGGCCGGGGGCCGCCGTCTGAATCCCCGAGCCCCAGTGTCTGAGGACGGGCCATGTGTTTGACAGCCCTCCCCGCATCTAGTAGCCAGATGGTCCAAACAACCCATCCACGGTATGGCGTGTAAATATTTCCCGTCGTCATGGTGCTGCCGGGCTGACATGAACCAGGGTGAAGAACTGCTCTGAGGATCTCGCCAGCAAGAGCCCGCGCTGCCAGGCTGGCCCTGCAGCATGGAGGGGACAGCTCTCCGGGCAAAACGGGCCTCCCCTTGCTGCCTCCTGCCCAGATGCGGTCTCCCTCACACAAGTGCCCCCGGCACATTCTCTTAGAGCGTGTAGCAAAGACAACCTGTGTTTCTCATCATGAACCAGTGTGGTGTGTTCTTCACTGTTGATGAGCGCTCTGGCATGTTTCCCTTTTTGCTTTGCCTAGTGGGAAGCACACAGCTAAAATTTTTTTTTTCCCCCTCATTTGCTTGTAGATTGTCCTCAGGAGCATCGGTATAGGTTTTCTTCTTCATTTGTGATTTCTTTCTTTACTCATCTAGTTCTTTGTTGTTGTTTTTTTGGGAGGTGAAACTGTTGTAAGGTTTTGGGAAGCAGGGAGTATGAATAACACGAAGAAGCTCCTGTCATGGGCTTGGTGTGTGATTGCAGGCTGCAGGACTGGTCTCTAACCCATCTCCTTGAATTATCAACCAGACAGCGGTGCCATGAGGGCCAAGATTGGGCGTAGGCCTAATTCTCCTGTGGAGCCCCCACACATCCGACACGTAGTAACAGTTTGGCGAATGTGTTAGGGTAGGTAATGCTAGCTGCTGTAACAAGCAGTCCCCTAGTCTCAGTGGTGTATGGCCATGAACACCGATTGTCACTTTTGCAGCAGGTGAATTGCATGCTCTGGTGGTGGCCTCCGCGCCATGAATCAGGGATCCCGGATCCTTTCCTGTTGTGTAGCTGCCGTCCCCTGGGGCTCCCTCGGGGGTCCTCCCCTGATCTGGGCCATGGAGGATTCTATGGGGCGTTTAGGGGCCAGGCCTGGAAGGGGCGTACATCACTCCATCCAGAGAACTGGTCACACAGGCCCACCTGGAATCCAGGGGTTGAAATGTAATGTAGGAAGAGGAACTTGGACCATACCAGACTGCCCCAGGGAAAGGTGGAATGAATGGACAGGTTCACAGAGGGCAAAGGGGAGGGTCCCAGTGCGTGCCCGCCTGGGGAGTCGACATGAAGTCTTCTGGCGCCGTTGTGTCGGCTCTGCCTCAGCATTCCCTGCGGCCAGCACCACGGCACTGCAGGTGCTGGAGCTCAAGGGAGAGGCTTTCTAAAGATCCACCTCCTCGTGGTAAGGCTGGGGACACTGAAGCTCAGAGTGGCGCACTTACTGAGCCGCAAATGGGGCACATGCCCTTGACTGGAATTGAACCCGAGACTCTTTGGTCCGCAGGCCGACGCTTTACCGCTGAGCCAAACAGGCCAGGGCTCTGTAACCGCTTTTAAATGTACAGTTCAGCAGCATTAAGTACCTTTACAGGGTTGTGCTGCCGTTACCACCATCCATCTCCAGAACTCTTTCTATCTTGTAAAACGGAAACCCTGTCCCTGTGAAACACTACTTCCCCAGCCCTGGCACCCACCATTCCACTGGTCTCTGTGACTCTGACTCCTCGGGGCCCCTCATGAGTGGAGTCACACAGTATCTGTCCTCTGTCCAGTTTCTTTCACTTAGTCTAATGCCCTCAAGGTTCACCCTTTCTCTTCGGGGCTGCGTAGTATTCCTTTGTGCAGCTGGACCAGGGACGGCCCGTCTGTGGACACGGGCCGTTCCCACCGTGTTCTGCCGTGGACGGGGCTCTGTGATAGCCTTTCTTGTGCTGATATCTGTTCTCGTCTCTTCCTTCCTGAGACTTGGGCCCAAACCTGGCCCAGTGACACTTCCACTTCGTCCTGTTGGTTATAGCAGGTCACATGGCCAGGTGAGATTCAACAGGAGGGGACGCCACCAGGTGGGCTCATTGGGGGTCACCAAAGTAACCGTCCGCCACAACTGCTCTGGGAAGAGACCTTTGCAGGAGAGGCCAGGGGACCCCCTCGCACAAACCCACCAGGGGCCTGGCTCCACTCTCTGGGCCCCAGAGACCAGGTTCCCAGCAGAAGCTCCAGCCAGACCCCAGCGGCCCCGACCCCAAGGAGGCTGCCGCGAGGCCCGTGTGTTTTCTATGGCTCATGGCTGAGCCTCTGATTACATAATCTGTTATTCTGTGCTGCACCAGGCCCTGGTTACTTGTCAGAAGTTTCTGGAAGCCAGCTGTATGAGCTCCAGGCAAGTGGGGTGGGGGGGCTGCCTCTCCCTCATAGTATTAGTCACTCTGTACTTAGCTAAATTTAACTTTTTATCATCCAAATGATATTTTTGTGGGTTTCGGGTTTTACATAATGCCACCAACTGCTGCAGGCTGAGAATCTCTCCCTTTTGTTAGGTGTGTGCGCGTGTGGGGCGCCTTCCCCCGGGAACTTCTGCGTGTTCGAGGAAGCTTTGCTCCGTTCGCCCCTGTTCTGCCCTCGGAGGCTCGGGTTTGCTTTTCTGGGCTCTGCTCTGCCATTTGCCTGCGGGGAGAAGAATCTCTCCTAACAGCTTTGTAATGGCCTTGCTAATGCTTCCTTCCTCCTCGAGGCCTCTCCACTTTGAAGGTCTCCCAGGGTTTCTTACTGCCTCTGGAGTAGAGTGTCCCCTGAGAAAGAAGAGAAAAGCATCTGGAAGGGGGGTGGCGGGAAAGGAACAGGCAATAAGAAATCCAGCCAGCTGGCCCAAAGTGTGGGGTGCACGATGCTTGGGGGCAGGCAGGTGCCGAGAACTCTGGGCTGCGGGCGTCTGAGTGGGAGCCCTTGGGGAGGGGCCTGGAGCAGCCCATGGGGACATGGGGACACAGCTCAGGCATCCCCCCTTCCTCTGAGCTGCTCGGAAATGCTGGCGCACTGAGCATCACCCAGGGGTCTCGTGTTCTCCACCGTGACTGCATGGGAGGTGCTGACCTCCATTCTCCTGATGGGGAAACTGAGGATCAAGTCAGAGGGAGGTGTCCACTGTGCGCAGTCCGGGGGACACTCACTCTTACCGCCCTCCTGGGAGCCGGTGTGAGCGGTGGAGCTGGGTTACAGAATGGGGAACTGAGTCAGCACACAGGTCAAATGGCTCGAGGCCACAGAGCAATTGATGGCAGAGCCAGGTGTCAAAACCCGCCTACCTCCAGGCCCCATGCTCAATCCCATCACCTGTTCTCCGCTGAGGGGCTTCCCAGGGGCACAGGCAGCAGAGCTAGAGCTCAGACTGGGCCCTGCGCTCTCTCCAGAGCATCGCGAGGCCCATTCTGGCCTCTGGCTACCAGGCCTCCTGCCCGCAGCTCGTTCTTAGGACAAGGCGAGGTGCGCCTGTGCAGACCGTCCCGGGCGAGGAGCTGGGTGCTGGGAACAGGGCCCAGAGAGACTCACCTTCACCCTGTGCCCTTTCTATCTTTTCAAAACTACAGCTGTATTATTTAAGTTACTTTATTAAAAAGGGAGGAACTCCTAGGTATAGACCCAAAAGAATTGAAAACGATTCCAGTCAAAGGCATGTACTTCGGTTGCGGTTCGTCCCTGGCCCTGGTCCTGTCGTGCGGGAGGCAACCAGTCTGTGTGTCCCTCTCACGCCTATGTCTCTCTCTCTCTCTCTCTCCTCCCTTCCTCCCTCTCTCTCAAGATAAATAGAAAAATGTCCTCAGGTGAGGATTAAATAAATAAGTGAAACGGTGAATTTTATGACATGTGACTTATCTATCTCAGTAAAACGGAAAATCAGGAGCCCCTGCCTTCCAAGGCTGTGCCGCCCGCCCACCCCGTTGGCCGCATCCCGGACGGTTGGCGGCTACCATTTGCACCCACCCCTCTGCCGACTCTTTTGCCACCTGCGTCCCGGTCGCCATGCCAGCAAGTGTTTAACTTCAGTCACATCACGCCCTCAGTGGGTCCTTGGACATTGCACCAGGGCCGCGGAGGCGTGCGCAGGCCAGGGCACTGGTGCCCGGTCCAGACGGCGCTCTGAAGTGCTGCACGTCCGTCTGCGGGGAGGGGAGACCCGGGCCTATGCATAGAAACGGGGTAGAGAAACAGACTCGGGACTGGCTCACGCCCACCGCCGCAACCAAGCCCAGGGTCCGGACAGTGTTCAGGAAAGCAGTTGGGACTTCCTGTCTCCGGCGGTCAGTTCCACCTCCTTTTGTCTGGTGGTTTGTTCGTTCACCCTCTGCACGTTCCGGGCTCATGCGGGTGGCACGTGGGAGATTTAGGTTCAGAGCTTGAGGGAGGGTCTAATGAATCACGTCCCGGCCCCCCGTGGACCGTACTGCGCCGTGTCAGTGAAATTTGTAGATAATAGAACTCGTCTCCCTCCTCCCTCCAAGAAAAGGTAAAAATGGGAGGGGATGGATGTGCTCGTTAAAGGCAGGCGGGATCTGCACGATGTATGTGTGTCACTCCACCAGGTCACACACTGTAACTCTATTGCAGTTTTATTACAATGTTGCAGCTATACCTTCACAGAGCTGGGGAGGCAGCTACAATGTTTTCTTTTGTTCCCAGTAAACAGCGAAACACATGCATTTCCTTTCAGGACTCCCCCCACCCCCCCACCCCCCGGTCCCTCTGCGGGTGTGCACGGGACACGCGTGAGCGGACCCCAGTCCAGGCTGCGTTCTGTTCCGAGTTCCTGCGGCTGATTTGCTCTCGCCTCTGGGCTGCAGGGCCCGCAGCGGAAGCCTGGCAGCGTCTTCCCTATTTTATTCCAGCGGGGTTTTGCCCCCGTCCCCAAGGGGCCGCCTCCCTCCTTAAGCTGACTCCACATTCACTCTAAACCCTCTTTTGTCAGAACAGTAACCCCCTCCCCCTCCCCGCGTGCACCTGCCGGCAAGGAGCAGCCTTTTCCCTCTCGGCCCCTGGATCTCCGGCTGCCGCGTGAGTCACCACTGACCTTCTCACGGGGAGAGGCGTCCCGCCGGCTTGCAAAATCCCCCAAATCCCGCCGCCCTGGACTGCTGTGTTACCATGGCGAGCCCTGACCTCACGCGGGGAGACCTGCAGGCACCTCCGGGGGGTTGGAGGGGTTGTGGCGAAGCTAAGGACCGGCGCAGAGAGCCGCGCGGAGGCAGGCGTGTGCACGCGTGGGAGCTGTGGATTTGGGTGGAGGGAGAGAGGCTGGAGGGCCCAGCGTGCCCAGCCGGGCACTGGAACCCGGGACAGCAGGATGGTTTGTTCATTCGGGGTCCAGCGTGTGCAGAGGGCTGTTGGTGAGGCCTGGGCACTGTGGACGGGAGGAGCGGGTGCAGGGCCGAGACAGGGCCTCGACCCCTGCGGGCCCAGCCCACGGAGGAGTTCGCGGGGTTGGCCGGGACTTCCTGGGAGTGTGGGCCTGCACTGGGTGGTGGGCGTGTGACGGTCACACCTCCCGCCACTGTGCCCGAACTCTCTCTCACCCGTGTCCTCCCTCGGCAGCCGCCTGGCATTCCTTCTCTGTCACCTCTGTCGAGAGTGCTAAACCCTGGTGGGCACCAGTTCCTGTCCCCAGAGCCCCGTATCTGGCCTCAGCCCACGGAGGACAGTTGCTCTGGAGTTGGGACTGGGTTTCTGGAACAGTCTCGGCTCCTGTGGTCTGCAGGGGGCTGCCTTCCGGTCGTGGTCCCCAGCGGCTGCCTGGCTCCTGGGCACGGGTGCAGGGGCTCGCACGTGCTCCCACCAGCAAGAACGTGCGTTGAGCTGCAGATGTGGGCCCGGGGCGTCTGCGTGGGCACCCTGGGTGGTTGGGTGGCGGCTTCAGTGGTGCCCGTGAATTTTCTGTCGTCTGGTCTCGTCGGTGACCCTACCACGACGCCCTGGAGAGTCACTTCTCTACCTTTGTCCTTTGTTCCTGCTCCTCTCTGGCCTCTGGGTCTCCGGCTGCACCCTGCCCAGCTGCAGGGGCTCCTTGGGAAGGCGGGAGTCTGTTGTTTGCTTCTCCCCATGATGCTGACTGTGCCCCTTTCCCGGCAGGATGCTCCGGGCTGCAGACCTCCAACTTGGGGCTGCTTCCCCCCCCCCATGCCCCCCCCCCGCCTCCTCATTAGCCCCCGGATGGGTCAAAGCCTCAGGCCTGAGGCCGCTCTGAGCTGGGTGTCGGATCTGGGTCCCTGAGCCATGACCCCCAGCACGGAGCCCCTGCCCTGTCCTCTGGGCACAGCTGTACCTCCAGCCTCTGCCCTGGCTCAGGGTGAGACCAGGCTTCATCGCTTCCCCAGGGGGACTGGTGCCGAGCGACAGAATGACAAGTGTCTCACCTCTCCCCCCGCTGGCTTCTCCCTGCAGGATGCTGGCCCGGTGTCCCGGTCCCGAAACCCTTCTGTGGGTACCGCCAGCGAGCCCTCCCACCGTGGGACATCGAGGGCGCCTTCTCGCACAGACCTACTGGTAAGGACTGCCCCCCAGCCTTGGAGTTTGGGGGTGTAAGGGCTCCATTGCCTTTGGCTTCCTGCTCAAACATCTGGCTTTGTCTGATTAACACGGGGTTGATCACATTCGTTAATCCTGCTTCTTGCAAATATTGACGGCGCTTCAGCAGAAAGGACTGATGTTCCCTTCCGGAAGCTGTAGATTTCGGATGCGACCCAACGTCCCTCTGGACCGCGGGGTGCTTCCCTTCTCTTGGCTCTCCTGGCTCAGCCCGGCCTCCCTGCCCCCAGCCAAGGGGACCGTGAGGAGTGTATGGCTCCCCAACCTCTGCAGGGCAGGGGCTGGCTGTGACTGAGCGGGACAAGCGTGGCTGGCGACACGGAGACGGCCGTGCGTGTTTTCCGGTAACTGCCTCCCTGGACGAGACACTGAAGAGGACATGGCCGAGGTCCTCTGCCCAGTCTCCCGTGGCCTCCACACGAGAGGCTGAGTCTCGGGGTGCTTATTTGCTCTTTCTCTCCTTCTGCCTGCGTTAAGAGCAGGAGCCCTGGGTCCAGCCTGGTCCATTTCGTGTCGTGAATCTTAGGCCCAGACCTTGCCCTGGTTCCTGGCGTCAGGAGAGTGACGCTGCCTCTTTCCTTCCTATACCCGACGAAACCTCCTCCTTGTGTGCTGATCGGCCAGGTTGGGCTTTGGGGGCACAGAGGTGGGATCCGTGCTGGGACACTAACCTAATGGGGTGACGAGGTGGGGGGGGGGTCGCCGGCATCCCAGGCCCTGTTCTGTCCGGCCCAGCTGTGGGCTGTGGACACGTGGTTCTGCCGAGCACACGATGACCTGTGCAGGGACCATCACAGTCCCATTTTACACGAGGGAGCCAAGGCTCAGAGATGCCAAGTATTTGGCTCAAGGTCACACTGGGCTTGGGATTGGACCCCAAATCTAGACACAGAAGCACATGGCCTGGTTCTCTAAACACGGCCGAGATTTCCTTGGAGTCGGCCCCAGGTGGGTCCCCTCCCTCCCTGGGGAGACAGCAGGCCCCTCTCACCACGGGCCTGACAGCGCCTCCCTGGCCCTGAAGGCCGTGTCTGCCCCCAACTGCTCCGTCTTTCAGTTGCTTTGAAAAGGCCCTGGTCCCAGTGTTAAGAAAGGAAAGTGCTGTGTTGTAATTTTTTGTTTTGTTTTAATTTACTCTCCAAGGTGGTGTCTCAGCCACCAGGGGTGTGGGGGAGGCTGGCGGGGAACTGGGTACTGTCTCGGCCTCTCCAGGGTGACCCCTCGGAGGTGACCCCTCGTACCTGGGACCAGCAGGTGGTGGGCACGTCTGTCTGTGCTGGGGCCTGAGCTCGGCATCGGCTGCGTTGCTCTGGGGGCCCCTCCAGCAGGGCCTTTGCCTGTGTCCTTTGCCTGCAGAAGAGACTCTTCCCTCCCTGACAGCTGCACCCCTGGTTCCCCGGCGGCCCACAGCCCATCTTCTGTGGGGTCCTCGCTTGGAATTCCTCGGCGTCACTCGCTTGTCCAGCGAATATATATCGATGACACTTAGTATCTACCAGGTGGGACTCCAGGTGCTGGGGACACAACACAAGTCCCTGCCCGCGCGGAGCCTATGTCCTGGGGCTCTCTCTGCGCACCCTTCCCCAGACCTGGCAAGCGCAGGCCCCAAGGAGAAGGCCAGGGTCACCCCTGTGTGCGCTGAGCTCCTCCTGCGGGTTTGGCCCCGGAGGGCCCCGGGGGGGCCAGCCTGATGCCCAGGGAGGCAGCCCTCCTTCCCTCCTCCGGGGGCGCAGGGCCGGAGGAAAGGGCTCCCGGAGCAGGGTCTATATTTAGAGGAGTTTTACTCCGAAGGAGCTCGGAGCCCTTCCCCCGAGAGGGGTGGGTGCAGGGCAGGGATCCTGGCTTGTTTTCTCTCTGCATTTGCCCGACCCCCGACCCCCCCCCAGGCAATGGCCTTGGTAGAGAGGGTCTGCCTCCAAGAGAGCGTCCAGCTGGGAGCATCGGCCCTCAGGCCCCTCCCCAGGCTTGAAGACACTGCCATTCTGAGCTGGGGAGCAGAGCGGCTCCCTTTTACAGTGGGGAGGGTCCCGGGCTCGGAGGCCGTCACTTCCTTCCTGACTCCCCAGATCTCACGGGGAGGGCGCTTCCTGCCATTGTCCCGCGGAGGCCTCCACGGTCACTGCCTCCTGGGGGGGACCTCAGACCACAGCAGCGGCTGACACACACTTTCCGTCCCTGCCGGTCTGTGTGGCCCCGGCTTCACCTGCCGAAGCTTACGCCCTGCTGGGGCTCCTAGCCCCGGGCGAGAGCTGGCCGCCGCTCCCCCTGGTCCGTCCGTGATGACGAGCCGGCTGGCCCTGCAGCTGCTGGGGAGGCCGCACACGGCGGGATGTCCTGCGTGGAGCTCGTCCTGTCCCGTGTCCCTCTGCCGTCCCCCACGGCGTCCCCCACGCCGCTTGGGAGACAGCAGGCGGGTCTGACGTCACTCTCCTGCCCCTCCTGACCTCTCCATGCACGTTTCTTTTTCCGATGACGCTTCCTTCTTCTTTTTTTAAAAAATTCCTCACCGAGGATACTTTTCCATTTATCATCAGATAGAGTGGGAAGGGGAGAGGGAGAGAGACACATCACGAGAGACACGACCCCGACCAGGGCTGGACGAACTGCAACCGAGGTACATGTCCTTGACCAGACTCGAACCCGACACTCATTGGTCTGCGGCCAACGCTCTAACCGCTGACCCCAACGGCCAGAGTGACGCTCCCTTCAGTATACACACTCAGGGCCTCCCTCCCGCCTCTGCTGAGCCCTGGCCCTCTGCCTCCTTCCCAAGAGCCTCTGGTGCCACGCCCTGCGTGTGCCTGTTGGCTCAGGTGGCGCACGTCTTCCCGAGAGCGTCCCTTATTTTCATCCGGGCGGCAGAAGCTGCTCGTCTGAGGTCTCAGCCATTGTTTCTGGTCCTGGCTTCTGGTCCCTCGGAGTTTGCAAGGGCGCACATGGCCCCGTGGCTTCCGGGGAGCTGCTCACTCCGGGGTTGGCAGGGTCGGGGCCAGAAGTTGGCTGAGCCTCCTTGAGGCCACGCAGGGTGCATGGAAAGAGCTGGGCGTCATCTTCAGACTCCTGGCGGGAGGGTTGCATGGGGTGGGTGTGAGATGCTGCCTGTGTTGCCCTTGGAGAAGTTGAGTCTGCAGGGCAGTCGGGGTGGGGGGTACTCCGGTTTGAGTTTCCTTTGAGCCTTTGGCTTGATCTGTGTGGACACATCACAGTAGATGTCCTGGTGTAATTGCGGCCACGGGCTGCCTCCCTGCCTTTGCTCTGGTTAGCACGGTGGCGACCACGGGCGACCACGGGACAGAGCTGGAAAGAATTAGTGTCCAGAGGTGGGAGGTCGCGGCTGGACAGCTGAAATGAGGCGTGAACCCTGTCCTCTTGTTGGCGTCTTCTTTGGAGACGAGAGGAGGTGGGGGACACAAAGAAGAGGGACCCTGGCCGGTGTGGCTCAGCGGTGAGAGCGTCGGCCTGCAGACCAGAGAGTCCCGGGTTCGGTTCCCGCTAAGGGCATGAACCTCGGTTGCAGTTTGTCCCCGGCCCCAGTTGGGGTCGTGAGGGTGGCAGCCAGTCAATGTGTCTCTCTCACATCAATGTTTTTCTCTCCCTCTCTCCCTCCCTCTCTATCTGAAGATAAATGCAAAAATGTCCTTGGGTGAGGATAAAAAAAAAATAAAAGAAGGGGGGGGACACGAAGCCCCAGGCATGCTCCCTGCCTCAAGGAAGTAGGGGCCAAGTCTCACTCCAGGGCACTGGCCTTTGGTCCCCTGCTCCCCTCTGGCCTGAAGCCCCCAGGGAGACGGATGCTGTGCCTCACTGGGACTTGCATTCCCGTGCGATTCTCAGGCACAGACCTGTTTCCCAGGGCCATTCAGGTTCGGTGCTGTGCCCACAAGTCGGTGGCGGGTTGAAGGTGGGCACGTCCTCACCTTCCTTCCTGGCATCCACCTCCCTGAGAATGTCGGCTCGTCCGCACGGAGTCCGCACAGAGCTTGCTGTCCGGGGCGGGTCCCCGAGGGAGGACGCCTGAAGTCGGCGACCCTTTGAGGAAGTGTGTCGGGCACCTCCTGTGTGCTGTGCGGGGTTGGTCAGAGAGCCCTGCCTCCTTCTCCCCGTCGGTCCCTTCCCTCCAGCCGAGGGACGCTGTCTTTCTGGGTCCCATTCAGGCTATAAGCACTCTTGGGAAATAGGTCACACTCACTGCTGCTACTTCGCTGTGACTCAGTTCATTCAGTGGCACGAAGAAGCGGGCGTCGTCGGCGAGGATGAGAGGAGACGGTGTCCGCGCGGGGCGGGCATCCCCTACCTCGAGGGTTGCCCGAGACTCAGGCTTCCCTCCCCCCGCAAGGGGACGTCGGCGGTCACGGCGTGGTTCTGTGGGCCGTGGAAGTGTCTCGCGAAGATGGTCTAGACCTGATGAGACCGTGACCGGAGGAGAGAGCACACGTGAGAAAGCCGGCGTGGAGGACCTCACGCGTGTCTGGCACTTAGTAGGTGCTCAGTAAACGGACGTTCCCTTCCCGACACAGAGACCAACCCGTCAGTCGGCCGTGGCGTGCAGGGCTGGCAGCTAGTGGGCGAAGCTCTCTGATCGTGGCTGTGTGGGGCTCGGGGCACGGGAGTGAGTCAGGAAATGCTTCTGGGACCGCAAAGGAGGGTGTTTGAGGACGTACCTGGCCCAGGTGAGGTGGCCCGGACCCCAGACTTCGCCCAGACAAAAGCAGGGCCTGTGCTGGCTTCTAGGTCTGTGTGTGACTCGGAACAGGGGACAAGCCAGGGGAATGTCACGATGCTGTGATGGTGACCAGAGCGGGAGACAGCGTGCACACCTCCACTGAGAGCCCTGCCCCCATACCAGGTGTGGGGGGCATCTCCCTGCCTTGGTGCCAGTGACCTGCTTTTGGCGAGCGTGTTCGGGAGCCGGCGGAGCCCTGGCGCCCGCTCCCTTCGAGTCTGTCTCTGAGCCGGTGAGCGTGCTGATGTCCTTCAGGCGCCGCGTCAGCCCTGGTGTCCCCGCAGCCCGGCGCTGGTGTGGACGCTGCGCCGAGGCCGGGGTGGGAAGAGGGATTATGTTGTTCCCATCTGGCTTCGGCCGCCTTCCCGGGCCCTTCAGCTGTTCCCCGGAACCCAGTGCCAGGCGGCAGATGCAGGGGACGAGGTCAGCCAGGAGCTGGGGACCTGTCCGTCATCTTCACGTGCATGTCTTCCAGGCTATTTCTGGCCTCACCACTCTCCCCACGGTTCAGGATAAATATAGACACAGATTGAAAAGCCCCCGTGGCGGCAGGCAGGCAGCGCGGAGAGCGAGGAAGGGCGCGCAGCTATAAATACGTCTGCCGGGCACCTCCCCAGCCACGCGTGTGCAGGACAGATCCCCTCCCCAGCCACGCGTGCAGGACAGATCCCTCCCCAGCCACGCGTGCAGGACAGATCCCCTCCCCAGCCACGCGTGCAGGACAGATCCCCTCCCCAGCCACGCGTGCAGGACAGATCCCTCCCCAGCCACGCGTGCAGGACAGATCCCCTCCCCAGCCACGCGTGCAGGACAGATCCCTCCCCAGCCACGCGTGCAGGACAGATCCCTCCCCAGCCACGCGTGCAGGACAGATCCCTCCCCAGCCACGCGTGTGCAGGACAGATCCCCTCCCCAGCCACGCGCGTGCAGGACAGATCCCCTCCCCAGCATACCCAGCCGTGTGCAGGACAGATCCACCTCCCAAGCACGCGTGTGCAGGACAGATCCCCTCCCCAGCCACGCGTGTGCAGGACAGATCCCCTCCCCAGCCACGCGTGTGCAGGACAGATCCCCTCCCCAGCCACGCGTGTGCAGGACAGATCCCCTCCCCAGCCACGCGCGTGCAGGACAGATCCCCTCCCCAGCACCTTCCCAGCCACGCGCGTGCAGGACAGATCCCCTCCCCAGCACCTCCCAGCCACGCGCGTGCAGGACAGATCCCCTCCCCAGCCACGCGCGTGCAGGACAGATCCCTTCCCCAGCACCTCCCCAGCCACGCGTGCAGGACAGATCCCCTCCCCGAGCACCTCCCCAGCCACGCGTGCAGGACAGATCCCCTCCCCGAGCACCTCCCCAGCCACGCGTGCAGGACAGATCCCCTCCCCGAGCACCTCCCCAGCCACGCGTGTGCAGGACAGATCCCCTCCCCGAGCACCTCCCCAGCCACGCGCGTGCAGGACAGATCCCCTCCCCGAGCACCTCCCCAGCCACGCGCGTGCAGGACAGATCCCCTCCCCGAGCACCTCCCCAGCCACGCGTGTGCAGGACAGATCCCCTCCCCGAGCACCTCCCCAGCCACGCGCGTGCAGGACAGATCCCCTCCCCGAGCACCTCCCCAGCCACGCATGTGCAGGACAGATCCCCTCCCCAGCACCTCCCAGCCACGCGTGCAGGCAGATCTCCTCGCCGCACACAGTGCCTGGGGGGTCTGCAGAGAGTGAGGGAGAGGGTGCTGGTCTGCTGGAAGTGATTCCCTCTTAGCCCTGTCAAGGGCTTATAAAGGGGCCCAGCAGGAGTCACGGGGACAGCGCATGGAGGGACAGTGTGTTTTGTGAGACCGGTGACCCCAGTCCAGCCTCCTCGACCCCCAGCTGCCCCAGGCCTGGCTTCTGTTGGAGAGGGGCCCGCACACAAGCTCCAGGCCCGGGCTGTGGCCTGCAGGTCTGGCTGCCTCAAGCTTCACGCCTGTCTCCCTTCTCTGCTCCCCTGCTGCCTGGACCCACCCTCCGGACAAGAGCAGGGCTCTGTTTATCTGCCGGTTCCGTCCTCCCTGCTCAGCAGGGCGGGCTGCCGCGGGACCCTTGTTCAGGCTGGAGTTGCAGGGAGGGAGCCCTGTGGCCGGCACCTCCCTGCCTGCTTGGCGTCTCCCCTTCCTCTCCCCCTGCAGCCTGCCTGCCTCCTCCCCGGCAGAGCGGACACCTGGGCTGATGCTGAGCGAGGACCTGTTTCATGGGAAAGGATAGAAGTCCTGAGCTGGCGAGAATCTCCCTGTGAGTCAGCACCGTTTCTGTGAAGTCACTGTCATGTCACAGAAAGTGTCCTCCTCTGGTCCCTTCTGCGGCCTCGCTGAACAAAGGCCGGGAGCTGGAGCCAACACGGCCGTGCAGGGAGGCTTGTTCATTAATATTTCCTGCGTGAGCCACGCCCCGGGCGTGCTTGCTGTCTGCGGGGGCGTGGGCCGCTGTGCGGACGCACCGGCCCTGCAGAGGAGGGCCCAGGGCCCCTGGCCTGCAGGCTTCGGGGTGCCGGGACAAAGGAGCCCAGCTGCCTTGGCTCCGTGAGTGGGTGGCACGGGCGGGGGTCCATCATTCAGCCCCCAGGGTGGGCTCCTAGCAGAGCACTGCAGAGAGTCATCGCATCTGGGCCCCACTCAGGATCTCACTGCCCCTGAGGGGATAGAATCCGTAGGTCGTTGTGCTGCCCAGGGAACAGGCCAGGCCCTGGGGGATGGGGCGGGGGCATCTTCTCCTGGGGCCGGGAGCCTGTGGAGGAAGGTCTCAGGGGCCGGACACTGGAGCTGGACCCTGCAGAATGCCCAGTTCGCTCAGAGAGCTGGGGTTGGATGAAGGGAAGGGCCCTCCCGGCACTGGGAACAGCCTGTGCAAAGGCACAGAGGCAGGGGGTCTTCCCGTCCGGTTGGGGGCTGTGCTGGGAGGACGGGCTGAGCCAGGCCAGGAGCCAGGTCAGGGGTGCCCCGTGTTCCTGTTAAGAAGGGACGTCGTCTTAAAAGCCGAGGGGGAGCATGAGGGGCCTTCAGTCAGAGGAACCTCAGGGCTCTGCTGTGCATCTTAGAAAAGGCTTCATCTGACTTCCTGCCGGTGACAGGCAGGTCGGAGGCGGGGGGCGGAGGGGGCAGGCTGGTGGCTACATCACGACGTCTTGCTGTGAAGTACCTGAAGGACTTCTTTGTTTCTAAGCCCGTGAAATCAGGATGAGAAAGCAGGAGTCATAGGGATGGCGGTGCCTGGCGAGGGGCCTGTGCCTGGCGAGGGGGTGCCCAGCTCGGGGCCACCGTTTCTGACTTGCACAGGGGTGACCTTCTCCAGCAAGCTTGGCTGGTGCCAGTAGCCTGGGTCTGGAGCAGAGATAACCGACTCCCGGGGGCTTAGCCCGTGACCTGGGGTTGGGGTTCCCTCTCAGCCGCTTCCCCCTCCTCACCCCCATGCTGGTGCTGTGAGCTCCAGCGCCCCGAAAAAGAAGGGACTTAAGAAGTGTCGTGTACCGGAAAGATAAACATGTTTGCCGGAGTAGATCACAGAAGTTAATCTGGTCACCTAAATATTTTCATGTGCGCTGGATTCTGTGGGTGTGTATTGACAAGTGGAACAAGGCAGAGATTGTGTGGCCCTGGGTTAGCCTTCAGGGAGAGGTGTGATATTTGTAAAGACTTGTACAAGTCAGCCCTGGCCGGTTTGACTCCGCGGTGAGAGCGTCGGCCTGTGGACCAGAGTCACGGGTTCGATTCCGGTCAAGGGCACGTACCCCGGGTGCTGTTTTTTGTGTTTTTTTTTAGTATTTTTTCTTTATTGATTTTTTTTTAGAGTAAGAGGAAGGAAGAGGGAGAGAGATGGAAACATCGATGAAAGAGAATACCAATTGGCCGCCTCCTGCGTGCCCTCCACTGGGGATTTGGCCCCCAACCTGGGCATGTGCCCTGACCGGGAATCGAACCGGCGACCTCCTGGTGCATGGATCAGTGCTCAACCACTGAGCCACACCGGCTGGGCTCGGTTGCGCTTTGCTCCCTGGCCCTGGTTGGGGTCCTGCGGGAGGCGACCAATCAGTGTGTCTCTCTCACTTGGATGTTTTTCTCTCTGTCTCCCCCCGCCTCCCTCCCCCCTCCCTCCCCCCTCCCCCCCTCCCACTCTATCTGAAAATCAATGGGAAATGTCCTCTGGTGAGGATGAACAAGAAGAACGTGTGAGTCAGAGGTGCAGCGCTGCCTTCAGTTTCTGGGGCCTCGTAGACTGAGGTCAGAGCCAGGAGCCTAGGGAAGCTGGTCAGGTCCAGTCCCTCCATTCTCGGCGGTGGGTAAAGGACTTACTCTGGGCGGTGCTCTCGCCCACGCGTGGGGCTGCCACGCCCAGCGAGTGTTGCGCACGCCACTTCAGCCCTGACGCCGGCTGCCCGGGGCTGGTGCGGAGCCCACAGGACCCCGCAGGATAAGGCTCAGGCCACGAGGCTGCCCCCACCCCCTCAGACGCCAATCACAGGGCCCGAGGTCACCCACACTTGCTGCAACGGCTCACAGAGGTCGGGGAGCCATCCACTCTCCTCCGTGGTTTATTATAAAGGATGTGATGACGGATTCAGATAGAGGCACAGCCGGGTGGAGACGCACAGGGTGAGGTCCGGAAGTGTCCCTGGTCCAGGACCTCGGTCCCTGTGAAATTCCGGGGGCACCAGCCTCCCGACATGTTCATCAACCCAGGGACTCTCCGAACCCCATTGTTCAGGGTTTTCATGGAAGTTGCATTACGTAGCTCCAGCCCCCTTCCCTCCTGGACACTGGGGTGGCTCAAAGTTCCTCTGATTGTTCCTTGGTCTTTCTGGTGCCCCCCCCCCCCATCCTGAAGCTCTCTAGGGAGCTCAGCCACCGGTCATCTTGTGACCATACAAAAAGATACTCTTTTTTTTTTTTTTTAATCCTCACCCGAGGACATTTTTCCATTTTTTGTACAGAGTGGGAGGGAGAGAGAGGAAGAGAGAGAGAGAGAGAAACATCGATGTGAAAGGGACACATCGAGTGGCTGCCACCCGCACGACCAACCAGGGCCAGGGACAAACTGCAACCGAGGTACGTGCCCTTAGCGGGAACCGAACCCGGTTCTCTCCGGACCGCAGGCCGACGCTCTAACCGCTGAGCCAAACTGGCCAGGGCCAAAAAGATACTCTTATCTCTCAGGAAATGACAAAGGTATCAGGAACCAGGAGGTGCGGGTCAGATATGTGTTTGTTATTCTATCACAGTCTCACAGGGAAGCATCCCGGGGAGCCTGGCGAGGGAACAGGGATTCGGCGGCTCACACGGCGCTCAGGGCCGACCTGGTCTTGACCCCAGGGAGACCGGGGCATCTTCCGGCTGGAGGTCTGAGTTCCGCCCTTTTGTCTGGGGCTGCAGGGTTTCAAGGCGTGGAGCCCGCCCAGCCATCCTGTCTCCCCAGTCCTCCGGCTCCCTAGGCGTGGTCCAGGGGACCACTGTTCCTTCCGGCCTGGCCCCGAGATGGGCTTCGGGGATAGAGCATGAGCTGTGACAGCATCTGGCCAGAGGGCTGCCGAGCGGTGAAGGGGAGGCGGCACGGGACTCCAGAGTCTTGGTCAGCAGCCTTACCCGGTGGTCTGCAAATATTGGCTGTTTGTTTATTTTATTTTGCATTAAAAAACCAGCTTCATTGAGACAGCACTCACGTCCCATATAGTCACTCATTTATTTATTTTAAAATTTTGTTTTATTGATTTTTAGAGAGAGAGGAAATGAGATGGAGAGAGAGATGGAAACATCCATGAGAGAGAACCACCGACTGGCCGCCTCCTGCATGCCCCCCACTGGGGATCGGGCCCACAGCCTGGGCATGTGCCCTGACCGGGAATCCAACCGGTGACCTCTCGGTGCAGGGTCAATACTCAACCACTGAACCACACCAGCCAGGCCAATTCGCCCATTTAAAGTGTGCAGTTCAGTGGTGTTCAGTCTCTTCACAGACTTGTTGTAATCATCACCCCAACAAGGGACACCCCCCCACCCCGATGTCGTCCTCCCAGGGGCTAAAAGCCCCCAGCCCCTGGCAACTGCTAATCACTTGTCTATGTCTGTGGATTTGCCTGGACATCTGGCACCAACGGGATCAATCAGTGCGTGGCCTTCGTGTCTGGTTTTCTTCACTGCCCGTGGCCTTCAAGCTCATCCAGGTTGTGGCAGGTGTCGGCGCATCAGGAACCCTGGTTACCGCTGGGTCGTATCATTGCGTGGAAGGACCACATTTTTACCCCAATCACCGGTGGGAGGCGAGTGCAGTTTCACAGAGTGATTTTCCGTCTCAAACCCAGTTCTGCGCTGGGGAAGGGATCCGGGGTCACTCGGTGGAGAAACCAAGCCACATAAACTGCAGCTTCCAAGCAGGGACCCCCGGGTGGAGCAGGTGGTTCGCTCCCTGAGCAGCACTCCAGGGGGAGAAGGGAGACTGGAGGGGTCCCGGGAGGAGGGGTCCCTTTCAGGTTTCCTGCCAGCCCTCCTCGTCTGCGTGAGGGGGAGATCTCAGCTGGTGGGCGAGGGCGGCAGGCTCAGCAGGGCTGGAGAGCTGGGTGCAGGCCCCTCGCTGTGTCCCGAGGCCTCGCTCTGAGGGCCCCAGGGAGCCTGCCGGCAGATCCGGAGCCCGATTGGAATGTACCCGAGTGATCTGAGATCAGCCTTCGTGTAACCTCGCTCCGATCCCCCACCTTTCCGGGACTGGGGGTCCTGTGCCATGCCCAGGTGTTTTCTGGGGATCAGTCTTCTAGGAAAGACACCAGCTTGGCTCTGCCCCCCACAGGCCACACCCGAGCCACGCTGGTTTGGGTCCTGCGGCTGCAGCCGGGGTCCCCCTCCCCCGGGTGTAAGCCAGGACACCGACTGCAGGAACTCCCTGCTCAGCCACCTAACGGCAGGGCCCTCAGGTTCCTGTCACCCCACATCACTCTGCAAGGTGGGGCGACAGATGAGGACGCACGGGAGGGTCAGCTCTAACTCTCCAGGCTTTTCTAGACGAGGGGGCTGCCCGAAGAGGAGGGCCCCCGTCTGTGTAGAAACTTCAGGCTTGGGCCTGGCCCGTAGCTCAGTTGGTTGGAGCATCGTTCCAATACGCCAAGGTTGAGGGTTCAATCCCTAGTCAGGGCACATACAGGAATCAACCAATAAATGTATAAATAAGTGGAACAACAAATCGATATTTCTTTCTCTTTCTCAAGTCAATAAATAAACATAAAAAAATAAAGCCCAGCCAGTGTGGCTCAGTGGTTGAGTGTTGACCCACGCACCAAGAGGTCACCGGTTCGATTCCCATTCAGGGCACATGCCCAGGTTGTGGGTCCAATCCCCAGTGGGGGGCATGCGGGAGGCAGCCAATTGATGTTCTCTCTCATCGATGTTTCCATCTCTCTTTCCCTGTCCCTTCCCCCTCTCTCTAATATCAATAAAGAAAAGAAAAAAAATAAGGCCCTGGCCAGTTTCAGTGGTTAGAGCATCGACCCACAGTCCAAAGGGTGGTAGGTTCAGTTCTGGTCAAGGGCAGGTGCCTGGGTTGCAGGTTCGATCCCCCCCCTGGTCAGGGTCGTGTGGGAGCCACCAGTCAATGTGTGTCTCTCTCATCCATGTTTCTCCCTCCCTCCCTCCCTTCCACTCTCTCTAAAAATCAATGGAAAAATACCCTCGGATGAGGATTAGCAACAACAAAATAATAATAATACATGGCGGAGCCGCTGTTGCTATGTACCAAGTGTCCCCATCTTCGAAATACTCCCAGGAATTCAGCCCTATTGTGTAGACGAGGCAACGCAGAGGGATCGGGCAGCCCGGCTGGTGGTCCCGCGAGTGTGTGGGCAGGATGGACGGTCTGCACGGCCACTGGCGCTCGAGGAGGATGCTCTCTCGTGGCTTCAGTCTGCACGTCTGTAAAACGCAGACAGAAGTGCCTGCCGCTGGGCACTGGGGTGGGGATGAAGGAGGTGGTCTGGGCCTTTTGCTGTTTTGATTTGACGATGGTTTATTAGCTACGACACCAAAGGAGCGGTCACACGATAAAAATAGTCCGGAGGGAAAGTGGGGGAGGAGGCGGCGGGAGCAGGTAAAGGGGACAGATGGTGATGGAAAGAGACGGGGTTTGTGGTGGTGAACACAGCACAACATACAGGTGAGCATGTAGAATCGTACACCTGAAACCCATAGACTTTCATTAAGCAGGGTCACCCCCGTGCGTTCAATTTAAAAAAAAAGAAAACGTAGACACATTAAACTTCATGAAAATGTAACAGTTCGGTGCATCGAAGGCACAGTCAACAGAGTGGAAGGGCCACCAGAGAAGGGGAGGCCGGACTGTGTATTGTCCGCCTGATAATCAATATCCGGAACATACAGAGAACTCCCCAAACTCAGCAACAACAAAAACCCAAACCACTGATTAAAAAAATAGGCAAAGGACCGGAACAGACACTGTCCCCCACCCCGCACCAAAGATCACCAATGGCCGACAAACACCTGAGACGACCTTGATGTGGCCGCTCACGGGGAAATGCTGGGGATCTGTCCTTCCGGAGGCGTGCTCGCGGCCCCTCTCTGTGCCCCCTTCCTGCCTTCCTCCCTTCCTTCTTCCTTCCTTCTTCCTCCCTCCCTCCCTCCTGCCTGTCTGCCTGCCTTGCACACTTCGGTCGGGACACTTTATGAAAGTGAGGACCAGCTCAGACCCTGGAGCCACATGACCAGGGTTTGAACCCCTCCAGCTGTGTGACCTGGAGCGAGTCACTAACCTTCTGGGCTTCGGTTTCCTCATAGGCAAAATGGGGACAAAAAGGGTTAAATTAGTGCCGCACAGCGGGCAGTAAGTCTGCAGGCCCGACCCGCCACCTCCCGGGTCACAGCCTGTGTGTCCTTTGAGCCGCCGGCGATCGCTGACCCTGGACACTCCCTGAAGGACTGTGCCTCTGTGTTTGGGGGACTCTGAGGACATTTGATACGTTAGCACCTTTGACCGTGTCCCAGCCACATGCTGAACCCTGTGACATACGTCATCTCATACAGTCCTCAGAAGAGTCAATTTTCACCCCCGTTTTGTAGGAGAGAAACGGGCTTAGAGGGACGAGGGGACTTGCCAAGGCCCTCTCAGGAGCCTCCTGCTCCAGCCAGGAGCAGCGGGGAGGTGCTGGCTGCCATTCTTGGTCTCCCATTCTTGCTCATGGCCACCCTACCTGGCCCCAGGGACTTTCCCTGCGTGATTCTGGCTGTGGGATGGTCAGAGAGGACCTCTCCATAGAAACCGAAGCCGAGGACGGGAGTCACGTACCGTCTGGGGAAATGCATTCCAGGCAGAGAGCACAGCCAGTGCAAAGGCCCTGAGGCACCTTCTCGGCCTCTGCCTGCCCTTTGGCGTCTGGTAGGCCATCCGGGACACAGGGAGTCCTGCCTGGTGACCCTGCCTAACAGGAGGGGCCCGTGAGCTCCTGCGCTGTCCATCAGGAACTGAAGTCTGTCCGGGAACAGACGCAGGAGAGTCCCAACAGTCACTGGTGGTGTCAGCCCTTCCTGCAGCTTCAGATAGCATTTTGGAGAGTGGGCTTTGGCTCCTCTGTACCCTTTAATAACAGCTGTCCACCGCTCCCACCCAGCCTCTGGACCTCTGCTGTCCTTTCTGTCTCTGAGTTTGCATGTTCCAGGGGCCTCGTGGTAGCGGACCGGCACAGGACGTGTCCTCGGAGCCTCCTTCCCTCACTGAGCAGAGTGCTTTCGCGGTCCCTCGAGCCGTTGGGGGTGGACGTTCTAGGAACACACAGGGTGCTGGCACTGGGTGGCTGTCCCTGTCCCTGGAGCTGTCCGGGAAGAACAGGAAGAGAAGCCAGGTCCTGGGGAAGTAATTCAGTCGTCCCTGCGCCCCAGGGCTGGGCCACATTTCTCCAGGGGGGCGCACCTTCTCACCTCAGCCTCGTTGTTCTCATCTGTGCAGTGGGTCCACGCACTCGCTCTCAGGGTACCTTCGCCCCCAGGCTGGCTTCCCGGAGCCCCCGGGTACCACGCTGACGGGGGCAGGAGGGGAGGAGCCCTTCTGAGACTATGACTTTTTATTTATTAATTAATCAAGAGACATTGATGCATCAGGACGTGAGAGGAGCTGATGGGTCACGTGTTCTCTGAAAGCACAGGGCTGGTAATCCATTTAAAAAAACATTTTCTTCTTCTTTTTAATTTAATGGAGGAAATCATTAGCTGGGAAATTGGTGGAACTGATTTATTCCTGTTTTGGGGAGGGGGAGTGGAAGAGAAAATCTGCTCTAATTGCTGCTTGTTCTAGAAATGTCCGCAGAGGAGTCCCATTAGCCGGGCCTGGCGGGGTGGAGGCAGCCCGGGGATTTGGGCGGGGGCCGGGGCCCAGGGGGTGGGCGGCTGTGATGTTAGCAGCAGACCTGCCTGGGCCCCGGTGCGCACTCCGGGGACCCTGCCTCCTGGAGCCCCGGTCCCGTGTGCGGGCCCTCATCCCCAGGGACAGAGGCCCAGGACCCGTCTGGGAAAAGGGGCTACGTGCCTGTTGGGCCTCATCCGGTTCCAAGAGGAGGCGACTGGGTTCACCCTAAAAATAACCAGACTTGCAAACAACTTCAACATGCAAATGTTTTTTGGTATCTATAGGCCAAATTATTTAAAGGTACAGCTGTTTTCCACTGTCCCAATCTGTTTGTTTTCCCGGAGCGTGGAGGAACTCTGGGGTGATCTGGGCTTTTCTGGGGTCTGGCTGGGTTTCTGCCCTTCCTGGGGAGGCCTCCTGCCCCGGGGCACCCCAGTCCGACGGGGTGAGGCCCCTGAGACTGTCAGTGGCTCGCGGTGCCCCCCGGCTCAGGCAGGGTGGCCCGGCTGGGCTGCAGTCGCCCCTTCAGGCTCGCTGTGTGTGCCGAGGGGTTCACTTTACTTTGATGTTCCGAGCTCATCTGGCCCAGAAACATGCGTAAATGAGTTTTCAGAGAGGAAGAGGCTATAAATAGCCTGGCAGGATGTGGAGAGGTGAATGGCAGGGGGCCGCCAAGGTTGTAGCAGCGGTGACACGGGACCCACCCCGCCCTGCTGGTGCCCAGCTCCCCACTCTTGGCAGAGTCCTGGCATTCCGGGCCCGGCTCCTCTGGCTGTCCTCCCTGCCACGCCCTGCACGGCCGCCACGAGGCTCCCAGGGGGCGCTGTGCTCGTGTAATAGCCCTTCCACTAATGTGCCACGTGGGGGGGGGCGTCCTCCAGCAGGTGGGGGGCCCGAATGCAGTCGCCCCTCTGGACGGTGGGCCTGGGACTCCAGGGCAGGCTTCTAAAGGCTTGGGGCAGGGAGTTGTGGGGAGGAGCAGGCCTGGACCCTTGGGGCACTAACCTCTGCAGAGTCTTCATTCATGGGTTCATTCATCCATTCGCGAGTCCGTGTCGTCATTCAGACGATCCGTTCAGTGCCTGCTGGGTGCCGGCAGCTCTTCTGGGCCCCGGGGTACAGCAGTGTACCCCGCCAACCCAACCCCTGCCCCGAGGAGCCCCGTTCCCGTGGGAGAGACATTTAAAAGACAGACAAGCGTGCTGCCCCACGGATGAACCTGGAAGACATCAGGCTGAGTGAAACGAGCCAGACGCAGAAAGGCGGGCACCGTGCGACTCTGCTTACGTGAGGGGCCCCGAGGGGCAACTCCGCGGAGACGGCGGTGGGCGGCGGGTGCCGGGTCCTGGGGTCTGGGGAGACGGAACATTTCTGGACTTGGGCAAACTCAGTGCCACCACACTTGACCACTACGCGTGGTCAAGATGGCACGTTGGATGCTGTGTGTGTGACACCACGATTTTAATAATAAGAAAACGAAAGGGAAGGATGAGAAGTCCGAAGCGTTGGAATAAGGGTCCGTGCTGTGTGGATGATGAAGGGTCAGGAGGAGGCCGGGGTTGGGGTTCAGCCTTAACTAAGGGTGGGGAGACGGGGTTTAATGAGAAGGGGCCGGAGCAGAGCCTGCAGGAAGGGAGGCTCCCCTGGGCAGAGGGGCCGAGGCAGGTGGATGGGGCCTCCGGGCCATCCCTCTGAGGGGGTGTGACCGGGCCACTTGGGGCTTTGAGTCAGGACAGGACACCTTGTGGGTTTGACAGGGATCCCTCCTGCCGTTGTGCTGAGGGGGGCAGGGGCACGCAGGAAGCTAGGAAGAAGCTTTGCAAGGTGGGGGTATGAGGCTGAGGGTGCCCGTACCTGTCCCCCAGCTCGGTGCACGCAGGACGGATGGGCAGGGTTCTCTGCGGCCGTGTTTACATCTCTCTGGAGTCCTCGGCTGTGACGCCCCCGATGTCACTTCTCCCTCTGCCACTCGGCGGGTGGGGTGAGTGGGACGGGTGGAGTGACTGGGCGGACGGCTTGGCCAGGGTTCAGTTCCTGCTGGTGGGGCGCCGAAGCCACACAGCTCCCGCGAAGCCTGCAGCGCCCCCGGCCCTGCCTGCCCTGCTGGGGGACTGAGCGCCCAGGGCCTCCCCCTGGGCCTGCCCCAGGCTCGCCTCTCCCGGAAGCCCCTGCAGGCCAGGTAGGGTGGGGGTGGGGTGCCGGCGGGCTCCAGCCCCACCTCTGTGTGGGTGCTGCCCTGTGCTCGTCCAGCTGAGCCTGGACTTCTGCATTTGCCAAGGGCGAGGGTGGGACTTGAGTCTGGCCTGGGTTCCAGCGCCACTGCATGTGGGAAGGTCTCCCTGCGCCTCCCCACAACCCAGCCTGGGCCCAGCCACCCTCTGCAGGCCCCCACCCCAACCCCTGCTGCCCCTTTAGGAAGGCGGGGGGGGGGGGCTGTTCCAATCCTGTGACTCCCGCCAGACATTCCAGGGGTGACCTCAGGAGTTGCTGGGGGAAACAGCGAGAGTTGGGGTTCTAGAACGGGTGTCTGGGGCCATTCAGGGCAGGAAGAGCGGTCAGTGGTCCGGGGACCCACGTCACTATGGAGTCCACCGAGCCCACTCCCCAGCTGGAGTCTGCTTTGTTCCCTGAGAGCCCGACCACCTGCCCCCTGTCTTTTTAGAAGGGGGCCCCGGAGGCCAGGCTGCCCCACCACGCGGACACCGTGGGTGAGTCGGAGAGGAGGGGGAGGGGAGGCTGAGGGGCTCAGTGCTGGGCTGGGGCCCTGTGTCCCACATTCCTGTCTCGTCCGGTCTCGGAGCTGCTCTGTCTGGGACGATCACCACGAACCCCGTACGACTATCTAATTTTAAATGAAAGGGAAATAAAATGAGTAATTGTGTTTCCCACTCACACTGGTCCCAGCCCCGGTGCTCGGTAGCCACACGGGTTAGCGGCGGCCGCGCAGGCACAGAAATGCCCGTCTTCACAGGAAGTTCTCCCGGACAGTGTCCGCCTCGTCTCTAGAGCAACCGCACGAGGTTGAGACTGTCGCCCCGTTTCACAGATGAACACACCGCGGCTCAGAGACTGGCGGTGACTTGCTCGTCATGCAGCCGGTGGGTGTCAGAGGGCATAAGAGACAGGTCTGGCAGGTCTTGGCCTGGATGTGGGATTGGTGTGCACCGTGTCCGGCTGCCCAGCGGGCTGCTTCTCAGCATGGAGGGGACCGAGGCCACACACGCTCTGGGACTACTCCCTCTCCCGCCCGTGCTCAGTCACCCAGTGGGGAGTGACGCTTTATTGAAAAGGCAAAGCAGGGATTAACATTCATTTTGGGGCCTCCCGGGCCTTAGGAGGGACTCTGGGAAACTTCACTGGGCTCTGAAACACTCCTTTTTAAAAGTGGGAGAACAATAGCCAAAAGGTGGAAACAACTGACGTGTCCCTCAACGGGCGCATGCACGTGGTCTGTCCACCTAGTGGAATATTACTCGGCCATGAACAGGAACGAAGCAGTGGCGCCTGCTGCCATGTGGATGGACCTTGAGAACATGACTCTGAGAGAGAGAAGCCAGACACAAACAGTCACGTGTTGCGTGATTCCATGGATCCGAAACGTCCAGAGCAGGCAAATCCATAGAGACAGAAAGCAGAGTGGTGGTGGTTGGACGGGAGGGGACGGGAGTGGCTGCTGGCGGGGCGGGGCTTCCTCTGGAGCTAGCAGAGGTGACAGCCGGGCAGTCTGTGGGTACACTCACCCGCGGAGGGGTACGCCGCGCCGTGGTGGAGGCGGTCGGGCTCCTGCTCTGTCTTGTGCGCCGAGAGCAGGGAGGGGAGGTGGAGCTGTCTAGGTGGAGCAGGTGTGGATGTCCATTGCAAGGTGTTTTCAGGTTTGCCAGCTGTTGGAACATTTTCACGGCCAAGTGCGGGGGGGAGAGTGAGGAGAGGGCCGTGAAGGCCATGCAGAGGCAGGATTCCGCCCCGGCCTCTGGCGCTGGCTTCGGGCCTCCCGAGCCTCTGTCCAGCTGGGTGGTGAGCCAGCAAGCGGGGCGTGTGGGAGCTGGGCGGGGCTGCCCGCTGGGCTCCACATCCACGCCGGGTTCCCGGGTTCCCGTCTCTTCCTGTCCTGTTGTGTCCGTGTTCCCGTGCCCAGAGTGCCCGCTGGGAGACGGGGGGCTTACCCAGATGAGCAAGCAGTGGGGTCACAGAGACGTGACCTGACTTGCCCTGGACACGTGGTCTCTCAGGGAGAAACGGGGGCGTCAGCCCAGCCAACTGTCTGCTACTTGAGTGTAGCTGGGCCAGTGCAGAGGCCGGTCCTGCAGCTGGGTTGTGGCTGGAGGCCACAGCGGGGGGCTGCCAGAGCCGTGGCTGGGGGCAGCCCAGGAGTGCCGTCCCCCAGGTGGGCCTGGGAGGCTGAAGATCTCCCGCCGTCCTCCCTCCACATCCTGCTCAGGTGGCTGGGATGAACCCCTCCAGCAGGCATACGCCCCACACTCCTGAGGGTGCAGGTGTGGCCGGCCCGCACGGGAAAGGGTGACTCAGCATTTGGCCACGCCGGTGTTCAGAGGCAGGTGCAGGTCAGAAACGCCTGCCGGACACCAGGGCCCAGCCCTCTGGGAGTGTAACGGAGCATCCTGAGCCTGCCGAAAAGCCCTGAGGTTCTGCCCCCCTCCAGGGCGGGGAGCTGCTCTCTGCCCCCCTGGGTCAGATAGACTCCCTCCCGGCGGCCGAGCCCCCGGCCCAGAGGCCTGGTTTGGGGGAGGCTGCACCAGGAGGGGGGTGGGATTGGCTGCTCTGCCGCCTTCCCTCCGGCATATGGCTCCCCTTTCTCCATGGCAACTTAGCTCAGTGGTCCCAGCGGAGGAGAGAGAATCAATTCTCCCTCTTTCCTCCCTCCCTCCTCCTCCCCACCCCTTCCTCTTGGCCTTCCCCCCTCCCTCATCCCTGCCATCCTCGGCTGGCTGTCTGTCCATCCCAGGGGACCTCAGGCTTCGAGGCGCCCTCCCCCTGCAGCCATGGGCAGCCAGCAAAGCTGCCTGCTGGGGGCCACGCCCTGAGGTGGGGGGGGCCAGCTCCTGTGGCGTGGGGCTCCCGACAGCTCTGACACTTTGTCCTCCCTCATCCCCCCTTACATTCCCTTCCGGAAAGGTAATTTTCTGCTATAGCTGTCACAGCCTGAGGACGGTGTCTGAGGCAGGGAGGCTCGGCCCTGGTCACGTGGGCTGCTCGTTTCTCGGAGTAGCTGGGATGAGGCGGGAGAGGCTGAGTCTGGGGGCGAGGGTCTCCTGGGCAGCTGCGAGTCGCCGGGCTCCGGCCTCCTGGTGCTTGGGCACTGCTGCCTGTGCCCTTCTGCTTTGCCATATAACTGCTGCTCAGTGGGAACAGTCTGCCTTCCTGGACCGCGGTCTGCGGGGCAGGGGCATTTGGAGGCACGCAGGGCACCCCGCGTGGCCGGCTGGGGCGCAGGGTCCCCTGTCCAGCCCTCTCACCTGGCAGTGGTTCCGTGGGGGAGGTTCTGTCCTGTAACCAAGAGTTTCCAAGAAGAGGGTGCAGGGAGAGTCTCGGGCTGGCTGACCCGGGCAGAGCGGTCCTGCCAGCTGGGGCAGCACCACCCTCCGTCGGGGACAGTCCCTCAGCAGAGTTCGGTTCAGGCGGCTGCCCAGCGGGGAGACATTTTCCATCGCCTCTCCCTCCCTTCAGGACACTGTCCTGGAGGAGATGAAGTGGACCGTGGGTGCCCTTCCGAGGGGCGGTCCCCAGACCTGAGCCCCACCCCGTGACCGCTGCCTCCTGCGCAGAAACATGTCCCTCGTTGTCAACCGAGCACCCCTGTGTTGGTGGAAAGTGAGGCCTGCCGGGACCGGGTTTACATCCAGTTCTTAGAAGCTGCGGGTTTGAATGGGGTCTGAGAGGAAGCCTGTGTGATCTTTAAATAGAAAGAGAACACGGAGCGGCCCTGCCCGACTCCCGGGGAAGTTCAGTTTGTCCCAGGTAGCAGAGAAACGGCTCAGGACTCCGAGCACGGACCCGGCTTGGGGGACAAAACCACGGCAGGGGATCTGGACACTCGGGCACCTGTCTCCGAGTCGGGCTCCCTGGCAGCCGACCGGCTTCTGTTCCGCACCGGCCGGCCCCTGATGGATCGCTTTAATAACAGTCAGCCTCCAGGGCGCCGGGCGGCTCCCCCTCCGCTTCTGTGGTCGGGCCCCTTGAAACCGGCGGGGTGTTCAGATCCCTAAGCCCTGCTCCTCTGAAGCTGCCCAGAGCCTGGCCCCGAGGTGCTTCCCTTTGATAACCAGACGGTTCCTGCCGGGCAGGATGAGAAGGATGCTTTTGTGTCTGTCTGTGCTGTGTCTTGTGTTTCCTTTGCTTGGAGCCTGGAGGCTGTCACCGGGACCCTCCCGGCATCCGGGTGCCGCGCAGGCTCCTTAATGACATTACCCGCGTCTGGACTCCGGCTGCTTCGCTGTGAATTCTGATGGGTTCACGCGCCGAGTGACGGGAGGGGAGGCGGCACGCCGGGTCTGTTTGGTTTGGTTTTGCTTCGCCGGCGAACGGAAAATCTGGTGTGACACGTAAAAAGGTCAGTCCCGTGAGTGGTGGCGCGGGGGGCTGGCCGGGCGCCCCTGCAGCTGGGGCTCCTCTGCGTGTGCAGCCGGGTGGGGCTGCTTCGGTGCCCCCCGCGTGCATCCCGTCAGCAAACCCGACGCGGGCAGGGCGGCAGAGCCCGGCTGGCCTCGGAGGCGGAGGGAGGCTCCGCTCCCGTCCCGGGGACTCCTGAGAGCTGGGTCCCGGCCCCTCCCCCGCCGCGTCCTCTGGCACAGGGAGCCTGCCGCTTCCCTAGTGCGGTTTCGCAGAGCCGTGACTTTCCTGAGCGCCCGCAAGTAGCTGCAGAGGGTTGTGAGCAGGTCGGGGGAGGGCGCTGACCGCTGGCAGCCGCCCCGGTCCTGTGGGCAGCTCGGTCCAGGAAAAGTGCAGCGATCGCCGGTTGGCTG
Source organism: Molossus molossus (assembly GCF_014108415.1). NCBI lineage: Eukaryota > Metazoa > Chordata > Mammalia > Chiroptera > Molossidae > Molossus > Molossus molossus. Next base: position 35,437,561 of record NW_023425358.1, on the reverse strand, counting down.
GCGTTCAGGCGGTGAGTGGTTCTGTCTTCTCTAATTCGAAGGCAGCTCTGGGATCCAGGGACGGGGACGGTGGGCAGCCTGGCGGTTTAGACAGACCTCGCGAAGTTCAGGACGCTCCGAGGGGAAGTGACTCTTCTCGCGTGCTGGCCGGCAGTGTGCGGGCGTCCACCTTCGGGGCTGGGCAGTGCCGGCGGGGCGGCAGGGATGGCAGGGACCGGACCGGGACCGCATCCGCCCGGGGGGGCCTCGCCGGTGCCGCGCCCACCCAGCCCCTCGCCCAGCTTTGAGGAAACTGTCGGTGGTGGGGGTTCTTCGTTTTCATTACAGGAGTAGCTTAGGAACCTGTGCAGGAGGAAGGCAGCCCCTGAATGTCAAACTCTCCCTGGTCTCTCTTGCGCTGTCCCTGAACACACACGCACAGGCACACGCACAGGCACACACACAGCAGCTGGCTTTCTGCTCTGGGTAACACAGTCTCCCGGACACCTTCTCCGTGCCGATGAGATCCGACAGCAGCCGTTCTGTGCGTTGCTGTCAGCTTAGCGTCTCACCTGAGGGAGCCCGTCCCCATCGCTTCTGGAAAGAGCTGCCTCTCTCTCGCTGTCCCTCTTCTCCATGCCCGCCCCTCCCCCACGCTCCGTGGTGCTGCCAGGTGTGTGTCTGCAGGGGAAGCCCCCAAGGCCAGCTTTCTAGCCTGGGCTTCCAAGGGGCGCAGGTCAAAGCAAGGAGTGGTGTGAGAGGGACGGCTGAGCTCGAGGTGTGTGTGTGCGTGTGTGTGCATGTGTGTGTTCATGCGTGCAGGTGTGCTTATGTGTGCGTGTGTGCATGTGCGTGTGTACATGCCCGCCCTTCCGCATTGGTCATATTTTGGCATCTTTAGCTTTGTTTTCCATTTCTCCCCATTTTCTCATTTATTTCCCAGAGCAAGGCTCAGCAAACTCTGAACTGGGATCTTAACACCCACCTCACAGGCACTTTCGCAAATGTCATCTCATTGAACAGTTTGCAGCCACCCTGAAAGCACTTGCTGTTGTCCCATTTGGCCTATGAGCAAACTGAGTCTCAGGGCAGCTGAGTCACCGCCCTGGGAAGGCAGAGCCGGGACTCAGATCTCTGACGCATTCACTCACTCCTTCCTTCACCTGTGAGACATGCAGGCGGCTCTGCACCGGGCTCAGGGGGTTCCTCCGGCCCAGCTGTCTGAGGAGAGAAGCAGAGAGCAGGCCGGGGAGGAGGGGCGGCCCGGGGCCTGCGTGGGGAGCCCCTCGTGGCCCCCCAACCCCAGCACGCTGTGCCCACCCCGAGTGCGCTCGTCAGCGCCGCTCTGTAGAACCTCGATGGGCTGGGTCCTGATCCGCCCATTCGTCTGCTCGGGGGACAGCCAGGCTCACTTTGTTTAGAAGTTTGTTACACCGCCCTGCCGTCAGGAAGGTGGTCTGCAGAGCCGGGCTGTCTGTTTTGTGCGAAGGACTTTGGTGTGGGCGGCTCGGTGCAGTCGGAGGAACAGTAGGAGGTCGTGCCTCAGTTTCCTCGTCGGTGACCTACCGATGGCACCGCCCGCTTCACACCCCTCAGCCTGAAGGAAGCGGGTGTGAGGGTGCCTGGCATCAGGGCGCGGTGACAGGACTGTCCTCACGCACTTAACGTCCGGGTCCCCGTCCAGAAAAGACTGGAGTCATAGCGGCCGCACAGGTACTCCTGAGTTACGACAGGGTCTCGTCCCAACAAGCCCATCCTGGGCTGGCTATCCTGAGTCGAAGGGTTTGGCCCGGCCCAGCCCACCTTGCACATGCTCAGAGCACTCACCTGGGCCTGCGGCTGGGCACCGTGATCTCACACAAAGCCTCTGGTGTGTAGAGTACGGGAGCACATACTGCCGGCCTGGGAACGGATCAGAATTCACATTCTGAACGACTTTCTACTGACGGCGTCTGGCTCTCCCGCCGTCATCAAGTTGAAGGATTGTCCGTGGAACCCGGGAGGCGGGGACCGTCCGTATAGATGATGTGCGGATAGGTGCACAGACAGAGGGCGCGTGCCCAGATGGTGGAGCCGACGATTCACAGGGAGCCCGGGACAGGGTATATGAGAGTGAGGGTCCTGTGTTACTTTTGCAGTTTTTTTTGTACATTAGAAAAAAAAAGACTGAATCATTTGAGGGGCTTTCCCCAAAGGAGGCGGAATAATGACATAGCAGAGGAGGTCCTACCTTAAGGAACCCACAGGAAGCCCCATGGACAAACCCAACGGCCGGCCAGCCCCGGGTAGAGAGGGAGCCAGCAGGCTCTTAGTGGGCACGCGGACCTTGAGCTCAAGCTCTTTCCCAGATCGCTCCCTGGGCTCAGTGTCTGGTCACCAGGCTGGGCTGCCTGCCCCACGGCCCCTGCCCGGTGGCCTGAGTCACCTTCCCGGGGACAGAGCCTGCTGCCTGCCTCAGGCCTAGAGAAAGGTGGCTACTTGACGGGCACTGTTCGGTTTCCGTCCAGCCCACAGGTGCGTATGCGCCAGCCGTGTGGCCCTGTGCTGCTGCAGGACATGGCCACCCCGATCCTTGAGTGGCTGTTGGAGGGAGGGCTAGACCCCGTCCAGCTCTGCGCCAGGCGGACCTCCCTGAGCAAAGCCGAGCTTGGTGGGAATGAACGGACCAGACACCCGAACGTGCTCTCGTCCGTCTGACCTTGCAGCAGCCGCCCACTCTGTGCCTCAGTTTCCCCACCTTATTGCCGCAGCGGGGAGGACAGAAGGTGACATCCAGAGGAGCGTGGGAGCGTCCGGTCCATCTGTGCCCGTCTCACACCCTTGGGGGTGCACCCCTGGCCTGGGAGAGCAGGGGAAGGCAAGTCAGGACCCCGTCCTCACCCCAGCTCTGCCGTCAGCCGTGGTGTGAGCCCTAGAGAGTTCCCTGGACCTCTAGAACCTCGGTTTCCTGGTTTGCACAACAGAGTTAAGGAGGGGTGGCCTCGGGGACAGAGGGGGGTGCCCTCGGGGACGGAGGGCATGGGGCCTGCAGCACACTGTTCCGCCCGGCGCCCCCACTTCACAGCTTCCGAGGTGTGGGCACAGCGTTAGCTCAGCCTGTGACGGCGAAGGCAAACGGTTGCTTTTCAAACACTCCCGCCGCCCGACTTGGTTTGCCCGCGGGGCCCCAGGAATCGCGGGGCTGAGCTCCTGTCTCCAGAGCTCTGGGTTGGGGGGTGGGGGATGGGAGGCCGTGGCTGCAGGCAAAGAAACCTCGTGGGTTCGAGCCCTGGCCACAAGACGTGCAGAAGCCACTTAATCCCGAGTCTGTTTCCTTTGGTGGAATGAGGGGCTCTCCTCCCGCTTGGGGTGCTGGGTGACAGCTGTGAGCCTGTGTTTCTGGCCTGGCCCGAGGACGGAGATGACGGGGTGGTCGTTTTATAGGGCTCTCCTCCAGTGGAGGACTTGGGAAAGGGATTGGTTTCAGAGGGCCGCGGTGTACCAGAGGTTGTCCTAGGATCCGGGCCAGGCCAGCTGCTGGTCGTCCTGCTCCCAGTGTTGGGAGGGCGGGCGCTGTGTCACCGCCGCGGGCACAGCGGGGGGCACGGCCACAGGCACAGCGGGGTGCAGGGCCACAGAGCTGCCTGTGCCCTGGGAGATGGAGGCCCGGGCTCTGCCAGCCCCCCGAGGGCACATGGCACATGGCAGGGCAGTGTTACTGGTGGGAAATCAGGGGCGTGTCTCACGGTCAGAACTGGGTGTGGTCAAGGCACCAAGGAGGGGCCTTCCCTGAACCCAGAAAGAGCAGGGGCCAGAATTGAGGATTGAATCCTCATCCAGCAGCGTCCTTCCTCTCCCCTGCCTCCTCTGCCCCCACCACACCCCTGCACAGTTTGCAGTTGTGGAGGGGCCGTGGGGGCCATGGGGGCCTCCCTGCCCTGCAGCCCTGGCTTGGTCGCAGCATCTCAGGGCTGCCTCTCACCCACCGTCCCTCCAGGTTGGGCCGATGCATGAAGGGGCATGTTGATTCCGGGCCTGTAGGGGGCACCCCCACAAGTAGCCCAGGCTGAAGAACCGGTTGGTCCCCGTGAGGTCATTTAGAAGGCAGCTGCCGGAGGAAGAGGCGCGGCCCCGCGCTCTTTGGAGAGAGTGCTCCAGCCAGTGGGCAGCCGCGGGCCTCTGACCCCTTGGCAGTCCGCGGGACCGCGCCAGTGTGGCGGCCAGGGGGAGGGGCTCCTGGCCTGGCCTGGCATGTGTCACATTCCTCTGAGCCACCAGCCTGTGCCAGTCTGTGCATTCCTGGAGGGCACCCAGCCACTGCCTGCAAGGTGCTAGGGACGCAATCCCCTCTGCTGGAGTCGGGAAAGGGATGTCCCGAAGGGTCAGGGACCTGCCCACTCCAGCTCCCAGGGCCCGAGCAGCACTAATGGATACGATGTTCTGTCTGCAGCCTGGTGATTTTCGGGGTCTGGGCCCAGGTCCCACCGTGGGTTGGAGACGGGCAGGATTTATACCCCGGGGGGGCAGTGTCCCGTGCAGGAGAGGTGGCTCTGGAAACTGCTTGCCTCACCGTGGAGAGCTGGCCTGCCCCCTGCCCCTGTCCACCAGGGCCTCTGGCCGGGTCTCACTGCCCTGGACCCTCAGCCCGTCTCCACCAGTGACAACATGACGGTATGTTAACACCCAGGCTCAGCGCGTGGGCTTGGATTCGGCTTTGCATTCTCCAAAGCGTGTTGCACGGGGTTTCCCCTTGGGTCTTCCTTGGCCTCGGGAAAGGGTCAAAGCAGAGGCCTGGATCCCTTCCACGCAGGGGCAGAGAACTTGAGTGAACTGCCCAAGGTCAGACAGCGACTGCTCCGGGACAGAGTGCGGACCTCAGGCGTTTATAGCAAACGTTTGCTAGGCGCCCACCTTTACTGAGCAGCTGCTGTGGCCGGGCCCTGGGGAGCCACGGGGATAAGACGCCCGAAGGTGAGCGCGGTGACCTCTCAGTCTGGGGTGGAGAAAATGAGGCACGTGACCTCAGGCAAGCCCTGCGCAGAGAGGTGCAACCAGGCCGTTTGTTCGCATTCTCTGGGGGCCTTCCCAGTACCCTCGGGGACGTGCGTGAAACACAAGGGCCTGGGCCCCCCTGTTCCTGGGCCGGGAGGGAGGGCTCACTACAGTTTCTGAGGCAGCTCATCCCTGTACCTCTGTTTGAGGAATGCTTGACTCAGCCATCTTGGCGCCCTTGGGGCTCCGAAGTCACCCGTCCCACGACGGTCCTGAGCTTGTCGCTGGGTGCGACAGCGCCCGCATAGCTGGGGTGGTGGGGTGCCAGGTTTGCAGACACTGAACTGTCTGAGCTCCGTCCGCTGCAGGGACCCGGGGAAACCCTGGTCTTGGTTCTGAAGCCTCCAGGAGCCGCGGCCAGCTCCCCACCCCGGGGATAGGTTCTCCAGCGTGGAGACGGGGAGGGGGTGGGATGCTGAGGCCAAGTCGGGGTGGGCGTCAAACATTCTCCTGAGGGAGACCTGCCGTCCCTGGGGTAGGACCTCACCCGAGGGGAGTGTTCAGCCTTTTGCCTGTGGCTGGTGCCCCGAGGATCTGCAGGGCTGGGCTGACCGGCGCTTCCCCTTGAATATCTTCATAGCGGACGCGACAGGGCTTCTCGCCAGCTCCTCGAGTTCCCTGAGCTAGCTGGACGGCAGCCCTGGTGACAGCCTGGTGACAGGCTTCGGTGCCACACCCCCAGCCAGCAGGTCCTCTCCCGCTGGTGCCCAGAGCAGGCGACACTGGGTCATATCCAGGTGGTCAGCTCTGGGCACGTCCTGCCTCCCGACGTCACAGACCCAGCGTGCTGGTTTCTTGGGGCTGCATCCCTCCGATCTCCGCTCCTGCTCCCTTGTCCCCTCTGTGTCTCTGTGTGTTTCTTAGAAGCACACCCATCCCTGCCTTTTGGGTTTATCCTAAATTCAGGATGACCTCCTCTGGAGATCCTTAACTAATTACAGCCCTGGCCGGTGTGGCTCAGCGGTGAGAGCGTCGGCCAGCAGACCAGAGAGACCCGGGTTCGGTTCCCGCTAAGGGCACGTACCTCGGTTGCAGTTTGTCCCCGGCCCTGGTTGGGTCGCGTGAGTGGCGACCACTCGATGTGTCTCTCTCACATCGATGTTTCTCTCTCTCCTTCCCTCTCTCCCTCTCGCTCTATCTGAAGATGAATGCAAAAATGTCTTTGGGTGAGGATAAAAAAATAAACACATTTAATTACACCTGCAAAGACCCTATTTCCAGTGAAGGTCTCCTTCTGCGGTTCCAGGTGGACATGAATTTGGGGGACTCTACCTACACCCTGCACACAGAATGTCACCGGGGGAGGAGCGGGTCTGCTGCGCCGGCCCGGGGGGCACTGGGTTGGCCGTTGGTCCCTGGAAGTAGATCTGGGGCTTCTGCAGCCTCAGGCCCTGCGGTCCGTGAGGGCAGCTTTGCCTCTGTTCATAGAGTCAGAGTCCAGAGCAGAGGCTGTGGGGCAGCCACCTGGAGAGGGTGTGTCCCTTGGACTCCTCCTTGAAGGTGACCTGGAAAAGAAAGGCTGAATTTGGCTCTGAAGAGCCAACCCAGACCTCAGGTCGCGTCAACACCTGGGAGGCAAACTGCTCAGCATCAGAACTTCCTAGTCGTGCCTTGTAGGTAGTGAGCCTCCCGTCCTGGGAGGGGGTCCAGCGGCCCTTGCAGGTCGGTACTGCAGATGGCATTGCCGTCCCTGAGAGCTCTGAGCCTGTGCTTGTCTCAGGGATGGATGGTCCCATCTGACAGTGCGTGGGGGAGCTCGGGGGAGCTGGGGGAGCTGGGGACCCCACTACAGGGCAGTCCCAGGCCCCCGCGCCATTCCGGCTGGCTCGTGAGTGCAGGTCAGCAAGCCCAGCCCTCTCTGTGCCCTCTGCCCAGTGGGATTCTGAGGCCGGGTCTCCCTCCCCTCGGCTGTCTGGTAGCTTGGCATCCTGCCCCTGTCTCGGCTCTGCCTCTCTGACTGCCCAGCTCACTGCACACACCCCGGGTGCGCTGTGGACTGTCCCCTTGACACCTGGCTCCCGCAGGAGCCCGTGGCTCCGTGTGTCTCCGTGTGTCCAGGACCCCTCCCTGGCCACACTTCGGCGTGATGCCCTGTTCTCCATGGTCACACCCCGCCAGACTGCAGGCTTCAGGAGGGCCTCTCCCTCAAGGCCCGTGTCCCCATCGGCTGGGGAAGGACAGGCCCTACTGCTCTGAGGCCTGGCCTGTGTGGCTTCTACCCATTCCTGACGTCCAGGGGTGATGGAGGGGTGACTCTGACGCGTGCCCAGAGCCCTGCCCTGCATGGCTGGGACCGGGCACCCTGTGGCTGTCCCTCGGACCCTCCTGCTCAGAGAGGGACAGGCTCCCCAGGACGATGAAGTCCCCGCTGCCTCACACTCAGGGACTCGAACGTTTTATTTTTATTGAGGTGACATTCGCATGACAGCATCGGCCATGGTGACGTGAACAAGTCGGTGACATTTGGTGCGTTCAGTGTTACGCATCTGCCACCTCTGCCTAGTTCCAGAACATTCTCAACACCCCGGAAGGAGACCCCGCGCCCAACTCTGGGGCTTAAATTTTTTTTTTTTTAATTTTTATTGTAAAATACACATAAGTGCCCAGCTCGGTGGCACTCAGCCCACTGATGTGGTTGTGCAGGGGTCCCCCTGTCACCCCATCACCTCCCCAAACTGCAGCTCTGCCCCAGGAAACACGGACATGCCCTCCCCCAGCCTCTGGCACCCACCGTTCTACTTTCTGTCTGCATGGCTGACTGCTCTGGGCGCCTTGGACAGGTGGGTTCATACAGCATTTCTCTCTTTGCGACGGGCTCATTTCACTCAGCGGAGTGTCCTCCAGGTTGAGAATGTCCTTCCTGTTAGGGCTCCCACTGTACGGATATACCCGATGGGAGAGAGAAACATCGATGGGTTGCCTCCCGGATGCGCCCTGACCGGGGATCAAACCCGCAACCTTTTGGTGACGGGAAGATGCTCCCATGAGCTGAGCCGCTCCAGCCGGGCACGTGCCCCCTCTTTAGGCTGTTGCGATTCCAGTACAGGGCCAGGGTCTGGCTGAGCCCGTCAGATCCCAGTGCACCTGCCATCGATCTGTGATGAGCTCCAGGCCCCTGAGCCCGGCCGCCGCGGAAAGATGGTCAGTGCGGTGCCCCCTCCTGCAACCACTCAGCCGTTGCTGCCTGGAGGCCCCGTTTTCCCCTCCAGAAAAGACGGGGCGCAGCATGCTGGGGACCTCGGTCCCGGCTCGAGCCTGCTCGTCCCCTGCTCGTCCCGACTCCGGAGTGACCGTGGGCAACTCCCTTCTCTGAAGTCTCGCCTGTCAGACAGGCCGCTCCTCTGGGGATGCACCTCAGCTACTCACCTGGTGCCTGGTCCCTCGGAAATGCCCGAGCGGCTGCCCTGTCCTCGGTCCTCCCTGACCTCCAGCCTGATCCCCGTGTTCGCTGAGCACCTGCGGGGGGAGGGGGGGGGGAGTGCCCAGCAGAGGTGCTGTGAGGACCTCGGAGGGCTGACCCGGCATGTCAGGCCGAGGACGGGTGTTACCCTTCGTGTGGGTGCCCAGTGCCTCAGTGTCACCTCATTTAATCCCACCCCACCCTGCGAGAGGGTTCGTGTTCCTTCAGACAGGTAAACGGAGGCCCAGAGTGGTCAGACGACTTGCTCAAGACGAGCGTGAACCTGAACGTGGGTCTGTGTGGTTCCAAAGCGGGTCTTTCCGTGGCCGCCGGCGGCCTCCGGCGGGCTGTGTGTGTCTCCGCCTGTCCGTGTGTTTCAGGCGGGGGACTGTGCCCACCCCCGACGCCCCCGTCCTGCTGGGCTGTTCAGCTGCCTGCTCACTTCCCACCCTGTTGACACTCGCTGTCGCTGGGCTGGTTTTGTTGTTGCCCCAGCCAGCCGGGCAGGGAAGTGGCAGACTGTGCGCAGAGCTTCCCCAAATAGCCCCGGCTCCCCGCCAAAGACAGGGGAGCCAGACTGTGCGGTGGGCCGGGGCCGTGAACATGACTCAGTTCCCGGCACCCCGGCTACCCCCTCTTCTTGCCGGCTCCTCGAGTTCTTCTGCCCTCGCCGCCCCCAGCCCGGCCTGCCAGATGCCCCCTGGGCGTGCCAGGAGGCTGCCTGGCTGCCTGGCCGGGACAGGTTTGGGGTGGCCCCGGCCCCGGAATCCAGGGTTGTCACTCGCTCCCCGTGGCTGACTTGCCCCGTGACCTTGACCAAGGCCCTGCTCTGTGGCTTCGGTTCTCCAGCTGGAGATGGGAGGGCACCCTGTGTTATCGTGAGAACAGAGGCCCAGACAGGCAGCTGGTAACAAGATCGGCGAGTTACTGCTCCCAGTCCTGACTCTCCAGGGCACAGCTCAAGGGGACGCCCGTCAGGGGCCTGTGCTGCCACCCTCTCCTCACCGCCACCGCAGTGGCTGCGCCGCCATCGCTTGGGTCTCATTTGCTGGGCACTTGACAAATTCATTGCCTCCTAACGGATCCCCCATACCCTGTGGGGTGCACACACACGTGGCATCGGACCATTTATTTTATTCTTTTATCCTCACCCAAGGACTTTTATTTTTGCATTTATCTACAAATAGAGCAGGAGGGAGAGAGAGAGAGAAACATGATGTGAGAGAGACACATCGACTGGCTGCCACCCACACGACCCCACCCGGGGTCCCCCCGGCAACCGAGGTACGTGCCCTTAGCGGGAACTGAACCTGAGACTCTCTGGTCCACGGCCGATGCACCAACCGCTGAGCCAAACCAGCCAGGGCGGCATTGGACCTTTTATACACATAAGAACTGAGGCCCCAGCCCTGGCCGGTTTGGCTCAGCGGTTAGAGCGCCCGCCTGCGGTCCAGAGAGACCCGGGTTCGGTTCCCGCTAAGGGCACCTACCTCGGTTGCAGTTTGTCCCCGGCCCTGGTTGGTCGTGCGGGTGGCAGCCACTCGATGTGTCCCTTTCACATCGATGTTTCTCTCTCTCTCTCTTCCTCTCTCTCCCTCCTACTCTACCTGAACAAAAAATGGAAAAATGTCCTCGGGTGAGGGGAAAAAAAAAAAAAAAGTACTGAGGCTCCAGAGTCTGACTCGTCAAGACCGAGGGAAGGAGTGTGATGGGAGCCCCTTCCCCCGAGCCTGTGCTCCGCCCTTAGGTCCTGCCCCGTCCAGGGCGAGCCTGTCCCTGCCCCAGGGTTTCCCCTGCAGACCCTGGACCCCTTCTCTCGGGCTCCGTTGTTCCAAACGCCAGCAAGGCCTGAAAACCAAACGCTTTTCCATAACTCATTTGGCAGCAAAATCTCGTCTGAACTGAGGTGAGGCTATTTATAGCCCGGGTGAGGCTATTTATAGCCCGATGTGTTCTCTGGTCACATATTCCTCCGCAGGAACGTGGAATCGGAGGATTGGGTGCCGGGAAAGGCAGTACCACCCCTCGGAAGCCGAGGAGTTCCGAATTCCTAACTACGCCCGGCCCGAGGGCAAGGCCTCTCCTGTGCCCGGTCCAAACAGCAGCGCCCCCCCCCCCCACCCGCAGTGCCCCTCCAGATTCCTGGAGCTGAAGGGTGATGCCACCCACGGGCCTCCAGCACCCAGCCCCCGGCAGTACCCAGCAGCTGGGTAATTTTAACAGCACTGTGGGAGCTAGAACATGTCTCTATTGCCAGGCACGCGTGGGGTGCTCTACACACTGATGTCTGACCCCCTCGCCGCATATATTACCGCCCCCTTTTACAGATGAGTAAACTGAGTCTCAGAGTCGTCAGTATTGTTTCTGAGGACAGAGAGGTGAGGAGGGCAGGTGCTGGTGCTCAAACCCGCCCTTCAGTCTCGCTGCCTCTGGGGGAGGGGTGCCTCCCTGGATTTGCACGTTGAAGTCGGGAGGGAGCAAGGGCAGGGGGGCCCTGGCAGAGGGGAGAGAAGCAGGAGCCCCCTGGGCCCACCTCCCGCCGTGGCAGCCCGAGTGCTCATGGTGTCACTGCTTTGGAGCCCCGCGGTTTGGGGACAGCCGGCGGGGGTGGGATGTGCATGCGGAGAGCTGGAGGTGAGGTGCTCCCAGGGGCCCGGCCCCAGCTTCTGGGGTGGTCTGGGGGGCTTGCGGAGTGCATGCTGGTTCGGCTGAGTTTCCAGGACGCTTTGGGAGTGCGCCAGGTGGGCCAGGCGGGGACGGGCTTTTCCACGCAGGAGCAGCGAGGGTGAACCTCAGCAGATGCTTCGGGAACACGGCGGGGCGCCTGCTGTGGGGGTGGGGGCGGATTGCTGGCCTTGCCGGCTTCAAAGCTGGAGCCCAGGGTGGCTCTGGGGAACCGCGATGGGGTGGACGGAGCCGGGGGGCCTCAGAGGTCCTGGGCCTGGGGCGCGAGGCCTGGAGTGACTTCTGGGGCTCTGGGCTCTGAACCTGGAGGGAGCCGTCTAATGTCCAGTGCGGTCGGATGCCCTCGGCCTGCACCTGGAAGGAGGATTTGGGAGAACCCAAACCGGAAGCGTGGAGACCAGTCGGGAAGCTGTTCTGTCACCAGGGAGCCCGACAGGGCCTGCACCGGGCCGAGGGAGCCCAGGGACGACAGGCAGGCACGTGAGAGAGACCTCAGTTCTGTGCGGTCATGTGGAATGCCCCCTGGACAGGGACCTCAGGTGGCACTTGGGGACCTGGCACCACCTTGGCCTGGTCCCTGGCCAGGGAGCCTTGGGCCGAGCTGCCTGGCCTCGCCCACCCAGCCGCGGCTCCCTCTCCGCGAATTGTCCACACGGAAGGGATGAGGGGTGTGGGTTTGTAACAGGAGTAAAAGCTCAGGGGACGAGGCATGGTTTGGTTTTCACTCCCAGAGGCCCAGAAAGTCACATCGGAACCTCTGGGTCCCTTGGGTCTGTGCAGCCAGAAGGGTTCCGGTCGCCTCCCTGACACCTGGATGGGAGAGGATGGGGGTGGGGACAGCCACACCTGGCTGGGGCCTTGCCAGGGGACCATTCCTCCCCCTCCCCCGCCCTCTCCTGTGTAGTTAGTAATTCAGGGCAAGCCAGATGGCCCTGCTTCCCTCCCCTCCCCCCTGCTCTTTCATGGGCTCCAGGACTCATTCCTCCACTCGCTCGTGGGGGGGGGGGGGGCGGGCATCGCCGCAATCAGCCCAGCGTCCAGGAGTCTGCGCTCCCACCGCCAGCACCCACGGCCTCAGTGGGCCCAGGCACCCCGCCGAGTGTGTGGGCCTGTTGCCCCTGGAGGTGTGGGGGTGGAGAGGAACCTCGGGAGCCACTGGTCCTGCCTTCCTCCCCCCTCGATTCACTGGGGGTCTGTCTAGGGCACTTTGTAAACACGTATGGGGTGGGAGATCCATGGGACCACTTTGCTCTTCCCAGTGGTCCCGTTAGAGACAGACACACGCCCCACCCGAGCTCCATCTCGTCCAGTTTGGGCTCCGAGGCTGCAGAGCCCTCCAGCCTGTCCAGGCGAGCAGTGACCCCCGTCCGCACCTGCCTGGGCCTGTTCAAGGCCAAGGGCCGGACTTCAGTGGACAGGGAACTTCTGGGCCTGCAAAGCCCTGTGGGGAAACTTTGGGGTACGTTCCACTCTCTGGCCGTTGGCCTCATTCTTAATGACATCCTGGGGGAGCCCCCTGGGTGTGTGTGGCCCCGCAGCTGGGCTGACTGGAGAGAGCCAGATCCCCAGGCCCAGGTTGTGGTGTTTACCCCAGCGCCTGGCCTGAGGCCGGGAGGGCAGTGTCCACATCACAGGCTGGAGAGGGCAGAAGGACTGTGCCTTGTTCCGTCAACCCAGGGGGACTTGCTGGAAGAGGAGGGCAGGGCAGTTCGATTTTTGCCCACTTTAGGTCTGGTGGAAGGAGGCGGTGATCTGGTCCCGAGTCTCCTGCTGTTGTCAGGAGTTCTGACACAGAGAACGGGACCCAGGCCCCGAAGGCACCCCGAGTGAAGCCCTCACGGCAGGAGCTGGCACGAGCTCTCTGGGGCCGCTCTAAATAGAAGCGCCGTTTGTCTCCCAGGCAACGTGAGCGGAGGTACCAGCCCCCACGCCTCCACTCGGGTCCCAGCTCTGCCTGAGAGCTCCCGCAAAGTTCAGGTGTGAGCGCTCCTTCCCAGACGGGTAAACTGAGGCCAGAGTTATGAGACGCACGCAGGCGGCCGGGCTCAGCCTGCTGTTCTTTCCACCAACCCTCCACCAGATCCCTGGCCTCGGGGCCAGGCTCCGGGACTCCGTCCGGGACCCTCAGAACTGACTCAAGGAAGCGCGATGGGGTTGGACTGAGGAGTGTCCCAGGAGCCAGGAGGACCTGGGAGCAGAAGTGGGGGAACGGGAGGGGGGTGCTGTGAACAGTTAGAAAGCGACACTGTCTACCTTCTCTCCGTTTCTTTTCATTTTGTGCTTGCGGTTTCCAGGAACATCTTACAAACGTGTGCCTGTCTGTCTTCAAGTCATTGCATTGAGCGTATTGGGGACACTTGTGGAGGAGGCACCTGGGGAGCCGCCGGCGCCAGGTCCCCCGCCCTGGATGCTTCCTGGGGGGAGGGGAGCAGAATGGGGGGGGGTAAGGAGTCCAGCAGAAGGAGAGTCCCCACATCAGGTCCGCTGCAGGGGTGGGTCTGGTTTTGAAGTTGATCAGAAGGTCCCGTAGCCTGCGCTCCCCTCGGAGTGGTTCAGACACACGGGAGTCTCAGCAGAGCCTGCCGTTGTGTGATGATTTGCAAACAGGCGTGCAGAGCGGGACGCTGTGTACACAGGAGCCTGCTGTTCCTTCAAAGCTGCGTCGCGATGTCAGGGAGCTGGGTCTATTTTCGGCCCAAGTATTGTATCTGCTCAGCACCGCACTGCCTGGCGCCGCGCGCGCTGGGCGGGCCGAGCTGGTGGTGGCACCGCTGGAGGTCACTCCAGGCCCCAGGCAGGTGGGTGCAGGTTGGTTCGAAGCCCAGGGCGACCCCCCAGATTTACAGAAAGTGCCCGTATTTCACGGCTGTCTCCACGCGACGAAGGGGTGGCGAATGTCCGGGACACGGCCCTCCGCCCCCAAGCAGCCGCGTCCTTCCCGCCCGATCGACTCCCCACGTGGTCTCAGAAGGTCCCCTGTGAGATTTCAGGACGACGAGAGAAAGGAAAATCACCTCCACAGATTGGGAACCTGGAATCAGTTTTGACCTTGGGGCAGAGTGAAACTGATCTTTATGCCCTTCGGGGAAAAAAGGTTCGCTCAGCCAGTGAGGGGCGGGCAGGAGGTCGAAGGAAGGTGAGCCGGGCCGCCCGAGCTGAGGAACAGAGGTCCCGTCTGCGCTGGCTCGGGCGACTCCGGCGAGAAGGCGGCCTGCCGGGGTGCTCATGTCACCGTGACCGGAGTGCCACCCAGGACTTGCCCTGGTGCTCAGCTACATGGAGGGGACGCGGCTGCCCTTGCCCCCCTCCCCCCGTGCGGGAGCACCCCGTTAGAGGTGCTTGGTGACAGCGGCCCCAGGAAACCAGCTCACTGTCGATTTGGGAGGGACACCAGGAGAAGGGGAAGGTGTCCCAAGAGCCGCTAGCTGGGACTTCAGGGGATCTCAGATGGGCAGCCCAGGCTGCGGCGAAGCAAATATAGTTCTCCTCAGGAAAAACAGACCCTGTCCGAAGTCTCCCAGGATTTCTACAAATAACCTCCACGAAAAACGAGCGGTTCAGAATCAAAAATAACTGAGCAGAAGAGCAGAGGAGGCGCTCGGGCCTCCAGAGCAGCCGGACCGTTGACCGCACGGCGAGAACTGCATTTGCTGCATGTAAACAAATACAAGGCCAGCTGCACCTACTGGCGGGGAAGCCAAGGCCCTAGACAGTGGGGAAGCGGATTTGAGAGAGAACCACGCGGAGTTTCTCTGGAACAGTCGGAGCTGAAGGAAGGAGCTAGAAGGCAGAGCTGACGGAATCGCCCGGGACGTGGCGCTGGGAAGGCGGGGCAGCCACAGAGAGGGCGAGACAGGTGGAGAAGCAGGTCAGCGGACCTTCACGGAGGGACATTTCCAGAAGGAAACGAGAAAAATACTCCAGAGGCCAAGTTTGAAGAGATCATTGCGGGGAATTTTCTGGAACTGAAAATTGAAAGAAGGAGGCAGGAAGGGGGAATAGTTTGCAGAAGGGAAGAGAAGGCTGAGCCCTGGCCGGTTTGGCTCAGTGGTTGGAACATCGGGCTGCGGTCCGGAGAGACCCGGGTTCAGTTCCCGCTAAGGGCACGTACCTCGGTTGCAGTTTGTCCCCAGCCCCAATTGGGGTTGTGTGGGTGGCAGCCAGTCAATGTGTCTCTCATGTCGATGTTTCCCTCCCTCTCTCCCTCCCGCTCTGTCTGAATGAAGATAAATGCAAAAATGTCCTCGGGTGACGAGAAAGAAAAAGAAAGAAAAAGAAAAAGAAAGCAAAGAATCCTGGTTCTTCTCCTAGGTCCCAGCTGAGGGACCCTTCACCTGGACTGCCAAACCCTTCACCTGGACTCCTGCCCAACCTCGGTCAGTGCTTCCTACCCACGAGTTGCCGATGGGCAGTTCCTGAGAACAGAGGGGTCCTCATGCTAGGATCAGGTGACAGCATCGACCTTGAGACTGTTGAAAACGCTGTCCCAAATCAGGCCGGTCCCTTCACCTGCACAGCTTGCGTGTGCGAGCTTGCGTGTGCAGACATGCGAGCTTGCGTGTGCAGACATGGGAGTTTGCGTGTGCAGACATGGGAGTTTGCGTGTGCAGACATGGGAGTTTGTGTGTGCAGACATGCGAGCTTGCGTGTGCAGACATGCGAGCTTGCGTGTGCAGACATGGGAGTTTGCGTGTGCAGACATGGGAGTTTGTGTGTGCAGACATGCGAGCTTGCGTGTGCAGACATGGGAGTTTGTGTGTGCAGACATGGGAGTTTGCGTGTGCAGACATGGGAGTTTGTGTGTACAGACATGCGAGCTTGAGTGTGCACACATGCGAGTTTGTGTGTGCACACATGCATACACACCACCCCCTGAGGACACCAGCTAGGCCTTCTGGCCCAGGACCCAGCTTGTCCTGCTTGCTCCCTTCTGAGTAGGACATGCGGACGCAGTTGTTGGAGCCTGAGACACCTGGACCTCGCTCACCCCAGGGCGCAGTAGGTCAGGCCGTGGACCTCCGGCCGCTAACATGCGTGCTGCAGTGCCTTCTGCCCTTGACTATGGCTTTGTCAAGTGACTGGGTCCCTCTTCTTTCCTCCTGAGGCCTTGCCCTGGCTGCTTCCAGGGTGATAAACTGTAGATCGGGAGCATCTGAGAGGGGGTGGCGGCCCCTGGAAGGTTATCTGGGCCACCCGCGGGGCCCTATCTCATTCGGGGCCCCGCCCTGCCGTGGGTAATGGTGGACACGGACACTTTGTCTGCCTGTCTGTCTGGGGTTTATGCCCCTGCGCACACTCGGGAAGGCGGGCCTGGCTCCGGAACAGTCTGAGTCACAGCCGCGGTGGAGAAGCCGGTGGGTGATTCTGGGGACGCGGCGGGGAAGGTGAGCTGTTCCTGGCGGACCCTCTGCGGCTGAGGGGCAGCCGGCGGCGCAGTCTGGCAGCGGCACTTTGGCTGCTCGGTGGCAGCATCTGCCTGGTGGTGGTTTGGGGATCCCTTGCCAAGCTGACCTTCCTGAGTCCCTACTAAGTGCCCGAGCCCCGCCCCCCAGCACCTGCTGAGAGCGCAGACGGGCAGGCGAGGACCTCAGCCCTTTGCAGAGGCTCGAGCCAAGCAGTGGGCAGGCCCCACAGAGGGGGCGTGTGTGGCATCTGGACGGGGGCCTGGATTGCGACAAGGAGCCAGCTGTGCCAAGGCCGGGGGCTGGGTGTGCAGCAGGCACTGCAGCAGCCTGGAATCGCCAACCAGCCTGGCGCGTTCCCAGAAAAGGCAGCGGCCCAGGCGGTGAGCGTGTCGTGAGATAGGCAGGCAGGGCCCAGAGGCCAGAGTCTCCGCCCTTTTTTTTAAAATTCCTCACCCGAGGATATTTTTTCTATTTGTCTTCAGAGAGAGGGGGAGGGAGGGAGGGAGAGAGAAAGATCGATGTGAGAGGGACACATCGACGGGCTGCCTCCCGTACGAGCCTGACCAGGGCCGGGGACAAACCACAACCGAGGCACGTGACCTTGACTGGAATCGAACCCACAGCTCATTGGTCCATGGGCCTACACTCTAACCGCTGAGCCAAACCGGCCAGGGCTGAATCCCCATCATTTTTAAGGCTGGGTATTCTTCCCCATCAGGTCTTCGACGGCTCTCGCAATGCCTGTCTTCCCCAGGAGCCCACAGGCACCGAGGACTCTGTCTTGGTTCCCTGGACTCCCAGCACGCGCACAGAGCCCGACATTGGGCTTAGTAAACACCGTTGGATACAAGCGGTTCAGAGGGGCACCCTGTGTAAGATTTCTTGTTGAGACTAGAATTTAAGGACCTTACTGGCCTGGTTATGGAGCTGAGATTTTAGCCTCGACGTACTTTCCTGTTCCGACGAGTCCCTCAGGGAACGGGTTAAAATACAGCCTCCTCCTTCGGTAATGCAGTCGATTGGGGCTGGACCCGGGAGTCGCTCTTTTGAAAGGAGTATCTATCAACCTTTATTTCCAAGATCAGTGGGAAACATTAGGATAAAACCAAGAAATTACTCTTGGAGGGGGTTTATATGGGGCTGTCCCTCTGTTCCAAGTAGTGTTCACACTCACTGCCAAATCATCTGAAAGTGAAAAACAAAAATTACTTCTCCAGACCACGCCTCCTTGTGGCAAGCGTTGACGCGGCCCCGTGGGCTCACGTTCTATCCGGATTTGGGTGCCGCTGCCATTTATCCATCCGTGCGTCTCTCCAGCCTTGAATACACCACTTACATTGTTTATTTCTTCCCCAAATGGACACACTTGCCTGTGCTACCTTGTAGGATTGATCTGGGGGAGCAAGCGTTCGAAGCTAAGAGCATTTGTAAACCACAGAATTCTGTGATCAATGCTTGGGGTATAGGTTCGTGTAGACTGATACACACTTAGACGATGATTTTCAGTTCTTAAGCGCTTTCTTTTCTGGCCGCAGAAGGTAAATCTGATTCCAACATTTACTGAGTGACGGGGGGTGAGGTACCTTAGTGACGCGGTTTCCTCCGCTGTAAACATGGGTGTAGCCCTGGCCGGTTTAGCAGGGTGGTTAGAGCGGGTTTGATTCCGGCCAAGGGCACATGCCTTGGTTGCGGTTTGTCCCCAGCCCCGGTCGGGTCATGTGGGAGGCAACCAGTCGATGTGTCCCTCTCACCTCAATGTTTCTCTCTCTTTCCCTCTCTCTCCCTCCCACTCTATCTGAAGATAAATAGAAAAATATCTTCGGGTGAAGAGCGAGTAAATAAATAAATAAATACATAAATAAATAAACAAACAAAACTGGGTGTGATAGGCCCTGGCCGGGTAGCTCAGTTGATTAGAGCACCCTCCTGATGCACCAAGGTTTCAGGTTGAGTCCCCGGTCAGAGGACATACTGTGAATACATAAGTAAGTGGAACAACAAATCCATGTTTCTCTCTCTCTCTCTCTCTCTCTCCCTTCCTTCCTTTCTCTCTCTAAAATCAGTGTAGCCCTGTCCATTTTGGCTCGGCAGTTAGAGCATCGGCCTGCGGTCCAGAGAGACTCCGGTTTGGTTCCGCTAAGGGCATGTACCTCAGTTACAGTTTGTCCCCGGCCCTAGTTGGTCATGCAGGTGGCAGCCACTCGATGTGTCCCTTTCACATCGATGTTTCTCTCTCTCTCTTCCTCTCTCTCCCTCCCACTCTATCCGAACAAAAAATGGAAGCATGTCCTCGGGTGAGGATAAAAAATAATAATAATAATAAAATCAGTGTAAAAAATGGACGTCACAGCCACGCAGTAGAACATTGTTCAGCCGTACAAAGCAAGGAGGGCCTGACACGTTACAACGCGGATGAACCTTGAAAATATGAGACCGAGTGAAAGAAGCCGGACACCAAGGACATATAATTGATGATTCCATGTAGATAAAATCTCCAGAAGAGGCAAATTCAGAGACCGAAAGCAGATGAATGGATGTCGGGGGCCCCCGGAGTGTGGGGTGTGGGAACAGAGCGCGTGTGCCCAGGAGTATGGGGATTTCCTCTTGGGGGGAGAAAATGTTCTGGAATCAGACAGTGGTGGTGGTTACCCAGCTCTGTGGATATATGGAAACCGTTGAATTGTACACTTTTAGAGGGTGAACTGCACGGTGTGTGAATTACATCTCAATAAAACAAACAGATAGATAAGTGGGGGCCGTATATCTCCCTCCAGGCTGTTGTGAGGATTGAGGAGCTCATAATTTATTCATGTCGCCTGCGTATGTGAAGTGATTGCAGGGATTTATAAGCCAGAGGGGCGAGCAGAAGGTCTGGTTCTCCAGTCGGGCATCGGGTGTCGGCTGTGGGAGACCCTGGGAGGGCCCCGGGGGAGGCAGGACAGGGCGGACCGTGCGTTTCCTTCTGCGCCCTCCTCCCGGGGTGCAGGGAGATGCGGGGCGAAGGCCGTGGCCTCTCAGTTGCTCTGAGCCAGTATCTTTCTTTCTTTTTTTTCAAAGTATAAGAGAAAGTTTGTTTAGAAAGTTCAGAGGTGGTAGAAGTGAGCCAGCTGGGCTGCATGGGCTCAGGAGACAAGTCACAGAAGCAAAAGAAGGGCCCGTGGAGCTCAGGAGAGAGGACCACAAAGGTAAGGTGCCCGGGGGAAGCAGAGGGGGAGGGAGAGGCCTGGGTGTGCTCCCCAAAGGGAGAGCTCTGGGGTTTGGGTCTGGATCTTTCGAGAACACACCTATTGGTTGCTGGGGTCCTGCAAGTTTGGGGACCTTGGTTGTATGGGCACTACAGGGCACTGTGGGCAATTTCTACAAGCTAAAGGGTTTAATGCTCCACTCTGACAGCCAGAACGTGCTGGGCCCAGGCCCGTTGGGCTGTAGCTTTTGCAGAAGGAACCCTGGGGATGCAGAGGCTTGGGGTACCATGAGTAGGGTGGGTGAAAGGGGACAGGGCTAGGGACACTGTCTCCTGAAACCCCAACATGGGTCTCGTGCCCTTCTAGATCTGAGGTCAGTCTCACAGGGCTACTCACAAGCCGCACAAGACCAGCCTTTTGTTGCATATTTTGCAACAACAAAAATATCGTAATTTGCAGCAGACGGCTGATAGGCCCAGGACAGGCTGCTCGGAGCTCGGTGCTAGAATCTTGTACGCAGTCGGCTCGGGCGGAGGTTTGCTGGGGGTGGGCTGAGCACACAGGAGAGCCCCGTCCAGACTGTGCTGTCTGCTGACCAGTGTGTGTGAAACGGGGGGGGGTTACTGGATACGAAGACTGAGAACGGGGCCCCCCGCTTAGCCACGCAGAGGCCACCCGTGGCCGGTGGCATTTCACCAGAGTGGTGGGTTGAGAGAGGTTGGCAAACCCTTAAGGGGAACAGAGAAATGGGGTGGTACCAAGAGGGAGGTAGGGTTGGGGAGGGGGGTCAAATCATTATGTAGTACACCTGAAACGCATGTAATGTTAAGTGTCAATTCATTTAAAAAAGTGAGCTTAAAAAATAAAGAGCTTGTGAGAGGTGTCGGTTTTGGGTGTTTGTGAAGAGCCAAGCTATTACTGAGTTTGCATGCTGATGGGTGGGGGTGGGGCTTCCCCAGAGGGACAGGAACTGATGGGGGAGCGTTAACGGCCAGAGAAGGTTCTAGAATAACGAGAATGGAACCCAGTGCACAGGAGGTGGAGCGATCGGCAGGTCAGCCTCCTCCCAGGCGGCCAGCCTGTTCCTGTGTTGTGCCGGGAGTGGCCGGTGCAGGTAGGTGGTGGATTTGACTGTGGGAATTTTAGGGAAGAAAGCAAAAGGAGATCAGGGGAGGGTGGGAAGTAGGCAGTGTGGGGTCCAGGGACTGGGTCAGTGTGGCAGGGTTACTGGGTGCTGCCCATCCAGGCGTGCGGTCAAAACCTGGAGCCCAGGCTGGCCCGAGAAGCTGGGACTGTCCCCAGTGTTTAGTATCTGTCATTATCATGCTGTCATTAGCATGATAGGGGCCATCCCCAGTTTTGGTGACGATCCCAGTTCTACCGCTTACTCCCTCGGGTGCCCTGCAGATGCCGTTTCCCAGGGAAGGAGGACCCGCGATGCTCAGGGACAGCCAGCAGCCAAGCCCTGGGGGCTGCCCCTCCTGTGCCTCAGAAGCACTCTCCCCCAAAGGGGTGCTCATTCCTGAGGCCTGCTGCTCCTGGGAGCCCCGGACGCAGGACCTTGGGGGAGTGGACGAAGGTTCTGCTGACAGAATGATCTGGGTGCCGCCGCCGAGATGGTAGCGCCCAGGGGAGGTGACCAGGAGCGTGAACAGAAGTCCCCTGGACACGCCCCAGGTGACAGCTGTGTGAGCCACAGTTTGGAACCGACTGCCGGCCAAGGTCCCTCTGTTTCTGTCGTCACGGCTAAGCGTCCGGTGGTGTTTGTTGGAATGGCGCGGCCTTGTTTGGGGTGTACTCAGTGTTAGGTGTGGGGAGCGCCCCCCGAAGGCCAGCATGGTGATGCTCGTAGTAGGGTGCCCAGCAGGGTCCCCAGAGGGGACCTGGCGAGTCTGGGTCTCAGTGTTAATGTCCTCCATGCAAATCTCCGCTCCCCTTTGCCTGAGAATCCAGGCCCGAGCTGGCAAGCCGAGGACGGTGTAAGAGTCATAAAGTCAGGGTGCCCGTCCCCCTGGGTTCTTGAGCAGGACGCCAGCCCTCACGGAGTCTGCTTTGCTCCCTGTGCCAGGCCACAAAACGCCCCCCTCCACCCTCCCCCGTGCTGTTTGGGTTGGGGTGTTACGAGCATTTCCTAGGGGTCCTGCCCCCACCGCGCGGCCCCAGTCCTGCAGGGCAGTGCAGACTGCGGTGCCCCCAGGTGGCCACTGTCCCGCGCGGGTCTGACGAGTCCCGCAGTGGCTTGGCCGTCCTTCCCAACTTGGCACCCCGGGCATCCACCGTGAGATTTAGTGCCTACCCTGCAATGTCAGTGGCTTGCCAGGGCGCCCAGGACTTTGTCCTCCTCTCAAGGGGGTGCAGGATGTGAGGGGGGTGCCAGGACCTCCAGCTGGTCCCACCTGCGAAATCCCAGGTGTACGCCCCGTTCGTAGATTGATGTTTGGACTGGAGCGGGGTCCCCTTGGTGGAAGTCCAGTGTCTAACAGAAAGAAACTACTCGGGGCAGCCCCCTAACCCCCGCCAAGCTCCTTCCAGCTCAGACTTTCTGGGGGGCTGGTCCTACTCCTGCTTTGACCCTCGGGACAGAGAGGCAGCGGTTGTGTTAACTTCACACACACTCCCTCCCCACCCAGGCCAGCAGCTGGGCCCTGGGGCTCAGAGAACTGCCCCTTTCCTCCCCCACTGCCCTCGGCCCTCGGCCCTCTCCGTGCATCCAGAGCTGCCTTCCTAGACGGGGGAGGGAGTTCTTTGACTGTTACCCTCTCCGGCCCCTGATGGGGACCAGCGGGTTTGGGAAGCAGGCGGCAGAGGGAGGGGGCTTTCCTGGGGAGAGTGGAGGAGAGACCTCAGGAAGCCAGAGGGGCGTTCCAGGTGCCCCAGCTCCCCGCCAGCCGCCTCCCCAGCCGCGGGTGTGTAGGGAGTCCCCCACCCTCCCCGGCCCGCCTGGAGTAGCTCCAGACGCAAAGGGCAGAATGCAGCTGAATTGTGTCTGGGCATGTTCCATCCACGTTGTCCCCGTTCCATCCGCGTTGTCCCCGCACAGCCTCCCTCCCGACTCCCACCCGTGACGGGAAACCCGGCTGGTCGTGGAAACGCAGATTCGGTTCTGTGAACCATTGCCTTGCTTCGCTCCCAGGTAAGGTGTCTCGCCACGGCCTCTGCTGCAAGGACTCGTCCGCCCGTCCTGCCTGCGCCGTCTGCCTGCCCGCCCGCCCTTCCGAGCCAGACCCCGTAACCCGCCGTGTTCACGGCAGCCGCTCCAGCCTGGCCACCCCGCCCCTCCGAGCTGGAAGCTGGTCCCGCTGCCCGGATGTGGCCTTTCTCCCCATGATGCCCGGAGGGTCTCTGACGACCTTGGCCTTCCGCCCTTGATTCCCTTGGCGGTGCCAGGTGTTCTCGGTCAGCGACAGGCCTGTCCTTGCTCTTCCCGTCATGGGATCTGGCTGGACAGGCTGCCTGAGGGCGAGAAGGGTGACCCCCCACGCCCCACGTCCAGGCCAGGGCTCCTGACACAGGCAGGATGAAGCTAGGCCTTGCACCTTATCCCGGGCTGGTCCCGCCCCCCAGGGTCTGTCTGGTGGCCAGGTGGCCTCCAGTCTGGCGTGGTGTGTCACTCAGAGACACTGGTGAACATGGGCCTGGGGTCCTTTCTAGGGTCATGAATACAGGGGTTCTGGAGCCCAAGGCTTTGTAGAGATCGGGGCCAGATGCCGCAGGTGAGGCTCCCTGGAGCGTCCAGCGCTGTCCTGCTGGAGGTGGGGCCGTGAGGCCGTGGGGCCGTGGGGCCGTGCTCCTGGGTGGGGCGTGTGTGTCCTGGTCACGACTCCCTGCCTGGCTTCCCTCTTGGAAGGGCCTCTCAGGCTTGTATTTTTCCTTCTTCCCTCTGCCGTGCCAGGCCCCCCAGTCTGTCCTGTGCAGAGCAGTAAAATATAATTCTGTCCAACCCATCCCGACGGCAGCGGGGACGGCGATGAAATGTGTGTCTGCCGCGCGCCCAGGCGGCCGGATGAGCGTAATGAGATTGTCTGAGGGTTCAGCTGCTGGGCAGGAGGACTCAGGGGACGGCAGACAGACACACAAGCCACACTGCCTGCTTTCCTCAGCGGGCTGGGGTCCGCCTGCGTCCCTGCTGGTGGGATAACAGCCCCCTGTTTTCCTGTGGCTGTCAGAGCCTGTGCATGTCCCGTACCCCTGACTGCTTAGCACACAAGGTAAACAGAGGCCGGGGCCCTGGCCGGGTGGCTCCGTTCATTGGAGCATCATCCTGTACACCAAAAGGTGGCGGGTTCGATTCCCAGTCAGGGCACATACCCAGGTTGCGGGTTTGATCTCTGGTCGGGGCACATACGGGAGGCAACTGATCGATTTCTCTCTCACATCGATGTTTCTTTCTTCTCTCTAAAAAAAATAATAAGAAAGACTGCCCTGGCCAGTTTTGCTCAGTGGTTAGAGCGTCGGCCTATGGACCAGAGTCCTGGGTTCAGTTC
Source organism: Molossus molossus (assembly GCF_014108415.1). Taxonomy (NCBI): domain Eukaryota; kingdom Metazoa; phylum Chordata; class Mammalia; order Chiroptera; family Molossidae; genus Molossus; species Molossus molossus. The sequence goes on along the minus strand of NW_023425358.1, from coordinate 35,413,392 downwards.
CTGCTAAGGGCACGTACCTCAGTGGCGGTTCATCCCCGGCCCCGGTTGGGGTTGTGTGGGTGGCAGCCAGTTGATGTCTCTCTCTCACATCGATGTTTCTCTCCCTCTCTCTTCCTCCCTCTCTCCCTTTCGCTCTATCTGAAGATAAAAGCAAAAATGTCCTTGGGTGAGGATAAAAATAGAAAAATAATAAGAAAGAAAGAAAATGGAGGCTGGGGGAGGGGTGGAGGGGACCTGTTCAAGGTTACATGGGCTCATGGCAGAGCCCAGACCAGAACGCCAGCCTCAGGTCCGGAGCAGGCCCTTCCTCCGTGTTCTCATCCCCGCAGCCTTTGCACAAAGTGACCTTCCTGTCCTCTCTCTCCCCCAGGGGTCCTTTGGTGAATTTTGTCATGGTTGTTTAAGGAGCGTCACCTAGACGTCCCAGCGCGCAGTTCCCATCAACGGGAAGGCTCGGACTCCAAGATGATTATAAAGGAGTATCGGATCCCTCTGCCGATGACCGTGGAGGAGTACCGCATCGCTCAGCTCTACATGATACAGGTGGGACTGGGCGGCGTGGTGGGACTGGACAGTGTCTGTCCACTGGGCTGCCGGTCACGGGCTGGCTGGCAAGCACGGCGCCAGGCCCACACGGCACTCCACCGTCTGTGACGGTGACGATCCCCCCAGCACCGTCCTCTCGGCATTTAACACCCATCATCTCGGTGACCGGGGACCATCCTCGTGCTTAGTCGGCTCGGCCCCTGGAGCAGGATACCCCAGACTGGGGTGCTCATTTCCCACAGTTCTGGGGGCTGGGAAGTCCACGGTCAAGGTGCTGACAGATGCCACCTTCTTGCTGCACCTTCAGGGCAGAGGGCGGAGGGGCTCTCTGGGGCCTCGTTTATAAGAGCCCTAATCTGCCCGGCCGGTGTGGCTCAGTGGTTGAGCGTCGACCCATGCACTGGGAGGTCGCTGGTTCGATTCCCGGTCAAGGCACATGCCCAGGTTGTGGGCCCGATCCCCAGTGGGGGGCATGCAGGAGGCGGCCAGTCGATGTTCTCGCTCATCAATGTTTCTCTCTCTCTCTCTCCCGCTCCCTTCCTCTCTCTTGAAAATCAAGAAAAAAAATTTAGGAGAGTGCTAATCCCATCATGGGGATGCCACCCCTATGATCGGATCACCTCCCTAAGGCCTGACCCCTTCATACCTTCACACTGGGGATTAGGCTTCAGCATATGAAGTTGAGGGGGTGGGACCCAGAAATTCAGTCCATAACAACCCATTTAACAGACGGGAAGGTACGAGGCCCCGAGACATTGAGTGACTTGCCCAGGGTCACACAGCCGGCCTCCCGCCTCCCAGGTCCACGTTTTCGTACCACCCTAGGCTTCCCGCGAAACCGCGGCGATGGCTACATGGCTGATTTAAGTCACGTGTGAGTATGAAGGTGACAGCTTCCTGTGGCAAGCCAGAGAGTGCCACCCCACCCCAGACATGGCTGGCCTCCCTGACGAGGGCCTGGCCAACCTGGAATGCAGGACCTGGAGCCCAGGATCCCGCGGCTCGTGGCCCAGACGCGGCCACAGTGCTCACTGTCTGGGGTCCCAGCGTCCCTGCTAGCCTCTTGCTCATTCTTGGTGCCCCGGCCCCTCGCCCAGCCTGGCAGCTGCCCTCCTACTTGAGGGTCTGACTATAAACCTGCTCTGGGCCCGGCTCTGGCTCCCCCGGGCCTGCGGATGCTTCAGCCCAGTCTCTGGCCACGCTGCGCCCCCAGTCACAGAGCGATCGTGCAGGGCCTTCGGAGCAGGGAGAGCCCAGGCCGGCGGGGCCTCCCTGGGCTTGCTGGGCGGCTCCCACCCTTCACGCAGATCCGGGGCGGTAGTTACGAGGGCCCTGCAGAGCCCGGGCTCCCTGCAGGTCTCGGCCCCCAGCCTCCTCCTGAGAGGAGCGGGGTGAAGCCGCGAGTCTGAGCCGGCTCCCCACGAGGGACGCTTGATTGGGACGAGAACAGAGGCAAACTCAGCCTCTCTGGGGGGCTGTTCGCTCCAAGCTGCTTCAGAAGCGCCACTCAATTCCCTCCTGAGCCACTTACCCCGTAATTATTCCTCGAGAGCAGCCGCCCGGCTCTGAGCCCCCGGAAATCGCTCGGCCTGTTCCAGGGCCAGGCTGGTCCGCCACAGCAGCTGTTGGTCCCGTGGCTCTGTAGTTCCCGCCCGAGCCAAGGGAGCCCCCAACCACAGCGGCAGCCCCCCTCCCCCCCCCCCCGCCACCTGCCCTGCTGGACCCAGATCTCAGGGGCTGCCAGAGTCTCCGAAGCTCTTTCAGACATTGATCCCTTCTGGGCCCCTCAGAAACACCCACCCTCTTCGCTCACTTTTGAGGTTTTTTTGTTTTTTTTTTTTATCCTCACCCGAGGACATTTTTTCTATTTTTTGTTCAGATAGAGTGTGGGAGGGAGAGAGAGAGAGAGAAACATTGACGTGAAAGGGACACATCAAGTGGTTGCCACCCACACGACCCAACCAGGGCCGGGGACAAACTGCAACCGAGGTACATGCCCTTAGCGGGAACCGAACCCGGGTCTCTCAGGACTGCAGGCCGACGCTCTAACCGCTGAGCCAAACCAGCCAGGGCTTGAAGTATTTTTTTAAGCATCTATCTCTGTGCCTCCAATGAATATAAGCCCTCCATGGTCTCCCAGGAGATGCCTCCTAGGGCCAGGGCTGCCCGTGTGACTCCCCCTCTCGGGCCGACGCCCCCTCCTGAGCCCACGTTGGTCTCACCTCTATCTGGCCCCGAGTTCCCAGGGTCTCCATCCGCCGTGTGGGGGACAGACGAGCGCATTATCTCCAGTGTGTGACGGTTTCGTGGGTGCTAACCTTCATCAGTCAGACCTCAGTGGAGCTGTTAATAGGTTCAATTCACCAGACTCTTCTGTGCCCGGCCTGGGCCGAGGGCTGGGTGACAGAGATGCATGGGGAGCGCTCCCTGCCCTACAGATGTGTCCGTGGGCTGAGCGGTGTACACGCTCCTGTCTTTGGGAGCAGCAGGGTCCAGGGGACGGGCGTCGCGGGCTTTAGGAGATGGACAGACTCCAAGGAAGGCAGCTGCATGTTGGGGGGAAGAAGAGCAAGACCTTCGTTCATTTCCCACTAGTTTCGCTTACGGTCCACCCTCTGAGCCAGCTGCCTCCTCCGGGTGGTTGGGAACAAGATGGGGTGAGTTCACGTGTCCCTCGCCTCGTACCATGCCTGACGAGTGTGCAGTGTATGTGTTAAAGGTTTTTATTATTATTTTTTAATCCTGAGCCGAGGATATTTTTCCATTTATTTTCAGAGTGGGAGGAAGAGAGAGAGAGAGAGAGAGAGAGAGAGAGAGAGAGAGAGAGAGAGAGGAGACAACAACTGGTTGCCTCCCTTACAACCCCGACCAGGGCCGGGGATGAACTGCAACTGAAGTACGTGCCCTTGACTGGGATCAAACCCACAACTCTGGTCCGCGGGCCGATGCTCTAACCGCTGAGCCAAACCGGCCAGGGCTACTTTTGAAGGTTTTTAAAACACACAAAGTTGGCCTGGCTGGGAGAGAGCCTTCTGTCTAGAAGAGGCCCAGCGAGTGCTTAGCTCAAAGCAGACCATCTGAGGCACTGGGCCAGGACCCTGGACAGCTCTGAGGGCTGGTGCCTTGGGGTTTCTTGCTCTTTGCCCCACCCCCACCCCCTTCATCAGCCCACCTACCCCGGAGCCTCTAGTTTCTGAAGGATCCGGGGCTCATCAGCTCTGCACTTTGCCTGCACCAGGCCCAAGTGGCTCAGGCCCCTCCCGCACGACCTCAGGTTCCAAGGAGGGAGAGGGCAGGGCTCTCCAGCCTGCCTGGGCTGGCAAAGTGGGCAAGGGCCACAGGTCAGGCCCTGCCCTGGGCATGTGTGCCCCCGAGAGTGTTGTGCCCCAGGGGACAGGCAGTGCTGCCTGGGGTACCCGTGTGCATGCACACATGTGTGTGCATAGGTGTGTGCACTTGCGGGGGGGGGGGATGTGAGCGTGCGCACCTGTCGTCCAGGGAGCTGACCGGAGGTGGCCTTGGCGGTGCTGTCACATCACCATGGAAACAGATGCTAGGCTTAAAGTCACCAGCATCTCCTCGGTGAGGTTTTCTGCATCAGCAGAAACCTGAGCTTTTGGACGCGGGGAAGGACGTGTGTAGCAGAGAGACTCAGAGGTGGCCCGGGCTTCATGCTGCCCAGGCGGCGGCTCCGAGGTCCCGCTCCACTCCCACGCTCGAACTTTCTGAAATCCGACAGTGGGAGAGGCAGGGTCGGTGTTTGTGCTTGTGTGTTTTGTTTTATACGCGCTTGATGGAGATGTAAGTCACACACCTCACAATTCGCACGTTTAAGGTGTACAGTTTAGTGGTTTTTAGTCTGTCCATGGAGTTACGGAACCACAGTCAGGTTGAGAACATTTTCACCTCCTCATAAAGAAGTTGTTTTTGCCAGGCCCGTGTAGCTCAGCGGTTGAGTGTTGACCCTGCGCCAAGAGGTTGCCGGTTCAATTCCTGGTCAGGGCACATGCCCAGGTTGTGGGTGTGATTCCCAGTGAGGGGCATGCAGGAGTCAGCCCATCGATGTTCCCTCTCATCAATGTTTCTATCTCTCTCTCCCTCTCCCTTCCTCTCTCTCTAAAATCAATAAAGAAAAAAATATATATATTTATATAAAAATCTATATATATATAAAAAAAGTGATGTTTCCATTCCTCGCCCCACCCCCACCCCTGGGCAGCCGGTAATCAGTCTGCTTTCTGACTCTGTGGATTGGCCTGTTCTGGACGTTTCACATCAGTCGGATGGTACAGAACCTGTGTCTGGCTTCTGCCACTCCCCATGCTGTTCTCCGGGCTCATCCACGTCACAGCAGGGGTCAGCGCTGCGGTTTCGTGGGTGAATCCTGTTCCGTGGTGTGGATTTAATTTGTTTCTCCGTTTGCCCGTTCGTGGAGATGTGGGTTGGTTCCACCTTCTGGCTGCTGTGAATAGTGCTGCTACGAACACGCGTGTACCAGTTCGTGTGTCGATGTGTGTCTTCGTTTTCCTGGATGTCTGTACCTAGGAGCGGAGCTGCTGAGTCATGTTGCTGAGTCATGGGGTCACTCTGTGTCCAGTTTTTTTGCAGAGCTGCCGTGGCTGTCTTCCACGACCGAACCGTTTGCATTCCCACCAGCAATGCATGACGGTTCCAGTTTCCCCACGTCCTCGCCAACAGACACCGTGCACTGCCGTTTTAGCCATCTGAATGGGTGCGAAGTGGGGTCCCGGTGTGGATTTGATTGGCATCTTCCTAATAACTAAGGAGGTGGAATGTCTTTTCATGTGCTTGTTGGCCCTTTGTATACCTTTTTAGGTATACCTCAAGCCCTTTCCCCACGTTTGAATGGGTTCATTTGCAGCTTTATTCTTGACTTATAAGAGTTCTTTATGTATTTTGGATACAAACCCCTTACCAGCTGTATTATTTACAAAAATCTTCTCCCATTCTGTGGGCTGTCCTTTAGCTTTCTTTGTGGTACACAAAAGTTTTAAATGTTTGATGAAGTCCATTTTAATATTTTTTAATTGATTTTTTTAGAGGGAGAGGAAGGGAGAGAGAAATAGAAACATTAATGTCAGAGAGAAACATCGATTGGCTGCCTCCTGCACGCCCCCCACTGGGGCTCGAGCTCGCCACCCGGGCACGTGCCCTGACCGGGTATCAAACCGGGACCTCTTGGTCTGTGGGACGACGCTCCGTCCACTGAGCCACACCGGCCAGCCGGGCTGAAGTCATTTTATAAACTGTTTTTTGCTTCAGTTGCTTGTGCTTCCGGTATCATATTTAAGAAAACCACTGTCAGATCTAAGGTCGTGAAGGCTGGTCCCTGTTTTCCTCTAGACTTTTATAATTTTGACTCTTACATTTGGGTCTTTGATCCATTTGAGTCCATCTTTTTATATGTGGTGTGAGGTAGGGGCCAAGATCGTTCTTTCGCAGGTGGACAGCCTGTTGTCTGGCACCGTTGTCGTAAAGACGTTCTTCCCTAGTAAAGGGTCTTGGCAGCCTTGCCGGGAATTCACGTATGCAGCGTACAGATATGGATGCTTGGGTTTTCTTCTGGGCTTCTGACTCTGTTGGCTAGCCCCCCCGTCCTGTACCGATGCTGCCTTGTCTGACCGCTGTATTTTTATAGTCAGCTTTGGCATAGCAAAGTGTGAGTTTTCCAACTCTGTTTTGTTTTTGAGATTGTTTGCTTACACCCTGGCCGGTTTGGCTCAGCGGTTGGAGCGTCGGCCTGCAGACCGGAGAGTCCTGGGTTCGGTTCCCACTAAGGGCACATACCTCGGTTGCAGTTCGTCCCCAGCCCCGGTTGGGGTCATGTGGGTGGCAGCCACTCGATGTTTCTCTCTCTCCCTTCCTCCCTCTTTCCCTCCCACGCCATCTGAAGATCAATGTAAAAATGTCCTCGAGTGAGGATTAAAAAAAGAAAAAAGATAGTTTGCTTATTTAAGATCTCTCCCAATTTCCTATGAATTTTAGGATGAGTTTTTCCATTTCTACTACAGCAGAGCCACTGGGACTTTGATAGAGATTACATGAGATCTGTGGATTGCGTGGGGGGAGTGTTGACATCTTTTTCTTTTTAATTTTTTTTTTTTCAGTTAGAGTTTACACTTAATCTTATTTTGTATTAGTTTCAGGTGTACAGCATCGTGGTTCGATAATCAAAGTGTTCCCCCCGACATTTCCAGTACCCACCTGGCACCATATGTCATTATTACGGTATTATTGACCGTATTTACCATGCTGTATGTTATATCCCCATGACTATTGTGTCACTTCCAAGCTGTACCTCTCAATCCCTACACCTTTTCACCCAGTCCCCCAACCCCTCTTGACATCTTTCTTTATTGCTTTTAGAAAGAGAGGAAGGAAGAGGGAGAGAAACATCGATGAGAGAGAACATCAGTTGGCCGCCTCCTGCACGCCCCCCACTGGGGATCGGGCCCACAACCTGGGCATGTGCCCTGCCTGGGAATCGAACCGGCGACCTCTCGGCACATGGGTCGATGCTCAACCACTGAGCCACACCAGCCGGGCGACATCTTCACAATATTAAATCTTCCAGTGTACAAGCACAGATGTCCTTCCACTTATTTAGGTCTTTAATTTTTTTCCAATGATGTTTTGAAGTTTTCAGTGTACGAGTCTTTTGCCGCCTTGGTTATTCCTGAGTATTTTATTCTTTTGGATGCTGTTGTAAGTGGGAATAATTTTCTCATTTTTGTTTTGCAGTGTTTGTTTTTGTGGGTTGATTTTGTATCCTGCAACTTGGCTGACTTCATTGGTTCGGTCTAACAGGTTTTTAAGGGGACTTTTGAGGATTTTCTGTATATGAGAGTACGTCATTGGTGAATGGAAATACGTTTTACTTCTTCCTTTCCAATTGGGATGCTTCTTTTTATTTTTTTCTTGCCTAGTTCCTCTGGCTAGAACCTCCAGTACAATGTTGCGGAGGTGAGACAGCAGACATCCCGCCTTCTTCCTCACCTTGGGAACACATGGGAGTCAGAATGGAGGAGTTTACATGTGCAGGGTTGGGGCTCGGGGGGCACCAGGGCCCTTTCAGTCTCCTGCAAGGGTCCTGGAGCACCTGGACTGGGGTCTGGATTTAGGGGTTCTGAAGTCACACAGGAGGAGCCAGCCTCCTCGTTCAGAGCCCCTCCTCCCATTCGGCACTCTGGGGCTTGGTGTCCTGAGTCCCTTCCCTCCTGCAGAGTTCTCTGGCCCCCACACACAGGCGGTGCCTTTGTCCCCACAGAAAAAGAGCCGCGATGAGACGTATGGCGAAGGCAGCGGCGTGGAGATCCTGGAGAACCGGCCGTACACGGACGGCCCTGGTGGCTCTGGGCAGTACACGCACAAGGTGTACCACATCGGCATGCATATCCCCAGCTGGTTCCGCTCCATCCTGCCCAAGGCCGCCCTGCGGGTGGTGGAAGAGTCCTGGAACGCCTATCCCTACACACGAACCAGGTGAGCAGGGACGCGCCCTGGGGCACAGGTCCCGGGGCGGCTCTCCAGGTCGGCTCAACCCCTGCCCTCAGGCTCCTGGGGAGCTGAGCCTCTGTTCCAGGTAGGGGCGCCCTGAAGGTCCCCCAGGGTTCCCCTCAGGAGACAGGCAGCAGAGGGATGCGAGGGGAGGAGGCCAGGAAGGCGTGAGTTCAGCGAGGACCATCTGGGAAGGCTCAGGGAGTGCGCACCGAGCCTCACCGTTCACCTGAGAATGCGCGACGGTCAGGCACTGGGAGGGAACCCTGCCTGAGGGTTGACCAGATGGCCCAAATTTCCTCCAACCCCAAGACCTTCAGTGACTATGGTGTTTCTTTACATCCTGTGTTGAACTAGGATTTCCTTTGGATCCCCTATGGGATCTTCACTCTGTGCCCCACCCTGCCCAGTGAACAGGTGGGGGCTGCACCCAGCCGCCTGCCCACTTGCTACACAGGTGGGGTCCCCACAAGCCTCCTGGGCTCCCTTCCCCACCCTCGGTGAGGGCCCAGAGCTTGCCGGAGGACCCAGGAGGTCATTCCTCTGCCCAGCAGCACCTTCCTCCTCCGAGCTCACCCCCAGCCCAGAGAGGGGGGCTGTTCCCTTGTTGCCAGGCCTGACTCCTCACAGGACCGGGGGCAAGGGTGTCATGCCACCCGAGTGCTTGTCTCCCCCAGCCCCTCCCCCAGCCTGGCCTCGGCTGTTCTGGAGACAAGGCGAAGGTCCGGGAGGTGGGCACTCCGGCCTTCTCCTCCCACCTGGGTGCATATGGGGCCCCTCCCTCCTGCCCCGCTGGTCCCGCAGCCCTGGCCCAGCCACCCACACCCACCCCCTTCACCCGCGGGTCCTGATGGGTACTCTTCTTCCCCCACAGATTCACTTGCCCTTTTGTGGAGAAATTCTCCATCGACATTGAGACCTTTTATAAAACCGATGCCGGAGAAAACCCCGACGTGTTCAGCCTGTCTCCCGTGGAAAGGAACCAGCTGACGATCGGTAACCAGCCCCCGCGATGCTCCCACGCCGGGCAGGGCAGGAGCCCTTCGGGGCCGTGGGCGGGTCCCTGTCCGTGGGCCCCTTGTCTCCAGGCCTGGCAGGGTCCGGACCGCTCCCTGGGCGGGGGGCACCGGGAGACAGGACAGGCCTTCTTGGCCCATTTTTCTGACATGCACCCTGAGGCCGAGAGCCTTTTACACCCAGAGCCCGGAGCCCCTCCCTTTGCGGTGCCCCCACCCCCAGGAGTGCCCGTGTGTGCCCAGGGCCATCTTAGGCTGTGCCCGAGCACAGCGGGCTGGGCAGGGAGGTGTCCCTCTGGAAGGCAGCCTCTGCCGCTCCTCCCTCCAGCCCACTGTGCCTGCAGGAAAGGGCCCTGATTGTTAAATCTGCTTTTCCAAGAGAGGCCAGAAATCAGGATTTACATGTGAAATGTCCCAATTCCTAAATGTTAGCGACTAATTAAAAAGCGTTGTAAATAAACTCGTGCTGGCCAAACCAAACACGTCTGCGGGCCAGACGCAGCTGAGCAGCCAGCCGTCTGTAACTGGGTTCCGGGCCCAGAGGAGCCAGTCGGGGGTGCTCCAGGCAGGTGCCCGGCCGCCTGGGGGGTGGCTGCCAGGGCCCCCGGAGCCCCTCCGATGGGGATGAGGGCCTTTCCCCCGAGAGCACCCTCATCAGCCCCCCTGGGGCTGCCAGAAGGAAACGCCACGGCCGGGCGGCTCTCAGCACAGAAGTTCACGGTCTCCAGTTCCGGAGACCAGAAGCCAGGACGGAGGAGTCAGCGGGGTGGCTGCTTCTGGGTCCAGGAGGAAGGCTCCGCTCCGGGCCGCTCTCCTGCAGGCGGTCCTCAGTGTTCCTTGGCTTGTAAACACAGCACCCCGATCTCCGCCAGCGTCTTCACATGGCGTTCTCCCCACGGGCCAGTCAGGTCCAAATGTCCCCCTTTTATGAGGACACTGGTCATATTGGATTAGGGCCACCCTAATGACCTCGTTTCAATTTGATTGCCTCTCGAAAGGACCTATGTCCAAATAAAGTCGCATTCTGAGGTACGGGGAGTCAGGACAACAGCATATGAGTTTGTGGGGGGCACCTACTACCCGCATGACTCAGGCCCTCTGGAAGCACTTGTCCCACAGCCTCAGACATGGCCTGAGCCCCGAGGGCTCCCTCCAGGGGCCTCCTGCATGCTCCCTGATCCCAGCCCTCCCCTCGGGGGCCTGTGGGTAGGACGTTCATCCCCCTCCCCCCGCCATGGTGGAGCTCGAGGCTGCATCTGCAACCTAGACCCGGTCCCAACACACCAGGGAGATGAGACAGCCGGGGCCTGGCCGGGGCAGAGCCCCCCAAGTGCCATCACCCCCACACAGCTGCCCTGGGTTCTTTCTCAGCACCTGCTCCAGTCGGGCTAACGCAGGAGCCTCAGAGCCTGCACAGCGGGTGTTTTGATTTTCGGGGAGGAGGCACGGGACAAAGGGCGGCTGCCATTCCTCTTGCCACCGCCCCTCCCCAGGTCCCACCAGCCCACAGTCCTGTCTCCTGAGTGCCCAGCCCCGTGGCATCTGCTACTCACAGCCCGGGCTGTCCTGGGCCGGCCCCTCCTGTGTCCTCCCTTCCGTCTGGGAGGCTTCTCTGCAGCCTTCAGACCACACGCAGTGTCCCCCTCAGGGGACCAGCCACTAGGCTGGGGACGAACGCTGCGAATCCAAGGCACCTCTCCCCACGAGGACCCCCAGCGGCCCCCCACCCCGTCTGTCCAGTCAGTGCTGATGGGACAGTGTCCGCCTCACAGAGCTGCAGTAGCTGAGCTGCCACCTTTCTGGGGAGCTTTTCCTGGCCTCCCTCCGCCTACCCCACCCCCCACCCCACGTTCCCTGTGTCTCCAGCTCATCACCTTAGTGATCTGCTTTGGCGATGCGTAGAATGCACGCGAGACCTGGGGGGTTGCTGAAATGATTTGAAAAGGCAACAAGGAAAGCCGTAGGCCCCACAGTCGGGGGAGCTCCGGGTCCGAGTGGCCCAGAGCAGCAACCCCCCGCCCCCCCCCGCCTTGAGCCCTGACACATCAAGGCCCAGAACTCTGCAAGGATGTGGAGGTGGCCGGGACATGGGGAGGAGAAGGGACCAGGGAGCGGGTGGAGGTCAGGGCAGCAGTGACCACTGTCAGGGTCTCCCCGCAGATTTCATCGACATCGTCAAGGACTCCGTGCCCCCCAACGAGTACAGGACGGAAGAGGACCCCAAGCTGTTCCGCTCGACCAAGACGCAGCGGGGGCCCCTGTCGGACAACTGGATCGAGGAGCACAAGCAGCAGCTGCTCCCCATCATGTGTGCCTACAAGCTGTGCAAGGTGGAGTTCCGCTACTGGGGCATGCAGTCGAAGATCGAGAGGTTCATCCACGACACGGGTGAGCGCCTGGCGCCGGCCCCGTCCCCGCCGCCGCCGCCTCTGTGTTGGGCTGCTGCTCTGTGTTCCCGGCTTACTCCCCAAAGGGGACCCCGAAGCCTGCTTTAACCTGACCACCTGCGGACCCCCTCCGCACACCTGTGGCCTCAGGCAGTGTGGGCCTTGCCCTGGCCAGTTCGGCTCAGTGGGTAGAGCGTCGGCCCACGGACCAGTGAGTCGCGGGTTCGATTTCTGGCAAGGGCACGTACCTCCGTTTCAGTTCGTCCTGGCCCTGGTCGGGGTCGTGCGGGAGGCAGCCAATCAACGGGTCGCTCTCACATCAGTGTTTCTCTCTCTTCGGTTCTCCCACTCCATTTGAAAATAAATAGGAAAATATCCTCGGGTGAGGATTTAAAATAAAAAGCAGCAGCTGAGGCCCTGCGCCCCAACACCGCGCGGGGAAGCAGCCTCAGGGGACACCCCCTGCTGCTCGCTGCCCCCTCTCAGCGCCCAAGGCCCTGCCCAGCTCCGCCTCCCCCGTGGGCTGGACATCCCAGGTCCTCGCGCCGTGCAGGCCGGAGCGGGGGCCCAGGAGCCGGTGGACCAGCACATCACCTGGGGTTCCTGGCCCGGCTGGGCTGACTGGGGTGCTCCTTCCCCAGAGCCCTCGGCTCCTTACCGGCCCCAGGCCATGGCATGTCAGTGCCCGGGGCCTGTCCCAGCCCGAGGCGGGCGGTGTGGGAGCGGCACCTGGGCATCACCTTTTGCCTCCCAGAGCCAAGGGACTTAGCTTAGATGTGAACAGATCCACACTCGTGGTGGTGTACTTCACACGTGTCCTGTCAGCTCACGGTGACCCGGGAGGGTGGCCACTGTCACCCTGCTTATAGGGAAACAGGGGCCTGGTGCTGGGCCTGAACCCGGATCTCCCGTCCTGAGCACACGTTCTTGCACCCCCGGGCAGGGGCGTCTCTTCAGTCTGTTCAGGGTGGGTGCTGGCTGACCCCCAGGGGGTGGCATGCCTGAGGCCACACAGTCCGGAGCTTGGCGAGGACACAACAGTCCTCCCAGGAGCGAGGGTGAGAGGGTTTCCCCAGGGGGGCCTTTTGAGAAGGACGGGGTTCAGAGAGGATGCTGGGGGGCGCAGCGGCCCTCCTCCGGGATGGGGAGATGCCTGTCCTGAGACCCAGCGACACCCCTCCCAGGCTCGTCCCCTGCAGAAACTCAGACATATGCTGTGCACTGTCCAGAGCAGCGGGTTTGTGGGAGCAAATGGACAAACAATGAAAATGAGCCAAAGGCCCACTGGCAGGAGAAGGGATAAATAAAATGTGGTATTTCGACCAAATAAATACCATACAGTCACAAACCCAAAACTCCCCCCAAAAACAGAGCGAGTGGCAGGAACATGCACGCAGCACGGCAGACGTGTAAGTCCACAACGTGCAGCCAGCCAGCCCGTGGGGTCGGAAGTCACATTTGTGTGCTGAAACCGAGGAGAAAAGCAATGGTCATCCCTGAATTAGGGATGGACCTTGGGGGAGGGCCATCTGGGGGCTCCATGGCCTCCCTGCTGGGGGTGGGGACTGGACGCTTATCTCCTGAATGGTTTCAGAAGCAGCTTTGTTGAGGCCTAATTTTTTTTTTTTAAATCCTCACCGGAGGATATTTTTCTATTTATCTTCAGATAGAGTAGGAGGGAGGGAGAGAGAGAAACGTTGATGTGAGAGGGACACATTGACTAGTTGCCTCCTGCATGACCCCGACCAGGGCCAAAGATGAACCACAACCAAGACACGTGCCCTTAACCGGAACTGAACCCGCAACTCATTGGTCCAAGGGCCGGTGCTCTACCGCTGAGCCACATCGGACAGGGCAGGCCCAATTCTACCAACCGCACACTTCGGTTGTAAGAGGACGGTTCTGGCCCTGGCCGGTTTGGCTCACAGGTTAGAGCGTTGGCCTGCAGACTGAAGGGTTTGGGGTTCTGTGCCAGAACAAGGCATGGACCTGGGTTGCAGGTTCAATCCCTGGCGCTGGTCGGGTCATGTGGGAAGCAACCACCTGATGTGTCTCTCAATGGAAAAATGTCCTCAGGTGAGGATTAACAAAAAAGGGAGAGAGAGAGGACAGTTCCATAAATTTTAGTATATTCTAGAACATTCTAACACCTCAGCATCTTTTATTCCTCTTCACAGTCACCCCCCACACACCTCCCACCCCAACCCTAGGCAGCCCCCATCTGCTTTCTCTCCTTATGGTTCTTTCATTATTTTTATACTCTGAAAGCTATCTCATTTTGTATGCGTCTATATTCTGTTGGAAAGAGGAGGACCAAGCTGCCTCGAACGTGAATTGATTTTCCATGGGAACGTCCCTGGGAACGTGCACCCGAAGCTGGAGACCCGCAGGAATCCCCTTCTCGCGTCCCCCCGCCTCAAGGCAGAAGCACCCCCTCCCAAATCGGTGTTGCCTCTGAGCAGACACATTCCCGAGGGAGGCCATCTGTGAGCCAGGCTCTGCATTCACAGGAGGGAAACTGAGGCACGGGGGAAGCGCTTGGCGGGAGGCTGCGCCGTGCGGGGCCTCCGGGCCGCCTGACGCGTCCCTGTCCCCCTCCCCCCGCGCGCAGGCCTGCGGAAGGTGATGGTCAGGGCGCACCGGCAGGCCTGGTGTTGGCAGGACGAGTGGTACGGGCTGAACATGGAGAACATCCGGGAGCTGGAGAAGGAGGCCCAGCTCATGCTGTCCCGAAAGATGGCCCGGTTCAACGAGGACGACGAGGGGGCCGAAGAGCTGGCCAAGGGTGAAGCCGGCCAGGACCAGGTCCCCGGGGAGGCACCCCAGCCCAGCAGCATCGGCGAGCCCCTGGCCGGCCGGGGCCTGAAGAAGCAGTGGTCCACGTCCTCCAAGTCCTCACGGTCGTCCAAGAGGGGAGGTGAGCCCGCCGCCCCCACCCTGCGGCAGGGTCCCTGCTCTGACGGGTGCCCCCCAGTGACAGCCCGCAGCCCCCTGCCACTGCCAGTAATACCAACTCCGAAAGTGACCTTGGGGACACAGCTGCAGGGAGTCAGAACCGACCTCCTGCTTGGAGGAGAAGCCCCGGGCGCCCCACCCCCCTCTAGCAGGTTCCCCAGACTCACCTCCACAACCCAGGCAAGACAGATAGGCTGGCCATGTGGGAACCCCACTCCCAACCTCTCCCAGGACCCAGCAGCTGCAACTCTGAGGAGCCAGGGTTCCAGGAGGAGAGGGGCTCTGAATGGGCCCCGCTCGGCGCACTGAGGAGGGGGCGTCTCTGCTCCTGAGTGGGAGCCGGCCCAAGGAGCCTAGAAGGCTTCAGACCCTGAGAAAGGCCTTTCCCGAGGAAACTTTTGTGAATGCACCGTGGCTGTTTTGAAAAACAGGGTGTCTCACGTAGAGTCAGGGGTCCCCTCTGCAGATCCAGCCTTTCCCACGCCAGGCATGTTGGCCTCTGGGCAGAAGGGGTCGTGGGAATATATGAGTGGGTACCTTTTATCTCACTCATCTCTGCCCCTGCCCCGTGTCCCCGCTGTCAGCTCTGCCGCAGGAGAATGTAAGGAACGGCTCCCGGGCAGGCCCAGGTCAGAGGTGCAGGGGTGGCCCCAGGCCTGTGTAACTGCCATTGGGCCTTACACCTGACCCCTCCCACCACCCTGTCCTCCGGGACATGACTGCACTGTGCCAGGTGGGCTGGGAGGGAGCGTCCAGGAGCTTCCAGCAGGATGAGCCAGGGCCCCTCCACCCCTCCTTTCTCTGCGTCACCGTCTTCCGAGCCCTCCCGGCCCTCGCTCTGGCCCGTCACGCCCGCCGGCCTTCGCCCCTCGGCGGCCCGCGGGCCGTCAGCCTGGTTCTGCCTTCCAGCCAGCCCTTCCCGCCACAGCATCTCGGAGTGGAGGATGTACAGCATCGCCCGGGACTCGGACGGGAGCTCGGGCGACGAGTTCTTCGATGCCTGCGGTAGGCGGCTGCCGGGCGCTGGGGCTTCCCGGGAGAGGCGGGGGGTCTGCAAGAGGTGGGGGCTGTGGGCCACAGTGGCAGGTACCTGTGGAAAGTCCCAGGTGAGCAGCTGGGCACAGAGGATGGGAGGAGGACGAGCGAAGCTACCGGTAGTCTCAGGCTGACCCCAGCCAGGTGTCAGGCTGTACATGGGACCTGGCAGGCAGGGACTGTTCTCTGAACCGCCCCAGAAATGGATTTACAATCAGAAGGAGGCTTTTGTTCCATGCGGGAATTAAAAAAAAAAATTTTTTTTTCTTCATTGATTTTGGAGAGAAAGGAAGGGAGAGGGAGAGAGAGAGAAACATTGATGAAAGAGCATCCACTGGCCGCCTCCTGCACACCCCCGACTGGGGGTCGGGCCCACAACCTGGGCATGTGCCCTGACCGGGAATCGAACTGAGAAGCTCTTGGTGCAGGGTCGACGCTCAACCACTGAGCCACACCCACCGGGCTCCATGCATCAATTTATTTCCATAAGAAGCTTCATCAAAGTATAACTTCTTATAATTTTCTGATTTCTTTTGCAATGACCTTACTTTATTTTTCCGGGTTAAGTGAACACACACCCGGTGTAAACACTTTGGAAAAGGCAGACAAGCAGAGAGGACGTGAGCTGCCCACCAGCCTCACCACAGGCAGCAAGCGGGCGGCCGGCTGTGCTGGGGGGAGCGTGGCCGCCCCTCCCGAGGAAATAGGGGCCTGCAGACAGGTGTGGGAGCTGGGTTTCCAGTTTGCAGGTTACAGGCTCAGAGAGGGACAGGGACTTGCCTCCAGGCACAGAGCAGGGCGGAGGCAGGGCCAGAGCCTCCGCCTATAAGGCTTGGAAAGCGGCCAGGGGAGCCACCTCCTTACGGCATCTGTTAACTGGCCCACCCTCAAGGGAAAGAACTTGGGGTGTCGGTGTCCAGGCAAAAAGGAGGTGCCTGGTTTGGCCTTGGGGTGGGGACATAGAGCAGGTGACAGGTGGTTCCTGAGCTGGCCCGAGGGTGGGGAAAGGTGTTTGGGGCACCACCCCCCCCAACCAGGCCAAGAGGCAGAGCCCCTCCTGGCTGTGTCCCTGGCATGAGGACAGGCCCCATCTCTCGTAGAAACTGTAGGACAAGCCGGCAAAGAGAAGCGGCAGCAAAGCCAGGAGAAGTCAGAAGGGCAGTGTCCTAGGGAAGTTGGCCCTGTGACCCAGCACGTGGCCGGGGCAGGGCCCAGCACACGCCAGAGCCCGGGCAGCTGCCTCCCACCCCGCGGTGGCGGGCGGCTCGGAGGGAATGGCTCACGGCGGCGCTGAGGGCGGTCAGGAACATGAGCGATGAGCAGAGAAACAAAACGTGGTCCTTCCAGACAGTGACTGGGATTCGGGCATAAACCACACGGGCCTCGAAAACCCGATGCTGAGGGAGAGAAGCCAGACTGTAACAGACCACATGTTCGCCCTGGCCGGTGTGGCTCAGCGGTGAGAGCGTCGGCCCGCGGGCCAGAGAGACCCGGGTTCGGTTCCCGCTAAGGGCACGGACCTCGGTTGCAGTTTGTCCCCGGCCCTGGTTGGTTGTGTGGGTGGCAACGCGTTGATGTGTCTTTCACGTCGACGTTTCTCTCTCTTTCTCCCTCCCGCTCTATCTGAAGATAAATGCAAAAATGTCCTCGGGTGAGGATAAAAAATAAAGAATAAAAATAAAAAATAAAAGGCCACGAGTTCTGTGATCCCGGCAACAGGGAGCGTCCCCAACGGGCAGATCCGCGCAGACAGAGCAGACTGCCGGCGGCCAGGCCTGGGGAGGGGAGTGAGCCAATGGGCACAGGTTTCCCCTTTTGGGTGATGAAATGTTCCGGAACCAGGCCGATCCCGGAACCAGGCCGAAGTCGTGTTTGCACAGCACTGTGGGTGTGCGAGATGCTGCTTTAAAATGGCTTCCGTGGTGAATTTTATGTTCTGTGAACGTTACCACAGTTTTTTTGAAAAGGTCAGGCAGCAGCCCCATGGGTGTGCGGCCGTGTGTCCGTCCTGTTAAGGACAGAGCCGAGCACAGAACGGCACACGGGCCGGAGAAGCACGGGAGACCCCAGAGCGCCCCTCAGGCCCCCACCTCCGAGCAGGCCCCCCAGCGCCCGCCCCTCCAGCCCCCCTTCCGAACACCACGCTGAGGCCCCCCTCCCCCCCAGAGGACCTGTCCGACTCCGAGGGGCTGTTCCCCAAGGACATCACCAGATGGACCTCCACTGACCTCATGGACAACATCGAAAGCCCTGAGCCGCAGGACACGCAGGGTAACTGGCTGGGGTGCTGCTGGGCCTCGGGAGGGCGGCTGCGGGGGGCCGGGCCCCTCCTCTCTGACCCAGCTCCTGGGCAGGAGGCGGTGAGGTGGAGTGAGGGACACCCCGGGCCCCGCTTGTTACCATCACAGCTTGTCTGGCTGGTGGGCCTGGGTGTCCGGCCGCCCCTCTGCTCACCGGACCCCCCTCTTCTGCATTGCAGACGGTCTGTACCGCCAGAGTGCACCCGAGTTCAGGGTGGCCTCCAGTGTGGAGCATCTGAACATCATCGAGGTGGGTACCCGGGTGGCAGAGGGCCAGGGCTGTGCTGCTGCTGCTGTCCCAGGGCTAGCAGGGCGGGGGCAGGGCTCCGAGGACTGGTCCCACGGGGGCTACGGAGACAGACCTTGGCACCCACCGCCTCACTTACGTCCACACGGGCCGGGGCCCTCACCCCCTCTGCTGTCCCAAGAACCTGCGGGGACAGTAGTTAGCCCCCGAGGAAGGACCCGACCCAGCTCCACCCCTGGAAAGTAAAATGAGAAACTTGTAAATTCCAGACCAAAAATAAGATCACCCTGTGCCCAGCCTTCCTGCAGTGTCTGAAGAAAAAGAGATGGAAGGGGAGGAAGCGGAGGCCATCTAGGCAGAAGTGACGTGGCCGCCACCGTGCTGGGGACAGGAACTCCCAGTGCCCAATAAAGCTGTCTCGGCAGAGTGCCTGTGTCTGCTTTGGGGGTTCTGTGCAGGGAGCTCACGCCCCTCCTCCTCCACCTGTGGGCGGTCAGAGCTGTTTGTACTTGGGGCAGGAGCCAGGGCCCAGCGGGGCTGTCATTGGTCGCACGCTGCGGTCACCACACTGCTCTGGCCTCAGAGTGCAGACTCAGGACCCCTGGGGAGTTTGGACTGGGTGGGGGGAAGGAGCTCCCACACTGCCCTTCCCCCCCTTGGGTTTTCCGCTTTGAGGTCTGAGGTCCAACAGGCTTTTTCTAGCAGAGTCACTGGGGTGTTGACGTCCAGCGGCTGGGTAACGGTGATCAAGCAGTCGGGGCCCCCTCCGCACCCACCTCGCACACAGCTCTGACGGCCCCGGGACGGGCAGAGGGGCCTCGGCGCGAGACCGGCCGAGGGTGTGCATTCCGGCCCAGCTCGGTTCTGGGCGCTGCCATCCGGAGTCGGATCCCGTTGCTGGCAAGAGCCCCCAAACCAGAGCCTCCTCTCCCAGCCTTGTGGAAGGGAGCAGCTTGACAGAGACAGTGACAGGTCCCCTGGCTTTTCAGGGCCCGTCGCCCTGTGTTGTGGGCTCTCCCACTGGGCTCACGTCTCCAGCAGGGTTTGCCCCACAGGAAGCAGGGAAAAGGGGGAGACGGGCCTTCAGGGCTCCTGAACAGTCCCAGCAGAGGGGACGCAGACAGGATTCCCTTGGCCCCCCACTGCCCAGTCCCCCCTCACTTGCCCGAAGCCCTCTGCTGGTCAGCGGCATGGGCCCTTCCTGGTGGGCTCACCAGCCCCTCTTCCAGGCTCTGTGTGGACACCTGGGTCCTGCTGGTACCCCACCTCCTGCCATCAGTGGCCCAGGTCAGGGCCAGGTGCCCCCACATGTGCCCTCCAGGTGGCTTCAGCTTCTTGGTCTGTCTCCCTGGTTCCTTGGGGGCGAGCCCCTCTCTTCATCCCACTCCCTTCCCCACCCCACCTCCTGACGTACTATAGGCTCAGCTGTGCCCACTAGGGACCCCTCGTGGGCCCGGGCCTCCCTCGTCACACACCAGAAGCTGGGTACAGAGAGAGGCCCCTGGGGGTGGACCACAGCCTGGGGTGTCAGGAGCTCTGGGTTCCAGTCCAGCTCGGCACTGACGTGCTGTGTGACGTTAGACGAGTCCCTTGGCCTCTCTGAGCCGCCACCACCTCTAAATGGAAAAGCCCCCAATGGGGATATATGCAAGGCTCAGGTTTCACTTGGACCTCGCAAGCAGGCTTGACAGCAGGAGGTAGGGTTCTTACCCCCAAAATGAGGGGGTTCAGACAGACACACCTGCGGTGCCCTCCCCACTCTGAGATACTGGGGCTCTGCCACTGCAGGGACATCTCTGCCCCTGGGAACAGGGTCATGTCGAGAGTCCAGGAGTGGCGGGGCCTGGGGGCTGGGGCTGAGGCTGGGGCTGGGGAGGAGGCCCCAGGTAGGTGGAGGGAAAGCTCATAGCGGCCGGCAGAGTGGCCGGGCTGAGGCCCTGACCCCAGCCCCTCTTAAGTGACCCTGTGACTTTGAGCGGCTACAGCCCTGCCTGCCGGGACTGAGACAGACCTGTGCCTGGACACAGGCACCCCGAGGGCCAGCAGCCCCCGCCTGGACCCCTGACGGAAGTGGAGTGTGTGCTTTTGGAGAACTAGACACCCCTTCGGTGTCCTCTGCCGTGGTCAGACCGGCCGCCGAGAGCAGAATGCCTCAGCCTCCCCAGGGGAGGTGTGGAGGCAGCCGACGCCAGGCTGTGCAACTGGAATCGGGGTTCTTAGAAGGAGCAAGGGGGCCTTGACAGGGTGACAGGGGCCTTGACACCCGCCCCTCGCCTGCACAGGACGAGGTCAGCCCGCCGCTGGCCATGCCGCCCTCCAAGACCCACGTGCTGCTGCTGGTGCTGCACGGAGGTACCATCCTGGACACGGGCGCCGGGGACCCCAGCTCCAAGCAGGGCGACGCCAACACCATGGCCACCGTGTTCGACACCGTCATGCGCGTGCACTACCCCAGCGCCCTGGGCCGCCTCGCCATCCGCCTGGTGCCCTGCCCGCCCGTCTGCTCCGATGCCTTCGCCCTGGTCTCCAAGTGAGTGCGCCAGGCCGCGGCCACCTGCCTCCCCTCCTGGGGGCCACGCGACTCCCCCGGTCGGGCGCCTGTCTGTTCTGCCCAGAGGAGGCAGACATCGGTGCAGGTGGCTGGGCATGGAGTCAGGAGGGCTGGGGCCCGAGACCGAGCCTCAGTGTCCCCATGTGGGGATGCTCGCCCGCCCCCAAGCCGGGGGCCTTCCTGCCCGGCCCTGTTCCCGCGCCTGCCCAGGCACTGACCTGGAAGCAGCCCCACCAGTTCGCCGAGTCACCCCCGAGGCTGCCAGTCAGGGTGGCGGGCGGCTCCTGGCTGCTGCTCAGGGCAGGGGGACTGGCTCCTGGGGCTGACCTGAGGCCACTTGCTCTGTCCTGACCGGCCCCTCCCCCAGCCTCAGCCCGTACAGTCACGACGGAGGCTGTCTGTCCAGCAGCCAGGACCACATCCCCCTGGCGGCCCTGCCCCTGCTGGCCACCTCCTCACCCCAGTACCAGGAGGCAGTTGCCACGGTGATTCAGCGGGCCAACCTCGCCTATGGGGACTTCATCAAGTCCCAGGAGGGTGTGACCTTCAGCGGGCAGGTGAGTCACGGGGTGGAGGGAGGGCAGGCAGAAGGCCCTGTGGGGGGGCCTCCCTGGACCTGCTTCTCCGCAGCCTGCGCCCCGGGACGCGGAGCTGGGCCCGGCCTGAGAGAGCCTCTCCCCAGGTCTGCCTGATCGGGGACTGTGTCGGGGGCATCCTGGCGTTCGACGCCTTGTGCTGCAGCAGCCAGCCGGTGTCCGAGAGTCAGGGCAGCAGCCGCAGAGGCAGTGTGGCCAGTGTGCAGGTACCGGGTGGCCCCTGGGCGGGGCGGGGGCGGGGTGCTCCCCACTCGGCCTGCTGAGAGCTTGGCTGGGCAGGGACCAGTGGGCCTGGAGGCAGGAGGGACACCCCGAAGGGGGCCAGGCCAGGAGCCCCCCGGCAGTGAGCCTGCACGGGGCCGTTCCAGGATGCCGACCTGCTGTCCCCGGGCATCCTGGCGAATCCGTCACACGGCGGCGGCGGCGGCAACCTGGAGAGCAGTCGGCACCTGAGCCGCAGCAACATCGACATCCCCCGTAGCAATGGCGCCGAGGACCCCAAACGGCAGCCGCCCCGAAAGAGGAGTGACTCGTCCACCTACGAGCTGGACACCATCCAGCAGCACCAGGCCTTCCTGTCCAGGTGGGCGGGGCGGGCGGGGCCGGAGGTCACTCCTAAGGCCCATCGCCAGGGGAGGATGAGGACCCCCTGGAGGGAGGGCTGGACACTGGGCCCACAGCTCTTCAGCCAGGAGAAAGGTTTGCAGGGTGCAGCTGTGATCTGGTCCACACCGAGGGCCACCCTGAACCAGAGGGAACAGATTGTCTGGGGAAGCAATATCGGGGGGAAGAACCGGCCATGGGGGGTAGCATGGCCCCTGTCAGGACTGTCCCAAAGGCAGACGGCCCCTAGAGGGTCTGGGACCCTCTCATCAGAGGTGTCCCAGCAGGCCCTGGCAGCTGCACCTGAAAGGCAGCACAGGGGCCTCTTCGGACCCGATGACCCCTCAGGAGCCTCCTTGGGAGCTGAGGGCAGGCCGGCCCCGAGGAGGGCCTCGGTGTGACCCGGCGCGTCCCCCGCACACAGCCTCCACGCCAGCGTGCTGAGGAACGAGCCCAGCTCCCGCCGCTCAAGCAGCTCCACCATGCTGGACTGCACGGGGGCCCTGGGCAGGTTCGACTTTGAAATCGCTGACCTCTTCCTCTTCGGGTGCCCACTGGGGCTGGTCCTGGCCTTGAGAAAGACCGTCATCCCCAGCCTGGATGGTGAGAGCCCGCAGGGGCAGGGAGGGTGGGTGCTACATGATCAGGGCATGGGGTCTCAGCAGACTCGGCGCAACACCCTGGTCCTGTCCCCGACCCCTTCCTGTCTCAGCCTCTTATTTGTCCTCTGTACTGGGGCCCAAGCCTCTCCCACGCTCCTGCTTCAGCAGCGCAGTCTCTGGCCCCCGTTCCCCAACACCTGCCTTCATGTCATCTCCAAGCAACCCTGGGAACTGAGGTCCAGATGGGAAAGGGACCCTTCCAGGGTCAGATGGGATAGACCAGTCTCCCAGAGCCAAGGTCTCCCCAAAAGGAAGATGTATAGAGCCAGGTACCCCCCCCAAAGCCTTCTTGGTGCAGTGGCCTTCCAGCCCCAGAGGTGCCCCAGCCACGCTGTTCTGGGGACCCAGGTGAGACCTATGGGTTGAGCAGCCTTGCAGAACAGCTGTGCCACCTGGTGCCACCACGATCATGCCATCCTCACTACGCAGGGCTCATGCTATGCCCCCGGGTTACAGGGGGTCACGAAGGCCCGGAGAGGTGTAGACACTTGCCCCAGAACAAGTCGACAGGGACTTGCACGTAAGTGCACCAAGATGTAGGGACAGTGGTGTCACTTAAAAAAAAACAAACGTGGCAGAACTGTGCGTGCTGATAGGAAAGACTCCCAAAATCTGTGTGTAAAATGGGGTGGGGAGGGGAGCAGAGTTCAAAAGTGTAGCATGTGCTCCTATTTGTGTGTGTAAAAGTGAGATGCACCATACTGACCGCTCACACAGGTGTCCCCACTCCCCAAAAGTGGGGCGTTCCTATGGAATCCGCCGCAAGCCAGCGGGATAGATCAGAGAAAGTTACCATTCGTGTCTGTGTGAGATGTTTTGAGGGCTCGTAGACCCAGACGTGACCTACCGAATGATACCAGAGATGCTTAATGACGCCCAGTTTTACAATAAGCATAGCACCTAAGAGGTCTCAGACTTTTCTGATAGCCTGGGACACACCTTGCTAACAGCTGCACAAGCTAAATCGGGGTGAGGCCTGACGCTCCCAGACAGGCCAGAGGCCTGGCAGCTGGACGGGCGCCCAGGTGCCCGGCAGACGCCCAGGTGCTGGCGGGGGCTCCAGGGAAGGCGCTGGGCGGGGCCACAGCCTGCTGCCTCCGCAGCGGCTCCTGCAACACTAACCCCGAACTCTGGCCGGGTGGCTCCGTTGGTTGGAGCATCCTCCCGGACCCCAAAAGGTTGCGGGTTCGATACAGGGTCCGGGCACATACCTATCCCTGGTCGGGGTGCATAAGGGAGACAACCAACCGTGTGTTTTTCTCTCTCGCTCGCTCCCTTCAATGAAAAAAACGGTTGATAAAGGGAAAATGGCCCAAACAGATCCCAAATCTATAGACACATTTTCTGGTTTTGCGTGTCTGGACCACCAGCGCGCCCACCCTGCTGCAGGCCCCGCCTCCTGGGGCGGAGCCAGCAGCCACCTCTCAGACCCCGCCCCGCCCCGCCCCCAGTCTTCCAGCTGCGGCCGGCCTGCCAGCAAGTGTACAACCTGTTCCACCCCGCGGACCCGTCGGCGTCGCGCCTGGAGCCCCTGCTGGAGCGGCGGTTCCACGCCCTGCCGCCCTTCAGCATCCCCCGCTACCAGCGCTACCCGCTGGGGGACGGCTGCTCCACGTTGCTGGGTGAGCGCCTGCAGGCCACCGGGCCTGGGGTAGGGTGGGTGCTCCAGGCCGGGCGGGCCTGCATGGAACACCTGAGAATCGGGGCACCTGTGTGGGTGTGGGTGCACTCGCCTCACCGGGCCCAGCCAGTTGGGAATGGATGACAGGGTCTCACCTCCACCCAGGGGGCCAGACTACCTCCCCACTTCCCACAGAGGCAGCAGAGCTGGGGCCCCTGATGCTCAACCCAGCTATGGGGGTACAGGAGGGGGGGCCACAGCGTAGATCTGGGCAGGGGGTGAGTGTGAGAGCTGCCCAATGTCCCTTCTCAGCCCTCCCTGGGAACGGCCCCGCCCCACCCCCCGTGTGTCCCAGTGTCTCGTCACGTCCTGGTCCTCGAGGAGCACCGCGTCTTCTGTCTGGACGGCCCACATGAGTGTCTGTTCTTGTCCTCTCTGTTCTCTCCCCGTCTGCCTCCAGTCGAGACCGTGCAGAGAAACCCTGAGCTGGTCCTGGAGGGCGGCCCCCTGACCCCTCTCCCCGGGGACGGCTTCTTGGAAACCAGTATCCCAGTTCCCGAGCTCACCTGGCAAGATGGGCCCCGCCCGAGCCCGGGCTGTGCTGAGTGTGTGTAAAGCCCCAGCTCCTGGTGGTGTCTGCTTCACTGGCTAACCGCTGGCCCTCAGGGGCCACCCCGATGCTCTTGGCCGCTAGGAGTTTGTGGGACTGAGGTGACCAGGAAGGGAGGCCAGGCAGGGTGGGTCCTGCCGGGGAGCAGGTCTTGGTGCTGCTTCTCTGCAGAGCCTGGAGGGGACCCAAGCACAGGGTGCCCAGGAGCCCTGAGAGGGGAGCAGCTGCCCAGGGTCACCTAGCATGGGTGCCAGTCAGTGGTGCAGCTGGAGGGGCAGCCAGGAGCCGGGGTGAGGCCTCAAGTCTGCCGGGGCTCGCCCGTTTCCCCAGGAGAAGCCTTCAGTCCTGGTGAGGGGTTGGATTCTCAGGGTCCCACTCTTCCCCTCCCTAAGAAGGCCCAGGCAGCCCCTGCACCCCTTTAGCCAAGCCCCTTATCCTGGCTCTGCCCTGCCCTCAGCCTGAGCCAGGTGAGCCCGGCTCAAGCCCTCTGCACCTACCTGCCTTTGTCATCGCGGCTCGTGTGTGTGAGACGCATGTCGGGCCTCAGCGTAGAGCATCCCTGAAAGCCACCCCTGTTGTTTGCTCCCCTCAAACCCAACCGCCACGGGCTGGGGGTGAGGCCGGGCTGGGCTAGGCCCCGAAGGCTAGGCTAGACCAGTTCCAGAGCCGTGTGTGGGGTAAGAAGGATGCCTGGGGGGGTGTGGACCTGGCTGCATCCGCCTCCCTGCCCACTGTGTCTGTGTTGGTCATCTGTCCATCCTGCCTCAGCCCTCCTTTCTCCCCTGCCTCGGCTCTGTCCCTGCCCCCTCAGCCCTGAGTGGGCGGCCCTGGCACCCTTGGGTCCATCCTCTGCCAGCTCTGCTCGTCTGCCGCTGGAGGTGTCAGCCTTGCCCGGCACAGCCACCTCTCTGCCCCCCACCCCCACCCCGCTCCAGCTGGGGCTCTGGGCGGGGCGGGCCTCTCTTACCCCTGGGCTCTGGTCCCTGTCCACCCGCAGCGGAGGCGCTCCAGGCTCACAGCACGGTCTTCCAAGAGCACACAGCCCCCTCCTCGCCCGGGGCAGCCCCCACCACCCGAGGGTTCCGCCGAGCCAGTGAGATCAGCATCGCCAGCCAGGTGTCCGGCATGGCCGAGAGCTACACGGCATCCAGCATTGCCCAAAGTGAGTGTGCAGTGGTGTCCAGCCGGCCCTCCGGCACGCTCCCCTCTGTCCTGCAGGGGGCAGTATGCCCCCCAGGGAATAGCTGGCAATGCCTGGACACAGCTGGGGAGGGGGTGCTACTGGCTTCTGGTGGGTGGAAAGCAGGGGTGCTGCTCAACACCCTGCAGTGCCCAGGATGCCCCCGCGATGAAGAGCGATCCCCAGATGAAGGAGTGGCCCCGTGGGGCCAAGTCCAGGTGGTACAACACTGGGGGCACCACTCAGGAAGCTGGGAGACGCCGGTCCAAGCCCAGGGCGGGGTGGGCAGTGTGTTCTCTGAGGGAGAGTGCTGAGGACACGTGATCGGAGCCGGCCCATCGGGAGGGTTGGCTGAGGGAGCCAGGGAGGTGAGGTCTCTGTGGCCACGGGCCCTCCTGCCGCCTCGGGCAGAGGACACGGGCAGCCTTCGCTCCCGCCCGTCTCAGAAGCTTCCCTGCAGCTGGCAGAGTCCGGATCACCCCTTCTCAGTGGCCCCTGCCCACTGCCCCCTGCCCGCTGCCCCTGCCACCCTCCCTGCCCACGTGCCCAGTTCTCAAGCTGCCTGTCACCCAAGCAGTATGGGGCGAAGGCCGGAGTGTCCTCCCGTGAGGGCCCAGGGCCTGCGCGCCCAGCGCTGTCCTTCCCCTGTTCTTGGTCCTCAGAGGCCCCCGTGCCGCTCGGCCACACCCCCAGCATCAGGCGCCTGTCCCTGCTCGCCCTGCCCCCCCCACCCCTGTCCACCCCGGGTCCCCGCCTGCAGGCCAGGTGGGCGAAGCCCCGCCTCCCCAACTTGGACTTCAGAGAAGGTACTGGGCATCGAGTGCCCTCCCTCCACACTCACCACCTCACTGGATCCACTCCGTTCCCGGGCAAAGCTCACTGCGGGCCTGTCACCTGCCCGTTCCCGGGCACAGCTCACTGCGGGCCTGTCACCTGCCCGTTCCCGGGCACAGCTCACTGCGGGGCCTGTCACCTGCCCGTTCCCGGGCACAGCTCACTGCGGGGCCTGTCGCCTGCCCGTTCCCGGGCACAGCTCACTGCGGGGCCTGTCGCCTGCCCGTTCCCGGGCACAGCTCACTGCGGGGCCTGTCGCCTGCCCGTTCCCGGGCACAGCTCACTGCGGGGCCTGTCGCCTGCCCGTTCCCGGGCACAGCTCACTGCGGGGCCCTGTCACCTGCCCGTTCCCGGGCACAGCTCACTGCGGGGCCTGTCGCCTGCCCGTTCCCGGGCACAGCTCACTGCGGGGCCTGTCGCCTGCCCGTTCCCGGGCACAGCTCACTGCGGGGCCCTGTCACCTGCCCGTTCCCGGGCACAGCTCACTGCGGGGCCCTGTCACCTGCCCGTTCCCGGGCACAGCTCACTGCGGGGCCTGTCGCCTGCCCGTTCCCGGGCACAGCTCACTGCGGGGCCCTGTCACCTGCCCGTTCCCGGGCACAGCTCACTGCGGGCCTGTCACCTGCCCGTTCCCGGGCACAGCTCGCTGCGGGGCCTGTCGCCTGCCCGTTCCCGGGCACAGCTCACTGCGGGCCTGTCGCCTGCCCGTTCCCGGGCACAGCTCACTGCGGGGCCCTGTCACCTGCCCGTTCCCGGGCACAGCTCACTGCGGGGCCCTGTCGCCTGCCCGTTCCCGGGCACAGCTCGCTGCGGGGCCTGTCGCCTGCCCGTTCCCGGGCACAGCTCACTGTGGGGCCTGTCGCCTGCCCGTTCCCGGGCACAGCTCGCTGCGGGGCCTGTCGCCTGCCCGTTCCCGGGCACAGCTCGCTGCGGGGCCTGTCGCCTGCCCGTTCCCGGGCACAGCTCGCTGCGGGGCCCTGTCGCCTGCCCGGTCCCCGGGCACAGCTCGCTGCGGGGCCTGTCGCCTGCCCGTTCCCGGGCACAGCTCGCTGCGGGGCCTGTCGCCTGCCCGTTCCCGGGCACAGCTCGCTGCGGGGCCTGTCGCCTGCCCGTTCCCGGGCACAGCTCGCTGCGGGGCCTGTCGCCTGCCCGTTCCCGGGCACAGCTCGCTGCGGGGCCCTGTCGCCTGCCCGTTCCCGGGCACAGCTCGCTGCGGGGCCTGTCGCCTGCCCGTTCCCGGGCACAGCTCGCTGCGGGGCCTGTCGCCTGCCCGTTCCCGGGCACAGCTCACTGCGGGGCCCTGTCGCCTGCCCGTTCCCGGGCACAGCTCACTGTGGGGCCTGTCGCCTGCCCGTTCCCGGGCACAGCTCACTGTGGGGCCTGTCGCCTGCCCGTTCCCGGGCACAGCTCGCTGCGGGCCTGTTGCCTGCCCTGCTGAGGCCTGACCTGGGACCTAGAAGCTGGGCTGGGAGAACCCAGACATCCGGGGAGGAGGCGAGAGTAGCTGGAGTTGGGGGGGTGCCCATGGAGTGGAATGGGGGGGCGAAGGATTGGGGGTCAGGCAGGCTGCCAGCAGAGGGCAGGAGGTACCCCTCACTGAGTTTCCGAGGCATCTCCTGCATGTGGCCACCCGGGGGGCACTTTACAAGCCTCCTCTGTAGCTGGGGTGGTTGGCCAGCCCCAAGTGGGAGCCCAGATTCCCACTCAGCCTCACTGGGCTCCTTGGGGCCCAGGAATTGTACCACCACTGCGGTGAAGACTTTCACAGCCTTGAGGCCTAGGGGTACAGGGTGCCAGGAGGGGACAGCAATGGGGCCCAGGGCAGGGGTCACCAGGATCTATGACAGGACCAAGGACAGCCCATCCTGCTCCAGAAGGCTTTTCCCCTCCCCCTCTAAATCCACACCCTGCCTGTGCCCCTGCCCTGGTCTCCTTGCCTTCGGGTCCCTCAGTCACCCAGCCTCGCGGGGGGGGCTCTCGCTTTGGCTGCCGCCCTTCCTGGGTCAAGGAGGGTTCTCGGGTTGAGCTGGGCCTCGGGCCCGGGCGCCTCGGGGTCCCAGCCCAGTCACGGCCCCTCCCGGCAGTCGCTGCGAAGTGGTGGGGCCAGAAGCGGATCGACTACGCCCTGTACTGCCCCGACGCCCTGACAGCCTTCCCCACGGCCGCCCTGCCGCACCTCTTCCACGCCAGCTACTGGGAGTCCACGGACGTGGTGTCCTTCCTGCTGAGACAGGTACCGCGCCCCTGCCCGGCACACACAAGGGCCCGAAGGCCACGGCCGCGGACGCAGCCCCAGTTCACAGATGAGGGCGGTGGGGGACCCGCCCTCTGACCCCGTCGGAGAAGAGCCAGTAGGACGAAGGGACCTGTGGGGACGCTGAGATAGAGTGAATGCACTTGCAGTCGTGGGACACAAATTTGGGGGGCCCAGAGGGTGGGCTCCCAAACCCTCGCCGCTTCCTACTTCCGGCCCCTGGAACAGGAGGCCCGGGCCCGAGCCTGCTCCATGCTGCCTCCCCCAGGTCATGAGGCACGACAGCTCCAGCATCTTGGAGCTGGACGGCAAGGAGGTCTCGGTGTTCACCCCCTCGAAGCCGCGGGAGAAGTGGCAGCGCAAGAGAACCCACGTGAAGCTGCGGGTGAGGGTCCGAGTGCCGGCCGTCCTGCTGTCCCATCTCCCGGATGAGGCGGCGGAGTCGCAGGACGCGTGCTCTCATCTGCTCCTGTCTGTGAGGCTGGGGCTGTCACCCCGTCACGGACAGGGAAGGGCAGCGGGCTCCCTCGGTTCCCCAAGGCCACGGGACCCAGTGGCTGAGCTGGGCTTGAACCTGGGTTTTCTGGCCTTAAGCCCAGCTCACCCCAAAGGCCCTGGAGACCCCAGCTGCCCCTCCGCCCCCACCCGGACCCAGCTTTGCCCTCCCCTTCTCAGAACGTGACAGCCAACCACCGGATCAGTGACGCGGTTGCCAACGAGGATGGCCCACAGGTTCTGACGGGCCGGTTCATGTACGGGCCCCTGGACATGGTCACCCTGACTGGGGAGAAGGTGAGGACGGGGGGTTGGCCAGGGGGTGGGGGTGGGAGGCCAGGGGCACAGCCCGCCGGTGACCAGCCTGCCCGGCTCCCAGGTGGATGTGCACATCATGACACAGCCTCCCTCGGGGGAGTGGCTGTACCTGGACACCCTGGTGACCAACAGCAGCGGGCGCGTCTCCTACACCATCCCTGAGGCCCACCGCCTGGGCGTGGGCGTCTACCCCGTGAAGATGGTGGTCAGGTACTCGCCTCCCTCCCGGGGAGGGCAGGTGGGGGGCGGGCGGCCCCCCCGGGGCAGGAGGCGGGAAGGGCTCTGTGGGTTCTGACGAGCCACGCCCCCAGGGGCGACCACACTTTTGCTGACAGCTACATCACCGTGCTGCCCAGGGGCACGGAGTTCGTGGTCTTCAGTATTGACGGCTCCTTTGCCGCCAGCGTGTCCATCATGGGCAGTGACCCCAAAGTTCGGGCTGGGGCCGTGGACGTGGTGCGGTGAGTGCCCCCGGCCCCCAAGGCGCACAGTGGGTGGGTCTGTGGTGCCAGCGTAGGGCATTCGGCAGGGACCTTGAAGCAGGCACCAGCACTCATTAGCTGTGTGGCCCTCATCTGACCTCTTGATGTTGGGTGCTCAGCCCCCTCACCTGGGCGGCGGGGTCCTCGTCAGGCCGGGCACACTGCTGCAGAGGGGGAAGGATTATGGGACTCAGGTCGTGGCGCTGCGCCAGGCCACTGCCAGCCACCTGCTGCTGCCGCTGCCGGAGTCTGAGCAGAGAGCCTCTGCAGTGGCCGGAGGAGGGGCTGGCTGGGCAAGGACACAGGGCGGCCCAGGAAGGGGGACAGGGTGGCGTGGGACACCCAGGCCTGCCCCTCGCCCCCAGGCACTGGCAGGACCTGGGCTACCTCATCATCTATGTGACGGGCCGGCCCGACATGCAGAAGCAACGGGTCGTGGCGTGGCTGGCCCAGCACAACTTCCCCCACGGCGTGGTGTCCTTCTGTGACGGCCTGGTGCACGACCCACTGCGACACAAGGCCAACTTCCTGAAGCTGCTCATCTCCGAGGTGGGTCCTGGCGGAGGGGTCGGTGGGGTGGGCTGGAAGGGTCACGCCTGTGCCCACACTGGCCTCGCCCACAGCTGCACCTGCGTGCGCATGCAGCCTACGGCTCCACCAAGGACGTGGGGGTCTACAGCGCCATCAGCCTGTCCCCCATGCAGATCTACATTGTGGGCAGGCCCACCAAGAAGCTGCAGCAGCAGTGCCAGGTGAGTGGGCGGACTGTGGCGGGGGCACGGGGGGCAGCCCGGAGGGCCCTGCCCTGTGACCAGGGCCGTCCTCACTGGCCCCCCCCCCCCCCCGCAGTTCATCACAGACGGCTACGCAGCCCACCTGGCCCAGCTTAAGTATAACCACCGGGCGCGGCCAGCCCGCAACACGGCCACCCGCATGGCACTGCGCAAGGGCAGCTTCGGCCTGCCCGGCCAGAGTGACTTCCTGCGCTCCCGGAACCACCTGCTCCGCACCATCTCGGCCCAGCCCAGCGGCCCGGGTCTCAGGCACGAGCGGACGCAGGGCCAGCTGCCGGACGGCGAGCCACGGGGCCAGCGCAGCATGAGCGTGGCGGCCAGCTGCTGGGGCCGAACCACGGCTGGCCGGCTGGAGCCAGGGGCAGCCACCGGCCCCAAGTAGGGCACCTCAGCAAGGCACTGTGGTCTCCATGGTGCTAGGCCAGGCGGCCAGCCCACCAGGAGGCCTGGCCTGGGCATATGCCGTCAGCTGGGGACAGACTTGTCCCAGGGCCCAGCAGAGGACACCGGCCGTGCCACACTGCGCTCCCAGCCCTGCCTCGTGTCCTAGGTCCTGAGGGGTTCCCATTGTCATGGAAGCTGGCGGGACAGCCCGCCCCAGGACGACAGAAGGTCCAGGACCCCCCCGGGGACCGGCCTTGAAGGTACTCCTGAACAACGGCCCTGCATTGACCTCGCGGCATCCTGACTCCAGGCCGGGCCCTGCCTGCCACCTTCCTGGCCACTAGCTTGCCCTGACCCCCACGACCCCTCCCACCTGGAAGCAGCTCCAAGCGGGGGGACGGCCTGCTTCTTGTTGACTCAAGTTAACTCTTCAACCTCACTGGTTTGCACTGATTTTTGAGAGCAGAGTTTAATACCCAACTCCTGTGGCTACAGACCCATCACACGCATGAAAATCCAACTTTTGCTGATCCAGGACCTAGTGCCACACAGAAGGCTCCGGGGCACAAATCCCTGTGAGAGCAGGACAGAAAGGCCATATCTCCACTTCGGCCGCTCCGCCCGACCGCGGCCAACCCGGGGCCCGTGCCGCTGTGGGCCTGGCACCGCCTGCGGCTCGGGCACAGCCCAGGCCGCGGCCGGTGAAGCCCTGCCTCGGCCTGCAGGGCCTGGACGCCTCTCCCACTCCTGGCCCGCCATCGGCCAAGGCCCCGCGCCGCGGCCCTCCCGCGTTTCTACACCTTTCTACTTCTTGGATCTGATTTCTACGGGGTTTTTTTAAACGAGCAATCCTTGGCTGCTTCCTTTTCTTAACTCTTTCAGTACCCAGTGCAGCCCCTCCACAGGAAGCACCCAGCACTGTGACGGAGTCCAGCCTGGTTCTGGGTCCCGGGGCCCTGCCTCCTGCCCACGCAGGGGGGGTGGGTGAGGCACACACAGGTTTTTAACGCCCGTCCGTCCCAGTCCCGTCTGGGAAGCCACAGCCCCGTCTTCAGCGTCAGGGCAGGAGCCACAGCTTCGTGTCCTGCCTGGTCAAGACCACGCCGCCCTGCAGCGGTCTGCGCGTCAGCCCTCCCTCCCCAGAACCGACTGCGACATCAGCTGTGGCGCTCAGCTCGGCTCTGCGGCCCGTCTGCTGCTCCTCTGCCTTCAAGGTCGGGGAGACTGCCCGCCTCGGCAAGTGTCCAGCCCCCGGGCTCCATGTCTCAGAACCTGCTGCCAACCTGGATGCGGCCCGGGGCCTCGGGGCCTCGGCCAGGATGCGGGGGTGCACATTGACGTGAACCTTTTCCCGTGTAGATACGCACAGCCAAAGGGCCGTGTAATGTTCTGCCAAAGTGGGTCTGTACAGAGTGAAAGCTATTTATTTTGCGCAGAGAAAAATGTCTGGAGGGATGGGACCTTCAGGTTTATTCATATTTAAGGTGTAGCTTTTCTTTGTTGTTCCGGGCGTTATGTATAAAGCAACGATTATTTTATGGACCAAGTTTTAATGTAACTGTTGCGGTGCAAGTGCAATATCTGAATTCCTCTGCCCCGGGGGACGGCCTGGCCGACAATCACAGCCCCGCCAGGGCGTGGCCATGCCTCCTCCATCGCCCGCCTCCCCCCATCTGGCCTACCCCTGGATGACTAGCCGTCAGGAGCACCTGGAAGAGCTCAGGCCCACTGGCAATAAAGGCTGAGGCTTCCTGGCCTGGACAAGCCATGTGGGCAGGGGGCTCGGCCTCCCCCGGGGGGCGGCCACCCCCACAGCTCTGCACTCCCCACCTTCCTGCCCAGCCGCCAGCCACGCCAAGGACAACAGCAATAGTCCCCTGGGCCTCGCCCAGCGGCCCGTAGCCATAGATGGTGAGATGGGCAGCCCACCCGCCCTGCTGACGTCTCTCCTGCATCCAGGTCTGCTTCCTGCCCCCTTAGGAATCTTTTTGGCACAGTCTCCTCTTGCGGAAGCACCAGTTTTTCAGAAACTGAGGGAGGGCAGAGTCCTTTGAAAAAATACCAAAAATGTTTACAGCGTTGGGTGCTGAGCTGCAGGCTCAGGCCTGACCAGTCATTACCAAAGGGTGAGGCAGGCCTTGCTGACTGCCACCCACCCAGGCCTGTGAGAGTAGAAGCCTTAGTCCCCTCCCACCCCGACCCCAGGACAGCCTCCGCCCACCACCCACACCTGCCACCTGCCTTCTCTTTGATTTCTAAAGAGGGATACAGCAGAGACCCCACACCCTGCCCAGCTCGATCTGAGCTGCCCACCCGCCCGCCACGTTGGTCTGTCCGTCTCCCCGTCTGTCTGGGCCATGTGCGCAGTGTCCTGACTTGTCCCCCCCCTTGCTGTCCCCGCTCCTTTGGGCCTGAGTGTGCTCTGTATACAGTATCATTGTCTGTCACACGAATTAAAGAAGCAGGAAGGCTTCCTTCTGGGTCTCGTTACTGTACCAGCCACCACAGCAGCGGGTGGGGGCGGGGGTGGCGGTGGAGGCACGGCCTGTCCTGTACACAACGGCAGCTGCATCCATGGTCACACCAGTGACTCACGTGAGCCTGACCCTGTGCCGCCCCTCTAGCCCCTTCCTGGCAGTGAACTGGGCTCATCCACAGCAACCCGGTGACGTGGGTGCACTGTCTCTGCTTACAGAGAACACCGGAAGCTGGGCCAGGACTCCCCCCGGACCACCTGGCCCAGCGCCGGGGCTCTCGGCTGTTGTCACCTTCGAACGGAACACGGCAAGGACAGCAGTCTCCCTCCGAGCCTGAGGGAATCGGGTCAAAGAGCCAAGTCTCTGGGTTGGGGTGGGGGGGGGCGAGTCCCAGCAGGCTGACCTGGGGAGGTGTGCGTGGCCACCAGGGCACACCCCGGCTTTCCCCAAAGCCCCTACTGCCCACTGGGCGCCGGCAGCCTGCAGCACCCTTTCGTCCCTCTCAGTACAAAAAGAACAGAACAGAAGTCTCCAACCAGGCAACATTTAATATCTGGGAAGGCACGCTCTTTCAGGAGAAGGGGTGCTGACTCAGACGGGATCCCAGTCCTCCACCCCTGCATCAGACGATCCCAGTCCTCCACCCCTGCATCTGACGGAGATCCCAGTCCTCCACCCCTGCATCTGGGCGGAGGCTGGGCCAAAGGCCGGTCCACAGGAGAAGAGACAAACGTGCCCGCCTGGCCTCCTGCTGCCCACCCTATCATGCCAACACTGTCCAGACCTTGGTCAGCGGGTCGTCAGGGCAACAGCCCTGCTCGCATCTGGAAGGCCAGGCCGTCCCCTCGGGTGGCTTGCTGGGTGAGAAAGCACATAGGAGGGGACATCACACATGGAGCTGAGGGGGAGTCCTGGGCAAAGGGGCGACACCCACCTTGTTGATCTCCCTGTGTCGTTCCTTGGTCACGATCTCCTCGAGGACCTCGCCGTCTCCCTTAATGAGCCTGCGGGAGGAGGGAGCAGCTGAGCGGCTAATGCCTGGGGGGAGGGGTCTCAGGCCTCGGGCTCCACCACCCGCCTCTCCTACCCTTGAAACGGGAACAAAGGTGGCCGTGGCCGGGTGGCTCTTTGATGACCCTCTCAAAGGCCCGTCCAGCCCCTGCCATCACTCGGGCAATGGGGCGGCACGGCCTCAGGAGTCCCATCCACAGTGACTCCTCTCCGCCCCTCCTCGGCCTTTTCACAGCTGCAGCCACACCCCGCCTCCTGAGAGTGCCCGCCTGGGGCTGCCCACCTGGTGCGCCCCGTCTCCGGGTCCACCACCTTTCGGATGACGCTCTGCCGGGCATCCCACTCCTCCTTGGTCATGGGCTTCATGGCCTGGATGCGAGATTTCTGCTCATCCGTCAGGACTAGGAGGGGACAGGGAAGGAGGTGGTGGTCGGACTGCAGAGGGGACCCTCCTGGTCCTGCGCACCCAGCAGCCCGTACCTGGGCCATCCTCTTCCTCCCCGGTGGATCTGTGCCACTGGTCCAGCGAGGGGCCTGGCAGGGCCTCGGGCTGCTGCACCTTTGTCTTCTCCTTGCTCTTCTTCTTCAGTTTCTTCTTCCTTTTCTTCTTCCTCCTCCTCTTCTTGTCCTTGTGCTTCCCCCGCTTCTTCCGGCCGCGGCTGGAGGAAGAGGAGGAGGACGCGGAGGTCGAGGCGCTAGAAGAACTGGAAGAGGAGGAGGAGGAGCTGGATCGTGGTCTCCTCCGGGCCTGGTGCTTGCTTCTCTCTGTGATGCGGGGAGAAGGCGAGGCTGGGAGGCTAGCAGGAGAAGTAAGCCCCCCCCCCCCCCCGGCCTGTGTCCGCTCGGGCCTGCAACAGACAGGTGAGACCTGGCGGGGTCACCGCTCCTGAGAGGCTCCTGTGTGACCCCGCGGCCCGGCCCGCTGCACACAGCGCAGGGCCCAGCGCTCCCCTTGGGCCAGCCCAGCCCCCCGATTCCGGTGGCTTTCCGTCCAGATGCGCGCGCTGCCTGCACCCCTCTGCCTACTGCTCCCCGCGGTCTCCCCACAACCAGCCCCGGGAAGCCGGCAGGTGAAGGTCCCGCGCTCCGTCCGCGCCCCGGGTCCTCACCCTCTGCCCCCGAGGAGGCGGTCCCGGCCTTGCGGCCCTGGGATGCGGAGGCCGAGCAGCTCCTCCGCGCGTCCTTGCTGCTCTTCTTCCTTCTCTTCTCCGGCCCTCGGCCCCGGGACCGGCTGCGGCTCCGCGGGCGCTGGCGGGGGCCGGCGGGAGCCATGGCGCCGCGGGCTGCAGGCGGCGCACAGGCTCACCCGGAGGCCCTCGGGGCGGCCCGCAGACCGGGCTCCGAGGCCCCCGGGGCAGGGACACCAGAAGCTCCGCGGCCACCGCACGACCCTCAACCACCCGGAGCCAGCGCCGCGGCCCCTTTAAGGACCAGCCCCCGCCGGGACACTCCGCGCCTGCGCAGGTCAGCGCCCCAGGAACCGCCGCGACCCTCGCCCGCCAGTGCGTTCTGAGCCCCTTCTCGCGCGCGCCTACCCTCCACCTCCGCGCCGTCCGCCTGCGGGAAGGTCCCGGCCGCTCTGTCCCCCGCTGCCCACGGGGTGCCGCCCCGCCTTCACGTGAGCAGGCGGCTGCGGGGCGACTTCCGGCCGGGGCGGTGCTCCGAGAGGCCGTCCGGCTGCAAAGCGGGCCCTGCCCCGTTAGTTCTGAAGCCCCAGGTTCCGCCCCCCGGGAGGCGCAGCACACGGAGCGGCGCGCCCACCTCCGGTTCAGAGGCGAGCCGGCATCCAGGTCTCGCCTGCTCCCGCAGCCCCGGGCTGCGGCCGTGCCCTGCAGCCTGGCGCCAGTCCCCGAGCTCGCAGGCCCTTTGCTGCAGTTGTGCCGTCTTCCCAGGGTGCCCTCCCAGCGCCCCCGCAGCAACCCGTCTCCCCAACGCCCCAGCGAAGGCGACCCTGCTGCGCGCTGCTTTCCAACCTGGGTTGTCTGTCGACTTGCCCACTCCATCAGACCCTGAGCCCCGGGCGTCTTCCCATCGTCCCCATGCGGGAACACGGAGACCCCAACCCAGAGGCAGAGGTCGTGGCGGTGAATGAGGGAGGGACCCCGTGAAGGGTGCATCACAGGCCTGCTCAGCATGGGCAGCGGAGACTCGGCTCCAGCTGGTTTCTGCAGTGTGGGTATGGCGCCTGGTGTCTCCAGACCTCCCCGCTTCCCAGGGAAGCCAGAACTCACCATCTCAACACGGAAATCCCTGGTTTTCAAATGTGCGACCCCCAGTGCCCAGTGACACTCCTCACCCAATTTGGGGCCACCAAGCTGCAAGCTTTTTGACGATAATGACAGCAGCAAACTCGGGGGCTGTTATAAAGCACTTTATATACCATTTGATTCTCACTACAGCTTTAGGACGACGGCACTTTCCCGAAGGGGCACTAAAAGCAGAGAGGCCGAGTACTCACCCAGAGTCACAGAGCTGCCGGTGGCCGAATTTGAACCCAGGCAGTCTGGCTGCAGAGGCCCTGCGCGTAACCCCTCAACACCATCTAGATACTAGTGGTGGCCCATTCAAATCCCCTTTATAGACAGGGGTACTCCTCCCCACTGTCCTGTCCGATGCTGACAGCTGCACCTGTACGTTTCTTGGTGAGATTCCCTTGGCCACTGGAAGCCACCTGTCCTGGAGAGGGGTGTCTGGAAAGTTATTCACACACACCCCCGCCCCACCATGCCCTCTCCCGACACATCCTGTAGCCAACAACTAATGCTGGGGGCATACTGGTAGATTCATGCTCCAGAGCTCCCAGGGACTGGCCTGAACTTAGATGCCATCTGAACCCACATCTTGGCCCAGCTCCTCCCTGCCTTGTCCTGCTTCTTGGACTCCCCTCACCTGAGGGCATTCCCTCGATAAACAGGAATCCCCATCTCAGATTCTGACAAACTGACTCAAGCCAGCCCGTCTGCTGAAAGAATGACCCAGAAGCCTGCTTGTCCTTTTGAACCAAGTGCCGAGGGCTACAAAGAGTTTATTTCTGTCCTGCCCGACCAGAGAGGGCAGAGCTCTCTGCTGTCATGCCACCCCCGACACAGGTCCCAACTAGGCTCAAGTCAGCGCACACAGATCCACCGTAGTGGGCTCCTCTCGGGTGAAGCCGTCACCGAAGCCCTCGTCATCCACCAGGTCGGGCTTGCGGCAGCACATGGGGCAGAGGCGGTTGCGCACAGCGGAGGCCCGGAGCCAGACGACGAGGTTCCATCGCTCCCCAGTGACCAGGGGCCGGGCCCCGTGCAGCTGGCCACCCCGGTGCAGGATGCCCTGGCCCACCACGTGCTCCACCTCCAGGGGCTTGGCCAAGGCTGAAGGCGCCTGCAGGACAGCTGGGCTCAGGCCTGGGCACTCCCAGCTGCCCGAGGCACTGCCCCGTGGGTCACACATACTAACCTGGAAGAGGCCCCCAAAGTACAGGGCGCCCCCCGTGAAGGCCTTGCCCAGGGCCACGTTGATGGTCAGCTCGGCATTGTCATAGTGGCAGCCCAACTCTCGGTCCTGGCCAGGCGCATACTTGACCACGAAGGCTCGATGGCTGTCGAGCCAGCCCCCGCCGCAGTCTGGGTACAGCAGGGCCATCAGCGGCTGTAGGAAGCGCTCCCGCAGCGGTGTCACCAGCGGCTCATCCAGGCCCAGCTCATGTAGCAGCACCTGGGAGGAGGAACGTGGGGTCAGCAGGGAAGCTGGTGGGCCTCACCCTGGGTCCCTGGGGTGTCCCCGGCTCGTAAATCTTCCAAGATTTCATTTTACAGACGGAGAGACCAAGGTCCAGAGAAGGCTACACAGCTTGCCTGCAGCACTCGGGTCAGTCTCCTCAGACCCAGGTGTCCCTGCCTCTGCCCACCAGGGGCAGCCTCACCCACCCCATAGTTGTTCATGGTGTTGGGTCTCCCCTTGGGCATGTCCGAGCGCTCGAAGTGCTCCAGCTCCTCCAGCAGGGCCTGGCAGAACCGTGCTGTGAACACCGGCAGCCGGTAGATCCGCTTCTCCTCTGCAGAGAGGGACAGTCTGTCGGCCTGGAGCTCCGGTGTGGGTTTCAGTCTCCCCGAGCTGTGTGAGCCCGGGCATGCCTTTTCACTTCCTCCAGCCTCAGTTTCCTCAGCTGTTCAATGGGGGTAACGCAGGTGCTCCCCTCCAGGCCTATTATGGTGACTGAAGGGTGCGTCATGTGCACAGCAGGGGAGGTCTGTGCTTGGACCCCCGCTCATCCCTGGAGCCTCTCATCCTGCCTCCAAGGGTGCCCACAGGTCTAGCCTTCAGACTCAGATGTGAGTCCTGGTGAGGCCCTGAGATGGGAAGGGATCACCCCCAGGACACCCAGCAGGCCAGCACGGAGCCACGCCAGGCCCACAGAGCCGGCCTCAGGCTCTCTCTGCACCCCTCCCCGCAGTGAACCACCCAAGTCTCCACCCCAACTCAGACGTTTCTTGGTGTGTTTGGTCCCCACAAGGAAGGATGAGAGGCTGCTCTTTCTTGTAGGGCCCTGGTGGGGAGAGGCCCGGCTTAGAATGGAAATGGGGACATTTCTTGGCAAGCACACCAATGTCCCAGGGTATAGGGGCATCTGGGCCAACTCACAAGCAGCCTCAGCCCCGCCCAGAGAGCCTCCTTACAATTCCAGCTGCTCAGGAGTAGATGGCAATGAGGCCCTATGCCAGGCCGGATGAGACATTTCATTCCACATTCCATCCTGTGCCCCCAACAGGGTGCAGGCTCCTGGAGGGGGTGGCTTTACTGTTCCCGTTTCAATGAGGAAACCAAGGCAGAGAGATTAAGGAACCTCACGGCCCCCTGGCCTGGAACTTCCTGCTGGGTTTAGCCAATGGGACACCCCAGCAGGAGATGGAGGCCAGGGGGAGAGGGGGCATTTCGGACTCTGGCGTGGCTGTGTGCCCACTCCTCAGGTCTAAAGATGGAAACACTCCCCTCCATCGCTGCCTTTGGTGGGGTCCTGCGCCATCCCTTGCTAATCCTTTAACCTAGCTCACACCTGTCTCAAATGTCCCTTCGTTAAGCTCTTCAGTCACCCCCAGCTGGCTCATGTGTGACACAAGGCACTGGATAACTGTATCTTGGGTGAGTGAGTGAGTAACGATGTCCTGTTCCTGTACCTCCCAGCCCCTGCTGGTTTGGTTTTTGGAGGCAGACATAATGGGTACAGGGACCCCCGTCTCCCACTCCCGAGTCTTGCCAGGTCATGGGCCCAAACCTCACCTGACACTGTCTCCAGCCGCTGGAGGAGGCCCTGGAGGTCTGCACCCGGCACCGTGCTGTACTCAGCCGCGGCCAGAAACCCTGGGGCCAGAGCCACATCCTGGGGACAGAACACACCCCCACTGTGGGGCAGGCAGCCACCCCGCCTGGATGCCTCCTCCTCCCAGCAGCCTGTCCCCGCTGGGTACCTGCAGCGAGCTGTAGATCTCGGGCCGAGCCGGGTGGTAAGAGCTGGCGATGAGGGCTTTCCTGGCAGCCGACTCCTGCCCCAGCCGCTGCCGCCGCTCCACCTCCTGCTCAAGCTGGGGTGGCACAGGGCCTGGTTACCAGGACAGGGCCTCCCGTCCCCTCCAGACCACTGTACAGATGAGGACACTGAGGCTCAGGAAGGCCAACGCAGGGCCCAGGCTGAGCGCGAGTCTCCCTCTGCTCCTGACTCTGCAGAGTTGATTTCAGGTGCCAAGCTGTTAGCTGAAAGGGACCTCTTCCAGAAGGGGGCCCATCCTGCTCTGAGCTGCAGGAGCCAGCACCTTAGGTGCCCTCGGCCAGCACGGGCCACTCCGGGAGGGGAACAGTCGCAGCGCAGTCTTGCGTTCCAGAGGCTGCAGAGAGCTCTCCCGGGAAGCTTCCCACCAATAACCCCAGGCGAGGGAAGAGGGTGTGAAACCTTGAGCAAGTGCCTCCCCTTGTTGAGCCCAATTTTTTCATCCCAGAGGGTATGAAGTAGACAACTGGGCATTTCCCTCTTTCTCTTTTCCTGGTGCCAGGCCCCAGGCGCTGTGGTGAGTGGGCACGGGACGGGGAAAGGAGGGTCTAAAGGAGCCCTTCAGCGATCCGGGACTGGCAGGCCCGAGGCTGGGGCACCCCTCAAACTGCTGACACAAATCTAAAAGGAAGGTCCAGACTGGGGGTGGAGGGGGCGCCGGAGGGTGGTAAGTGTTACCTCTTCCAACAGCTGCTGGAAGTCCTCGGGGCCGACGCAGCCTCGGCTGCGCAGGATCTGGGAGCAGAAGGGTCGGTGAGCACGACGGGGTGACCCCGGGCAAAGTCACTTCACCTCCCCGAGCCCCAGTTTCCCCTCCTAAAATGCAGATGCGAGCCCGGACCTCGCGGGCTCGTCGTGAGGATGAAACACGCTGAGCGTCGGCCCGGAGCAGGGCTGCCACCTGCCCTGGCGACGCGGACGGCGCAGCCGGGCCAGGCCCTGCCCTGAGCGCGGTGCACCTGCCGGGGCCCCCATTCCTGGGGCAGCCTCGCTGCAGACGGCCTCGTACCCCCACTTAAGGTGCAGAAACTGAGGCACCGAGATCGGGGCCCTCGGGCAAAGCACACGACCTCGGGCGTCGAGGAGCCTCCTCCACCCGCCCTCCCGCCCGTGTCCGCGGGGCCGGCGGCGCCACCCACCGGGCCGTAGTCCCGGCGCAGCTGCTGCTCGCCCCGGAAGCGCACGTGCAGCCCGTAGCGCGCCACGTACAAGTTCTCGGAGCAGAAGCAGGCGCAGCGGCAGAAGCGCCGCGGGGCGCCCGCCGTAGCCATGGTGAAGCGGCGCGCGCGGCCCCGCGGCTTCCGTAGGGGCACTTCCGGGTACGCCCTCGGGGTGGGGCGGCCAAGGGTCCGGTGTAAGTTTCCAAGCGCGGAGAAGGACGAAGACTCCGCCCCAGGAAACGGACTGCTCCGGGTCGCCGTGGGGCCTTCTCGTTCCGCCTCGCAGTGTCCCCAACCCACGAGGCCGGGATTCATCGCCCCGCTTTACAGGTAGGAGAACTGAGTCGGGCCGTCACGGGACGTGGGGCGGGGACTCGGACCCCCCCCCCGACCTTCTGCCGCCTCCCTTTCCTAACCGGCCAACCCCACAGGACAGTTCAAGGCGCTCTGGGGTTCTGGCTCGTTTCCTCCAAATGCTGGGAACCTTCCAGTTCCGTGCGCCTGAGCCTGGGGTTGGCATTTCTCCCGGGTCCCTGCCCGGCTCTCCGGAGCCCAGGCCGCGGTCCCTTAGCGTTGGCCGCCGGTTGCCTCAGTGTCCCCGCGAAAGCGCTCCGCCCGGCGTGACTTCCGGTGGCGCGGCCGCAGCGCTCCGGTGTGGGGCGGGGAGACGGGGCGTGGCTGTCCGCGGCCACTCCCCGCACGGCGGTTCGCGCGGTGCACAGCGGTTCGAGATGGGGCTGGTTCGGTCTCCCAGAGTGCGCACCGCGTTACCGAGAGGGGGAGCTGCGGGGTGCAGCGGGGAGACGTCCCGCCCTGGAGCGGTCCTGACCCCTGCCCTGGAGTCTCCCCGACTCGGCGTGGGCGGGCGTGCGGGCGGGCAGGACTCGGGGCCTCAGGACCTCAGCGCAGACCCCAGGGGAACGGGCAGCTGCAAGTGACAGCGCCTGTGGTCCGAGCTTCCCCGCGACGGGACCTGCGGCTCCACCACCGCTTGGTCTCCTTTCGTCCCTGCAGCAAACCTTTGAGCTACGCAGTTCCGTCACCCCGTTGTACAGGTGGGGACCGAGGTGGGCTGTCCCGTCACCCCGTAGTACAGGTGGGGACCGAGGTGGGCAGTTCCGTCATCCCGTAGTACAGGTGGGGACCGAGGTGGGCTGTCCCGTCACCCCGTAGTACAGGTGGGGACCGAGGTGGGCTGTCCCGTCACCCCGTAGTACAGGTGGGGACCGAGGTGGGCTGTTCTGTCATCATGTAGTACAGGTGGGGACCGAGGTGGGCTGTCCTGTCACCCCGTAGTACAGGTGGGGACCGAGGTGGGCAGTCCCGTCATCCCGTAGGACATGTGGGAACCGAGGTGGGCTGTCCTGTCATCATGTAGTACAGGTGGGGACCGAGGTGGGCTGTCCTGTCACCCCGTAGTACAGGTGGGGACCGAGGTGGGCTGTCCTGTCACCCCGTAGTACAGGTGGGGACCGAGGTGGGCTGTTCTGTCATCATGTAGTACAGGTGGGGACCGAGGTGAGCTGTTCTGTCATCATGTAGTACAGGTGGGGACCGAGGTGGGCTGTTCTGTCATCATGTAGTACAGGTGGGGACCGAGGTGGGCTGTTCTGTCATCATGTAGTACAGGTGGGGACCGAGGTGGGCTGTTCTGTCATCATGTAGTACAGGTGGGGACCGAGGTGGGCTGTTCTGTCATCATGTAGTACAGGTGGGGACCGAGGTGGGCTGTCCTGTCATCATGTAGTACAGGTGGGGACCGAGGTGGGCTGTCCTGTCACCCCGTAGTACAGGTG
Organism: Molossus molossus; assembly: GCF_014108415.1. Classification (NCBI taxonomy): domain Eukaryota; kingdom Metazoa; phylum Chordata; class Mammalia; order Chiroptera; family Molossidae; genus Molossus; species Molossus molossus. The sequence continues at coordinate 35,370,033 of NW_023425358.1, read as the reverse complement.
GGAACCGAGGTGGGCTGTCCCGTCATCCCGTAGTACAGGTGGGAACCGAGGTGGGCTGTCCTGTCACCCCGTAGTACAGGTGGGGACCGAGGTGGGCAGTCCCGTCATCCCGTAGGACATGTGGGAACCGAGGTGGGCTGTTCTGTCATCATGTAGTACAGGTGGGGACCGAGGTGGGCTGTCCTGTCACCCCGTAGTACAGGTGGGGACCGAGGTGGGCAGTCCCGTCATCCCGTAGGACATGTGGGAACCGAGGTGGGCTGTTCTGTCATCATGTAGTACAGGTGGGGACCGAGGTGGGCTGTCCTGTCACCCCGTAGTACAGGTGGGGACTGAGGTGGGCAGTCCCGTCATCCCGTAGGACATGTGGGAACCGAGGTGGGCTGTTCTGTCATCATGTAGTACAGGTGGGAACCGAGGTGCGCTGTGGTATCATTCCGTAGTACAGGTCACTTAATCTGTGGTGGGCTGAACTTGAACAGCAAGGGTTATGACAGGGCGAGCTGGGGGGAACGGGGCCAGGGTGGTATTGCGGCCAGGTCGCTGGGCAGAGGCGGCCATGGTTAACATTTTGAATTTTACCCTCCACCAAAAGGGAAGCTGTTTAATCCTCACAACAAACCCTGTGAAATAAGAACTGTCTTCATTTTTCAGATGTGGAAAACAAGGCTCAGAAAGGTTGAATGATCCACCCAAGGTCACACAGCTCCTAAGTGGTAGAGCCTGGAACGGAACTCAAATCTGACTCTGCTGGGCTGTTCGTAAAGGTGCAGCCAGGTCTGCATGAGTGCCCCTCCCCCACTAAGGCATAAAACCAAGGTCATTGGGCCACTGGGCCACAGGGACTCTAGGCCCCGCCCAAGCCTTCTGAAGCTACCAGGCTTCCTTACGGAGAATGGCTGAATGGCTGTCGGGGACTTGCTTCCGTTCCAAGCATCCAACTCCCCCGCCCAGCGCTGTGTGGCCTGAGAAGGTGTTTCAGGTTTCACAAGCATCTTGATTGCCCAGTGATAGCAAAGGGCCCTGCTCTCCAGGAAAGGATCCGTTTCCTGGGCTTGATGTTCAGTTACCCCCCGAGTGCCTTTCTCCCCAGCAGGCCCAGGGCGGGCTGGTGCCACCTCCAGGCCTGGAGTGAGCAGCCTCCCCCGCCAGGTCAGGTTGCTCCCTTTTGCAAGTTTGCAACATGAGCCTGTTCTGCTTGTCAGCTTAGACTGACCCTCCCGCCTCCTCCTGGGAGACAGTGCCACCCCCCCCCCCCCGCCCCAGCCCCACCCAACCTGGGCTCAGCTGAAAGATAACAGCAGCAAGAAGAATATTAACAGTAAGTGTCAAGTGTGACTCACAACCATCAATGACGTGTTTTGGTTAACCGCATGAGGTATTTCCATTATCTCCATTTTACAGATGAGGAAACTGAGGCTTGATTAAGTGTAGGGGCCTGTCTAGGGTCATAAGCCTAGTGAGAATTAGAACACACCTCCTGTGTGGTTCCAGAGTGGTATGGATGGTGTGTGTGTATACATACATGTGTGTATGTATGCATATAATGCAAGTGAATAGTGTGTGTGTGTATCTCACATTCTTCTAAATTAACATGGAGTACCCATACAAAAAGGGTACAAATAAGTCATAAATGTAGTTTGGTGACTATTTACAAACTAGACACCCATGTAACCAGCACCCAGATCCAAAACGAAACATTCCAGCTTCACAGAAAGCCCCCCCCCCACCTCCTCATCTCAGTCACTACCCATCTCCCAAGCGTCTTTTTTTTTTTATCCTCACCCGAGGACATTTTTGCATTTATCTTCAGATAGAGTGGGAGGGAGAGAGGGAGGAAGAAAGAGAGAGAAATATCGATGAGAAAGAGAAACATCGATGTGAGAGAGACACACCGACTGGCTGCCACCCACATGACCCCAACTGGGGCCAGGGACAAGCTGCAACCGAGGTACGTGCCCTTAGCAGGAACTGAACCTGGGTCTCTCTGGTCCTCAGGCCAATGCTCTGATCGCTGAGCCAAACTGGCCAGGGCTCCCAAGGATCCTAAGAGCAAAGATCTGTTCTTGAATTTGATAACATAAAATCACATAGTATTATTTTATAAACTGCTTCTTGCACTCAGCATTATGTTCTTGAGATTCATCTGTACTGTGCGTAGCAGCACTTCTTTCCTTTTCGTGGCTGTGTAGTATTCCACGGGAGTCAACCTTCCACCACTCACTGAGCCATTCCATAGTTGATAGGCATTTGCATGTTTCTCGTTTGGAGAGTGCATAAATGAAGCTGCCATGAGCATTCTTTTTTTAATGCAGTAAAATATACATAATGGAAAATGTATCATTTTAACTTTTAAATATACTTTTTTTTAGAGCAGCAAAATTGAGCTGAAAGTAGAGAGACTTCCCATATACTGTCTGCTCCCCACCACACAGACAGAGCCTCCCCCACTGTCAATGTCCTGCACCAGAGTGCAAGTTTGTTACAGCCAATAAAATCACATTGACGCATCATCACCCAAAGTCCATAGCATACGTTAGGGTTCACTCTTGGAGTTGTATAGTCTATGGTTTTTGACCCTGTAGAGTGATGTGTGCTCGCCATTGTAATATCATACAGAATAGCTTCACTGCCCTAAAAATCCTCTGTGCTCTGCCTATTCATCCCTCCCTCCTCCCTAACCCCTTGTAAACACTGATCTTTCTACTGTCTCCATAGTATGTAGCCTTTTCAGGCTGACTTCTTTCCCTTGGTAACAAGCATTTTAGATTCCTTCATGTCTTTTCATGACTTGACAGCTTGTGTCTCTTTAGCATTAAATAATAGTCCATTCTCTGCATGGACCACAGTTTATCCACTCACCTACTGAAGGACACCTTGGTCGCTTCCAAGTTTGGGTGATTATAAATGAAGTTGCTAGAAACTTCTGTGTGCCGTTTTTTGTGTGGACATACATTTTTAATGAAATCCAGCTTATCAATTCTTTTTTTCATGGATTGTGCCTTTGGTGTTGTGTCTAAATAATTTCATACTCAAGAAAATCTAGATTTTTCTCATGTTATCTTCTAGGAGGTTTATAGTTTTGCATTTTGCATTTTGGTCTATGATCCATTTTGACTTAATTTTTGTGAAAGGTGTAAAGACTGTGTCTAGCTTCTTTTGTTTGTTTGTTTTTTGCATGTGGATGTTCAGTTTTTCCAGCACCATTTGTTGAAAAATTATCGTTGCTCCATTGTTTGCCTTTGGTCCTTTGTTGAAGATCAGTGGACTGTATTTATGTGGGTCTGTTTCTGGCTCTCTGTTCTGTTCCTCTGGTCTATGTTTTGCTCAGTACCACACTGGGTTGATTATTGTAGCTTTACAGTAAGTCTTGAAGTCGCTTAGAATGGTGCAGGGCACATAGTAGGTGCTGGACACATATTTGTTGAATGAATGAGGATCATAACCCCCACCTTCCAGAGGAAAAAGCCGGTTCTAGAGCCAGGTGAGGGCATTTCCCTGCACTGAGGGCCTGGCTTGGCGGGCGGGGCGGGGCGGGGCTGGGCTCCTCGCAGGTGGGCTGGCTCTGGCCCCGCCCCTGGGCGCCCCGCCCACCCGGAGGCCCGCCCGCTCGGCTCTGACCTTGCTGCGGGCGGGAGGCGGAGCAGCAGAGTGAGCGCAGAGCCGGGCGCAGCCTCCAATGGGCAACGCGGAGCCGGCGTCCTTGACGACCCGAGTCCGCTGTGCCCCCTCCTCCCGGCCCACCCGGTGCCAGGTAAGGTAGCAGGTTAAAGCGCGGCGTCCGGGACCGGGACCTCTGACCCAGGTCCTTTCCAGGCCGGGGTGCCAAGCGGGGCCCAGGTTGGGGGGCGTCTGGGTCCTTCTTCCGGGAAGGTGGAGTAGGCATCTCCGTAGACGGTGGGAACCTCCGGAGAGCCTTCCTGGCCTGGGCCCCGGAATCCCGGCCTCCGCCCCCCTCCCCCCCCCACAGGCCGCAGATCCCCCCCCCCCCCCGCAGCATCCTTTCCACGCCCGCAGGATAAGCCCGCAGGATAAACGTTGCATTTTTTTTTTTTTTATCCTCACCCGAGGACATTTTCCTATTTTTTGTTCAGATAGAGTGGGAGGGAGAGAGAGAGAGAGAAACATTGACGTGAAAGGGACACATTGAGTGGCAGCGACCCGCACGACCAACCAGGGCCGGGGACAAACTGCAACCGAGGTCCGTGCCCTTAGCGGGAACCGAACCCGGGTCTCTCTGGACCGCAGGCCGACGCTCTAACCACTGAGCCAAACCGGCCAGGGCTAAATGTTGCATTTTTTAATCCCTCAGGCACCGCTGCCTCTAGGACAATGCCTTCCTAGAGGATTCTGGGACGGTTGCCTTCCCTCCAGGATCGGACAGGCTCATCTAGCGAGGGCTCCTCGCCCCCCACAGCCTGAGCCACACAGCCTGAGCGCTGGAGCTCCTGGGCCTGCCCTGTGGCAAACCTTTTCCCTCAGTCTCCCCAGCGGGCCGTTGGGCCAACGCCCCACACGCATTCACCCAGGAAGTGAGGCCTGTGGGTTCCCGGGCCCTCCCTTATTTCTGAGCCTCTGTGCAAACGGTGCCCCTCCCCAGACCTGGTCTTAATGAACAGCTTTAAACTGTCAGACAGCGCTCCCTGCCCTCCACCACTGTCCCACCCCCTGGAGACGGGCTGGGGTGGTCCCCTCTTCAGATAGGTCAGTGCCTGGTGACAGGAGACTGGCAGGAAGGCTGGGTAGCTCCTGGGTGTGCCTCACCCAGAGCCACACAACAACCTTCAACCATGGGACTTGGTGGGCTCAGCAACGGTGGGAGTCAGGGTGGGACAGTGCCGACCCAGCCCAGTCCTGGCCATGTGTCCCGAGCCCCCACCATCCCACAGGCCTGGCCTCGGTCATCCAGTGTCCACTGAGCCGTGATCGGGCCTCAGCACCCCTGGGCAATGGATGAGTACCTGGGGTAAAAGTTCACCAGGTTAGGGATGAACGGAGCTGCTTGGACCACCCTGGTCCTCCAGGACCATACTCTCCCAGTCCCTGGGCAAGGGCCCACCCAGAGAGCCCAGTGTTGGGTTTCAGGCCTGCCTTTGTCTAATCTCTGCATGTCCCTTAAGTTCCCCAAGCCAGTGTGAAATGGGGATGATAACTGTGAGGACTGGCCTGCCCCCCCACACACCGGCCCCGCCCCTGGTGGTGGTGAGCATTAACACGCAGGAGGCACCAGGCACTCAGCAGTGGCCTGCAGTAGTAACACCCCCGGAACAGTAGCTGCTGTGGGTGTGATGAAATTACGTACCACCTCCTGGCTGTCCTAGACCTGCCTGCTCCGTGCTGGCAGCTGGAGGTGCCCACTGTTTCTTCTGCTGGGCAGAAAGCCTTTGACTGACAGGGCCCCGTGGGGATGGGGTCCCTTGTTCATCCTGCATTTGGGTTCAAGGCGAGTTGCCCCTGTCTTCCTGGGCCTTGTCAGGCCCTGGGTGGTATCTGCTCCGGCCTCTGGCCACCACCTTGTCCTTGTCCCTGGGGCTACACACGACTTGCCCTCCGGCTTCACCTGACCGAGTCTTCCAGGTCAGAGAGAAGGACAAGGGAATGCCTCCGGCAGTCCTGTGGTCCTCTTTCTTCCCTCCTCACGGGCCTCGTGGCTGGTGGTGGTGTCCCCTTTACCTGCTGCTCGGGAGCCCGGCGTCCCCACCGAGGGCTGTAACCCGACCCAAGCTGGATCCGCTCCTCAGGGCCTGTACTAGGAGGGCTCAGCACTTGTCGCTGCTCTGCCTCCAGCTTGCTGGGTGACCCTAGATAAGCCTCGCTGCCTTCCCGTCTGGACCTCAGTTTCCCCATTTGTAAAACATGGTTCAGATAGTCTGTGATGCTGGAGTGCAGAATGTTGTTTGTTTCCGTGACGACAAACAACCAGGACTCCTAGGTGGCGGCTGTCCAATGGGATTGACATCACCCTAGGCAGAGCAGTATCGGGAAGAAGCCCCCGTTGTCTGGGAGTGGGGGCAGGGAGAGCTAGCCAAGCCACTGGGCTGGTCTCTGGCAGATCTGCCTCCGGTCCTATTCTGAACCCCAGATCCTTTCTGGGGGCTGAGGGCTCCCTGTGCCCACCAGGAGGTGAGCAGCAACAACATGGCTGGCAGGGCCTGGGCGGCCAGCAGTGGCTTGGCCGGGAGGCCTGGAGGGCACCATGCCAGCAGCATCCCTCCCTGGGTTTCGGCTGGAGCTCAGCCGTCACTGGCTCCCCGAGGCCTCTGCACTGCTGCCGGCTGGAGCTCACTGGCAGCCCAGCCAGGCCTGGAGGGGTGTCTGTCCCGGTCCCCACCCCTTGTCTTACTCAGCCCTGGCTTCCTTTGGAGGGACAGCGGCCTTCCCTGGGACAGACTTGAGTCTGTCTAGAGTACTGGTGTGCAGGCAGGCTCAGGCTTGGGGACCGTCACACCCCTGGGTCCTCTCTGCACCCCACACCCCTCCTCAGCACCAGTAGGAGAGGGTGTTTTGAAGGATTAGGACTTTGGAGTTGAGAGCACAGACTTTGGAACTCTGTGGCCTGGGTTCGAATCCCAGCTCTGCTACTCACCAGCTTTGTGATCTTGGGCAAGTCAGTAACTTCTCTGGGCCTCAGTTTCTCCACCTGCTAAATGGGGATGATGACGATGCGTGTCTCTCAATGTTGTCGGGAGGGCGAACGACGACTCTATAAGCAAATACATGCAAAGCGTGTGGTGACGTAAAGGGCCGGGCTCACGGGAGGCGCGGCCTCACATACCTTTGCTCGTGGTCACGGGCACCTGCTGTGTGCAGACAGCACAGGGGCTCAGTCAGATGCTGGGACCCCTCCCAGACCCCTCAGGGCCCGGCTTGGGCTTTGTTGGCGGAGTGATGTGAGGCATATACTCTCGCCTTTCTGTGCCTCAGTTTCCCCAACTGTAAATGGGGAGGTGGAGACACCGGCCTGTTGGCGTTGCCTGGGGTTTCTGTCACTCTGTGGGGGGATCTCTCCCGCTGGCCCCCCTTCCAAGGCACCCCTCAGTCACCTCTCCTGTTGCCCCAGACCTCACCCTTCCCCTTGGGAACCCAGAGCTTTGCTCATTTTGCAAACGGGGCAGGAAAGACCCCGAGAAAAAGGAGCAGACCCAGATCAGGAGGCAGCACTCAGAGGCACACCCCAGCCCAGTCCCAAACTCACGCCGCCAGGCCTGCGTCCCACGGTGCCCCTGCAGCTCCTGGGGCCTCCCAGCCCTGGCTGAGTCCAGAGGGGCTCAGCGTGGGAGTGCTTTAGACAAAGCTGACATCAAGCTCCGGAAAACTAAACGAGCCGAGGGCTGGGGGTGAGAGCCAGCCTGGACTGGAAGGAAAGATTCTGGAAACTTCCTGGCAGATGTGGAAGTCCGCGGGTTGCTCTAGGGCCTGCAGCCACCCCCTCTTGTTCTAAGAAGGTTCGTGTTTATTTGGGGAGGAGAGAACGTTTATCGAGCACCCGCTGTGTGTGTTGATAGCAACCAGCAGAGTTTCCTCCTGCCAGGCACGTGCCCGGATTTTCATGCTGACGTTTGAGGAAGGAGGAACCAGGCCGGTGACATGAAAGCAGCGATAGTCGTAGTAAAAACCACCACCCTTTATTGTGCTCTTTGCTTGTCTCAGCTTCAGCCACGAAGTCCTTCAGATCCCTCTCTGACCTCCTCCGGCCTCCGTGCCTCCCAAGCACGTCCGCACCATCCTGCCTCAGGGCTCTGGCACGGTCTGTTCCACCGGCCAAAATGCTTTTCCCGCATAGCTAGCCACACGGCGGACTCTCTCACCGCTTTCTGTCTTGCCCGTGTTGCCTCGACAGCACGCTGTTCCCTGGCTGGCACACCCTCTATAAAGCCTCCCTCACCCCCATGGCCCTCCATCTCTTCCCCACTGTTTCCCCATCCCCAGCCCTCACCTCTAACGTACTGTGTCATTTCCTTATTCTGTTTATTCCCTATGTCTGGCATGAATGTGTCCTCTACACAAGAGCAGGGCTCTTTGTTATGTTTGTGCATTGTTAAATCCTCAACACAAAGAACAGCGTCTGGCCCACAGAGGGCGCTAGTGACTTTCCCTTGAATAAGTGGAATCTTCACAACACCCCAGTGAAGTCAGTTCTCTTGTCATTGCCATTCTGCAGCCGAAGGAACTGAGGCCCAGAGAGGCCCAGTGACTTGCTCAAGGTCACACAGCCAGCCAGTAGCAAACCTGAACCCCTCACCCTTTTGCAGGTCTGGCCTCACCCCACAGGCAGTGGCTCTGCCCCCCATGAGCTAGAGCCTGCCCCCTGGTGCCTGCCCACCACCAGCCCGCAGGATGCAGCTGTGGAAGGCGGTGGTAGTGACCCTGGCCTTCCTGAGCACAGACGTCGGCGTCACCACAGCCATCTACCTCTTCAGCCACCCGGACCGCAGCCTGGTGGAGGACATCCGCCACTTCAACATCTTTGCCTCAGTGGTGGACCTCTGGGCGGCCTGCTTGTACCGCAGCTGCGTGTTGCTGGGGGCCACCGTCGGCGTGGCCAGGAGCTGCGCCGTGGGGCCCCGGCGTCTGCGGGCCTCGCAGACGGTCATGGCCCTGGTGTGCCTCCTCGCGGGCATCTACACCATGGTGAAGCTGCTGCTCTTCTCCGAGGTCCACAAGCCCGTTCGGGACCCGTGGTTCTGGGCCCTCTTCGTGTGGACCTACCTCTCCCTCGCTGCATCGCTTCTGCTCTGGCGGCTGCTGTCCTCAGTGCAGCCGGACGCCAGGCCCCTCGAGCTGGGGGCAGGTGCGGAGGCCGAGGGCTTGCCCGGGGACGACCAGCCGCCGTCGGAGCAGGCGTCCAGGGTCACCCTGAAGAAGCTGCTGTCCTACACCAGGCCCGACGGTGCCCTCCTCGCGGCGGCCTCCTTCTTCCTCGTCCTGGCCGCTCTGGGTAAGTGAGCACCCAGGGGCCGCGGGCACTCGGCTCTTAAGGGCCACAGCGCCTCTTCTCTCATTTGCTTCCGTGACTAATGTTGAGTATCTCCTATTAAATTGAGGTATTTTTATATGAATTTCGTGGCAACCCAATTACATGAACTTGGACGAGTGACTTAACCTCTCTGAGCCTCAGTTTCCTCATCTGTAAAATGGGAAGAGTAATAATACCATACCTATAGGATTAGTGGCAGGTGTTTGAGACTTGAAAGAGATAAAGGAGCAGATATCTTGGGGGACAGTACTCTAGGCAGCGGGAACAGCCTGTGCAAAGGTCCTGAGGCAGGAAGGTGCCTGGTTGTTAAAGGAATAGCATGGGCCATCGTCGCTGGAGCAGCGGGTCAGTGACGGGCCCGATCTTGCACGGCGCATCGGCCGCTGAAGGACTTCGACTGTTCCCTGGATGAGATGGGAGCTGTGGGACTGTTTTGAGCTGAGAGGCGACAAGGTCTGATCTCGGTTTCACAGGCTCCTGCCGTTGCCTGAGATGAGAGGCTGATGGGCGTAAGGGCAGGAAAAGGGAGAAGCGTGAGTTGCTACTGAGGTATCCAGGCAAGATCGGCAACTCGGACCCAGGTGGGGCGGTGGAGGCAGTAACAGTGGCCAGAGTCTGGGAATATTGTGGAGGTGGAGCTGCAGGATTTGCCGATGGATTGGAGAGTCCCGCGTGGCCCCTGTGAAGCTTGGACGAGAGGGTTTGCCTAGCACAGTGCCCACACCCCGTAAGGGCGCGTGAACTCTGTGTGGCATCTCTGGCATTCACTGGAGCTTGCCGGGGTCAGGATGCTGTGGAGCTAGCGTGTGCCCTTTCCTCCCCGGTGGGTAAACTGAGGCAGAACCCATGGCAGTGGCTAGAGACTCCATGGAGACTAAGGCCCTTGAGACTGCCGCCTATGGTCCCCTGCGCCAACACCAGCAGGGGGCACCAGAACCCCACGAAAGGCCTCACTGTCCGCCTGAGCCAGCCCCGTGGAGCCCAGGAGTCGTCCACTGACCTTTACTGCGTGCCTACTGTGCGCCTGCGGGAAGAGCTGCAAGGAAGCAGGAGACCCGGCCGGGCGGGCACCTTCCAGGCCGCGTTCCTTGTTTCCGCAGCAGGGAGTCGGCATTCTGGATTCGGGGGAGGGCGGGGGCACGGGAAGACACCCCTCCCCCATTGGGAGCTGGCTTGGGTTTGAGTCCTGGCCCTTCCTCTTTTGTATTTTTTTGTTCCTCACCCGAGGATACTTTCCTGTTCATCATTAGATAGAGTGGGAGGGAGGGAGGGAGGGAGAGACAGAAACATCGATGCGACAGAGCCACATCGACGGCTGCCTCCCGCTTGACCTGACCAGGGCCGGGGACGAACCGCACCTGATGTACGTGGCCTTGACCAGAATCGAACCCGTGACTCATTGTGTCCACGAGCCGACGCTCTCACCACTTAGCCAGCGCAGCCAGGGCCTGGCCCTTTCTCTTAGTTGCTGTGTGACCTCTGGCAGATTACCCAGCCCCCCTGAGCCTCCCATTCCACCTCTGTGAAAGGGGGTGACACCTCTCTCGAACCCCTCTACCTGCCCAGGGATGTTGTGAGGGCACAATAAGACAAGTGGGTAGAAAATAATCCGGCAAACCGTGAAGTACCCCACGGAGAGGAGCAGGGGACAGTTCCCAGTACTGCAGGGACCAGAATAAAATTCGGACTCCGAGCCGTCCCCCGGCAAGAGGGACGTGAATCTCGGCGTCCGTCGGCCTGGGTGAGCGTCAGCTCAGCTGTTCAGCCTCACGTTCCTCAGCTGTAAGGTGGGGACACAGGGACCAGCTGCAGAGTCGGCACCGAGGGTGGGGATGCCGCCCCAGCCCCCTGGCTCAGCCGCTCGGTGCCCCGCAGCCGTTACTGACACCAGCACGGTCAGTGCAGATCGCAGACGGCGCTTCCTGTGCCCCTCTTCCCCGGGAGCGCGGGGCGTTCGGCAGTACAGCCCCCCGCGCCCCATGGTGAGAAGACGTGGGCTCCTGGGGCCTCGGGGGAAGGGTACCAGCCCCCCTGGCTGCAGACACCCCTGACCCCCCTGTCTCCCATTAGGAGAGACCCTTTTCCCCTACTACATTGGCCGGGCCATCGACGGCGTCATCATCCAGAAGAGCATGGAGCAGTTCACCTCAGCGGTCGTCCTCACCTGTCTGCTGGCCCTCGGCAGGTAGCAGCTCCCAGGCCTGCAGCAGGGGAGGAGGTCGGGCAGCTCCCAAGGGGAAGATGAGCCAGAGAGGCCCAAGAAATGCCCCTGCTGGGCCTGTCCCCAGCTGCTTACCGTAGGAACCAGCAGCCAAACTGGCTCTGCCCCAGGTCCATTTGGTTCAGCCACACCCCTCCAGGGTGCCCTTCTCACCCTCCCTGCTGTTTGCGGAGCGGGGACCAGGGCCAGCCTGTCTGTGCTTTCCCGGAAGGAGAGGGGTCCCGCCGGCAAAGTGGGTCCCTTGCCCCCAACAAACATCCCCTCTTCACCCTCACCTTGGGGGCTCCGGTTTGGGACTGAGCCCTGGGAGTGGGGTCAGGGTTGGGGTCCTGCCCCCCCACCCTGCCAACAGCGGGAGGGGCAGCGAGTTGAGTCGTCAATTGTCAGGAGGCTGTCGTGCCGTTTATAACATCTCTCATCTGCAATTAGCTCGTTTGCCACAGGTATTCGGGGCGGCATTTTCACCCTCGTATTTGCCAGACTGAACATTCGCCTCCGAAACCTTCTCTTCCGCTCGCTGGTATCTCAGGAGACAAGCTTCTTTGACGAGAATTGCACAGGTTGGTCCCTGGGGCCTGGCTGACCGGCGGCTCAGGCAGGGTGGGCTTACCTCGAGGTGAGCAAATAGACGGGTGTGTTTGTGGTCCCCGCCCTGCTGGCTTTTCCCACCGTCTGGTCCAGGATGGAATCATCCCGGGGTGGGCTTGGACCCTGGATGGCCTGAGCCCCGGGGAGCTGGCCTGCCGGCCGAGGTTTTGGTGTGAGCTGTGGCCACTCTAGGACTCTGGCCAGGCCACCCAAGGGCCTTGCAGCAGCCAGGGCCGTGCTTCCCACTGCCCTCTGGGAACCACAGCGGCCAGGACTGCCCAGCCTGTGGCCCGACGGGCCCAGAGCCTCTGCAGCGAGTGGGTGGCGGTGCGGGCAGAGCAGCGTCCGGCCAGGATTACAGGCTCTGAGACAGACCGGCCTGGGCCCAAGCCCTGGCTCCCCCACTCACCAGCTTAACCTCTGGGCCTCTGTTTTCTCAGCTCTGAAATGGGAACATTCAGAGTAGTAGCCACACCCCAGGGTTGTGAAGCTCTTAGCCCAGTGTCCAGCCACTGGTGACGGGATCTCAGCTCCCTCCTCCTCCTGCAACTCAGATTGTTATTTCGGGGCGGGGGGGGAGCTGCCCCCTCCACTAGTGACAGGGAACAGACGGTTTGGTCCCAGCTCAGTCACAGATGATCTGTGCGGCCCGAGCAGGCGTCTTGTCCTGACCCTCCGCCCCTCCTCTGTGCTGTGGGATCTGATGTCACACATGCTGGTGGCAAGGGCTGGGCTCAGAGCAGCCCTCGCGGGGCATCTACTCTTCCCTCCTCACCCCCGAGAAGTGGAGGAGGCCCGCGCTGCCCAGTGCCCCTTGGTGCCCCTGCCCCTGCCTGCAGTCGCCCCGTTGCCGCCTCAGGAGCTGAGCTCCTTGGGTTCCAGGGGACCTCATCTCCCGCCTCACCACGGACACCACCGTGGTCAGCAACGTGATCTCCCACAACATCAACATCTTCCTGTGGAACGCGGTCAAGGCCACGGGCGTGGTGTTCTTCGTGTTCAGCCTCTCGTGGCAGCTGTCCGTGGTCGCTTTCATGGGCTTCCTCATCATCATGATGGTGTCCAACGTCTACGGCAAGTACTACAAGGTAGGCGGTGGGCAACGCGGCTCTGGGTGACCCTCAGAAGGGGTTCGGGACCCCGGGGAGCTAGGGAAGGACTTGTCCCTCAGTGAATATTTATTGAGCACCTGCCACGTCCCAGGTGCCAAGATGCAGCGTGACGCAGACAGGCCCCTGCCCTCAGTGAGCTTGTGTTCTGGGGGGAGTGCAGAGGGTGAGTGACAGCAGTGGTGACGTGTAGCGTGTGAGAGACCGGAGTGCTCAGGAGGAAGGCGAAGCGAGGAAGAGAGGGATTGGCGGCAGCTGAGGCTTTACGTAGATCTTTCTGAGAAGGTGACATTTGCATCCAGTCGGCCACCTGAGAGAAGAGCCTTCCGTTCCGAGCAGAGGACACAGCCGTTCCTCCCCGGGGTGCACGCGTGTCTGAGGAGCAATGAGTGAGGGGAGAGGCCAGGAGATGAGGCCGGAGGTGACGGGCCAGACAGCGTAGGCCTTTGTGGGGACTTTGGTTTCCACCATTTCTGTAGAGTCTGTTCTCAGGGGGGTGGCTCGAGCCCATGAGCAAAGCCCTGGCCCGGGGTGCAGGGAAGGGAAGGCTGCGGCCCCTCCAGCCAGCCCTTGGTCCGGCCTCTGCGGGGAAGGCGGGCCCGAGAGCCAGGCCCGGGCGCACCCTCCTGCTTCCCGTGTTGGTAGGTGCCCCTGAGCCCTGAGGGACCCAGGCAGAAGGCCCCTTCCCCGGGGATCCAGGCCCGAGGGGTGGGCGTACTCCTGAGCAGAGGCTCTGGCATGAGCAGCTCCTCTGAACCCTTGGTGTCTGTGCCCTGAGGCCAGCCTCCCAAAGGAGCCCATTCCCCACAACCCCTGCATGGCCCTGGCAGGCCACCACCCAGGGGGCCCGCTCGCCAGCGGTCTGGGTCCCGGGCCTCACTGTTTTCCTCTCTGGGCAGAGAAAGTAAATACGTTAGTCGGAGTTGGAGCCAGTTCCCTTCCTGTGCTGCCCACCCCGCCCTTCCTGCCTTCCCGCCAGCCCCAGCCCCCAGGACAGGACAGGAAACCCAGCTGCCCCCGGCCAGCCCTCCTGCGCACCTCAGGCCCCGCCCCAGGCTCGGCCCTGCGGGGCCTCCAGGGCAGGGTCGCCAGCCTCCTTCCCGGACCTGCCTGTGCTGCACAGAGCCGCCTGGTCAGCACCACCGCCCACAGCCCGGGACACCGCACCGCCCGGGTGCTGAATGCGCTGCGGGGTCCCCGCGGCTGGGCGGGGCTCACAGGTCGTGGGCTGTGCTGCACCGGTCCTGGCCTGGCCTGGCCTCGCGGGCCGCCGCCGGCCGTGTGCGGATCTCAGAGTGGTGGCTACTGCGGAGCCTGAACAGCGCTGCCGGGTCTGCTTCCAGGACTCCGGTGGGCAGCAGCCTGGCCACACGTTTGGAACCGCGCCTCTGCCACCAGCCCCGCCACGCATCACGCACGGGCAAACCTTACAGCCAGTGCCCTCTGCCACCGTCTGGGACTTGGCCGGGAGTTCTGGACTCTCTGCGCCAACCCTCAGGGCCTCCTGGTTTCACGTGCGTGGATGACGTCAATGCGCCCCCTTTATAGTGGCGTGTCCTTGCTGTGGACAAACCCGGCCAGCCACCCAGGGGCGTCGTTGCTCTTCTGTCCGCACAGCATCAGCTGTTGAGGTTCCTTTTCTGAAAAGATCACCCAAAACTGTGACTACCAGTAGCCTCTGATGACTGGAGGTGACTTAGCGATCAGCCCCCCGCTCAGGGACTGGGACCTTGGGAGTCGCTCCCTGGGTCCAGCCGGAGCCTGGCCCCTAAGTCCGTCAGATCACGCTAGGAGGGCGCAGGCGAGGGAGGGACTGGGCCTGACCCTGCCCTGGCTCTCCTGCGCAGAGGCTCTCCAAAGAGGTCCAGAGCGCCCTGGCCAGAGCCAGCAGCGTAGCCGAGGAGACCATCGGTGCCATGAAGACGGTCCGGAGCTTTGCCAACGAGGAGGTGGAGGCGGAGGTGTACGCACAGAAGCTGCAGCAGGTGTACAAGCTGAACAGGAAGCAGGCGGCCGCCCACATGTACTACACCTGGAGCAGTGGGGTATGTGTCCCCGGCCACAGCGGGCGCAACCATGAAGATGGGGTCCCTTGCCCTGGACGTTAGCCCGGTCCCTGCACTTGACTTTCTCTGCCTCAGCTTCCTGTGTGTGCATGGAGCTCTCCGGGAAAGAGTCAGCCCCTGGTGCACGTCCCAGAGATCTCTGCCCTGTGCACATGGGGCGGGGCGGGGGCTCGCCCTTCAGCTGGGGAAATGTCCTGCCAAGGCAGGAGCCACCCGAGCCAGCCCGGACCCAGCAAGAGCCGTCCTGGCCGTTCCCGTGTCGTGAGTGTCTGGCTCACTTCCAGGGACGGGCATGGGTCACGTGGCCCCTGGCGTGCTTGCCAGCCGCATCTGGAAGACGGGCTCATCGGGAAACAGCTGGGCTAGGAAAGATGTGAATTTGGAGTTTAGGGGAAGGAGGAGCTGGTGGTCTATAGGGGAGCCAGGGACAGGGACAGGCTGGGTCCCCCAGGGCAGGCCACCCCTCAGAAGTGCCCAGCCAGGAAGGAGAAGGGCCTGAAACCCAGCTCAGCCAAGCTTCCGGGCAGTCTGTCCACCGGCAGGGTGCCTTTTGGGCTGAGGGTTCAGGGTCTGCTGTGCCAGGCCTCACAAAGAAAGCCTTGTTCCCAGCCAGGCCCGCAGCCAGCTCAGCTGGGGACCTTCACAGGGAAAAACTCCACGGGGGGGGGGGGGGGGTGAGAGTGACAGACAGGCTCCAGCTTGTGGGAAGCACTGCTGGCTGGGTTTCAGTTCATGGCTGGGTGTGCAGGGCCCACAGCTGCCCCGCCCCCCCGCACCCCTGCAGCCGGGGGGCTGGGATCAGGCCGTGGGAAGGTGTGAGCCAAGCCTCCCGTGACAAACGGCCCCTTCTCTCTGCCTCCAGCTCACGCTGGTGGTGGTCCAGGTCAGTGTCCTCTACTATGGAGGCCACCTCGTCATCTCCGGGCAGATGACCGGCGGCAACCTCGTCTCCTTTGTTATCTACGCGTTGGCCCTGGGAGACTGTATGGAGGTGAGGGGCTGGTGGACGGGGTCCAGGGGAGTGAGGGCTGTGTGGAGACGAGGGATCTGAACAGGGTGCCCCGGGGCACGAGGGATGCATACTTCTTTCTAAAGCAGTAGGGGAGAGACAATCAAGCCAACAGCGACAGCAACAAAGATCATTTCAGAAAGTGCTCACGAGGTGGTGAGCACACAGGACAGTGCACAGATGACGTCCCACAGAGCTGTACGCCTGACAGCTGTAATCTCATTAACCAATGTCACCCCAACAAGTTCAATTTACAAATGCTCATGAGAGCCCTGGCCGGTTTGGCTCAGCGGTTAGAGCGTCGGCCCGCAGACCAGAGAGTCCCGGGTTCGGTTTCCACTGGGGGCACGTACCTCGGTTGCAGTTTGTCCCCGGCCCTGGTTGGTTGTGTGGGTGGCAGCCACTCAATGTGACTCTCACATCAATGTTTCTCTCTCTCCCTCCCCCTCTCCCTCCCACTCTATCTGAAGATAAATGCAAAAAAAAAATGCTCACGAGAGGTCTCGGTGCTGTCCCCACTTCTCAAGTGGAAGCTGAGGCTCAGAGAGGTTGGGCAACTTGCCGCCTGTCTCTGCGGGGCCTGGATCCAAAGCCAGACGAGTCTGACTTTATTTTAACCCACCTCAAAGCACAGCATCATGGAAAAAAAGACAAGGGTTTTTTCAGATTATGTCTGTTTTTGTTTTTTTTTTTAAATCCTCACCAGAGGATATTTCCCATTGATTTTTTGATAGAATGGCAGAGAGGGAGGAAGGGAGAGAGAGAGAAACATCAACACGAGAGGGACACATCGACTGGTTGCCTCCCGCGTGACCTTGACCAGGGCCCAGGATCAGATCGTAACCGAGGTACATGCCCTTGACCAGAATTGAACCCGCGACTCTTTGGTCCATGGGCCGACTCTGTAACCACTGAGCCAAACCGGCCAGGGCAGCACTGATATCTTTAATAATCATCATCATCTTGGTATTAATGGTGACAGTCACAGCTGTGGTGTATCGAGGGCTTACGTCACAGAACCGTGGCACCGGTACCGATGTTCCCTCCACTTACAGCACCTACAGGCCTGGGTCCGAGTCCTGGCTCTGCCCCTTCGGCTCTGTGACCGGGGGAAGCTGCTTGAGGTCTCTGTGCCCCCCATCTCCTCATTCGCATTTGTGTTGCGCGCACTTCTCTTACCCAAGGAGATGGAGAGTGCACATTAAGACTCGTTTCTGTAATCGGAACATTTCCAACGCTGCGGCGGCGGAAGGAGGAAGGCTCTGTTTCTGTCCTGCCACATTCTGGCTGGTTGTGTGACTCGGTGCCGTTTCCTCCTGGGAGGGGACAGCGCCCCCTGCGGGGCGGGGCCAGGCTGGAAGGGCTGCGAGGCGCTGGCCCCTAATGCATCAGCACTGTCGCTTCTGTCCTCACGTTTCGTTGTCCGACGAACTAGCAGGCGGGGCCCAGCAGCCTCGCACGTCCCCGGAACTGACGCGCCCTTGCTCTCCCGCACGCCCTCTCCTGCACCGCGGGCAGTCCATGGGCTCTATCTACAGCAGCCTGATGCAAGGAGTGGGGGCTGCCGAGAAGGTCTTCGAGTTCATCGACCGTCAGCCAACCATGGTGCTTGACGGGAACTTGGCCCCTGACCACGTGGAGGGCCGCGTGGACTTTGAAAACGTGACCTTCACCTACCGCACTCGGCCCCACACCAAAGTCCTGCAGGTGAGGGGGCTCGAGGCCTGCGCAAACCCTCCTCTCCCTCACCCCGTCTCTCACCCCTGCCCCTGCCAGGCCGTGGCAGTGCAGCCAGGAATAGGCCAGGCAGCGTCCCTGCGCCCGTGCAGCTCGGGCTCTAGTCAGGGGAGGCGGGTTATTAACAGAAGGGTGGTGTGGTAGGAGTCATCTGCAGGGGTGATGTAACAGTCAAGGAGGGCTTCTTGGAGGAGGTGGCCTTTGAGCTGAGACCTGAACAAGGAGCAGGAACCAGTCTGGTTGCTGTGCAGAAAGCGCATTCCAGGCAGAGGAAACAAGTATGGAAATGCTGCCCGATCCCAGGAAGGAGAGCATTCCGGGAGCCAGCAGCGCGGACGGTGCAGAGGCGCGTGGGCTGGGCTGGGCTGGGGCAGGCACCTGCCTGTGTCTGGAGCCAGAGCGCCTGAGCCAGCCCTGCACTGTGTCTGCGTGTTCCTTGCAGAATGTGTCCTTCAGCCTGTCCCCAGGGAAGGTGACTGCGCTCGTGGGGCCCTCGGGCAGCGGGAAGAGCTCCTGTGTCAACATTTTGGAGAACTTCTACCCCCTGCAGGGGGGCCGCGTGCTGCTGGATGGGAAGTCCATCAGCGCCTATGACCACAAGTTCCTGCACCGCGTGGTAGGTGGCGGCCTTCGCTGCCTCTGCCCTTGCTTTCTCCCAGCTTCTCCGGGAGCGGTAGCACAGACCTGGAGGAGAGCCTCGGGTATGGGTGAGGTTCAAAGACTAATCACCACCCTAAACACCACCCAGGTCAAGAAACAGAGCACTCTGGCACTCCAGGAGGCTCCCCAGAACACCTTGCCCGGCTTTTTACGATCATCGTTTCATTCTCTTTCATTTCAAACACAAGCGAAAGTGTACGTAGAAAGTCACAGGGGTAGAAGCTGTGAGCCAGCTGGGCTGCATGGGCTCAGGAGACAAGTTACAGATCCGGGGGGGGGGGGGCAGTTGGAATCATAACCCGTGTGTTCGTCAGGGCCTGGCTGCTTCCCGTGACATTCCTTGTGAGTCATCAGGTTGAGGCCGTGGTTGCAGTTCGTTCGTTATCGTGGCTGGTTGATAATCCACCATGTCAGCGTGTCGCCGTGTTTCTGCATTCTGCTCTCAGTGGGTATGGGGTGGTTTCCCGGTTTTCACCGGTGCCAGCAATGCTGACACAGACAGGTTGGCCCGTGTCCTGGTGCACACAGAGTGGGTGTTCTCCCAGAGCGGATGCTCAGCCACGCGTTCGAGGCTGCTGCCACGAGGCTGGTCGCCCCACGTCACGCCCCACCGGCAGTGGGAGAGTGTTCTAGCGGTCCCACATTTCAGCCGTGTCCAGTCCCTCACAGAGGCCGTGGGTGACCAGACAGCTCCGAGTGACCCTTTCAGGAGAGGGCCTCAGTGCCAGACTCGACGCTGACAGAGCCCTGCATGGTGGTTCAGGTGCACACGGCACAAGAAACACCGATTGTTTTGTTTCTAACCGTTCTTAAAACTTTTTTTCTTTATTGATTTGAGAGAGAGAGACATCAGTGAGAGAACATCAGTTGGCCATCTCCCGCATGCCCCGCACTGGGCACCCGGCCCGCAACCTGGGCATGTGCCCTGACCGGGAATCGAACAGGGACCTCTCAGCCCCTGGGACGACGCTCCATCCCCTGAGCCGCACTGACCAGGCAATACTGTCATTTTTTTGTAGGCCACATCCCTGAAACGGGGACCCCGGGACAACAGCTGCTTTGAGTTGTTCTGTTGGAAGGGAGCGAGGTGGTGGCGGGGGCCGTGCTGCGCCCTCCTGCCTCCCAGCACGAAGACGCACTCACAGAGCTGCCCGCCGCCTTCTCCTCCTTGTCCTTGTCCAGGGCAGGGCAGACAGCGTCAGGGAGCTCGGCTTGGCTGAGAGCGGCAAGCTTGGGGGCCCCAGGCTGCTGGCCAGGGGGCCGGGGGCTCTGCAGACGGCGGCCTCCGCTGCCGGGAGAAGATCAGCTGAACGCAGCAGCCGGCGCAGGCCCTGGTCAGATTCCAGACCTGAGACCCCTGGCGCCAGCCGGGCCTGGGGCTGGCGAGGTGCCTGGTGACAGCTGGCTGCACGTGTTCCCGGCCTCACACCTCCTGTTCCTCCTGCTCCGCAGATCTCCCTGGTGAGCCAGGAGCCGGTGCTCTTCGCCCGCTCCGTCACAGACAACATCTCCTATGGCCTGCCCGCCGTGCCCTTCGAGAAGGTGGTGGAGGCTGCGCAGAAGGCCAACGCCCACGACTTCATCAAAGAGCTGCAGGACGGCTACGATACAGGTACCCTCCACTGCACCCTCCCTCTCCTGCCCCCGCCAAGACTTCTTCCAGTGGTTCCTTGCATGTCCTTTGGGACTTCCATACGCAAGCGTAAATATATATTTTCATTTCCTCCCGCCCTTTCACAGAAAAGAAACAGCAGGTTCTGTTCTGCACCTGGCTGTTTAAACTAAACACAGTATCTTACTGACCTTTACATTGGTGCCTGGAGAGCTTCCTTGTTCCTTCTTTTTATTTTTTGGTCAAATGTTTTATTCTGCATCTGTTGGGGTGGTCGTATGATTTTTATCATGTTGATTGATTTGCGGGGATCGAACTACCCTTGCAACCCTGGAATAAATCCCACTTGATCATGGCGTCTAACCCTTTCACTGTATTGTTGATTTGGTTTGCTAATGTTTTGATGATAATTTTTCCGTCTGTGTTCATCAGGTAAATGGGCCTGTAATTTTCTTTTACTGTAGTATGTTTGTCTGGTTTGGGTGTGAGGGTTACAGTGGTGGTGTAGAGTGAGTTTGGAAATGTACCTTCCTCTTCGACTATTTGGAGTGGTTTGAGAAGGATAGGTATTCATTCTTCTTTAAATGTTTGGTAGGATTCACCCATGAAGCCTTCTGGTCTTTTGTTTGTTGGGAGTTGTTGTTTTTTTATTACCGCTTCAATTTAATTGCTCATAATTAGTCTGTTCAAACTGTTTCTTTCTGGTTCAGTCTTGGAAGGTCACGTTTCCAGAAATTTATCCATTTCTTCCAGGTTGTTTAATTTGTCATCATATTAATTGTTTGTAGTATTTTTTCTTTTTATTGTTATGTATTGGTTTTGGGTTGTTCGTAATATTTTTTTAATATGTTTTTATTGATTTTTTTTTTTTTTTTAGAGAGAGGAAGGAAAAGAGAGATAGAAACATGTGAGAGAGAAACATCAATCGGCTGCCTCCTGCCCGCCCCTTTCTGTAACCTGGGCATGTGCCCTGACCAGGAATTGAACTGGGACCTCTCAGTCCGTGGGACGATGCTCCATCCACTGAGCCACACTGGCTGGGCATTCATAGTATTCTTTAATCCTTCGTATGTCTGTGGTGTCAGTTGTAACTTGTGTTTCATTTCTGATTTTATTTATTTGGGCTCGCTCTCTTTTTTTCTTTATGACTCTAGCTAAAAGTTTATCAATTTTGCTTATCTTTTCAAAGAACTAGTTCTTTTTTGTTTGTTTGTTTTTAATCCTCACGAGGACATTTTTCCATCTTTGTTCAGATAGACTGGGGTGGGGGAGAGAAACATCGATGTGAGAGGGACACATTGACTGGTTGCCTCCTGCACGACCCCGACCAGGGCTGGGAACAAACTGCAACCAAGGTTCGTGCCCTTGACTGGAATCGAACCCGAGACTCATCAGTCTGTGGGCTGACGCTCTAACTGCTGAGCAAACCAGCCAGGGCCAAAGAACTAGTTCTTAATTCCATTGTTCTTTCCCACTTATTTTATGTTTAGTCTCCATTTCATTTATTTCCACTGTGATCTCTATTTTTTTTTTCTTTATTGAGAGGAAGGGAGAGGAAGAGAGAGAGAGAGAAACATCGATGAGCAAGAACATTGATTGGCTGCCTCCTGCATGCCCGCCACCGGGGATCGGGCCCACAACCTGGGCACGTGCCCTGACCGGGAATCAAACCGGCGACCTCTTAGGGTCCACACTCAACCCCTGAGCCACACCGGCCGGGCACATTTCCACTCTGATCTCTATTATTTCCTTCCTTCTACCTACTTTGGGTTTTGTGTTCTTTTTTTAACAGCTGCATAGTATTCCAATGTACAAGTTGGATAATACTTCACTTAATAAATAATTTATTCAGTTTCCCATTGATGGACATCTGAGCAGTTATTTTTGTCTCTGTTGTTGTTGTTTTGCAATCGTGCGCTTTGCTGTGAGTCGCGCACAACCTGTAGGAAAAGTTGGTCTGTAGGGACAATTCAGAGGTGGGCTCGCTGGCACAAGGCTGTGCGTTTGTAATCGGGACCCAGACGTGCACAGTGCAGACATAGGCACAGAGGTGTGTGCCCGGCAGCCCCATTATTGGGAGCGACAGGGGTCAAACCCCTGCGCTTACCCCAGCCCACGGAGGGGTGCCCGTCTCCCCGCAGCCACACCAGCACAATGTATTATCGCACGTTCGGATTTTGCCAAATTAATGGGTAGAAAATATGACCTTGGTACCAACGGCATGTGGTTGTAATGTGCAGGCGTCACACGAACAGGGAGGCGGAGCACCCTCTTGTGCCTTGTGAACCATTGGTGGTCCCAGCCGGTGGCCCTTGTGACCACCCTTTTGCTGGGGAGCCCAGTCCCACCACAGCAGGGAAAGCGGAGGAAGGGAGCCTCCCGCCCACCCCCGGGGCTGCCCGGCCTTCCCCAGCCCCGCTCACTTGTCCCTGTGCCTGTGCCACGCAGAGACCGGGGAGAGGGGCGCCCAGCTGTCCGGTGGGCAGAAGCAGCGGGTGGCCGTGGCCCGGGCTCTGGTGCGGAACCCGCCCGTCCTCATCCTGGACGAAGCCACCAGCGCTCTGGATGCGGAGAGCGAGCACCTGGTGAGTGGCGGCGGCGGTGGTGCGGCAGCGGGCGGGTGCTGGGAAGGGCTTGGGAACGGCCAGGGGCTCTCCTGCACCGTCAGCTTCCCAGACGGGGCGTTTCGGCTGGAGGGTCCAGTCGTGTGCCCGTCTGTCGTCTCTCCACGGGTCGGTCCTCTGCCTGGCGGTGTTCACGGTGCTCCTCACAGGGGCCCGGCGCCGATCCCGGCACTGACCAGCCAGATAAAAACTCCTGCCCCGTGATGTTACCGTTTCAGGGGGCAAGACAGATACTAAACAAGGACCCAGGGACGAGTTCAGCCTGTGGCCTGCGCTCCATAGACAGTGAGACAGTCATGCGACGCCCTGGCCAGTGTGGCTCAGCGGTTAGAGCGTAGGCCCGTGGGTCAGTGAGTCACGGGTTCAGTTCCCGTCGAGGGCACGTACCTCAGTTTCGGTTCGTCCCCAGCCTTGGTTGGGTCGTGCGGGAGGCAACCAGTCTATGTGGCTCTATCACATCGATGTTTCTCTCTGTCTCTCTCTCCCTCCCTCCCACTCGATCTAATGATAAACAGAAAAATATCCTTGGGTGAGGAATTTTTTAAAAATCCAGTTACATGACTGAGATCAGAGGGGTCAGCGTTGTTGAGGAGAAGCAGCCAGGCATTGGCAGAGCTGGGGACGCGGATTTATTCAGCAGCTGTTGCCCGTGGGCAAGAGCCAGGCTCCAGGGAAAACCCACACGGCACCGGCCAGTGCGGATGTGGTCAGGCCAGCGAGGTCTGCCGCCGGCTGCTTTGAAATTGGGATTCTGTCCTCCCACGGGCACTGGGGGACGGAGGCCCTGTCCACCCTGCTGGTCACACACAGAGGAATGACCTCGGGTCCTTGAGAAAGAGCCTCCTGAGTTAGGATACTCACATGCACATCAGAGGCACAGAGGAAGGGTTTGTGGTGTAAGCCCCTTGTTCTGAGAGGGAGATTGGGTGTTGGCTGGAACAAATAGCCGATTCTCCTGGTCATGCTGGGCATTTAGGGGGCTGGGGCCTCCTGCGGACAAGGCTGTGTGCTGGAGAAGCCCGTCTGGAGTGTGGCCATCTCTGGGTGCAGGCGTTGGATGGGGTGAGATGTGCCCAGAGTGTGCCCTGCCCACCGACAGGGCTGGGGTCGTCGAAAGGAAAGGAGGGAGCCACGGGGAGTTCTGGGGTGAGGGCATCCCAGGAGGAGGGCAGGCAGGCGCAAAGGCTCAGAGCAGGTCCACAGCCGAGTCTGGAGGCCGGTGTGTCTGGAGGGTGAGGCGAGGACAGAGTCAGAGGGAGAAACAACACCTCGGGCTCTAGTTCAGAGTTTGGACTTTTAAAAAGATTAATGGATTTTATTTATGTATGTATTTATTTTTATTTACTTTTTAAAACTATGTTTTTATTGATTTTTTTTTTAGGGAGAGAGAGAAACATCCATGTGAGAGAGAAACATCAGTCGGCTGCCTCCTGCACGCCCCCTGCTGGGGATCGAGCCCACAACCCTAGGCACGTGCCCTGACCGGGAATTGAACCAGGACCTCTCAGTCCATGGGACGACACTCGGTCCACTGAGCTACACCGGCTGGGCTGGATTTTATTTATTTATTTATTTATTTATTTATTTTTTATCCTCACCCGAGGACATTTTCCCATTTTTTTGTTCAGGTAGAGTGGGAGGGAGCGAGAGGAACACAGAGAGAGAGAGAAACATCGATGTGAAAGGGACACATCGAGTGGCTGCCACCCGCACGACTGACCAGGGCCGGGGACAAACTGCAACCGAGGTACATGCCCTTAGCGGGAACCGAACCCGGGTCTCTCAGGACCGCAGGCCGACGCTCTAACCGCTGAGCCAAACTGGCCAGGGATGGATTTTATTTTTTAGAGCACTTTTAGGTTTCGAGAAAATTGAGCAGAAAGTACAGAGAATTCCCGTGTGTCCCCTTTGCCCCCCACAAACGGCCTTCCCTATCATTAACATCTGGCTTGATTGTGGTATGTCAGTTACAATGGGCGAAGCAATATTAACGCGTTGTCTCCGGCTAGAGGCTGTGGTTTTACGTTAGAGGGTACTGTCGCATTGTGTATTCTGTGAGTTCTGACAGACGGAGATTCCGTGTGTCTACCGTCTTCAACACAGAGCAGTCCCGCAGTCCTAACACTCCCGAGAGCTTGGGTTTTATCCTAAGTGGACGAGAAGCCATTGGAGAGCTTCGAGCAGGAGTTCAACAAGAAGTGATTATACGTTTTTATTTAAAAAAATTTTTTTCCTTTATTGAGTTTTAGAGAAAGAGAAAGGGAGAGGGAGAGGGAGATAGAAACATGGATGAGAGAGAACATCGATTGGCCGCCTCCTGCATGCCCCCCACTGGGGATCGGACCCACATCCTGGGCATGTGCCCTGACCAGGAATCAAACTGGCGACGTCTTGGTGCAGGGTCGACACTCAACCAGTGAACCACACCGGCTGGATGTGATTACACATTTTTTTTTAACCTCACCCGAGGACATTCCTCCATTTTTTTGTTCAGATAGAGTGGGAGGGAGAGAGAGGAAGAGAGAGAGAGAGAGAGAGAGAGAGAGAGAAACATTGATGTGAAAGGGACACATCGAGTGGCTGCCACCCGCACAACCAACCAGGGCCGGGGACAAACTGCAACCGAGGTACGCGCCCTTAGCGGGAACCGAACCCGGGTTTCTCTGGACCGCAGGCCGACGCTCTAACCGCTGAGCCAAACCGGCCAGGGCTGATTACACATTTTTAAGTCCATGCGGGGAATGGACCCGGGAGCGAGCAGGAAGGTTGCAGGCGCCCAGGAGTGGCGGTAGAGGTGGAGAGATGGGACAGCGAGGTACCGGGGAGACGGGATCTACGGGATCTGCCATGAGTTGGACTTGGGCCATAAGGGAGGACGAGGAAGGGAGGGCGATGGTTCTGTGGGCATGAGCTTTGGGGCTGACGGTGAGCCCATCCACCAAGACCAAGGTTAGAGGGTGGAGCAGGTTGGGGCCCACCTGTCATTCACTGAGCGCTTCCCTTGTTGCCGGCACTGAACCCTCCCCGGGAACAAAGACCCAGGAAGCTCAGAACAGTTGAGTGTCACTAGGTGGTGGAGCGGGATCGGAGCCGGGGCAGGGCGGGGGCGGTGGGCACGGCGGCCCCCCCGTGAGCCGGCCCCTCCTGTTCCCCCAGATCCGGGAGGCCATCTACAGGAACCCGCAGAGGCGCACGGTGCTGATTGTGGCGCACCGGCTGAGCACGGTGCAGCAGGCCCACCGCATCGTGGTGCTGGACAAGGGCCGCGTGGTGCAGCAGGGCACGCACCAGCAGCTGCTGGCCCAGGGCGGCCTCTACGCCACGCTGGTGCAGCGGCAGATGCTGGGGCTCGACTCCGCCCCGGACTGCACAGCCCGCCCCAGCGAGCCGCCTGGCAACAGCTGACGCGAGGCCGGTCGGAGGCCCTGGCGCCCGCTTGGCTGAGGCACCCACGGGCTCTGAGCCCAGCCCACGGCGCCCCCGTGTGTCCCTGCTCCCTGCATCTTGCCCTGCCCCTGCCACCACGCACTCCCGTCTGGGCAGTGGACACCGGGGGTCTCTCCGCCTGGTCTCCCAAGGTTTCTAAGTGAAGGCAGCATCACCTTTGTTGTTAATCCTCACCCGAGGATATTTTTCCGTTGATTTTTAGATAGAGTAGAAGGGAGGGAGGGAGAGACATGGATATGTGAGAGAGACACATCGATTGGTTGCCTCCCAAACCACCCCAACCAGGGCCAGGGTCTGACCCTGCAACCCAGGTACATGCCCTCGACTGGACTCAAACCCGAGACTCCTCGGTCTGCAGGCTGACATTTTAACCATTGAGTCAAACTGACCCAGGCAGCATCACCTTTTTTTTTAAAAAAAATATTTTTTCTTTATTGATTTTTAGAGAGGGAAGGAGAGGGGCAGAGAGAGAAACATCGATTGGCCGCCTCTTGCACGCCCCTCACTGGGGATCAGGCCCACAACATGGGCACGTGCCCGACTGGGAATCGAACCGGCGACCTGGTCTATGGGTCGATGCTCAACCACTGAGCCACACCAGCCGGGCAGCATCTCCTTTTTAAACCAAGATCTTAACGATTTTTTTTTTTTACTCCTTGGTTTGATGGGCCCCAGTCAACTCTCTGATTTCAAAAACATTGTTCTAATTGGGAGTCATGGTGGGCAAGGTCACTCAGTGTTCTAGAAACTTCTGAGCCAGGAATGAATGACTCTTCCTAATGGCCTGGGGGAGGTGAAGGGGGACTAGGCCTCTACCCTTTGCCTCTCCAGGGAAGGGGCTTCCCTGTCCCGAGGGAGGGCACAGGGCGGGGACGTTCCATCTCCCTCTTCCCAGCTTTGAGAGTCAGGCCCAGGGTGGACGGCGCCTGTCTGTCTGTCTGTCTCCCCTGCCAAATCTCAGCCAGTCTCACTGTGAACCACGATGAGCCTTAACTGAGGAGCGAGGGGCTGGCCAGGCCTGGCAGAGCCTCTGGGTGACCCCGCCCAGCACCCCGCTTGGCCCCTCAGCCCCATCCCCCACTGGCTGGCAGCCCTTCCCCCACCCCCTGCCTCTGTGCTGTTCCAAGGCCCTTTGATGTTTGGGAGACACATTTTATTCCCGATCAGTGGATGGACGGTGGCAAAGTCCAGGGTTCTGGCTTTGCGGGGAGGTTGCAAGATGTTGGGAGAACCCAGTCAATAAAATGTTCTACCTCTGACCCCTGACCTCTGACCTCTTCCTGGGCCGTCTGCCCCATCACCTGGTTAGGTTTTTCCATCAGGCCCAGCTCCTGGGGTAGCTGTGGAGAGATGGGAGGGGGGTGGTGGTCTCGGGCCTCCCCAGCGTCTGGGACCCCAGGATCTCCAGCGCTGACCTTCGCTTCTGGGGCTGTGCTGGGGAACAGAGACCTGTCTGCCTGAACCCCCGTGACTTCTGTGCCTCCCGGGAAAGCGAGACCCAGCAAATGCCACCTGCCTGTCCCCACGCCTCCAGCCCTCGGAGCTGAGATGTGCTGGCAGAACAGCCCGAGAAGGAAGGCTTCGCCTGGACGTTGGCAGACTTCCGGGGGCCTGCTACGGGCTGGGCGTTGCGGGTCCCGGCTGGGGGGGCTGGGTGCGGGGTCCCGGGCTGGGTCCGTCGCGGGTTTCCCGGGCTGGGCGGTGCGGCGTTCCCGGGCTGGGCGGTGCGGGTCCCGTGTTTCTGGGCGGGTGGGTCCCGGCTGGGGGGACGGGTCCGGCGGGGCGTGTGCGGGCCCGGGATGGGGTTTTGTGCGTGGTCCCGGCTGGCGTGTGCGCGGTCGGGCTGGGCGGTGCGGGTCCGGCTGGGCTGTGCGGGTCCCGGCTGGGCGGTGCGGGTCCCGGCTGGGCGGTGCGGGTCCGGCTGGGCGGTGCGGGTCCCGGCTGGGCGGTGCGGGTCCGGCTGGGCGGTGCGGGTCCCGGCTGGGCGGTGCGGGTCCGGCTGGGCGGTGCGGGTCCGGCTGGGCGGTGCGGTCCCGGGCTGGGCGGTGCGGGTCCGGCTGGGCGGTGCGGGTCCCGGGCTGGGCGGTGCGGGTCCGGCTGGGCGGTGCGGGTCCGGCTGGGCGGTGCGGGTCCGGCTGGGCGGTGCGGGTCCGGCTGGGCGGTGCGGGTCCGGCTGGGCGGTGCGGGTCCCGGGCTGGGCGGTGCGGGTCCGGCTGGGCGGTGCGGGTCCGGCTGGGCGGTGCGGGTCCCGGGCTGGGCGGTGCGGGTCCGGCTGGGCGGTGCGGGTCCCGGCTGGGCGGTGCGGGTCCGGTCTCGGCTGGGCGGTGCGGGTCCCGGCTGGGCGCTTTCACGCGCCGGCAGAGCAGTGTTTTGGCCTTCCCACCATGCTCTGTGCAGCGGTTCGCCGCCGGCCGCGGACCCACGCCCTGCGAATAAACCGAGGCCTAACCCAGGCTGGACGGCTGGGCCCCTCGGGCTCGGACCTGCCTTGAGGATGGTATCTATCCAGGACCCCCGGGCCCCTCCCTGAGGAGGCCACTGTGGCTCCCACGGCAAGAACGTGCTCGGGCCCGGCCAGAGGTCCAGGTGGGCTCCGAGGGGCCGGGGGCTGACCGTCCGTTTCCTCACAACCACCGTCTTCTCCCCCATTTTATTTATTTATATGTATGTAAAACATGTCTTTATTGATCTTTTAGAGAGAGGAATGGAGGAGAGAGAGAAACGTCGATAAGAGAGAACATCGACTGGCCGCCCCCTTAACGCTCCCCACTGGGGATCGAGCCTGCAACCCGGGCCTGTGCCCTGACCGGGGATCCTACTGGGTCCTCTCGGTCCATGGACCTGGGTTCAATCACTGAGCCACACCAGCCGGGCCAGTCTTCTCCCCGTTTTAAAACTGAGGAATCCAGAACTCGGGGGGTTAACCGACTTACCCTGCGCCACACCGCCAGGACCCCACAGGCTGACCCCACGGATGTGGGGATGGACAGGTGGTGGGGCGTTGCTACTTGCACCCTCCCGTAAGATAAACAGACGATTTCTAAATGCTCTGAAAACCTGCTCAAATGCGTAGGCTAGGTAATGCAGCCAGGAGAAGAGACAGCAGGACGTGGTCCCCATGTCCCTTCCCTTCCCTGGGCCTCCGTGTTCTCGCCTGTAAAAGGGGGCGTTTCAAGGACAGAGAGAGAGATTGAACCTCCTGCCTGGGGCGGTGGGGTCCTTGGTGAGGAGGGGCTGCCAAAACAAATGACCACAGACTGGGGGGCTTACAACCACAGAAAGCCCGGCCGGTGTGGCTCAGTGGTGGAGCGTCGACCCTGCACCAAGAGGTCACCGGCTCGATTCCCGGTCAGGGCACGTGCCCAGGTTGTGGGCTCGATCCCCAGTGGGGGGCGTGCAGGAGGCGGCCAGTCGATGTTCTCTCTCACTGATGTTTCTCTCTCTCTAAAAAAATAAATAAATAAAAATAAATAAAAAAACACAGAAAGTTGCTATCTCACAGTTCTCGAGGCTGGAAATCTGACAGCAAGGCGTCTGCAGGCTGGGCTCCCTCTGAAGGTTCCCGGGGAGGTCCCCTCCCCTCCGCCTGCGCGTCACTCCCATCTCGGCCTCCTCGGCCCGCCCTTGTCCTCTGCGTCTCTGTGTCCCCACTCTCCCTCTGCCTCTCTTACGAGGACACTCGTCATTGGATTTGGGGCCCATGTGGAAAGTCCAGGATGATCTCAATGTGAGATCCTGAATCACATTTGCAAAGACACTTTCTCCAAATAAGGCCGTATTCACAGGTCCCGGGGACCTGGCGTGGACCCCCATAGGGCAGGGGGGTCCCTTGCGGCTTTGCGTCCTTGCCTCCCCCTCCCCAGAGCCCTCGCCCTGGCTCAGGGCCAACTTAAGACTTGGGGCTTGGTTCTGGGGTCGGGGGTTACATGCGTAGAGGACCAGGAGGGCCTGGCTTGGGCCAGGCTGGTGGGGAGGGGGGTTGTGGAACCGAAGAGAGACCTGCGGCTGGGCTGGCCCTCAGCCAGGCTCAGTGGGTCCTGTCGGTCAGATTCTTCCTTTGGCTGCCGAAGCCCCTCCCACAGCGCCTGCATCCCATCCGAACACCTCCTGTGGCCACGGCCCTGCCTGCCTTCCGGCCCCAGACCTGACCCCAGACGCTCTGCTCCAGCCACCCTGGGCTTCTTCCTTCCGGACCCCGAGCCAGCTAAGCTCATTCTTGCCTCTGAACCTCTACCCTGGCTGTTCCTTCTGCCGGACACACTGTTCCTCCCGCTCTGTTCCCAGAGGGTGCCCTCTCCTACCTCCCTCAGCTCACATACCCCTAAGTGTGGCGTTGCCTAGACAAGTCACCCCGATCTGCCGTCACCCCACTTGTCGCCCCCTGACATTTTCTCTGGCCGGAGTGCTCTGTTCCAGGCACGGGTCGACACGGTTTGCATGAACTAGATGACTTAATCCTCATAAAACCCCTAACAGATACATGCACGATGATGCCCACGTTACAGATGAGGGAAGTGAGCCACAGAGGGGTGAAGGGGCCTCCCGGCTGGTAAGGCATAAAGCCCAGCTTCACACCCAGGAAGCAAGCATGGGTGTCCGACCCCAACCACAGCACCTGTGAGGGGGGAGCTTGACGGGCGTGGGCTGGGGAGGGTGTTGACACCGCAGCTTAGGCCACAGGTCCAACATTAGACCCGAGCTTTCCAACCTCAGTGCCTCCAGGGGCCACACAGCCACCACGGGGGCAGCCAGCAGGTGTCAGGAACATCGGATGACACTCTGGCCTCTTGCTTTTCCAACGTTGCCACCGTGCAGAGAAATCTCTCTGTTCCGTTCAAAGGAGAATCTGGCCCTCAGCAGTTGGAGTACTGGCCCATGGACCAAAGGGTCTCAGGTTTGATTCCAAGTCAAGGGCACGTACCTGGGTTGCAGGTTCAATCCCCAGCCCCGGTCAGGGTGGTTCGGGAGGCAACCAACTGATGTGTCTCTCTCGCATCGATGTCTCTCTCTCTCCCTTCCACTGTGTCTAAAAATCAATGGGAAAATGTCCTCGGGTGAGGATTAACAACAACAAGTTGAGGGTGAGTGGCGACCACGGCTGGGCGGCAGTGATCGGTGACAGAGGAGGAGTGGGGACTGTGCTAACAGTGAGCTCAACTCAAGGCCACGGCCAGGACTGGGCTCCAGCCCCTCGGGGCCACACAGGAAGGCAGGCCAGCAGACTTCCAGTTATTTCCAGAGAAGCTGGAAATTCCGACTTTGATGAGATCAACTGCTTTTTATAGATGGACTCAAATTATTTTTACAAAACCGAGGGTCAATAAAACACATCTCTAGGCCACGTTCAGCCATGAGTCACCAGTCTGCGACCTCTGCGCGGGCCCTGTCCTCCCATCTGCCCGTCCCCCTCCAGGCTGGGAATCCCAGACTCCTCTCTGTCCCACGGCAGTCAGCTCCGGATCCCCTTCGCAGACCTCAACCCAAAGTGGTTCCAGCGACCACGCTCGCCCCTGTCAGAAGGCAGCTAGGATTTTTTTTATACAGGGTTGGGCAAAAGCAGGTTTACAGCTGTGAGTGATCTTATTTTTTTATCCTCACCTGAGGACATTTTTGCATTTTATCTTCAGATAGAGCGGGAGGGAGAGAGGAAGGAAGAGAGAGAGAAACATCAGCGTGAAAGGGACACATCGAGTGGCTGCCACTCACACGACCCCAACCAGGGCCGGGGACAAACTGCAGCCGAGATTCGTGCCCTTAGCAGGAACCGAAGCCGGATCTCTCTGGACTGCAGGCCGACGCTCTAACCGCTGAGCCAAACCGGCCAGGGCTGTGAGTAACCTTCGTTTGAGTTAAAGCCACTGTAATACTTATAACCTGCATGTCTTTTTTCCATACAAGCAACTCTGAGCCTGCTTTTGCCCACCCCGCAGTCCTTGGGATTTTGGAGTAACTCCAGGCTTACAGAAAAGTTGCGCATCCAGAGTCCCCCTGTCCTGGCCCTTCACCCAGCCCCCCTTACCTCAGCATCTCACGTGGCCAAGGCACCTGCCACAGTGCTGGCGGCCACTGGCCACGCTCCCGCCGCATTTCACCAGCCTGTCCACTCATGGCCTGTTTCTGTTCCGGGATCCCGTCCAGGGTACCACACTGCATTCAAAAATATGTTTGCGCCCTGGCCAGTTTGGCTCAGTGGTTAGAGCGTCGGCCTGCGGTCCAGAGAGACCCGGGTTCGGTTCCCACTAAGGGCACGTACCTCGGTTGCAGTTTGTCCCCGGCCCTGGTGGGGTTGTGCGGGTGGCAGCCACTCGATGTGTCCCTTTCACGTCGATGTTTCTCTCTCTCTTCCTCTCTTTCCCTCCCACTCTATCTGAACAAAAAAATGGAAGAAATGTCCTCGAGTGAGGATAAAAATATATATATGTTTGTTTGTTTTTCTTTATTGATTTTTAGAGAGAGAGGAAGGGAGAGGGAGAGACAGAAACATCGATGAGAGAGAACATCGATTGGCCGCCTCCTGCATGCCCCCCACATTGAGCCCACAACCTGGGCATGTGCCCTGACCGGGAATCGAAATTGTGGCCTCTTGGTGCAGGGTCGATGCTCAGCCACCGAGACACACCGGCCGGGCCTGCAAATTCTTAATAATGTTTCAACAAGGGCCTGACATTTTCATTCTGCACCAGGCCCTGCAAATTATGCAGCTGGTCCTGGGTAGTGACCCCAGCTGGAGGCAGGGGCCTGGGGAAGCCTGTCCCCACAGCTGCATCTGTGGCGTCTGGGGGAGGGGCCTCAGAGAATTCTAGAAGCTGCACTCTGCCCCCACCCCCAGGTCCTCACTCCCATGGCTCCTCCCTCTTCCAAGCTGGTCCCTGAGCTGAATTAGTGCGTTAAAGCAGCAGCAGGTGGGTGTTTCCAAGTGGTTGGCGTCCGCAGACTCTGAGCCAGAGTTGTGTTTGGGAGGAGGCTGTTAATCTGATTTGGGGTCACAGTCAGCTGACAGCCCCAGGACGGAAACCCAGGACCTCGAGATTCTGCTCCCCAGCTGCAGAGGGAGCCAAGGGCGGGCCCTTCGGGCTGAGCCTCCTGTCCCTCCGCCGCGTGTCGCGTGTCCCGTGTCCGTGGCACGGTGGCTGTGCCAGTGCTCTGACCCCACCTTCTCCTCAAGCCCCCAAATCTGCTTTTCTCCCCAAGTCTGGCTGAGACATTCCCTGCCTCAGGGAGCATCCAGAGCCGAGGGGCCCGGAGCTCCCTCTGTCCTGCTCACCGGGGTGCCTGGTACAGCCTAGCGGGCGGTAACTGCATGGGGGCCCGGCCGGGAGGCTGAGCCCATCTGCACCCCTTACCCGGGCCCGGGCACGCGGGAGCACGCAGGCCAGAGGGGGCGTCAGTGAGGTGGGACCAGCCGCAAGACGTCAGGGAGTGTGAGGACGGGTGAACCGGTCCCCCTCGAAGGGGCCGCTCGGCCACGTCCACCCCGAGGCGATGTGTTCCACATGAGGCCCGGCTCCCCGGTTTTTCAAGGGAAGCTGGCCAACCACATCTGTAATCTCCCCGTTTTAACCAGAGGCGTCCAGTTCCAACTTTCAAAAATACAAACAGGCCAAATAAAACAAGTCCTTGGGCCTCTGGGTCGCGGCCTCTGGTTTATACCCACAGTCTAGCCCTGAATTCCCCCCTCGATTATTTTTCTCTGGGGTACGAAGTGGGCGTGGGCGCAGACCGGGCAGCCGTTGTGGAGGGCGGACGCCGCCTCCGGGAATCAGGTCGAGACGAGCGAGCTCTACACCCTCTTCTGCCCTCCGCACCCCGAGAGGGGCGGCTGGTTTTACACTGAGAGAAAATCCACCTCTGAAAGCAGCGGACGCGGTGGCCTTGGGTACATTCACAATGTGGTGAAACTATCCTCATATCTGCTTCCGGAACATTCTCATAACCCCGAAAGGAAACCCATTACAGTCATTCCCCAGCCGTCGGCAACCGCTAATCTGCTTGCTGCATCTATGTCCTGGACAGGGGACGTGTCACCCAAGCAGAACTACAATGAATGTCTTTCTGTGTCTTTCCCTGAGCAACGCATTTTCAAGGTTCGTTCAGGTGGGAACCCAGGCAGGGCTGTTTGTTTTTTGGTTTTTAAAGTATGGGCCCTGGCCGGGTAGCTCAGTAGGTCAGAGCCTCGTCCGATACACCAAGGTTGCAGGTTCGATGCCCGGTCAGGGCACATATAAGAATCAACCAATGGATGCATACATGAGTTTCTAAGCACCCTTTAAGTCCTCACAAGCTTAGCTGCTACTATTACCTCTGTTTCTCTAAAAACGAGATGAGTAACCTGCAGAAAGCCATACAGCTAAGTTGGGACTTGAAGCCCGGCAGCCCGAACCCCTGAACCCCACGCTTGGAGCCCTCACCCAGTGCTGAGGCTGACTAACAGGCTGATGTGTCCACTCAATTCCCCACCCAGATTTTTTCCACCTTCGTCTTTTTCTTCCCTCTTCCCTTTGCAATAAGTCACTAAGGGTTACTGTTCCAGCCCAAGGAGCTGGGGATTGCTGAGTCACTCAGGGGACCGCCCCATTCCTGTCTGAGTCACCCCAGGGTGGGCCCAGCAGCACCTAAGACGTCACGTTGTTGCAGCTCCTTCCCTGAGACCTGTCACTCAGCAGTGCCTGCGGTGTACCGGGCAGTGTGCTGGGCTGTGGGTCACCACGGAAAATAAGAGGTACGGGTCACCTCTGTTCTAATGCATCACGAACCCCAAATGGTGAAAAGACAAGAGAGTGATTTGGGAGAGGGTGCTGTCTGAGCCTTGGTGGTCTGAGAGGAGACGTCTGAGCCCAGGGCTGAGTGGGGTCCCTGGGTGGGATACATTCAGAGCGGGCCCATCTATGGACAGAAAGCAGGGTCAGGGTTTGGAAGGCATGGGGAGGGGGCGGGGAGGGGGAGGGACTGCTTTAATGGGTGACGGGTGTTTTCATGAACCGATGAGAAAGTTTTGGAACTGGGGAGGCCCAGTGGTTGCATAACATTGTGAATACACTTACCAAGGACGTGTACGTTTTAAAGTGCTTTATTTATTTATTTATTTTAAGTTTTCTTTAATTTTATTTATTTTCTTTATTGACTTTAGAGAGAGAAGAAGTGTAAGAGAAAGAGACAGAAACATCAATGAGAAAGAACATCGATTAGCCGCCTCCCTCATGCCCCCTACTGGGGATTGGGCCCACAACCTGGGCATGTGCCCTGACCGGGAATTGAACCGGCGGCCTCTTGGTGCAGGGTCGACGCTCAACCACGGAGCCACACCAGCCAGACAGCGCTTTTTAAAAAATATATATATATACTTTTTAAAATCCTCACCCCAGGATGTTTTTACATTTATCCTCGGCAGAGTAGGCGGGAGAGAAAGAGAGAGAGAAACATCAATATGAGAGAGAAATATCGGTTGGTTGCCTCCCTCACGACCCCAACCGGGGTCAGGGATCAAACCTGCAACCCAGGTATGTGCCCTTGCCTGGGAATCGAACCCAAGACCCTTTAGTCCACGGATCGACGCTCTAACCGCTGAACCATGCCAGCCAGGGCTCACCTCGTTTTTAAAAAAGGTAAGGGGCAGGGAAAATGACCACGCTCGGGCAGAGGCTTGGCCAGGGACGATCCGTGGCTTTAGGAAGGTGTTCGGCTCCTTCCTCGAGACAGGAGTGCATCGCAGGGTCCGGATCGGGCGTGACAGGACCGAGCCCCCTGCCCCGCGTGCTCAGGGCCGAGAGGCAGCAGGCACCTCAGGCCCCGGGCCCGTGACTGAGGCAGGTCAGCCTTGGAGAGGGGCTGGCATTGTTTCATCAAGGCCCTTCCTCAGGACGTCCTGCTGCTATTTAGAACTGCAGGGCCTGGGAGTTGAGCCGGCTTTGAGAAACACTTCAAGGAATTTTCTGCTCTGCACGGGGCCACAGCGCCGGTCAGCAGGGTCCCTGGGACAGCGATCCAAGCCCCAAATACCTCCGCACTAGAGGCCCTTCACCTCTCACGGCCCCAGAGCCGAGCTGCTCATGCCAGGGGCAGCTCGGGACTCCATGACCCGAGAACCGACTCGTGGTAGTTACATAACTAAGGCCTGGTCGGCTGCCAGATATGAGTTTCCTGACCTTTGACCCTAGATTATCTAGCTTTTTTGGACAACAGCCTAAAGAAAGGGAAGACTTTTTTCAAATGGGAGCCTGGTTGGATATGTGCTGGCACTGGTCAAGGACAGGCCTTTTCCAGAACAGGAAAATGGCTGATCAGGGGATATTGCGCCATGCCGCCTCCAGGCAGTCTCCCCTGATTGCTCACTACCCCAGCTGGTCCCCTCCATCCTCATTTATTTGACCAGTCATGGCTTCTCTGGCATGTTGCTTGCTCTTTGAACATACTAGAAGCTTCTGAAAGGCGGGACCTGTGTCTTTTCACCCCTGGGCCCCACATAGTAGGTGTGCTCCTTGCTTCTAGTAGGTGCTCTCACCCTAACCGCCAGATGAATGCATTCATCTCCCCACCTACCCAGGTCTCCCTCTGATGTCCCCAAGTCACCTCCAACTCCTCAGGGCAGAAGCACAGCCCCTGGAGAGCCTCCTCCCAAACCTGTCTATCTCGTACCCTTGGCCAGCTGCTCGGGTCCTCGTAGCTGAGCTCACCCTGACTCGTCCCACTCCTTATCCCCTACCGTGCAACCCTCGGCCAGAGCCAGGGCTGTCGGCTCGACCTGCGGAGTCGGACCCTCTTTCTCCACCTCCTCGGCCCCACGACCCACGACCCACGACCCCGCGAGACCCAGGTCTCAGCCTCACGGCAGGCGGCCTCCGAGATCCCCAGCTCCCATCTCGCCCACCCCCAGTCCATTCCCTCCGCAGCCGGCGGGGCCTCCCGGTTTAACCAGACTTCATTCTCTAGACCAGGTTTAGAGATGCGGGAACATGGCAAAGATGGAAAAGGAGCCCCCAGTTCCCCTGCTTTGCACCTCGGATCCATCTGCCCCGATAGCGATACATCGTCATTAATTACAGTCCGTCCATTATTCGGACTGTCCTGGTGTTGCCCCGATGTCCTGTCCCAGGGTCCTGCCCAGGATGTCGCCCCTGGCCGTGACGGTTCTCAGACGTCTCTCGTTTCCGGTGACGTGGACAGAGCTGAGGCCTGGGCCGGGGCGCGGTAGGCTGTCGTCGGTCGGAGATTGATGTTTCTCTCACGACTGGGGTTGGGGGTTCTGGGGAAGAAGGCCACCAGGCAGGGTGCGGCTCTCATCACGTCAGTCAGAGGGCTGACAACGTGACTTGTCACCGTTGATGGCGACCGTGGTCACCACCGAGGTGTGTTTGTCAGGTGTCACCACCGTGCAGTCTGTCTCTCCCCCACAGTCGCGCTGTCCTGTCTGGGAGGAGGCCTGTGTGCACAGCCCACACCTGGGGAGCGGGGAGAACATCGAAACTGTGAGTCAGTCCCGCTCCGTCCTCGGGCTCAAACCCTGGACCACTTCTCCTGCCCCTGGAATAAAGCTGACCACCGGCCTCCTCTCTGCTCCCCCCACTCTCAGACCCAGCCACATGCCAGCCCTGCCCCCCGAGCCTGTGCCAGGCTCTCCCCTCCCCCTGCACCCCCTCTTCCTGCACCCCCTCCCCAGCCCTCTCCTGGCCAACACCTCATTCTCGTCTCTCTCCACTCAAATGTCACTTCCCTTGGGGATCCAGGACAAATCCTGGACGAACCCTGAACCCCACCCCAAGAAGGTTCACCAAAGACTCTCGGGTCCCGAGGGCACTTGCCACCCCCCATACGCAGACTGAGCGCAGTGGCGTGGCCCGGGGAAGAGCCGACCAGACAAGCAGAACGAGACTGGTGGCGTCCGCAGCCCCTGTAGGGTCAACCGGGCTCATCCTGCTTCCAGATTCCACGCTCAGGACCTCACCCCGGCAGCGGACGTCAACCGTGTGGGGAGTATTCACACCGTGGAAAGCGGTAGGTGCTACAAGCCAGGGCCTTCTCCCCGACAGCTGACTGTCGCCACCCGGACGCCAGTGAGGGGCATCACAGACCCCAACCCCGGGGACGGCAGAGAAGTCTGTGCTGATGCCGAGCAGGCTGGAGAAGAAAAGGAACAGGGAGAGAAAGTTCCCGAGACGTCGTCACAGGCCTGCCCACCCACAGGGGCACTCAAGTGACCTTCCGTGGCCCCCGCTGGTGGTGCCTTAAGATTCCAGCAGAAGCAAACAGATCCTCAGAGGATGGGCCATTCATTCTGGGCCACAGAGACCCTCCCCAAATAACTTTTTCAGGGCAGTGACCTTACACTGTTGGAGAAAACTAGCCCACGAGGAAGCAGGTCCCGGGAGCAAGGACCAGCAGAGGCACGGACCTCTGGCGCTGGCACGATCCCGCACAGACTCAAAACAGTTACGCTGGTCTCGTAGTAAAAAATCATCCTCAGCCCTGACTGGGTTGCTCTGTTGGTTGGAACATCATCCCCACGCACCAGGGTTGCAGGTTCAATCCTCAACTGGGGCACATGCAGGAGTCAACCAATTTGTGTGTGGATGGGTAGAATAGCAGGTGGATGTTTCTCTCTCTCTCTCCCCCTTCCACTATCTCTCTTGCAAATCAGTTTTTTAAAAATCATCAAGCCTGGCCAGAGTGGCTCAGTGGGTTGAATGTCGTCCCATGGACTGAGAGGTCCTGGTTCGATTCCCGGTCAGGGCACATGTCTGGATTGCAGGCTTGATCCCCAGTAGGGGGAGTGCAGGAGGCAGCCTATTGATGTTATCTCTCACATCAATGTTTCTATCTCTTTCTAAAAAATCAATTTAAAAAATGGTTATTGCCCTGGCCGGTTTGGCTCAGCAGTTAGAGCATCAGCCTGCGGACCAATGAGTCGTGGGTTTGATTCCAGTCAAGGGCACGTACCTCAGTTGCAATTCATCCCCGGCCCTGGTTGGAGTCGTGCAGGACGTAGACACTCGATGTGTCCCTTGCACATCGATGTTTCTCTCTCTCTCTCTCTCTCTCTCTCTCTCTCTCTCTTTCTCTCTCTCCCTCCCACTCTATCTAAACAAAATGGAAAAATGTCCTCAAGTGAGGATAAAAAAACAAAAAACGGTTATCATTAGCCTGGCCTGTGTGGCTCAGTGGTTGAGCGTGAACCCATGCACCAAATTCCCGGTCAGGGCACATGCCCAGGTTGTGGGCCCAAACCCCAGTGCGGGGCACGCAGGAGGCGGCCCATCGATGTTCTCTCTCATCGATATTTCTATCTCTCTCTCCCCATTCCTTACTCTCTCTCTAAAAATCAATTAAGGAAAAACAATTTTTAAAAAATGGTTATCATTTACAAAAACCATCAATCTCGAAAATGCTGACCGGGAATGGAGGGCTATGAACAGCAACAGCGCCAATGGGATAAAGAAAAAACAGAACTTCTGGAGACGAGCGCGATGTCGGTGGAAATCACGCAGCACAGAGCCGAACAAGATAAAATTAGCACGGAGAGCACATGAGAGTGTGATGGCTCCCAGACTTTTTTTTTTTTTTAATTCTCACCCAAGGACATTTTTGCATTTATCTTGAGATAGAGCAGGAGGGAGAGAGGGAAGAAGAGAGAGAGAGAAACATCGACATGAGAGAGACACATCGACTGGTTGCCACCCACACGACCCCAACTGGGACCGGGGACAAACCACAACCAAAGTACATGCCCTTAGCGGGAACCGAACTTGGGCCTCCCTGGTCTGCGGGCTGATGCTCTAACTGCTGATCCACACCGGCCAGGGCTGGAATGTTTTCTTATAGCACATTTTCTGGAATCGCAGACGGAGGGGGGCAGAGGAGGCAGAGGAATCGTGTGAAGAGCTCATTGGCTGGGAATGATCCAGAACTGATGAAAAGATATCAACCTACGGATGTGAAGAGGCCAAATATTTGCTAAGTAAGCCCATGAGTGGTAGATTCCGTGATTCGGATGCCCTGCCCCCTCCCTGGCCCGCATATGTGGGCCGCAGTGGGCGGTGGGAAGTCCCTCGCCTTGGCTCCCGGACTTTGCACGCCGTGGGAGCCAGTCGGTGGAGATGAAACCTGCTGGCTCCGTGCCATCGGGTAGCAGATGTCCTTCAGCCACTGCTCAGCCCTGCCCTCTTGCCGCCCCAGTGATGGGGGAGGGAGGTTTCAAACAGACAGGCGGGGAGTGGAATGCAGCCCTGCCACTGAGCAGTGACAAGCCCAGCCTGCAACCCAGAACTTGCCCCTCGGGGAGCAGGAATATCGAAACCTGCTTAGCAGTCTTGCTTTCTCCAAACAAAGGGAAGCATTTCAAACCCAGAAAAACCACCCAGTCCCCTTGCAGCCAGAGGGAAGCCGGGGAGAGGGCTAGAAAGGGTTTGCATCGTCACCCCTGCCTGTGCACAGGGGTCCTGCACACCACCCGGACCAGGCTGTCGCGTCAAAGCGGCATGATCCGCCCCACGCATGCTTTTCCAGAAATAGAAAGCCTCATTTCTGCAGCAAAGGAACTGAGACAGGAATCAGCCCCATTTCCCAGATGGGAACACAGAGGTCCAGAAGCAGAGGAATTTGCTCCGCCTGTCCGTCGCCAGAACCCAAGTTGTCTGGTTACCCAGCCCAGGCAGGCTCCTCGCCGACCACCCCGCATCAGGAGCCCACCGCCGAAGCGTGCCCCAGACTCTGTAGGGGGCGGCCGTCTGCTTTTCCTGAGCTCAGTTCACAGTGATCTGGCGAGGGCAGAGCAGACCCAGGTGGACGGGTTTCCGGCAGCTAACAAAGTAGAACGCAGGGACGCACAGGTCGACAGAGAGCCAACAGAAGCCGTGGGTCGCCCGCCGGAGGCGCACGCCGTATGCCATTCGCTGTGCTCAACGTCACAGATGTTGCATTTTTTACAGACTGAAGGCCAGACCCTCCTCCGGGCAAAAGGTGACCACTGGCTTCATTGGGGTGTTCTGGAACCAAACCCAAGGCCCACCAGGACTGACAACACGTGACAGCGTCCATGAATCCTTTTTTAAAAATTTTTCTTTTTTCCTTTATTGACTTCAGAGCGAGGGAGAGAGATAGGAACACTGATGAGAGAACATCTATTGGCCGCCTCCTGCATGCCCCCTACTGGGGATCGGGCCCACAACCCGGGCATGTGTCCTGACCGGGAATCGAACCGGCTACCTCTTGGTGCAGGGTCGACGCTCAACCACTGAGCCACACCGGCCGGACAACATCCATGAGTCTTGAACAAAGTATGTGAAAGGAAGGAAGCCAGACGCAAATGCACAACGTTGGGTGAGTCCCCGATGTGAGCCACGGAGCAGGCGAGCTCACAGATGCACAGTGGGATGGAGGCTGCCAGGGCCCCCGGGGGGCGGGGCGCTGTTTAACGGGGACAGAGTTTCAGGCTGGGGTGATGCAAATGTGGAGACAGAGGGTGGTGACGGTTGCACAAGCACATGAATGCACTTAATGCCACTGAACTGCCGATTTCACAACTTCAAGTGGTACATTTTGTGTCATGTGTGTTTTACAATACATTTCGCCCCCCACTGGGGATCGGGCCCACCACCTGGGCATGTGCCCTGACTGGGAATCAAACCGGTGACCTCTTGGTGCAGGGTCAACGCTCAACCACTGAGCCACACCGGCTGGACCAAAAATATTTTTTAAAGCGGAAGTCATTCTCTAGGTATTAATAGAGAGAGATCTCAAAGCAGAGAAAGAACGATATTGCATACTATGATGCCATTTGGGCTTTTATGGCGTTTTTTGTTTGTTTTTCCAAAAAAAAATCCACCAAAAATAATACTAAATATGGTATGTGTTCATATATTAAAGAATAAAAATGGTCTGGAAAAATACACCCGCAGTAGAGTTGCTAGTGTCTGGGAGAAAGGGTAGAGACCCGCGTCCGGCGGTCAGAGGAGATCTTAGGTTGTGGTTTATTTATTTGTAACGGAGGACGGTGTGGCAGGCTGAATCGTGACCCCCCAAAAGTCCACATCCTGCTCCTCGCACCTGCCAACGCCCCGTTACGCAGCGGGAGGGGCCTGGCGGTGTGACGGCTTCGGGGTCCTGAGATGGGAGTCCCCCGGGGGACCCAGGTGGCCCGTGTCCTTGTGCGAGGGGGAGGCAGGAAGGTCCGAGGCAGAGCTGTGGAGCCGGGAGCTGGAGCTCCCAGTGATGTGCTCTGAAGACGGAAGGGGTCGCCCGTGAAGGAGCGCCGCGGCTTCTAGAAGCTTCTGCACAGGCAAGGAAGCAGATGCCCCCCTCGCAGCCTCCAGAAGGGACCGGCTCTGCCAACACCCTCACTTTAGGGTGCCCGATTCCTGCCGTCCAGATGGGGAGAGAACCCACTGAAGTCGATGGTGGTTTGTTCAAAACCACTGGAAATGCACACGGGTGGATTTCATGTCACGTGTGCGGCTCCACAGCATGAAAAGGATCAAGCTAAAAGACGAGTGCCTGGGAGGAGGGGCAGGTTTGGGGGGTCAGGAAAAAGACAGTGACACCGAAAAGAGACAGTGGAGGCGACCGGCGTGGGAGATGTGGGAGCAGACCCACTTCAGACCCAGGAGGTGTGAGGCAAATAAACGCCCATGTTCACACGCTCCCTGCCCAGGAGGAGACAGGCAAACTTTCACAGTGATGACAGCGATCCAGATTTAGTGCCTGAATTAACACCTTCTGCCGAGAAGAATCTTTACTGAAAACAAAAAAAAAAATTCGTGGAATTAAAAGAAACACACCCCCCACTCAAGCTGTTTTCAGTGCTAAAAGGGGGGACCTTAGCCTTGGGCAGTGTCTGCCCGGTGCTCCAAGGACCACCCGGCGGTCAGAGAACCTTAAGGGGTCCCATTAATAAAAGGTCGATGTATCTTTTCGGGGACGCGGTTTCACCGGGGTGGGTGGATGCGACACAGTTGCTTGAATATGCATCGAAAAAACTCCAGGCAGGAAACACAGAGGCTGCTCACGATGTTGTTTTGTTTTACCCCTTTCTTCACCGGTTGGGTTTGATTTGATACTGTCTTATGGCTTTTTAAGAACTAAAAAGCGAGGGGGGGGTGACTCCCCACTCCCCAGGTGTGGGCGGGGCTGTGCCTCACGACCTCCTTCCAAAGAGGACACTAT
This sequence comes from Molossus molossus, assembly GCF_014108415.1. Lineage (NCBI taxonomy): Eukaryota > Metazoa > Chordata > Mammalia > Chiroptera > Molossidae > Molossus > Molossus molossus. The sequence continues at coordinate 35,326,832 of NW_023425358.1, read as the reverse complement.
GGAAAGTGGGAGAAAGAGCCAGTTCACAGTGGAGACACCTGATGAGGACACCTGGGCAGGTGACCCCGTCAACATCTTGGTGACCGCCGTGACAACAGCATGTACCTCTGATGGGATGCGAGAATGGCACTGTGCCTTGGTGGCCTTCCTTCCCCAAACCCACCACCCCCAGCTAATAATTATGAGAAAAACATCAGACGAACCCCAATAGAGGACAACCTACAAAATCCCTCCCCAGTCCTCCCCAAAATGGTCCGGCTCATCAAAAACAAAAGAAGTCTGAGAAATGGCCACAGCTGGGGGGAGCCTACGGAGACATGATGACAAGGTGTCCCAGGCGGGATCCTGGGACAGAAAAAGGACATGAGAGGAAAAACTAAGGAAATCTAAGGTATGTATGAACTTACTTAATAATAAAGTATAACACTGGCTCAATAATTGTGGCAAATGTACTTATTGTAAGATGTTAATAATGGAGGGAACTGGATGAGGAGGTAGATGGGAACTTTCTGACCTACTGTGTTGATTTTTCTGTGAAACTGTTCTAAAAAATAAAATCTATTAAAAAGTGGTGCCCGGCCGGTGTGGCTCAGTGGGTTGAGCATCATCCCGTGCACCAAGAGGCTGCTGGTTCGATTCCCGGTCAGGGCACGTGCCCACGTTGTGGGCCCGATCCCCAGTGGGGGGCAGGCAGGAGGCGGCCAATCGATGTTCTCACTCATTAATGTTTCTATCTCTCTCTCCCTCTCCCTTCCTCTCCTCCGGTCCGTGGGCCGACGCTCTAATTGCTGAGCCAAACCAGCCAGGGCTCTCCCTATCTAAAAAAATTAATAAAAAAATTTAAAAATTGCCCTGGCGGGTTTTTCTCAGTGGTTAGAGTGTCAGCCTGTGGGCTGAATGGTTGTGGATTCAATTTCCAATCAAGAGTACGTATCTGGGTTGCAGGTTCAATCCCAGGCCTCAGTTGGTGTCGTGTGGGACGGAACCAATTGATGTGTCTCTCTCACATCGATGTTTCTCTCTTTCTCTCCCTCCCTCCCTCTGTTCCACTCTATCAAAAAATCAATGAAAAAAAATATCTTTGGGTGAGGATTAACAAAAAAAGTGGAGCCCTGGCTGGGTAGCTCAGTTGATTAAAGTTTTGTCCCATATACCAAGGTCATACAGGTTCAATCTCTGGTCAGAGCACATACAAGAAGCAACCAATGAATACATAAATAAGTGGAATGACAAATTGATGTCTCTCTGTCTCTGAAATCAATCAATGAAAATTAAAAGTGGTTCAATTCAATTTTGAGGAAATTAACCTACATATATGCTCACAGAGGTATGTAAATATGTGTACACAGCATTCATTGAATCACAATGGACAGCTGGAAACCCTGGAATACTATACAGCAGTGAAAAAGAATGCCGTGTCGCTAAAAGTACTGAGCCGCCAGTTGTCTGCTAACTGAGAAGTTACTCACCTATGTGTGTGCTTATTGAGACTTAGAAAAATTCTAGAAAGAGGAACAAAACTGGTTATTGTGGTTACCTGTGGAACACAAAGCCCTATAAGGTTCTTTTTAAAATACCCCCTTGAGAAAGTTTCAGTTTCTCCCTAGAGAGCTTGTAAGCGCGGTGCCTGGAAATACACCTCCAGTTTTAGCCACGTGTAAGTCGACTCAATTGCCGTAACCGCTGCTCAGAGGGGAGGCCTTTCGAGTCTCATCAGGGCCGGAAGTGGATTTAGAGCCAAATTCATTACCGGTGCAAAACAGGCTGGTCGTGGCTGCAGGGTCTGGGCAAAAACAGGCCCAACTGTTGAAGGGTCACTTTCGTGAGGCTTTGCTGGGGGTGAAAACAAAGTCCTGGGATTTGAAATCGGGGTCCTCTCGAGGGACAGCCCGTGTGTTTCCTCTTCAGGGACGAAAGTTAAGTCATCTTACAGCTGTGTCTCCCCGTGGAAAGGACCGGCTGATCGACAGAAGGAGAAAAAATAGCTTTATTACCTTTTGTTTTCACTGGGGGGAAAACAATGCAAAAGAGAACAAAAAACAAAGGGAGCATTTAAGAAACTGTTCCTTAAAATAATTAGTGAGAGTAAAAATTTAGCCACACTCGGAGTAGGGAGTTTAAAGGACACCGGGCTGCCCTGGCCGGGCGGTTCAGTAGGTTGAGGGTCGTCCAATGCACCAAAAGGTCGCCTGTTCAATTCCTGGGCAGGGCACATACCTAGGGTACAGGTTTAGTCCCTGGTTGGGGTGCATATGGAAGCTAACCAATCGATGTTTCTCTCCCTCTATCCCTTCCCTCCCTCCTCTCTAAAATCAATAAAAAACATAATAAAAATAAAATAAAGGATACCAGGCTATGAAAACTTGTATTCCTCTGATTCATGGCATATGAGCCCACAAATTTTTACTTATTGTAGGTTTACTCAGTATATAAACTTGGGGTTCAGGAAGTTTATTTTGGGGGGTGACCAAAATAAAGGTTCCCCCAAAGTCACCAACAACTGCTAAAGAGAATCTATGTCAGTTTTCTTTCTTTTATCTTAGTTAAAAAGCCAAAACCAAAAAAATCTTAATCCACAAGCATCGCTGTAACCTTAACATAACTCAAGTAAAAGAAAAAAATGTTATCTACAGTTCTGTCTACCAACAACAACGCAATGTTGTCTCTACATTTTGTTTATATACAAATGTGCCGTGTCCATGGGTACCACCACAGGGTACACATTTCTACTTGGTCTTTGTATCATAATATGAACTCATACTGGCTTTTCCATGTTACTCCATAGTCTTTGTTTTATTTATATATTTTTAAATATTTTTTGTTGGTTTTTTAGAGAGGGAGGGAGAGAGAAAGAGAAACATCAATGTAAGAGAGAAAAATCTATCAGCTCCCTCCTGCACACCCCCTACTGGGGATCGAGCCTGCAACCAGGGCATGTGCCCTGACCGAAAATCAAACCGGGACCTCTCAGTCCATGGGACGACGCTCAATTCATTGAGCCACACCGGCCAGGCTGTTTCTTATTTTAATTGGCTGGAAAACATACCATGAATCAGATTTGCCACAATTTCCTTAACCATTCCCCTAATGTTAGTCATTTAAATTACAATAATGGGCTGTGGCCAGGCAGCTCAGCTGGTCAGAGTGTCATCCCAACACGCCAGGGCTGTGGGTATGATCCCCAGTCAGGGCACATACAAGAATCAATCAATGCCCTGGCCGGTTTGGCTCAGCGGTCAGAGCGTTAGTCTGTGGTCCAGAGAGACCCGGGTTCGGTTCCCGCTAAGGGCACGTACCTCGGTTGCAGTTTGTCCCCGGCCCTGGTTGGGTCATGCGGGAGGCAGCCACTCGATGTGTCCCTTTCATGTCGATGTTTCTCTCTCTCTCTCCCCCTCCCACTCTATCTGAACAAAAAATGTCCTCGGGTGAGGATTAAAAAAAAAATCAATCAATGAATGTATGGTAAATGGGACAACACATTGATGTTTTTCTTTCTCTCTAAAATCAGTAAATATAAAATAAAATAAAATGATTATACTAATGGTCACTCTACAGGTGCTATGTTAGTTATCCGTTGCTATGTAACAAAATACTCCTAGACTTAGCCACTTAACAACAAGCATTTATGATCTCACACAGCTTCTGAGTGTCAGGAATCTGGGAGCTGAGTGGTCTGGCTCAGGGTCTCCCCTTGCTTGCAGTCGTCTGAGGGTGGACTGGGGATGGTTGTTGGGAGGGCTCAATTCCTTATTTTATTTATTTATTTTTAAAAATCCTCACCCAAGGATATTTTTCCATTTATCTTCAGATAGAGCAGGAGGGAGAGAGAGAGAGAAACATGACATGAGAGAGACACATCGATTGGTTGCCACCCGCACGACCCCAACCGGGGCCGGGGATGAACCGCCATCAAGGTATGTGCCCTTGACTGGAATCAAACCCGGGACCCTTCGCTCCACGGCCGATATTCTAGCCACTAAGTCAAACCGGCCAGGGCAACTATTGTGTTTTTTTTTTTTAAACCAGAAAGCAAGCAGTTTGGTGTGGACATGCAGAAATTGAAACCCTCATATGTGGTTGGTGGGAACGTAAAATGATACAGTTGCTTTGCTGAACAGTCTCGCAGATCCTAAAAAAGAAGACATCACATAACCCAGCAATTCCGCTCCTGGATCCATACCCCAAAGAATGAAAAACAGGGACCCTTAATAGATATTTGCACACCCGTGTCCATAACAGCTCTGTTCACGGTAGCCCAAAGGTGGAGCCAGCCCAAATGTCCATCAGCAGATAAATGGATCAACCACATCTGATCCCTGCCATGGAATGTTCTTCACCCTTGAGAGGAGGGAAATGCTGACGTGTACTACGATGTGGATGAGCCTTGAAGTCCGTGAAGTGAACAAGCTGGCACATACTCCGCGACTCCACTTGTGTGAGGCTCTGGGGTAGTCAGATTCACAGGAACAAAGCAGATTGGTGGTCAGGGGGAAATGGAAGTTATTGCTTAATTAGTGCAGTTTTAGTTCTGGACTTGGATGGTGGTGATGGTTGCCTGACATGTGTATGTACTTAATGTCACCGAACTGTGCACTTAAAAATGGTTTAAGTGGTAAATTTTACAGTATGTTGTATTTTGTCACAATAAAATGACAAAATAACAGTGATGGGTACTGCTATGGCGAGCAAGCTGTGAGGACCCTGACCTCTAGCAACAGAACAAAGGATTTTAAAAAATGATCATATATGGTCCTGGCCGGTTTGGCTCAGCAGTTAGAGCACTGGCCTATAGACCGAAGAGATGCGGGTTTGATTCCCAGTCAAGGGCACATACATGGGTTGTGGGTTCGATTTCTGGCCCCAGTTGGGGTCATACAGGAGGCAACCAATTAATGTGTCTCACATCTCTCTTTCTCTGTCTCCTTCCCTCCCACTCTATGTGAGAAAACCAATGGAAAAATATCCTTGGGTGAGGATTAAAAAATAAATAAAATGATCATATACATATAAAACAGAATATTTTACACTTTTGGAAAAAGAATATTTCCAACTAAAAACGTATCAGCAGGGACACATTTCAGAAACTCAATGTGGGTCTAAAAAAGCAAGTAGCGCCCAGCCAGTGTAGCTCACTGGTTGAGCGTCGACCCATGCACCAAAATGTCCCTGGTTTGATTCCCAGTCAGGGCACATGCCCAGGTTGTGGGCCCCATCCCCAGTGGGGGGCATGCAGGAGGTGGCCCATTGATGTTCTCTCTCATCGATGTTTCTCTCTCTCTCTCTCTCTTCCTCTCTAAAATCAATTAAGAACAATATTTTTTAAAAATTTAAAGCAAGTAGCAGAAAGATATCTGTGTTTATCATTTTTATTAAGTTTATGAATGTCTATGGTGAAATCATTAAATAGGACAGCAGCTACCATCTGGAGAGCGAGAAAAGAAATGGGACCGAGGAAGAAGGATGCACAGGTGCTTCAACTGTGTGTGATGTTTGTTCCTTAGCCTGGCGAGTATGCGAGCACTTGTTATACTCTCTTTTTCTGTATGCCTGAAATGTTTTATTAAACCAACCCCTGTGGGAGCAAAAAAAAAAAAAAAATGTTTAAAAATCCCCAAACCAAAAGAGCCAAACCTCAAATTAAAACAATCAAGCTTCGCCTGTGTGTGAAATGATTTTTTCCCCCTCTTCTTGATGACTGGTGCTTAGGTGACGTTCGGCATTTAGATATTAGCAGATGACGTGACAAGGGTGGCTGTGCATCCTGGGAGGGGCGTGGCTGTTGCACCTGCTGCCTTAGGGAGTAACCCCACCCCTGCCCCACCTTTAGCTGGGAGCAGATGCTTGGCTACCTCATCATCAGGTCAGTAGCTTCCTCCCAGCTCTTCAAACTGGAAAGCATTTATGAATAATCCTACTAACTTGCATCGGAGAGAAAGAATTCTCATCCCAAGGCTAGAGGATCTAAGGTTCAGCTATGTGAAGGTTATGTACTTTTTTTCTGAAGGGTGCTTTCCAAACACTTCCTGATGTTGTGTAAGAGGAGATTTATTTCTGGGGTAACAAAGCTCCCATTGAGAGCGAAGCCCTGGCACATACACACAGCCGCCCTGGGTGTGCCGGAGCAGAACCTCAGTTCACCCGCAAATGTTACGGGCAGACGTAGGTGAGCAGAGAAACTCAAGCACAGTATCAGTCAACCAGGAAAAAAAGGAAAAAAATCTGCACGTCCACCCACGCGTCACATTGACGGGTTGGAGACCAATGCAAGGATTTTCTGTGTCTTTTCTATTTTCAACCACTTTTAAGAGTGTCAAGCAGTTTTTAGAGCGGCCGAAAACAAAACTTTTCTGCGGTTTGCCCTGTTTGGCAAAGGAAGTGGTGTGTGACTCGAATAGGTTGGTGGCAGAAAACAGGACTGCGAGGCCTCATGAAAGGACTGGGCAAGGCTGAGATGTGAAGAACCTCGTGAATGGAGCATCCAAGCATCTGTACACAGATGTGCCATTCAAAACACGGCTCGTTCTTGGTGGGTGTTCTTGGTTAAGTCACTTCATCCCTCTAACCTTTCTGGAACACTCCAAGCCTTAAACTTTTTCTCGCCTTCTTTGGGGATCGAGAGGAGTTTCTGGACATCTTAAGCCTCCTAGGTGAGAATTTTCTGGAAAATACAGCTATTATTCTCAAGTTGGCAGGTCTATTCTTTTCCTGGAGAGAAAAAGGAAACAAACAACAAAAAACTGAGCGAGCCCGGCCAGACCAAGAGGTCGCTGGTTCCATTCCTGGTCAGGGCACATGCCCAGGTTGTGGGCCAAATCCCCAGTGGGGGGCATGCAGGAGGCGGCCAATCCATGTTCTCTCTCACTGATGTTTCTATTTCTCTTTCCCTCTCCCTTCCTCTCTCTAAAAAAATCAATAAAGAAAAAAAAAAAAACTGAGCGAGTAGCCTGACCATAATTTGACTTTGTACTTCTACTTCCTCTTTCTTTCTTCTTCTTCTTTTTTTTTTTTTTGGTGGCCTTTCCTCCTCAAAGCCACCTTTGGGATCAACTGTAACAAGGTCAAAGAAAAAAGAACTGAACTCGGTGAAAACTTACTTGCAGATAACATGAAATGCTTCCTCTAACTTTCCTCATTTTTTGACATGTGTGCCCTTGGACATGAGGGGCCTGGGAGGAGAGAGGACAGGTCAGGGGAGCCCAGTCCAATGTCCGATGGACAACTCAGACCTTAGGTTCTGCAGGTGGCGAAGAGAAGCTTTGTCTTCATACACAAAGCTCATCAGTCAGCCAATAAGCGTTTACTGAATGCCTCGCCTGTGTTCATTGCTGAGTTATGCATCGAGCTCAGTGTGTATGATGCCAGACTGACGGATGCCCGACTGGGAACCAGGAGACCTGACAAACTGCTTGATGTTGGGGGGAGAAAAAACAATAAAACAAAACCTCCCTTCTTCCAGGGCCTTAGTTTCTTCAGACGTAAAGTTAGGGGGCTGTCGTGGTGAATCTCAGAGTTAGGTTTCTTTGAACTAGAACCGTGGCAGATTCCAGAGCAAGAATGAGTTCCCAGACTCCTTCCTGGATCTCGAGAGACTTCCAGATGCCTGGGGAGGCTGCACAATTACACTCGAAAACGTGTCCTTTCTGGAAGAGCACAGGTGGGCCCACCTGGATGTCTAGGTGCCTTCCTCTGCGTGGGTGCAAAGGCGCAGGTGCACGGTGATCCAACCATCCTGGTGTTCTGCCTATTCCTTGAACGACCGAGCTGGTCCCGACTCAGGGCCTTTGCACATGCGGGTCTCGCTCCTCCCCTTCCCACAGGAAGGGGCTGTGTCCCCCGTTCTCGTCCTGTAGCTCCGCTTGCACGTCCCCTGCTGAGTGGGCCATCTTTTCCGGGGACTCTCATCTCAGTCCTCACCAACCCCTTCGGCCTCTCCCACTCCGGGGGCCCTGCGCCGGCTGCACCCCGGCAGCTGGCAGCTCCACAGAGCAGGCGTCCTTTCTGTCCGATTCGGAGCCGGGCACCCAGGGCCCGGTACACACGTAGGTTTCCACAAATGTTTACGTGAGCGGCTGGAGCCCCCCAATCCCGGGATCACCAGAGGCATGGAAGCTGTCTCCCCGCGAGGTCCCCCGGGTGGGCTCCGCGGGCCAGGCGGGGCTCAGGCTGCAGCACCCCGCTGCCCGCTGCCCGCGGAGTTCCCTTTCCTTGAAGAAAAGGCTCTTATGACATCACGGCGCCCGGTCCAGCGCCGCAGTGACATCATCACCGCCGCTCCTGCGTCACTCCCGCGTCCCCAAGAGCCTCTCCCTTCCCAGAGCAGCCCCGGCCGACCCGCTGACACCCGCGCCCGGCCCGCCAGGTGCGCGCCGCCCGCGTCCGCCCGCGCGGCGATGACGTCACGCCCAGGGCTGGCGTCACGTGCCCCCCCGCGGGGCGGGCCTTGGGGGCGGGCCTTCCGGTGGCGGAGCCCGGCGGCCAGAGCGGCGGCGGCGGCGGCGGCGCGGGGATGGCGGGCGCCGGGGGCGAGGCCCGGTTCGCCGGCCTGTCGCTGGTGCAGCTGAACGAGCTGCTGGAGGACGAGGGGCAGCTGGCGGCCATGGTGCAGAGGATGGAGGAGGTGAGCGGGCGGGGCGCGGCCCGGGGCCGGGGGCCGGGGCCGGGGGCCGGGGGCCGGGGGCCTGCCGTGCGCTTGGCGGAGAGGCGGCTGTGGCTGCGTCTGTGGGGCGGGGGTGCCGGGCGTCGAGATCGGGTTTCGGAGGGGCCTGGAGTCGAGGAATAGGGGTGACAGGCCGCCCTGAGGGCGCCGAGGGGTAGGTCTGGGCAGAGGTTGGGGGGCTCACGGGGAAGGTTGAGGGACACAGGGAGCCTGAGGCAGTTACTGGGGTCTGAGAATAGGTTTGGAGGGGCTGAGTGGACTAGCTGGATGTGAGCTTTAGAAGAGAGTGTTGGGGTTCCCAGATGGGTTCCAGGGGGCTGAGTGTAGCTGAGTCTGGGAGGTAGTTTTGGGGGGTGAGTGTAGCTGAGCCTGGGAGGTAGTTTTAGGGGGTTGAGTGTAGCTGAGTCTGGGAGGTAGTTTTGGGGGGTTGAGTGTAGCTGAGCTGGGAGGTAGTTTTGGGGGGTTGAGTGTAGCTGAGCCTGGGAGGTAGTTTTGGGGGGTGAGTGTAGCTGAGCCTGGGAGGTAGTTTTAGGGGGTTGAGTGTAGCTGAGTTGGGAGGTAGTTTTGGGGGGTTGAGTGTAGCTGAGCCTGGGAGGTAGTTTTGGGGGGTGAGTGTAGCTGAATCTGGGAGGTAGTTTTAGGGGGTTGAGTGTATCAGAGTCTGGGAGGTTGTTTGGGGGGGCGTGAGTGTATCAGAGTCTGGGAGAGAGTTTTAGGGGGTTGGGTGTAGCTGAGTCTGGGAGGTAGTTTTGGGGGTTGAGTGTAGCTGAGTCTGGGAGGTAGTTTTGGGGGTTGAGTGTAGCTGAGTCTGGGAGGTAGTTTTGGGGGTTGAATGTAGCTGAGTCTGGGAGGTAGTTTTGGGGGTTGAGTGTAGCTGAGTCTGGGAGGTAGTTTGGGCATGGACGTTAAGGGAGGGTCTCTGAGGTTGGGAGGCATGAAGTCACAGACTTAGCCGTAGATGTAAGTGGTCTGTGTGTCTGAGGGATCCCCAGTATCAGAGGGGCCCTCTGGGGTTTGCTTCATTTGGAAATGGCCCTAACAGAGTTATTGGGGGGGCCCTTCCCGCCAGCCGTGTGGGTGGGCCTAAGGGAGGTGGCAGGATCCTAGCTCTCCAAGAGCTGCCTCCAGTAAAGACGGGAATGTGGGAATTCTGTAGAGGGTGCCGTTACCCTCCAGTGTCCCCCCCTCTTCCCGCACAAGGAGATTTCTGGGGGGAGAAGATGAATTGGGGGTTGTGGGCTAACAGCCAACCCCACCTCTTTGATAGTAGAGGGTTACCGCCCTCCTTCCCTCATGGTTTGCTCTAACGGAAACTTCCTTCACCCCTGCCTTTGCTGAGTGGGCTCCCTTCTCTCCCTTTCTCCCAACCCTCTAAACTCTCTGCAAGGTCGATCCTGTGGGTCTGGGTCGTCCCCAGGCAGGTGGACCCAGGCCCATCCCAGCCCCCCCCCCCCCCAGCCATGTACCACTCCTCCTCCTTTGTCTCTGAAGTCTGAGCTTCCCCCGCCCCGGGGGGCTGAGCCTCTCACCCAGAAGCCTGTGGGGGGCTTTTGGCTGTCTTTCCGAGGAGGGATTGTTCAGCACCCAGCCAGCCCCCTTAAAAGGGGGCTTGTCTGGAGGTTGCACATTCAAAATCACTGGAAAACCCTCAACAGAGCATTGTCCCGAGCTACAGAGAGGCCACTGTAGTAAGATGGTATCAGTCTTTCCATTAATACACCCCTTGTATTCACTGGCTTGTAACTTGGCACATGTAACATTGCTCCAAGGTGCAGTTTACCCCGTTTATGGTCTCCATGTGGCACTTTCCATTTCAGAGAATAATAAGTGACAAAATCCATCTTTCCAGACTGAATGAGACTTTCATGTCTCCAAAGAAAGAAAACCTTTGCCTGGTTTCTCTGCTTTTCTGTTGCCAGGAGACCTTTTGTTCACTTTGCAGCAGGCATCTTCCTAGTTTGATGATAAAGTGATAGGTATCTTTTTCTCCTGTGTAGCACCAGTTGCTGTACTGTGTGTGACTCTCCCGTTCAGTAAGGACCTAGTGCTGTGGCTACAGTGGGGGGACACGGGCGGAAAGAACCCGCCTCTTTGCGGAGGGAAGATGGTGGAGTCGGGCGGCTCTGCTGAGCAAGCCTGTTGGGACTAACTTGTTTCCTCTACCTAGGGCACTGCAGAGCCTTATTGAAAGGGAAAGGCAAATTAGTCTGGCGTGATTTTTGTTTATTGTGGGGTTTTGTGTTTGTTTTGTTTTTGAGTAAAGGTGACCTTCATACCTGAGTATCCTATACAAATACCGAGGACTGGCTGACTCCACTTGACCAGACCACAGGGTTGACATTAGTAACTCGGCAGTACTTTGTGCTTTCATTTTATTTATTTTTGTTACTCCTCACCCGAGGACATTTTCTTACTGATTTTCAGCTAGAGTGGGAGGGAGGAAGAGAGAGAGAGAGAGAAAAAAAGAGAGAGAGAGAGAGAGAGAGAGAGAGAAGAAACATCGACGTGAGAGAGACACATTGACCGGTTGCCTCCCGCACAACCCCGACCAGGAATCGAACCTGTGACCCTTTAGTCCTCAGGCCACCGCTCTAACCACTGAGCAGAATTGGTCAGGGCAGGGTGTTGTGCTTCTGAATGAAACAAGGGAACGGAACGGGAAGACCAGAATACCGTGGGCCGCTCACCTAGCCACGGTCACACTCGCAAAGCTGGCCCCACGCGTGGCGTTTTGGAAGCAGCAGGTGCAGTGTGTACAGCCGTAGTTTTCGTCACGGGGCCCCCACTCGCGGCTGGTGTCGTGCGCCGGTGTATTTGGGAGTGGTTGTGAGTTAGCAGAAGACAGTGTCTGTGATCTAGCCGCCCAAATGGGACATTTATGCTGTACTGGTAAAGAGCATTTGGGCTTCGGAATCAGAGTCCCGGCTGGACTCGGCCGCTTCCCGGCTGTGCGCTCGTAGGAAAGTCACTTCACCTCTCTGAGCGTCTGTTGCAGACGGATGATGTGATCGTGTTTGTGTCCTGGAGTCGATGTTTGGATCATGTGAGACGGTGCATGTTAAGTCCTTAACGCAGCAAGTCATCATTGCTCAGTAGCACAGTTGCAAATTTTTTAACCCTCCTTCGAGGATATGTTTATTGATTTTAGAGAGAGGAAGGGCGGGGGAGAGAGGAACATTGATGAGAGGAACATTAGTCGGTTGCCTCCTGTACACACCCCACCAGGGATTGAACCCGCAACCTAGGCATCTGCCTTGACCAGGAATCGAACCTGCAACCTTTTGGTGTACAGGATGGTGTGCCAACCAACTGAGCCACCCGATCAGGGCGCATGATTGCAATTTTTTTTTAATCCTTACCTGAGGGTAGTTTTCCATTTATCTTCAGATACAGTGGGAAGGAGGGAGAGAGAGAGACAGAAACATCGATGTGAGAAAGACACACTGACTGGCTGCCTCCCGCATGACCCCGACCAGGGCCAGGGACCTGACCGCAACCAAGGCATGTGCCCTTGACCGGAATCGAACCCTTGACTCTTTGGTCCACAGGTCAACACTCCGAGCCAAACCGGCCAGGGCGTGATTGCAAATTTTAATAATCATTTGTAGTTCTCTCTTAAAAAATTTTTTTTAAATTTGTTTTAGAGAGAGTGGAAGTGAGAGGGGGAGAGAGAGAAACATCAGCATTGACCGACTGCCCTGTCGGGGATCAAGCCCGCAACATGGGCATGTGCCCCCACTGGAAATCGAAGCAGTGACCTCTCAGTGCAGGGACGACGCTCAACCACTGACCCCACCGGCCGGCGGTACTTCCCTCTTTCCAGAAAGATTACTGGCAGTCATTAATACCAGACCATTAATTCCAGATCATCCTGACTAGTTGCTATGGTCTTAATTCAAGAATTGTTTTTTATCCTCACCCGAGGACATTTTTCCTTTTTTTTTTGTTCAGATAGAGTGGGAGGGGGAGAGAGAGAGAGAGAAACATTGACGCGAAGGGGACCCATCGACTGGTCGCCACCCGCACGACCCAACCAGGGCCGGGGACAAACTGCAACCGAGGTACGCGCTCTTAGCGGGAACCAAACCCGGGTCTCTCTGGACCGCAGGCTGACGCTCTAACCTCTGAGCCAAACCGGCCAGGGCTTATTTCAAGAATTTTAAGTACCTTTTATCTGCCATTAGCCTGAGAAACATTTACCCGCTGTAGTCAGAGGGCCAGGTGTCTCCGTAGGTCCGCGATGAGACAGTAAGCGGAGCAGGCCTTGTACAGCACGGGATCTCTCAGCTGAACCAAAGCCTCTTTCTTTTCTGTAATTGGCAGGAGGCCGTGTTCTAAATTGCAGAGTAAGGCTTCTTCAAGCCCGAGGGGATGTTTTGCGGTGACTGGAAAGTGTGGCTGGGTTTCGAAGGCATTCACTGTTAGGTTTAAAGACAGCCGGGCACTGTGCTGCACTTAGATTGTTTTAATTGGGGCGCGTGAGACTTTAGTGCCGCACAAGACACGGCGGCCGTGTCGGCGTGCTGGACGCTCCCGTTTCCCAGGCACACCCCTAGTGATTGACCTCACGCCTTTTCCTGGTGCCGTGGGCTGACGTTCCACACGCACATTCTTATTTGTGTCTAAGGTTATTTTTACGTGGCGGCGGAATGCGCCTGTCTCTCCCATGACTGCACTGGACTTGCAGGGCACTCAGTTCCCTCAAAGGGAACTGTCTCAGGGGATTGGCAGGGCAGCTAGACCAGGCCCCTGGGGTCACTTCTCCAGTGTGCTTTTGGGGAAGTGCTGATTGGTTGGTGCTAAGCGTTCCAGTTCAGGGTCTCCGTTCCTGTGGCCAGTGAAAATGCCCCCGTGCAAAACCACGGAGGGTCTGAAAACAGATGGTGTTGTGGGAAGTCGAGAGTCCTGGCTGGAAGGAGCTGTTCCTTCCCTGAGGCGTGTTCTGGCGTGCTGTGCGGGGGGCGGCCAGGCTGCCGCCGGAATCACGGTGGCTCCGTGAAATGGACCAACTGGGCTGCACACGCTGGGGCCACCGACGTGTGGGAGCTGAGATTCCGGGTCCTCCAGGGTGTGCACCCCGCGTCTGTCCCCGCTCACGTTGTGTGGTCATATTGCACATTGAAGGCTTCAACTGCTTCCCCTCCATGAACCCCTTACTTCAACTCTTGGGTGAAAAATGACTGTTCCTGGGATATTTCCTGAGATTCAATTTTTATCTGATTTCTTTTTTTCATTTATCTTCAGATAGAGCGGGAGGGAGGAGAGAGGGGGAGAGAGAGAGAGAGAGAGAGAGAGAAACAATGATGCAAGAGAGACCCATCGACTGGTCGCCACCCACATGACCCCAACCTGGACCGGGGACGAACTGGAACCGAGGTACATGCCCTTAGCGGGAACCGAACCCGGGACTCTGTTCTGCGGGCCGACGCTCTTAACCGCTGAGCCAAACTGGCCAGGGCTGATTTCATCTTTTTTTAAAGGTGGTATCAGTAGAGTTGTGTGACGTGGTTTCAGTTCTTTGAGCTCTGTACTTGGGTTCCTCTGCTGCGGGGAGGACAGTGGCCTTTCAGGGTTCTCGTGGGGCGAAGTGGAATCGGAGTGGGCGACGGGGAGGCTCCCAGCGCGGGCTGCTCCGTTTCTTCAGTGAGAGATGTCAGAACCGTTCGCCTGGCTTAGACACGGCCCAGTCCCGTGTGCTCCGTCCTTCTGTCTGTCCACCGCGCTGCGGGACAGTGCAGTGTGGCCACTCCAGGGGCAGCTTTCTCGTGGAACACAAAGGGGCAGTAAACAGCACCCTACTTCCGAGGGCGCTGGGTGGGTTCAGCGAGAGCACAGGAGATGCTGACCGGTCCCCCGGCAGGCGAGCGCTGGCCGGCGTCACCGGCAGCTGTGGTCGCGTGTCTGCTGCCGTCTCCCCAGCTCGGGCCCTGACCACGAGCCGTGAGGACAGCAGCGTGGACAGGCACACAGACAGCTGCAGTACAGGGAGAATAAGGCGGGGCTTCCGTGTGGGAAGGTGGAAAAGTCGGGGGTGGATGGCGGGCGGTGGCCCAGCAGGGGAGCGTGCTTACTGCCCCGACCTGCAGGGAACCTGGCTCCCACGGTCCCTTCTGAGCTCCACCTGCCCCCGGGACCCGTGCTTCGTATTCACTATAAAGACCTCTAAGCAGGGTGGGGCGGACAGACAGACATGCAGGGTCAGGAAGGAGCGACAGTGAGCACAGCCAGAGCAGGAGGGCACGGGACAGGTTTATGACTGAGTTGCCAGGTCAGGTCTGCTCGTGAGTCAGGGAAATGACGGGAAGTGACGCTGGCCAGGCAGAGAGCCAGGGTGTGGGCTCGCGGCAGTTCCTGGGGTGGCGGTGAGTGTCCAGACCTTGGAGTGGAGGAGCACCTTAGGGAGAGGCACCTGGAGCGGAGGTGTGGGCGGGCTGGGCCCAGGAGCGGGGGTCCGAAGAATGGGGGCCTGAGCTCGGGCTCTGGAGAGGGGGGCCAGCTCCGCTCCCTTGGCACCTCGGGGCCCTTGTGGGGTTGTCCCTGCCCGCCCACTGGAGAGACCTGGGCAGCTGTGCCTCGGTGCTGTCCCCAGCCCTCCGTCAGCGGCGCATGGTCCCTTAGCCTCTTTGCGTGACTGTCCTGTGGCACTTGACACACACTGTGTGACTCCTTTACTTCCTGTCCCCTGCCTAGCCCAGGACGTCCCTCTTCCTCGCGCCCAGCGTGCTGCCTGGCACAGGGTGTGCCCGGTGAGTGCTGCCGAGTGACTGGAGCGAGCTGGGCTTCAGGTGACGAGGGGGGACACACAGGGCAGTTACACCAGCCGTCCCTGGAAGTGCGGTTTGGGGCCGTGGGCCGCCTTCCTCCAGGTGCAGTCACGGAGGCTATAAAAGTGAGAGGTCACTGGGAGTCGTCCGTGTGTGGAGAGAGGGAAAGAGGTGACGCAAAGGAGGGAGAAACGAGCGTGGGGACCTCCTTCGTGACAAGCTGCCTTCCAGTCACGTGCTGTGCTGGGTCAGACCGGCAGCGGGGCTGGTGGGCCTCCTCCGGCGTGGCTGTTGGTTTGGTGCATCACGCGTTTGGGCAGGACGCTGCTGTGGGGGTGGTGGCGGTGCCCAGTGCAGGGTCATCGTCAGGGCCGCGGTCGCGGACGCTCGGAACCTGCTACGTCAGAGGCCTGGCGGGCTCTTTCCTTCCTCGCTCTGGGGTTTCCGAGTCTGTCTCTCAGGAAAACTCCGCGCGCCGAGCCAGGCAGGCCCCCGGGGACTCTGTCATGGGGGGGTGAGAGTAGACAGGTGGGGCAGCTGGGCGGTCACCAGGTCACACCGCAGCGTGGACGTGTGAGGCGTTCGTTTCTGTGCCAGGGAGGTGCCAGGCAGGTGTTCAAATACTTTGTGTTATTACAGGCAGTGGCCTCTGGTCACTGTTCCTTTCACATGGAGTCTTGTTACCGCCAAGGTGAGCTGAGGGCACAGGGAGGTGACCTGACCTTCGTGGCCGAGGCACAGAGCCAGCGCTCAGCCGCCGGACAGTGCTGACGTCATCGTGGGCACCGCTGAGGCCGCCCGTTTGCTCCCTGGGCCTCGACGTGGCACCTGGGCGACGCGGATCTGCTCGGCCGCGTAGCTTTCATCCTTGAGGGCCACAGGGATGCGGAGCAGGGCACGTGGGGCATTGTGACGTGGACACGCTGGCAGGAGGGAGACCCAGCGAGCCTCTGTGGCTGGGGGAGGCCACAGGGACGTCTCCTGGGAGCACCCATGAGCCGGGATGCAGAGGAGGGTGAAGCGGGAGAGGAGGGAGCGGGCGTCTGGGCACAGGGTAGGCAGCGGGAGAGTGCACAGGCCTGGCTGCAGGGACCAGGGCGGGGCACGGTGGGGGACAAGGCTGGAGAGGCAGGCACAGACAGGTCCGCCAGCGGGAGCTCGGGCTCCACCCGCCAGTCCGAGGGAGCCCTGGAGGGTTCGAGCAAGGCAGTGCCCGCTCACCTGCAGTCTGCGGATGATTCCGGTAGCCAGGTGGAGGGGACAAGACCAGAAAGCAGGTAGACCGGTTGGGTGCTGAAAACCACTTGATAAAAAGACCTTCGGGAGGCCCAGCCGCTGACTTGGATGGCTCGCGGGGTCACTGCGCAGCGGCCTGCTCTGTGTGCAGGCACACTCGAGCGTGCGTCTGTCTGCCGGTGGCAGGCTTTTATTTATTTATTACTATTTTTTTATTCTTAGCCGAGACCATTTTTCCATTTTTGTTTGGACAGAGTGGGAGGGAGATAGAGGAAGAGGGAGAGAGAGAGAAAGAAACATCGACGTGAAAGGGACACCTTGAGTGGTTGCCCCCCGCATGACCCCAGCCAGGCTGGGGATGAATCTCAACCCGAACCCGCAGCTCATTGGTCCGCGGGCCGACGCTGTACCCACGGAGCCACACCGGCCAGGGCTCAGTGGCAGGTGTGTAAAGGGTGTCGGGAGAAGCCAGTGGAGCCAAGAACACTGCCAAGAAATCGGTGACAGAAAGAGGAGGAAACGTCATGAAACGCTGCACGAAACAACGTGAGGTCAGCTAGTGAGCCTCGCCGCTAAGATGCGATTGGGTTGCCAGGAAACTGGACCCTTCCGAACCTTCCGAAAGCCCGCTTCTGTCTTTGCGATGGGGGTACGCATTGCGATGCCACGCCGCGTGGCCGTGAGGTGCACTGAGGGTGTCTGGGAGCTGCTGACAGTGCGCGAGGGCACCAAGTGCCAGCAGGTGGAAGCTGTGTGGTGCCCGTGGCCGGGGCCGGCAGGGTCGAGTTCCCGCAGGGCCCTAATGCGGGGATGTCCACGGCGGCCACAGGAGAGGGCTCAGGGAGAGCAGTGTTGAGGTCTGAGGGTTTCGCTTTGTCTGGTCCCAGCGCCAGGGTGGGGAGGAGCTCTGGGGGGGGAGGGGCGTGCCAGGCCCAGTGGCTGGAGCTCCTGGGCCCAGGCTCCCTGGGGCACTTGGCAAGTGTCCATTTAGGGGTGAGTGGGCCCATCTGCTTCCACAGCCCCGGGTACGGGTTTGGCACAGATGGTGCTGCAGTTTGGTTATCACTGTAACAGTTCTGTCTCCTCAAAGGCAGCGATATTCATAGTGTGTTTTATTTCTGATCAAACCTTCAAAAATAACATTTTTTGCCCTGGCCAGTTTGACTCAGCGGTTAGAGCACTGGCCAACGGACTGAAGGGTTGCGGGTTCGGTTCTGGTCAAGGGCACATACCTCGGTTTCAGCTTGTCCCCAGCCCCAGCTGGGGAGGCAACCAGTCAATGTGTCTCTCACACATCGATGTCCCTCTTTCTCCCTTCCTCCCCCTCTATCTGAAGAAAAATATCTTCAGATGAGGATTTAAAAAAATAGTAATAATAAAATAAATATCAACACTTAATTTTTTGAAAATGGTTAAGCCACTTCTTTTAGTTAGAACATCTAATTCCCTACCTCAGCTGTAATTGCGTAGGTTTTTGGTTAACAAATGTCAGTAGAATAGCTGATGTCTCCTTCGATCCCCTTCTTTAGCCACAGACTTTTAGGAAAGTCCCTCGTTCGAATAGCATTTTCTCCTGTTGAAGAGCAGGTGAGTCATTCCAGTCCTGAGAGCAGGTGTGTCTGAGGCTGAGCGCCCGGGTCAGTGCTGGGAAGTGTGCTCCCGCTGCCTCGGAAATGTACAGCAGTTGTCAGGAGACGCAGGTCTAAAGATAGAGCCGGGTCGTCTGGGAGGCTGGTCCTGTTGCTCCTGTGCAGACGATCCCGGAACGTTCCCCACGCGTTTCTGTGCCCTGTGGTTAAAGGCAGTGGGGGAGAGGGGAACCCTAAGCTCGTACCAGCAAAGAATGCTTTGGTGATCCTGGCCAGAAACTGCTAATAGGAAAAGCAGAGTTTCAACATTATCTTCCGTTAGGCAGCTCTCTTTGGGGGAGGGGAGCAGGGATCGGGTTTTTAAATTACAGCAGAAGCTGCTAATTGACCTCCCTGCACTTAACTAAAGCAGGCCAGTAATTCGTCCTGTCCATTCCCTTCATCAAATGGGATTGAGTGCCCCCATGACCATGACCATGACCGGGCGTCAGGTATTTCTGCTCCCACGAGGCAGCCTCTGTACCCAGAGTCAAACATGTTTGCTCTCAGACCGGTCGTTCCGGTTCTGTTGTTCCAGTAATGAAATGATTTCACGAAATACTGTGATGGCTGCAGAACCACGAGTGTGGGGAGTGAGAAGTGTGGGCTCAGTTCATATAAAAACCTTGCTCGTGAGTCAGCTGCAGACCCCATTAGGGGAACGGAGGGATTCCAGAGAGTTCCGTTCCCCTTGCTCATCCAGTGCCGGTCAGTTCTGCACGTGAAGGGATGTGGTCTGGGCGAAAGTGCTCTTGGAACTCGAGCTAGTGGACACTTGCTCTAGAGAGAGACCTTTGCCAGCCTAAGTGAAAACACAGGCGGATGTGTCTTTAGAATTTTGTGTATTTAGTGATTTCCTGCTTGAACCGAACTGCTTGGTTACCTAGAGCTCACTGGTTCTGGGGCCCCCCGCTCACCTGCCGGGGACAGAGGCACTGTGATGGCTTGGGCGTGCGTCCGCCCTCTGCTCCTCCACCCAGCCCCGGTCTCAGCGGCAGGAAGGCTCTCCCAGCCGTGGCCACTCCCGGGACACTTCACTTTCACACCACGATCCACGTACATTCAGGAAGGGGCAGAGCTTGGGGTGTTTTCTCTGAAAATTAGGAAATGAGGCATCCAGGAAAAACAACAAAAGCCCCTGGTGTTTGTTTTATTGCCAGAACTAGAGAACGGTCCAGTTGTGTGTCCCCGAGACCACTCGCCGCTTCTCCCACGGCCCATTGCTCCCAAGCCTAGCCTTTTGCGTGTGCGGGGCACTTGGCCTGCGAGTGAATAGATCCTCATTTAGGATGTGAGCCAGCCCCAAGGGGAGAGAGGTGATGCGGGCTGCACCCCACTGCCTGCTGCTGTCGGAGGCGGCCGGGTCCATCTCGGCCAGAGGACTTGGCTGTCGTCACTCACAAACAGCCGTTCTCGGTAATCTCACGAGTTTGTTGAGTGGGTTGCTTTGGGGGACGATTCCTCAAGCAGCTGGTGAATGTCCCTTCGGGAGCAGGCTGCAGTCTCGGGGGTGGTTTCACACGGCCCACGAGGCTGCTGTATTTTAGGACAATTTCATGATGTTCTCCAGCACTGTCGCTGTACTTCTGTATTTCCACGTCTTTAATTTTGTCACCATGTTAAACAGCGTGACTCTGCCGCCGTGTGGGGACTCGGGACACTGGGGCAGAGCCAGCGACACCGTGGTGCTTGTAGCCTGGTCACAGGCTGCACCTGAAAGCCTGCGGTGACGTGAGCTGTCCTGCGAAAGGCCTGGTCCCTGCACGGAAGGCACACGTGGGCTTTCCCTTAGCCTAGCTCGTGACATTCAAGGCCACGCTGCACAGGATTTGGTGGAACTGACCCTGAAATCATTGGTGAGCTAGGTCAGGTGGGTGCAGTGTAGGCAGATGAGGCTCAGCTGGCTGAGGGCCTGCTGAGCTTGTTCCCGCCTTGTCCATAAGCCAGCTGCATTTATTTATTTTTATTTTTTTCCTCACCTGAGGACATTTTTGCACAGAGAGAGAGAGAGAGAAACATCGATGTGAGAGAGACATCGAGTGGCTGCCACCCACACGACCCCAACAGGGGCTGGGACAAACTGCAGCTGAGGTACGTGCCCTTAGCAGGAACTGAGCCCGGGTCTCTCTGGACCGCAGGCTGACGCTCTGGCCGCTGAGCCGCACTGGCCAGGGCAGCAGCTGTATTTAAAGTCTCAACGCAGCGCAGCCTGTTCTGCTAGTAGCTAAGAAGTGTTTCGTTCTTCATGTCTGTGTTACAGAGAAGTTTCCACGTCATTCCATCTGGAGAGGAAAATAGCAAATCAGAAGGAACCAGTCTTGCTCTCAGGAGGGCCCGTCTGGGTCTGGGCAGCGCAGCACAGATGGGGCCAGGCTCCGCGGGGAGCAGGGGTGCTGTTGGCCCCGGGGCGTGTCTGCTAGCTCGACCGAGTTGAAGTGCCTCCCTGGCCGTGGGCACTTTGAGCATCAGGAAAATGAGTGACTGCAACTGATTGAACCCCATAAAGAAATATAAACCCATTACATAATGATCCTCTTATTTATCATTGTTAGAGGTTGCTTGAGCACCAACTCAGCCTTCCAGACCTGCATTGCAAGAGGAGGGATGGGCACAGTCGCACATGTACCCTGCTCTTCCCCTAGAAACAATTGCAGATACTCGGCAGGGGGCACAACCTTGTCACAGAAGCAGCCAAGCCCACACATGCGGAAGATGAAATTAAAGAATTGTTGTTAATTTTAGTAAGTGTGACTGTGGCATTGTCCTTAGAATTATAGTTCTGGCCCATTCACGACACCTTAAAGTCTTTAAGGCTGAGATCCGCTTTGAAAGCCCAGGGAAAAGGGGGTGTCGATGAAGCACGCGCTGTCTGTTGCCCTGGGGGAGGGAGGTGCACGGGGACTCCTGCTCCCTCGCTTGGCTTTGTGTCTGAAAATGTCGCCATCGAAAGGTACGTCGAAGATGCACAGAACCGAAGTGCAGACAGCACTGGTGGCCGCGTGGCGTGTGGCCGGTAGTTCGCAGCAAGGGCGGCACAGCCACGCGGAGAGCACCTGGGAGCAGGCGCGCTGGCGCTAATGTCTCGCCTGGCCCTCGCCTGCCCGGGACTTCGGGGGTCTCTTCCGCCTCCCTGAGGCCCCCCAAGACCGCACCTGCTCTCCCTGAGTCCACAGGGCGGTCTGTGTCGCTGACTGGGGATCAAACCGAGAGGGGAACTGCCGAGGGGACCCCGCCCCTGCAGTTGCCACGTGCAGCCACGGGCCTGCTGTCGCCGTGGCCGTGGCCGGCCCTGCGGGGTCCCTGGCCCCTGGGGGGTGCCTCGCAAATGAGCGCGGGCCCACCGCCTGCTGGCGTGCGTGGGGCTGCTAGGGCGTCGTCGATCCTCGTCTGCGTCTCACTCTGTGCTCACCCGAGGACGGGGGTCCTCAGCCAGCCTGGGGGGGGGCACCAGTGAGAGGCCGTCATCGGCCGCCTCCTGCCCGACCCGGCCGGGCCCAACCCGGACGCACGTGCCTTGACCGCACCCGAACCCTCGGTTCTTCGGTTCACAGGCCGGCGCTCGCGGCTGAGCCCCTCGGTCCGGCTGAAGCGTGCGGCGTGCGGCGTGCGGTGTGCTGTGCGGTGTGCTGTGTGGTGTGCGGTGCGGTGCGGTGTGTGGTGCGTGGTGTGCGGTGCGTGGTGTGCGGTGCTGTGCGGTGTGCGGTGTGTTGCGCGGTGTGCGGTGCGGTGCAGTGCGCAGTGTGCGGTGCGGTGTGCGGTGCGGTGTGCGGTGCGGTGTGCTGTGCGGTGAGCTGTGCGGTGTGGTGTGCGGTGTGGTGTGCGGTGCGGTGTGCTGTGCGGTGAGCTGTGCGGTGTGCTGTGCGGTGTGCGGTGTGCGGTGCAGTGCGCGGTGTGCTGTGCGGTGTGCTGTGCGGTGTGCTGTGCGGTGCAGTGCGCGGTGTACGGTGTGCTGTGCGGTGCAGTGCGCGGTGTGCTGTGCGGTGTGCTGTGCGGTGCAGTGCGCGGTGTACGGTGTGCTGTGCGGTGCAGTGCGCGGTGTGCTGTGCGGTGTGCTGTGCGGTGCAGTGCGCGGTGTGCGGTGCGATGCAGTGCGCGGAGTGCTGTGCGGTGTGCTGTGCGGTGCAGTGCGCGGTGTGCGGTGCGGTGTGCTGTGCGGTGCAGTGCGCGGTGTGCTGTGCGGTGTGCGGTGCAGTGCGCGGTGTGCTGTGCGGTGTGCTGTGCGGTGTGCAGTGCGCGGTGTGCTGTGCGGTGTGCTGTGCGGTGTGCGGTGCGGTGCAGTGCGCGGTGTGCTGTGCGGTGTGGTGTGCGGTGCGGTGCAGTGCGCGGTGTGCTGTGCGGTGTGCGGTGCGGTGCAGTGCGCGGTGTGCTGTGCGGTGTGCTGTGCGGTGTGCGGTGCGGTGCAGTGCACGGTGTGCGGTGCGGTGCAGTGCGCGGTGTGCAGTGCGCGGTGTGCTGTGCGGTGTGCTGTGCGGTGTGCGGTGCGGGGTGCGGTGCGGTGCAGTGCGCGGTGTGCTGTGCGGTGTGGTGTGCGGGGCGGTGCAGTGCACGGTGTGCTGTGCGGTGTGCGGTGCGGTGCAGTGCGCGGTGTGCTGTGTGGTGTGCTGTGCGGTGTGCAGTGCGCGGTGTGCTGTGCGGTGTGCTGTGCGGTGTGCTGTGCGGTGTGCGGTGCGGTGCAGTGCGCGGTGTGCGGTGCGGTGCAGTGCGCGGTGTGCTGTGCGGTGTGCTGTGCGGTGTGCTGTGCGGTGTGCTGTGCGGTGCAGTGCGCGGTGTACGGTGTGCTGTGCGGTGCAGTGCGCGGTGTGCTGTGCGGTGTGCTGTGCGGTGTGCGGTGCAGTGCGCGGTGTACGGTGTGCTGTGCGGTGCAGTGCGCGGTGTGCTGTGCGGTGTGCTGTGCGGTGCAGTGCGCGGTGTGCGGTGCGGTGTGCTGTGCGGTGCAGTGCGCGGTGTGCTGTGCGGTGTGCGGTGCGGTGCAGTGCGCGGTGTGCTGTGCGGTGTGCTGTGCGGTGTGCAGTGCGCGGTGTGCTGTGCGGTGTGCTGTGCGGTGTGCGGTGCGGTGCAGTGCGCGGTGTGCTGTGCGGTGTGCGGTGCGGTGCAGTGCGCGGTGTGCTGTGCAGTGTGCAGTGCGCGGTGTGCGGTGCGGTGTGCGGTGCGGTGTGCGGTGCGGTGCAGTGCGCGGTGTGCGGTGCGGTGTGCTGTGCGGTGCAGTGCGCGGTGTGCTGTGCGGTGTGCGGTGCGGTGCAGTGCGCGGAGTGCTGTGCGGTGTGCTGTGCGGTGTGCAGTGCGCGGTGTGCTGTGCGGTGTGCTGTGCGGTGTGCGGTGCGGTGCAGTGCGCGGTGTGCTGTGCGGTGTGCGGTGCGGTGCCGTGCGCGGTGTGCTGTGCGGTGTGCAGTGCGCGGTGTGCGGTGCGGGGTGCGGTGTGCGGTGCGGTGCAGTGCGCGGTGTGCGGTGCGGTGCAGTGCGCGGTGTGCTGTGCGGTGTGCTGTGCGGTGTGCTGTGCGGTGCAGTGCGCGGTGTACGGTGTGCTGTGCGGTGCAGTGCGCGGTGTGCTGTGCGGTGTGCTGTGCGGTGTGCGGTGCGGTGTGCGGTGCAGTGCGCGGTGTACGGTGTGCTGTGCGGTGCAGTGCGCGGTGTGCTGTGCGGTGTGCTGTGCGGTGCAGTGCGCGGTGTGCGGTGCGGTGCAGTGCGCGTTGTGCTGTGCGGTGTGCTGTGCTGTGCGGTGCAGTGCGCGGTGTGCAGTGCGGTGCTGTGCGGTGCAGTGCGCGGTGTTCCGGCAGATGTGGGAGCGTCAGGGCACCCGCCTCGCCCCGCCCCGCCCCCGCCCCGCCGGCGCCCCCAGAGGCAGAGGGCCGGGCTTCCCCCAGCAGGCGCGGCCCCCGTGGATGCCGGGTGCCGCTGCTCTGCGGGGGCGGGGGGTGCGCTGCAGGGCGTCGTCGCGTCCTCTCCGCTGTCACCTCTGCGGCCCCCACACCTCCCGCGGGCTGTGAAGTGCGCGTGCAGAGCGCGCCGGGCGCAGCGGGGCAGCAGCCTGGGATCCCCACCCCGCAGCTCTGGGCGGGGTGCAGGGTGCGCCCTTGGGAGTGAAGACCCGCCCCCTCGGGTGGGCGTGCGCTCGCGTGTCACGCTTGTCACACCTGTCGTCGCGTGTCCCGGGGAAGCCCTTCCCGGCTGTGGAGTCGGAAGGTCCTTCTCTCGACCCCGGGGCTGAGGCGGGACTGGCCTCCTCTGTATATTTCTCAATCCAGGCCCGAGGGACGGAGGGAGCCAAGAGGGAGAGACGGCTGCTGTGGTTGGGGTGGGGGGCTCCAGCCACCTCCGTCACCCCGCAGGGTAGAGAATCCGCCCTCAGCCCCCCCACCCCGAATCTCGTGAGGGCTGCAGGCAGGGGAAGTGGTCTGTGGTTCATCTCAGCCAGTTGGCCTGGGGACACGGCGCAGGACGGGGGCACGGGGCCGGACGGGGGCACGGGGCACGGGGCCGGACGGGGGCACGGGGCCGGACGGGGGCACGGGGCCGGACGGGGCACGGGGCCGGACGGGGGCACGGGGCCGGACGGGGGCACGGGGCACGGGGCCGGACGGGGCACGGGGCCGGACGGGGGCACGGGGCACGGGGCCGGACGGGGGCACGGGGCCGGACGGGGGCACGGGGCACGGGGCCGGACGGGGCACGGGGCTGGACGGGGGCACGGGGCCGGACGGGGGCACGGGGCACGGGGCCGGACGGGGCACGGCGCAGGACGGGGGCACGGGGCACGGGGCCGGACGGGGGCACGGGGCCGGACGGGGGCATGGGGCACGGGGCCGGACGGGGCACGGGGCCGGACGGGGGCACGGGGCCGGACGGGGGCACGGGGCACGGGGCCGGACGGGGGCACGGGGCAGGACGGGGGCACGGGGCACGGGGCCGGACGGGGCACGGGGCTGGACGGGGGCACGGGGCCGGACGGGGCACAGAGGGTCCTGCACTGCTAGTGTCCTGGGGCTGTCTACAATGACTGCAGGTTTGGTGACTTAAACAAGAAACGGATCCTCTCGCAGTTCTGGGGCCAGAGGTCTGAGGCCACAGTGTCCACGCTGCCCTGCAGGCTCCGGGGACGAAGCCCTCTCAGTCTCTAGTGGCCACGTCACTCCTGTCTCCCTCCGTCCTCACGTGCTTCTCCGCGTCTGTCTCTTCTCTGTGTGTCTCGTCAGGACACTTGTCTGGTTTAGGGCCACTCAGATACTCCGGGAGGAGCTCCCAATCCCGACCCGACACTTGTTACATCTGCAAAGACCCTGTTGCCGCCAAAGGTCACGTTCCCACAGAAGGGAACACGGCCAGGGGTGCGCACAGCCCTGCTCGGTGGACACGTGGCAGAGGACTCGGGGCGTCGGTCCTGCTGCAGGCGCTGTTCCCGCACCTCGTTCTCTTCCCTCGACAGCGGAGAGGGGCACAGAAGTGAAACTGAGCACACAGATAGGACTTCCCTCGCCGCAGAGGGTTTCCTGAAAAGATTTCTCTCTGGTTGAGAAAAAGGATCCCGAGAGCCATCGGGGTTTCTGGTGTCTGCGGGCTCCGCACTGCGGCTCCTGAAGTAGGGCAGCCTCTCCACACAGCCCGGGGCTCGGCCCAGAGGTGGGGCTGGGCTGTGGGTCCCAGAGGGGCTGGCACGGCCTTGCCGAGTTGAGTGTGGGCACTGTCCCCACGGGAGGGCATGTTGAGGAGGAAAGTGTTTCTGCGTGGCAGGCAGCACCCCAGGACTGCTCTGGGCGGGCTGCGGGAAGCGCTTTGTCGGATGCTTAGAAAGAGAAGCTTCTCCCTCCCGGAGAGAGTCCTCCCCCCCGCCCAGAGGGTGCCGTGGGTATGGGCTGGGCGGCACTTAGAATGTACTGATTTTTAAAAAGTAAAAGCAGGGCCCTGGCCGGTTTGGCTCAGCGGTTAGAGTGCCCGCCTGCGGTCCGGAGAGACCCGGGTTCGGTTCCCGCTAAGGGCACGTACCTCGGTTGCAGTTTGTCCCCGGCCCTGGTTGGTCGTGCGGGTGGCAGCCACTCGATGTGTCCCTTTCACATCGATGTTTCCCTCTCTCTCCCTCCCACTCTGTCTGTACAAAAATGGAAAAATGTCCTCGGGTGAGGATAAAAAAATAAAATAAAATAAAAAGTAAAAGCAGGGATACCCAAAGGATAGGAAAGTCGCAGCCAGCCCGGGGTGGGTGGGAGTTGCACTTGGCCGCTCCTGCTGGCTGACTTTGCCTTTGTCTTCGGGGGATGAGCTGCCCCGTGTGCAGCCCCTCTGTGCCGCCTCACCTGGCACACGGAGTGCTTTCCACCTGAGCTAGACCCTGTGAGGGAGAGGTGTGCCCCTGCATGTTTGGTGGCCGAGCTGTGGAGTCCCCTGGGGAGCGCTGAGAATAGACCTGTGCCCAGGCTCCTGGACCCTCGGCCCTGGGGCTGGTCTGGGCGCTGGGGGTTTTACCGGCCCACCCGCCCCTCGGCCGACCTGCAGAGCAGCTGGTGCTGGGAGACACTTAGCTCCAGGTGGACGTGCGCTTCAACCTGTGTTCACGATGCTGCCCCCACTTAAGACTTTTGGGGGGACCCTGCTTTTGGAATCTCCCTTACACCCAGTGAGACACCCCACTCCCTGGACTTCGTCTCAAAGGACTTTAGCAAGGGCACCTGTCTGGCGTAAACAGTTTGGGGCATTTATTACTTGACAAAGTCGGCTTTTTTTTTTTTTTAATATGTTTTTATTGATTTTAGGGGGAGGTAGTGGGGGAGAGAGTGAACCATAAATGAGAGAGGAGCATGATGGGCTGCCTCCTGCACGCCCCCACTGGGGACAGCCTGAAGCCCAGCATGTGCCCTGACCGGAGTTGAACCGGCCCCTCTCTGGGCAGGGACAGTGCTCCACCACTGAACCGCCCAGCCAGGGCCCTGCTCTGTTTTTCACTCCACGTTCTGTTACCCACCTTATCCGCCAGACCTGGCCGGGCCTGACCGGGCGGAGCCATCCCACGGTCCTCACGAGGCTGGCCGGTGCTGGGCGCTGGCCTGCCGGAGGCACAGGGGCTGCCCGAGCCTTTGGCGCCCCGGCGGGAGAGACCGGGCGCCAGGAAAGAACTAAATGCTGATGCGACTAGTGGCAGGAAAGAAAGGGGTGCTGTGTGGAGGCCACTGGGGCTCAGCGGGGACGGGGAGGCTTTACGCTGGAGCCCAGCGATGAGGAGGAGCAGAGGCCTGCGGGGGGCTCGGTTTGTTCACAGGCCTGCGGGAGGGCAGCTGGGGACCCCGGCACCCGGACCCAGAGACCGGGGCAGGAGTTGGGGTCCATTTCCGCAGACCTGGGTTTCTTACAGAACAGGCAGGCGCCTGCTTCTCTCGGTCTGGGCCTGTGGGCCTGGCACACGACCCTCCGCTTCAGGTGTTCCGAACAAAGCTGGACCGAGGCAGAGCCGTGGGTCTGCGAGCAGGAGCCCGGGTCCTGCGTGGCCTCGAGCACCTGCCCCTCGTCCGGCAGAGGCGAGACCGTGGGAAAACGAGCTCATGGGCGATTGATGGTTTGGAGCTTAGCTGTTGAGACGATCGCACACTCGCCCGAGCTGTAAGGCCACAGGGAGAGCCTGTGTACCCTGGCAGACTCGCCGTCCCGCTCACAGCCGGACGGGGCAGGGAGGCGGCCCTCGTTGAGCTCCACCACTGACCTGCCCCGTCCTGTCCTTCTGCGCTGCAAGAGGGCTGTGGACGCGGGGTCAGAACCGGTGGCCCGTGGGTTCGCCTTCCTCCTTGGCCTCACTGCCCTGCCCTGTGTCCAGCAGTCTGTTCGTCACGCCTCGGGGGGATGCGGGGTGTGGAGGTGGCGGCTTTGTCCCCCTTCTCCTGCTGAAGAACACCTCGAGATTTGCCTCCAGTCCTCGGCAGTGATGGATGAGGCCGAGCGGAACGCCGGTGCCCAGTCTCCGTGGGAACACCTCTGGTTTCTCCGGGACGCCTGCCCGGGAGTGCAGTCCCCGGCCCGCATGGCGGTCGCGTGTTCAGTGTTAAAAGAAACAGCCAGGCTGTGTTCAGAGCGGCTGTATGGTGGTCATTTATTTTTGTTTGTTTGTTCTCTGAAACGCTCAGCAGTTGAAGGAAAGACTTCCAGACAGCCCGTTGGGGACCAGTGCCGCGGGTGGGGTAGGGCGGAGGGAGCCCCTGGTGCCTGACCCTGGGGGCCTCCAGCCCCCGCTCTCCGTTCCGCTGCACTGATTTCCTTGTGTGCGGTAGAGGCTTCGGTTCTGCCTTTGATCTGAGTTCCGCTTCAAGCTGTGCCCACTCTCTGGGGCCTGGGGCCTGTTCACCCGTGTGGGAGCGTGTCTCTGCGCGGGGCTGCCTGCGGGGGCCCACGGGTCTCGTCTTTGTTCTTACTCCACGAAGTTGTGCGTGTGCACGTGTGTGTGTGTGTGGACGGACACACGGCGGTGAGTGCTGGGGGCTGGGCAGCAGAGAGGCAGCCTTGCCCTGTGACTCCCCGGGAGGGAAGTAGAAGTGAAGGTAGAGTGGGGGGTCTGCGGGGGGCAGGGGGGCAGGCGAGGACTGGCACAGGGCTGAAGAGGGCCCGAGGGAGCCGCCCGCGCTGCTGCAGTCTGGGTCAGAAGGCGAGGGGGGGCGGGCTGCGCGGGGAAGCTGGTCTGCAGGGGGGGCGTGTTCGGTGTTTGCGTTTGACTCCAGGCCCTTTGTCTACGTTTTACCAGGCCCTTCCTGACCCTTTCCTCGGGCCCTCCATTCCCCCTCATCCCCGAGGTCCAGGCTTGGGCTTCTCCACCTCCCAGATGACCCTCACCCCTTGGGGCAAATAACTCCCCTCCCCCAGCTCAGGTTCGCTGGACGGTGGCCCGGGCTTCATGGGCGGACGGGGGAAGGCAGAGCGGGCTCGCTGGGCACCGAGCGCCTCCCCAGGGTCCCAGGCTTCTGTCTCCGTCCCGAGCCTGGCCATTGAGCCTGGATTGACATCATGCAACCGCCCTCCTCCGGCACAGGGATCCTTTAACTTCCCTGAGCAGCTGCTACGTGCTCTGGGAAGACCAGCCCGAGATCTTTGCAGCTGCTCAGTCTGAGGGGTAAGGAATCCGTCGCAGCGCAGCCGCGGGGCGAGCCGGTCACAGCACAGAGCCCGTCCGCGTGCTCGGCGGACAGGAAGTGGCTTTGCCCTTTGAGAACAGGGAGCAGTGTCCAGGCTGGAAGTCCGAGGGCCGGAGGCCCGGGTGGGCGCCGCTGGCACTCGCCTGCTCACCGGCCCACTCGGCTCTCAGCGTCCCGCACGTTCTTGCAGACACAGCACGTCCAGCTCAGCAAAGAGATGACGCTCGCCAGCAACCGGAGCCTGGCGGAGGGGAACCTCGTGTACCAGCCCCGGCTGGACGCCCTGAAAGCATGCCTGACCCAGAAGTACCAGCAGCTGCAGGTGCTCTTCGAAGCCTATCAGATGAAGAAGACCAGATTAGGTAACTTTTTTTTTTTTTTATTCTCACCCGAGGACATTTTTCCATTTTTTGTACAGATAGAGTGGGAGGGAGAGAGAGGGAGAGAGAGAGAAACATCGACGTGAAAGGGACACATCGAGTGGCTGCCACCCACACGACCAACCAGGGCCGGGGACAAACTGCAACCAAGGTACATGCCCTTAGTGGGAACCGAACCCGGGTCTCTCCGGACCGCAGGCCGACGCTCTAACCGCTGAGCCAAACCGGCCAGGGCTCAGGGAGACTTTTAAGTTGAGGTTAGGAAGCACCCCGTTGAGGAGGTCAGTGGCCTTTCACACCGCAGCCCCTCCCTGTCCCGTGACCTCCGTGAAGGGGACTGGGGCACACCCAGCCGGAAGGGGTGGAGGGGACCTGCGGTGCCCAGTGCGGGGAGGACGGGCATGGGGCTCGTGAGCCGCCGTGGAGAAGCCGCGAGGCAGTGACGCTGCCTCCACGTGACGCTGGCCCCGCATGTCCCCACCGGAGGTGGTGGTGATGTTGCCCGGAAGGTCCGCACCGAAGGTGGCTTTCCCTGCGAGCTGGGTTTGGGGCGGTCTGTGTGCCCCCGGGCAGTGCCGGCTCCACGGGCGGGGGCAGGCAGGCGATTCCCGGGGCAGCTCGGTGGCCTCAGAGCTCCTGCCGCGGGAGCCAGGCCGCGGTTCAGGAGCAGCAGGACTGGGCGGAGGCCGGAGGCTGCCTGGGGCGGGTCCCTGCAGAGACCCTGGTGGGGGTTGCCCTGCGGCTCAGACACGCGCACCTGTGAGTCGCCCGCGGTGCCAGGGGCGTGTGGCCTGTGCCACGTGTCCAGGGACAGCGCTGAGGGGCCCGGCCCTGGCACTTGTCCTGGGCACCGTCCTGGGCTCGTTCCACCTTCCTGGAGCCGCTCTCAGCAGGTGCGGCCCCAGCTGCCTTTCTGGTTCTGAGGCCCTTCCTTGGAAAGGGCCGTGGAAGGAGCGTGGGGCCCGGGCGCTGTGCCGAGGGCTGGCGGGCCCTCATCCTGCCCTGCTCTCCAGACAGGCAGCCCGGCAGCGCCTCCCTGGAGACCCTGTTGGCGCTTCTGCAAGCAGGAGGAGCCCAGATCGAGGAGGACACCGAGGTACAGCCGGCGCCTGGGGCGGGGAGAGCAGCTAAGGTCTGGGGGAGCGGCAGGGAGTCTGGTCCTCAAGGGGGGGTGCATGCACCGGCTCAGCGAGGGTCCCTGGCGGCGGGGCTGCGGTGCATCAGCTCTCGGTCAGGTGGGCAGCACCCGTGGGATTCAGCCCCTGAGCACTGGAGGCTCGGGCCTCGCCGAGGAGCCGCGTCGGGGTGGACAGTAGCTGTGGGGCCGGCCGAGGTGGCCACGCTCCACTGTGTGGGGCAGTGAGCAGGCAGGCCGGGTGGGAGCCCGGGTGGAGCAGCCAGTGCCGCGGGCGGACGGCTCGGGCTGGCACAGGGGAGAGGGTCGGAGCTGGGCGCCGCCCAGGGCCCCTTCGTCCTCCGACTGGCTCTCCCCGAGCCTGCTGCCGTCCAGCTTGCGGTCTGGGAGGTGGGGCACGCGGGTCAGCCCGCTCTGCAGTGTGGGGCACGGTGGACGGGAGCAGGGCACTGGGTGGTGAGGGGGCGAGGCCTCCCTGAAGCCGGGTCCCTGTGACCGTGTCTCCTGCTGCTTTCAGAACATGGCAGAGAAGTTTCTCGACGGAGAGCTTCCCCTGGACTCCTTCATCGACGTCTACCAGGCCCAGCGGAAACTGGCCCACGTTCGGAGAGTGAAGATCGAGAAGCTCCAGGAGCTGGTGCTGAAGGGGCAGAGACAAGCGCAGGCCCTGCCACTGCCCAGGCTGCCTGAGCCGGCGCCCGCCGCCCCCCTGTCCTTCCCCTGCCCAGAGGCCGGCGGGCCCCCCGCTGTGGCGCCTCGGCGCATCCCGCCCCCAGTGCCCGCAGGACGCTTCGCCACACCGTTCACTGCTGCCCCGGGCTCGGCACAGGCCTCCCCGTACCCAGGCCCCCCGTGCCCCCCCCCCCCCCCCCGCACGGGCCTCTCCCAGCAAGGATTCTCCGCGCAGCTCCTGTCACCCTACCCGCCGGCTCTCCCCCAGAGACCCCCGCCCCGGCTGCCGCACCAGCCGGGCTTCATCCTGCAGTGAGGGCCCTCCGTCCGAGCCCCTCCGCGGGCCTGCTGGCCGGGCGCACTCGGAGGCCGCGAGGCCCGGTGGCCGCGGCCCGGCGGCACCGCCCTCGGCGCTGTAGGTCGGGTGAGGAGCGTGGGCCCTGGTCGCGCACCGGCCTCAGCCTGGCGTCCAGCTCTCTCCGGTTCGCATTCTCCACGCGGTTCTAGGCCTCGTGCTGGGGAGCTGGTGCAGCTGGGAGAAGCCGCCTGCCCCCTAGAACCGCGATCCTCCCGTCGCAGCGTCTCGGCACGAGCACGGTTCGCCGTGGCTGCCGATTTCCAAGGCAGTTTGTGTCCCAGCCCGTCCCAGCCATGAGGGCCGGCCAGGCAGGCCAGCCCAGAAGGTGCTTACTGAGTCGGGCCTACAGCCCCTACGCCCCCACCTGGATCCTTCAAAGCCACACGCAGGGCTTGCGCTCGGCCCACTGCCACGCGAGCTGGCCCACAGAGGTGGGCCCCACGCAGCCCCTGCCGCCCGGCCCCCCCCCCCCCTGCGCCGGCCCCAGGGTTTCTGTGAAGAAAACGCCAATGTTTTTACTGTGTGTACATTTCCTGTTTTGTATTGGGAAAGACGACTTTTGACTTAAAACCATTCAGGGAAACTTAAAATGCACATATTGTGTCGAGCAGATCGGAACGGGGGTGAGCGGACGCGTCTCCGGTTCCCGCGGTGCCCGGCGCCCTGCAGGCCCACGTGTGCCTTAGCTTCACCTGGTGCCAGTGGGGCCGGCAGGCGGCGTCACCTGCTGCCCCCGCGGCTCCGCTCCGGAAGGGCTGGTAGGGAGCCGCCCTGCACCCGGCTTCTCCCACCAGCCTTCTTGGCTCAGGTCGGGGCCGGGGGCTCCAGCAGGAGGGAGCTCGCGCCACGGGAAGGGGGTGCCAACACGCTGGGTTCCTGCCGAGGTGCCACGTGCGCTTATTCCGAGGGGCAGTGGTCACCCCCACCCTTACACACGGGCCAGGGGCTCAGGTGTGGACCTCCTGGCCCTGGCCTCCGACCGCGACCCAGCTGGCTGCTGCCACGTGGCGGAGTGGAGGCTGCCCACCCACCGGTGCAGCAGGCCAGGGGCGGGGCGCCAGCCTTTGTGCTGTTTCCATCCGGTTCTGCTCCTGGACTTGAACTCGACTGTGTTGTAACGTTTTGACGGCAACCAAGCCGTGTAGCACGACTTACTGCCATGCCAAGTGGGCGCCTGCCACGTCCTGTGAATCCAGTGCCACCACCCGATACCTCTGCCGCCACGGGCGCAGCCCAAGGGCGCCGGGGTGCCAAGCTGGCCCCGCCCTCCCCAGGGCCACGTCTGAGCTGTGGTTGGAAGGCTGTGGGACACTTTTAATAAATAGGGAGTTGTTAACAGTGCTGTCCTTTATTTTCTTGTCTGTGGTGTGTTTGGTTCTGGGATGTCAGTGAAGCTCACTGAGGTTAAGAGTAGCCCGGCTGGTGAGGCTCAGTGGTTGAGCATCCACCCTGCACCAAGAGGTCACCGGTTCAATTCCCGGTCAGGGCACGTGCCCAGGTTGTGGGCCCGATCCCCAGTGGGGGGCATGCAGGAGGTAGCCAATTGATCTCTCTCATTGATGTTTCTCTCCCGCTCCCTTTTTCTCACTCTGAAGTCAATAAAGGGGAAAAACAATTTTTTTAATAAAAATAAAAGCCACCAATGCCTGTGTGTGGCTCAGTGGTTGAGCGTTGACCCATGCACCAAGAGGTCACTGGTTTGATTCCCAGTCAGGGCACATGCCTGGGTTGCGAGTGTGATCTCCAGTAGGGGGCGTGCAGGAGGCAGCTGACGTTTCTCTCTCTCCCTTCCTCTCTAAAAATCAATGAAAACTTCACACCTGTCAGAGTGACCGCCATCAACAAATCATCAAACAAGTGCTGGCGAGAGTGTGGAGAAAAGGGGACTCTAGTACACTGCTGGTGGGAATGCAGACTGGTGCAGCCACTATGGAAAACAATATGGTGTTTCCTCAAAGAATTAAAAATTGAACTGCCATTCAACCCAGTGATCCCACTTCTGAGAATATACCCTAAGAAGCCTGAAACACCAATCAGAAAGAATATATGTACCCCTATGTTTAATGCAGCCCTATTTATAATCGTTAAGATCTGAAAACAGCCCAAGTATCCATCAATAGATGAGTGGGTAAAAACGCTGTGGTACACATACACAATGGAGTACTATGCAGCTGTAAAAAAGATCTCTGAACCTTTGAGATGACATGGAGGGACCTGGAGAGTATTATGCTAAGCAAAACAAGCCAAGCAGAGAAAGACAAACATCACGCAATCTCACTTATTTGTGGAATATGATTAAACTGATGAACAAATTAGACCCAGAGACATAGAAGTAGGGTACAGACACAAACCTCAGAAGAGGGGGTGGCACGGGAGGGCAGATAAACCACAGAACTCATATGCATGTATGTGTAACCATGGACGTAGACAACGAAGCTGGGGACGGGATGGGCGGGGGGGGGGAGGAGGGTGTCACTGGGGGAGGGGGGGAAAGGAGAAACATTTGTATCAAAAATAAATAAAAATAATTTAAAAATAAATTTTAAAAGCCTAATCCAAGGTCAAAAAAAAAAAAAAATTAAAAACTAAAAGCTGCCGAGGTGGCTGTCTCCCTGGGGGGGACCCAGGTGCTCAAGCAGGACTGCCCTGTCGGCAGGGTTTCCCGAGTCAGGAACGGGCAGGAAGCAGCAGCTTCCTCACTGTGTTCGGGCCGAAGCTGCCGTCAGGACCTGTGTCCCTCCCTGACTTCTGGCCACACGGTCACCACCATGAGCGGCACGGCTGGTGAAAATGAAGACGTTCCTGTTTGAACGATACAGTTCTGCTCACGAGAAGGTGAGGCTCCTCACGCGGGTCTCCAGCTAAAGACTCTCGCTGAGGACTTAGCTCAGGTGTAGCTGACTCACCCACGTTCCCTGGGGCGTACCGGGCCGAGAACCATCCGCTCTAAGTCTTCTCAAGCTGCTCCCCTTACGAATAACAGGCATCAGCCCTGGCAGGACAGGCTCGGTGGCTGGAGCATCGGCCCTCACCCCGGAGGGTCAGAGGTTTGATTCCCAGTCAAGAGCATGTACCTGGGTTGCAGGTTCCATCCCTGGCCCCATTTGGGGTCATGCAGGAGGCAACCAATCTGTGTGTCTCTCACACTGATGTTTCTGTCTCTGGTCTCTCTCCCTGTCCCCTCTTCCTACCCCTCTCTGTTCCTTTCTCTCTAAAAGTCAATGGAAATGGCCGGCCGGCCGGCGTGGCTCAGTGGATTGAGTGTCGTCCCGTGGACTGAGAGGTCCCAGTTCGAGTCCCAGTCAGGGCACGTGCTGGGTTTCGGGCTCGATCCCCAGTGGGGGGCGTGCAGGAGGCAGCCCATTGATGTTTCTATCTCTTTCTCTGAAAAAAATTAAAAAAATATTTTTAAAAAGTGGAGTCAGCCCTGGCTAGTTGCTCAGTGGTTAGAGCGTTGGCCTGCGGACCAATGAGTTGAGGGTTCGATTCCGGTCAAGGGCACGTACCTCGGTTGCAGTTTGTCTCTGGCCCTGTTCGGGTCCTACGGGATCACATCGATGTTTCTCTCTCCTCTCTCCCTCCCACTCTAGCTGATGATAAATAGAAAAATATCCTCAGGTGAGGATTTAAAAAAAAAAGTGGAGTCAGACCCTATATTAAAAAAAAAAGCCCTGGCCAGTTTGGCTCAGCGGTTAGAGCATCGACCCGCAGACCAGCGTCCTGGGTTCGGTTCCCGCTAAGGGCACGTACCCCAGTTGCGGTTTGTCCCAGCTCCGGTTGGAGTCGTGTGGGTGGCGGCCACTCGATGTCTCTCTCACATTGATGTTTCTCTCTCTTCCTCCCTCTCCTCCTCCTGCTCTATCTGAAGATAAATGCAAAAATGTCCTCAGATGAGAATAAAAAAAAACCCCAAGTGCCACGTGATCTCACTCGTATGTGGAAGCTAATGAACAAAATACAAACATAGACACAGAGAACAGACCGACAGCTGTCAGACGGGAGGGGGAGGGGCTGGTGAAAAATGTGAGGATTAAGAAGAAACCAAAACTCAGACACACAGCATGGTGATCACCAGAGGGGGTGGGGGGGAGGTAGAAGAGGGAAGGAAAAGGGGATACACGGGGACAGGAGACTTGACTTTGGGTGATGAACAGTGTACAGATGTGTATTCTGGAATCGTACACCTGAAACCTATACGATTTTATTAACCAACATCACTCCAATAAATTCAACGAAGGACCAGTCAAGTGCTTGTCAAGACACTGGGTGTAATCAAACCCACCACCAAAAAGCTGCCCTTGTGGACTTCCTGTTGCTCCGGCAGACAGATCAGAACCACGTAAACGAACAGAACAGTAGCAGGATTTCTAGAGTGGTCGTGCTAGGACTAAAATATGGCGAAGGGACAGAGCAATCCTTCCAGTATTAAAATATTTTTCATTTATTTGGGGGGAAAAAAACTTCCATCCTTGTCCTGCTAACATCTCCTGAGGGGGCCGTCTGGCAGGCTGGCTGGTCACCAAGTCCTCTTCATGTCTGCACTTGATACGTGAGGATGTCTTCCTGGGGACACGAGGACCGTGAGAGGCTCGGCTGGGACTCAGGTGTCAGTCCAGGTGACGCGCCGTGCTGCCCGAGGTGAGGCCGTGCTCCTGCAGGACCCCCCCCCCCCACGGGTCCCTCACCAGCATGCCCCTCCCTCCTGGTAAGACCAGCTGAGAGCAAGGTCTTGGTTTTGTTTCTGCTGTGACCCCGGGACCTGGCCCGATGTTTGGCGTAGCAACGGTGCCCAGAACTTCTTTGCCCAAAAAAACCCAAAAACAGGTAGGAGCCTGTTTATGCAGATTTCTTTCTTGCTTTATTTTTTTTCAATCCTCACCTGAGGACATTTTTCCATTTTTTTTGTTTAGAGTGGGAGGGAGAGAGAGGGAGAAACATTGACATGAAAGGGACACATCGAGTGGCTTGCCACCTGCACGACCAACCAGGGCTGGGGACAAACTGCAACCGAGGTACGTGCCCTTAGCAGGAACCGAACCCGGGTCTCTCTGGACCGCAGGCCGACGCCCTAACCGCTGAGCCACACCGGCCAGGACTCTTTCTTTCTTTAAAATGTATTTTTATTGATTTCTGAGAGAGGAAAGAAGGTAGAAACGTATGTGAGGGATGGAGCCCACAACCCGGGCACGTGCCCTGACCAGGCATTGAACCGGGACCTCAGTCCGTGGGACGACCCTCAGTCCGCCGAGCCCCAGGCCGGGCTGGAGCGCTTTCCCATCTGGCCACCTGGACCTCAACCACCCCGGGGGAGGCAGGGACCTTTCATCCGCTAGGAAACCAGGCCCGGGGAGTGGACACTGGTCTGAGGCCACAAGTGGGAGCCCTGCCAGCCGGGCAGGGCCACCCAAGCTGCCCTGTGCTCCTCCCCCACCCTCGACCTGCCCATCTGTTTGTCCCGAATGCCTGCCCCAGGCCAAGGCAAGCGGCCAGCCTTCCCTTTCTTGGGGGCGCCCTGGGGAAAGGGCCCGGCGGCCGGCTGTGCTCCCCCCACAAAACCGTCCGGACCAGCCAGGAGTCAGGGCGGCACCCCTCGTCCCAAGAGGTGTGGTTTGCCACAGGGCTGGGGGAGGG
Source organism: Molossus molossus (assembly GCF_014108415.1). NCBI lineage: Eukaryota > Metazoa > Chordata > Mammalia > Chiroptera > Molossidae > Molossus > Molossus molossus. The sequence goes on along the minus strand of NW_023425358.1, from coordinate 35,289,273 downwards.
GATCGAGAACCAGGGGCCTGGGACCTAGGCCCTGGAGGTGGTCCTGGGGGACCCACGACTCCCCACCGGCCCCCGGCCTCCAGTCACAAACCTCCCAGAGAAATGGCCAGGAAGACTTGGAACCAGCAGCCGCACTGGCCAGGTCTGCTGGGGTTCCGAGTGCCCTGCTAGTGGGTCCCAGAGAAATGAACAGCCCGGGAGCGGCCCTTACTGGGGCGACAGTGACCACAGTCCAAGTGCGTTTTATTGCCAATCCGACTCCGGTTCAAGGAAACACTGAACTTCAAGCTGAGACGTTGCTGGTACCGGACAGCAGGGGGCCATCCACACGGGTCCTTTCCTCCCAGCCTCTCCCCACCCCGCCCACCCACTCCCCAAGGAGGGTCTCAAGCAATGTGAGCTCCTGGAGTCCCCCGACGGGGCAGGCAGGGCCGGGCCGGCTGGGCCTCAGCTCTGGGCGGACGGGGACAGAGCTCCTGGGGAGCACAGGCCCCCAGACCAGAGGACGGAGGACGGATGGCAGCAGGCGGGCAGGCGGCTCCTACCTCTGGGCTCTTTCTGGCCGAGCTGAAGTCACCCAGTGCAGGAGGTGGGGGGCAGTGGGGAGCAGCCAGAGCGGGGCCTCCAGGGCAAGGGCCACCGGACGGGAATGAGACAGGAAGTGGGCAGCGCCACACTTCAGTGGGGACAGACTCCAGGGCGAGACGGCACTTGTGCCCGGTGGACATGGGGCTCTGGGCCACAGCAGCACCCAGGCCACCTCCCCCCAGACGAGGTCACTCCCCAGCACTGCCCTCACTGGTGCCTGAGCGCGCGGCCGAGGAGAAAGGGGCTCCCCGGGCCGTCTCAGTCCGGACAGCACGACGGTCGTCTGCTCCTCGCCTCGACCCCACGGCCTGCTCCCCGGCGGGCACACACTCACAAAGAAACGCTGACCGGGACGCCGGGTGTTCTGTTTCCTGAACTGTGGCTCAGGCCTGCTGAGTCCTGACTGCTCTCAGAGTTCGTTTCGGATAAATACTCAAATCCAAGGGAACGGCCCCTGTCCGCCCCCTCGGCCCAGATCCCGCGGGCTCCACTGGGCTGGGGCCGCAGGGACGGACCGAGCAGAGCCGCCTGGGCGCTGGCGCGGGGACTGTGCCCGTCTCCCCAGCGGGTAGCCAGCTCAGCCCAGGCCTGCCCGCCAGCCTGCTGCGGGATCCCTCCGGAGCCTAGGAGTTCACGAGTTGAGCCGGGCACACGCCATCCTTTTTGTCCAGCTGCAGGGGTCAAAGGTGAGGGGCTCACTGGACAGGCCAGGAGTGTATGACCCAGGCCAGGACCCCCGCACCGCACCCCCATCTCCTCAGCCTCACGCACCTTCCCCTTGAGGGAGCCAAGCCCCCACGGTGCTGGGGCAGCGTTTCTGCCCTGCTGTGCTTTCGGACCCCCAGGCCCAGGCCCACAGACCGGGGAACAGAGGCAGCACCCTCTGGGCCCTCCCCACCTGGCACTGACCCCTGGCACCCGTGGTCCTACCTGGTCCTGCCTGGGGACCACACTGGGCTTCTGAGCCAGGGGTGGCTTCCTGGAGGCCCCGCTGTGGGGGGCAGCGCCGGGCTGGCCAGGCCCCCCTTCGCCAGGCGTCCCCACCGCCACGGCCAGCTCGTAGTGCTGCTTCCGGAGCTCCCCCAGCCGCACGCGCTCCTCCTCCAGCGTCTTCTCCAGCTCCAGCACCCGGACCTGCAGCCACACACCACTCAGCAGGCCCCAGGCCCCTCCCCAGGGAGCACCCCAGCACCCGGACCTGCAGCCGCACACCGCTCAGCAGGCCCCAGGCCCCTCCCCAGGGAGCACCCCAGCACCCGGACCTGCAGCCACACACCGCTCAGCAGGCCCCAGGCCCCTCCCCAGGGAGCACCCCAGCACCCGGACCTGCAGCCGCACACCGCTCAGCAGGCCCCAGGCCCCTCCCCAGGGGGCGCCCCAGCACCCGGACCTGCAGCCACACACCGTTCAGCAGGCCCCAGGCCCCTCCCCAGGGAGCCCACACTCGGCATAAGCACCCCCGGAGCACACCGGACCTGCAGCCACACACCGCTCAGCAGGCCCCGGCCCCTCCCAGGGGGCGCCCCAGCACCCGGACTGCCCGCACACCGCTCAGCAGGCCCCAGGCCCCCCAGGGGCGCCCCAGCACCGGACCTGCAGCCGCACACCGCTCAGCAGGCCCCAGGCCCTCCCCAGGGGGCGCCCCAGCAACGGACCTCGCAGCACACACCGTTCAGCAGGGCACCAGGGGGCGCCCCAGCACCGAACTGCATCCACACCACCGCTCAGCAGAACCCGGGCCACCCAGCACACCGGACCTGCAGCCAATACGACCATTAAGCAGGCCAGGGGGCACCCGCACCCGGACTGCAGACCAAACACACGCTTCAGCAGGCCCCAGGCCCCTCCCCAGGGGGCGCCCCAGCCTCTGGGAGCTCAGCCGCAGGGGCGGGACAGGCTGGGAGAAGCCCGAGGGCCTAAGGAGCCGGGCGGCTGTGGGGTCGGCATGGCACCTACCTGGGTCTCCATCTCCTGCTTCTTCAGCTTGATGAGGGACATGCCGGAGAAATCCATGGTGTCTGTGGCCAGAGAGGGGTAAGTGTCTGTGTCCCTCTCCCTCCCCCCGCCCCCCAGGCCCTGGCCCTCACCTCTGTCTTCGATCTGCTCCTGGCCCGACTTGGTGGAGGCCACGACGCTGGCGGCCATGGCGTTGACGGTGCGGGAGCACTCCTGCAGGCGGCTCAGGTGGCGGCTGTCCTTGTTGGCCTTCACCTGAGGGGGCGTGGGGTTGGGTCAGGGTGGGCCCTGGGGTCACCGGCCTTGGGGACCCTGACCGAGGTCAGGCCAGGCAGAAGCCTCACCTTGGAGGCCGCCACGAGCTGGGCCGTGCTGGCCGCGATCTCGTGGGAACAGACGATGAGCTCTTCGTACTTGCCGGTGTGGAGCACCACCCTGTCCGCCGACTCCCTGGGGGCGGAGCGGGGCAGGGCTGGGTCTCCCACCTCCTGAGGAACTGGGTCACCCCCACACGCACCCCACTCCCTGCTGCCCCCCACCTGGGGCAACATACACCAGCTGCGTGGCGCCCCAGCCCACGGCCTTGGAAGCGGAGATGAGGCCTTCAGTCCACCGAGAGTTCTTGGCATAAAATTCCTGCTGCGTGGCTGCCCCCTAGTGGCAACACGAGGGGAGGGCAGGGCAGACTCAGACATTACAGGCGGCAATGGATGCTGCCCAGGCCCTGCTCCCCACCCGCCAGCCACAAGGGCACATCCCGGGGCTGGGGGGGGGGGGGCTCAGCTGTGATTCCCAGGCACATGTGCATGCTGGGGGGGGTCTCATCACTGCACACAAAGGAGCCCTGTGTTCGGCTCAAGCCACAGGGTGAAGTGATCTGGGGTGAGGAGGGCGCTGGAGTCCCGGCCCTGCGGGAGTCTGTCACTCACTGGCCCAGCTGTGCGACCTGCCCAGAGGGGAAGGGCCCCACCTGGAGGCCCCGCTCACCCTGCCGCTCTCCACAATCTCCTTCTGCAGGCTGGTGGACGTCGTCACCAGGAGCCGGATGGCCTGCCGAGACCGAGACACATCACTCTTGGGGCAGCCCTCTCAGCGACAGAGCACCCTAGGGTCCCGGCCACACAGCACACAGGCCCCGGGGCCCCGCTGGCCACTCACCTTCATGAGGTCTGTACAGGAGTTGAGGATCCTATGGGTGGGAAGAGGTGAGGAAGAAAGGCAGCTGCAGTGTGGCCCCAGAAACCATGGGGGGCGGGGAGTCGGCCCAGCTCCTGGCCTCTCGTATGGACACCCTTAGGCCAGACACTGGGTGCTCAGCAGTGAGGGCCCACAGGATGGGGTGCACTCCCACTCCCCGTGCCTCTGGAGAGCAGAGACCCCCCCCCTCCCCCGGAGGTGCTGGGGAACCTGCCTCGCCTTGGACCTGGGGCAGAAGTGGGCTCACCTCTCGTTCACCTCCAGTTTCACCCCAGAGCTGGCGTGGCGGGCCTGGTTCATCATGTCCTGCACCAGGGGCACAGCCGTAAGCGGGCTGGGAGGAGGGGACCACGAGGCCTGGACCAGCCCCCTGGCAACAGCCCCGGAGCCAAGGTGCCACGGAGCCAGGGAGGGGAGGGTGCGGCTCAGGGCGACACGTCAGGGCTGCCTCGCCACCCTGACCTGCACAGGCCATCCGTCCTCCGCAGAGTGGCGCAGCCTGCACGCAGCCCACCCCGCTCCAGGGCTCCTCACCTCGATCCTGCGCACGGCCTCCTCAATGGCCGAGGACGTGGCTGCCATCTCCTTGTCCACCATGGCCCCGAGCTCCTCCTGGCGCACATCCAGGCTCTTGGGCTTCAGCTCCTGGAGGAGGAGGGCAGCCAAGGGTCAGACAGGGTGCAGCTGGGGCAGCAGGACTCTGGGGCAGAGGGGCTGCTCCCAGGCATGGGTTCAGCCCAAACTGCAGGAAGGTGCAGGGAAGTCAGGGACCCAAACCCCAACCCAGGTCCATAGCCTGCTCACAGCCCAGCCCACACCCAGCACCTTGGCGGCGCCCCTCACCTGGGCTAGCTGGAGGATGCCCTGCAGGGGGCTCCGCACCAGGCCGGGCTGGGCCTGCTGCACAGCCTGCTGCTCCTGCAGCTGCCCCATGAGTGCCAGCGCCCGGGCCCCACACTCCCTGCAGGCGTCCATCAGGCCTGAGTGGGGAGAGCGTGAGGGGAGCTGGCGTCCGAGCGCCCTGGGAGAAGCCCCACAGTCCCCCCCCCCCCCCCCCCCCGCCACCTTGAGAACCTATGGGACACAAACCAGGCCCACGTACGGTCGGCGGGATCGGTGGGGGCCAGGTGCGCGGTGGCACTGCCGTTGATGATGGTGTCCGCGACCAGGTGCGAGAACTGGGTCAGGGCTGCCACCAGGGCAGAGGCGTCTGTGGGCGAGGACAGGACGAGACCCTCAGGCTGCCGCCACGGAGGAGCCAGCTCTGCCAGCTCTGCCTCAGAGCAGGCATCACTCCCTCCACCCAGCCAGCCCAGGCCAGGCCCCCGGCCCCAGACCCCAGACCGTGGGGGGGGCTCAGAGGGAGAAGGCGCGGGGCCCGGTCATGCAGCTGGGAAACGGCCGGACGCGAGCCGCACCCAGCTCGGTGGACCTGGCCTGCAGGGGGCTCCTGGGGGCACGAGCGAGGGGAACCTGGCTCAGCCTCTTGAGGAGGTACCCGCTGTGGGAAACCTCCCCGAAGAGGCGAGAGGAACCAGGACTCAACAGCCAACAGCCTCTGCCTGCCCAGTCCTGTCCCGTGCTTACCTGACCTGGAGGTCAGGTACTGGGCGTGGCCCGTCTCCAGGGCACCCACAGTGTCCAGGGCTGCCTGGGCCCTGCTCACCAGGTAGTCTGCAAGCCAGGAGAGGAGGGGTGAGGAGCAGAGCCTCTTGGGGGAGGGGCACCTCCCTGCCAGCCGGTCAGCAAGAAGGTGGCTGAGGCCTAGCCGGTGGCCCTACCTGGGGAACTGGTGCAGCGCAGGTGCAGGGGGTCGTCCAGCTTGCCCACGGCATCCTGCAGGATGCGCTCGGCCTCGGCCGCTGTGCGCCGCAGCACCGCAAACTGCTCGTCCAGGAGCCTCTGCTGCAGCCCCTGCTCCTGAGACTCCTGGGGAGAGCGGGGGCAGCGTGGAGACCCGCCCGGGGGGAGCCTCACAGCAACTGAGGACCCCTGAGGCCCTCTCTTGGGGAGGGGGTCGGAGACAGACCCTGCTCTACCCCAGGGACCAAGCCCCTCTCAAGAGTGGGGTGAACAGCTCAGTAATAAAAAGACAAACCACCCAGTTAAAAAGTAGGCTAAGAGTCCAGCCGGTGTGGAGCATCGACACATATACCAAGAGGTCACCGGTTCAATTCCCGGTCAGGGCAGATGCCCAGGTTGTGGGCCTGATCCCCAGTGGGGGGTGTGCAGGAGGCGGCCAATCGATGTTCTCGCTCATTGTTTTTCTCTCTTTCTCCTTCTCCCTTCCTCTCTCTCTCTAGAATCAATCAAAAAAATATTTTTAAAAAAGTAGACAAAGAATCTAAACAGCTTTTTCTCCTAAGATATGCACATGGCAACGAGCACATAAAAACGAAATGCTCAGCGTCACTGGCCATCAGAGAAATGCACGTCAAAACCTCAATGAGGCTGCAGGTCAGCCCACTGGAGGGTAAATGGAAAGATAGCAGCCAGCGCTGACGAGGACACGGGGAAGGGGACGCCGCACACACTTCCCGTGGGAACGGCCAGCTCCTCAGAAAGCTCCACAGTGGCGCCTGTCGTTGCACATGCAAGGGAAGCGGAAATGTCCGCACAAAACCTCGTACCGAGTGTGCACGGCAGCAGCATTCACCGTAGCAGAGTGGAAACAACCCGAGTGTCCATCAGCTGACGGACAAACCACACGGGACCCCACAGCAGAGCGTCACTGGGCCCGAAGAGGAGTGAAGTCTGAGACCCGGGTGGACCCTGAAAACATGCTAGGGGAGAGCCAGCCCTGGGGTACGAGACCTCGTCTGTGCCTGAACAGGCAAACCCCGAGACAGGGAGCGGGTCAGATGTTGCAGAGGCGGGTGGGCTGCAGATGGACTGCTTAGTGGGCAGGTGCTCTCTGGACTGGACAAAACGCCCCAGAGCCAGGTGTAAGCACGGCCCTGTGAGCAGACACCCGCTGACTTGCTCCCTCAGCGGCAAGCCAGCTGTCACCGGGGGGTGGGGTGGGGGGGGAGGCCCGCTACCTTGTGGGCCAGCCGCCCCTGCAGCTCGTCCCTCTCCTGGGCGTGCCGCTGCTGCTCCTGGCTCAGCGCCGCCTCCTTCTCCTGCACCCGGCCCTGGGCCGCCTGCAGCTCGGCCTCCCGCTGCTGCACGGTGCTGCGCAGCGCCTCCTTCTCCGCGCTCAGCGCGTCCAGCCGCGAGCTCAGCGCTGACCCGCTCTGTGAACACCGACGGGGAGCGTGAGCCGGGCTCCCTTCATCTCACCGCGTGTACAGGCTGCGCGGTCCCCCAGATGGCAAGCTTCCCGAAGTCCAGGCCCTTCCCGCGTGCCGTGTGCTGGCCAGAGGTACAGCAGGCTTGCGGAGGGGCCTCTACAGGAAGGACCTGGACTTCTGCCCGTCTGGCCGGAGGCCGGGCCCAGCGTCTCCGTACCTGCTCCGTGCGGCTCAGCTCCTCCCGCACGCACGCCAGTTCTCCAGCCTTGGCCTCCAGCTCCCTCCTGAGCTTCTCCAACTGGTCACTCTGCTCCTCCAGCTGCGACAGGAAGGGCAGGTGTCACGGGCCGTGGTGCGGGGCTCTGGCGTCAGGGCCTGTGCACGGGGGACGCACCTTGACCTCGGACTCCCGCTTCGCCTGCTGCATCTGGAAAGCCAGCTGCTCCTTCACCCGCGCCACCTCCTCTTGGTGTTGCTGCTTCTCCGTCAGCTGCTTGGCCGTGTCTGCGTTCTGGGGGGGCAGGGGACAGGCTCAGGCTCTGCCCGGTCAGCGCCCCACCTCCCCCGCCTGCCGCCCGCGGGCCCTGCCTTCCTGAGCAGCTCGGCGTGCGTGGCGATGAGCCTGCTGTGCTGCTCCTTCAGCTTGGTGTAGCGCGTCTCCGTGGCGCTGGCCTTCTCTGCGGGCGAGAGGTGAGGCCGTGACCCCTGCTCGGCAGAGGGCCCCCAGCCCCCGGAACCAGGCCCGCCGCTGGGGTGGGCCCCGCCTGGCCCCGCCCCGCCCGGCCCGGCCACGCACTCTCGGCCTCCTCGCGCAGGCCCTGGTTCCGCTCGCCCTCCAGCTGGGCGGCCCGCAGCTGGGCCAGCTCGTGCCGGAGCTGCTCGTTGTCCACCAGCGCCTTCTGCTTCTGCTTGCGCTGCTCCTCCAGCTCGGCCTCCAGCGTGTTCACCTGGCCCTTCAGCTGGGTGATGTAGCGCTGGGCCTGCGGGCGGGAAGGACTCGATGCGGGGGCTGTGCCAGGCCTGCGGGCGGGAGGTGGGGCACCGCGCAGACCCGCCCTCACCTCCGTCCTGATCTTCTCCAGCTCTGCGCGGAGCATCTCCACCTCCCTCTTCAAGGCCGCAATCTGGAGGTCCCTGGGGACAGAGGTCGGGGGGCAGGGTTTTCTGAGGCCCGCATCCCGGCAGGCAGGCCAGGCGAGCAGGAGATCCGGAGGACCGCCCAGGACCTGGAGGCCCTGGTTCATGGCCCCACCCACAGCCTTTCCGACCAGGACATTTCCAGCCCCGCCCAGTGCAGTCGGTACCCCAGGCCCTCACCTGTCGTCCTTCAAGGAGCCGTTGGGGGGTCCAAATGTCTGGTCAAAGAGGTCGGCCACCACCTGCCACAGCAAAGCACAGTGACTCCCAGCCTCCAGGCCAGGAGAGGGAGCGGAGGGAGGCCCAGTCACCCAAGCGCCTCACCGCCGGCTCCGCAGCAGGGGGGCCCGTGCTGATCTCGATGAGGTTCTCCGGCTCCTCGTCCTCGGGGGCCTCCTCGGGGATCACCACCACCGGCTTGATGTGCTCGGCCAGCGCCGAGGCCCGCAGGAAGTTGGGAGGCCCCTGCAAGGGCCACAGGTGGAGCTGCTCGGGGAGCCCCCGCCCCACCCGGAAGCCTTCCCTCGCCATCCCCAGAGCCCACGTGGGGCCCTGCCAGGCACAGACCCAGGGCGGGGGCAGGGGCCTCGGGTGGTACCTCGGGCAGTCGGGGGATCTGGATGAGACGCTTGAAGTAGAGCATGTCGGATGCTCTGCGGAAGAAGTTCCTGAGGCTGCGGGGACAGGTGCGAGGTCAGGGAGGGCCCGGCCCACACGGCTGTCCCATGGCCGTGCCCACAGCCCTGCCAGCTGTACCTGTGAAACTGCTCGTGGAACCGGTCCCTGTGGCCTTGCAGGGTGTCCGCCGGGAGACCTGGGGGCACAGGCTCAGTGAACTCCATCTCCGCGCACTGCTCGCGGCCGCCAAGACCCCCGTTCCCTCCCTCCCTCCCCCCGCCCGCTCCTCCGCTCTAGGGACGGTCACAGGTGAGAGATCACTGCCACTTGGCCAGCTCCCGCTATGGAGGGAAAATGGGGCGGGAAGGGCAGTCCTGGGGCCACGGCAAACCCGCGGGGGCCTGGCTTGGGGACACAGTGAGTGTGCGGGGGCTGATGTTCGAGTGGCTCACATGCCCCAGGACAGTGGTTCCCCTGCTGGGCCCCAGTGGGACGCAGGGCCCCTGCGAGGCTGTGTGCAGAACGGCCAACGGAAACGCCTCTTCTCACTGAGTATTTGTTCTGCAAAACACTGACTCTTCCTAACGAGCACGTTATTCGAGCACGTTATTCGTGTCAATGGGCAGTGAGCTTATCGTCACTCCTGTAATCACTCCCTCGACTTTTCAAACTTTTCATCTCTGCCACGGGCCACGCCCGTCAATACTGCACCCAGGGCCGCGGGGCGGGGCGCCGGGACTCACAGGAGTGCAGCTTGAACATGAGCTTGACCGTGTAGTGGTAGAGGTGGCTGCAGTCCTGGATGACCTGGATGAGGGGGGCCAGGCGGCACTGGCCCGAGGACATCTGGGACACCGCGATGGCTGTGTTGAGCTGCCGGAAAACTGCGCGAGAGGCAGAGGAGGAGCGTGACTGGAGCTGCCGCAGTGACAGTGTGGCGGGGCGGCGTCTCAGGCATTGTCCCTGGGCGGTGCTGGCCTGGGCAGCTCCATCCAGGGCCTTGGACACTAGCGGGCTCCGCAGTCCTAGAAGGGGAGCCCCGTGTGCTGGGGCTGCCCCAGGCAGAGGCCAGTGCTCCCTCAAACTAGGGTGACAAGGTCGGGCAAACAAAATCTGGCCTGGCTCGGCCAGGCTTCCCCCGGTGCACCCAGGACAAGTAGCTGCAGGGGCAGAGGCAAAAATCAGGACGCAGCTCAGTGACCCCAAAACCTCACTTGCACCCGGGTCAATCTCCCTAGACCCTGACAATCAAGCCTTTCATGAGATCGTAGAGTAGGAGGGAGAGGGACAAACATGAGGCCGCCCTCCTGCCAGCTCTTCTCTGGGCAGAGATGACAGCGATGACAGCGAGCCAGGACGGGAGAGCCGCCAGGGCGCCTACTTGGGCTCGCACGCCTGACATTGTTCCAAAGGGCGGGCCCAAGCGCTGGGCACCTCCTTCACCTGGCCTGGGCTGGGGCTGTCCGCAAACCCCCATGGTGACATGAGAAGACCCAGGAGGGAGGCACAGAAGGAAGGAGCTAAATGCGGTCCTTCTCCTTTTCAAAACATAATTTTTTTTTCTATCCTCACTCGAGGACATTTTTTCATCTATCTTCAGATAGAGCAGGAAGACGAATGGGAGGGAGTGAGGGAGGGAGGGAAAGAGATAGAGATAGAGATAGAGAGAGAGGGAGAGAGAGAGGGAGAGACACCGAATGGCTGCCACCCACACGACCCCAACCAGGGCCGGGGACAAACTGCAACCAAGGTACATGCCCTTAGCAGGAACCGAACCTGGGACTTTCCGGTCCGCGGGCCGACTCTAACCGTCAAACCAAACCAGCCAGGGCTCAAAACTTAATTTTTAATTGCACATCAAGTATATTTCTCTTGTATAAAAATGAGAACACACACAAAAAGTTCTACTTGGGGTTTTTCTGAGACAGCCATCTGTCCACTGAGGGGCACTCAGGGGGTTCCCATCTTTGGCTGTGTAACCGGAGCGGCAATGCCCCTGCACCTTCCTCTAGGCACGCAGGCACGAGGCACCACCAGGGTGCCCCTTCTTTGTGCTTCAGTAAGATGTCACCGCCGCTAGTGCCGGGGGCCTGTCTGTGGGCTTCCTCCACCTTCTGGGGTGGGGACCGCAGGACACGGCTGCCGCCTGGCACAGAGCCCTGGACACCTTCCTGTGGCTCCCTAGTTGGGTCCCCGGCATGGAGGTTCAGCTCCGTGCTGCTCACTGGTCCGCCCAGCCTGAGGCCCGACCTGGGAATGCCAAGAGACTGCCCAGACCCAGCTCTGTGACTCCTGGTTTTCCCTTAAAAAGGCATTTGCTTCTCCTCCTCCCGTGGAGTGTGAGTCACCCACAAGCTATTCAGTAATAACTTGACAATCACCTCGGCCCCAGGAGGGGACTGAGGCTTCCTGTCCAAGGTGGCCAGGGCCCAAGCGGGGAAATCCCACACTACTCGGAGGCCTCTGCCGCAGAACACAGGCAGGTGGCGGGAGCTGACGGCGGGCTGGGAGCCTGAGTCCGAGCCCTGCGAGCAGCCCCTGGTGGCCTGCGCTGGGAGGAGGGCTCACGCGGAGGGAGGAGCAGCAGACACACCGCCAGGGCCTGGCACCCTCTCCGTGCTCTGGGGGCACCTGGAGGCCTCCACCAACTCCTGGCAGGGGCGCGGACCCCTGCAGGCAGGTGCGCGGACCCCTGCAGGCAGGTGCGCGGACCCCTGCGGGCAGGTGCGCTCAGGAATGGTCAGTCATCTGGCTAGCGAGGCCGGCCCCCGTCCCTCCCGGGAACTCACCCGACTCAGACAGCTTCAGCTCGCAGTCCATGTAGTCGAACATCTCCACGGTGAGCTGGAAGCTGGGGGAGGGGACAGGGCTGAGTGGGAGAGGTGGGGGCACGACCTGTGAGGACCCCCCCCGTTCATAGACAGGCCTCGGCACAGGACAACAGCCCTTCACCCAAAAGCGCCTGATTCTAAACACGCCCAGCCCTTGGACGGCGGCCTCCTCTCCTGGGAGCAGGACCTGCCGCCCGGGGCCAGGGACACGAGGGGCCAGGTGTGGAGGGCGCAGGAACAACAGGGCAACGGGCCGCCTCCCGGGCTCACATGTCATTGATGTCAGTCCCCGCTGCCTTTTCCAACACCTCGTCTGTCACCTCGAGGCTCGCGGGAAACTGGGGGTGCTGCGGAGAGAACACCCCCACTCAACAGCAGCCCACATGGGCCAGGGCCCAGACGGTTCTCACTTCTAAGGGACGGAGGAGGCTGGGGGCCCAGCCTGCGGAGCCGCCACCTGTCCTGCCAAGGACCAGAGGCCGATGCTGGCCAGGGCCAGGGCAGAAACACTCAGGGGCCTGGCCTCCATGCTGCCCTGGCCGCCCTCGTGTCCCCTGGGGTCAAGGTCGGGACAGAATGGAACCCCCGAGGCCCAGGACGTGGCAGAGGGAAGCCCAGGCGCCCAGGCCCCCAGCCCCACGGCCCCCGCGAGGACAGACCTTGAGGTGGAAGGAGACCTTGGTCAGCAAGAGCCTGGTGTAGACGGTCACCAGCTGTCCGTAGCGGTCGTGCAGGTGCCCCTGCGGAGGGGAGCGGGCTCAGGGTCAGGTGCCGGGCACAGGCCCAGGACCCCGCAGGACCCGGCACGCTGCAGGGCAGACCAGGAAGCTGAGGTGGGGAGACCCCAGGTGACCGACGGGGTGTCGCTCCTTCCCTGCCCGCCCAGCCACTGATTCACTCGGCAAACGTTGCCCCCCAGCGGCTGCCGCTCCCGGTGCCTCCGCCATCCCCACCGCCGCCCTCCCTCCTCGCTTTTCCTTTCTATTTTAATCTTGCTCCTTGTCAGAGACACTCCTGAGACTAGAGAGCTCTGTCCAGGGCAGCAGGCCAGCTCTGGGTTGGGACACGATTAAAATGCTGGCGGCAGCCGGGAGGTGCATCCGACAGGCGCGGGTCGGTGTCCCCCCACCTCCTCTGTCACCTCCACTCCGCAGCCCCCGTGTCTGCTGTGGCACCCTGGCCGCCGCTCTCCTCCCCTCGGGACACCGCGCGGCTCTGCCCAGCGGGGCTCTGGCATTGCTCCCAGAGGACCAACAGGCCAGAGGCCGTCTCCCCACCCAGGGGCCGCCCCAGTTCCTGGGGTGCTGGGCTGGACCCAGATCACAAGCGGCCGAGCTCCCAGACTTGACCGTGGGTAAGAGCCTCCTGGGGTGCTTCCCCAGCTCACCGATGTCCAGTCTGAGATTCTAAAGCAGCTGGTCTGGGGGCCCAGGAGCCTGAACCCCTCCATGGGCTCTAACCACTGGGCCGCCAGACAGGGCTGGGACGGAAAGGCTCGTGATTTCTGGGGCTGGAGGCCCCATCTCTGTCTGGGTCTTCCTGTACCAGACACTCCAAAGCGAGGCTGCGACTCCAGTTATGAGGCTCATCTCCCCCCCACTGTCACCCTAAAAAGCTCACTCTCCCTTCTGCTCTGAGAGGATGAAGGAGACAGATGCCCGGCAGGGACACTGCTGTCGCCGAGCCCCGAGCTGGGGGCTCAAAGGCCCAGACGGACCGCGGCTGGGCTCTGGGGTGGCTCTGTGTGCGGTCACCTACCCACAGCTCCCCGACCTCCCTGGGCTCTGGGGTGGCCCCGTGCGGTCACCTACCCACAGCTCCCCGATCTCCCTGGGCTCTGGGGTGGCCCGCGGTCACCTACCCACAGCTCCCCGATCTCCCGGACGTTGCTGCGGTACCGCTGGCAGTCGTGCAGGACCTGTGCGGGGGCGGAGGTGAAGGGCCGGCCGGCAGGAGGCAGCAGACGGAGGCCCAGGCTGCCCTGGCCTCCCGCTGCCCCGAGAAGCACGGCGGCTGGCACAGGAGACCCTCTCGGGACCAGGGGACAGCGCTACTCACATTGGGGTGCCCGTCGCGAAGGACCTTGTGGAGGACGTGGCAGAACTTCCAGCTGAGGACGGAGCTGCTGGGAAGCGGCAGGCCGATGGCATAGGACCAGAAGGTGAAGGCCCCCTTCTCGTGGTGAGTGCCCAGAATGATGCCTGCCGGGTCAAGGCCAACGCAGGAGCAGACTCGAGCGGGGAAGGCCGGGGGCCCTCACCCCACAGCTGCCGTGCTCCTCGCCCCACCCTCCCTCCCCTCGGCCGCGTTCACTGAGAGCCACGGTCCTCAGCCAAGGGCAAGAAGACGGGCAAGGTCGCGGCCCTCAGACGTAACTGGGCCCACGGGTCTGAGAGGACAGACGGTGTTCAAGATGGGACTCGAGGTCTGACGGGAGCTGAGCGAGGCAGGAGGCCGGCCGGGCCAGGGCCACAGCAGGACACACCTCACGGGCCCCCCATCTTGGCGTGGAGCTCCCCTAAACCACTCCCGCCTCCCCAGGGGCCCAGAGGCAGGGAGGATACGCCGGGCATGCTTCTCCTTCACTGGGGCCTCCTGGCTGTTGATGGCTTTACTGATGCTGATGGCCTGCGAGGGGACGGGGCGGAGTTCAGAAGCCCACCCCGCACCCAGGCAGGACCATGCCTCCCGCTGTGAAAGGCAGGAGAGGGGACAGCCAGCGATGGACAGCCGGCCGCGTCTCAGCCCAGCCGACGGACCCCCGAAGCCTGATGTGCTCAGGTCAAACCACACTGACGGCGGAGGACACGGAGCCCCCGCAGCTCAGGGACCAGCGGTAAGGACAGAAGCTGGCTCCGAGGCAGGAGACGGGTCTCAGAAAGCCGCCTGCACGGAGGCAGGGCCCAGGCAGGGCAGTTGGTCCGTCTCCCTCTGGGAGGAGCTGCCCCGACCTGAGCCCCCGCGATGCACTGTGAACACACATGTCATCCCGTCTTCCCATGGCAGGAGCCACACAGCTGCCTCTCTCCTGGGTGGGGGCCAGTCCTGAGGGCTCCACCCCCAGGCCGACCGTGACCGTGGTGACCGTGGTCCCGCCTGGGGCAGGAAGGGGGTAGCGCCTGGGGCAGGAAGGGGATAGGGCTGAGCACACCTGCTGCTGTCACCTGGCCCTGGGCAGGCAGCGATCTCATCTCTGCAAACGCCCTCCCCCACCTCCAAACGCTGGGCTCTGGTCTCGTCGCCCTCAGCTCAATGCCGCCTCTTCCGAGAAGGCTCCCTGGTGTGGCTGGCTCCTCAGCCCAAGGCTCAGGGCACCCGCTTCCCACCCCCCACCTGGCCCAGGACCTGCCACCAGCCCTGGGTCTGCTTGTGGATGTTTTGTCTCCCCACCTGGCGGTAGGGCTTATGAGCCTGTACCCACCACCCAGTACGAGCTGGGGACACCAGTGCTCGGGGACTGAAGAGCTGCCCCCGAGGACAGAGGGGCCCTGACGAACGCAGACGCCTCTGCAGGCCAGCTGACTCCCCAGGGCCCACCCCGCCCTTCCCCCAGGCAGGCCAGGAAGCCGCGGGCAGCCAGGACCTGAGCCCAGGGCACCTCCTGGTCAGCAGGCACCTGGGCAGGATGTGAGGGGACAGGGCAGAGGGAGCCCCAAGGACGGTGCTGGTGCTTTCTTTCTTTTAAATATTTTTTTGTTTTACTGATTTTAGAGAGAGAGGAAGGGGGAGGGAGAGAGAGACAAAACATCGATGAGAGAGAACATCGATCAGCCGCCTCCTGCACGCCCCCCACTGGGGATGGGGCCCACAACCTGGGCACGTGCCCTGAACTGGGAATCGAACCGGAGACCTCTTGGTGCAGGGTCGACGCCCAACCACTGAGCCACACGGGCCGAGTGCTGGTGCTTCTTTTTCCAGCAGCCGCCACCGCGCCCCCCCCTGCCCCGGAACAGCAGCCGGCCCTGCCCGGCACTGAGGTGCCAGCTCATTCGGTGCCTTGTGAGCCGACTTGGACCCTGCCCAGAGGCCGCCTCTGTGAGCCGGCAGCCCCACGGGAGCACAGGAGGCCTTTCTGATCCGACGAGCTGGCCGCTGGGCAGGGGCAGATCGGGACCCGCCCAGGGAGGCAGGCTGCCCTCCTTTCCACACAGCGCCCACTGTGGCCCACTTCACGGGGGTGCGGGCGGTGCCGGGGCTGCGACCACACGCTGTTCAGCATCGAGGGCGGGTGGGGGAGCAGCTCCTGCCTCTGGCTTCCCCGACTGTCCGAGCCTCGGTGAGCCACATGGAGGGCTCCCGTGCACAGCTGTGTGCTGGGCCTCTGCCCGCACCGCGCCCTGACTCTCAGTGCCCAGGGCCTCTGCCCGCACCGCGCCCTGACCCTCGGTGCCCAGGGCCTCTGCCCGCACAGCCCCCCGACCCTCGGTGCCCAGGGCCTCTGCCCGCACCGCGCCCCGACCCTCGGTGCCCAGGGCCTCTGCCCGCACCGCGCCCCGACCCTCGGTGCCCAGGGCCTCTGCCCGCACCGCGCCCTGACCCTCGGTGCCCAGGGCCTCTGCCCGCACAGCCCCCCGACCCTCGGTGTCCAGGGCCTCTGCCCGCACCGCGCCCCGACCCTCGGTGTCCAGGGCCTCTGCCCGCGCAGCCCCCGACCCTCGGTGCCCAGGGCCTCTGCCCGCACCACGCCCCGACCCTCGGTGCCCAGGGCCTCTGCCCGCACAGCCCCCCGACCCTCAGTGCCCAGGGCCTCTGCCCGCACCACGCCCCAACCCTCAGTGCCCAGGGCCTCTGCCCGCACCGCGCCCCGACCCTCGGTGCCCAGGGCCTCTGCCCGCACCGCCCCCCGACCCTCGGTGCCCACTTTCGTTTGGCAGGCGTCACTGAGCAGCCGCCGGGAGAAGCTGTGCCCACGTCTGGACCACGCCCTGCCCAGGCAGGACTGTCCACGGCAGCAATGATGATGCCCACAGACCCCCAGCGTACCCTGCGCCAGGCACGGGCAACACACCTCCCGGCAGCAACCTCAGGAAGTGGTCAAGAGCCCGTTTCCCTGATGGGGAAACTGAGGCATAGAGCTCGGCACCGGCAGGTCTGGCGGATTCCAGGCTCTGTGTCATTTTCGAGTCTGCTCTGCAGCTCCCCAGGCCCCTCCTTTGGGTGTAGGGACAGAGCTGGGAGGAGGGGCCTCAGGGGCAGTGCCGGGCAAGGGGCTGAGACCGTGCCTCCCCCAGCAAGCTGCCTGCTCGCAAGCCAGGGGTGCCCTGTCTCCAGGGTGTGTAACCCCACCCCAGCTGCCCTGACACCTAAGCTTGCTCCTCTGACAACTGCCACCTGGTCCCGAAGGTCCAGGCCGGAGCCGAAGGCCACCGTGCAGAGCAGGCTGCCCAGTAGCCGTCTCCGCCCCAGGTCCCGAGTGGCCCCAGGAAGGCCTGCAGGCCTCCCCTTTCTCCTCCAGGCCAGCAGCAGGGACAGAAGCAGAGCCCTGCCCTACAGGGGCGGGCTGGGGCCCGCAGGGCAGGGGAGGGAGGGCTGCCCTTCTCCGGAGCTGGGAGGGGCACACAGCTTAGCTGGGCCACAGGTTAAGGTCAGGTATCCCCACCTCCCAGTCTCCCCCAGAGGTCACGAGGCACAGGCTTTTACTTTACTGAGCTCCTTCTCATGCTGGACCCTGGACCCCCAAAAAGAGCCCTGCTCCGCCTTCTGGGTCTCCGCTCACCGTGTCACCTCCCTGACGCCACGCTACTAAAGCTACCTGACTGGCACTTATCCGGTTTTCCGTATTTGTCCGCCTTCTGTCTCCCCACCCGCTGTCAGCACCCCCAGGGGCCCCTGCGGTGCCTGGCACTCAGAAGACGGAGGCAGGGCCGTCTGCGCGGCCGGCTGCAGGAACAGGCTCCGCCCGGCAGGGACACGGCCCCGTTGTCTGCCGGCAGATGTGCGGGTCAAGTTCACAAGGAGGCTCAGTGCTCACACAGAGGGAGTCTGTGGACACCTCACAGGGCCGGGCTTTTCCTACCAGAAGCAGCAGCCAAGTCCGTCCCCGGAGGGGACATCAAGCCCCGGGGACGCCCGTCGCCTCCCCAGCCGGTCCCGCTGGACATTCCTCTGCTGGGGCGCAAGGGTGGGGCGGGCACCGGGCCCCTTCAGGCTGGACTCTGCCGGGCGATCACAGCCCAGCCCGGCTTCTGGGGCTCAGTCTGCACACAGGCGGCCCAGACCCTCGGTTCTATCCACAGCGTGGCGCCCTCATGCCGCCAGAGGGGCGGCTGGGGAAACTGGAGGATAAGGGGCGCCCAGGGCCGCTGCGGGGGCTCTCTCGGGCTTGCGTGCCCGGAGAACACTGCCTTCCCCTCTGCCCTGGAGCGGGCAGCACCAGACCGCCGCAGCCGCGCTCAGGGCGGGGCCGGCCGCAAGGCGCTGCGTGCAGCGGATGGCCAGGGCCCTCGTGTCCGGATGGAAACCCAGTGCTGGAGAGAAGGGTCCTGGTGGGAGGGAGGACGGGGCTGCCACCCTGGGGCTTTGTCAGCTTCTCTGAGGAAGGGAGCAGCTCTGACTGGTGGGGTGGGCAGGGATGGGCTCTCCCCACTCCTGAGCAGACAGGAGCGAGGTGCTGGATCTGCAG
Source organism: Molossus molossus (assembly GCF_014108415.1). Classification (NCBI taxonomy): domain Eukaryota; kingdom Metazoa; phylum Chordata; class Mammalia; order Chiroptera; family Molossidae; genus Molossus; species Molossus molossus. The sequence continues at coordinate 35,271,091 of NW_023425358.1, read as the reverse complement.
AGACAGAGGGTGGGCAGCAGTGTGCAGTCCCCGGGCATTCAGAGCACACTGCTCCTCCTGGCCGGGAAAATCCAAGGCCACACCCCAGGGAGCCGCCTGGCCCGGAGCTGCCCCTCGCTCCGCCCAGTGCCCAGTGCCCAGTGGGGAGGGAGGGACAAGGCTCCGGCGTGCCCGGGGACAGGGTCAGAATGGCAGCATCTCTCAGCTGTCGAGGTGCATTTCACACCACAGGTCTTGCTAACCTAGCAACCAAGTGACTTCCGTGGAGCCCACCACCAGCCAGGCACCTGCTGAGCACTTCACAGCCGTCTCATTCACTCTCCTAAGCACCCGGGACGCCAGGCTTCAGGAAGTTCTTCACCTGCCCCAGGTCACAGCAAAGAACTGCCGAGAAGTGCTTCTGCCTTGTTTGAGCACTTCACACACCGACTCGCTCGCCACCCTCCCCGACGCCTGCCAAGGGGACCGCTGCACAGGCACCTGCCTCTGCGAACGAACGGTCCTCTCAGCCCCCAGGACCCCTGGCCAGTCCCCCGCTGCCTCTCTTGGGGGAGGGCAGGGGAGCAGACGATGTCTGTCCCACCAGCGAACTGGCTCTCCAGGACCTGGCCTGCCTCTGGATCTGATCTGTTCAAACCAGGGTGATACCAGCATTGGGGTGTCGGGAAGCTCCCCACTCCTGTGGACCAGGGCGCGGGACCCTGTGCCCTGGGCTTCACCTCAGCTCCTCCAGCTCCTCCCGGCGGGCAGGGCGGGGACAGCCCAGAGGGCCTCCGAGAAGCGCCCATCGGGCCACACCTGCCCTGCTTCCAGGAACAATCTCGTCCTTGTTTTCCTGATAAACCCCGACGGAGAAACTCCCAGAACCAGGCTGGACAGAGAGCCGCAACGGCATCCGTCCTGGAGGGGCCCTGTGCAGGGGCGCACGGGGCACCTCAGCGGGCCCGGGAAGCCCAGCCCCTGCCCACAGCTGTGGGCTTCATGCCGGGCACAAGGGCCCAGGACGTTTGGGAAGAGCCGCAGAGTGAGGGGCAGCGGGGAGGGGACAGCACTGAGGGCAGAGCGCCAGCACCTCAGGCTCCTCGGCCCGCGGCGCAGCAACTCTGTTCTGGGAACCACAGTGCTCGGCAAGGGGTCAGAGCTGAGTGACTGTTGTCGGGAAATCTGACATCCTCTCGTCCTGGAGACCCCCTGGGGACAGACACCGCAGTTCCCCGCCCCCGCCCCCCTCTCAGTGGGGAGGCCTCACTTTAGAAAGGTGGCCACAGCTTCCCCATCCACGGGTCTAAGGCGTCACGCTGTGTCCTCGCCCACAGGCTTTCCTGCCGCTCCTCCAACCCCAGGCCCCTGGCTCTGGTCTGAACTGCCCCCTCCAGGAGGGTCTGCCCTCAGCACACGAGTGAACCCTCCTATTGACTTTCACCCACAACATTTATCCCCTCAACCATCCTATTTTCCATTTATTCTGTCTGCTTCTGACCCCTGAACACACGGCTTGGGGAATCCCGTCGGCTTCGATCCCTGCTCTGCCTCCAGTCCCCAAACCCTGGCCCTGGATGCCAATAAATCTTTATTGGGCGAATGGAAGAGTGAACATTGAATGAACAAAAGCTCTTTCAAATATAAGTGCTGGTTAGATTCAAGGCAGTGAGTATCTCTTTCTCCAGCCAATAACTTAACCACGAGAGTTAAATCCTAAAGGCAATTGTAAAACATTTTCTGTTTTAAAAACCAGCCCTGCGACGCATGGCCCTCGCCTACTTGCACTGGTATTAGGACACTAAGGCAGCTCGCGGCGGGGACAAACCGTCCTTCAGAGCCGGGCAGGGGCTGCGGGGACGGGCCCCTCCCGCAGTGCTCCGGAGCTGTCTGAAGGACAGAGATCGCATTCACGCGCCGTTGCCACCACACAGGATCTCTGCAGCTGAGGGCGGCGAGGATGTGGCCACAGGCAAAGCAGCCAGGCCCGGGGACTTCTGCGGCCACTTGTCTTCATTCCTACCCCAGCCCCCATCAGTCCCAGCCTCTCAGCCACAGAGCCCGAGGGCTGAGCTGGGCCACCTGCCCTCCTGGGGAGGGGAGTGAGGAAGGGACAGCTGCGCCCACTGTCACCTCCCCCACAGCTCAGGTGCCACAAGCAGGGGAGGACACACCCTGAGCCCCACTTCCGCCAGGATGGACAGGGAGCCAGCCTGGGTGGTTCCGTTCCCTGGGCCCTGGTGACATCACTCCACAGACCTGTCTGTCCCACAAGCCAGGGGCCTGAGTCACTGCCTGGCAGGCGAACCGACTGCAGCGTGAGGGCTGTTTACTCCGGCAGAAGAAACGGTGCCGTCCCCCCCACACCTAAACTTCCCTCCGCGCTCGGCCCCACTGGGTGCTGCGGCCTCTCGGGCCTCACGGAGCGGTGGCTTCGAAGGGAGGCTCCCAGGGAATCCACGCACACCAGGTGCGTCCCGAGCCACGTGCTCCTGGGCGCTGGGACACCAGAGGAACCAACACACCCAGCCTGAGGACCCTGGGGTTCAGGGGTAGTGCCCAGAGGGGAAGCGATGCCACTGTTGCAGCCTGCGCATGCCCACTTCCAGGGGCCGGCCGCAGTGCGGGGCACAGGGAGCCGGGGAGTAACGCCATGACAACCAGGCTGCATGGCAGGCTCAGCTCACAGAGGTGACATCTGAGTCCCGCCTGAGATCAAGTGCACAAGGGGGAGGGCCTGGCCCACAGCACAGCCCACAGGCCGGGCGTCTCAGGTTAGCCGGCTGGGTTTCCCTTTCCCCGGGCCAAACAGGCCCAGAGTCAACTCCACTTTCCACGGAGCTGCTGGAGTGAAGTGCCCAGTCGAATTCCATTCACAGACGGCCCTCCTGCCCAGGTCGGGTGCTGGCCTGGGGCAAGGTCAGAAGGGAGGCGTTTCTGCCAAGGGAGTCACAAGCTGGCTGCCCCAACTCCCCAGCTTCCCCGGAGCTTCCCCGGGGCTTCCCCGGAGCATCTTCCCAGTCCCTGGATGTGAGGCTGCTGTCCCGGGGAAGGGGGACCGTGGTCACCTGCAGGCTCGCTCTCCTGGAGTCAGCCCAGCCGCGCCGCAGACCGGCTCCTGCCCTGCCAAACCGAGGCACGGAGATAGGACCCCAGGGGGGCGTTCTTTGTACTTCCTTCTGTCCAACCTGCCCTTCTGTGCAGCACCAACAGTGGACGCTGACACCGCGTTTACTCTGCACCAGGCACGGGAAATCCCGCCACCCCTCACAGCCACTGTGTCCACTTTGCAGATGGGGAGACTGAGGCACAGGCCTGCTCTGCCACAGCACCCCTGTCCATCTCCCACCTCCTCCACTGAAATGAAAACTCAGAGGGGACCAGAACGACCTTTCTCCTTGGCCAGTGTGGCTCAGTTGGTTGAGAGATATCCCTGTGCACCAAAAGGTCACCAGTTCAATTCCAGGTCAGGGCTCAGGCCTGGGTTGCAGGCTCCATCCCCAGTAGGGGGCATGCAGGAGGCAGCTGATCTAGGTTTCTCTCTCACACAGATGCTTCTCTCCCTTCCTATCTCTCTAAAATAAAATTTAAAATAAAAAACATTAAAAAGAACGATCTTTCTCTTCCTGAAGCACACCCCAAGGCACCAGGAACGAGCCAACAGTCACACAGCGAATGGCCCACAGCAACGTGCCATGGGAATGATGAGCATCAAAGAAGGGAAGGGGGACAGAAAGGAGCAGAGCTCCACCCCTACCCCCATCTGGACCAAGAGGTCAGGTGACACCTGGGGGCTGAGGGGGTTTCTGGCAGCCCAGAGTCAGGAAGTCGACTGCCTGTCTGAGCATCACCAAGAGGGCAGAACCAGGGAGGCGGAGGGCACAGCTCACCGCCCATGACCCACCCCAGCTGGCAGGCCTCGGGGAGGTAAGTGCAGCTGGCACAGCTCATGTCCGGCTTTGGGGGCAGTGTCCTGGGGCGGCTGTGAGCCTGGTTCTCTCTCTCTCCTTTTCAGAAACGCCTGCTTCTGTCCCTCAGCCAGTCTGCTCCAGGTGCCGGGCACCATGCCCGCACATGGGGCGGGGGGGAGAAGGCAGGCCTGCCCCACCCCCACGGCAGTGGTGGGACGGAGCTGGGGTGTCTTGGCTGTCCACCACATGGTTTAGATTTCTTCTCAAGCTCGGGAACTTTTTTGGTAAACATTTAAATGAGGCCCAGAAAGGGGTTAGTGACTTCGAGTGTTAACAATACCACAGTGTTTGTAAGGAATCATGAAGACACAGGGTGGGCGCACGGAAGTCTACTGGCCTGTCAGGGGCGACCCCACGGAGGGCGCTGGGCACCCGTGGGAGAATCAGGGCGGAGGGACCAGCATGTGCGAAGTATGGGATTCCGAAAGAGCGCAGTGTGTTTGGGAACAGCTTTCAAAAAGAAACCAAGTTCCCAAACACTTGTCTGTGTCCTGTGCTCTGCCTTTAATAATGAGATTCTAAAGGATTCCTGGCAGGAAAACTTTAAAAACAAAACAAACTAAAATAGCAATGCCCTGGGCTCCAACCCAGATCAAATCACTCCAAACCTCAGGCACCCAGGCCCTGACTTTTCAAAAGACACCCCCCCCCCAGGAGATTCTCACACCTGCCATGCTACCTGCACTGGCCACTGAGCACCTGAGTGTGTGAATCCAAACAGAGACAAGCTCGGGGCGTCAAAAACACACGCCCAGCCTGTGTGGCTCAGTGGTTGAGTGTCGCCCCTGCACCAAGAGGTCGCCAGTTTGATTCCCGGTCAGGGCACATGCCCAGGTTGTGGGCCTGATCCCCAGTGGGGGGCATGCAGGAGGCGGCCAATCGATGTTCTCTCTCGTCGAGGTTTCTATTTCTCTCTCCCTCTCCCTTCCTTTCTCTCTAAAATCAATAAAGAAAAAATTTCTTAAAAAAAAAAAAAAATCAATAAAGAAAAAAAATTAAAAAGAAAAAAAACACATGGATTTTGAGGCCTTAGTAGGAGGAAAAGAATGTACATTATCCCTCTCATAATTTTTTTTTTTTTTTTGGTACATGCACCTAGTGGGAACCGAACCCAGGACTCCGGTCTGCAGGCCGATGCTCCAACCATTCAGCCAAACCGGACAGGGCCCACTCATAATTTTATTAGTGATTACATGTTGAAATGGTTACATTTGGAGACACCGGGCTAAAGAACAGATACGATTAAAAGGAATTTGTTTACTTTTTTTTTTTATCCTCACCTGAGGACATTTTTCCATTTTCTGTTCAGATAGAGTGGGAAGGAGAGAGAGAGAGAGAGAGAGAGAAACATCGACGTGATAGAGTGGTTGCCACCCGCACGACCCAACCAGGGCCGGGGACAAACTGCAACCGAGGTAAGTGCCCTTAGTGAAACCGAACCCGGGTCTCTCTGGACTGCAGGCCGACGCTCTAACCACTGAGCCAAACTGGCCAGGGCTGTTTACTTCATGTGGGTGCTGCGGGGGAGTCAGTGTGGCTCGGACTGTCTCCACTGGACAACGCTGTTCTCACCTGAGCCGGGCCCAGGAGTCCTGCGCTCCCTAAGAGCTCATGGGTACCAGGCCTCAGTTCCCAGCCTGCAGAGGGACAGCTGCCCCCTCTCCACACTGGGCTTGGCACAATGACCTAATGGGAAGCTTTTGGGCTCTACTTCCACATCCTGCAGGGGAAACTGAGGCCCAGAGAAGCAAAGAGACTCATAGCCAAGGAAAAAGCAAGACTAGAATTCAGCATTTCCAAGACTCCTACCTCTGAGTCCTTGTGGAAGGTGGAAAATAGCTCTGAAATGCTAAAGCTTTCTGGGGGCAGGGAAGGGCAGAGACAGCTGGCACCGCCTGCCTTGCATTCTGTCCGTATCAGTAACCTACTGCGGCCCCCACACATGGCCACAAGCTCAGTGTCTTCAAACAATGCCCCCAGTTCAGAGGGTCTCCGGGAGCTAAAGTCGAGGTGCCAGCAGGGCCGTTTCTTTCTAGAGGTTCTGCAGGAAAACCCATGTCCTGCCTTTTCCAGCTTCTGAGGACCCCGTGCGCCTCTGGGGCCCTGCCTCCACCTCCGAGGCGCCAGCCACGGAATCCCGCGGCCTACCCTGCCTCCGTCTCCCACATTTAAAGACCCAGGGACTGCACTGGGTCCCCCGGCTGACCCAGGCTACCAGCTCCATTTTAAGGTCAGCTGCTGAGCATTTGCTTACACGGACTGCAACGTCTTCACAGGTCCCAGGAATCAGGAGACGTGCACATCTGTGAGGGGCCGACCACCCGGGACCTCTGCACACCTTAACACAGCCTGGGAGGCGCACGCAACTGTCTCGGGAGCCAAGCGAGTGGACCAGGGACACAGTCCAGCCTTCAGGTCCGCCTGCCCACAAGGGCTTTCCACTACGCCATCTTCTCCACGGGACAGGCAGCCCCTGGTTCAGGAGGCAGGCGTGCTGTGTTCTGGGGTATTCTACACTCAGTATACGACAACAACAACAAAAACCCCACACCATTTTCTCACGTCCATTTTGAAAGGGGTTTTATGTTTTATCACCAAAGAGACTGAAGTTGTGGGGAAGAGACCAGCTTTCTGGACACTCCCCCTAGGATTACAAATACACACACACACACCACACAACCACAAGTACCAGGTACCCTCCCTGAACATTCCTGCCGGGTGGGAAGTGACCTTTTTGAAACAGGGGGTGTGGCCTGTCCATTAAACTAACACGCACACGTTTCCGGTTCCTAACCCAGGAACCCAGCAGGAGAGGCGAGGCGGCGGGTCATAAGGATGTCAATTCTAAGGAAGCCAAAGTGCTCCTTGGCAGCACGAGGCCCTGTAGTCGCCGTGAAGACACAGGCAGCACACTGCAAAGGGGAAGAAGCGTCCATGGACTGGATGTGCTATTTTGCATCCAGAGGAGACATGACAGTGGCAACCTCAGCTCCCCGGGTCCTTTCCACCAATGGGGCCTGGCTGGCAGCTCACTAGATATTTCTGGGAATGATCTAATTAAATATTAACCATGCACAAACCCTATTCCTACACATCCCTCAGCAGGTCACTCTGAAGACAAGCAAAGCCAGACACTGAACCTGAACTCTATCTTTCCAGAAAAAAAATGGGAGAAGGGGGAGCTGGAATGAGTAAATGGGTAAATGCCATTTTCACCCATTAGAAAAGTTATTCATTATAAGTAACACTCTCAGCCCCCGAGAAAAACCCCAAAGCGAAAACAAACAAAACCCCTTGTTTACCAAACCCACCACCAAAACGTGTGGATTGAGGTCCCTTCTCTTTGACATAAAAGAAGGTTGCCCTTGACTGATAATAACTGAAGAGTTAGATCAATGAACTTGGCCCTTTACATTCCATCTTCTCCATGTAGCAATCAGACCTCTTTATCCCTCCTCAAAAGCAAGGTGGGGGTTAAAAATCAGTGAATGAATAAAGCGTCTGACAACCTCCAGATTCTCTCTGCCAATTCAATCTCTCCCCATCCTTCTGCAAGTTCCTGGCACAACCGATGATCTATTAATGACTTTAAATGCCCCATTTGTCTTTATGATGGGCGATCTGGACACACACACACACACACACACACACACACCCAGGTAGGCCAGAGGATGATGATCACAAGGATAAATTAATCCGTGGCCAGGTTAGTTCTAACACTCGCTTTTCCATAAAGCCTTGGCATCCCAAGGTTTGAGCATCACTTTCATCGCTAGTCACGAGCACAAAGGGAGAAGGTCCCCGAGTTTTTTATTTCAAAACCATAGCTGCTGTAGACGGTCTGTGCTAACATGTTTTGAAAGCAACCCCCAGAGTCACCACGTCTGCAGAGAGGTGGGAAGTAAGTACCCCGCCAGTGGCAGCCACAGATGTCACCATCCGGCCTCGGACAGGGGAGGAGGGGTCCTTCTGGCCCTCTTTATTTCGAAAGCGAGATGGTTTTTTTCTCTCCCCGGGCTATTTCAGCCGAGGTGGACTTCTGGCAAATAAAGAAGTACGCCCTCCCCTCCCCCAGGCCTGAGCGCACCTCTGGGTGCACGACGAAAAGGAACAGAAACAGCAGCAGCACCGCGGCGGGGACGCAGGTCCCAGCGCACACCCCGCCATTGTTCGGGGTGAAAATAACCTTCGGGGCTGAGCGCCGGCGCGTGGGAAGCGCAGGAAGGGGGCCGGGAAGTTTCCGCCTGCCCGGCGCCGGCGCCTAATAAGGGGTGTGGACCTGCGGCGGCGGGCGGCCGCGCTCGGGCAAACGAGTCTGGCCGCATACGTGAAACTTTTCGCCCGGCAGGTGATGGGTATTGCGCAGCCCTGGGAAACAGCTCGGAGGAGAGGAAACGGGGGTTTCCCTCCAGGACAGGGGGCGCCCCGGAGGGGCCGGCAGCCGCCGGGGAGGGGCGCCGCCGGGGCAGGGCAGGGCAGCCCCCCCACCCCGGGCCGCGCCGGCGCGCACCTGGGCCCCGCGCGCACCTGGGTCCCCCCTCCCCCCGGCCCACCGCCGCGTCCCGGCTTCCGGCCACCTCGGGCCCCGCCGGCACCTCGGCCCCGGTCGCCGGCGCGCGCTTCCGGTTCACCTGCGCGCCGGGCGGCTCCGGCGGCGGAGGCCGGGAGCCAGGGGTCGGGAGCCGCCCCGGCGCTCCGGATGCGGTCGCAGGCCAGGCCCCGAGGGACGCGAGTGGGGGGCCGGGGAGAGGGGGCCCCCGCCCGCCCGCCCGCCCGCCCGCCCGCCGCGGCCCCACCGCTCGCCTGGGTCTTGTCGAACTGCTCGCGCTCGGCCTCCAGGCTGTGGCCCGGCCTGCGGCTCAGCACCCGCGCCGGCACGTTCTTGATGCTGTTCATCCTGCCGCCCCTGCGCTCCCGGGCCCGGCTGTGCGCGAATGAGCGCGCCCGGCCGGCCGCCCGAGCCTAGGCACCGCGAGGCCGCCCCGCCCGCCCGCAGCCCGGCTCCGGCCCCGCCCCTGACCCGCCCCGGCGGCCCGCCCCCTAGCCCAGCGCCCGCCCTCGCCCCGCCCCCTGGCCTAGCGCTCGCCCCGCCCCCGGCCCGGCGGTCCGCCCCTGGCCCCGCCTCCCGACCCGGCGGTCCGCCCCTGGCCCCGCCCCCTGGCCCGGCGGCGCAGGCCAAGGCCCCCAGCCCTTCGGAGCTCGCTGCACGCGCTCCGTGGGCGGTCCCTCCGCCTCCCTCCCGAGGGGGCAGGCCACTTCTCTCCCCCCACTCCCCCCAGCATCCTGGGCTCACCAAGTCCTGTCTACACCAGCCCCGATCTGGTTCATTGGATTGAATTTGGCCTTAATGAATCTGACCAATGAAAGCACAACTGGACATTTTCCCCCTTCCCGCCCCCGTTTCAGCCTCCTATTAATTTGTGTCAAAATGCAGACACTTAAGGGCCCCCCTCTTTGTGCATCTCTAACGTAACTGCAGCCGGTTCCCACGCAGGGCTGTGGGGTGCGTCCTGGGAGGCCGCGGGCTCCGCTAAGGACACCTGGCTGGGGCCAGGCCCGGAGGGGACTGGAGAGGCAGGGAGCCCCGCAGGCAGATCTCAGCACAGCACAGTGCTGGGCCTGAAGCGCATCGAAGGGATGTCGTGGGAGGTGGCGCGGGACTTTTAAAGACATTGTATTGGTCTTGCTTTTTAAATGATCAGTTACAAGAATGAAGTTTTTTTTTTTTAAAAATCATAGTTCTCCCAACTGTATGCTTGAGAAAGGTGGTTAATTTGTTTGTTATCTTTTTTCCTATCAGAATAGAAGTGCGAAATCACCCAATACAGCTGCTAAGGACTCCCCTTGACGAGGAAAAGGGGGGATGCCTCCATCACCTTGACCGTTGTCTCCCGCCCGTGCTGGAACCTGGCTAACGCCTCGCGGCCCAGCCCGGGAGCAGACACCAGACTGGACATTGTACTTGACCAGGCTCTCTTCTCCCTCCAGGAGACACTAACCACGCTTTAATTCCCATCAATGAAAGGCTTCTCTCCCACAATAACCAAACAGAACATGGCAACCGTAGCCAATAGTAGTTGAGTACTTATTATTTGCTAAGGCACTGCTAAACCCTTTACATATATTATCTTGTATGTATGTATGTATGTATGTATTTATTTAAATTTTTTAATCCTCACCTGAGGACATTTTTCCATTTATCTTCAGATAGAGTGGGAGGGAGAGAGAGAGAGAAACATCGAGGTGAAAGGGACACATCGAGTGGCTGCCTCTCTGCACGACCCAACCGGGGCCGGGGACAAACTGCAACTGAGGTACGTGCCCTTAGCGGGAACCGAACCCGGGACTCTCTGGTCTGTGGGCTTACGCTCTAACCGCTGAGCCAAACCGGCCAGGGCCGTGCTATTTTGTTTTTAATCCTCAGTGTCCCAGTCAATAGCTGTGGTGAAATACAGAGCACGATACAGAACCAAATGTTCCTCAGACTCCTGTTCCACATCCAACAAAGGCAGTTCTCCGGTGAACTTCACACTTAACACAGCATCTCCTTAAAAAGGGGGCAACAACCCCTCAGTCTAGACCACCTGCCATAGTGACTTACTATGAGCAACCAACTCCTGGACTGTTTGTGACTGGTTAATCGGGGTCAGTGGACTTTGCAGGCTGGCTGCCTGTTTTTGTAAATAAGACGCCACTGGAGGGAAGAAAAGAATCTATCAGTGTGCTAGGCACTGTGCTCAACACTTGCTGGGATCCTAGAGCACTTGGCTACAGCATCTCTAATGAATTCTAGTCTGATCTGCTTGTAGGTAAGATTTTGAGCTACTGCAGGGCAAGGACCACTGTCTTATTCGGTTCTGTACCCTCAGTGCCTGGCAGGGTGCCTGGCGCATAGCAATGATCAAAATGCGTGTGAAATGAAGGGTGGAGAAGTGAGTCAATAATCCCCCGTAAGTGTGACACGTCAACATTTGGCTTGGTTTTGTGAACGAGCGTTCATTCCTGGGAGCACAAGGACACAGCTTCCTCGCTCTTGGTTTGTCCATGTTCCTCTTGCAACATCTCTCGCAACATCTTCAGGGAGAGCTGGCTCTGTTACTGATGGGCTGAGACTCTCCGTATCATCAGAGTCAGGTGCCACTGTGGTGCATCTCCAGGGCTGTTGAATGGTTTCCCCAGGGTAATATAAAAGCAAAGCATTTGTGATATGAATTAGACCTTGTTTCCAGAAAAATCCAAGGAGATACAGCAGAGTTGACACCATTGCTTATTAAAATGATGCTGCAACCTCCACACTGCCTCATGGGCACGTGAGGCCCAGCCTTTGTCCAGCTTCATCTTGCACCATCCTGGTCCATCAGGTCCCAAAGTATGTCATACTCCTTCTACCCCAGGGCCTTTGAGCATACCGTCTGGAATGCTCTTCCTCTTCTGTTTGCCCACTCATCTTTAATCTCTTAGTTCAGGTGTTACCTCCTCAGAGAAGCCTTCCTTGAACCCTGTGCCCTTGCCCTATACCCTGGTTACATGCTGCTGTCATGCTCAAAGCTTTATTTCATAACACTTACCAGTTCTCCATGAATCTCATTAAGGTCTGTTCCCTCACTAGACTGTAAACAAACATTGAGTCTACTTTACTCACTGTTGTATCTCTTCTAGAGACCAGCAAAACAGTACTTACTGTGTGCTCAGATCATCTTTTTTGTTTTTTAATCCTCACCCGAGGATATTTTTCTATTTATCTTCAGATAGAGTGGGAGGGAGGGAGGGAGGGAGAAGGAGAGGGGGAGAGAAACATCAATGTAAGAGGGACACATCAACTGGTTGCCTCCCACACGACCCCAACCAGGGCCAAGGACAAACTGAAACCGAGGTACGTGCCCTTGACCGGAATCGAACCTGTGACTCATTGGTCCGTGGGCCAATGCTCTAACCGCTGAGCAACTGGCCAGGGCTCAAATCATTTCCGTTTTTTGTTAGATCTCCAAAGCATATGTTTTGTTGAGAACCCAGAAATCATCCTTATAGGACTAATAAATGTGCCCTCTTCATTTGATAAACCCCTCAAAGACCATCCTGGTTTTTAGCCTACCTTGTCAGCTGTGGTCCTGATTAGTATGTCTGTTTTTTCTTTTTTTTAATTTATTTTCTTTATTGATTTGAGAGAGATAGGGAGAGGGAGAAGTAGAAACATCCATTAGAGAGAACATCAATTGACCGCCTCCTGCATGCCCCCCTCTGGGGATCAGACCCACAACCTGGGCATGTGCCCTGACTAGGAATTGAACTAGTGACCTCTTGGTGGAGGGTTGACACTCAACCACTGCCGGGCTGTTTGCTTTCTTAATCCTATCTTGTCACTCTGTTCTCTATCCCTTATGGCGTGGTTGCTAAGGTTATTGTTTAAGGCCTAGAACGATGAACCTTCCTGAAACGGACAGTAACAAAATCGATCTCAAATGGCTTGAGAGAAACTAAGGTGCACGTCTTCGAAACCACCAAGTTGCTACAGGTGTCTCAACGGAGCGGGGAAAAGCTTCAGGCCAAGGCACCGAGTGAAAGGGCAGGATGGAGTAGCCACGGCATCGTGAGGTTTCAGACTTCGGCCGAGTTCCTGCAGTGATCCAGCCTCTCCCCGCAGAGCCTCTCAATGCCGTGCATTCTGTTAGCTCTTTTTAGGTCAAACTGTTTTGAGTGTTTCTGTATTATTTTGATTCAGAATTTCTTTCCTTTGGGGTATTTCCATTTGTTGAAAAGATCTGTTCACACAAATTCTATAAGTACCCTTTATCAATCTCTTCTGGTGGCTGGACACTAACAAATTATAGCACAATTTAGTTGCTTCCTCTTAAGATAAAGGATATAAATGATGCAAAATATAAATGTTAAAATCTGGTTTTATCCTGCAACTATTTCAAACATACTGAGGCTGCTTCTAACAGAAATTGCTCACATTTAAATAACCTGAGCCCTGGCCGGTTTGGCTCAGCAGTTACAGCGTCGGCCCACAGACCAGAGTCCCAGGTTCGGTTCCTGCTAAGGGCACGTACCTCGGTTGCAGTTTGTCCCTGGCCCCGGTTGGGGTTGTGTGGGTGGCAACCAGTCGATGTCTCGCTCACATTGATGTTTCTCTCTCTCTCTCTTCCTGCCTCTCCCCCTCCCGCTCTATATGAAGATAAAATGCAAAAAATAAATAAATAACCTTAGCCACAAAAAGAAAGACAACAACCCATGTGTCTTTGCTGCTTTCTCCTAAAGTACCCCATGAGACTTGCAACCAGGGGGGCAGCGGGCAGCGGCAGTGCATCCCAGACTCACCCTGAACCATCCAAGGGCCCTCCTTTGCCTCGGTAACTTGTCCATGCAGCTGAGTCCATGCAGCCCAGCTGGCTCACTTCTGCTCTGTGACTCTTCCTGAACGGCCAAGGCAGCCTCACCTAGGTGCGCTCCTGTCGCTGTCAGCTTGCCTCTTGTATCTTAAGCTCTTCCTTTGTCTCACTGTCCCCAGCTTTAATAAGCATGCTCTCAAGATAAAAGTAATAACTTTAGACACAAAATAGTTTTTACTTTTCAAATCCTTTAGTTCCTGACATTTTCCTCCTCCACACCTCATCAGTGTTCTGTTTTCACTGGGCAGCTAACACATGGCAAGAAGAGAAACTGTATCATATAAAGAGGAGATTAACATTCTGATGCTCAGATGGGCAGCAAGCCCCTGACTTGGCGGCGAAGGTTCAGAATCAATGATACCTTTCTCAGACCTGCTCAGTACCAAGCGGCCCAGCCAGAGGGAACAGCCAGTGTTTGTATAGCACACAGCCAGATCACCCATTTCTCCTCTCTGCACCCTAATGGAAAAGGCTCCACAGGCCGCTCCTCCACACTCCTGAAAGTCACCTCTGAACACAGGACATTTACCCAGCACAACAGAACTCTGATGTCTGAAATGCTTAAAAACCCACTCCCACTCCTGAGTAAATGAACTCCCAGGTCGTTTCAAGCAGCCAACCTTCCTCATTTTACTCCTGTATAATAAAAGGAAATCAAAGACAATTATTAAAAATATTTTTTATTGACTGAAGCTGATCAATTCTCTTAGAAGGGCAGAAAGGCACAAAGTACATTCTTTAAAAAATTAAATTACAAGTTAAAACAGAAGTGGTTCAGACTTGAATAATTTTTTTAATGCATATAAAACGTGATCTTCCAGCAAGCTGCTGTGTGTGTGAGTAGGTGGGACGGCCACAGACCCGGACAAGTGGGGCTCCGCTCAGTTTTGGGACCGAGGCCCTCAACTCTCAGCAGCAGAGGAGGTGACTTCCAGTTAAAAACAGTGACTATCACATCACCTTGTGTCTGTTTACACAGCCACGTCCCGAGCTAAAACCACGAGAGAAGAGAAGACTCTTTCTCATTCTGTTTGAAGCTGACTCTGATAAACTACAGGGAAGTCTTTTTCTCTCAGCATAATTCCAAGTTTGTGTATCTACCATAGAGAATAAGGACTGATTTCTTACATGAGAAATATTTCTGACATATGCAAATGGTTAACTTGAAAACAAACAAAACATAGATGTTTAAAAATTAACTTCCAGTTTCTGCTCCTCTTCGGTATGCAATGTTGCTTCTGAGGGATCACAATTCTCTTCTTGTTTTCAAGGTTAAGTACTAGGTACTGATGTCTGCTTCCTGCCTTCCGCATAGACGAGGACTCGGCTTCTGCAGGAAGGAAACTCGGCGCTAATAAAATCAATGGTGCTGGATTGTGTGCTGTGAGCCCCGGTCTCTAAAGAATTAACTGGATCCTGATTTTCATCGCCATAGAGTCGGCACCACATTACAAGGAAGGAAACTTCTCAGCAGGGGGGGCAGGCGAGGAGAAGTGCTGCTTAGCTCTGTTTTGCAGTGTTTTCAATGCCCTTACGCTTACACTGAAAACAACTACAATGGTTGATACCTTCGAACTTACCTGGGTTCTCAGAAACCGTGCTGTGAAGGCAGGTTCGACGGCAGGAGACGCAAACCGAGAGAGTGCTTCCTGCAAGAAACCTTTTTCTAGAACTTGAAACCCCAGGACAAGACTTCCTTCCAGTCTGATAAAATGTTCATTTAGATAGTGATTTTGAAAGCTCTATGTAGTCACTTCTTTGGATTTAAAATTCTAGGTATTGAGAACAGAACTTTTTAAAATCTCCATTTCTCTTATAGGTAATTGGCATTTTACCCTGATTAAATTTAGAAGGTATGTATAAATAGATCAAACAAAAGAGAAAGAATTGCAGGTCAAACTGCATGACCTTAACTCCACCTTATCAGTGTTCCCCAAGTTACTTATTAAACTTCCACGGAGATTAGCCGGGAGATAAGCAAAGGTGACTTACCCACGAACACTGAATGCTGAAGAACACTTTTGTTCTCTTCAACTACTGAGAGCTGTTTTTTTTAGCTGACTCTTCTGAGGCTTCTAAGTTCTACAAAACAATTCCCAAATTAGTAACCAGGACAGAGAGTACTTAAGATGACAATGTGCATAGATGGCAGGTGTGCCTTCAAAGGACCTCGGGGGATTACTGAAATACAGTGAGGGAATTTCATACAACTACCATCCATCCATCCATCCATCCATCCAACAAGGACATACTGACTTCCTGTTCATGTGCGGGGGGGGGGGGGGGCTCCATCTCTTGAGGTGGAGTGGGGATGCTGTTGGCTAAACTGACCATGTGTGTTGCGGCTGAACTCCCAGCTGAAATCCGCTGACGCCAATATACCTGGCTTTGTCAGCCTTCAGAGACCTTGCAGGGAGCCCTGCGTGATGATGATGGTCACTGATGAGAACCAACCACTGAGTGCTCTACTTCACTCAAGTACCTACTGAGGGTTAGTCAGCCTCGTTAGGTGTTTGGAAAGATGTTTTTAAAGAGAAAAAAAGAAGGCAAGAGGATGATGACACCTTTAGACACAGGCAGATGCAGGTGGTGAACTTCAGCTTGTAGGGCAAGCCCCCTGCTCGGCCGCTTTCTCCCTGGCGGGACCCACTCTGAGCCACGTGGGGCCCCCCTCCGTGTGCAGACCTCCCTGCTCCACGAGCGAGCGCTGCCTTCTCCCTCCCAGACAGCCTCCCACGTATCCGACCCTCCGGTGGGTTCCTTCGTTCACAGAGAACGTTCTAAAAGGGACCCGAAGGCTGCAGCAGCCTGCACATGAAAGGAAAGGCCACTGTCGACGAGGCCACCAGCCTCCAGGAGGCCATGAGGCTGTCCGGCCCACGCACAGCTCCAGATGCAGTTTCAGGGCACCCTCCCCATCGCCACACCCCCGGCAGGCAGGCAGCTGTATGGGAGAAGGTGATGGGGCAGCTGTGCTGTGTTCTGCTCTTTCCTCTTTTCTCTGTTTTTATATTGATATGTTTTGTTTTTTTTTAACTTTTTTTTCTTTATTGATTTTGAGAGAGAGGAAGGGAGAGGGAGAGAGAGACAGAAACATGGATGAGAGAGAACATCGACTGGCCGCCTCCTGCATGCCCCCCACTGGGGGTCGGGCCCACAACCTGGGCATGTGCCCTGACCAGGAACCGAACCGGCGACCTCTTGGTGCATGGTCACCGCTTCACCACTGAGCCACACCAGCCGGACTATTGGTATGTTTTTTAATAGTTAATACATTGACATGGTTTCAAAATAAAAATCAGCTTGGCTGGTGTGGCTCAGGAGTTGAGCGTCAACCCATGCACCAAGAGGTCGCTGGTTCAATTCCCGGTCAGGGCACATGCCCAGGTTGTGGGCCCAATCCCCAGTGGGGGGCATGCAGAAGGCAGCCAATCGATGTTCTCTCTCGCTGATGTTTTTCTCTCTCTCTCCTTCTCTAAAATCAACAAAGAATTTTTTTTTTCCCACTTGGCATGGTTCATTGGATTGAGCATTGTCCTGTGGACTGAGAGGGTCCTGGTTGGATTCCCAAGTCAGGGTACATGCCTGGGTTGCAGGCTCAATCCCCAGTAGGGGGGGTGCAGGAGGCAGCCAATCAATGTTTCTCTCTCACATCGATGTTTCTCTCTCTCCCTTCCTCTCTCTCTAAAAAATCAATAAAAAACATTTAAAAAAAGAAAAAAGTTTTTTATCGATAAAAATATTTTTAGAAAGAAAGAAAAGAAAAGAAAGAAAGAAAAGAAAGAAGGAAAATAAAGATCATCATATATATTCTTATTCCCATCCCCTTTCTTTCTTTTTTTTTTATCCTCACCCGAGGACACTTTTTCATTCTTTGTTCAGATAGAGCAGGAGGGAGAGAGAGAGAGAGAGAAACATCGATGTGAAAGGGACACATCGAGTGGCTGCCACCCGCACGACCAACCAGGGCCGGGGACAAACCGCAACCGAGGTACATGCCCTTAGCGGGAACCGAACCTGGGTCTCTCCGGACCGCAGGCCAACGCTCTAACGGCTGAGCCAAACCGGCCAGGGCCCATCCCCTTTCACACACGTGGAGAATACTATGTGACCCTTTCAGTATCTTGCTTATTTCACTTCATAGTATACCTTGGAAGTATACTTCATAGTATACCTCCACACCCGAGGTCTTCCCCGCTCTGTTTCCCAGCTGGGCAGTACTCCAGCATGTGGACAGACCGTGGCTATTCACTGGGCTCCTTCTGCTGGACCCCTGGGCTGTCTCCCTGTTGCTGCACAAAGCAGTGCTATGAGACTTATTTGGCACACATGCAGATGTGTCTCTAGGAGAGGGTCCCCAAAGGCTCCGCTCTGCAGCAACCGTTAGGAAACAGCCAGGTTCCTGCCAGAAAGACAGAACACTCTGCCCTGCCCAGCAACTATGGGAGTGCCTGCTTCAGAGAAGGTCTTTGAAATAAGACCTTTGTCTCCAGCAACAGAGGGCAAAACCTGCGAAGCAGACAGGCTGCTCAGAACTTTCCCCTGCTTCCTTATTGCGAAAATGACCAGAGGGGCCCTGGCTGGGTAGCTCAGTTGGTAAGAGCCTTGTTCCAACACGCCGAGGTTGCAGGTTCAATCCCCAGTCAAGGCACATATAAGAATCAACCGAAGAATACATCAGTAAGTAGAACAACAAAAAGATGTTTTTTCCTGCATCCTCCCTTCCTCTTTCTAAAAATAAAAATAAAAAGACCAGCCCTGGCTGGTTTGGCACAGTGGTTAGAGTGTCGGCCCATGGACCAATGAGTCGTGGGTTTGATGCTAGTCAAGGGCAGGTACCTCTTACCTCGGTTGCGGTTCATCCCCCGCCCTGGTCAGGTTGTGCAGGAGGCAACCAATGTGTTTTTTCTCAATCGATGTTTCTTTTTTCTCTCTCTCTCTCCCCCTCCCACTCTATCTGAAGATAAATGGAAAAAGTGTCCTCAGGTGAGGATTTAAAAAAAAAAAAAGACCAGAGGGAGGAGTTTGTAAAGTTCACTGCCAAGTGAATTTTTGTTCATTGTTTTCCCAACATCTCCAGAGTCACTTAATCCACTGGAAAACAAATTACATCCAGAGCCAGGATATTTCCCAACTAGCAAGAGGTTTAATCATTTTTCCTCACCTGTAAGATAAAAGGCTGAGATCTCTCTTCTGGGTCTTTCTAGCTCAAAAAAAAATTTTTTTTTTATCCTCACCCGAGGACATTTTTCTATTTATCTTCAGACAGAGAGGGAGGGGGAGGAAGAGGGAGAGAGAGAAACATCGATGTAAGAGAGACACATCAACTGGTTGCCACCCGCACAACCCAACTGGGGCCGGGGACAAACTGCACCCGAGATACGTGCCCTTAGCGGGAGCCGAACCTGGGTCTCTCTGGACCGCAGGCTGACACTCTAACCGCTGAGCTAAACCAGCCAGGGCTTAAAAATTCTCTTGAGCTAAGTTTTCACCAACCTCCAGCAGTTTCAGTGACTTTTCAGTCTATACCTGAGGTCATTGTTTTGCCTTTTTCCTTCACTTTTCCTGCCAGTTCCATTCAGGGTATTTACTGAGCACCCTCTGTAGCAGATACTGGGGGTGCTACATCTGGGGGTGCCATGCTGAGCAAGGGGGACTCCTTAGGGGGTCAGGGATGAGCAGGGAGGCGTGGAGTCAGCTATCAGGAGCCGATCATGTGCTCTCATGCAGATATATCCACAAACACGGCCTGGGGCCAGGAGGAGGAGGAGTCTGTCAGCCAGATTACTTGGAAACACAGCAGTTCTACTACAACACCTGTTTGGAAAACGTGGATTTGTTCCAACACGTCTGTTATATTAGGGAACAACTTGACCAGAGTGTGAAGTTTGCATCTGTTTACGTGTAACTGTCCCTGAGAAAACCTAGGTGAAATGTACGCAACTGGACTGAGCCATGTGATGCACACGCGCATGCATTCACACGGGCTGCCCCAGTGCTCAGCAGCCACACCCACCCACACCTGCTGCTACCTCTACCCCTTTCCATTGTATCCTTCTCCCACTTCACAGTCAACCACAAGCTGTAACCTCTTCAGGCCATTTTCAAGGTGAAGTGCCATGTTTACTGAAGTATTTCCATATTTCTTTTTTTTTATCCTCACCCGAGGACATTTCTGCATTTATCTTTAGACAGAGTGGGAAGGAGAGAGGGGAGAAGAGAGAGAGAGAAACATCAACGTGAGAGAGACACATTGAGTGGCTGCCACCCACACGACCCCAACCGAGGCCGTGGACAAACTGCTACCGAGGTACGTGCCCCTAGCGGACACCGAACCCGGGTCTCTCTGGTCCACGGGCCGACGCTCTAACCACTTAGCAACACCGGCCAGGGCCCATATTTCTTAACCTCTTATCATGAAGGAAAGTGTCCTGCCATTTTGATCCTTTTAAAAAAATGTATCCCTGCCCAGCCAGTGTGGCTCAGTGGCTGAGCGTCACCCATGCACCAAGAGGTCGCCGGTTCGATTCCTGGTCAGGACACAAGCCCAGGTTGTGGGCCAAGTCCTGAGTGGGGGGCATGCAGGAGGCGGCCAAGCGATGTTCTCTCTCATCGATGTTTCTTTCTTTTTCTCCCTCTTCCTTCCTCTCCCTCTAAATCAATACAGGACAAAAAATATATAAATGTATGCCTGAAAAAGTGCTTGGGTTAAGTTATGGCATCTCCCCTGTGAGCGTGTGGCTCTACTGTGTGACAGTGTGGTGAGTTTTAGGGACCTGGGTATATGCTGTATTTCAGCAGAAGTAGCTGTGGTGCCAAACCAGTAACTAGGGTTGTGATATAATAACAGAGACTCTTCTTTATTCACACAGGACTGATAGTCTGCAATTCTGAGGTAGTGCTAGTAGAAATGACTTTTTTTTTTTAATTCCTTACCCAAGGATATTTTTCTATTTATCATAAGATAGAGAGGGAGGGAGACAGACAGAGAGACATCAGTGTGATAGAGCCACATCGACGGGTTGTCTCCTGCACGACCTGCCCAGGGACAAACCGCAACTGAGGTGTGCCCTTCACAGGAACTGAACCCACGACTTTTCGGTCCTCGGGCTGACGCTCTAACCACTGACCCAGACCAGCCAGGGTAGAAATGACATTTTAATATATCACAATAACTGTGATCACTACTAGTGAGCAAGTCACAGGTATTATGTACCACTATGGCTTATTTCCTATATTTGTAATGAAATGAAATGCTCATTTTCAATTAGAGATTAATAAACATGAACTTGGTGTGATTTTTAGTCCCATAAGAATTTATGGATTCCCTGAATTCTATTCAACAAACTGATTAAAAATCTCCACATCTCTGCCCAACAAACCCAGAAGCAGAAGTAGATCAGTGGTGGCTAGGGCTGGGGAGAGGGGAATGGGGAGGGACTGCTCATGGCGGGGGGGCGACAAAGTTTCTTTTGGGGAGATGAAAATGTCCTAAAATCGCAAGAGGAGTCAGCAAGATCCAGCATGTGGGAAATTCTACAGGACGGTTAACCCAGTGTTTTTCCCACAAATAAATGCTTCTCCCACTAAACGGAGGAAGAGAAGGAAGCAAAAGAAGAAAGAGGAGGAAGGGGAGGGAGAAGAAACGGTTCGTGGTCAAGAGAGACCATGAGGGACAAATCCAAATGCAAAGAATGAACCCTCGCTGGACAGTGATCAGAACTAAGAGTAAAAAGACACTTTCGAGATAACTGGGGAAACCTTAACAGGCCTAGTCACGGGCGGTACTCGAGAGTTAGAGCCTGGCTGGGAGTGACGATGCTGTGCTTGCTCCGGCAGGGGCCTGGGTTAGAGGTCCGCCCCGAGGGACTTCTGAGTGCAACGGCACACAGCTCCCAGAACACCGGTGCCCAGCGGGAGGCAGGACCAGTGGCCCGAAGCCAACAGCTACAGAAGGTCTGACTGCGGTCTTCGCTCTACCTCCATGTGTATTTGAAACTTTCTATAATAAAATGTTTTTTTAATCCCCAAGAATCTACATTCCTATGCCCAGGTAATTAGAAAGAGGAATTTTGGGTGCAGTGACATTTGAGTATGACTTTTTCTTCCTCAGAACAAGCATACTCTCTCGCACACACACGCACACACACACGCACGCACGCGCACACAGTGTGCGGCCCTCTCCCCCAGAGACACAGGGAGCTTCCGCTCACTGCCCGACCAGCTACGTGCACACAAGCGTTCAGTGCGAGCGCAGACACTGCACCAGCCGAAGAGGAGGAAGCGGTACCTTGTGGCCAGTGCTGCAGACACTCTCAGAGCTGATGGGCAGCAGGGTGCTCAGCTCCAGATCGGTGACCATCTGGCGAGACTCTGCCAGCAAACGCTGAAGCTTACTCGTGGGAGAAAAATCATCCTGCGAAGATAAAACAATTTAAGCAGCTAGGAAATCAAGGAGTATTTTCAAATGTTTATGTTTACAAGTACGATGTAACAAACATATGTTAATTACTTGTTAATACCACTTGAATTTAGGTTATTACATATCAAAACAGGACATTAAGTACTAGAATAACCAAATTCTATGTCTTTCTTAGAACTTACTTAGCTAAATAATTTGATTTAAGCAGACCTTACGACAACTAATTAAGGAACATCCATGTGATAAAAGAATCCCAGGTGCTGTTTTGCTCTTCTGATTCACCAAAGCTATGGTTAGAATGCCAGGATACTTACAAAATGCAACTTGAACATTAAAGGCTTGTTAGCTTTTTAAAATATGTGAAAATGTCTCTTGGTTTGTTCTTGTTTAACTTTCAGCCTTGGATCTGAATTTTTAGCATGCCAACTCCTCTCAAAAGCATTGAGACTACTTTTTTCATTAAGAAAAATCAATTTCTCCTTTTTTTTTTTTTTTTTATCCTCACCCGAGGATATTTTTCCATTTTTTGTTCAGATAGAGTGGGAGGGAGAGAGAGGAAGGGAGAGAGAGACAGAAACATCGATGTGAAGGGACACATCGAGTGGCTGACACCCGCATGACCAACCAGGGCCGGGGACAAACTGCAACCCAAGTACGTGCCCTTAGCGGGAACCGAACCCGGTCTCTCCGGACCGCAGGCCGACGCTCTAACCGCTGAGCCAAACCGGCCAGGGCAGAAAAGTCAATTTCTAATTCCCCATGAACAATGGTCACTGCTGACCTGGGTCTGGCGGCTGTTCGATAAACACCTGCTAACGACTACACACCGACCGCACACACGTGCACAGGCAGCGCAGGCAGCAGTGTCACACGTGCCTCGGAAAAACAGGTGCGGACATCGAAAACGGGTCTCTCGGGAGCTAAAAAGGTAATAGCCAATACCTCTCCTCATATTTGAGGTAGACCCGACAGACAATTAGCTGTGTACTCAGTGCGTGGCCTGATGAGCTGACACGTGCACACCCACGACACGTCCCCACGTGGACAGGGAGTGGGTCCTCACACCTGTGCCCTGGGAACTGCTGCCCCTGAAAGCCCCTCCACCCGCCTGACGAATGCTGACCTGCTCCCCTCACCAGGGATCAGTTAGCGTTTTCTAGAATTTTACAGGAACACACACAGTATACGTTTGGCTGGCTTCTTTTTTTTTTTTTTTTATCACATTGATTTCAGCTTTAATCTTTTTTTTTTTTTTTTTTAATCCTCACCCGAGGACATTTTTCCATTTTTTGCTCAGGTAGAGCGGGAGGGAGAGAGAGGAACAGAGAGAGAGAGAGAGAAACATCGACATGAAAGGAACACATCGAGTGGCTGCCACCCGCATGACCAACCAGGGCCGGGGACACACTGCACCCGAGGTACGTGCCCTTAGCGGGAGCCGAACCCGGGTCTCTCAGGACCGCAGGCCGACGCTCTAACCACTGAGCCAAACTGGCCAGGGCTGGCTGGCTTCTTTCATTCAGTACGGTTATCCTGAGATTCACTCATGCTGGGTGTGTGTAGTCATTTCTTCTTATTGCTAAGTACTTAACTATATAAACAGACCACAGTTTATTTGCCTACTGATGTGTATTTGGGTTGTTCCCAGTTTTTAGCTGTTATAAACGAAGCTGCTTGAATGTTCACGTACAAGTCTGTGTGGACACTTTTCCACTTCTCTAGGGGTGAACAGTTGGGTCCTATGGCAGGTGCGTGCCTAACTTTTATTTTTATCCTTACCTGAAGACATTTTTCCATTTTTGTTCAAATAGAGTGGGAAGGAAAGAAGAAGAGAGAGAGAAATATTGACGTGCAAGGGACACATTGAGTGGTTGCCTTCCCCACAACCCCAACCGGGGCAGGGGACAAACTGCAACCGAGGTACGTGCCCTTAGCAGGAACCAAACCCTGGTGTCTCTGGACTGCACGCCGAAGCTCTAACCACTGGTCAGGGCCCTAACTTTTCAAGAAACGACCAAAGTGTTTTCCAAAGTGGCTGAACCATCTACACTCCTACCGTCAGTGAATGAAAGTCCCTGCTGCTCCAGATTCTAGGCAAACTTAGAATGGTCACTTGCTAACGAAGTGTACACTGCCCTGTCTGGTTTGGCTCAGTGGTTAGAGTGTCGGCCCGTGGGCCAAAGGGTCTTGGGTTCGATTCCAGTCAAGGGCATGTACCTGGTTTGCAGGTTTATTCCTCAGCCCTGTTGGGGTTGTGTGGGAGGCAGCCAATCGATGTGTTTCTCTCACATCGAAGTTTATCTCTCTCTCTCTCCCCCTCCTTCTAAAAAAAATCAATGAAAAAACATCCTTGGGTGAGGATTGAAAGAGAGAGAACGAATCTCACCAAACACCCACTGGGGCCAGGACCGAGCAGCTGCCATGCTCTCTGCACGTCTGCAGTGGGGAACGGAAGCTCGAACAATTACACAACAGTGTGCAGGTCACTGAGGTAGGACAAAGCAAAAACGGAGATCTGAACCCAGATCAGTACAAATGAATATACACCCTTGGCAAATCAGTCTGATTTCAAAGCCAGATACCCTCCCAAGGTGACCCCAAAGTGATTAAGTTGACCAGAACTTCCCTTTGCTGAGTGCGCTCGAATGGAGCCCTCGCTCGTGAGGACGACACTGGATCACCCTTGGGAGAAACGAGGCAGAAACTACCCCGCTGGCCACCAGCAGGGCCACAGACAGACAAACTGGTCTGTTGGATCAACAGACTACACACAGTTAACAAGCAACACGAAAACACTGGGTCCACACGTGTCCGCCTGGATAAATGTCACAGAACACTGGCAAAGCTGGGAAAGTCGCACCGCAAAAGGATAGAGACATTATTTTCCCATTCAGGTACACTTCATTTTTTTATCCTCACCCGGACAATTTTTTTTTTTTTTTGCATTTATCTTGCGATCGAGCTGGAAGGAGAGCAGGAGGAAGAGAGAGAGAAACATGATGCGATAGGGCATGTGCCGTAGCGGGAACCGAACCCGGGTCTCTCTGGCCAACGCTCTAACCGCTGAGCCAAACCGGCCAGGGCCCATTTAGGCACACTTTAAACACACACAAAACAATATTAGGTAGTGTTTAAGTTACACTTTTATGTAATAAAAGAATAAAAACAACTTCAAACAGTGGTGGGGAGGACAGGGAGAACGTGGGATCACACCTTACTTGTAACTCTCTCTTTAGAAGAGAAATACAGCAAACAGG
Organism: Molossus molossus; assembly: GCF_014108415.1. Lineage (NCBI taxonomy): Eukaryota > Metazoa > Chordata > Mammalia > Chiroptera > Molossidae > Molossus > Molossus molossus. The sequence continues at coordinate 35,246,073 of NW_023425358.1, read as the reverse complement.
GCAGAATGGAAACACATCAAGTCTAAACGCAGGTAACTACTGCTTGTCAGTCTTCATTTTTGTATGTTTAATAATTATTAATTAAAAATCGAGCCCTGGCCAGTTTGGCTCAGCAGTTAGAGCATCGGCCTGCGGTCCAGAGAGACCCAGGTTTGGCTCCCGCTAAGGGCACGTACCTCGGTTGCAGTGTGTCCCTTTCACGTCGATGTTTCTCTCTCTCTCTCTCCCTCCCACTCTATCTGAACAAAAAATGGAAAAAATGTCCTCGGGTGAGGATTAAAAAAAAAAAAAAAATCGATACATCAATCACCTGGAGAGCCAGAGGGACATCCTGCCTAAAGCTAACCTACAAGATATTTATATCACAAAGTCCTATAACGTAAATAAACTTGAAGCATGACCAAAACTACGCAAGCCACCTACAGTGCTATAGAGAATTAAAAGTACGTGAGACGTCTCACAGGAATCAGCTAGGTATTTCTAAGTGAAATACAAACCTTCTCATTGGGCAATGCTAACTCTTGGTTCATGAACAAAATCTTGGATGAATTCTTTTGCTCGGAAGAGGATTCTGCCTCTGCCCCCTTCTCATCCTCTCTCACTGCAGAACTCAGACAGTGGGAGCGCTGGACGGCAATGAGCTCGCTGGAAGACCGAAACCAAACAGAAACAGGCATCTTAGAACCGTACCCAATGTGCACCACCGATCCTCTGCAGCTAGAAGCTTCTCAACGGGACAGACAGAAAGGTGTTTCTTTTTTTTTAACAGAGAAGCTCGAGTTTGAGTAAAACATTATATATCCGAATAGAACATTTGAGTAGAATATTATAGATTAACGCACACTTTTTGCAATAAGAATGAAAACAAAATCCCTTTTTTTTTTTATCCTCTCCCAAGGAGATTTTTGCATCTATCTTCAGATAGAGCGGGAGGGAAAGAGGAAGGAAGAGAGAGAGAGAAAAACATCGATGTGAGAGAGACACATCGACTGGTTGCCACCCACATGCACAGAGGCCAGGGACAAACTGCAACCAAGGTATGTGCCCTTAGTGGGAACGAAACCCAGGTCTCTCTGGACCATGGGCTGATGTTCTAACCACTGAGCCAAACCAGTCAGGGCCAAAACAAAATTCTTAAAGGGTAACTATAGAATAGAGAATGCCCTGGCTGGTTTGGCTCAGGTGGTTAGAATGTCGGCCCGCAGACCAGAGAAACCCAGGTTCGGTTCCCGCTAAGGGCACATACCTGGGTTGCAGTTTGTCCCGGCCCTGGTTGGGGTTGTGTGGATGGCAAGCAGTCGATGTGTCCCTCTCACGTTAATCTTTCTCTCTTTTCCTCCCTCTCTACCTCCTGCTCTATCTGAAGATAAATTCAAAACTGTCCTCAGATGAGAAAAAAAAGAAAAGAAAAGGCAGCTCAGAGACAGGATCAACCAAAAGGGAGCAAAAAAAATTAACATGGTATAATTTGTAAACATTTTAGTTTTTTGGTTTGTGAGACGGATTTCTCTTAATGGTATTTAAAAGTCCTTTTGTGAAAGTAGAATGCATTGCTGGGGCTCAGAAATTCCACAGTTTCTCCAAATCAGTAAACACACACATGTAGCAAAGCTTCTGGGTGTATTATCAGCATTAATAACAAAAGCTGTTCTGGAACAGACGGGAGGCAGCGGCCCCTCCCCCCACGTAACCTGTAACCAGGTGGGAGCACACAGCCAGGGCTTCTCCCCCACAGGTAACCTCTACTGGCCAAACGGAATGGTGTACATATGTGAACACCAGGGAGATAACAGAGTAGGTACACAGGTTCTCACAATCTAAGGAAAACAGAAATATCTCTTCTACTTGATCGGTACCTGTCATGCGAGGCCTGGCATGTGTGCCTGCTGGCCCAACAAGAAGTCACTCTGATTACTTCAAGCCAGGGAGGTCAAGACGGTCTTGAAAGAAAACTGAACTGAAACCTGGACTTCTCTCATACATGAAGGTTAACATATGTCCACTACGCTTTACAACGATGTGACCCGGCTTCTCCTTCCACCTATGGGTGCTCGTCCGCAGCGCAGTCGGTGCCCTGGTGCCCTGCCCACAGCCAGGCCGATCTGGGGGTCTCAGACACCAGGTCTGAATACACAGAACTTACTGTGACAACCCATTTTTAAAAATTTTGAAACTGATGGAATAACTACGTGTATGATTTTTAAGTGACTCGGGCAGGCTTCTTTTTTTTCTCTTTTTTTGTGGTACATGCCCCTAGCGGGAACCAAACCCAGGACTCTCTGGTCTGCAGGTCGACGCTCAACCGCTGAGCCAAACCGGCCAGGGCTCAGGCAGGCTTCTAAAAGAGCCAAAGGACAATCCAAATAATGGAAATACTAGAAACAAATTTAGTCATAAAGTCCCACAAAGTCAAAGTGATGATTTACCACAAGGCCCTCAATAGAGACTTCATGTTTCCTGTGATTTAAGACTGAATAGGTAGGTTCTGTTCGACAATAGCCGACATTATCGTAGGGCCCCTCAACACAAAGTTCAGCCACTGTGAGGACCCGGTGGGCCTGAATAAAGCAGCACGCTAATAACCAACCCATTTTCCTCTCTTAAACAGTGTCTCCAGCTGTTAAATACAAGTATTCTTTCTCTTGCGTGATTTTAAAGAGTAAGAATGTCTGAGAAATGAACAGTGAACACAGGCAGAAGCAGTAGGATGTGTAAGTGTGGGGGTGACCTGGAGAGGGGCGTGGTCTGGGGTCCAGGGAATGCTTTCAGGCGCACACAGACACCACTCACCAATGCAAACCATCCTGGGTGAGGCCTGCCCCCGAGCAGCGCAAAGTGACTCACCTGTTTGCTTTTAAATAAAACATATTTGCCCAGCTCATGACAACCGGGTTTGTTCTAAGCAAAACCTTTGCCTCAGAGGCTGTCCTCCGCACAGACTTCACCGCAGTCTACTCGTCTCCGCGCATCAGAACCGAACAGCCTCAGCTGCGATGCTGAGGACGCAGGTTGTCTCGAACACTACTTGTCTGCAAGCACCACGTGGCCACTGCTCTGCCTGGACTCCCGGGGACTCCCCACGGCACAGCCACTAACCTCGCGGCCTTGTATCTCGTCCCACTGGCGCTCTCCGCACACGTGCACACAGACTTGTGGCGGACGATCCTCTGCAGCTTTGAGGGCTTGAAAATGCTCATCCACTCAGCATCGGACATCTGGCCTGGCGCCTCGACGATGAAATCACTCGGGTGGCAGCACCTGAACCTACACGTGTCATTCTCACCCAGACAGGCTGCATTTTCATGGCAACACAAGACTCCTGATCTTTCCTTGGGGTCTTGGCATTGAGCATCCAGCTTTTCTGGTTGTTTGGAACCAGAACAGTCGGCCAGGCCCAGGTACACGCTGACATCATGCCACGACCTTTCATCAGATGAAGCTGATGTGTCCAAGAGCTGTTTCTCTTCGATCTGATTTCCAATTCCATTACTTTTTGGGGATTTTGCATGGATGTTGCACAATGTACTTTTGTTTTCAGGTTCAATCTGGAGTTTCCCTCCCAGAGACCAAGGTTTTTGTTTCTCCATTAAGTCTTTGGCAAACAGAGATGAGATAGCAATTACACTTTTTTCCCCCAACGAGGTATTAACCTGCAGCTTCTTCTCTTTGCACACATCACAAGAGCTCTTGTCTGACCTATTTTGCTGAAACAACGTGGTCTCAAATTTTTGGTCCTTAACCAGTGACTTCTGATTTTTCTCCCTCTTAATATCGACTTTTGGGTGGTTATTTTCAAGGTCAGATAAACACATGTCTCTGCTATGGTGGCATCACAAAAAACGGAAGTTATAAGATACACTCGATACTGTCACTTTCAACATTTAACCCAAACCTCATTAGTTGAACTAAATCCTAATAAGGCCCATTTTTCTGAAATTAAATACAAGGAAGAATATTTATTCATTCTTCAGAGCCCAAATTCAGCGGCGCCCCGAGGAAATCTCTCTGACCACCGAGCCCCCTCCTCCTTCCCATCCCAACTGCCACTGTGCTTACTAAGTCACAGGTTACCTGGCTGTGTAGAGTATCTGATTAATCACACAGCAAACTTCCTATTAAAACTATTACTCAGTAACTATATTCATCTACCCCGTCTTTTCAATGGACACTTTTATATGAGCCCACTGTTGAATCCTCCCAGCACCCAGGTCAGACGCTAACGGATAGTAAGTGTTCTGTAATTACCTGCTGATTGGTCTGATAGTCCCTTCAGAATTCTATCAGTTTCACAGTAAACACAGTTAAAGCCAGGACCAAAAGGTGGTGGAGAGTCAAGGTATGGAGATAAAGGGGAAAGTGCAAACGTGTTTACCATTCTGTACACATGACCATCCCACTGACCTGCTGGAGACTTATGGAGCTACACAGTGAAAGCTGATCTTTAAGTACTAATGACACTTGTATGAAATAAAAAGCAACAATACTCTATACATGTGACTGACCTTTGACTACGTTGTCTTTTAAAGTTTTCCATGTCATAGGAATCCAGGTATTCTGATCTGATCCCTGGGAAAACTCAACCCCTCCTAGGATGGCATAAGCCATTTTATGCTCCTAAAGAGTCCCCTCAACCACCTAGCCTGGGCACCTCCCAGTGGCAATGAAGTACAAGATGAGAATGAAGAACAGGCCAAGTCATAAGCCTGCCAAGCTCGCAGGGCCACATGGCAGGCCTGCCAAGCTCAGTGACCAAAAGTAACCACACAGGATAATCTGCTCAAATTCCTTACTGGGCAGGCCACAGGGGGTAGTCAGGTCCCAGGCCCAATTCTAGCTTAAGTGAGCCTTGTCCACTGCTCTTATGCGTCCAGGATAACATACCTTTGATGTGTCTGAGTCATTTTCTTTTCCTACCCCTCGAAGACACACCCACCAGCACCAGACCCCAGCACCCCTCCCTGTTATCTTGGTCCACGTCCTCACTATGCTGTAAATGCTCATTATTAACTATCCTGTACCCACCAATGCAAAAGAAGTCTCTCTGCTTTACTTTTTATCCAACCCCAGAAAGTGCTCTGCTTTGCTTTCTCCTGCCTCCCTGATCTACCAGCAGTGGGTTTCATACGCCTGCCTTACGTCTTCTTTTTTGATTCTAAAGTGTAAAATAAGTTGCAAAACTGCCATTCTTAGGAGCATTTGAGATCTTGCTCCTGGCAAATGCCATCAGTTTGGCTCAAATAAACTCATAAAAATTCTCTACAGGTTTGGACATTTCTTTCATCAGCAAAGGAAAAAGAGCCAGTATGTCAGGGTCTTGCCCGCAAGGGAGCTCTGTGCTGCTTGGTTAGCAGCGGCCGCAGCTGGGCTTCCAAGCCCTGCGTGGGAACCCCTGCCGGGGCCTCAGGAGAAAAGTGCAGACTCCCCGTCGCAGTCTCCACCGAGCTGAGCCCCTGCAGCCCACTCCTGCAACTGCTACCTAGTGGGCAAGGGAGCTGCCGTCAACCCAGGAAGCCTTGGTGGCCACAGGCAGCTGTGGGGCACGTCCATGAGCCCAGTTCCTTCCATGATTCCTTGGCAAAGTAGACTGAAGTTAACTGGGACAGTTACATGCCTGTTAAGTTAAACTGCATCTCATGTGTTTCTACTTTAATTTTACAGAGACTCATTTAACTCCCACACTGCTTGTTGCAGTAAGGGACGATGGTGTCTCTGTCCGTTGACAAGGAAACAGGAAAACCAAGGGAAGAGCAGTGCTCGCCCTCAGCTGGCTGAGCCCCCATGGAAGCTGGGTTCACCACGCTCTGCTTCACTTCTTTAGCCGAGCACCGTGTGCTGTGTATCGGCATCTGCCCTATTCCTAGCCCAGTGCCTACTGTACTGTGAGCGCTGAATGAACAAACAACTCATTCCTGTAGTTCCTACTTTAACTCAAAGCCTTCTACGCAACAGACACACAAATAATGCTTAAAGAATTTTTTTTTATGAAGTGGCTCAATTAGAGTCATGCCTTAAATTCTAAGCTCAGGTCTCACCACACCCAGGGTTAAGATGGTCACTGTTAGCTCACGTAAGTCACGCTCCACAAAGGGGAGAGCAGGTGCTGGACCACGGCAGCACTCCACAAGCATGGCTGAATGACGGAGAGACTACCAGGTCACACGCACAGCGTCTCCCTGGGGTTACCTGCACTCCAGGGCCTTGGACTCCTCCGTCTTGGAGTTATAGATCTGTATTAACTCCTGAGAATTTTCCACGTTGAAATTAAGAAACTGCAGATCACTCTGTTGTTTTACATAAACCTGCCATAGATATTGATAAGTCATTATAAAGTGTAACAACAGAACCAAACCAAGGCAACAACTGGGTACTTTCAACTGCTAAAACATCAGATGACTAGAGAAATGTTAAAAATTTTTGCTTTGCCCTGGCCGGTTTGGCTCAGCGGTTGGAGCGTTGGCGGTACAGAGAGACCCGGGTTCGGTTCCCACTAAGGGCACGTACCTCGGTTGCAGTTTGTCCCCGGCCCTGGTTAGTCGTGCGGGTGGCAGCCACTCTATGTGTCCCTTCACATCGATGTTTCTCTCTCTCTTCCTCTCCCTCCCTCCCGCTCTATCTGAACAAAAAATGGAAAAATGTCCTCGGGTGAGGATAAAAAAAAACAAATTTTTTTTGCTTTTATTTTTTTCCACCCTGGCCAATGTGGCTCAGTGATTGGACCACTGGCCCTCACACCAAAGGGTCTTGGGTTTGATCCCAGTCTAAGGCATGTACCTGGGTTGCAGGTTCAATCCTCAGCCCCGGCTGGGGTGCGTGTGGGAGGCAACCAATTGATGTATCTCGCACACATTGATGTTTTTTTCCTCTCTCTTCCTCCCAACTCTAAAAATCAACAGAAAAAATATCCTCAGGTCAAGATTTTAAAAAAAAAATTGTTTTGCTTTCGTTTTTTCCTGTTAGCACTGAGATTTGTTAGTAAAAAAAGTCTCCTAACCTTTAATTACCATGAACAAGACCCTATCTGCTATATTAAACATGACAGACATCTAATGTAACTGGGATTCCAAAAAGCACCATAAATAAGATCAACAGACTACACTTTTCCTAACGTGGTGTTTGTTTATAAACGTTCCCCCCAGCAGTAGCAGCAGTGCACCTGGGACATACCTGTCTCAGACTATGCAGTTCTGCATTTGTACGTTCTTGTTTCGACTTCGCAATATCAAGCATCTCATCTTTCCTTTTCTCTCTCTCTACTATTGAAGAAAAAAATATTAAAATGCTTTTCATCAGCCACATCAACACAAACCTCTTCGTGTCCAAAAATTATTTTGAGACAATGGGATGAGTAGAAAAGATGTTTAAATCAGCCTAGCAAATAACTTTAAAAATTCTTCCACAGCCCTGGCCGGTGTGGCTCAGCGGTTAGAGTGTTGGCCCACGAACCAGAGAGACCCTGGTTCGGTTCCTGCTAAGGGCACGTACCTCGGTTGCAGTTTGTTCCTGGCCCTGGTTGGGGTCGTGTGGGTAGCAGCCAGTCGATGTGTCTCTCTCATATCGATGTTTCTCTTTCTCCCTCTCTCCCTCCCGCTCTATCTGAAGATAAATGCAAAAAAACAAACAAAATTCTTTCACAAAATGAGTTTCTAACAAATTCCATATATTTTATTGAGTAAATCATAACTGGATGTAAGAGTAAAAATTGGTGAGTCAAAAAGAAAAGACACTTAGAACACCCTGTAAATGTTCTCCTCCCCTGACCTCCCCTGGCATTTCACTCACAGCCTTTCCATGGCCCTCAGTTCTCTGGGCTCACAAACTTCTTAGCAAATAGAGCGCCTGGCACACAAACGCTGACCCAAAGACTGTCTGAATTCAGCTCTGAAGCTACTAATATAAACATGTATTTTATCTACCTATTTATCTATATCTTTAGCAACATAAGATATTACTTTGAGAAAATAGTGGAAATAGTGACCTCTGGTGGTAGAAAGCCATATTTTCCACATGAGATTCAAATGAAGAATTCAATCTTATTTGAAAAATTTTAAATAAAATACTGCATTTTGCCCTCTTAACTTTATAGAAATGCATTCTCTTCCTAGAAGGCAGGGCACTGAGGGTAGGTGTGAGTAGGCCAAAAAAATGTTAATTTAATTTCTATTTGGAATTTTACCTCCAAGTCTATGATTTTCCTAATCCCCTCTACCAAAATGAAAGCCTTATAAAATCCTCTTGGCTGGCAGGATGGAAATAAGATCTATGTATTAGTGATTCTCAATTGGGAGAAGAGAAAAGAGAGATTTTCACTAGTGAAAACTGAGATACTGGGGTAGACAGGGAAGGGATAAAGTGTGGGAGAATATAGGGGGTGGAAAATAGGAATTTTATCAGAAGGGGGCCAAAGTTAAACCTTACTGATAAACTTGCTTTTAAATCAAGAAAAATATACCCCCAACATTATTATTTTAGTATCATACTGATATAACAAAACACATGAATATTTTTCCAACCATAATAATTACAGGTAATTACAAACCTGGAAAAATGGTGAATTGCTAACTTTTATATAGTATTTGCAAAAGCAGAAACAATTTTCCTTCTTCGGTTCATAAGATTCTTTCTTAATTTTTTTTTTTTTTTTTTTGAGAAGTATAGTCATGGGCTCAAGCTTGAAGGGGGTAGCTCATTTAAAATTTTTTTTTATCCTCACCAGAGGACATTTTTGCATTTACCTTCAGATAGAGCAGGAGAAAGAGAGGGGGGAAGAAAGAGAGAGAAACATTGACACGAGAGAGAGACATCGAGTGGCTGCCACCCACACAACCCCAACTGGGGCCAGGGACAAACTGCAACTGAGGTACATGCCCTTAGCAGGAACTGAACCCAGGACGCTCTGGTCCGCAGGCCGACGCTCTAACCACTGAGCCAAACCAGCCAGGGTAGGGGGTAGCTCATTTTACAGAAGAGGAAACAGTTAACTGGGAGGCATGGTAACAGTTTTTTTTTTAATCCTTACCCAAGGCTATTTTTTCCATTTATCTTCAGATAAAGTGGAAAGGAGGGAGAGAAACAGAGAGAAACATCAATGTGATAGAGTCACATTGACTGGTTGCCTACCACACGACCCCAACTAGGGCAAGGGACAAACTGCAACTGAGGTACATGCCCTTGACTGGAATCAAACCTGTGACTCTGGTCCAACGCTCTAACTGCTGAGCCAAATTGGCCAGGGCCATGGTAACAGCTTTAAAATTCCCTGCCTGGTCCCTCCCCATCCATCTAAGGGTGTTTAAAAGAAACTAAAAAAATATTTTGAGAGAGGTAATATTCCTTTAGCCTGCCATAGTAGTATCACAGGAAGTTCAGGATACAAATATGTACCTATCCAGTCACTTAAACCAATTATTTTACCAGTAAAAACCAACTCATCGTGCAGGCAACTCTTCTCCTGCTTGAGGCGAATGATCTCTTCTCGTTGCTCATTGTTCTCTGTTGTCTTTTCATTTAGATCCTCTTCACAGATAGGAGAAAAAAAGAAGTTCTCAAATAAACACTAGTTCCTAGAATATACACACATCACGACCACCTCTCATGTCCTCAGCACCCCGTTCTGACAGAAGTCCTGTCCCATGTCCAGTGGCTCACTGCATCTCTACAATGACCCTGGCCAAGGCCTTGCTCTCTCTCTCACCTGACCGGTCTTCCTGCTCCAACCTTACCTATCATCCACGGCCCAATCAGGGCAATCTTTCCAAAATAAGACTGTCCACGTCACCTCTCTGTTAAAAGCCCTCCTACCACACTTAGGATGAAATCCAGACTCGTAACCGTAAGCCCTCCTGGCCCTCCTGCCTGTCTCTCTCCCCCTTCTTTCGCTCTGTTCCTTGAATGTGGTCCAACCTCAAAGCCCTCAAAGACTTTTGCATTTGCTATTTCTTCAGCCTGGAAGGTTCCTGGCCCAGGTCTCTTCCCATCATCCAAGTCTTGAAAGACGCCTGGCAGTTTTGCTCAGCGGTTAGAGCACTGGTCTGCGGTCCAGTTTAGAGAAAGATGCCTCCCCAGTCCACCTAAACTGGGTCTACTTCCCCCGCTCTCTAGTCCACTTTCCATTGCCCTGTTCTTCTTTAAAAAAAAAAAAAAGTTATAATAAATAGTCAATTTATAAAATAAGGCATTAATAATAATAAAGTAGCCCTGGCCAGTTTTGCTCAGCGGTTAGAGCATCGGCCTGCGGTCCTGAGAGACCCGGGTTCCGTTCCCGCTAAGGGCACGTACCTCGGTTGCAGTCTGTCCCCGGCCCTGGTCGGTCGTGCGGGTGGCAGCCACTCGATGTGTTCCTTTCACATCAATGTTTCCCTCTCTCTCTCTGTTCCTCTCTCTCCCTCCCACTCTACCTGAACAAAAAATGGAAAAATGTCCTCGGGTGAGGATTAAAAAAATAATAATAATAATAAAGTAGACTTTTTACTTGAATATCTTGCCTAGGTATACATAGCATTCAGTCAATCTTTATCACTCAGCCAGTGTGGCCCAATGGATTGAGCGTCATCCCATGGACTGACAGGTCCTGGTTCAATTTCCGGTCAAGGCACATGCCCAGGTTGTGGGCTTGATCCCCAGTAGGGGGTGTGCAGGAGGCAGCCAATCGATGTTTCTCTCTCACATTGATGTTTCTCTCTCTCTCTCTCCCTTCCTCTCTAAAAATCAATAAAAATAAAAATAATAATAATTAATATTTATCAAATGCCTACAATGTACCTCAGGAGGTACAGATCCAAAAAAGAAGTCACATCCGTCCCTGATGTCAAGGGGCTTATTGTATGGTTAGGGTTATAGCTGAAGCCATGAATGGAGACAAAACCTACGATCTGCCACAAGTCAGAGCATCATCGTAAGAACAAGACTGAGTCTTCTAGGTTAAGTCAGCCACCACACACACAGGTTCAGCAGCAACTCACTGCCTCATCAGACACTCCAGCAGGACAGAGGAAGGAGATCCCACCGTCCTAAGGGCGCTTGTTCCACAGTGGAAGCCAGCCTCTCTGCCCCCAGTGGGGAAAGGCCAGGGGAAAGTCTACGCGCACAGCCTCTGTTGACAAATTTAAATTTCGACTCTATCACCTATGTCCACATCCAAGTACGTAGCACTAACCTATGTAGTATACAGACCTTCATTTCATTATAAAACTTCAAGTAATATTATTCAGAAGGAAATGAATCACGGAGCTACTGAGAACGAAAATAGAAAAGGAGAATGCAAAGGGATGTATAAAAATAAAACAAGCACCAAAAGCCACTCTGGTAGAGCAAGTCGTTGGTGGCAATTCCTCGCTGCTCCCCGTGTTCCTCCCACAGATCCCTGCAACCCCTCCCACGAAGAGGCAGAGGGTTTCCCCACGTGATTTGCTTTGAGCAAAAGAATGAGGAGGAAGTGGTGGTGTGTCAGGTCCTCGCGTTTCTGCTTCCTCTACGCTTCTGCCCTCACCGCAGAAAGACGTGCCCACTGGTGAGATGAGGCACAGGGAGCAGAACACCCCGCGTGAGCAGCGTGGCCAATTCTCGCGAGCCTCCAGACTCACGAGTGAACCGCAGGCTCACGGCCACGTGCCCGACACAGTGTCGTCGGTTGTGCCAGAGCAGGAATCAGCCTCGCTGGCCGGTGCAGCCAAGGCAGGGTACTGAACAAACACCATGACTGTGCGGTTTCCCCAACTCTGTCATCTACCGTGTAACACAGAAGTGCAGCATAATTCCACACCCACGAAATGAACATTTCATGGTCAGACCTAGAGCCAGCAACACACCTCCACCTAATCATAACCTGAAGACATATAATCCCAAATAAAATAAAAAAATAAAAAAGACACACAGTCCCAGGATAAAACTCTTACATTTATGTCCCTTCCTTACCTTTTAGTTTATTGACTTCAACCTTAAGGGCCTTCAGTTTCTGCTTATAGTCTTGCTTTTCTTTCACAATACAAGTCTCCACCATCTTGGCATCGCGCAAGGCGTGCTCCAACAACTTAAATTTACCCGAGCAGTCTGCAATGTGACTGACTGCCTCAATGATATCTTTGTCCTAAAAAGCAAATTTGAAAAATGTTCTGGAAGATTTTTAAATTCCAACTAATCAATACAAAAATATTACGTTTCTTTTTGTTTTTTATTTCTTAATTTTCCCATGTTTAGTCTCCCCTCACCAATTTTTTTTTTTTTTTTTACTTTTTTATCCTCACCCGAGGACATTTTCCCATTTTTTGTTCAGATAGAGCAGGAGGGAGGGAGGGAGGGAGGGAGGGACGGAGAAAGAAAGAGAGAGAGAGAGAGAGAGAGACATCGACGTGAAAGGGACACATCGAGTGGCTGCCACCCGCACTACCAACCAGGGCCAGGGACAAACTGCAACCGAGGTACGTGCCCTTAGTGGGAACCAAACCCGGAACTCTCTGGTCCATAGGCCAACGCTCTAACCACTGAGCCAAACCGGCCAGGGCCTCCCCCACCAATTTTTATTAATTTACTTTTGTTACAGATGTTTCTCCTTTGTCCCTCCTAGACACCCTCCTCCCCATCCCGCTCCCCTCAACCCCCATCTTTTGTTTCTTAAAAATATATTTTATTGATTTTTTAGAGAGAGGAAGAGAAAGAGAGAAACATTGATGTATGAGAGATACATCAGCTGGCTGCTTCCTGCACATCCCCCCACTGGAGATCAAGCCTGAAACCAAACCAGGACCTCTCAACCCACTAAGCCACACCAGCTAGGCCAGATTACATTTCTTAAGACGTCACTGTGGCCCTGGCCGGTGTGGCTCAGCAGTTAGAGTGTCGGCCCGCAGACCAGAGAATCCTGGGTTTGGTTCCTGCTAAGAGCACGTACCTTGGTTGCAGTTTGGTCCCGGTTGGGGTCATGTGGGTGGCAGCCACTCGATGTGTCTCTCTCATGTCGATGTTTCTCTCTCTCTTCCTTCCTCTCTCCCTCCCGCTCCATCTCAAGATAAATGCAAAAAAAAAAAAAAAAAAATGTCCTCGGGAGAGGATAAAAAAAAAAAAGATGTCACTGTGTGCCAGGTTTGGGTGGAAGCACTTTTCACGTGCTACCTCGTTTCACTTGCACTGTAACTCTCCAGGTAGGTCCTATATTTATCCCCATGTGACTGATGAGTCAACAGTAACCTGCCCACGGTTACACAACTAGTGATGGAACTCCTATTTTTCTCTCACCCCGAAACTAAGAATTTAAAAGAGCGCACCGCCGGCAGCTGTGTCTGTCTGCACAGCTATGAAATTTAATAAGATAACGCATGTGATTATACTCCATAAACTACCACGTGCCATGGCAAATGGAGGCAGGATTACTTTGAATTACCTTTAGTTTTATCATTGTAGTGAGAGCCTGTTCTCGAGCTTGTAATTGTCCTACTTGAGCAGAAAGCTCCACTAAGGTGTTGCTGAGATTCTCGTTTCTGGCCTGAAGGGAACAACACAGAAATACTCACGCACACGTCATTTAAGAGTGTTCATTACTCTCAGCAGCCACACTCTGGGCTCATTCTTCTGCTTCCCTGTTTCTTTAACTTTTTGTTTAGTAACAAAGTGGGCTTAGTAAGCAGTCATCAAAAGGAACACAAATACCCATTTCTCTCTTACCTCTAGCATTCTCTCAATACTAGTGCTTGCTCTACTAAATTATGTTGGTTGTATTTATAAACATGTCTACTTCCTAATGTCTTTTATGTATAATTCTAAGTTGGCAAGAAAGAAGATAATGAATGAACAAAAGAAAACTGAGATTCCCTTTGCTAAAATAAAGTAGTAGTGAACTTCTGTGGATCTTTTTTTAACTCTGTGTTGAAGGAGCTTCATACTGGGTAGTGCCACTCACCAGAATTTTTTTTTTTTTTTTTTTGGGGTACGTGCCCCTAGCGGGAACCAAACCCGGGACTCTCTGGTCCAACCACTGAGCCAAACTGGCCAGGGCATCACCAAATTTTTTTAAAACCACAAAACTATATCTGATGTAACTACTGTGTACATGATGTATTTTTTGGTTAGAAAAAGGGAATAACTGGGCTTTAGGAAAGATATCTCCGTGGCGGAAACTTAAATGCATGTTGCTGGGGAAAGACGCCAGTGTGAAGAGGCCACCAATCTCGCCATGTATTCCACTGTGTAACATTCTGGAAAAGGCAAAACCACGGAGCTGGTGAGAAGATCAGTGGTGGCCAGGGGTTGCCAGGGGCTGTGGGAGGGAGGGATGGAGCACAGAGGACGCTCAGGGGTAAAACTTTTCTGTTCCATTAATGCTGGACATATGTCACTACACATCTGTCAAAACCCACAGGACATATGACACCAAGAAAAAGCCTAATGTAAACTATGGACTTTGGGTGATAACGATGTGTCCATGTAGACTGACTGTAACAAATGCACTACTGTGGCAAGAATGTCCACACTGGAGGAGGGTGGGGGAAGGTGAATGAGAACTCTCTGCATGGTCCACTCTGCTGTGAACCTAAAGCTGCTCTAAAATATAGTCTAGTAATTTAAGAAAATCTTCCTGCTATGGAATGAACTGCAGCCCCCACAATGCATAAGCCCTAACCTCCAATGTGGGGGTATTTAAAGAGGGGCCTTTGAGAGAGAATTATAATTAGAGGTCTTGAGAGTGGAACCCATGATGGGATTCGTATCCTTATAAAAAAAGATTCCAGAGAGCTTGCTAACTCTGTTCCCAAAACAGCAAGAAGGCGGCTGTCTACAAGCCAAGAGGGCGCTCGCAGAAACTGACGCTGTTGGCCCCGCTCTGGGGTCGTCTCGCCCCCGAGCTTCAGGACTTAAGCAAGCCGCCCTGTCCGTGGCATTTCTGACAGCAGCCCAAGCTGACTGAAATACTTCTACTTTTTAATTGAACATATCAATTGATTCTAGAATAGGTTTGACTTAGTTTATAGCTAGAAACTCTCTACTAATCTGAAAAAATAAAAGGAAAAAGGCATAAAATAAAAGCTACAGCATTATTATGAACCATTAAGACTCGCTGTATTATCAATATCTATACTGAGTATCACCATGAAACAGGAAGAGTGTGAAGGATGGAACAAAACAACGGCTTTCTCTCCGTGCCTCCCATAAAGCACAAGCTCAAAAAATATCTGATGACTGACCAGTTACAACTGAAAACTGAAAAATCAGTTGTACAGATTTCATTCCCAAAACACCACTACCATGGGGCAGATACCTGTTTATCATGTCAGATAAGACACAGTTCTTTAGAGAACATGCTTTCAAGTGACCAAAACTTGGTGATACTGCCCTCAGACTTTGAGAAAGGCTTTCTAAAATAACCCACCATTGATAAAATGATAGTTGCTACTAGACCAAATGGCCCGCCAGAAAAGGTTGAAATGAAGCTCCATCTCCAAGACACACGGCTAACGAAGCAGTCCAATGAATACAAGACTATGATGGATATACACACATATGCATTTTTAATGGAAACATTTAAACCCGAATCTTTAATAACAAAAACACACAGAACTTGGGCTAGTGAAGCTTATCACAAAATAAAACCAACCTCAAGGTCTTCAGAGAGGAGAGAGGCATGGGTTGCCTTCTGAGCCATTTCCTGGAACTGGAGCTGGGTCTTCTGCAGGGCTGTCTGGCATTCCATCTGATTCGATTCCAGCGTTTTTACCTTCTTTGTGAGTGACCTGATTATCTCAGTTCTTTTATGTAGTTCACCTGAGGGAAATTTCATTGGTAACTTATTTTGTGACCAGATCTGAAGCTTAAAATGCATTATTTTCCAACACATGGTTAAAAAGTAATTGTGCTCATTTGGTTCCAGTGTCATCCTGGTGCGCCAAGGTTGAGGGTTCGATCCCCGAAAAGGGCACATACAAGAATCAACCAAAGAATACATAAATAAGTGGAACAACTAATCGATGTTTCTCCCTCTCTCAAATCAATCAATAAAGTAAAAAAACACAAAACTTCCTAACGATTCACTCTTAACACTCCGCGTTAACTGGAGCTCGACCCAGCCATCTTTCTACATTTAAGTACTTAGTCCGTCCAACTTAAATTCACATTATGTTTGTGTGTTTGATTGTGGATGTTCAGTTTCCCAGCTTCACTGACACTAAACCCAGGACAGCAGGATCCGTGCTGGGATATTCCTTCTCTATCATTCCTGTGAGCCCTCAGTGTGCATAACGCATGTGGCTGGGTGCGCTTCTGACCTTCCAGTTTGCTACAACGCTCTTCCAAAGTCAGCACTTTCTGCCGGTCCTCTTCCCATGACAGAAGCTGTCTCTGATGGACTGCGACCATTTCATTGAGCTCTTTATCACGGTCTTTCAGTTCTCCAATGAGCAGCTGCAGCTCCTTCCGCTGCTTCTCGATCATGGAAATCTCAACTTCTGACCCGATGTTCTAATCACAGAAAGTGGTTTCACATCAAAATGAGACTAATCAATAGCATAAATCAGCCAAAGCGTATTTTCCAAATAATTATATCTTCTTTTGCTGCCAATTCAAGGCAGTTATGTTAATTAAGTTTTATTCACTGTTTATAACGTGTTATCAAAAACAAGTCCACACCTACTGTGTGCTGCCTCTATCATGTCATACCACACACCGCTCAGAAAGTGGGGCCGCTTGTAAAACCTCCATTGGCTAATTACAAATGAACCCATCTCTGCATTTTTCTTCCTTGCTGCCAACCCTCTCTCCTTGTACCAATCAACAATATTCATTATCCTTCGCCTTGTCCCAGCCTCTCCAGAGCAGTCAATCAAGGGGAAACATGAAATAATTACTGGTTAAACGTAAATAATTCTCACAATATCAAACACGTCAATTACAGTCAGTCTACCAAGAACAATTTAATATTGGGACTGGTCCAAACTCAATGAATGTACCTATTTTAAAAAACAAATTTTGTAAAGAAAAAATTTCAAACATACACAAAGATAGAGAACACCCAAACTCCCATATGCTCAGAACCCAGGACCTGCCATTATCAAGATTTTGCCACATCTGTTTCAATTAAATTTTTGTTGTTGTTGTTAATAAAAAATACATTTCACTCATACATACTTCAGTATGAATCCCTAAAAAGGAACATTTTTACATAACCATGATGCCACTTTCATACCTACCAAAATCATCTACAGTAATTTCCCCCCTTTTTTTTTCCAACTCTTTTTTCTTTATTGATTTTAGAGAGGAAGAGAGAAGTAGAGAGATGGAAACACCAATGAAAGAGAACATCGACTGGCCGCCTCCTGCATGTGTCCTGACCGGGAATCGAACTGGCCACCTCTTGGTGCAGGGTCGACGCTCAACTGCTGGGCCACACCGGCTGGGCTACAGTAATTCCCTTTTAAGCATACATCATTTTAAAGTGCGCAGGAAAGCCGGTCTGACCTAAGAGGGGATCCACAATTAGCCACTTGGTGACTATAACCTTGGGCCTTGACTGTCAGCCTTCGTTTCCTCCCCTGGAAAATGGTAATAACAGCACCGGGACTTCTCAGAGCTATGTGTGCGAATCACCCAAGCAAAGCGCGCCAAAGCACTTCACAGCATTTGGCACATCATAGGCACTCAACATACATCAGCTATTATTAAGACTGTAGCCCTGGCCGGTTTGGCTCAGCGGTTAGAGCGTCGGCCTGCGGTCTGGAGAGACCCGGGTTCGGTTCCCGCTAAGGGCATGTACTTCGGTTGCAGTTTGTCCCCGGCCCTGGTTGGTCGTGCGGGTGGCAGCCACTCGATGTGTCCCTTCACGTCGATGTTTCTCTCTCTCTCTCCCTTCCTCTCTCTCCCTCCCACTCTATCTGTACAAAAAATGGAAAAATATCCTCGGGTGAGGATAAAAAAAAAAAAAAAGACTGTAAGTTACACTTTGAAATATGGTACTGTCCCCATCAATGAAATAAAAAACTAAACGTGTTACTTTAAGAATTCTATCTTAGCCTGACCGGTGTGGCTCAGTGGCTGGGCGTCGACCCATGCACCAAGAGGTGGCCAGTTCGATTCCCGGTCAGAGCACATCCCCAGTGAAGGGCATGCAGGAGGCGGCCAATCGATGTTCTCTCTCATTGACGTTTCTGTCTCTCTCTCCCTCTCCCTTCTTCTCTAAGATCAATAAAGAAAAATATTTGGGGGAGGAAAAAAAAAAGAAAAAAAAAGAATTCTATCTTAAAGACGGGAGTGAAAAATTCACCAGAGGCCCATGTACATCATTCCTGCTTTCTGAAAATTACAACTTGTAAATAAACAATAACAACGCATGAATTACAGTGACTAGTAACTAAACACACACACACACAAATGGAATTTGGAGCCAAGGGATTGATTCCAAATCACAAGCGTTGAATTCTGGTCTTTGGGACGCCATCCGTTCATTCACTCATTTGTTCAGCACCTATGTGCCGAGCTCCAAGGGTCTGCGGACACAGCAAGGCGGGCCCTGGCCGGGAGCACACCTCCTAGTGTGCGAAAAAGTTCATCTCATCATATACTGATTCATGCACATCTTGAGCAAGTTCACTTTCAAGGCGGTTTTTGTTTTTTTGGTTTTTTGTTTTCTTTTCTTTTGGTAAAACGGAGTCATAAGGGTGCTGCCCTGGCAGGTTCCAGTGGAGTAAATCACGGACAGGGAGCGAGGTGGCCTACAAGCGCCCACCGTGACCACTAGGACGCGAGCCCCTGCGCCGGCTGGTGTGGCGCAGTGGGCCGGGCGGTGTCTCTGCACCCAAAGGTGCCGGGTTCGATTCCCGGGCAGGGCACATGCCAGCCCGGGCTCGAGGGTCTTGAGGGAGGCAGCCGGTCGATGTTTCTCTCCCTCTTCTCCCTCTAAAAACCAACAGAAACTGTGAAAATTGACGGTGAGCACCTGGTCCCTCCCTGGACCCAGCGCCGGGGCTGGATAACGGGTTTCTTTTGAGATAAGGACACAGGATGGGGCGCCGCGTTTTTCCTCGACGACCTGAGCAGTGTCAAATTCGAAGCAGAAATCGCGCCCTAAAAACCACCCACGTTCGGCCAAAAGGCACGCCGGGCCCGGGGCCTGCTTCCCTGCGGCGCCGGCGGCCGAGGCGAGCCCGCGGGCCGCTCACCTGGCGCCCGGCGAGGAAGACCGCCGAGGGGTTCATAGGTGTTTCCTCCGCCCCCGGAGAAACGTCGCTGTGCGCGGCGTCACCTTAGAAACGCCATAGGCGCGCCTGCCCGGAGCGGCGGGGGCGGGGGGCGAGCCCCGAGGCGCGGGGCCCCGCGCCCTGGCCCGCCCGAGCGCGCTCACCCAAACCGCCTGCCCGGCGGACCGCGCGCGCCGCGCCGGCCTATGGCGTCGCCAGGGACCCGCCCCCCGCTCTCGCGAGATCTCGGCAGCCGCGCGGGAAGCTGGCTCCCAGCCCACCACGTGCGGCGGGAGGGCACCGCTCTCGCGACGTTTCGTGCGTCCCAATCCGGACCTGGAGCACCGCGATGGCTTTTCTGAGCGTGTCCGATCCGTTCCTCCCAGTCCTCGAAACCGGTTAATGAATGAAGCAAGTGAAAGGCTGTTTCTGCCCCCATCACCCTCGGGCTATGGCACTGGAATTGCTCACCCATTTGCTTCTGCCCTAGGGAACTGGGCGCTGGTTTTTTGTTTTTTTATCATCCTCACCCGAGGACATTTTTCCATTCTTTGTTCAGATATTGCGGGAGGGAGAGAGAGGAACAGAGAGAGAAACATCAATGTGAAAGGGACACATCGAGTGGTCGCCACCCGCACGACCAACCAGGGCCGGGGACAAACTGAACCTGGGTCTCTCCGGACCACAGGCCGATGCTCTAACCGCTGAGCCAAACTAGCCAGGGCTGGGCGCTCGGTTTTGGTTAGCTGCTGTTTAATGCCGGGCATGCGGACAGGACCTGGCGTTCCAACGAATCGATGGATGGAAGCAGACAACAGCCCTGGGAGTTGATAGTTGCCGGCCAGCCCAGTGGACAGCTCTAACCTAAGACTCGCAGATAAAAAGAAAAATTGTTTGGACTCCATGTGGCTCTTGAATAGCGATGAGAATCTTGCAACTTGAGTGTGACACCATTGACCGCATTCTGGGTTAAACCTAAGCTTTTTTGTTTTTAATCCTCACTGGAGGAC
The DNA here is from genome assembly GCF_014108415.1 of Molossus molossus. NCBI lineage: Eukaryota > Metazoa > Chordata > Mammalia > Chiroptera > Molossidae > Molossus > Molossus molossus. Next base: position 35,225,912 of record NW_023425358.1, on the reverse strand, counting down.
ATTTTTGCACTTTAGAGCAGGAGGGAGAGAGGGGGGAGAGAGAGAGAGAAACATCAGAGACATCGAGTGGTTGCCATCCACATGACCCCAACAGGGCGGGGACAAACTGCAACCAAGGTAGGTGCCCTTAGCATAGCTGGAACGGAACCCAGGACTCTCTGGTCTGCAGGCCAGTGCTCTAACCGCTGAACCAAACTGGCCACGCTAAAACTAAACTTTTTTTAATTTTTTTTTATCCTCACCTGAGGACATTTTTTGACATTTTGTTCAGATAGAGTAGGAGGGAGAGAAAGAGAGAGAAAAACACCAATGTGAAAGGGACACATCGAGTGGTTGCCACCCGCACGACCCAACCAGGGCCGGGGACAAACTGCAACCGAGGTACGCGCCCCTAGCGGGAACCGAACCCGGGTCTCTCCAGACCGCAAGCCAAAGCTCCAACCGCTGAGCCAAACCGGCCAGGGCTAAACCTAAGCTTTTTAACGTGGTGTTTCATAGTCATCCTTTCTTCCCCCCTTTACTCTTAACATTATATAGGAACTGAACTAGGAAAAAAATATTCACATTTAACCCCTGGTCATTCACCCCCTACTGCTGAACCCATAAGATGGCATTACCTGCAAGGCAAGTTACCAAATACAGTCTTATAGTATTTCAACTTTACTTTTTGATTGACTATGAATTAGCAAAACATGCCATTGTGTTTATCACGTCTGAACATGGAAAATTAGAATTTCTTGCTTTCAAGCTTCACAGACTTGGGTGACACTTGCCTCCTTAGGATAGGCTTATGTTTAGGAGAACCAACAAGCCCAAGTTTTAGAACTTAAAATCAAGAGAGAAAATTCTGACAAGTTGTTAAAAAAACAGACTGTAGATGACTATGCAGTAAGTCTTGGTGGTGGAATGGGATGTAAAAAGGAATGTGGTTGAACGTCAGTTTTCCAGTTGAGGAACATTTTCATTCAAATGCTTTTCAAAGTTCACTTTTTTTTTTTTAATTTTAGGAAGCCCAAAAATGCCATTGTTCACCAGGCAACCACATGCCACTCACTGTAAAAAATACGAGTACAGATAAAATGAGATTCATCTTATGACATTAAGGTTCTAAGTATTAACTGAATATGGCGAGTATTATTGTGAGTAGTTGTAAATAAAAAAAAAAAAACTCAGTATTTTGAGTTTACTCCCACAGGTTTCCTTTAAAACAAAAAATCTTCATATAACTTTAAAACGACATAAAATGATGTTTTCTGAAAGCTGTAAGAATTATACTGCATCTGAGTTTACAGTCTAATTCAAACTGATGAGCTAAATGGACTCATTCCAGTCTCCCTACCTTATTTCCTAATTAATTTAGTAAATAACAAAGACAGGATCTAAAAGGTACAATTCATCTTCATTGGCTGGGTGGTTCAGTCAGATAGAGCATCCCATACACCAAAAGATTTCAAGTTCCCCATCAGGGCACATACCTAGGTTTTGATCCCTGGTTAAGAGGCAACTGATCAATGTTTCTCTTTACTGCCCCACCCCTTCCTTCTCTCTCTAAAAAAATAATAAAAAATAGCCCTGGCCAGTTTGGCTCAGTAGCTGGAGCTTCAGACAGTGGACCGAGGGGTTGCAGGTTCGATTACTGGTCAAGGGGACATACCTGGCTTGCAGCTTTGATCCCTGACTCAGGTGGGGGGTCGTGTGGGAAGCAATTAATCAGTGTGTTTCTCTCACATCAATATTTCTCTCTGTCTCTCCCTCTCCCTTCCACTCTGTCTAGAAAGCAATGGAAAAATGTCCTCTGGTGAGGATTAAAATAATAAAAGGTAGAATTTTAAAATAGTAATTTTTAACTACGAGTGAGAAAGTTACCATGGATTACAGCATAAGCAACAGCTGATTTACTAAGACTACACACCCCCTACTGGGTATCGAGACGGGGATTCGAACTGGCAACCTCCTAGTACATGGGATGATACCCAACCAACTAAACCACAGCAGCCAGAGCTATTAATACATTTTAATCAGAGATTAAACTATGTTGCATTTTAAATTCAGGTCAAAGAAAAAGATTCACACATGTTATACACAAGGACAATTTTAATCCTGCATTTTCCTGCAGTAACATCCACTGCTGGCTATATATGGATTGAAACTGCATTTGCCAAGAACTGTGAACATTAAGAATCTTTACATGAAGTCACATGTGTTGATACAGACACAGAGACATCTTCCAGCACCAACAGCATATATAACACATACCAACTGGTCTTGATGGATAAATTTGCTTCACCAGATAATCATCATATTTAGTAAAATTCACAGTTAATGCAGAATTTCTTTTTAATTTACATCTTTACTACACATTCTAAGATTTTAATTATTTTAAAAAACATTCATTCAAGATTGTAATTTGCATGGCAATAAACAATAGGTTCTAAATTTCTTAAAGGTGTCTATAGCAATTAAAATACCATGAGTCTTCTTTTCAATTTGTAGCACCTGACTTAAGACCTTTATAAAAACAAAGTTTAAATTCATTTAGTGCATTCATTAAAATTGTGTTTCTCTTGTGAGAAAAACATATTTCAATTGCTATTTCCCAGACAATATATTGAACATGGGTTTATAATATCTGCAACTGAATTGTACACTCATATAGCCAGAACAAGAACTCTCAGCCTCTGTGAAGGGCCTTCCACTCAAAACGATGATAATGTATAAAACAGATTTGGGGTCTGCCCCCTACTTAACATTATTAAACGTTTCCAAGCATTCTTGGAAAATATTTTAAAATATATGTGTAATATTCTACCATATGATGCACCATCATTTCTTTAATCATCTCTCAATTGTTCATTTATATTACTTGCGATTTTTTGATATTATGAGTAACATCGTGATGAACACAAGACTTGTATCTTTAGGATAATGTCAAAGAAGTGGCTTACTGGGTCAAACAGTGCAGATGGTTTTAAGGCTTTTAATATACTTTACCAAATAATATCCAGAATAGCCTGAACAACTCCTACCAACAATATGTTAATGGCCCCACAAAGCAGACTTGGTTGGTAACAATGAAGCCAATTCAATCACAAATCTATTAGGTGCTCAAGCATCTCAAAACTATCACACCAAAGAAGCAAGGAGAGAGTTATGACTGGGGATGAAGCCAAATTAAAATTCTTTAAAACATGACTCAGCTTTAAAAATCATGATTTGATTAAATCACGACCATTTGAAAAATAATCAACAAACTTTCCACAAAAAGTCTACAGTGTTTTTCCAAAAATAAGATGTTTAAAAGAGAGAAAGAGAAAAGTCAGTACCAAGTGACCAAAAATTTTTATTTGACTAAATTCTATTTCATGCATAAGCATGACAGTCTCCCCTGTTTATTAGACTTTGGCAATAAAAAAAAAACAAACAAGCAGCCTTGTACAGAACAGTGAAAATGCCGAGGGCGAGGGTAGTCTACAGTTTTACTGTAGGATAAATATGTATTTTTTCAAAAGGCCTCTCTCCCTTTGGCCGTATCAACTCTCAGTTCAGACCATTAAATACAGACAAACTTTTAAAATCACTTCTTCACTTCTCCAAGATCTTCGATGCTATCATCATCTACCTATAAAACACAAATTACATTTCATGAGTTGTGGTATCAAATAACATGGGAGCAACTTGCTTTAAAAATGTATTTCTACAGATGTGTATGGTCCACATACTCACCTCTGGCCATTTTTCCTGAATGACATCAATGATGTCGTCTGTAAAGTCTCCCTGAATGATGATCTCATCCTCCCCTGTCACTGAGGCACCACAGGAGAATTTTTGAGCAAAAAATCTTTGTGCTTCTTTAAGATCAATTTCTGTTATGTTAAAAAAAAGTAACAGCAAGAGTGTAATTAGAATTGTATGTCGAAGATATTTTTCCATTTTGAAATTTAATTTGATTTTTAAATTCATAAAACAGATAGTGTTAATGAGGTTCACATTCCTGTCAGAGCAGTAATTACTATCACAGGCAGTGGTCTTAATAATTCAAAAATCAAGGTAGAATAAAGCCTCAGTACATAAAAATCCCATCACCCATAATAGTCGTAACTCGCACAGTAAGACCAAAATAAATCCAGGAACGCATTCATTCCATTCCATATACACTTCTGAATACAACGAAGTTCTTTTGCTTATCCCTTTTCTTTTCCTTTGTATCTCTTTTCACAAAAAGATAATTTACAGCAGAGAAACAAACCTAGTATTTATAATGTGGTCCAGTGATTGTTTTTCAATCTGTGTTGTCATGTGAAGGAACCTTAGTTTGCAATTTCACCTCCATTTCACACTTTGTTCAACGCCTTCAAGCAGGACCTCCCGCCACCACCACTTCCCCCACCCTCTGACTGCCACTCCCCAGGGGACAAGCCACCTGCAACCCTCTGCCACCAAGCCTGCAGGGCCAGAGGAGCAGCACTGGTGGGCTTCACAGGGAACCCTATTTTGTCCTCCTAAAATAAAATGTGCCCAAGCAGGAATTCTGGAAAGGAAAAGTTAAACCAGTTCCCTCTGCGGAAAACATTAAAATTTCTTCAAAATCTGATTTTGAAGCTACAGTAAGAAATGCAGAATCTTATTCTGTATCTTCTTAGCAAAAATAGACCCATGGAATTTCTTTGATTCCAGATTTTTAAAAGGGGGGGTATCTATATACCATACACGCCGCGTGCACACACGCGCGCGCGCGCACACACACACATTTTAAATATACTTAAGATTAAACTCACCGAAAGTTGCAAGGCCACACACTCTTGTCACATATTTCTTCTTTGCTCTGGGAATTTTGGCTATCGTAACCTTTTGTGGTACAGTCTTCTTTTTTTGTTTTATTTGACCCCTTCCACCTTTATTTATTAAGAAAGAGCTCAGCATTAATTGTTTCACTGTTAACTTAATTAGAGACTACGGTCTTACATTTGTTAATTTTCAAAAGATACCAAATTTTATTTCTGAAGTTTCTTTTCTAATACAAAATTAATGAACACATGCATGAGTATCATTCAATCAATATTTAAGCAACATGTGCCAAGCACTGGACTAAGGACACAAAACAAACAGAGCATAGTCCCTGCCCCTCCAAGGATTCTAGTCTAGTGAAGTGAGACAAAAAAAAGTTAAAATGGTCACAGCCACCTGCCAGATACTGTAATTGGACCCCTGGACACGGCACCACCAAGCCCTGGAGAGGAATGGCTTTGTCTACTTCCATGCCTCGGCTGCAGTTCATCCCCAGCCCGTTGGGGGTTGTGTGGGTGGCAACCAGTCTATGTGTCTGTCACATCGATGTCTCTCTCCTTTCCCCTCTCTCTCCCTTCCTCCCTCCCACTCTATCTGAAGATAAACACAAAAATGTCCTCAGGTGAGGATTAAAAAAAAATAATGCAAAGTCTTGAAACTATTTATAGGTTAATTTTAGTCATGGGGGGAATAATTAAGGAAGAAGAAAAAGGTGGCGACAGGATCCAAAGCATAAGGAATTAATCTTAGGAGGAGAGACAGGTAAATGTAACATCATTAAAAATAAAAATTCTGCCAGTGTGGCTCAGTGGATTGAGTGTGGTCACATGGACTGAGAGGTTCTGGTTCGATTCCCAGTCAAGGCACATGCCCCAGGTTTTGGGCTGGATCCCCAGTAGGGGGAGTGCAGGAGGCAGCCAATCAATGTTTCTCCCATCAATGTTTCTACCTCTTTCTTCATCTCTCTCTTAAAAAAATCAATAAAAACATTTAAAAAATAAAAATTCAACTGAGCTGTCAAAGTAACAAGAAAAATTTTATTTAAGTGTCCTCACTTTAATTAAATACAACACACAGGTATTTTAATAAGACAACAAAGTTTTCAAATCAAGTTGGCTAGTTGCTTTTATGTATATATACAGCAAATGAAGCATGTTTTCTTAGTTCTAATCATACCATATCCAACCCCCCTTAAAACATGATTCTGTATTCCTCTGAGTGATATTCATGAATTACAGTAACAGACAGGTGCTATTCATGTTGGAAATGCTCTCCATTACTGATTTCTTCTGGCAGAGGGAAGGTAGGTTTGTGTCCACTAAATCATAGAGTTAGATCTCACCTCTCTTTTGTTTTTTCTTCTCTTCTTCTTCCCCTGCTGTTCCTTGACCCTCACTAATCCCAGATTCTTGTTTGGGTGAATTTTCTAGATATAAAAACAAAATTCAAAAGCATTAACATCACTTTCTACTAACGTGAAATAAACTACCTTTGCCCCGACTGGTTTTCTCAGTGGTTAGAGCATCGACCTGTGGAATAATGGGTCTTCGGTTCAATTCCTGGTCAAGGACACATGTACCTGGGTTGCAGATCCAATAATCCTTGGCCTGGTCGAGGTCATGTGGGAGGGAAGCAACCAATCAATGTGTGTGTCTTTCTCCCTCCCTCCTAATCTATATAAGATCAATGGGAAAAAAATATCCTTAGGTGAGGATTAACAAAAAAAAACAACAACAGCCCAGCTGGTGTGGCTCAGTGGCTGAGTGTCAACCCATGCACCAAGAAGTTGCCAGTTTGATTCCTGGTCAGGGCACATGCCCAGGTTGTGGGCCAGATCCCCAATGAGGGGCATGAAGGAGGTGACTAATAGATGTTTTCTCTCACTGATGTTTCTATTTCTCTCTCCCAGTCTCTCTAAAATCAATAAAGAAAAAAAATTTTTTTTAATCATCTTTGGCCCTGGCCGGTTTGGCTCAGCGGTTAGAGTGTTGGCCCACGGACCAGAGAGGCCTGGGTTCGGTTCCCACTAAGGGCATATACATCGGTTGCAGTTTGTCCCCGGCCCCTGTTGGGGTTGTGTGGGTGGCAACCACTCGATGTGTCTCAGACACATCGATGTTTCTCTCTCTTCCTCTCTCCCTCTCGCTCTATCTGAAGATAAATCCTCGGGTAAGGATAAGAAAAAAAATTAAAAAAAAAAAAAATCCCCCTTTTCCTGGCCAGTTTAGCTCAGAGGTTAGAGCGTCAGCCCGAGGACCAATGAGTCTCAGGTCCAATTCCGGTCAAGGGCATGTACCTTGGTTGCAGTTCGTCCCCAGCCCTGGTCAGGGTTGTGCAGGAGGCAACCACTTGGTGGGTCTCTCTCACATCAGTGTTTCTCTCTCTCCCCCACTCTATCTGAAGATAAATAGAAAAATATCCTTGGGCGATGATTAAAAAAAAATCACCTTTGAGCAACCCCATACATGAGTAAGTAATTTTACCAACAATTGAGTGTGACATTTACAAAACCAATGATTATATCGCTAGATTGCTATCAAATCTAATTCTGAAATCCTTATGGTAACAGAAGACAAAACAAAGGCTTTGAAAGGTGATTATAATTTTTTAGCCTCATGGAAGGAGCATAAAACACTCAAGACTACAGGAGTGCACAGCATCTAAACATACTAATCTGTTAACAGGAAGTCTGGTCCCAAATAAGAAGACCTTCCCTGCCCCCTCCCCAAGTCACATCATGTCCCAGGCAGGTCATGCTCAGGGCCAACCAGGCAGACTGACTGCAACACCAGACTCGAGGGTTCTCATCCAACCACTGACAGTGACTGTGCAGCTGCTACCCAACAAGGCCTCATCAAGTTTCTAGGGCTGTGCCTCATGGAAACCATCTGAAAACCAAAGCAGCAAATAGTGGGATAACACTGGGTAGGTACCGGATAGGCCTGGTCCCAGCCCAGGCTTGCCCTTCTTCCTGCTACTGCCTTCATTTTTACCGTCTCAGTGGAGGAAACCTGCTCTCCACACCCTTCCTTACCAGAGCAACTCCATTCTAGTTGCTTGGGCCAAAACCCTACGTGGCCCTTTTTCTCACACCCCACATGCAATGCATCAGAAAACCTTGTCAGCTCTACTTTCAAAATATATCCAGAATCTGACCACTCTTCACCGCCGCCCCCCCACCGCCCCCACCCCCACCCTGGCTACCATTCCAGGTCCAGATCGTCATCAAATCCTGAACGGATTACTATAGGAGCCTCCTCTCTGGTCTCCCTGTTTTGCTGCCTCTGCCCCTCTTCAGTCTATAAACAGCAGCCAAAGAGATGCTGAAACAAAGTCACACCTTTTCTCTCCTCCACTCAACCCCTCCAGTAAGTTCCTTGTCTCACTCACAGTAAAAGCCAAGACTTGGTCTTTAAGATGTGGTCCTCCATTATTTCTCGGACTCCATCCCTTACTCTTCTCCCCCTCCTCCAATAAGCTCAAGACACAAAGGCCTCCTTGCTGTTTCCTGAATATGCTGGTAAACTCTTGCCTCAGGGTCTTTGCACTGGCTGCATCAGCTGCCTGGGGTGCTCTTCTCCCAGGTGTCGAAGACTCCCTTCCTCACTTTCCTTCAGATCTATGTTCAAATGCCATATGCCATATTTTCAGTAAAATCTTTCCAGCCACTACTTAATATTTCAAATTCCCTCCCCATTCTTATCTCTCCATTCCCTGCTTATCACTATTTAACGTAATTATGCTGTTTGTCTTATTTTACTTATTTTGTTTGTCTTCCCTTCTAGAATATAATTTCCAAACACATCTTTTTTTGTTTAATCCTTACCCGAGGGTATTTTTTCCATTGATTTTTAGATAGAATGGAAGGGAGAAAGGGAGAAAGAAAAAGGGTGAGGGAGGAAAGGAGAGGGCAAGAGAGAGAGAAAGAGAGAGAGAGACATCAACGTGAAGAGAGACACATCAATTGGTTGCCTCCCGCATGACCCCAACCAAGGCGGGGGAATCAAACCTGCAACCTAGGCATATGCCCTTGACCAGGAATCAAACTGTCAACCCTTCTGTCTACGGCCTGATGCTGTAACCAATGAGCCAACCAGCCAGGGCCAAACACATCTTTTGTTTACTGCTTTATCCTCAGCATCTGAAACAGGGTATAGCATACAGTACAAGCTCACAAGAAATAATCTGTTAAATGACTGAGTGAAAATATATTTGCCCCTAAATCGTTTATTCTTCTTTATATTAAAAGAGGTGGTACTTTGACATACCTCGTCTCAGAGAGAGAAGATACACAAAGCAGTGTGTAATTTTACATAAGGAATTTTAACCCAAGAACTTAAAATAGTTTCTAAGTTCATAGATATAGATTATAAATCTGTAATTATCCTACTAAAGGAAGACTTCTGTATCTTTAAAATAATGCCTTATGTGCATTTGTTTGGGGTATAAAAGCTTTGATGAAAGAAAAAAAAGTTCATACCTACTGTAAGTTTTGCAAACTCATTTGGAAAATTCTTCTCTAACCACTGTCTACATTTAGCAACATCAGGCATATATTCACAGTACTGGAGGGAAAAAGAACAAACTGAGTTACAACAAAACATTTTCAATCAACCAGTACATTTTAATTCAAAATCATCCCCTGTTCTTGCTACATAGAGAATGATAAAACTAACTACTCCCACCTGCCATCTTCTCCACAGGAAATCTGTATTCAACCAGGAAACGCCCCATAAGAAATTAGAAATTAAAAATTAAAAGAAATTAGGCACTTCCTCACTGTAGTAATTTATTTCTTCTTCTCCATCAAACAGAAGGGCCATTAGAAAAGGAACAAACAGACAAAAGCAAGCATGTTTACTTCTTGCTCTGGGCACAAGGGTGTCTCATTATTTTCATGGCCTGCCCACAAAGCCTGACTTAGAAGCTTATTAACAGAAGTCTTACACATAATGCATGCTTTCCTCTGCTTGGATGTTAAATTTTGGCTCTAAGGCTACTCTTGTCTTATTAGCTAACTGACCACTCATGTGTTCCATGCAAAAATCCAAACTACATAGCCAAGTGCAAATATACACACATGGCTCAAAATCTAAAGACAATTTGTAATATCATAAAATTATTCTAAACCAAATTTCTCTACAAAAAGGGTGAAAACCCATTAAATGACAGAAAATGAAAAATAAAAAAATAAGTTCTCAAGACAGCTGTAAAATCAATGACCTCAAATTCAGAATTTAAAGAATTTTAAAAGAACTTACCTCTGTTGGTAATGAACAGACTGGGGAGATGGAGAGAAAAAAAGAGATTTAAAAATATAAATACACACACACACAGCACTCATCACAACTTTTATTTTAAATCTGACAAACTGTCTCATTTCTTTTTCCTATATTTTTTCTGAACTGCTTTTCAAATGCTACCCATCATGTTTTTTTTGTTTTTTTTTTTGAGGCAAAAGGCACATGGTTAATAGAAATATTATCCTGAGCTTTTTGATCTAAAGAAGACTGTCTCCTTGATGGAATACCCAACTATACTACCTTGCTTATCTTAAAGTGTTACCATAACCACTTCGGTGGGTCTGAAAGTGAGCGAAGATAGGAACAGTTCCCCATACAACACTGGGATGGGGCTGGTTATTTCTTTTGATAGCTTTATCACAACAGCCACGACTTTTTATTCACACTAACACATTTATAAACTTCAGTAGCACTTTGCTCCCATTTCTTTGCAACATACTTTTCCTTTTCCTTTTCCTATTGTAACATAAGATCAAGAGCCTGTAAAGCTAGAAGGAATACTGGTTCAGTCTTGTCATGGTATAGCCTGCACGGGCTAAGGGACTAGAGAATGCAATTGGGAAAGTTTCCCAATTTTAACTTTAATTCTATTACGGGGTCAATTGCTTATTTTGTTTTTATTTTTAAAGTGAAGATGGAGTAGTTCAAGGTGCCCAACATCTTGAGGTTTGGGAGGGCGAGGAGTGGTACACCCTTACTGACAAGGGCAATCGCGCTTATTATGCATCAGGCACTGTGCTGTGCTTTTTTTTTTATCCTCACCCAAATACATTTTTTTTTCATTTATCTTTAGATAGAGCAGGAGGGAAGGGAGAGAGAGAGAGCGAGAAAGTGAGAGAGACACATCAACTGGCCACCACCCACACAGCACCAACCAGAGCCGGGGACAAACTGCAACCGAGGTACGTGCTCTTAGTGGGAACACAACCTGGGTCTCTCTGAACTGCGGGCCTACGCTCTAACTGCTCAGCCAATCCGGCCAGGGCACTTTGCTGTGCTTTTTATCCATGGTTATGTTTAGTTGTCACAAGCCTACAAGCTAGGAATTACCATATCTGTCAGATACAGATGAAGAAAATAAGACAGAATAAGAAACCCACTTGCCTCTGGTTAGTAGGACGAGATTTGAACCCTGGTCTGTTTCTGACACTCATGCCCTCGACCACTAAATTTTAGATTATACTATGTACACAGGCAGCAGCTGCATGCCAGCCAGATGACCATGATCCGCCTTCTCACCCCATCATCACCATTTTATAGATGAAGCTCCAATAAAAAAAGTTAAATAGTTCATACAATGACAACGGTGGTATGTGGCAGAAAACTGGAATCTAGCATCTCTTTATTTCAAGTTTACTAACGCTCTCCCTGGTTAACCAAAGCTCTATAACCCTCACAGTTCAAATTCAAATACTAGTAGGTACAGATATTCAGCCACACTTTCAGTATATAACTCCAGGTTAAATACCATTACAGCAAATACTAATGCCATAAAACTTAGTATGCCATTTCAACTAACATCTGGTTCAGCAAAATTCCAATACAATGAAGAAATTTACACAATTCTTCTGAGTTCACCGTTATTTGCTTTTAAAATCAATTTCCCTCCACAGACCACTTACTATTTGTAAACTAGCTTTTCAAAGCAAGGATCTCGCAGTCACCTTCAAACTTCACACCACCAAGTGAAACAACCTGACGTTATATAGGGATGATCTTATAATTATGCTACATCAACCTGACCATTTTTCACCTAAAATAATGGTACATCTTACAAAATATGGAGTCTCAGATTTGATGAAACAGGATACAAAGAACAGCTCTTAACTACACTAGCGTAGTTTTCTAGTAATAGTAATAATAATAGCACTTATTGTATTACGTTCTTGTGTTAGTTGCTGTCCCAGGAACTTTATACGAACCATCTGACTTAAGAAGCAACCATCACCTTCATTTTACAGACCTTAAGAAATAAACCTCTAGCCCTTAGTAAAGTTAGGTAAATTGCCCGAAGTCATGTAGCTGGTAATGCCGGAGTCAGGATGCAAACCCTGGGCTGTGACTCCAAAGGCAAACACTATAACCAAATAAAACCACTATCATAACAAAACTCAATCAACCCTACAAAAAGATCCCCTGCCTACTCTCTTACTGAGATGTTTTATACTGATTTTAATTTACTATCAAACACATTCAATAAAAGATGAGTTGATGCAATTTCTTAGCTCAGTGACTTCGACTTCTCCTACAGTACCTGAACGCCAGGTGAGTCTCTATTGCACTCACAGAACATAAGGTCCACAAGAACAAGGATCTTTTCTGACTTACTCCCTACAGACACCCCAGGACCTCAAACATTGCTAGGCACAGAATAACTGGTCAAAAACACATACTTAAAAAAAATTATATATACTCGCCCTTTTACTGTTTTGTGTCTTCAAAGTTTTCCGGAACTTTCCAAGATGCTAATAAAATTGGAGCATTTCCAATACACAAATATTTCTGTATTGAAAATGAGGAAAAATATTCAAAGGGGGGGGGTCCGGACCCAAGCTAATACATATATTTTTAATCAAGCCGAGACCACTTTCCCAAGCCTGTTCTACTACACAGGTCACTGAAACCTCATCATCTTCCGCTCCTGACGCCTGCCCAGTACTGGGCTCTCCAGTAACACAAAGCTGCTCCTGCCTCCCCACGGGCATCAGGCTTTTTCTTCCCTGCTCCCTTGTCACTCCTCAACACCCAGCATCTCCCAGGGAGCCCCCCTTTATCGCCAAGCTAGACAGTTCCCTTGGGCTGAAATCATCTATTCACATGTCTATTACAGGTGGAAAGTGAACTTCTCCGGCCAGGGAGCAAGACACAAGTCAGGAAACCGTGTTCACCCGTGCCTCCTCTTCCCCCACCTCCCTTCCCCAATTAAGGATTCACCCAGTGACAAAGACAGATGAAAAAGGATGACGAGGACCAAAGGTGAGGTGAGCACCACAAAGCATACACACGCGGTAAGTTAAAACAAACAAAAACAAAAAACCCCTTTCTGCCCTGCCCCGCTTGCCTCCACAGTAAAGGACTCGGAGTGGGTAATCTGCATCTAGCTTGGTATTGCTTCTGGGGTCTCCTCTGCAATCATGCCCCCCGGATTCAGAAATGTCAGCAGCCATCTCACAAACCTACAAGCAAATGAAACAAACGCCTGTTCACCATTCTGGACCAAGACTCCAGAGCAGCAGTGTTGGGGTGCCGTCTCGCCTCCTTCCCCACCAGCAGTCGCCCTCCCACCCCAAACCGGTTTCATCTCTCCGTGGTCAGGCGAAGGAGACACGCTGCCATGGGGGGTTCACCAACTCAATGAGCAATCCCGGGCACACACCGTCGATCAGGTCTACGGGGCAGCAAGTGAACGGGGTGGGGGCGGAGGGCACGAGGAAAAGAGGAAATAATGGGGGACCGGGTGGGGAGGGTAACTTCGGCAGGGACAGGGCAAAAGGTCTGGGGTGACATGGATAGGAAGGATGCAAACTGCCGCAATTAAAGGCCAGGAAGCCGGTGGAAGGAAAGAACCTGCGAAGACGGGGTGGGTCACGCAGAGGTGCCCAGAGGGCAGGTGTGGGGGCAGCTCAAAGCCCCGGGAGCCAGGAAAGGGGATGGAGTGGGAGAGGGCGGCGAGACCCGTGTCTCGGGAGGGAATACGGCGGGAGAGCCGGAAAGGGGCAGAAAGTACGGGCTCCGCGGTGACAAGGGCGGCCCACGTGTGAGCGGGGAGACGTGAAGCGGAGGGGCAATCCCGGGGACACCTGGGGGGCCCATGTGGGCGGGGATGTGGAGACGCCCGGCCCGGCCCCCTTCCGCCGGGCAGCACCTCCGCTTCCCCCACGCTGTCTACACGAGTTTCTCCGAAGTGGGAAAATCCCGAGGGGTCGTTTACCCAGGCGGTCGCACAGCCGCCGACGCCTCCACTCCCGCCACTACCGCCGGCTGAAGCGACACATGCAACTCTTCGTGTCTGGCCAGGGCCACCCGAGAGCCCGTCTGCCGGCGAGGTCCCGCGAGACAATGAGCCTTTATCGCGAGATTCAGGCGGCCGCTGGGTGGCTGTCGCGAGAAGCCAGAAAGGCGGAGAGGACCTGGGGAGCATGCGCGCTCCGTCCGGGGGCGGGGCCAGGCCGCCGAGAGTCGCCTAACCAGCAGGCGGTGCTCATCGCCCGGAGAAGAGGTCGCGTGGCTGGAGCGCGCGAGGGGAGGCTGGTTGGAAACGCGGAAATGTCCGTGGAAACCCGCAGTGCCTCCCTGTGAAGCAGCCAGGGAGCTTCGCCCCGCAGTCTGGGGTGCATCCTGGAAACCTGACTCCCCTCGAGGCTGCTGGATAAGTCAGTCCGCCGCGGGGAGCTTGCAGCTGGGGAAAGCGCCTGGTGTCGTTCCAGCCCGGTTCCGACATTGGCAGAATTGTTCTTGAAAAGATCACGCCAGCGCTGTCGACGTTTTTCTCGTCGCCCACGATCCCACCACTCTCGCGACCTTTGACATCGCCTCCCGCGTGTTTACCTCTCCTTGCGTGGGTTGCAGACTGGAGTTCATCGCGTCTCAGGCTTCCCCCCAGGAAGCGGAAGCCTGGTGGGCCGCACCACGCTCGGATGTCTTCGCTTTGCTCCTGGGTTCCATTCGTGATGTGGGACTAACCCTGCAACACTTGCAGAGCTGTGAAGATTAGGGGAGGATTAGGACCAAAATGTGCTTTGTAGAGGGTTTGAGGGGGTTATTTTCGGTTTTTGCTTTATCCTCAACCTCCTTTCCTTCCCTCCTTGGCCACTTCATTCGCCACCAGCACCACCACCCTTAAATTGTCCGCTCAGAACTTACTTGGTGTGTTCATGAAGCCATCTGGCATAATTCTTTCCGCCAGAGACCGTGGCCTCCACTCCGACGTCTTTCTCTAATGAAAGAGGAGTTCCCCCCCTCACAAAAGAGTCAGTTTTACATGACATCAATGAAAGAAGATCTTGTTCCCAAGCATGTTTGATTCCAATGATAATAGCTTCCATTTGTGGACATCCACCTTCCACTCTGTGCCAAGAACCTACTCTTTAGGGGACACAGAGTCCAGGGGGATTCATTCCACAAAACTTTCTCGCGTTCCCGCAATGCTCCAGGGATACAGTGAACAAAAGCAAAGTCTCTACTCTCATTAAACAGCCTTAGACATGTTAGCTGATTTAATCCTTATAAAAACCCCATTAGGTATCTAATTTCCAGATGGTAAAATTGAAGCCCAAAGGTGGAGATTGATTAAGCTCACAATTTAACATCTCTCATAACAATGGGTGGCATCTGAGCACTGTGTCATCATTTGGCAGCATTTTTCTTTCTTAGTGCACAAAATAAGAGTGCACCTTACAATCAGTGTGATTTTAGATGCGATGAAATAGGGAGACATGGCCAGGCCTGCATAGTAGACCCAATGCCTTTTCCTGCTCTGATTTGTAGGGAAGGAGTTGCTGACCCATGTAGACTTCCTTGTTCCCAAGCTTCCAGCTGGGTTCCCCTAATGGGAGGCAGCCAAGGAGCAGCCTCCTTTCCATCCTCCCCACCCCACCTTGGGCAGCATGTCTGGCAGCCCCTGGTTCTCTCTCTGCGTTGGTTCTGGGCTCCGTAACAGCCTCCTCCCTGGATCTGGTCTATAACCTAGGGGTGGTGATGGCTTCCTGCTGCTGCTCATCTCTGAGTTGCCTCAACCACCTCTGTTTAGCTTTCCAACAGTTCCCATTCCCGATGCAACCAATTCCCTGAATGAAATTCTCCTCTGCTTCACATGCTTAGATGGGTTCTGTTTTCTGGGTTGGCTCTGCCTGACACCGCTGGCACCCAAACCCGAATTCGCATTTCCAGCGCCCGCCGCAGCCGGTCAGCTTTCGGTCAGCTTTCGGGTACTGAAAGGAGGAGCAGTGTATTAAAGAAGCTTCACAGTGGTTTCTCACCAGGAAGCTGCAGACTTCAAGAGGCAGCGGAACTGTTGCAAAGGATATGGAATCCACTTGTGCACCAAGCCTTGTCAGAAAATGGTTCAGACTTCAGTATTACTACTTTCTAGCGTAAGTCACAGTTTTGTTGCAATGAACGTCCCAAAGTTGGGGCTGATTGGCCTGGCTCCAGTCCTGTCCGTCTCTAAGTCAGTTACTACCACTAGACAAACCTGAGTCGAGTGTCCACCTTTGGAACTGGGATTGGAGAGTGGGGATAAGGAAAATTGAGGCAGTATGACCAGAAGAGGAAGTGATGCTGATGTATCAAAAACAACAAGTGTCCACTACAGCCATCCTCATACTCACATGTGCTAAAAAACAGTACATAATCGAGTGCTCTTAACACATCAAGTGGGTGTACAGGACAGGCAATCTTCCTTACCAACAGAATCCCATGTCACTTGAGATAGCAGGTGTCCAGCTAAAGTTACTGAACTTCCCAACACCCCTTGCAGCAAAGGTAGCTAAGTGACACAGTTCTGATCAATGAGATCCAGACAGATGTGGAGGAGAGCATCCCTTCTGTCGGGAAACATCAGGAAAGGTTTTTAAGTGGACAAGAAAGAATACTGGGCGTCCTGGCTAGCATTCTCTTGGGTGTCATCTCCATCTTTCATGGTCTTTGAGCTATTCTACAATTTTGTAAGTTGTAGACATGGGTTGATTGTAATGCAACCGGCTCTTGTCCATAGAAATGCAAGTAGGTGTGTCTGGTGGAGCCACGCTTCTCCTTGGAATTGGTTTCAGCATCTTATTGAGTCCCTTGTGAATTATACAGTGAAGTGATCTTGGACGTGTCTATTTTATAATTGGATAAGAGGCATGCTTTCATTCTTTTAAACACTTCTCACATACAAAGGCAAAGCTTCACATTAAAAAGAAGCCTTGGCCTGTCTAACTGCTTTCTGACTAGATCATGAACATAGCCAGGAGGTAGTACCACAGCCATCTTGTAACGGGAGAGGCTAACCTGAGATAAAGGTACATTGCTAATGACTATGGACAGAAACGTGTAAATAGCCCATGTCCCTGAGAGCATTGTGGAGTCCCCATATCAGCTCCTGACTGTTTGCTTCTGGGGCTTCCTATTGTGACACACACACACCTGCCATCTGGTTAAATTAACCGAAATTAACTGCGGTAGCGGTTCCTATTATACTATAGAATGTATTCTTTTTTTAAATTCTCACCCAAGGATATTTTTCCATTTATTTTCAGATTGAGTGGGAGGGAGGCAGGGAAGGAGGGGGGGGGAGAGAGAAATATTGATGTGAGAGAGACACATTGATTGATTGCCTCCCGCATGACCTCAAGCAGGGCCGGGGATGAAACTGCAACCAAGGTATGTCCCCTTGACCGTAATCAAACCCAAGACTCTTTGGTCCGAGGGCTGATGCTCTAACTGCTGAGCCAGGGCCAGAATGCATTCTTTAATGATACTTCCAGAATCAGATATTTCCTTTAAGATGAGAGTGAAACATGTGGTCAAGCAGAGCATGCCTAGAAGGGAACAAAGACCAGGCCTGCTGAAGGATGAGGGGGAAGTAAAGTTGCAACACCCGTCGTTCAGGGGAAGTGGCGCTCGTTCACTTTCTGAGAAGCCTCCTACGAAAGAAAACCATTTTCCCTGGCTCCTTGAATTAGCAGTGACTCATTAGCACATGTGCCACCTTGTCATAGCATTATTTTCTTAAGAATTATGGGGTTGGTTTCTTTTTCCACTCTTGGGGATGGATTTGCCCTTAGCCGGACATTTTCTTTCACCTGGCCCTTTCTGGACATTTTCAAGATGGTCACTTGGAGTGGAGTGGATATTTGTGGATTGCCTTTCTAGCATCCATTCCCTGTAACAGGTCCATTTGGATTTGGAAGGGTTCATCTCTCCCCCATACTTGTTGTGTTCCGATTGGGCCTTCATCATCCCTGGTCCAGAGGTGAACCATGTGATCCAGGTCTAAGGCAGTCAGCACGTGGTGTCATGATAAGAGTGATGAACTGATTCAAGCATAGATCAACCAGAGTAAACCCCAGCACACTTTGACAGAGCTTCTAGAAAAGAGGCTCTTTCCTATTGGGTTTGAGTCTCAGAGGATGCTGGCAGCCACTTTGCCACCATGAGGCCTGAGACTAAAGCCTGGATGAAGGAGGGCAGAGCTGGGAGATGGAGAACGTTGGACCTCTGGTTCCAGCACATCTGAGGTCAGCTCTAATCCTGGACCTTTCAATGATAAAAGTCAACAAATTCCCATTTTCATTTAAGCCAGTTCTAATTGGAGCACCCCTTTCAAATTAGTCCTGATGGACACAAGGGGTTAAGGTTGGGGCAGCCCTTACAGAGGTTTATTAAGTCCTGTTCTAGCCCAGTGTTTGCCAACATGTTTCCCCATTATGACATACACAATGGCTCTTATGCCCTTGCAGAGCACAATCTCAGAAACAAACCTACAGTTTGATGAAACCCCCAAATGACTGCAAAGATGTAAAATATAATAATTTATACTTTTCACAACTAATTCCAATATATATGTAAGGCAGGTTGTCATGGACGGTGGCAGAGTAAATGGCTGTCATTTCATTCATTTCTCTCCTACTCAAGAAGGCATTTCAGAAGACATCGCAGGGCTAACCTTCAATCTGTCTCAGTTGTTTACATAAATAACATTTCAAATTCCAGTATGTTCATATTAGCAATAAGTTACCGGACACATGCCATACCTAAGGCTGAAAGCAACACACCAGTGGAGGGAGACACCCATGAATGACGACTGCCAAGTGAATTGGGCTCGATTTATCCCAAGCTACCTGAGCTACCTGCAAAATGCATACATCTATTTACTAGTTCTGGTCTACATCAAAAACGTGTATTGTTTTTCCGAGAAGGGAGCTTTGTCACTTTTCTCTCTTGAAAGGATGGACAGTCTTCAAGAATCACTTTTTTTTTTTTTTCCTCACCCGAGGACATTTTTCCATTTTTTGTTCAGGTAGAGTGGGAGGGAGAGAGAGGAAGGAGAGAGAGAGAGAAACATCGACGTGAAAGGGACACATCGAGTGGCTGCCACCCGCACGACCAACCAGGGCCGGGGACAAACTGCAACCGAGGTACATGCCCTTAGCGGCAACCGAACCCGGGTCTCTCCGGACTGCAGGCGGATGCTCTAACCGCTGAGCCAAACCGGCCAGGGCTCAAGAATCGCTTTCTTAAGATCAAGATGATACTTCTCTTTTGAATCTTAGATGCTCAAACTGGTTTATTAAAAAAAAAATTTAGCCCAACCCGTGTGCCTCAGTGGTTGAGCATCGACCCATGCACCAAGAGGTTGCCAGTTAGATTTCCGGTCAGGGCACATGCCCAGGTTGTGGGTTAGATCCCCAGTGGGGGCATGCAGGAGGCGGCCAATTGATGTTCTTTCTCATCAATGTTTCTATCTCTCTCACCTTGTCCCTTCCCCTCTCTAAAATCAATAAAGAAAGAAAAAATTTAATGAAAATTATTAAATTAGTGAAAATTTCACATTTCAGCAAATGTGAGATGTGTTTATGTTTGGTAGTTCTGAGGGTCAATGTATGGGGCTAACTTTGTACTATTCTTGCAATTTTTCTGTATGTTTGAAATTATTTCCAATTTAGCCCTGGCTGGTTTGGCTCAGTGGTTAAAGCATCGGCCTCTGGACCAGAGAGTCCTGGGTTCGGTTCCCACTAAGGGCACATACCTCAGTTGCAGTTTGTCCCCGGCTCTGGTTGGGGTTGTGTGGGTGGCAACCAGTCGATGTGTCTCTCTCACATCGATGTTTCTCTCTCTTCCTCCCTCTCTCCCTCTCACTCTATCTGAAGATAAATGCAAAAATGTCCTTGGGTGAGGATAAAAAAAAAAATTATTTCCACGTTAAAATGTCTTAGATGCCCGGCAGGTGTGGCTCAGTGGCTTAAGCATCGTCCCTGGACTGAGAGGTCCTGGTTTGATTCCCAGTCAGGGCACGTGCCTGGGTTGCAGGCTCAGTCCCCAGTGGGGGGTGTGTAGGAGTCAGCCATCGATGTTTCTCTCTCACATTGATGTTTCTATCATTCTCTCCCTCTCTCTCTAAAAAAAAAAAATTCAATAAAATTGATTTGAAAAGAAACTATCTTTTTTCATCTCTTGGCTTCTTCCCTATGCTTTCATCATACTCCCAGAATATTGAGGTTCTTTTCTACTAGTTTAGCAAACCCCAGAGAGATTTGCTTTCCAACGGTTCTAGCAAACTCAGGTTAGTATCTGCCATAGACTGGATGTCTGTGTCCCCCCAAACTTCAAAGGTTGAGATCCTAACTCCCCAAAGTGATCGTATCAGGAGATGGGGCCCCTGGAAGGTGATTAGCGGGATCCGTGCCCTTATGACAGAGATCCCCCCAGGAACCCCCTCCCCTTTCTGCCTTGTGAGGACAGGGAGCAGACAACAGGCAGGACGGGGGTTCTCACCAGACAATGAATCTGCTGGCCCCTGGATCTTGGACTTCTCAGCTGCCAGAGCTGTGAGAAATAAATATTGGTTGTTTAGAAGCCACCCCGTCTATGGTATGTTGTTAGAACAGCCCAGGCACTGAATCATTCGCCTTCTGAGTCCTGTGCCCATCCCTGAGCCAATCACAGGGGCTGCAGGGATGGGATGCTCTGATTGGCCAGGAGAGCTCACACACCCATTTCTGAGCCGGGGGTTGGAGGTAAATTCTCTCAAACCTAAGAGATGGTGATACCCCAGGGATGGATAAGTCACCAAAGGGAATCAGGGGGCTGATGCCAACAGGAGAGTATATGGGTCCCGGGAAGACAAAAACAGCATATAACTACCCTATCCACCAGCTCTTGGTCCCGGAAGCCCTGATCAAGGCGGAAAGGATCTGGGGCCTGAGATGATAGGGAAGGAGCAGGCGTGACTGAGGTTCATGAAAACCAACCTGTTCTGCTTCTCCGAAGAGCCGATGTTTCCTAAGGTCATTTACTTTTCTTGCAACGCAGGACTGACAAGGAACACGACCAGTTCTGCCACATGAGGCCCATAAGTATTCAATATACAAAGGGGATTAATTTACAAAGACATACAGTTTTACCACGAAGGGGCAGGCACTTTGTCACGGTTGCAGTGAAACCGTCTTTGCTTAGTCAGACTCCCCAAAGTCCCCCCTCTCCAGTCCCTGACCATCACCAACCTACTTTCTGTCTCTGTGATTTTATTCTGGATGTTTCATGTAAATGGAATCATGCAACAAGTTATCTTTCATGTCTGGCTTCTTCCACTTAGAATATTTTTGAAGTTCATATACTTTGTAACATGAATTAGTACTCCATCCCTTTTCATGGCAGCATAGTATTTCACTGTAAGTATAGGCGCGGTTTGCTTCCCTGTTCATCTGTTGGTAAACATGTGGGTTGTTTCCACTTGTATTGGTCAGGGTTCTTGAGAGAAATAGAACCGAAAGAGATTTTAAGTCTTTGGCTTATGTCATTATGAAGACTGGCACGTCCAAAATCTTCAGGGCAGGCTGGCAGGCTGGAGGCCCAGGAAGACCCAAAGCTGCAGCTGCTGGGAGAGTTCTTTCTCCACCGTGGGAGGTCAGTCCTCATTCTACCAAGGCCTCAAACCAACTGGATGAGGCTCCCCAACACAGAGAGGGCAATCCGCTCTCCTCAAAGCCCACCAATCTGAATATTAATCTCATCCGAAAGACGCCCTCAGGGGAACACCCAGGATAATGTCCCACCAAATATAGTAGCTCAGCCAAGTTGACACATAAAATAAACCATCACAGGACCTAGCTTTTGGCTACTGTGACTAGTGCTGCTCTGAGATTCGTGTACAAGTACTGGTGTGAGTCCTGTTTTCAATTCTTTCGGGTTTATCCCACTAGTGGAATTGCTGGGTCATATGGCAATTCTGCACAGAACTGCCAAACTGTTTCCCACGGCAGCCAAACCACTTTCCATTCCCACCAACAATGAATGAGGGCATATATATACTTTTTAACATCCAAAAGTGGGATTATGCTGCCCTGGCCAGTTTGGCTCAGCGGTTAGAGCATCGGCCTGCAGTCCAGAGAGACCCAGGTTTGGTTCCCACTAAGGGCACGTACCTCAGTTGCAGTTTGTTCCCGGCCCTGGTTGGTCGTGAGGGTGGCAACCACTCGATGTGTCCCTTTCACGTCGATGTTTCTCTCTCTCTCCCTCCCACTCTATCTGAACAAAAAATGGACAATGTCCTCGGGTGAGGATAAAAAATAATAATAACAAAAATGGGATTATGCTATACAAACTCTTGTGCATTGGTGTATGTTTGTTTTCACTTAACAAGATACCGTCACCATCTTTCTGGGTCAGTACTTAGAACTCAGTCTCATTCTATATAGATAACAGAGATGCTTAGAAGAGGGCCTGGCCCACAGGGAGGGTTATACAAGTGAATCCTGTTATTTTTTTTTTTTTAATAACAAGATGATAGTATTTTATTGAATATTTTATTGAGTCACCGTCATTTATTTATTTCACTCCCTACTGGTAAAGATTTAAGTGACTTTCTATTTCAATTATGGAAAATATATACAAGCAGGGAAGAGAGAACAATGAATGTCTGTGTTCCCATGATCTGGCCATCACAGTAAAAAACACATAACCACTCCTTGTATTTCTGCCCCCCTCTCCTGTTGGACTCCTTTGAATCACATACCAAATACCCTATAATTTCATCTACACAGATTTCAGTACTTACTCCTAAAAGAAAAGGGCTCTTTCTTTAAACATAGCCAAAATGCCATTATCACACTTACAATAATTAGCGATACTTCTTTAATGTCCTTACTTAGCCGTGGCTGGTTTGGCTCAGCAATTAGAGTGTCAGCTTGCAGACCGAAGGGTCACGGGTTCGATTCCTGATCAAGGGCACCTGCCTGGGTTCCAGGTTCAATCCCCGGCCCCAGCCGGGGTCATGCGAGGCAATCAATTGATGTGTCTCTCTCACATTGATGTTTCTCTCTCTCTCCCCCTCCCTCCCTTCCACTCTGTCTGAAAATTAATGGAAAAATATTCTCAGGTGAGGATTACACATATGTGTGTGTGTGTGTGTCTGTGTCTGTGTATAAAATCTCCTTACTTATCCAATCAGTATTCAGATTTCCCCAAATGTTGCATTCTTTTTAACAGTTGGAGTTGTTTGAGTGAGAGTACAATTGGTTAACATAGCTCTTAAATTTCTTTGAATCTACGGTCCCCCACTGTTTGTAATTTCTCTTGCCCTTTATGTGGATTAAAAATAAAATAAAAGCCCTGGCCGGTTTGGCTCAGTGGTTGGAGTGTTGGCCTGCGGACC
Source organism: Molossus molossus (assembly GCF_014108415.1). Taxonomy (NCBI): domain Eukaryota; kingdom Metazoa; phylum Chordata; class Mammalia; order Chiroptera; family Molossidae; genus Molossus; species Molossus molossus. The sequence continues at coordinate 35,202,467 of NW_023425358.1, read as the reverse complement.
AGAGAGACCCGGGTTCGGTTCCTGCTAGGGGCATGCACCTCGGTTGCAGTTTGTCCCCAGCCCCGGTTGGGGGTTGTGTGGGTGGCAGCCAGTGGGTGTGTCTCTCTCACATCCATGTTTCTCTCTCTCTCTTCCTCCTCTCCCTCCCGCTCTTATCAGAAGATGAATGCAAAAATGTCCTCAGGTCCTCAGGTGAGGATTAAAAATAAATAAATAAATAAATAAAATAAAATAAAAAAACCCATTGTTAAGACTCATGTTGAAATGGCGAGGAACTTCCTTGTCAGGGTTTGTGTTGGGTTGAGGAGATCCCCCCTCACCCTGTGAAGCAACCCCACCCTTCCCCTAACCTTTGGGCCCCCAGCTTTTTCTGGGCTGCAGCTCCACTGAGCAGAGAGAAGTGAAAATGTGGTCAATTTAGCGTTGAATCAGTTAGCAATTCTTGCTCCTTCCAGAGGTGGCATTTGGAAGCAGCGGGGCAGAGAAAGGTGTTCCAGGACTCGGACACCCACGCTGCGGCCGCCGTGGGTGTCCACGTGCCTACCCCCAAAACTGAATGGGACCTTATTTGGGAAGAGAGTTTTTGTCCATGTAATCAAGTCAACGATCCTGAGATGAGACCATTCTGGGGTATGTGAGCCCTGAATGCAATGGCAAGTGTCCTTTGAAGAGGCCCACGGAGAGGGCCACGTGACCACGGAGGCAGAGGCTGGAGTCACAGCCCAGGAATGCCCGCAGCCACCAGCGGCTGGAAATGACAGAAACAAGCTCTTCCTCGGACCCCTGGCACTTCCGTGTCAGGCCTCTGGCCTCCACACTGGGAGGGAATGAGCCCCTGTCGCTCCGAGTCACGGCGCCTCTGGTGGCTTCTCACAGTGGCCACGGGACGCTGACACAGTCGCAGACGCGGGCCCCTGGCACAGGCATTTTGGGGACGCGGAGTCCCGGGATTTCTACCAGTGAAACAATGCGAAACATCTATGTTTCTGGTTTCCGACACAGCGCTCTTAAGTCCCTTGGGATTTTGGAATTTCCTGGGGCATCTTTTGTCCTGATGAGAGGTTTCTGGGTGGGCTCCTGGGTGGAGGCTGGTCACTGTGATGAAGCCATGACCAGCCGCTGGGGCTTGTCAGCCCTAGAGGGGGAAGGGCTGGAAATGAGTTAGTGCTGCACCGGCCTATGTGATGAGACCTCCCTAAAAATCCCCGAGGTAGGGGGTTCCAAGAGCTTCTGGGTTGTCCGACACATGGCGGTGCTGGGTCCACACCCCAACTCCGTGGGGACAGAAGTCCAGTGCTTGGGGCCCGTCCAGAACTCACCCAATGTATCTCCTCATCTAGCTACATCTGAATCCTTTATCACATAATAAACGATGGACGTAAGGGAGTGTTTCCCCGAGTTCTGTAAGCTGTTCTAACACAGGGTGGAATGTGAGGAGGGAGGTCGTGGGGACCTCAGATTGCCGCCAAGTGGGACAGATGTGGGTGACCTGGGGACTCCCAACGTGCAGTTGGCATCTGAAGTGGGGGCGGTGTCGTGGGTCAGAGTCCTTAACCTGCGGGGTTTGCACTGACTCCGGTTCCTGCTGGAACGGCACTGACCTGCAGGACACCCACACGGTGTCGCAGAGAATCTCCTGGAGCAGGAAGAGCACCCCAAACTCCTGGCCTGGAAAGTGTGGTGAGTGTGGCCGCAGCGTGGGAATGAAGGAGAGACACAGGCGGTGAGCGTGTCTTTCCGACACACGACCACACACAGCTCCTCCTTCCGCACTTGCCTGGTGGCCCCCGCAGGAATGTCCACTTCCTGCCCCTGTCACGCATAAAGGGACGTGTTATCTTACAAGACAGCGGAGGAGGTGGCACGGCAGGGCTCCAGATCACTCCAGCTCAGCCCGGCAGGCGTGTCTCAAGTTCTTTGAACCCGCCTGTCCTGTTCAGCGGGGTCTCCTCACAGCCAGGAGAATAAGTACACTGCAAAGGTCTGGGGCCACCTGCTCACCAGTTCATTCATTCACGCAACATCGAGTGTCCCAGGACGCCAGGCGCTGGGCTACGTTCTGGGCACGTGAAGCTAAATCAGCCCCTGTGCTGGGCTCCAGAGAGACGGGGGCCCTGGCTGGACGTGTGTGGGAGGCAGACATGCACAGAGGAGGGTCTAGCCTTCAGAGAGGGGGACCTCAGAAGGCCAGGGCGACGGAGGAAGTGGTGTCTGGGGCTTCCTGTATGTTGGCCACAGGCCACGTGTGGCTTTTTAAGTGTTAAATTAATTAAAGTGAAATAATATTGAAAATTCCGCTTCCACTAGCCCCATGTCAAGTGCCCCAAAGCTCCGTGTCTATTCCAGAACATTTCCATCACTCCCCACAAGTGTACATCAGCTCTAAGGGACCCCACCGGGCTTGCAAGCAAGGAGCAGTGGGCAGCGGCAGCTCATCCCGGGCTGACCCCCTGAACCTGTCCCCAAGCCCCCTTTTCTCTGACTTCCCAGCGAGCCAATGCAGCCCAGCCCAGGCCCATGTCCCCACCTAGTCTCTCCTGCTGCTTCTTCTAACCTAGGCCCTTCCTTTTCACTGTCCCCAGCTTTAATAAACATCCCCATAAATAAGAGAAAGTTCTGGCCCTGGCCGATTTGGCTCAGCGGTTAGAGCGTCGCCCTGCGATCCAGAGAGACTTGGATTTAGTTCCCGCTAAGGGCACGTACCTCGGTTGCAATTTGTCCCAGGCCCTGGTTGGGGTTGTGTTGGAGGCAGCCACTCCTTGTGTCCCTTTCGCGTTGATGTTTCTCTCTCTCTCTCGTCCTCTCTCTCCCTCCCACTCTATCTGAACAAAAAAATTTTTTTTTAAAAATTGAAAAAAGAAAGTTCTGTGGGTGCTGGTCTAGGCTTAGACTGACAAAGGGGGGGTTATCCAGTACCAGGAGGGAAGGGAGGGAGCCCTTGGGTGCTAAAGAGAGCGTGGCTCATGTTGGAGGCACGGAGGCCGGATTCTGAGGGGCCTTGTCAGCCCCTTTGAATTGCCCACCCCTCACCCCAGGACAACAGGGAGCCAGGACCAGGGGAGCGTCCTCTGGCGAATGGCTTCCTATGGGAGTTTTGCAGACTGGATTGGAGGCGGAGGGAGACAGAGGCAGGAGGGATCAGGAGGGGGCTGCCTTCCCTCAGAAGCCTGGGCAGCCCAGGAGCTATCGATGGGGCAGGGCGGAGACGTGGCGGGCCTGTGGCGGACAGCCTGGGGACAGTGGAGAGGGAGGAGGGAGAGGGAAGCCAGCTTCTGGCCGGAGCTTGGTGGACAGAGCTGAGTTCCCGTGGCTGATGTGGAGTGAGGAAGAGGATGAGAAACTTTATTGTTGGTACTTAAGGAAGTGGGCTTCCGTTGTCTAGGCGATACCTCCAGTGTGGCTCACCAGGGACCACACTCGACGGAAAAAACACGGGCTCTGAGCCTGCGGAGTTCCTGGCTGACCACAGGGGCAAGACTGTGGCCCTAGGGTTGGCAGGAGCAGGGACGAAGGCCAGCGGCTTCCTTTCTTTTCAACGACTCCCCCCACCCTCACCACGCCACTCACTCCGAGATGGCTTCCCCTGCACTGAATTCACGGCCCCCTCAAAGCAGCCCCACTCGCCGTGGCCCGTGCTGTTCCTCACAGTTCTGTGCCCGACACACGTCCGTGGTGTCCCCGCAGCCTTACTTCTTCCGGGCTCTTCATTGCGTGGGGAGCGTCTGGGCCTTCGACTTCTGCCCCTAGAAACTGTAACCTTCTCATTCACAAGACCATTTGCTCTTCTTTGGAACACATGAAAATAAAGTCAGAGTACATGCGTCTATTACTCTGTATCACATAATCTCACTCATAATCTCACATAACGTAATTTCACTCATTCTCCGTCCTATGTCTACCATATTTTGGGAAAATATTACCTTAGATGGCTTATTCTGTTTTCTTTTCTTTGTTATTTACGTGTTTTTCTTATTTCCCCTACCGAACACTCAGTCCCAGACAGCAGATAAGAGCTTCCTCATCTGGGTGATTCCAAATCGTCTAACAAAACACCTCAGAGATCCCCCAAACAAACATCTTTTTGGTTTACTTTTACTTTTTTAAATTTAACTTTAACTTTTTTTTTTTTTTTAATCCTCACCTGAGGACATTTTTCCATTTTTTGTTCAGATAAAGAGGGAGGGAGAGAGAGAAAGAGAGAGAGAGAGAGAGAAACATCGATGTGAAGGGACACATCGAGTGGCCGCCACCCGCACGACCAACCAGGGCCGGGGACAAACTGCAACCGAGGTACGTGCCCTTAGCGGGAACCAAACCCGGGTCTCTCTGGACCGTGGGCCGACGCTCCAACCGCTGAGCCAAATCGGCCAGGGCTACTTTAACTTTTTAAAATGTAAGTGTGGTTGGTATAGAATATTATATTCGTTTCAATAAACCAGTAACGCCTCTATTTTGCATCAAGCACTGTAATTAATAGCTAGGGGTAAAAATAAGATCAATAACGAAATCGGGTATATATATTTTTTAAGACTTTTTTTTTTATCTTCACCCGAGGACATTTTTCCATTTTTTGTTCAGGTAGAGTGGGAGGGAGAGAGAGGAAGAGAGAGAGAGATGGCTTCCCCTGCACTGAATTCACGGACCCCTGCAAAACGGTTCCACTCAACGTGAAAGGGACACATCGAGTGGCTGCTACCCGCACGACCAACCAGGGCTGGGGACAAATCACAACCGAGGCACGTACCCTTAGCAGGAACCGAACCCGGGTCTCTATGGACCACAGGCCGACGCTCTAACCACTGAGCCAAATCGGCCAGGGCTGTAAGACTAATTTTAAGAGCAGTTTTTGGGGCCACAGCAAAGATTTCCCAGGGACGCCTCCCCCCACGTTAGCAACGACTTCAGAGAAAGGGAAAGCTGTCTGCTGCCTGTTCTCCCGAACTCTCTGCAGGTGGGGAGAGGAGGGAGGCCATGTGATTAGCCAGAAGGGATGCGGAAAAGAAACGCAGGTGCCGGTCACACAGGAAAAGGGAAGTACTTGTGTTTACACGAATCGAGGCGGCTTCTGCTAACACGGAATAAAGAATATTTTCCACTGGCTGGAGAATCCTGCCTGACCCTGTTCAGGTATTCAGAGTTACCCCCCCAGCTTCATGTTGGGGTTACAGCCTGTCACAGTCCCCCGTTAGACACCACCTTCTCGACTCCCCAAGGCCCTGGAGTGGAAGTGGCCGCTGGGAGCTCTCGGGAGAAGCAGGATTTAGCCACCCAGAGCCTTTTTCTGTGCCCTCTCTGCCAAGGTCACAGACTTTGTCTCCAAAGACCTCTTGGATTAGTGGGGGAGCTAAATGTAGATGTGTGGCCTAGCCGGTGTGGCTCAGTGGTTGAGCACCGACCCGTGGACAAGAGGTCACCAGTTCGATTCCCGATTCCCAGTCAGGACACATGCCCGGGTTGTGGGCTCAGTCCTCAGTGCGAGCGTGCAGGAGGCGGCTGCTCCATGTGTCTCTCTCACTGATGTTTCTCTCTCTCTCTCTCCCTCCCACTCTGTCTGAAACTAAATGGAAAAAATATCCTCGGGTGAGGATTTAAAAAAATAAATAAAACAATAAAAATAAATACATTAAAAAAAGAAAAATCAATAGAAACATATTTAAAAAATAAATGTAGATGTTTGATGGACATATTTATTTATTTTTTAATCCTCACATGAGGCTATTTTTTCATTTCTCTTCAGACAGAGTGGGAGGGGGAAAGGGAGAGAGAGAGAGAGAAAGAAACATCGACACGAGAGAGGCACATTGATTGGTTGCCTCCCGATGACCCCGACCAGGGCCGGGGACGAACCACAGCCGAGGTATGTGCCCTGGGCCGGAATCAAATCCACGATTCATTGGGCCATGGGCCAATGCTCTACCGCTGAGCCAAACTGGCCAGGGCTGGACACATTTATTAGACATTATTAGACTACCAACGTGAGGAGCAAGGTGGCAGGAGAGTGATACTGGAAAGGTAGTTAGTCTGGGAACCATCTGTGAAGGACCTGGGGTGACCCTTAACCTAGGGCAGAGGTGAGAAACTCAGAGCTCAGACCAGGCATGCGAATGAGTGAAATTGACCGGGTACTAGGGAGTGGTGGGGATTGCGGCCAATGGAGAACTCCTGGCCTGTCTAAAGGGGGCAGCACTCTCAGCCGCAGCCGGTTGCTACCCTGTGGCATTGTCGGCCCAGCGTAGCCAGATTTCACGGTTTCCCAAGAGAGGCTGGAAACACAGGTTGTCACAGGACAGTCCTAGGTTTTTAAAACGTGGTTCAGATCGAACTGGTTTCCCAAGCAGCGAAGGCTCGCAGGCCACACCACGACCCCCCGGGCAGGTCGAAGGGCGCTCATGCCGGCTTTCATGTGACAGGAACGAAAGGAGAAGGATGTGTTCGGATCTGTGCTTTAGAAAAACCGCATTGCAGCGTGGGAGAGGGATTACAGGGAACGGGCCGAGGAAAGGAAACCGGTTAGGAAACGCGGCAGTTTCGACAGCTGGGAGGCGACTGGCCCGAGCCAGGGCGGGGGCCCTGGAGAATGTTGTCGGGTTGATCGGGAGTGGAGGACTCAGTGGGAAGAATTTAATCTGCATCTGGAGGACGGCAGGCATTCCCGCAGCGACTCCCTCTCCTCACCCCTTTCCCGCCCTGGGAGCTGAGAGGCACAGGGCAGATAGATTATCTTGAAAACCAAAGGAATGGAGATTTTAGCCAAGACTCCGACTGCAGCGCAGTCTAATTTTACCCATGATTATTTTAAAGATAGACTCCTTGACCAACTGCCCCAACCCTCATTCGCCCCCACCCGTGGGCTCAGCATGTAATATTTAAAAAACCCCCAAAACATCGATGGTGTTTTGGCTCTTGGGGGCAGGGGGACGCTCAGAGCCATGTCCTCTTTTACAAACAGCAGAGGGAGGATGGGCGGCCAGACAAGCTGTTTCATGGAGACAGATCTATGAGAAGTGGTTTCAGATCCATGTCATGGTCCCTCTGGTTGCACAACTAGTCACTTGGGTTCAGGGAAGGAGGCAAAGGGTAGGAGGTGGTGGATGAAGGGGAGGAAAGGCCCACACACTTCATTTCAAAGAACTTCTCTTGACACCCAAAGAGTGCGGTTTCGAGAACCGCTTTCTTCTGCAGACCCTTCTGGTGACCGAGGGCTGTGTTTTTGGGTGTGGGCACAGGAAATGGCTCTGAGCCTCTCTGGTCTCTGGCAGCACTGAGGAGCGCCCCTTGGGATGAGGGAGAGGACCGGGCAGTCAGGCAAAGGTTAGGGAGGAAAGCGAAGCAGAGGCCCAGGGCTGCTCCCCTCCCGGGAAATGTTTGTATTTCTCCTCCGGGAGGGAGGGAGGACAAACAAGCTTTTTTCTTGCCTTCTGGGCAGCCTGGCTCTCTCCGGCACCGGGTCTGTGGAGAAAGAAGGCGGCCAGAAGGAGAACGCCTTGGGGGGCTGGACGCCCCAACTTCTCTCCAGCATGAACCGCGCTGGACCTGCCGGCCGCGTCCCACGAATGACCGCATTTCCCAGCCTGGCGGGGCTCCATGCTTGGATTCTCGGGGACACAGGCAGCCTGTGACCCAGGCTCCGGAGAAAGGACACCCCGAGGCTCTCATTTCCCGGCTGAAGTGGCTGTCCTCCGTGCGTGGGGCGCCTGCCTCCCCCTGCAGGTGCTGTCGCGGGTACCTGCATCCCAGGCGAAGAAGTTAGAAACGCAGCATCTGGGTGAGTGGCGGCATTCAGATAAACATCTGTGTCTGTGTGGGGAGCCCTGGGGCCGGCACCCGCAGCGTGCTTCGCCCTCTGTGCACCATGCACAACGGGTCGTGCTGCCTCCTCCAGGGGGACCCCATATCTCAGGTGATGCCCCCGATGCTGATCCTGTTCTTCGTGCTCGGGGCCCTGGGCAATGGCATCGCCCTGTGTGGCTTCTGCTTCTACATGAAGACCTGGAAGCCGAGCACTATTTACCTTTTCAACTTGGCCGTGGCCGACTTCCTTCTGATGGTCTGCCTGCCCTTTCGGACGGACTACTACCGCAGGGGCAGGCAGTGGGCCTTTGAGGACATTCCCTGTCGGGTGGTGCTCTTCATGCTGGCCATGAACAGGGCCGGGAGCATCGTCTTCCTCACGGTGGTGGCCGTGGACCGGTATTTCAAAGTGGTCCACCCCTACCATATGGTGAACGCCATCTCCAACCGGACTGCGGCAGGCATCGTCTGTGCCCTTTGGACCATGGTCATCCTGGGGACTCTGTACCTGTTGACGGAGAGCCACCTGTGCAGGCAAGAGGACACCGTGTCTTGTGAGAGCTTCATCATGGAGTCGGCCAACGGCTGGCATGACATCATGTTCCAGCTGGAGTTCTTCCTGCCCCTGGGCATCATCTTGTTTTGCTCTTTCAAGATCGTCTGGAGCCTGAGGCAGAGGCAGCAGCTGGCCAGGCAGGCTCGGATGAGGAAGGCTACCCGGTTCATCATGGTGGTGGCGGCCGTGTTCATCACGTGCTACCTGCCCAGCGTGTCGGCCAGACTGTACTTCCTCTGCACCGTGCCCTCGAGCGTCTGCGACCCCTCTGTCCACGTGGCCCTCCACGTGACCCTCAGCTTCACCTACATGAACAGCATGCTGGACCCCCTGGTGTACTATTTTTCAAGTCCCTCGTTCCCCAAATTCTACACCAAGCTCAAAATCCGCAGTCTGAGACCCAAGCGTCCAGGACGCTCCAAGACACAGAGGCAGGAGGAGATGCCGATTTCAAACCTCTGCCCCCGGAGCTGCGCCAGCCTGGCCAGCAGCTTGCAGAGCCAACAAGGTGCGTCATGGGACCTCCAACGGCGCTGAACCGGCACAGACAGACAGCAGACAGGCTGGAGGAGGACAGGCGGTGACACAGAACTAACTCACGCTAAGGGGTCGGGGGCTTTGAACAGGCTGCGCTTTCTTGGCCGTGGTCCCCCTCACTGTACTGGAAACAGTCCAGGCTACTGGAAGGTCCCGGTTGAGAAGTGAGTCGGTTGTATTTATGTCGTGTGGTTACAAGGACAGGGGACAGTGTGTGCTGGGCGGGGGAGGGGGCTTAGGAAGCGAGGGGCTTCAGTGTCATTTTAAACCATTGAGGAAATAGCTACAAGTGTTTAAACCGGTCATGTTCTTCCCGGGAAGTTAGTGACCTTGGTGTCGTCTCAGCATTTTCTCTCCTCCGACCTTCAATCCTTACGTGTCTTGGAAAATAGAGAGCAGACTGTTTCGGGCTGAGTGAGGCTCTGCGGACTGGACTGGCTTGATCCCAGGGATTTTCATCCTCATCCTCGGAGGGCCCCTCTGTCCGTTTCTCGACTTGTCAGTAGCCCAAGAAGAAAGCCAGCAAAACAGCCTGCTCCCGGCTCCACGTTTTGGCTCAAGCCTCACGCTGAGGGGTGTGTTTACCTGCCCTGACTTCCCCGGGGAGCGGAGGCCTTTGGAAGTGTGTGTCCAGGGTAAATGCTTTGGCCTGCTTGCTATGTGACTATGGGTTGAAATGATTCGTTCATTTCGTTCTCCAGTACTGACTGACTTCCTTTTGTGTGCCAGGCACGGTGCTGTGTCCCTTCTCCCTGGAAGGTCGCTAGTCAACTCTCATAGGACGGCCAAGTGTTTTGGTGGGGGCAGGGAGAGAGGTTAGTGACCTTCACACTTTCAGAATAGCTTGTAGACCACTTTCTGTAAACAGTGTTTTCCTTATGGCTTCTGTTTTCCAAGGGTTCTGTGCACACACCGAGGCGGGAGAGGGTCAGTGTCCCTTACGCACGTGGGTCCCCCCCTAGAGCCCTCAAAACCAGAGTTCTCTATGAGAAGACAGGTTGCTGTGCCCTGGATTCAGGGGGGAGAGTCCAAGCCAACCTTAGCTCCTTTTTTTTTTCTTTTTAAAACAAAGTTGTTTTTTTTTTCTGTATTGATTTTAGAGAGAGGAGAGGGAGAGGGAGAGAGAGACAGAAACATGGATGAGAGAGAACATCGATTGGCTGCCTCCTGCATGCCCCCCACTGGGGATCGGGCCCACAACCTGGGCATGTGCCCTGACCGGGAATCGAACCGGCACCCTCTTGGTGCAGGGTCGATGCTCAAACACTGAGCCACACAGGTTTGGCCTTAGCTCCTTTTTCAAGCCACAGAGCGGTGACCGGCGTTCCCTCGAGTCTTTATTTCCACTGTCTCCAGTTCCCAGGGTGCTCTCTGCACTCAAGGGCCTTCCCGGCTTTTTGCTCTTGGGCCTCCGGACACCCCCGTCGGCCTTTGCAGAGGCCCCGCACGGGCTAGTGACAAAAAGCATGGGCTCTAGAAAGTCAGGTGAATCAAAGTGTGGATCCCAACTGCTTACTAGGTGTGTCATCTGGGGGCAGGTTGTCGTTAACCACTTTCAGCTTTAATTTCCTCACCGGTCAAACAGGGGTAATGATCATATTGGCTTCAAAAGGTCGTTGGGTAGATTCAATGAATGGGGGATCCTGAACATGGGGACTCTGTTCACGTTCTATCCGTGGTGCTTAGAAGGTGGCGGCATACAGTAGGTGCTCAATAAATATTCAAAGAAACGAGTGAGTTTCCGGAAAGCATGAAGCATAGCCTATGGCAGTCAGTAGTCAATATTATGGCTTGTTATGTTCACATACTTTACATGTAAAGAAACTGAGACACAGGGGGGGTTTCCTTCGGGGGTTCAGAGCCCCTCAGTAGCTACTGCCCGGCTGCCCGGGGAGGGCTGAGCGCCAGGGGTCTAATCCGCGTCAAAGCGCCTACACCCTCCGGATGGAAATCTGTGAAAACCCACACTTCTGCTTTTCATGCTATTCTGAGTTAGAATTCTTTCCTGGGCTGCTCCTTTGTTGCTTCATTTCAATAAAAATGTGTTTCTAATGCAAGTCCTGTGTGTGTGGCCCTATGTTAAATGACTCATAAGCTTTGACCCTCCACAGGAAAAAGTCTAAACAATCCAAAACTCACTAAAAGTCAACAAGGGCAAAGCAAAAGCAAAAGCAAACAAAAACCCCAAAGACAGGCTCTGATTGTACTTCCCTTTTCAAGTTCATAGATGGTGGCCAAAATAAATCTTATCAAGAAACGTTCTTCAGCCCTGGCCGGGTAGCTCAGTTGGCTAGTGCGTCGTCCTGATACACCAAGGTTGGGGGTTCGATCCCCAGGCAGGGCACAGACACGCGTCAACCAGTGAATGCAGAGACAAGTGGAACAACAAATCGATGCTTCTCTCTCTCCCTTCCTCTCTCTCGCTAAAAAAATAAACATTCTTCAGAAATTGTCAGGAAGAGGAGGAGGATGGCTTTGTTGACATAGATTGTTTAAACTACCTGGAATAGGAGAATGTAGTCAATTTAGAAGAAAATGTTTGTTCCACTTGGGTTCTTTTGGGGAAAGTGACATAAAAGTTAGAATGAATATTAGACCATATATTCTTTGGAAATTGTATGAAAAAAATAAGAGGTACCTTTTATTGATGCTGATCGTATAAAAAAAAATCCAGTTTTGGCCTATGCTCTGAATGGCCTTCCTTACCCTTTATTAAAAGAGAAGTGATTAAAAAATAGACTTTTAAACAAAGACTATAACGAGACAGAGGAGGACACAGCAATTCCACTTCTGGGTATTTATCCAAAGAAACCTAAAACCCAATTTGAAAAGACACATGCATCCCTATGTTCACTGCAGCATTATTTACAGTAGCCAAAATATGGAAACAACCTACGTGTCCATCAGCGGATGATGGACAAAGGAGTGGTGCAGAGACACAATGGAATAGTACTCAGCCATAAAAAAGGATGGAATCTTGCCATCTGCGACAATACAGATGGACCTAGAGGGTACTGTGCTGAGTGAAATAAGTCAGACAGAGCAAGATAAAGGTCAGATGATTTCACTTACATGTGGAATCTAAAAAATAAAATAAACAAGCAGAACAGAAACAGACTCATAGACACAGAGATCATTTTAACAGCTGCCAGATGGGAGGGGGAGTTGGGAGGATGAGTTAAAAAAAGGTGAGGGGATTAAGAAGTACATATTGGTAATCACAGAACAGTCCAGGGGATGTTAAGAACTTCATAGGGAATAGAGTCAATGATATTGTAATAACGATGTATGTATGGTGCCAGGTGGGTACTAGATTTATCAGGGGAATCACTTCGTAAATTATATAAATGTCTAACCGCTATGCTGTACACCTGAAACTAATACAAAATAATAGTGAGTGTAAACTGTAAATGGTGTCTAGTTTCTCGGTTTTGTTGTTTGTGTGTTTGGTGTTATACCTAAGAAGGCTTTGCCTAAGCCAAGGTCAGGAAGACTTACTCTTCAGTTTTCTTCTAAGAATTTTACCTTTTACATCTGACGTATTTTGTGTTAATTTCTGTGTACTGTGCAAGGAAGGGGCCCAACTTCAGTCTTGTGCATGTGGCTATCCAATTGTCCCAGTATCATTTATTTATTTAAAAATTGATTTGAGAGAGAGACATGAATTTGTTCCACTTAGCTGTGCATCCACTGGTTGCTTCTTCTTCTTTTTTAATCCTCACCCAAAGACATTTCTCTTCAGATAGAGCGAGAGGGAGAGAGGGAGGAAGAGAGAGAAAAACATCGACTGGTCGCCACCCACACAACCCCAACCGGGACCAGGGACAAACTGCAACCAAGGTATATGCCCTTAGCAGGAACCGAAACTAGGACTCTCTGGTCCGCAGGCCGACGCTCTAACCGCTGAGCGAAACCGGCCAGGACCATTGGTTGCTTCTTGTATGTACCTTGCCCAGGGATCAACCTGCAACCTTTGGCATACTGGGATGAGGCTCTAACCAACTGAGCTACCTGGCCAGGGCCAGCATAATTTATTAAAAAGGCTGTTTTGTCCCACATTGGTTGGTTTAAGTATGCTTTTATTTTATTTTACTTTATGGATTTGAGAGAGAGAGGAAGGGAAAAGGAGAGAGAGATAGAAACATCAATGCTAGAGAACATTGATTGGCCGCCTCCTGCATGCCCCCCACTGGGGATCGGGCCCACAACCTGGGCATGTGCCCTGACCGGGAATCCAACCAGCGACCTCGTGGTGCATGGGTCGACGCTCAACCACTGAGTCACACTGGCCAGGCAAGTGTAAGCATGCTTTTAAAACTCAGCTGACCGTAGGTACACAGGTCATTTCTGGATTCTCAGTCTTGCTCTGTGGATATACGTGTACATCCTTGTGCCAGGACCACTCTGTCTTGATTCCTGTAGTGTGCAGTGTGAGTTTAACATCAGGGAATTGTGTTTTTAAACTTCGTTGTTTTTTTCCCAAGTTCATTTGGTTATTCTGATTTTTTTTTAAGATTTTTAAGATTTTTAAAAATTGATTTCTTTAGAGAGAGAGAGGAAGGGAGGAGAGAAACATCAATGAGAGAGCGAAACATCAATCGGTTGCTTCCTGTACACCCCCTGCCCTCGGGTTTTTTTTGTTTTTTTTAAATTTATTGGGGTGACATTGGTTAATACAATTATATAGGTTTCAAGCGCATGTGCTCTTAAGGTTCTTAACATAAAATTCAACGCTAAGTTTCCAAGTCAGGAAATACCCTTCTTCTTCTTCGAATTTTTATCTGATTTTGAGCCAAGCTGATGACATGGCCAAGAAGCAAGCTGTCAAATGCTCTTCTTTCTTTTTACATGTTCCTGCCGGTCAGCATCCCCAGCTTCCTCTCTACCTCCTTACACCCCAGCTCCCCCTACTCCATCATCTTCATTAATGGTCCAGATGTCTCTTGTTTCCCACTAGCCAAGTGTCCCAACTCCAGGTCATTTGCCATCTGCAGAGGCAAGTCTCCCACCATGTCCCCAGGGAACCCCGCTTCCTGTACCCCCTCCCCAGTGGCATAAGAAACGGCTCAGTGACTTGCTGTCAGCAACAGGCTGGGGTGCAGGTGATGTTCGAGGATCTCTGCGCGCAGGCATTAATGAGGTTGACTTGTGAAGCCGGGCAGCAAGACCTCCAGCCTGCTCTGCAGAAAGAAGGTGCAGAAGCCACCAGAGACACACAGACCGCGTGGACAAGCTCAGCACATACCCGCAGGCGCTTTGTGAGGGGTCAGGGAGGTCACGTGTATGATACCTGGCACACATTGTTGATAAATGGTCGCTATTATTATTTTTATTTAAAAAAAAAAAAAAGAATATTTTGCCCTGGCCGGTTTGGCTCAGCAGTTAGAGCGTCAGCCTGCGGTCCAGAGAGACCCGGGTTCGGTTCCCACTGGGGGCATGTACCTCAGTTGCAGTTTGTCCCCGGCCCTGGTTAGGTCGTGCAGGTGGCAGCCACTCGATGTGTCCCTTTCACGTCGATGTTTCTCTCTCTCTCTCCCTCCCACTCTATCTGAACAAAAAATGGAAAAATGTCCTCGGGTGAGGATTAAAAAAAAAGGATATTTCCATCCGGTTCAGTGGCACGCGTTCAAGCGGCGTGGAGATTGGAGGTAACCGTGAATGTCATAGATCGTGAGCAGTCTTCCCACAAAACTCGATGGAGTCACCTCCGTAGCTGTCGACGTGATTCATTGTAACAAGTTTCTGTAAACTCATGCACTAGCAAGAAAAAGAATAAATACATAAAGGAAGGGCATACATGAGTCAAAACACGCCCAGGGGAAGAGGAGAGACTGGAAATTCCATAGCAGGCCCCGGAGTCCGAGGAGGCCAGGCTGACATTCTGCCTGAGTGACTCTGACCTTGAGTGTAGACGCGACGTCCAGCCTTCCTCATCGCACGGCACATGTAGACCGATTACTCCAATTCTGCGGCACACTAAAAAATACATTTTTTTGCCGATCTGGAAAAAAAAAAGGGTATGCTTCTATTTCATTCACACAAAACGACGACTATTGTGTTGGCCGTTGTCATTTTTTAATTTGACAATCGAAGGAAAAAAGAGGTCTGTGCCCCTGACTAAGGAGTCAGGTATAACGTGTTTTCAAAATTCTTGCAGCCCATGGGTTAAAAATCCCTGCTTTAGAATCAGAAAATGTGAGGACTTGGAAGGAAGCTTGAAGACCGGGCTGATCCCTTAATTTTCATAGGAGGAACCTGAGGGCTTAAGAGAGTTCACAGCTGGTTAAGGACAGGTGCGAACAAGCAACCAGCCTCTCCAGTTTTTCTCTTTTTTCAAACGTAACAATATGTGTTGTTCTTTTCTGATTTGGTCCACGATTATTGTTTTATTTTAATGTTTATTTATTGATTTTAGAGTGAGAGAGAGAGAGAGGAAGGGGAAGAGAGAGAGAACATCAATGTGTTGTTCCACTTATTTATGCATTCATTGGTTGCTTCTGACTGGGGATCGAACCTGAAACCTTGGTGTATCGGGACAATGCTCCTGGCTGGGTAGCTCAGTTGGTTGGAGCATCATCCCAATATGCCAAGGTTGTGGGTTTGATCCCTGATCAGGGCACATACAAGAATCAGCCAATGAATGCATAAATAAATGGAGCAGCAAATCCATGTCTCTCTCTCACTCCCTTCCTCTCTCTCTCTCAAACCAATAAATAAAAATAAATCCCAATTATAAAATTGTAAAATTTAGAAAGGGAGGGTCTTTGGCCAATTTTAGCTCCCAGAAATAACTTACCAGTTGGTTTTTCTGACTTTTAGTTAATAAAGACCCTTCGGATGACTTGACGAATATCCCTGACAAGTCCACATTTGTCCAAGAAGAAAGTGTGATAGTCACAGGCAGCAAGGATGTCAAACAAATACTCATCATTTCACTAGAGCCTTAGACACCCACGTACTGTGACCTCAATCCGGCACAGCCCTACAGAGGAGGCAGCGTGTGCAATGGTCAGAGACACGGGCTTTGGTGCCAGGGCCCGATCCATACCCCAGCTCTGCTCTTACTAGCTGGGTAGCCTTGAATATATGACCAACCTCTCTGAGCTTCACTTTCCTCATTTTGAAATCTGAGTCAGTAACAGTCCCTACCTTACAGTCAGGGTAAGACAAGAGGATCTATTTAAGGCACCGAGCGATGAGTCTGACACACTGGAAGCCCCCTGTAATGTCAGAGCCAATTTCACCTTTATCATCGTCTTCATCATCAAGTATGTCTGCTTCCTAATATTAGATCATCCTGACTAATTTACTGTCAGGAATCTAAGAACCTCTGCTACTGAACCTGGGTATGCAAAGAAAGAAACAACTTTCCTGTTTCTAGCTCAAAATAGAAGCAATTTAGAAACTTCTAGCACAGCAAGAAGTCAACAGACCGAAATGACACAGGGTAGAAATGTTCTGTTGGGCTACACCCAATTATACTGAAAAGCAAAGACATGATGTGTGAAATGGTGACCTGTTTTGAAGCAGAGTTCAAAGTCCTCTTAGGTCCTGTCGCTCTAAGTCTAAATATCCAAAAAAAAAAAAAAAAGGAAGGGGGGACTTTTCAAATATCACATGCTTAGTGGCGGAGGCTGTGCGTGCTCTCTGCACTTTTGGCTCCGTTTGGCTGAGAATGTCAAACGGCTCTCAAAAACAAAGCTTGCTAATTTTTTTAAAAAAATCACATACTCAGATTATAAATCACTTGAGCACGAGAGCGTATCAAAATCCGACTCAAACAGAAGCCTCCGCTGGTCGTCACATACCCCTGGCGTGTTTTCCATGTCTCAGGAAATTGTATGCTGCTCTCAAGTGGCTGATTTTTTTTTTTTTTTTCCTTTTGCAAAGTACAGATTAATTGCATGGTTCTGGAAAAGCAATCCATGTTTGGAGAGAGTCAATGGCACGGGGACATAACACCCATACATCAGTCCTCATAAAATAGACAATTGCTGTCTTCTCAGCCTTCTGCAGAGAAAGCATGCATGTTGCTGCCCAAGTCATTTGCACACACTAATATTTGACTCGTGCTTGATGCTGCTGGGAAGCCAGACTGCTCAGAACCCCGAGTTCCCACTGCTGTTCTTGCACCCGAGCGAGCAGGGCGACCCGAGACGGTGCACGCCCTCTCCGGGAGAGGCCCACAGGCGGGCAAAGGGATGCCCTCCACGCTGCCGTCATCCCCAAACCACCGCCAGCCTGCCCCAACGCATCCTCTACATTCAGAAAATGTTGTGGGTTTCCGTCTGTGCCCGGGGGATTTTCATTACTTGTTTATGCAAACAGCAGGTTGCATAAGAGCCTTGCTGGATCTCTGTCTTTTTTTTTTTTTTTTTAAGTGATTTCGTAGTTTCCTGGTAACCATTCAGTCATCTGTTTCAACACCCCGACGTGCCATAAAGGCGGGCGCGGAGCACACGCCGCGCGCAGACAGACACACGCCTCCTGCCGTGCGCACCGGCTGGGGCAGCGCCCGGAGGTCCGCTCATGACGCCGCTCCGCCCGGAGGAGCCCCACTTCCTGCAGATACACCACAAGAACTGCTGCGTGTTCCGGGACGACTTCATCGCCAATGTCCTGCCGCCGGTGCTGGGGCTGGAGTTCGTGTTCGGCCTCCTGGGCAATGGCTTCGCCCTGTGGATCTTCTGCTTCCATCTCAAGCCCTGGAAATCCAGCCGCATCTTCCTCTTCAACTTGGCCGTGGCCGACTTTCTGCTCATCATCTGCCTGCCGTTCCTCATGGACAACTACGTGGGGAAGTGGGACTGGCGCTTCGGCGACATCCCGTGCCGGCTGATGCTCTTCATGCTGGCCATGAACCGCCAGGGCAGCATCATCTTCCTCACCGTGGTGGCCGTGGACAGGTACTTCCGCGTGGTCCACCCCCACCACGCGCTCAACAAGATGTCCAACCGCACGGCCGCCGCCGTCTCCTGCGTCCTGTGGGCCGTCACCATCGGCCTGACGGCGCACCTGCTCTACAACCAGATGCTCATCCCGAACGCCGATGCCTACCTGTGCAGCAGCTTCAGCATCTGCTACACCTTCCGGTGGCACGATGCCATGTTCCTCCTGGAGTTCTTCCTGCCCCTGGGCATCATCCTCTTCTGCTCGGCGCGCATCATCGGCAGCCTGCGGCGGCGCCAGATGGACCGGCACGCCAAGATCAAGAGGGCCATCACCTTCCTCCTGGTGGTGGCGGTCGTCTTCGTCCTCTGCTTCCTGCCCAGCGTGGCGGTGCGCATGCGCGTCTTCTGGCTGCTGCGCACGGTGGGCACGCGCCACTGCGACGTCTACCGCTCCGTGGACCTGGCCTTCTTCGCCACGCTCAGCTTCACCTACATGAACAGCATGCTGGACCCCCTGGTCTACTACTTCTCCAGCCCGTCCTTCCCCAGCTTCTTCTCCGCCCTGTTCCGCCGCTGCCTCCGCAGGAAGGCGCCGCCCGGGGAGCCGGAGAACAACCGCAGCACCAGCGTGGAGCTCACGGGGGACCCGAGCACCGTCAGGCCCGTCCCCGGCGCCCTGATGGGCGACCCTGCGGGGCCCTGGAGCCCCTCCTATCCGACTGCAGCCTCTCGCTAAAGCGCCGCGCCGGAGGGAGGCTGTCGCCAAGAACCAGGATCGCCGGGGACCCAGGTCGGCGGGTGCCCGGAGGGGCCTCTGCGACGTGGCCCGGGCTTCCCAGGAGGATCTGATTTAGGGAAGCGGTGCGGGGAGGGCTGGGCCGCACGGTGTCTCCGCACAGACCTCGAGGGTTGGAGACGCGAGTGTCTGGGCGCCACGCGGGGCTGGACGCGGCAAAGCTGCCCACGCTTCTGCCCAGCGAAGCTGGGGCCCCGGAGACGCGGCCCGCGCCTGTGATTCTCTTCGCCTGCCTGTGACTCGGCGGGTTCTCAGCTCTTGCTCCTGGAGGAGGCCTGGGCGTCCTCTCTCAAGCCCTGGACCTCCTGGGGCGTGTGGGATGGAGTCGTCTTTCAGACAAGCTTTAGCAGAACCGGGCTACACAAAGAGACTCATGAACTTTGGTCAATATCCGAGTTTCCGACGGTGGTAAGAAGGGAACTCGCCCGCAGAGATTCCGAGCCCAGCAGTGTTACCAAGGGAAAGGAAATGGCATACGTGCTGCAGCCTGCACTTAATCCTGTTCCCCTCTTGTTGACACTCCCGTGAAGGCTGAGCAGTTAAACAGGCTTCAGGGAAGAGAGCTGCTCCCCACCTCTGTTTGCTTTTATCATTAAAAGGGAAAATGCTGCAGATGGCTAGAGGGGGAAGAGGCCTCCTGGTCCGTGTGCTTGTGTTTCTGTACTTACAGGGAAGCTACACGTCAATACCCTTGGATGTGGGACACACGGTCTGGTGTTGTGTGTGTCTGGGCAACAGTTCACAGAAATGAAACTTGTTACTCAAGCGGAGACTTTTATGGGTTGTGAACTGTGTCCTGGTAGAGAAAACACCGTCTCCTGTAATGTGAGAGGCGCCGTGGATGCTGAAATTCCACAGGCTCTGAGACCAGGATGGGACAGGGCAGGGGATGAAAAAAAGAACATTTAAATTCGGAAGGGTAGTTGCATTTTACATCGTATTTAGATTTTGGTGAATCTTGCTATTACTCTTTGTGAACTTAACAAGGGATCAGGCAGCTGAAACCTACATAATTTTATTAACCAATGTCACCCCAATAAATTCAATATAAAAAGGAAACGGACCAGCTGGAGTTTTTGCATAGAAGGGGGAAGAAAGAACTTCCCATGGAGTAGTTTCAGTTCCCAGTTCTGGGATGGAAAGAAGATGTCCCGGTTTGAGTCTATGATCCGTCCGAGTTTCTGCTATGCTTTCGTTTCCAGCTTCTGTCTCTCCTGGATTCTTTAGCAAGACCAGGCTTGCTTTGTCACTCTGGCTTGGGCACAGATAAGAAAGGCAGATACTCGGGCTCCCAGCTCATCTGGTTCTCCAGTCAACTCCTAGAGGTAGAAAGTTGAAAGCAGAGATTACCTAACGAGGAAGTCAGGGCAGAGATGAGCTCAGGGAAAGTACGGATTCCCCAGCCTCAGTGTGAAATTCTCACCTGTTCGGAACTGACACCCCACGTTTGTCCATTTGCTCATTTATTTCATT
Organism: Molossus molossus; assembly: GCF_014108415.1. NCBI lineage: Eukaryota > Metazoa > Chordata > Mammalia > Chiroptera > Molossidae > Molossus > Molossus molossus. The sequence continues at coordinate 35,182,423 of NW_023425358.1, read as the reverse complement.
AGCTTTTGCAGATTAAGCACCAACTGCTCTGCGTGGTTGGTGGAAATAAAACAAGGAACAAGGTGCCTAAGACCCTCCTCTCAAAGAACCCACATTCAAGGCACGGAGGCAGATGGAAAGGAAGGATGCAAATGAATGGAAAGGGAACTCCGACAGCTATGACTGTTAGGAAGACAGTGAAGCAGGGGGACAGGCTGAAAAGGGAGTGGGGCCAGGATGACTGGGAAGATCTGCATTGGAAAGTGACCTTGAGGTGAGCCATGAAGGAGAGGACAGAAATCCAGGGGAAAGCATCCTTGGCAGAGACAGTAGTAAGTGCAAAGGCCCTGAGGTGAGACCTAGTTTGGTTTGTTTGCGTGTATTAGATTCCTAGGGCTGCCCTAACACAGTACCATGGACTTGGCAGCTTAAAACAGCAAACACTTGTTCTCTCACAGTTCTGGAGGCCAGAAGTCTGAGTCAAGGTGCTGGGAGGGTTGGTTCCTTCTGGAGCCTCACTCCGAGATGCTGGTGTTGCTGGCAACTCTTGGCTTGAAGATGCATCACTCCAACCTCTGCCTCCGTCCTCACATGGCCTTCTTCTGTTGGCGCCTGTGTGTCTTCTCCTTTTCTGTCTCTTATAAAGATATTTGTCACTGGATTTAGGGACTATCCTAATCCAGGATGATCTTGTCTCAGGATTGTTACTTTAATTACACCTACAAACATTCTTGTTCCAAACAAGGTCACATTCCGAGATCCTGGGTGGACCTACCTTTCTATGCCCAATTCTGCTCGCTTCCCTTTCAAAACAGAACATTATCTCAATTCTCTTTTAAAAGATGTGCATTTGTGTATTCATTCCTGGAATGACAGACTAGAAGAACACAAACCAAAGCCCAAGCGTGGATACTGCCTGGATGATTTTTCTTTTCCTTCCTGGACTTTTCCTTATTTTAAAATTGCCAGTGATGAACTAAACTGTAATACTATTGCAATTACTTATAAACGTATGTTGTTTTGAAAGTTAAAGCACATTTAGTTATAGGTCTATAAAATGAGGACACAATCATCTTCCTTGATCATCAACAATATTTATAAAGAGAGGAGTCCCTTGCCCTGGACGGATAGCTGAGTTGGTTAGAGCATCATCCTGATACAACCAATGGCCTTGGGCAGTGTGGCTCAGTTGGTTGAAGCATTGCCCCATACACCAAAAGGGTGTGGGTTCAATTCCCGGTCAGGGCGTGTATTGGAGGCAACCAATAGAAATTTCTCTCTCACACTGATGTTTCTCTCTCTCTCTAAAATAAGAAAATAAAAAAGAGCCTGGCTCAGTGGATTGAGTGTCGTCGTATAGACTGAAAGGTCCTGGTTCGATTCCTGATCAGGGCACATGCCCAGGTTGCGGGTTTGATCCCCAGTAGGGGACATGCAAGAGGCAGCCAATCGATGTTTCTCTTCATATTAAAAAATAATAATAATAAAAATAAATAAATAATGCCAACATTAATTTAAAATGGGAGCAAGCAATGTTATTCTGGGCTAAACCAATGGCGTGTTCTGTACTTGGTCTCAGACTGTGGTGCAGCGTGCGTGTGTGCGCGCGGGCGTGCGTCTATATATTGGAAGGGGCAGTTGTAATTTATGCACTTTCCATTGCTTCCTCTTTGTTTTGAAGGGTACCTGTTCTTGGGGGTCATGAGTTCCATGAGTTTACTCTCTGCAAAGTAAAAAGTAGGACTTCTTTCTAGCTGTCCTAGTATTCTGGTCCTTAACGTGACTTTTGATTGAATTTTCAAAAGACTTTCTGAGTATGCTCTGTCCGTTTGTTGGCCTTCCTACAAGCAGCAGTCTTCACAGATGGTCCATGAGGCCCAGCTGACCTCGTTTCCCCCCTGCTTTGTGTCTATAATCAGAATTTAGCTGAGGAATTGGTTATCTACGGAGCCTTGGACTATGGTGGCATTTGGTGAAGTGAGTAGGCACTGGAAATTGATTTACCAACCCACCAGCCATGGGTCATCTGCATTTCCCCCATCTCTTGGTTCAAATTCACCACTTCTTCAAATTGGAATTGAAATTCTTTGACAGTTGAGACTGAGCTGTTCCTGTTACTGGCAAACTTTGTGAGAAGAAAATTCTTTTTTTCCTCCTCACTGTCATGAAAAGATGCCTTTTTTTTTTTTTTATCCTCACCCGAAGACATTTTTGCATTTATCTTCAGATAGAGCGAGAGGGGGAGGGGGGGAAGAGAGAGAGAGAGACACACATTGATGTTGTCACCCACATGACCCCAACCAGGGCAGGGACAAACTGCAACAGAGAGATGTGCCCTTAGTGGGAACTGAACCCAGGACTCTCTGGCTAATACTCTAACCGCTGAGCCAAACCAGCCAGAGCAGAAGATGCCTTTTTTTTTTTTTTATCCTCACCCAAGGACATTTTTTCCATTTTTTGTCAGATAGAGTGGGAGGAAGGGAGGGGAGAGGGAGGGAGAGATAGAGATAGAGAGAGAGAGAGAGAAACATCGACGGGAAAGGGACACATCAAGTGGCTGCCACCCGCATGACCAACCAGGCGCAGGGACAAACTGCAACCGAGGTACATGCCCTTAGCGGGAACCGAACCCGGGTCTCTCTGGACCGCAGGCCGACGCTCTAACTGCTGAGCCAAACCGGCCAGGGCAGAAGATGCCTTTTTATATTTGTTTAATTCAAGGTCTTGTGGCTGCAAATGGCTGAAACCAAGTTCAAATTAGCTGAAGCAAAAAAATAAAATAAAGTAAATAGAGCTCAAAAGAGAGGAAAATCCTGGAAAGACGGTGGCGTACCTCATAGACACTAAGAGAGAAGGAAGCCGGGCTGGGCAGCTGCCAGAGACAGGCGAATGGCCCTTCACCCCAGCTCTTCGCCACGGACATGACTCAGCTCCGTACCTGTGTCTCTCGGGCCAGACTCCGCGGAGAGAATCTGCTCACCCTCAAACCGCCCTATAGGAGAGGGTCAGGACAACGGGTCGCCCGGCAGCTCGGTGAAGGGTATTTTTAAACTATTGTTTGTGTAAAAACATGCTCTCTGCCAGGTGTCCCTCTGATAACATTTCAGATCACCTTTTGTTTCGTTGATTTCAACGGCACGTTTGAGCTTTTAGCAGAGTCGATCTCAATTCTCTTGCTTCCAAAATTCCTGGTAACTTCTAGACTAAGAAGTTCTCATAGCAATGCTTCCTGTGCTTTTATAACCCTGGAGAAAGGTGTGGAGCCCAGGTGTCTGTTATGGGCTGAATTGTGTCCTCCCAAGTTCCTGCTGAAGTCCTAACCCCCAGGACCTCAGAATGGCACTGCATTTGGAGATAGGGCCTTTAAAAGGACAACTAAGTGAAAACTGAGGTTCTGGCCCGGCCGGCGTGGCTCAGTGGTTGAGCGTCAACCCTGCACCAAGAGGTCGCTGGTTCGATTCCCGGTCAGGGCACATGCCCAGGTTGTGGGCCCGATCCCCAGTGGGGGACGTGGAGGAGGCGGCCAATCAATGTTCTCTCTCATCGATGTTTCTCTCTCTCTCTCCCTCTCCCTTCCTCTCTGTCTAATATCAATAGAGAAAAAAAATAGAAAAAAGATCATTCAGATTCTAAAATTTATTGAGGCTATCTTTAAAGAAAAAAAAAACAACCAAAAACGAGGTTCTGAGAATGGGGCCCTAATCCAGTAGGACTGGTGTCCTCCTAAGAAGAGGAGATTGGGACACAGACCCAGAGGGACAACCACGTGACGACACAGGGAGAAGATGGCCGTCTGCAAAGTGGGGAGAAGCAAGGCTGCCAACACCTTATCTTGGCCTTCTGGCCAGAACAGATGCCTGTTGTCTCAGCCCCGCAGTCTGTGGCGCTTGTGGTGGGGACCCCAGAAGACTAAGACAGAGTCCGAGCATCTTCCTTAGACAGGGTTGGGCAAAAGTAGGCTGACAGTTGATCATCTGGAAAATAACACAATAATTACTAAACAATAACACGAGAGTTAGGTCTGTGTTCCGCCACTGTACTCGCCACAGAAACCTGCCTGAGCCCGGTCTTGTACTCCTCGGTCAGCCAGGTTTGGGGGCCTGGCTGGAACGCCGTATGTGTTTATTTAAAGTCACTTATCACCTATAAATCTGAGCAGAACTTCACCTGCGGCCGGCGGTGCTGCACAGCAGAGAAATGCGACTTCAGGGAAGGAGCGGCATGAAGGGCAGGTTGACTTTTCACAGGCAAACATTGCCCAACTGCTTCTTCTCTCTCCCCATCTCCCTTCTGCTCCGTGGCGGGAACCAATCACAGAATCCGCCAACATGCCTATTTTTATTTCACTTGTTTATTTATTTATTTTTTCTTTATTGATTTGAGAGAGAGGAAGGGAGAGGGAGAGGGAGATGGAAACATCGATGAGAGAGAGCCTCCTGCATGCCCCTCACTGGGGATTTGGCCCACAACCTGGGCATGTGCCCTGACCGGGAATTGAACAGGAGACCTCTTGGTGCATAGGTCAGCGCTCAACCACTGAGCCACACTGGCTGGGCCAAACATGCCTATTTTTAAAAAACCGAATGAGAGAAAAAAATTACACTGCTCTCTAGGGGTTCCATAGAGGCTGACATTTCAGTCATGATTTCCCTTTATTGATTTTAGAGCGAGAGGAAGGGAGAGGGAGAGATAGAAAAGTTGATGAGAGAAAATATCGATTGGCCGCATCCTGCATGCCCCCCACTGGGGATCAGGCCCACAAACTGGGCATGTGCCCTGACCAGGAATCCAACCAGTGACCTCTTGGTGCATGGGTCGATGCTCAACCACTGAGCAACACCGGCCGGGCTGATTAGTCCTTTTATTGATTGATTTGAGAGAGAGAGAAAAGCCTTGATTTGTCGTTCCACTTATCCATGGATTCTTGGGTTGATTCTTGTAAGTGCCCCAACCTGGAATCGAACCTGCAATTTAGGCGTATCAGGACGATGCTCTAACCAACTGCACTACGCGGCCAGGCCCGGGAACACTCACTTTTTCCCTCTCTGCCTTCCTTCCCACATATTCCCTGGTGAGATTCCTGAGACACTGGACTCCCCAGCCCCCTCAACAATGAAAAGAGGTTTTTTTAACAATAAAAAAGAAAGTGCTCCACGGTCCTCATCGTACTGGGGTGAGGGAGAAGATGAGAAATGGACCAAGAAGTAGGTCTATGTCTCTGATGACCAGAGGAAGGAAATTCATCACAGAGGCAATGGGGAGCTATCTTAACCAAGCCTGGGAACCCAGAAGCTGGGGAAGAAAGAGATGGATTTATTTGACCATGTAAACATAAAAACATTTTGTGTGACAAACGAGACCAGAAAGCAAGCCAGCTCAAATGGTAGGTCTGGAAAAATATTTGTAATATAAATAATAGTCACCGACTGCTGTTGAGGAACCTCTGTGTGCCAGGCACCACTGCACTATGAGTACGAAGTCATTTCCATCTAGAACAAGGCTGTGAAGCAGGAGGACGAGCAGGAGGACAAGGATGAGGGCTTCTTGCGAGATGTGCAGACAGAGGCACGACCAGCTTAACTGCCTTCTGAGCTACATGCCAGGCAGGGGCTGTCTGATGTGGTCCTTGGCAGCCAGCCCCAGAGCCAGTGCTCTTGATCACTTCTGAGCGATTAAACCAAAGGCCAGTGGGCACTCTAGAAAGAGCTTTTACGAATTGACCTGGACAAGACAAATAACCGATACAGAAATGGACTTCGCCTATAAATAGACCATTTACAGACTGGCCAAAGCCAATGGCCAGCAAATGTGTGAAAAGACCCTCACAGGCAACAGTGGTCAGAAAAATGCGCATGAAAGAAGCAGCGTCAAGGGTCCTCATGTTACATCCAGGACATCGACACAGATGGAAATAGGCGATGACCGCAAGTGTTGGCAGGAATACGGGGGAGAGGGCAGGCTCACACATGTGAAGGTTCCCCGCCATTTCGGAAAGCAATCTGGCAACATCTGTTACAATTGAAACTAAACACAGCCTTTGACCCATTAATCCCACTTCTGGGAATCTGTCCCAAAGAAATAGCAAGACCACTAGTTAAGGACAAGGATGTTTACTGGAGCTGTGTGTGTGTGTGTGTGTGTGTGTTAACACAGTGAATGCCCATCCAAAGGAAAAGGGAGAGACGGAATGGATTGGGCTGCATCCGCCCAATACACATTTAATAAGATGAAGTCCATCGGGCAGCTTCCTGGCACTGCTGGCCCAGAGGGCTGCTGACCTGTGGATGAGTCAGCGGTGTTTTATATATTCCTGCAGGCTCTGAGTCTGACCCCTGCAAACATTTTTGTTTTTTAAAATTTTTTTCTTTATTGATTTTAGAGAGACAGGAAGGGAGAGGGAGAGATAGAAACATCAATGAGCGAGAACATCAATTGGCTGCCTCCTGCATGCCCCCAACTGGGGATTGGGCCCACAACCTGGGCATGTGCCCTGACCGGGAATCGAACCCGTGACCTCTTGGTGCAGGGTTGGCGCTCAACCACTGAGCCACACCGGCCAGGCTGCAAGTGTTTCCGTTAGGCATAAAGGCTGCTCTCCAAAGGTCCAGAGTGCACACACGAATACACAACACACATATGGTATTGGCATTTCACGGGGGACGTTGGTGAGGACGTGGAGAAGCTGGAACCCTCATGGATTGCTAGTGGGGACGTAAAATGCGGGCACTGTGAAAAACAGTTTGGTGGTTCCTTACTACGTTAAACATCGAGCTACCATAGGCTCAGCAACTTCAGTGCTACGAATATTTCCAAAAGAATTGAAACGGTGTCCGAACAGCAACTTGAACACAAATGTGCCATAGAAACACTAGTCATGATGGCCAAAAGATGAAAACAACCCAAATGTCCATCAAGAGCTGAATGGATAAATAAAATGTGGTCCATCCACACAGTGGAATATTACTCGGCCATGAACAGGAACGGAGCACTGGCACCTGCTACGTGGATGGACCTTGAGAACATGACGCTGAGAGAAGCCAGACACAAAAGGTCACATGCTGTATGATTCCATTGATACAAAATGTCCAGAACAGGCAAACCCAGAGGCAGAAATGGTTAAAATGGTGAATTTTATATTACATGTATTTTATCACACTAAGAAACAAATTCATGAGGGGGACAATTAGGAATAAAAATGCCTCAAAAGGCAACATGAAGAGGTGCAGTAATGGAAAAAAGGGTTGAGAAACATGGAGATAAATACTAGTCTGTATCTCAACAGGTTCAAGACGGTCACCCTTACAGCAAATACCTAAATAATTCACCTCTTTAAAAACACAACAAGGGATCTTGTTGGCCCTTGCGTTAAGCCTTGCCTCTTTCTCAGCCAGGATTTGGGGTACATTCTTTCATCGCCCACAGTGCTTTGAGCTCAATCAGTCTCTCACCAGTTGCTGTCTGACTGTGTCACTTGGGGTCTTCTGGGTCGTAAAGAGCCAGGTGTGTGCAGGTTGCCGGAGGTAACAGAAGTTCCATAAGCGATTCCAGATGGGAGAGTCTGCAAACCCTCGAGCCTCTGGAACTTCCTGTCTTAAATCAAGTGCAAAAAGCCATATGTTAGGGGGTGTGTCGTTATTTTAGGGGCTACGAAGAAAGGAAAATCCTACTCGCAGTGAAACAATGGTATACTTCTTTTTTGTCGCTGCAACATTTCATTTGGTGCCTTTAGTCGTAGGCGTTGGTTTTTTTATTCCCTGTAACACTCTTGTGCATCTACAAAAAGGAAAATGTGCCCGGTCGGTGTGGTTCAGTGGCTGAGCATCAACCCACGCACCAAGAGGTCACTAGTTCGATTCCCGGTCAGGGCACATGCCCAGGTTGTGGGCCAAATCCCCAGTGGGGGGCATGCAGGAGGCAGTCAACTGATGTTCTCTCTCATTGAGGTTTCTCTCTCTCTTCCTCTCCCTTCCTCTCTAACATCAATAAAGAAAAAAAAATGGACTTCTGGTCAAGCTGGCGGGTAGGTAAACGCGGTATCACCTCCTCCCACAACCACACCAAAGTTACAACTAAACTACAGCACAACCATCACTCAAAACCGCCTGAAATCAAGCTGAATGGAAGTCCTACAACTACGGAATTAAAGCAGCAGCTGCATCCAGACTGGTAGGAGGGCGGAGGGGACGGGCTGGTCCCACACCACGTGTGGCGGATAAAAATCAGGAGGCTACCTCAGCTGGGAAGGTCCTCCCTGAGGACTGAGGGGTCCCCGTCCCACATCAGGTGACCCGCTCAGGTTCCAGTGCCAGGAAGAGAATCCCCATCACTTCTGGCTGGAAAACCAGCGGGAACTGAGGTTCAGGGAGGCTGAGGCGGCTGGAGCCCCAGGCAGCTCCTTAAAGGGCCCGCGCACGGACTTACCGGACTCTCTCCCTCTAAGCTTGGAGGGGAGGCAGCTCGAGGGGCACCAGAGACATACAGGGAAGAACTGAGCTGTTTGGAGCGAGGGCTGGAGAGGGGGCTTTCTCCGGGACAAACGTGCTGTCAGAGGCCTTTGTTCCTTTGGTGAGCCCTTCCCTGGAGCGGCAGACAGTCGTCATATCTGGGACTCCAGCAACCTGGCTCACACTGGTAGCCCTGCTCTGGTGATTCCCTGAGGCCCCGCCCCACCCAACTTTCAGGCCCACCCAAGCTGTTGCCACTTGCTTAACCATAGGATTGGCCTGTCTTGGATCCTGCTTCAGGTTTTCCTAAATTCTTTCAAACAAGCAGCATCTGGTCTCTGATAGCCCCATACCTCTCGTTAAGTAATATACAGAAACAAACACAGGGAGGCAGCCAAAATGAGGAGACAAAGAAACAAGTTCCAAATGAAAGAACAGAACAAAACCCCAGGAAAAAAAACTAAGCGAAATGGAGATAAGCAACCTAACAGATGCTGAGTTCAAAATACTAATTATAAAGATGCTCAATGAACTTAGTGAGAACATCAGCGAACTTAATGAGGGCCTCAAGAGCATAAAAAAGGACCAGTCAGAAATGAAGGAGGCACTAACTGAAATAAAGAATAATTTACACAGATTCAATAGTAGAGTAGGTAAAGCCAAGAAGAAAACCATCGATTGAAATATAAAAAAGCAAAAAACGCCCAATCAGAACAGCAAAAAAAAAAAAAAAAAAAAAGAATCCAAAAAAATGAGGATAGTGTAAGGAGCCAACATTCGCATCTTGGGGGTGCCAGAGGAGAAGAGAGAGAACAAGAATTCGAAAACCTGTTTGAAACAATAATGGCAGAAAACTTCCCTAATTTGGTGAAGGAAACAGACATACAAGTCCAGGAAGCACAGAGAGTCCCAATCAAGATGAACCCCAAGAGATCAAAATGCAAAAGGTTCAAGACAAAGTGAGAATCTTAAAAGCAGCAAGAGAAAAGCAGTTAGTTACCTACAAGGGAGTTCCCATAAGACTGTCAGCTGATTTCTCAAAAGAAACTTTGCAGGCCAGAAGGGAGTGGCAAGAAATATACAGAGTGATGAAACGCAAGAACCTACAACCAAGATTACTCTATCCTGCAAAGCTGTCATTTAGAATCGATGGCCATATAGAGTTTCCCTGACGAGAAAAAGTTAAAGGAGTTCATCACCACCAAACCGTTATTATATGAAATGTTGAAGGATCTTTTTGAAGAAAAAGATAAAATATATGAACAAAAAAAATGGCAATGAATACATATCTATCGACAAGGGAATCTACAAACAAAATGAACAAGCAGAATAGAAACAATCTCATAGATACAGAGACTATTTTGTTGGTTGCCAGATGGGAGGGGGGTTGGGAGAATGGGTGAAAAAGGTGAAGGGATTAAGAAGAACAAATTGGTTGCTAGACTGACAAACCTCAAAGGGAAAGGGGTTGGGGGGTGGTGGGAAGAAATAAACCAAAGAACTTATTTGCATAACCAATGGACACGGACAACAGGGTGGGGAAAGGCGGGAGGGGGGCGGGAGTGGGGAGGAGGGGGTCAATGGGGGAAAACTGAGGAACATTTGTAATACATTCAACAATAAAATTTAAAAAATAAATAAATAAAAGAAAACAACAACAACAACAAAATAAATAAAGGCAGGGTGGGAGAGCGGGATAAGAGTGCAGACTTCTGCATTGGACTGTATGGGTTTAAAACCCCGCTCCATCGTTTACCACCTGGATAGACTTCAGCAGGTCTCTCAAAAAAAAAAAAACAAAAAAAACAAAGAAAAAAAATTTTTTCTAATAAAATAAATAAATCAAAGGAAAATGTAACTGAAATTAGTAAGGTAAAAAAGAATACTTCGCCCTTGCCGGTTTGGCTCAGAGGTTAGAGCATCAGCCTGCGGTCCTAAGAGACCCAGGTTTGGTTCCCGCTAAGGGCATGTACCTCGGTTGCAGTTTGTCTCCGGCCCTGATTGGTCGTGCGGGTGGCAGCCACTCGATGTGTCCCTTTCACGTCGATGTTTCTCTCTCTCTCTTTCCCTCCCACACTACCTGAACAAAAAAATGGAAAAAATGTCCTCGGGTAAGGATAAAAAATAAAAAAAAGAATACTTCCTCTTGCCCTGGCTGGGTAGCTCAGTTGGTTAGAGCATCATCCAATTAGACATCAAAGTTGTGGGTTTGATCCTCGGTCAAGAATCAACCAATGAATGTATCAATAAGTGGAACAACAAATTAATGTGTTTTTTTCTCTCTCCCCCTCCTTCTCTCTCTCTAAAAATCAATAAATAAAAATACACACAAAAAATAATAATACGTCCTCTCTGCCACACTTTTGTAGCACCGTTCTTTTTCCTACTCCTAGCATTTATCACAACAATCATTAAATAACTATCTGCATAGTTGTTTATTTAACCTCCATCTTCTACACCACACTGTGAACTCCACAAGGACAAGAACTAAATGTCTCTGGTTTATCGTCATTTCTCCGTGTCGACACTGATAATGTCTCTGGGTTATCGCCCTGCGCAGTGCCTGGCACATAGTAGGTACACAATACGTATTTATGGAATCGGTGAGTAAATGAATTCCACTTGCCTTGGTGAGGGAGGCAAAGGCCCGTTTGGAGCCACAAACCAGAATCTAGAAGACAAATAAACTGGAATGTGTTCTTTGTAACACATTCCCAGTGTCTCTTCAGGGGGCCACCGAGTCCTCCGTCTGGTTTAAGAGCTCCCCCTTCACAGGGCCTTGATGTTTGTCATGCTGTTTGTGATGACGTGGGTCCCCACACTTTCCCTCGAACAGAATCCACGTTCTCTAATGATACCGGCAGGGGTGGTGGACAGAGAACCTGCCTGCCTTTGTTATGTTGACACCTTCTGCAAACAGCCCTCCTCCAAGAGACCGAGCCCTTCGGAGGTGACTGGGTTCCAACCCAGCCACAGGGCGTGGACCTTGGTTACTTGAAGCCAATTCTTGTGGTCTGGTTGTCCTCACCAGGAGAGGACACACACTTCTGACCAGGAAGATGCGAGGGGATCTTCTAGGGATGCTTTTCAGAAAATTCCCCAGCAATGCCCTTCCTAGGTATGTGCCCCAAAGAATAGAAGATTGGTTACTCAGACAAGTATGTGTCCATAACAGCATGATTCGCAATAGCCAAACCGTAGAAACGACCCAAATGTCCTTCAACAGATGAACGGACACACCAAATGTGGTGGGTCCATACAATGGAATATTATAAAAAGAAAAGTTGATGCATCCTACCATGTGGATGAACCTTGAAAACACGCCAAATGAAAAAAGCCACACAAAAGGCCCCATATTGTATGTTTCCAATTATGTGAAATGTTCAGAACAGGCAAATCTCGAGAGACAGAAAGCAGATTTGTGGTTGCCCAGGGGTCAGGGAAGAGGGAATGGGAGGTAACTGCTTGGTGAGTATGGGATCTCCTTTGGGGGTGATGAAAATGTTTGGAACCGGATAGAGGTGGTGGTCGCAAACATTTATGAATGGACTAAACGCCACTGAATTGTTCACTTTAAAAATGGTTCATTTGATGTCATGCAAATTGCACCTCAATTTAAAAAACAAAAAAACAAAAAACACCTTGGGAAATTTTTGCCTAAGGATATAATGTTTGGAGCAGCTGAGCCCTTTTGTAGTAAAGAGGAGACAAGCAGATTAAAGGATAGTTGAGTAGAGACACGAAAGAACCTGGGCTCTTTTTAATTTTTTTTTAAAGATTTTAAAAAATATGTTTTTATTGATTTTTTTTTTTAGAGAGAGAGGAAGGGAGAGAGAGACAAGAGCATCGATGTGAGAGAGATAACCGGCTGCCTCCTGCACGCCCCCTACTGGGGATTGAGCCCACAACCCCAGGCATGTGCCCTGACTGAAAATCAAACCAGGACCTCTCAGTCCATGGGACAAAGCTCAAGCCACTGAGCCACACCGGTCGGACGGAACCTGGGTTCTTGATTGCATCACTGGCAAGCTCTGGAAATTTGATGTCTGTACTTCTGATTATGCAAGAAAGTAGATGCCCTCTTTGCTAAAAACCATGTCTAATCGGATTTTCTATTACTTGCAGCCAAAAGTACCCCACTGAAACGAACGTCAAGGTGCAGAAGAAGGTGTAGGGAAGTAGTTAATGATGGAGAATTCTCAATAGCAGTTACCTCTCGGCGCTAGGCACGGATTGTGTGTGTGTGATCCCCAAAGGAACCCCCGTCTCACCCTCCCTATTGTGTCCACCAGCAAGTCTTCGTATTTCAAAAACAGGAAGGACTTGCTTTAGGTGCAATATTGAAATAGTTACAGACTTGTCGGCTCTGAGAACTACGGGCAAGACGGAGTTGCGGGCCACACCAGAGTTTGTAGGGCTTCTCTCGGGATTCGAGAGCTTCAGGTTGGACACGGAGACAGGACCACACCGTGCTGGAGTCATGCTTTCTCCGTGTGAGGTGTCAGTTCCACGCGGTGAAGGTGAGAGATTCCCTTTTCGAAGCCAGGCTGACGTTCCTGCAGCGCTTGGCTGTGCCTGGTAGGAAGCAGAGGAGAGGCTCTCTGTCCTCCACCCCTCCGTCCCCCTTCTCCCTGGTTCTGGAAGGCCCTTCCGTGGCCACCCTCTGGGGTTCCTGCTCCATTCCACACACAGAAAGCTTTCAGACAAGGATAGGGCAGCAGGGTGCGGGTTTCATAAGGACATTTAAAGGTTAATATCATGGATAAACACTTGAAAGGTTGGATTTGATCTTGCTCTTACTGTGTTTCTTGGCAGTTAGTCATAAGTCATTGTGTAATGTGTCAACTATGAAAATAAATGGCTTAGGTCGCCTCAGTAAACACCTGTTTCACAGCTGATGGATTAAGGGCAATAGATCCTTTATCTATGCTAATGAAGGTGCTGCATTTGTACATAAAGGTTGCAGGGAATTACCCATGATGAAAATGAATTAAGATTTATTCCTCTGAGACTATCTGATAGGGATGTGGAATTACTTTTTTCTCTGTCTTCAAGTCTTGGTGGTTGTTTTTTTCCACTCAGCTGGGAAGTCTTATATTCAATAGGTCTTGTCTAGAAAGAGGTGAGTTGTTTATTCCAGAAGTCTTGAAGCGCCTGGAATGTGAGGTATTTCCAAAACAATGAGTGAATGTGCTAAAATAAAGGAAAACAAGATACAAATTCCTGCTGACTTGCAGAGGGTTGCTGGGATGAGGACACTGAGTGGGATCTAAACCACTGCCAGGATCCTGGGGGGTCTGCCCGGGGGCCGCCCGCAAACAGGAATAAAACATTGTCTTTTGAAACTGTCCCATACTGTGGATGCGTGAGAGTCATTTTATTTTTAAATATGTTTTTATCGACCTTTTAGAAAGAGAGAAAGAAGAGAAACATCGATATGAGAGAGAAACATCTATCGGTGCCCTCCTGCCTCCCCATTGGGGATGGAGCCTGCAACCCAGGCATGTGCCCAGACTGGGAATCGAATCCATGGGGCGACGCTCAATCCACTGAGCCACACCGGCTGAGCGTTAAGAGAGAGAGAGAGAGAGAGAGTGAGGCCCTGGCCAGGTAGCTCAGTTGGTTAGAGCATCATCCTAATACACCCAGGTTGAGGGTTTGGTCCCTGGTCAGAGAAAATACAAAAATCAACCAATGAATAAACAAATGGAACAACAAATCGATGTTTCTCTCCCCCCTACCAAATCGATCAAAAAATAGAGAGAGAGCCCTGGCCGGTTTGGCTCAGCGGTTAGAGCATCGACCTGCGGTCCGGAGAGACCCGGGTTTGGTTCCTGCTAAGGGCATGTACCTGGGTTGCAGTTTGTCCCTGGCCCTGGTTGGTTGTGCGGGTGGCGACCACTCGATGTGTCCCTTTCACGTCGATGTTTCTCTCTCTCTCTGTTCCTCTCTCTCCCTCCCACTCTATCTGAACAAAGAATGGAAAAATGTCCTCGGGTGAGGATGATTAAAAAAAAAAAAAATATATATATATATATATATATATATATATATATATATATATAGAGAGAGAGAGAGAGAGAGAGAGAGAGAGAGAGAAGCAATTGCATATGCTTTCATATAATTTGATGAGTCAAGTTTTCCTAGATATTCTGGCTCCACAGGACCAAAAGCATCAACTGCAGGGCACATATTACTGGGTGAGGAGGAAGGAAAGGGATTTTATAAACCACCACTTCTCCTTTTGAAGTGTGAAACACAGTATGGGTTATGAGTAATGTATCCTTTTGAGACTTAAAAAAGAATCAAGACTATATAAAGAACATTGGGAAAAAATGAGTTGACAATCTTTGTTTTGAGATCATGCAATTCCTCCTGGTTCATCACATGATCTCTTTGAATACAAGGAATGTCCTAATACTTCACACATATATGCAAAGTCTCTTAAGTAGTTTAAGGAACTTGGATAATGAGTCAGTACGGTATAAAGAATGAGTGAGGCCCTGGCCAGTTTGGCTCAGCGGTTAGAGCGCTGGCCCTCAGACCAAAGAGTCTTGGATTTGAATCTGGCCAATGGCACGTACCTAGCTTGCAGTCTGTCCCCTGCCCCAGTTGGGGTTGTGCAGGAGGCAACCAATTGATGTGTCTCTCTCACATTGATGTTTCTCTCTCTCCCTCTTCCTCCCCCTCCCACTCTGTCTGAAGATAAATGGAAAAATATCCTCAGGTGAGGATAAAGAAAAAAAGAATTTGTGGGGCCTGGCTGGTGTGACTCAGTGGATTGAGCATTGTCCCACAGACTGAGAAGTCCCGGTTCAATTCCCGGTTAGGGCACAGGCCTGGGTTGTGGACTCAATCTCCAGTGGGGGGCGTGTAGGAGACAGCTAATCGATATTTCTCTCTCATATTGATGTTTCTGTCTCTCTCTCCCCAAAGTCAACAAAAATATATTTTAATAAATAATTAAATGTTAGGGAGAATGTGCTTTTTAGAAAGGAATGACTGGGAGTAACTGGGCAGAGAGGCTGAGAGCAAGACTTGAACGAGCATGGTATGTGCAGAGCTGCTCCCCGAGACAAGGCAGGGAGCAGGAAACAATCTGATCGTAGAGCCCTGATACTTTAGAATGTGTAAGTCTGTATACATATTGAAAAAAGGTTAATAAAAAACCCGAGAGCATCGTTAAAAAGATAGGGGGTAGAGCAGTATTTTTCATAATAGCCAAAAGATGAAAACAACCCACATTTGCATGAATGGTTGAACGGCTAAACGAAATGTGGTCTATTCATACAATGGAGTATTATCCCACCATAAAAAGGAATTAGACACTGACTCATGTTACAGTGTGGATGAACCGTGAAAACGTGCTGAGAGAAGCCAGGCACAAAAGGCCACATGCTGTATGACTCCATTGATAGGAAATGTTCAGAATAGGTAAGCCCAGAGAGACACAAAGCAGATTAACGGTTGCTTAGGAGACAGGTAGGAGTTGAAGGGGGGAAAGAGGAGGACGATAGCTATAGCATATGGGGTTTCAGAGGTGATGAAATGTTCTAATATTGACTGTGGTGATGGTTGTATGTATCTATGAATAGACTAAAAACCATTGAATTGTACACGTTAAATGAATGAATTGTATTATAAGGTATGCAAACTATATCTCAATAAAGCTGCTTTTTGTTTTTTTTAAATAGCTATAAGCCCAGTTGGTGTGGCTCAGTTGGTTGAGTGTCATTGTCCCATGAGCCAGGAGGTCATCGGTTCAATTCCTGGTCAGCGCACATGCCTGGGTTTCGGGCGTGATCCCCAGTAGAGGGCATGCAGGAGGCAGCCGATCGATGTTTCCGTCTCATCAATATTTCTCTCTCTCTCTTTTTTACTGTCTCTCTAAAAATCAGTAAAACATAGTGTTAAAAAATTTGTTTTAGCCCTGTCTGGTTTGGCTCAGCAGTTAGAGCGTCGGCCTGTGGACCAAAAAGTCTTGGGTTTGATTCTGGTCAAGGGCACGTACCTTGGTTGTAGTTCGATACCCAGCCCTGGTCAGGGTCATGTTGGAGGCAATCAGTTAATGCATCTCTCTCACATCGATGTTTCTCTCTCTCCCTCCCTCCCATTCTGACTGAAGATAAATAGAAAAAGTATCCTCTGGTGAGGATTAAAAAAAAAAGTTTTGTTTTTGTTTTTAATCTTAAAAAAGAAATAAGCTATGGGATCACTTACCAAGGGAAAGTTAGTTTAAAGGTCCCATTCTCGAGTCCTGTGGGCACTGGAAGGAGAGCTGGAGTGCCAGAAAAAACAAGAACGTAACACTTCATTACTTCTCTATCCTTCTGCAAACCGATGGTAAGAATGTGCTGCTGTGAGTTAGGGTTGGAATCACGTGAGACCATCTAGCGTGACGGCCCCTGGGTGCTGAGATGTGCAGATGCACTCAGTTTAACTCAAGCACACATTTCAAGTGGGAAAGAGAAGGGAGGGAAACCAGAATGGAGGGCAAGATAAGACGTTTGTCCTTTCGATTCTTTTTTTTTTCCCCGTCAAGAGTATTGTAAGGTCTCCCATCCGAATGGCCAGAATTAAAAGGATTGACAATTCCAAGTGTTGACAAGGATACGGAGCAATGTGCTCTCTCACACACGGCTGGTGGGAGTGTGGACTGGTACAACCACTTGGGAAGACGATTTGGAAGCATCCATCAAACACTTCCATTCCTGGAAAGAACACGGTGAGTGCTTACAGCCACCAAAAGTTGCATATAGGAATGTTCACTTGCAGCTTTATTCGTAATTCTCAAAAACTGGAAATAACCCCAAATCTGCCCACAGTAGAATGGATACATGTTGGTATATTAATACAATAAGATACTCATAAGAGAAAAATTCAAGATGTCCTACATTAAAGCAGTGGGTTATAGAGCAGGAGGAAGAGAAGGGTGATTAGCCAATTAATAGCTGTGGATCAACTAACAGAATGTTGCTTATATTCCTGAATGGGTGTTGGGGCTTTGAATCAACTTTCAGGCTGCTGTCTAAGCTCAGAGGTTGAGCGTTGAGCCATGAACCAAGAGGTCATCAGTTCAATCCCCAGTCACTGCACACACCCAGGTTGTGGGCCTGATCCCCTGTGGGGGGCATGCAGGAGGCGGCCAATCGATGTTCCTCTCTCATCAATGTTTCTATCTCTCCCCCTGAAATCAATAAAAACATTTAAAAAAAAATGAACTACTGCCACACAAAATAACATAGATGAATCTTTTGTTTTTTAATTGATATTTTTAGAGAGAGGGAGATAGATACATCAATGTGAGAGAGAAACATCAATCAACCGCCTCCTGCACGCCCCCTACTGGGGATCAAGCCCAAAACCCAGGCCTGTGCCCTGACTGGAAATTGAACTGGGACCTCTCAGTCCATGGGACAACCCTCAATCCACTGAGCCACACTGGCCAGGCCATAGATGAATATTTTAATGTTGAATAATGAATTCAGACTCTAGATCAGTTCATTTATAGAAAGTTAAAAACCATGGAAAGTGTAACAGTCTATGATGATAAAGGTCAAAATAGTGGTTACCTTTGGAGAGAGTATGCTCTGGGAAGGGGCACTAGGTAAATCACCTGGAATTCTAGAATGTTCTATATTTTGATAAGGACTATGATTATACAGCAGTATAAACAGGTAAAAAGTAACCACTGGTCTATCACACCTAGGACACCAGCATTCACCAAAAAAGAACCTGTTGGTTACCGCAAGCTCCTCCGTATGCTTAGTCGGCTACTCCCAACAGGATAGGTGTGATCACCAAAATTAATCAGTCTTATTCTCGTACTCAAGAACATGTCAGAACTACCCAAGGGAGGGATCCAATGTATTAACAATAAACACAGCTTCCAAATCTCTGGGCCCCAGAGCAGTAAAAAAAAAAAAAAAAAAAAAAAAAGACTGAATAGCCTAATAAAAAAAACAACAACTCACCTCCAAGTAGTCAAAGGAATGGAAATTTAGCCACCTCATTCAAAGCAAGAGATGATGAAAGAATATCGATGAGTCATGGAAATGAAAGACAGTGCTTTAACTCAGCCGTTGCTCACTTCCCCTTTTCCCTGTGTCAGGAGCTGCTGTCATGGGTGCAGATGATCATGAAACACTCAAGGAGAAAAATTCTACCCTGGTAATGGGTAGTCAAAATTCACCTCTCCTACATGTTTGTGAAGAGTCTACTATGTGAGGCACTGTTCTAGGGGACAAGAGGATGAATGCTGTGACAGTTGATCAACAAGTCAGCCGAGATGACTTTGGATGGCGTTGTGAAGTTAGCCAACGTCAACCCGCAGCGAGTGGCTGAGGTGTGGGCGAGTGACTGTGGTTGGGCTGGTTGGGAGACGCTGCTCAGAGGAAGGGGGAGTGGCAGGCAGAGGCTAGAAAGACAGGTGGGGCTGGATCAGGCGGACGCTGGAAGTCACAGTACGAATGGGCAGGTAGCACTGAGTTGTAACAGATCCAGCTTTTAAACACAGTGCTTTCGAAAAATGGGACCCTGGCCCTGACTGGTTTGGCTCAGTGATTAGAGCGTCAGCCTGCAGACCAGAGTCCCGGGTTCAATTCCGGCAAAGGGCATGTACCTTGGTTGCAGTTCGTCCCTGGCCCCGGCTGGGGTCGTGCAGGAGGCAACCAATCGATGTGTCTCTCTCACATCAATGTTTCTCTCTCTCTCCCTTCCACTCTGTCTGAAGATAAATAAAGATATCCTTGGGGGAGGATTAAAAAAAAATGGTACCCTTGTCCTGCTGGTTTGTTCAGTGGTTGGAGTGTCAGCTTACAAACCAAGGGTCTCAGGATTGATTCCCAGCTGGGAGCATGTGCCTGGGTTGCAGGTTTGAGGCAGCTGGTTGATGTGTCTCTCTTACACTGATGTTTCTCTCTCTCCCCTCCTCCCCCCCTTCCACTCTATCTAGAAATTAATGGAAAAGTATCCTCAGGTGAGGATTAACAACAACAACAAAAAAGGGACCCTCCACAGGGCGCCTTTTTGTAGATCCACTGAGGAGGGCCTTTTTATATTCATCTCCTCGCGTGCATGCCCGTTTCTAATGTGAACAAAGGGGCCAATGGGCCTCAGTTGGCAACTTGGGTTTTATGCTATGTGGAATGGGGAGCCAATGGAAAGCACGAGGTCACGTGTGGAGGGTGCCTGGCTTATGTTTTTGTTTTGTTTGTTTTTTATCCTCACCCGAGGACATTTTTCCATTTTTTGTTCAGATAGAGTGGGAGGGAGAGAGAGAGAAGCATTGACGTGAAAGGGACACATCGAGTGGCTGCCACCCGAATGATCCAACCGGGGCCGGGGACAAACTGCAACCGAGGTACATGCCCTGAGCGGGAACCAAACCCGGGTCGCTCTGGACCGCAGGCCGACGCTCTAACCACTGAATCAAACCGACCAGGGCTTATGTTTTAAGAATATACTTAGGCAACAGTATGAAGACAAGAGTGGAATAACTGAAAAAACGATCAAGGCTAATAAAAATGTTTCATTGCATATTTGAACTCTGAATGACCTTATGTTAATTTTGTGTTTCAAACACTTACTTCTGTGGCACACCAGCAGCTCACCCTGCACCTGAGGACTGCACTCTGAACAGACAGCAGCGTCCACCTGGGGAGAGAGCTGCGTCAGCTGAGCTTCAGGCGCCGGAGCCTTTCCATCTGTTACGTTCTGGTGCCACCACTTGACCCTTCCACTCCTTGCACGCTTATGCCCGAGAACACAATGGCAGGCTCTGCTTGCAATGTCAGCCTCACAATTAGTTTTCATAAGGTTCAGTGTTTGTTTTGTTTTTTATTCTCACCTGAGGACATTTTTGCATTTATCTTCAGGATGAGCAGGAGGGAGAGAGGGAAGAAGAGAGAGAGAGAGAGACATCGACTGGTTGCCACCCACATGACCCCAACCGAGGCCGGGGACAAACCACAGCCAAGGTACGTGCCCTTAGTGGGAACCGAACCCGGGTCTCTCTGGTCTGCGGGCCGATGCTCTAACCGCTGAGCCAAACTGGCCAGGGCCACAACCCATGTTTCAAATCATGATGCTAGTATAGAAACGATATTTTCTCAACTGGCAAACAAAGGCCAGCTGATTCTAGTATCATCACGTCACTCACAAGCATGGCAAAAGGTCACCAAGGCAGAATGAGGCCACGATTGTTTCTGAGCCCCAGCGTCCGCTGGCTTTCGGAGCCACACAGCCCTTCCGGGTCCTCCTCCTACTCGGGGGCTTACAGGCCGCACGTGCATGTCCCAGACTCCGGGCCAGATGGCTTCCTGCTTGGCCGTCATTTCTTGGCGCTGGCATGAGGCTCAGTGGCTGGAGAAAGGCCTTTGGTGGGGCCTGGCAGAGGCCGCCTGCGGAGGGCGCCGAGGGCAGCTGCAGCGGCCTGGTGGGAGGAGACTCGGCCCCTGAGCTGGAGCAGCGGGGCTCCACCTGCTCCTTGGCAGATGGAGGCTGGAGGCTCCCACCCAGGGCAGGAAGGAACAGCTCCCTGACCTCGGACTGACAGCCCTTTCCCCCTTTTGTGTCCCAAGCGGCCCCCCTCCATCTCCCTTTTGCCTTTCGGTTCTTTTAACACCTCTGTAAGCAACTCCTGGCATTCAGTCCATCTCCACTTGAATTACCTAGAGTGTTCCCTAGTCTTCTCTGTCCACTGGCTAATATACTCTGCAGCAAAGATTACATACATGTTTACTAGAATAACATTAGAAAGCCTGACATTCTTATTTTTATATGCGGAAGAAATAGGCAATAAGTAGTTGTTTTTCTTCTGGGGGAAGCAACCTATTTTTGCATTTTGTTTCCCTCATATATGGTGCAAAAAACATAGTCTCTGTAAGTTATACAAGTAACAGGCAAATAAAAGATTTATTAACTCAGAATAAGAGTTTTTAATGGGACAGTCGGGCGACCAAGTGCCTTAGTTATCACTTGTCAGGTAACATTTGACAACAGCTATAGCACATTTATTTAAAACTAATAAATATAGTCAGTTAATAGCAGGCTTCAAACTTCCTCTTGTTCTTCCTGAAAAAGGTTTGATGATTTACTACGATCCATTAAGAAACATCTAAATGGGAAGAAACATAGAAGCATTTTTACGAGTTTAGTTTTAGTCGTTTAGTTTTTTAAAATAGAAAACGCTCAGCTAAACTACAGAACCTAAGGTTTAACTGTATTGGTAAAAATCTACACGCAAGATTCTTTGGCATTTCAGACAAATAGGACTAGGAAAAAAAAAACTAATTTTAAGGGCCACAAATTCATCTCTTGAATCAATCTTGTCCCTTTTTGAAAAAAGTGATTTTATCCCACTAAACACAATAGACTGGAAGTGAACACTGGAAGTTATTAATGAAAGTTAACAAAATGTAGGCTTATTTTAAAGTCTATTTTGGACCAAAGGAAGAAAAAAAACCCCACAATAATTACTAAAGCTACTAATCCATGGCCAAAGTAAAAATATTTACCTTTTTATATTTAAATTCAAAATAGGAGAACAAGTAATTTATATGCACATTTTATATATGAAAATATTTGGAAGGATAAATAAAATGTTAACAGGTTGATACTATCTCTGGGTAGTGAGATTTCAAGAGATTAGAATTTTTAGGTTTTGCTCTTGAAAATTTATCTTTTTTCCATGATGAACATTCATGTCTTAGGTAACTAAAGAAAGAGAAGTAGCCCGGGCCAGTTTGGCTCATTGGTTAGTGCGTCGGCTGGTGCTACCGAAGGGTCATGGGTTCGGTTCCCAGTCAAGGGCATGTATCTGGGATGCAGGTTTGACCCCAGGCCCAGTTGGGGTCATAAAGTAGGCAACGGATTGATGTGCCTCTCTCACATAGATGTTTCTCTCTCTCTCTCCCTTCCTCTCCATCTAAAGAAAAAAAAAATCAATGGAAAAATATCCTCGGGTGTGTATTTTTTAAAAAAAGGAGAAGAAAAAGCAATTAATACTCAAGCACACATTAACCAATGCCTTTTGAAATTTAGTGTTCCACTTGCTTCAGTAGGGAAACAAGACTTTGGGAGGAAGCGGAAAGCTGAATGCAGGCGGCCCAGATGTAAAAACTAGTGCTGGGCCCTGGCTGGTTTGGCTCAGCGGTTAGAGCGTCGGCCTGCGGTCCAGAGACCCGGGTTCGGTGTCCGCTAAGGGCACGTACCTTGGTTGCAGTTTGTCCCCGGCCCGGGTTGGGGTCGTGTGGGTAGCAGCCACTCGATGTGTCCCTTGCATGTCAATGTTTCTCTCTCTTCCTCTCTCTCCCTCCCACTCTATCTGAACAAAAAATGGAAAAATGTCCTCGGGTGAGGATAAAAAACAAAACAAAACAAAACCAGTGCTGGCACAGGGTCAACAACTGGCATGGGCAATGCAGCGCTTGGCACAGAGCTGAGAGGAAAACCACAGACTCTTCATTTCTGACCTGGGACTCTCTTAATCAAAAAATAAAATATAAAAATAGACACAGTCACACATAAAACCACACTGATATCCAGAACACGTCTGGCTCGATTTCAATGACCTGGAAATAGATATGGCGTCAGGCTAGAGCCCCGGTAACCGTGGGCAGCTTTACCTTCAGGATCTCACAGGGAGCGGCGTCTGTGGGCACCGGGTTCCCACGGTGCTTTGAGTATTCAGTTACAAAGACCGAAGCTTCATCTAAACTACAGCATCAGAAAGAAAAAGAAGGGCATGAGGAAACTTTTCGGGGTGATAACTATAATGGTGTCACAGGCGCAGACACATGTCAGAATTCGTCAGACTGCCTACCTAAAATATGTGCAGCTGGCTCTACGCGGATTATACCACAAAAACGACCCTGTACACAAATGACAACACGCAACTATGGCTGGGTCACAGCGATAGACCAGCAGAAAGAAGCCATGGTGCAGTCAGGACAAGGGGAGACCTCCCAGGTGACCAGCAGTTAGACAAATGCAGGGGTAGACCCAGTCAACATTTCAATCCCTCCCCTTTCTTCAGGGTCACCCCTTTTCTCCTTTCTCCTTTTTACTTTCCAAATCTGCTCCCAACCTGATCCCAAGAAGCTTGTTGTTTCTAAACTTGTGGGTGCTGAAAAATTAGAAAACCAAGCTTAGCAAAAATTATGTTACGTAAAGCCATTGATGTCCTGAGTAAGTGCTAAGAACTGAAGCTGTAACTAGGGTTTTAGAGCAGAATTGTGAGACACCTATTTCGGGGGTTCAGAGAGCTTGTTTAATTGTCTGATTCCAACCTCATGTTCTAAGGGATTGGGTTACAAGACAACTAACCTCTGGTTACGTGTAGTAATGTTACAGCTTAACATCTGAAGCCTTTAATTACAACCCAATAGCTCTATAATTTGATATTTTCCTTCAAAATAAGGATACATTTTAAGAAAATTCTATAGTAAGTTTTAAAAATTTATTTTTTTCTTTACTGATTTTAGAGAGAGCGGAAGGGAGAAAAAAAGAAAAAAACATTGATGAGCCCTGGCCGGTTTGGCTCAGCGGTTAGAGCATTGGCCTGCGGTCTGGAGAGACCCGGGTTCAGTTTCTGCTAAGGGCACGTATCTCGGTTGCAGTTTGTCCCTGGCCCTGGTTGGGTTGTGTGGGTGGCAACCACTCGATGTGTCCCTTTCACGTCGATGTTTCTCTCTCTGTCTCTTCCTCTCTCTCCCTCTCACTCTATGTGAAGAAAAAATGAAAAAATGTCCTCAGGTGAGGATAAAAAAAAAGAAAGAAAGAAACATTGATGAGAGAGAACACTGACTAGCCACCTCCTGCATGTCCCCTACTAGGGATTGGGCCCACAACCTGGGCATGTGCTCTGACCCGTAATTAAACCAGCAACCTCTTGGAGCCTGGGTCAATGCTCAACCACTGAGATGCACTGGCCGGGTGTAAGTTGTTTCTTTTTTTTTATCCTCACCTGAGGACATTTTTGCATTTATCTTCAGACAGAACAGGAGGGAGAGAGAAAGGAAGAGAGAGAGAAACATCATTGTGAGAAAGACACATCAACTGGTTGTCATCCGCAGAACCCCAACTGGGGTCGGGGACGAACCACAACCAAGGTACATGCTCTTAGCGGGAACCAAACCCAGGACTCTCTGGTCCACAGGCCGATGCTCTAAGCGCTAAGCCAAATTGGCCAGGACTGTTTCTTTTTTTTAATTCACTTACCTTAATTCATTTGCCAAATAGTTCACTAGGTCAGTGATGTTGTTGGTATTCATTGTGTGTAGTTTCAACGCTTGAAAATATTTTGTCTTTGCCAAAATCCCAAACTCCTTCTTATTTATGATATTATTCAGAACCAGATTTCGAATCTATAGAATGACAGGCATCATCATATTAAAATGCGTTAAATGCCAAGTCCTATTCAATACCAAAACATTTCTGACAATCAGAAGTTAGATCATCATCGTGTTATATGAGAAGGTAAGCAGGGGGAAGGCCCATGTCAGCACTGTATATAGAAAATAAGTAAAAGTAGTTGTTGTTAAGCACTTTGGGACTTTTTATGAGTATAGCAATAAACAAGACAGCCAGGGTCCCTGCCTTTTACAAAACGCATAGGTTTTAATGAACGCAAAATAGTTGTAGAGATTAACAAAAAGATTGAGGTAGTCATTTTCCACTTAACCTTGGTTTAGGGAAATGATTACCTTCTAATACATAATTTTCCACAGCAAAAAGGAGATAAAGTTTTCTTACTTGGTGTGAAAATCCTGCCAACTGGCCAGTACTCATGTGTTCTTCTAACTGCTGTAAAATGATCTGAGGATTGCACGAGTTCAGAAAGTTCTAGAGAAAAAAATCAAAACATAATTTAATGGAAAAGTGCTATTATTACTCATTTCTGCCAAACTTGAAAGGTTTTCATTTTTAAATTTTAAGTATCTTAAAGGATTTATATCATAGGAAAAAATACCTGTGTCAACAAAAACTTACTGCAATTAGGAAAAAAGCACTTTACAAAAACACCTGTTCCAACAGCAAGAGCTGTTTATTGTGTCATTCTAAGTGCCAAGAGGAATCTACTTAAATACTAAAACTTAGAGAAGCAGCGACGGGTGAGCGTATGAATAGTCAAAAAAGAACAAAGTCAAAGATAAGCACAGATGGCTTTGACACAAGTGAAATGAATAAACAAATGACAGATGAAAATATGTGTGCTCATTTATATAGTATTTGCCTACGGGCTTATCTACCTTTGGGGAAGTCACTGTAAAACATTTCCAAATGCTCTATTTGTCCTGTATCACAGAGGGAATGCATCAGTTTTCAAAGTTCTGTCCCAAGACGCTGTGGCTCCCTCTGGGGCACCCGCACAAAGACCCGACTCTCCTCTCTCCCCCACCTCGTCACTCGGCCAAGCTGCTCTCCTCGCAGGCTCCTCCCTCGAGTTCATTTTCATTCAATGCTACCACCCTCCTTTGGGGACTGGTCCCCTCAAGCTTTCCTGGGTTACCCACAGGTTGTTATGCATAAATTAAGTGAGATAAGAGCTTTCCCAGTTTCCTTTCTAGACACCTCTCTCCTCCCGTCAAGCCAACATGAATTATTCCTTCTAAAATACCTCCTGATCATTTCACCTCACTCTTCTGGGAAAATTCACAGTCCCCCATGACAAAGACGCACTGTTAAGGCCTCCGTCAGACTAGCCTCAACCTGTCTTCCGGCCTTACCTCCCACACACTCCTCTGCTCCGTCCGTACTGCCCAAGCTCCACGGGTTTGGTGACAAGAAAACGCAGCCTTTCCCGGGGGTGTGCAGTATGAGACCCTCCCTTTCTCTGGCAGCCCCAGAGGAATAATTCCCAAGGTACCTTAATTTGCTGGTGTCTTTTTTCTGAGTGGGGCATGAGCATGAGACAGGCTAATGCGAAAGCCGGAAGCTCTAACTGGACATACTGCCTGGCGACTCCGATCATGTCGAGATCACCTGAAACCGGACATCTTCAAGAGAGCACATGATTAGTCACCAGGCTGTATTGTCGGCCACTAGTTCTAGCTTCCCACAGTTGTTACTTGGCTATGCTTTCCATCATTTTAAACACTGAAGTGCCGGTGCCTAACATGCTTAGTAATGAGTAACTCAGGGCTTTTCCGGCGTTCTTCCTGGGGTAGAAGAGTCTGCAGCACACAGACCAGTGGCTGCTGCTGTGATTACGTCAGAAAGCCTCTACATGCCCAAAGACAAATTCTCAAAAAGCTACAAATCTAGGAGACAACACTGTATCACTCAGGGCAGTCACAAAGGGTACTCCACACTTACATTAAAATTGGGGACCAAATGAATATCGGTTTACTAACTGAACCACATACGGAGAGTAGACATTATAAAAATAAAAAATCTTTTATTTTAAAAATAAGTGGGCCCTGGCCAGTTTGGCTCAGTGGTTAGAACATCGGCCTGTGCAGAGAGACCCGGGTTCGGTTCCCGCTAAGGGCACGTACCTCGGTTGCGGTTTGTCCCGCCCGGTTGGGGTCATGTGGGTGGCAGCCACTCGATGCGTCTCTCTCACATCGATGCTTCTCTCTCTCTTCCCCCCCTTCTCCCTCCCACTCTATCTGAAGATACATGCAAAAATGTCCTCGGGTAAGGATAAGAAAAAAAACAAGTAGTATGCTTAACCTTCCCAAGAAAAAGGCATTACTCACAAGAGATGTTTAGAAAAAGAAATTTTATAAGCAATAAACTGGATTTTTTTTTGTTGGCAGGAAACAAATATTTTACTTACTCTAGAACAGCAATGAGACTCTGGCAACAATCTGATACCTGGCTGGGGCTTAAAGGACAAGAGGCTGAAAATACAAAACAACGAAAGTGTATGTACACACACTGTAAAAGCCGCGGCCGGTGTCCCAGAGGAGAGGCAATACCTGAAAGTAGTGGTATCTGAACCACGCGCTGCCAGGCCTTGCTGAAGTAAGGAACCTGTGGAGACACGAGTATTACAGAATCCATGCCTGCGATATCAGAAACTCTTCATTGTATAGCCACAAAACTATACACTTAGAGCTTATATGCTGGATGCAAAAACCAAGGTCCTAAATTGATGTCTCTGTGTTTGAGGTGCTTAGGTTTTAGAATGATTTTTGGCAGCCCTGACCTGGTAGCTCAGTTGGTTAGAGCATCATCCCGATATACCAAGGTTGTGGGTTCAATCCCCGGTCAGGGCCCATACAAGAATCAACCAATGAATACACAGATAAATGAAACAACAAATACATGTTTCTCTCTCGCACTCAAATCAATTAAAAAAAAACCCACTTAACTGTACATTTTAAAAGGGTGAATTTTACATATGAATTATATCTTAATTAAAAAAAAAAAAAAAACGAGCCCTGGCCAGTTTGGCTCAGCGGTTAGAGCGTCGGCCTGCGGTCCGGAGAGACCCGGGTTCGGTTCCCGCTAAGGGCACGTACTTCAGTTGCAGTTTGTCTCCGGCTCTGGTTGGTCGTGCGGGTGGCAGCCACTCGATGTGTCCCTTCACGTCGATGTTTCTCTCTCTCTCTCCCTCCCACTCTATCTGTACAAAAAATGGAAAAATATACTCGGGTGAGGATTAAAAAAAAAAACAACAAAAAAATGAGATCTATATATGCTGGTATGGAACAATTTGCAAGACACCAATACATTATCTATTTCCATATTATAATGATTATGTGGGTGCGCAACTTACGAAATTTAGAAAAAAATGAGTAAGACATGGTCTCTGACTTTAAAGATCTTCGAAGTCCCAGAGGGGCCACTGAATGTGTAAGTAAGATAACTGCGCTGTGACGGACAGCGAGGCCGAGTCAGTGCTGGGAGAGCACAAACGCACACGTGCCGCCGAGGCCGGGAGGACTGGGAGGCGGCCACACTGAGCAGAGTGCACCGAGCGTGGGCGCCGCTCTCACAGGACATCACACTATAGACGTGCCGCCGAGGCCGGGAGGACTGGGAGGCGGCCACACTGAGCAGAGTGCACCGAGCGTGGGCGCCGCTCTCACGGGACATCACACTATAGACGTGCCGCCGAGGCCGGGAGGACTGGGAGGCGGTGACACTGAGCAGAGTGCACCGAGTGTGGGTGCCACTCTCACGGGACATCACACATAGAGCAGATCAGTTCTGTTCTTTTTTTTTTCTCCAATTTTTTTTTTCTTCATTGATTTTAGAGAGAGAGGAAGGGAGAGGCAGAGAGATAGAAACCCTGATGAGAGAGCACACCGACGGGCCGCCTCCTGCACGCCCCACTGGAGATCGGCCCAGCCTGGGCGCGCCCTGACCGGGAGCTGAAGTGGCACATGTCGATGCTCGGCCACCGAGACACGCCGGCCAGGCCAGTTCTGTTCTTTATTAAGGAGATGATTAACCCAGCGTGCCCAGCAACCACAAAGCCAGAGAGTATAAAGATTAAATTCTATAGAACTTACTTACAGAACAGAATTACCTACCTGCCATAAAGAATGGATACTAGAAATGGCTGTTAAAACTTTCCTTAGATAAAGAATCTGTGGGGGGAAAAAATAAGAGAAAAGCATTCCAAAGGTCACCAAAATGGAAAATTTCCACATGAAATAGCAGAGTTTTTCAAAAGGAGCATCAAATTTATCTTCCATGAGAACTGCCGGGGCAGTCCACTTCCAGACTCACAAATATCCAGAGGCCAGGGAAGCCTCCATTTGTTTCCTGGGAGATGTGCGTCACTGTGAGTTTTCACTTTCTCTGGCCTCACACCAAGCCCTCCGAGCTGGGCCTGAACCCAGCGAGGGCGGGTCTTTCCGCCACGCACCCGCTTGGAATGAGCACTGATGCGAGGCCGAACAGCTGCGGGGCCAGAGCTTTAAGCGATGCCGCAGCGGAGGGCATCCGCCACGCACCCGCTTGGAATGAGCACTGATGCGAGGCCGAACAGTGCGGGGCCAGGGCTTTAAGCGATGCCGCAGCGGAGGGCATCCGCCACGCACCCGCTTGGAATGAGCACTGATGCGAGGCCGAACAGTGCGGGGCCAGAGCTTTAAGCGATGCCGCAGCGGAGGGCACTGAGTCTCACCATGTTGAAGCCAAGAAGCTTTTGCAAGAGTCCGTTCCACAGCTGCAGGTCGTAGATTTTGTATTCTAAACAAAGCTCAGTCACCAATCTTACTGCCTACAGCAGGAAAAAAAAATCACGCTGCTTTAAGATACCAGAAAATCAAACCACCTCTGGAAAAGGTATCCATCCCACCCTGGGCTCCAACTGCCTCAGGGACTAAATTCCCATAAACAACTAGGAGCAAGTGAAACTACACCCCTCCACACCCAGGGACTCCCTCCTATTGTCCACGCGAGGACAGACAGGCCGTGGGAAGGTTATGAGCGTGCTCTGTCTTCCTGATCGGGGCAGCCTTAGGCCTTAAGGAAGAGAGGTAAGGGCACTTCCAAGTGGCCTTGTCACCCGCCAAGACAGGCAAGAAGAAAAGACCCCACAGCAGTAGACTTGTTTGGGGGTCAAGTGTTTCTCTGGTTCTGTCTTCGGGAACCTGAGGGGTGGCAGGCAGCTGAGTGAGCGGGAAGGCGGCGGCCGGCCACTGGATGGCTCAGTGTGCATACCATGGATTCGTGGCTGTGGTTTTTCCATAGGCCCTTAATCATTCCTTCCTTAGGACTGTTGCAGAATAATTCATATGTGATGGGGATATTCAAAGTCTCAAAAGATGCCAGAAAGGTTATACATTTCAAGTAAGATCTGGAAAAAACAGAGGCATTTATGGGAAATCTTCTCATGGGCCACATTTACACTTAAAATAAAAGCCACTGTATGGATAAGTTGGGCCTGTTTGTTTTTAAATGCCTATTTTAGGCTTCTAAATATATTCATTGAATATAATATTAGAAAGAAATCACTTTAAGCAAGATAAAGAAAACATTCAGTTCTTAAAGGTCTCACAGGAACAAGGGAAACAAGATGTTCTCAAAGGCCTATTTCCCTGTTGCCAAAATGTCAAGGACATTCAAGGCTCCGTTTCCACAGCACTCGAACGCACTCCTACGAACCAAGGCCTATCCCTCCAAGCAATGCCCTGTTACCTATTTCTTAATACAATTTAAACAATTCTACTCACTTCACTTCTTCGATGGGTTTTTTGAAGAGAGATTCTATGGTTTCCTTGTCAGCCAAATAGAGGAGACACTGAAGAGCCCTCGCTCTGTGGGCGAAAGTTAACTGGCGCACATCTAATGTCTGTAAAACCAAGAAGGTTTGGAGAGCTGCATGCTGCACTTGGGTTACAGCTTAGGTAACATGAGCAACATCATTTTTGTTGTTGTTGTTGTTAATCCTCACCCGAGGATATTTTCCCATTGATTTTGAAAGAGTGGAAGGGAGGGAGAGGGAGAGGGAGAGGGAGAGAGAGAGAGAGAGAGAGAGAGAGAGAGAGAAACATCAATGTGAGAGAGACTCATCAATTGGTTGCCTCCTGCACGACTCTGACTGGGGCAGGAACCGAACCTGCAACCGAGGTATGTGCCCTTGCCTGGGAATCGAACCCTCGACTCTTTGGTCCTCGGGTCAACACTCTAACTGCTAAGCCAAACTGGCCAGGGCTACAGGACTGAAAACAAATGATGACTTCCACTTAAGAAGATTTTTGATGAAGCAGTAGAAACTAATTTTGTAAATCTCAACTTTTGAATATAATAGTAAGAGGTAACATCTGAGTACATATTAATATTAATTGAGTAAAACGTACTCATGAATGTTCTGTGTGACAAAACAGGAGGCACGCGTCACGCACGCTGCCGTGTGATGGTTTCCTCCGGGAAAGCTTGTTCCGAGAGCTGGGATGGTCGCTTTTCCTGGAACACCATTTTTTTCTTGGAAGAATGACTAATATGCGTGAAAAATGAAGAGATATTTCCCCTTGCTGTCAAGGACATGCCATCGGCACCTCAGACTTTCCCCCTTTCCCTCCTTCTATCCTCCTATCCACACCCTTCCTCTCCCTGGGCTCCCGCTGCCTCAGAACATTTCTAGATGCAACAGCCTGAAAGCAAAGAGGCCATGTGGCCTGTAGGTAAGGAAAAGGGACAGTTCAGTCCAGCTGAAGTTTAGTGGCTGACTGCAGGGTGAAGCCAGGTCACGCAGGGCCTTGAGGCCAGGGCGGAGACTTCTCTGTCTGGCCCCTTGCATCAGGAATGCCGACTAACCAGGGAGTCAGTAATTGTGAATGTCAATAGTCGTGGGAACTGGCACACCATTCAGCTTGCTAAGCAGGATGTTCCAGAAGCCAGCACTAAATGGAGTTTGGCAGATATTACGAAGTAATATATACTCTGAATAAGTATACAGTGAGCATTATCTTAACCACCTGTTAATGAGATCGAGCATGGTGAATATGCAGGAAAAAATATTATGCTGAGATGCAGACATGAGTTTTGTCTAAGTGCCTAGGACTTACAGTTTTAGCTGATGTTGCAAATATAAACAGCATTCTTGAACTATAATCAATGGGACGAGACAGGAGGAGATATAAGACTCTGGAAAAAAATTTTAAATTATATTTAGATTTTAATTTAGTGATCAATTATCAAAACAACAGACCTGTTTTTCTGTCCACAGAGAAAGTCACTTGGCAATTCAAACACAGGCCTTAAGGGCTACGGGTTTAGGACATTTTTGCTTTCCCTTTTATCTAAACATGATAATAAATACAATAAGTACAGTCCTCTCATCTGTAAAATGGCTAGTCAATCTCTGACCATTTAAATCCTATTTAAGAAATTAATACAAACCATAGCTGCAAAGTACATTGAACACTACGCATGGACAATTCTGTTTTTGTTCACAGGGCATGATCAGCAGCACATTTCAACCTGTAGACTCAGAGTTGAATGGCCCCCTCCAGAGAAGGAAGGGCAAGATGGATCAGGTGTACTGGGGTGGGGGTAGGGGGTGGAACTTGAAGTGGGAAAAGGCTGGAAGTTACAAAATTGGCCTGATTCTCTTGGGATTCTGTCTGTCTCTGAATTGTTTCCCTCTAAGACTGCCCTGTGGCTGATGCAGTTAGGCACTCCGGCAGCTATCTCATGCTTACCCCTGTCCCCCAAAACAATGCAAGGCCAAGGTGAAGTCTGGAGAAAGGGGAGTCATGGAGGGGGTGGTAGGCAAGCTCTGTCCAACCCAGGAGGAATTCTTTTCTTGGGTCTGTCTGCCCACGTCCTCTCGCAGGTCCCCAGGACTGCAGGGCTTCAGGAGTGACCTGACCTACTTTGGCCTAGACCAGGAATGGCAAGAAGCTAGCATGCCTTCACCACGCCCTCTCCTACGCCTAGTCCAAGCATCACTAATGAATGACCACATTCTTTCTGATTTGTGCCAGATAGCCTTCTCAGGAAGGCAAGCCATGACCAATCAGATTCAGCACGCTGGATGAAACCGATGAACCTTTCTTTTCTTTTTTTTTAATCCTCACCCGAGAACATGTTTCCATTTTTTGTTCAGATAGAGTGGGAGGGAGGGAGAGAGAGAGAAACATCAACGTGAAAGAGACACATCGAGTGGCTGCCTCTTGCACGACCCAACCAGGGCCAGGGACAAACCGCAACTGAGGTACATGCCCTTAGCGGGAACCGAACCCGAATCGCAGGCTGACGCTCTAACTGCTGAGCCAAACCGGCCAGGGCCGATGAGGCTTTCTTAGTCTCAGTCTGAGGATGGAAGGGAAAGACTTCCTGGTGCCTCACATCTGAACCACCCAGTGAGAACATGAAGGGATCTGGGGCCCAAGTCTTAGCTAATGAAAGAGATTCCCTTTGCTGGAGGTGCGTTCTCTGCTAAAGGTGTTCTCGGAACCTTTAACATTAGTAGGAGCTCATCGGAGGCTCAAAAATTCTGAATTTTGGCTGTTTTTTATTTATTCCACTGGAGATACTTATACCTAACTACTCACAGCCAAATATCAAAGAATTGATTCTTCTCAGAGATTATGATCCAAGTTATATCAAAAATGTGCCTGGCCAGTTTTGCTCAGTGGTTAGAGCATCGGCCTGTGGTCCCGAGAGACCCAGGTTCGGTTCCCGCTAAGGGCACGTACCTGGGTTGCAGTTTGTCCCCGGCACTGGTTGGTCGTGCGGGTGGCAGCTACTCGATGTGTCCCTTTCACGTCGATGTTTCTCTCTCTCTCTCCCTCCCACTCTACCTGAACAAAAAATGGAAAAATGTCCTTGGGTGAGGATAAGAAAAAAAAAGTATTTTCAAAACCATCTGATAAATTTACTAGTAAGATTCCTACTGGGCAACAGGATATAGACAAATTAAGTAAAGAAAGAGTACCTTCGTAGTGCTTCATCTTCTTGAAGTTCAAATATTTCTGATGGATTCTTTGAAAAAGTGGGAAAAAAAAAAGGGTCAAAGCTTGTTGAACTAGACAAAATTATAAAAATTAGATGAAAAACCCAATAGAAAATTGTGTTTACATACAAGAAATTATAGTACAACTCATTATTTTAAGATTTTTGCTTAGAAAGTGGGTTTACTAACATTCATTCAATCAAAAAACAATTACTGAGCGCTCACTACGTTTCAGGTGCGATTCCAGGCACATGGGTTGCCCTAGTGAACCAACAAATACTCCTGTCCCGACAGTCATTGGGTAATTTTGAAAAGAAAAGGACTCTATGAATTGTAAATGAGTCGTCATTACTTCAGCATATATTCATTGGGTTGTACAAAGCAATGGTTCGGCGCTGCGTACGAACAAGGTTCCTGGCCTCGAGGAACTTTCAGTTCAGTGCTCCAGGTCCACTGGGCACAACATTCTGGTTTCTGAGTCAACCACGATTCTAAATGGCCTAGGTAGGCTTCTTGCTCCTCTGATTCCACTGAAGCACAGGTGTTGCTCTCGGTAAGGGAATGCCAAGTGATGTGAAAACTACCATGTCATGTCTGTTACACCGTTTGTTTACAGACAGATTTTTTTCAAGGATATCTGTCTAGGTGGACAGAGGAATTATAGCATCTCCCTGATGAAGGACAGACAGAAATTCTTTTATGCTATCGCAACTTTTCTGTATGTTTAAGATTACTCCAAAATAAAAAGTTAATCCCATGAATCTGCGTGTAAGAACAAACCAATTCTTTTTACATACGTATTCACCTGGAATCACCAATTAAAATAGTTACAAAACAATATTTAAGCAAAAAGAAAAAGTAAACAACTTCATTAAAACTCATCAGGTAATAGCCCTGGCCGGTTTGGCTCAGCGGTTAGAGCGTCAACCTGCGGTCCAGAGAGATCCGGGTTCGGTTCCCGCTAAGGGCATGTGCCTCGGTTGCGGTTTGTTCCTGGCCCTGGTTGGTTGTGTGGGTGGCAACCACTCGATGTGTCCCTTTCACATCGATGTTTCTCTCTCTCTCTGTTCCTCTCTCTCCCTCCCACTCTACCTGAACAAAAAAATGGAAAAATGTCCTCGGTGAGGATGATTAAAAAAAAACAACAAAAAAACCCCCAACTCATCAGGTAATAGAAGGTATTAAACTGAACAAAGGTTCCTCCTTTTAAGATTCTGAGCTCCTAAGCAGAAGGTTCTATCAGTGTGAGACAACAGATATGAAAGCTACTCTTGAGAACAAACTTACTTCGCCAGGTTTTGAGGATGGGCACAGCCATTTTTCCAACAACATGTCCCAAACTTTTTCCAAATTAATTTCATTGACTTCGGCTATTTCTTTAGCTGCTGCATGAATATCTAAGATAGTCAAGGTAAAGAATTAAAAAAAAAGAAAAGAAAAGAAAAATTCACGTTCTCAATGCAAGATAACTGGCAATCAGAATGAAAGCTGTCCATGGACAGAAAGACAGAAAGGGCCTTGTCCTCACCGGGATAGTCTTTACCAGATGCATTCTGGATCCTGTGGTCGATGCTAGGGTGCTCGTACAGGCTGACAATGAGGTGCGCGGGCTTTCCTATCACTCTCAGGTACTCGGCAGTGTTCAGCTTGTGGGCTATGAGCACGGCCTCTGTGCCTGATCGCCGGTACTGAATGTGCAGCTTCTTCAACAAAGCTTCGGCCTTCTCACGTGTCTCATCCTTTAAAGAATCCCAAGCACAAAGAACACTTGCTTTCTAAAGCTCGGGTGGGGAATAGATCTACCTTTACCGTCACGGGAGGGCCCTGCCTTGGTTACATCATTAAGTATTCTACACAAAGGCCTTGCTTTCTTTCTCCACTGTAGGGCTCCAGCCCTGGAGCCCTGAAGGACTACACTAGGGCAGGATGAGAAGGTATGCTAGGTGAGCACAATTTTAATCAGAGCAAAAGAGGAGCCTTCAATCTCGCAGTTCAGACACACCTTAGGTGGGATATTCTGTAGCCATCTCTCGGCTAAATACAGACAGAATTTCAAACTGGACATCTTAAAGGAACCTAAAAAAGATAAAGAAGAGATTTATAAGCAAATCTTAATCCTTTCAAGACAATGTATTTTAGTCAAATTAGCAAGCTTTTTAAATTATAAAAATGCATACTCACAGTAAAGAATAATTTAAACAGGACAGAAAAATACAAACTAGGAAGTAAATCCAGAGGCTCCTTTTTCAGCTTCTATTCCTATTCCCTAGAGTCTTATATTCTTGCACAAGTTTCTTGTGTGTGTATGCACACACACTTTAACCCAACTGGGATAAGATTATACACGTAATACAATTTGCTGTTCTCAATATATATCTTGGCCCTTTGTGACAGCCTAGAGGGACCTGCAGAGCATTATGCTAAGTGAAATGAGCCGGTCAGAGAAAGGCGAGTGCCATATGATTTCACTCATATGTGGAATGTAATGAATAGAATGAAGTGACAGCAAACTAGAGATAGATTCATGGAGAGAAAGCAGGCTGACAGCTGGTGGTAGGGGGTGGGAGGATTGAGTGAACAAGAAAAAACTGACGGATATGGACAACAGTGTGATGACTGTGGGGGGTGGCGAGGGTGGAAGAGAGTACAGGGCGGGCACATGGTGATGGAAGGAGACTTGACTTGGAGTGGTGAACACACAATACAGTGGACAGATGATGTGCTGTGGAATCGTGTACCTGAAACCTGCATAATTTTGTTAACCAGTGTTAAGTCAATAAATTCAATAAGAAGAAAATAACAAAATATGTATATATAATTAGACATCTTTCCAAATCAACTATACAGTATTCCATTCTACAAATATGATCTATTTTTTAAAATTCTTTATTGATTTTAGAGAGAGAGGAAGGGGAAGGGAGAGAGAGAGAGACGTCGAGGAGAGAGAACTCTGACTGGCCACCCCCACTGGGGATCAGGCCCACAGCCTGGGCATGTGCCCTGACCGGGAATTGAATGGCGACCTCTTAGCACACGGGTCGATGTTCAACCACGGAACCACACCAGTTAGGCTGTTCTATTTTGTTTTAATCCTCATTCAAGGACATTTTTTATTTTTTGTTCAGATAGAGTGTGAGGGAGAGAGAGGAAGAGAGAGAGAGAGAGAGAAACATCGACGTGAAAGGGACACACCGAGTGGCTGCCACCCGCACGACCAACCAGGGCCGGGGACAAACTGCAACCGAGGTATGAGCCCTTAGCGGGAGCCGAACCCGGGCCTCTCTGGACCGCAGGGGCTGCTCTATTTTTAAAACCAGTTCCTGACCAATGAGCATTAAAAAAAAAAGCTATTCTCAATTCTGTTATAACAAAAGTCATGACGAGTGCCTGTGTTTGTGTACCTGTTTGATTCTGTGAGGATCTAAGGGTTCGTGTCTGACTGGATATGAGAAACAAGAATCAACCTATATTCCCACCATCGGGGAGGAGCCTCAGCCCCACACCGAGCGAGCAGCAAGGAGTCTTGCTTCCTTGACTGGGGCCACTTTAACATTCAGCAGTAAAACAAGTGAAGAGAGAGGAGGGCACATACCTTTTTGAAGTATCACAATGCTTCTCCTAAAAGCTGTAGAAGCACTTTTTTTCAAAAGCAACACAGCTGACCGTTTTAGGGCAGTTAAAGAAAGAGCCCGTACCTTCTGGGATGTCCTGGGCAAGGCTGATGGCAATAGCCACGGCCCACTCCGGGTTAACTATGGATAACAAGTAGGATTCGATGGTCTGCGTGATCTTCATGATTTCCTTGTTAATCAGTGTTGAGGATTTAGTTTGTGGTAACTTCAACAGTTTGGGCTTCAGTTTTTTTTCAAAGACATGTTTGGCTGTGGACACATACAGAGTGTCCAGGGAAAACTTCAAAGGAGAAAAAAAGAGAAGTTAAGGCTGATTGATACGTGAGAGCAGCATAAAATCCTCTGCACAGGATATGAGTTAATTAAAGGATAAAGAAACATCTCCCAAAGCTTTCACCCATTACCTTCATTAATTTGGAAATTAAGAGCAATGTTGGGAAGGATTCTTCACTGAGTTCTGTAGCTAGAAAGGAAGCAAGGATAGTGTGATTTGCTTAAGAAGAAAATGTTGGCTACTCAGTAAAATTCATAAGAAGTTAAAAGAACATACAGAGAATTTTCCAGAAGTTCTGTGCTGTGCCAAAAAATATTAGGTGAAAAGGCAGTCTGGTTTGGGCGGCCGATGGCAGTGTTATTACTTGCTCCAACATATACTGATATTCCAGGTCCACTGGTGGAGAGATTCTTCTGTATGACTTCAAATGTTTTAGAAGACTCAAAGCCTATATTGAAATAAAAAACATTTTCCTGAAATGAAATTAATCCTAAGTATTTTAAAATCATTTCACTCTATACCATCATAGGTTTCCATTTCTGAGACAGTACTATTTTCCTCAAGATGATCAAAACCTTGTGTAGTTTTACCTTTAATGTTATCCTTTAAACCAGCGGTTCTTAACCTGTGGGTCACGACCCCTTTGGGGATTGAACGACCCTTTCACAGGGGTCACCTAAGACATAACAGTAGCAAAATTACAGTTATGAAGTAGCAACGAAAAGAACTGTATGGTTGGGGGTCACCACAACATGAGGAACTGTATTAAAGTGTTGCGGCATTAGGAAGATTGAGAACCACTGCAAACCATAGTTTATGTGGTCATTAAAGGAATTATACCAGGTAAAACCAGTGGAACCCTGCTGTTGGTGGGATGTTTTGCAAATGAGAATTTGGCAGTTCTCTATGCTCTCTTCAAATAGTCTGAGAGCTGTCCAGCTGGTGTGGCTCAGTGGCTGAGCGTCGACCCTGCACTAAGATGAAGAATTAATTGGGTGGCAGCTATATATTTTGTATTCTCTTTGTTTCTGGCTCACACATCATCACTTGTTGTTTGTCTCATTTTTTAAAAAGCCAACCAAAGTCACATGAATAACAAACAACACAGAACAAAGTGGGAAGATGATCTTCATGGTACTTAGAAATTTTGAGTAAGTTCAATTCCCGGTCAGGACACATGCCCAGGTTGTGAGCCCGATCCCCAGCGAAGGGCATGCAGGAGGCGGCTAATCAATGTTCTCTCTCATTGATGTTTCTCTCTCCCTCTCACTTCCTCTCTTTCTAAAATCAATAAAAGTAAAAAAAAAAAAAAATGGTTTGAGAGCTATCTCCAAAAGACTTGATTTCATTTTAAATACAGAGGCAATAGATCTAAAATCAATTCTCTAGACGCAGCTGCAGGACACCGTGAACTGGCTTGCAGGCTAGTTTTGTGATGCCACTGGGGTGCTGCAGCAGCGTGGTTCTCTTGCATCTTCTAGTAATATCCAGACAAGCAATGAATACAGATCAGCTGGCTAATCCTACAGAAGAACATGCCCAGCTTTTTGCAGCACTGGTTGCATGAACAGCAAAAGACATTGATGTTTTGGCAGATTTCTTGTCAAGTGAAGAATTTACAAGCTGCTTTACAGGCTGCTAGCTTGTATCAGCTAGAAGAAGAAAACCAGGAAGCTGCTACATGTCTGGAGGATGTTGTTTATCAAGGGGACATACATACTTCTGGAAAAGATACAGAGTGCACTTGCTGATATTGCAGTGACAGCTGAAGATGAGAAGTGGTACCCATAGCCAGTCTCTTCCAGATTCATAGTACCCATATATACCATGTGGCTGAGAAAATAATTGTTTCAATGCCATTAAGAATTCTGCATCAGCCCGGCTGGAGGGGCTCTGTGGATAGAGTGTTGTCCCATGGACTGAGAAGTACCAGTTCGATTCCCGGTGAGAGCACATGCCCAGGTTTCAGGCTCGACACCCAGTAGGGGGAGTGCAGGAGGCAGCTGATGGATGTATCTCTCTCACATTGATGTTTCTATCTCTATCCCTCTCTCTTCCTCTCTCGCTAAAAAATAAATAAAAACATTTAAAAAAAAAAAGAATTCTGCATCAGATTTAGATGTAAGCCTTGCCAACAGTTACAGAAACATTAAGCACTATAACACATTATCTTTTTTGCTTTTTTTTTTTTTTTTTTTTTGAAAGCCCAGTATTCCTAGGCTGTCTCCCATCCAAGTACTAACCAGGCCCGATCCTGCTTAACTTCCAAGATCAGATGAGATCGGGTATGTTCAGGGTGGTATGGCCATAGCTCTTTTTAGCTATTTTTAATAGTCTTCTATTTTCACTCTTGTTAAATTACCTTGTAAAACTGTGATTGAACCAGCTTTAAACTATCATTATACCACCAATTTTTTTCCCAGTTTTTTGTTCAGATGGAGTGGGAGGGAGAGAGGGGAAGAGAAAAAGAGAGAAACATCGAGGTGAAAGGGACACCTCGAGTGGCTGCCTCCCACATGGCCCCAACCAGGGCTGGGGACAAACTGTAACTGAGGAACATGCCCTTAGCGGAAAACGGATCCAGGTCTCTCTGGACCACAGGCTGATTCTCCAACTGCTGAGCCAAACTGGCCAAGGCTATACCACCAATTTTTATTATCTGAATGAAGTTGATGCAACTACTGCATTAATGATTATAATTTAATTAAACAAATATACTATGAAAAAAAAATCAATCCTCTACATCCCTTATTTCACTCATTTTTATATATATATATATATATATATATATATATATATGCATATATGTGTGTGTGTGTATACACTTTTTTTTTTAATCCTCACCAGAGGATATTTTTCTATTTATCTTCAGATAGAGTGGGAGGGAGGGAGAGAAAGAGAGAAACATCGACGTGAGAGGGACACAGACAGGCTACTTACTGCACGATGAATTGAACTGAAGTATGTACCCTTGGCTGCAATCGAACTTACAACTCATTGGTCCACAGGCCAATGCTCTAAATGCTGAGCCAAACCAGCCAAGACTATAGCTTATATTTTTGAGGCTTGTATAAATAACCTTTTGAACCAACCTATTTTAATTTTTAAAATCCAATTTAAAAGAATATATAAAAGCTGCTATGACCTAAATTCAGAAAAAACTAAGTTACCGAAAGTACTGAAATAGAATTGAGTGAGCCCTGGACCTACTTACCAATAAAGAAAGCTGAATCAAATCCAGGTACTACATACATTTCCCCTCCCTGGGATGACAAATAATTCTGCCTTAAATTTTCCAAATCGGTTTGTTAATGAATTCGTACTCTTAGATTTAAATCGCCTCAGTAGAGCAAA
This sequence comes from Molossus molossus, assembly GCF_014108415.1. NCBI lineage: Eukaryota > Metazoa > Chordata > Mammalia > Chiroptera > Molossidae > Molossus > Molossus molossus. Next base: position 35,141,374 of record NW_023425358.1, on the reverse strand, counting down.
AACTTGATTAAGGTAAATGATAAAACATGGAGAGCATGAAAATTCTTTTTACATCTGTATCCCCTTTAAAGGGAAAGAACTAGAATAAAACATGGAGTATAAAGGGAGCTCAAAGGACCATCCAGAAAGACATTGGATAACTAATTTTTTTAAAGATTCAAATAAAAACAAAAAACAAAATAAAAAAATATATGTGTTATACCTGATTAATATTAATGTTGGTTATTTTTTCATCAGCTCTTTCTATCACTTTCAGGACAATTTCAACCATTTCATAGTCATAGGGGTCCAACTGCATAAAAACAAAATATATGAAAACTTGAGAAGATGTTGCCAGACTCGTAGATGGTTTCATTATGTTCATCAGTACAGATTACAAATATAAAATCTCAGTGCACTACAATGTTCAATTAGATTACTCCTTAAAATACAAACATTTTCTCATTTCTAAAATTAGTTCTATTAGGATAAACATAATGTTATATATAAAATGTTTCAAAACTCACTTGAAAAAAAAGCTGGATAAGAAAATATTGTTTTAACAAAGCAAGATGTTCTTATAGTCCTATTACCTTAGAAAACATACTAAAATTTCATAATTTTATAAATTTTTAAATTAAAATTCTATTTCTTCCATTTATCATGGGTAAATTAGAATAGGGGGAAATTGACCTTTTCTTGGAAATGACATAACTAAGAGTGTGGCCCTTTAAGCAAATTTCACAAAGGGTTCCATTCTAGCTCTAACCATATACTAAGATGAAGAATTAATTGGGTGGCATCTATATATTTTGTATTCTCTTTGTTTCTGGCTCACACATCATCACTTGTTGTTTGTCTCATTTTTTTAAAAGCCAACCAAAGTCACATGAATAACAAACAACACAGAACAAAGTGGGAAGATGATCTTCATGGTACTTAGAAATTTTGAGTAAGTTATATATAATTTTTGGATGAATTACAGGCAAAATATAAAACTGAAATAGTCTTATAATCTTATTTCCCCTTCCATCTAACTTCATTCTCCGCACCAAACTACACTTGACCTAAAAGTTCCAACTCTCAGAAGACCTCTTAACAAAACAACAACAAAAATCAAACAAGAGGGCAAATATGTATGCATGAAGATATTCATTTTAACAATTTATAGTAACAAATTTACAAACAATTTAAATGTTCATCCAAAAAGGCCTGGTAAAATACAGCAGGTTTTATCCATATTGTGGAATAATAAATATGTATTTGTCAAAAATAAGACAGATGGCTATTTACTGACATGTAATAACAATATATTAAGTGAAAAAAGACAGTTAACAGGATAGTATATTTAGTGTAAGAGAGTCACCTATTAACATTTTATTCTATGGGAATAGGATTTAAAATGTTCACTTTTTGATTTATACCTTTCTGGTTTGATCTTTTTTCAAAGAATGTATGCTATTTTAAAAAATCTAAACAAAGGCTATTTCTATTTTCGAAAAAGAAAAATTGCTTTATTAAGCTATGTTAAAAATATAGAAATCTAAAATTGCTTCAAAATTATAAGTTTATTAAAAATGTAGGGCTTGCCCTGGCCAGTGTGGCTCAGTTGGATGGTATTGTCCGTGCACCAAAAGATTGCTGGTTTGATTCCCGGTCAGGGCACATGCCCAGGTTTCAGGCTCCAGTAGGGGGCATGCAGGAGGCAGCAGATCGATGTTTCTCTCTCATCAGTGTTTCTCTTTCTCTCTTTCTCCCCCTCTCCCTTCCTCTCTCTCTAAAAATCACTTTAAAATCTTTTAAAAAATGTAGGGCTTACATTCCAATTTGTTCCCATATATCTAATTAATTAAGTGTAGGAGGAACGTTTAAAATGACCAGGTACGTTCATTTCACCATTCATCTACCTTATGTAGTATCCCACTAAGACTGATGACCAAGTCTTTTGTGCTCGTCAGTAAAGGGACCATTTCCAGGGCCTTGGCCAGGAGTTTGGAATGCTGCCGCTCTGCAGAGTCTGAGCCCGCGTCACCCTGGCTGTGGCTGGCATTCGTGTCATGGAGCAGGGTTTCAATGAACAGCTGGAGAGCTGCATCACAGTTCAGCTGGAAGGTGCTAAGAGAAGTAGTCGGTTACACACCAATCCCCCAAATTCAGGCGTTTCCATACACAATTTCTCACAGAAAACAGGTTTGTGCTCCCATCACCGAAACCCAGCCCTCCTGTTGTCCAGTCTTATAATCAGATAATCCACCTGTCATCAGGTAGATATTATTGCCTTTTACAAAAATCGGATATTATTCTTGCTCTTTCTGCCACTCTGGAGCCTGTGGAGGCCTGTTGGCACCAGGTCTCCTAAAACAAATAACACATTTGGAGGTGGTAGTCCAAGGCCATGTCTGCTGTCTATAAGCAGCGTCTCCAGAACCAGAGGGAACACATGGCTCTTCTTAAAACTGAAGGTGATTTGCCTGAGATGAGACTGAATGCTATCTAGGCAACAGATATACTCATGTGTGCAAAGCAAAGAACACCATGACTCCCGGTGGCACACTGAACAAAACCAGTCGTCACAGTCAACTGTATCTCTAAGTAACATCTAGTCTTTAATTATTTTATTCACTTATTAAGTTATTTTTTTAATTCTTCCTAAATCCTATTTTTCACTGACTTTTTATTTAAGATTGCTTTATCTCTAGATTGATCTGAGTTAAAAGTTTAATTTCCTCAGAAGAATATTCCCAAACTTCCTCGATCCTGGGAATCATCTGAAGCGCCTGTTAAAGATCAGATTCCTGGGCCTTGGCCCAGACCTGCTGGGAGAACCACCAGGGAGGGGTCCGGGAATCTGTATTTTTAACCACGTGCCCGAAGTGATGCTTATCATGAGGGACGTTTAGGAAAACACTTAACAGTGAATTAAAAAGGTGCTCTCTGAAGAGAACAATCTTGGTCTGGATTTATTCAGTGTGGGGGTGAGCAAAAGAAAACATCAGCGGTCTGGACACCACATAGAATAACCATCCTTACCACTGCGTTCTCGTCGTAAGGGTTACCAGTTTGTCGGCTAACATCAAAAATACCGTTACAGGCCTGGCCGGTGTGGCTCAGGGGCTGAGTGTCAACCCATGCACCAAGAGGTTATCTGTTCGATCCCCAGTGGGGGGCGTGCAGGAGGCAGCCAGTCGATGTTCTCTCTCATTGATGTTTCTATCTCTCTCTCCTTCTCCCTTCCTCTCTCTCTAAAATCAATAAGGAAATATAAAATACCGTTAAAGTTTAAAGAATTACCTGCAATACTCCAGAATAAGGCTTGTGTCCATATCTATATTCTCCACAAGAGCTTTAATGAGGTCTTTCTTGGTGAGAAAATGTTGCCTGAAAACAGGCTGAAAAGAAATCTAGAAATAAAAAGAGCAAAACAGAAAACTCCACTCAGCTGACATGTATCAGAATAAGGGCACCATGTGACATGCCTTTTTTACAGAAAAACATTTTTCTGTAGTTCCCTCAACTTGTTTTGTTTACCGTACGACCCAATTGGACCACCACTCTGAAATTTCAGATATATCTGGTGGTGGGCCCAAAATCTTAGTCACACTAACCCTTGCCTCTGTACCAGTGAGTCTGTTTGTTGGCATAGGAGTTAGGCTCCAAAACATAGGCCATTTCTGTAGTGGTTTACATTCCTGGTAGGTCAACTATTTGCACAATAAAAAAAATGTTTTACATTAATAGTAAAGGAAACAGAGTTTTGTTTGTTTTTGCAAAGTGAAAAATAAGGGCCACTTACATTTCCCTAATAGGAGTTCTTAAAGCTTGGTAGACCTGTCCATACATTTTAACCCTATCTTTAACCAAATAACAGCAGCACGAAAGTATAAGGCTAAAGGCTCGGTCTGAAATAGTATGAATGTCAAGTAATGCTGGATATATTCCTATAGATGAGAAAGTAAGCAGATGAAAATGTTAAGCCTCTTTATTTCCTTAAAGATACAGAAAAAAGTAAATGAGGCAAAATGTCTTATTTCTTTGAACGCACCAGTGTGTATACATAATATTCCAAAATTTATGAGTCAGTATATGTATATTCTCACCCCAGAAGAAAAGAAAAATGGGATCTTTGTTTTAAGTTCTCTAACTGGACAGCTATCAGAACAGAGGGAACTTCTGGGCATGACGTAGGACACTCACACCAAGTTTCCCAAGGCGAATACCCCACTGGGCATCAGTACTGAGTTCCCGGAACTTAAACTCCATTTCTGTTTCCTGATAGAGATTGGCCAGCTGAGAGCCCACCAGAGATATTGCCTAAAAAATGAAAACAGAATTAAAATTCAACACAAATAGAATATGTTCCAACACATTTTAGATGAAAACCAACAAAAATCATAACCTTTCTTTGTGCTAATAACGTGAAGTGTTATATATTACTTTATACATAGGGACTGCTTTTGTAAGTTAGGTCATTTAGTTTTTTTTTTTGTTTTTTTTTATCCTCACCCGAGAACATTTTTTCATTTTTTGTTCACATAGAGTGGGAGGGGGAGAGAGAGAGAGAGAGAGAGAGAGAAACAAACATTGACGTGAAAGGTACACATTGAGTGGCTGCCTCCTGCACGACCCAACCAGGGCCGGGGACAAACTGCAACCACAGTACATGCCCTTTGCGGGAACCGAACCCGGGTCTCTCTGGACCACAGGCCGACGCTCTAACCACTGAGCATAACCAGCCCGGGCAGGTCATTTAGCTTTTGGCATGATGCCATAAATTTAGCCTGGCTTTCCTTCATAAGAAAAGGCCAAATATGCCCTGGCCAGTTTGGCTCAGTGGTTGGAACCTTGGCTTGTGGTCCAGAGAGACCCGGGTTCGGTTCCCGCTAAGGGCATGTACCTCGGTTGCAGTTTGTCCCCGGCCCTGGTTGGGTCATGCGGGTGGCAGCCACTCGATGTGTCCCTTTCATGTCGATGTTTCTCTCTCTCTCTCTCCCTCTCTATCTGAACAAAAAATGGAAATATGTCCTTGGGTGAGGATAAAAAAAAAAAAAGAAAAGGCCAAATAATAGTTTTCCCCCACCCAAGGACAAATTTTAAAACACACACATCAAAGAAAAGTTTTGCATCTATTAATCTGTCCTACGAGAAAGAATGAGCCCATACGTCAAAGGTTTCAAATATACTAGAGTAAGCATAAGAAGTGAGTGTATAGCTGCATACAGATTTTAAGAAATGAAACACTGGCCCTGGCTGTTTTGGTTCAGTGGTTAGAGCATAGGCCTGTGAACCGAAGGGTCTCAGGTTTGATTCCCGGTCAAGAGCACATGCCTGGGTTGCAGGTCCGATACCCAGCCCTGGTATAGGAGGCAACCAATCGATGTCTTTCTCACATCAATGTTTTTCTTTCTCTTTCTTTCTCTCTCTCCCTCCCTCCCACTCCAAAAATCAATGAAAAAATATCCTCAGATGAGGATTAATAACAACAAGAAAGAAATAAAACATCATATCCTAATTTTTTGGTTGAGCAATGCTTAGGACCTGCATACATTCACCAGTGTGCCACTAGTCAAGCAAAAGCTGGTAGAAACTGAGTTAGCATGACATTCCTTCTGCTAAATCTTAAGATCCGATGGCAAAGCCGACCCCCTTTCTTCCCCTAAATCTTCAATACTTCATGCACTGATGCTATGCTTCCAGGTCGTACCAAAATTTTGTCGTAATTCTGCCATGCTTTATCTATGAGCTTCCAGAGATTTTCAAACACTTCTTTTTGGGGTAAGAGAGTACAGTAACCCAAGGCCAAGTCAAGATCCACCAGGCGACAATTAAATACCTACAGGAAGAAAGTGTTGAGAGAAGCAAATTCTTCACAATCAAAATGGAAATTAGGCTCTAAAGGTTTGTCACTAAATGTAATTACAGACCCTATGAAAGAACAAGTGTTTCATACAAAGTTAGTTATTGTAACATAGTTCCAACTTGTTCGCTAAGTTTTAAAGTTCTTTATCGATGTTATAAATTTAAGGAAAGCAATCATAACAATTCTGTTCTATATGGGACAGAACCCTTACCTTCTCTCCTACATGACTATCTCATCACTTTTCTTCAAGCACCCCGCCCCGTTAACCTCACTGAGACATCAGAAGCAACCAGGAGAGAGAAAAAACCAAACAGCTTACCAGGAACAAATACTCACTTTGTGCAGCAGTGTTGTAGCATTTCCCCTGATAAAAGGAACGGCCTTCTCTTTCAATGCCATAATAACTTGCCTTGATTTCACTAACATGGTCTCTCCAAACAACTTTTAGAAAAGAACAAAAGACTCATTAGGTCTACTTTTATGCATCATTCTGAAAACTTTTGTAAAATATTAAAGAACTTCAAAAATGCATCATTATATGCACAAAGTATTGGCATATAATCTGTAATGACAAAAAGCTGGGGCTGGGATAATTGACTGGAAAGGGCAAAAAGGAACCTTTTCAAATATCTTGATTTTTAAATCAATCTAAACCTTCGGGTCTGTATCTTTTTTTGAGTCTATTCTTATTTGTGGTGTTGGTGACAAGGTGGATATATTGGTTGATACACTCCAAATACGTGCATTTTAATTTTGAAAACTAGACTTCAATGAAGTTAAACTTTTAAAAAGTTATCATTTAAATGAAAGTGATTCTCTGAGATGAGCTTCAAAAACAAGTTATCAACAAGCAGTTTGTCTTCTAGAATCTGTTCACTGATACTTTCAGGTGATAATTACAATAATTTGGGCCACAATAAAACACACAGCAGGCAGAGAGTTCTGACCTAATGTGATCCCTGGGCTCGGAGTAAGACTCATCATTGCAACCTAAAACCTCAGGGAACTTATTTTACCTCCATGAATGTAAGTTTCCGCATTTGCAAAATGGAGAGTCTCGGGGTTGTTGTAAAGATTGAGTATAAAATGTGTGCAAGGACCTAAACACAACCTGAATCTTAGTAGATGCTCAACAAATGTTTCTTAAATCTGACGAAGTTCCGATTCCCTTGCTACAGAGCCAATTAGGAAAGTGAGGACTCCCAATTCCTTCCTTTGTTTGGCGGTGCTTCTGCATCTGTATTCACCTAAAGTGACAGTATTTGTTCTCGAAACTGTACCTTTTCACTCAAACTGGCATTCATGAAGTTTGACACAGAGTACTGAAGACAGGTTCCAAATGAATGAACTACAAATCTCAGGGCCAGCTCCCACTGGCTAGATTCCTGAAGGCTCTGAAGCAGGGCAGAGATGGAATTTATACTGGGTAAAACAAGGCTGTCTCCTGTGAAATGATACAAGTGTTTTAACATTTAGATATTTTTAAACAAAGATAGGTTATATTATTGGAAATTGTTTTTAGGTACCACATTACTTCTTCAATGCAAATAAGTCTCAAAGTTAGTAAATAAGTGAACATGAGGCTTGATTTAAGCCAGAAAAATCTCTAAGTCCGACAGATAATAAGGTATTTGTATTGAAACTTGCTTATTTTGAGATGCTTAAATCACTACCTGAGGAAACCATTTCTCCATTTGGAAGACCAAAATGTATGAACAGATTAAAAAAAGTTAAGGCTATAAGCTTAATGACACAGTTTTCTGACCTTTTGGAAGAATAACAGTGTAACAGTAACAACTAACTAACTACATTAAGAACATTAAGTCAAATTCATGTTCAGGATTTTAAAGAATTTCTACATTGGTATATTTACAAAATCATAATACAATGGTGTACATTTTTGAGGTCAAATACCTTCACTGATGGAGCAGTATGGTAAACTTGTAGAATCCAGGGGATGTCTTTTGCTTTCTACAAAAGAGAATAAATTAAATAATACTAAAAAAATAACTTTTTCATGGAGCAGAGTCACATCACAGAGATATTCATTTGTGTCTGGCTTCTTTTGTTCAGTATTATGCCTGGGAAGTTCTTCCATATTACTCTGTGTAGTTGGTAGTCACAAACCTCTACAGTTTCAACTCGTGTCAATAAAGCAGAAATACATGGAACATAACATATGAATGAGATTTACCAGCTGGAGGGACCAGTGATGAAATGAGCTCGTAAATAACAGGGAGCACCATCTGTGACTCGAGAACGATTCCGTCTTCACTGAAGAAGTTGCTGTAAGACCACTCTTCATACGGATCTCTGTGAGTTCCAAAAGAAGCCTAAAGACCAAATCACACAGAAAAGATACTCATAAGCAGACTCCAAAACAAACTATCCTCACCAAGACAGAGACATCAAACACAGTTTTGGTGGTCAAATACAACTATGTCATCTGTTTCTTTTGGTTGATAGCTTATAACAACGCCATTTTAAATGAAACTGTTCCCCTAAGACAAGGACCAGAGATGCCTTATTTGAGGCCCAATGTTTCATAAGACTGCAAATTAGAACCAATAAATGTGACTAGAAAAAGAGAAGTGGTCTCTAGTCTAGAATAAGGAAATACAAGAGAGAGTTATTATTTGTGTAAACCATGCAAGTGACTTAAAATTGGTGCATACTGATTGGCAGGGCTTCTGCTTAAGGAAAAGAAGTTCAAAGGCAATTTACTTTCGTTAGAATTCCACCATCATCCATTTGGCACTGTCTGGAAAGCTCTACTGCTGTGAGAGTATATTTACAAAGTTCTAAAGCATCCAGTAAAAAATCTGAAAGACAATGAGGGAAAATCATCAAACAAACATTTCCCGTATTTACAATACTGACAACTTTTTAATAATTAACATTCAAGATTCAAAGGAAGGCCACAAAGTAGAGAGAGAGGTTTCCACATAACCCTAAATAACTCAGGTCAAATGTTTTCTTAAGCTTGGCTGGAAAGTAAGACCAGGTATGGGGAGGCAAGGAATTTCATAATCCTAAGCAAGTGAATATCCTTAACAGTCATAGAAACGACATTGTTATTATTTGGAAATTTTAAAAAAATAATCCCCATAGAGAATAGGTTATAATCGTCCCTTTGTAAAGTGGAGATACCACCTCTTCTCTTGTTACTACCATGTCCAACTGTAAGTATGACATGAACCAGAGAAGGTCAAACCACGTGTATGACAAATCTTGTCACCTGGACTGCAGATGGTGGCAGCTTGGCACGCGAGATCATGTATTTCGGAAGGAAGGTTTAGTCCCGCAGGCGTTGTAATCGGAACATCATTAGCCAACATCTGACAAAGCTTCTGACACGTGAGGAACAGCAATTTCCCAGTGTCGGTGTTGCAGTGATACTTAAACAAGTCTCTTTGGAAGAAGGGAAGTGTCGGAGGTTAGAATATTCTTATCAAAAACAAACACATTTGCCTTTTTTGGATTAATATATAACCACCACCAACTTTTTACTTTAAAAATGTTTTTGTTAATCCTCACCCATATATTTTCCCATTGATTTTTAGATAGAGTGGAAGGGAGGGAGGGGGAGAGGGAAAGAATAAGGAGGGTGGGGAGAAACATGTATGTAAAAGAGACATCGATTGGTTGCCTTTTGAATGACCCCGACTGGGGCTGGGGATTGAACCTGCAACCCAGGCACTTGCCCTTGATCAGGAATCGAACCTGTGACCCTTCGGTCTGAGGACCTACACTCTAACTGCTGAGCCAAACTGGCCAGGGCAACAACTTTTAAAATGACTTCATGGTATGTAGTTAGCTTCGTTTTTCAACATATTTGGGATACCGTTAACTGGCAGAATGCAAGATGACCTAGACCCAATGGTCAGATTGCCTAACTCCACAGTGTTAGTCAGTTGTCTTCTATGCCACCACTTTCTGACCCAGGAGTCCAAAATAGGCCCCCAGGGCAAGGAACCTAGGATCACTTCAGTGAAAATGAAAGTCTCGCTGGCCCTCCCTTACCACTGTAGAAATAAACAAAGCAGCCCGGCCAGGGTGGCTCAGTGGATGGAGCACCATCCCATGGATTGAGGACTAAACAAAGCACGCTCCTTGCAGAGGAGCTGTGGGGTGTGGAGAGCCGGAACTCACCTGCATTTCGTCAGCGCCATTCCCACATTCCCATCGGTGAGGGCCCTCAAGGTCAGCTCGGCCTCCAGCTCTTGTTTGGACACCTTCAGGGCCAGCGCCTGTCTGTGCAGCTTGGAGTTGGTGCTCAGGCTCTGCTCTGTGGCAGCCGCCGGCCCTGGGGTGCTCCTGGGTTTGTGCTTCGCCTGTGCAGCTTCCTGAGTTTTGATGTATTGTTCTCGGAGCTCTGCCACCAGGGCACGGTCGCTATAATCTCCAAATGGAAGGAAGACCTCAAAGTTCTCCTGCCACAAGGAAAGCAAGATAAAGCCCGAGTCTGTTTAGTTCATCCACCGTGGAAAGCACTGGGATGTCCCAAACCTTTCCTCCCTCTCCCTCAAGGCCACTCCTATGTAAAGAAAGGATCACGGACGTCACGTAAGTGTCTACGCGCTGTGCTGTACACCTGACACTAATACAACGCTGGATGTCAACTGTAATTCAAAAGGTCAAGTTATGAAAGTAACAGTATTATAAGAAATTTTCGACAGGAAAATATAGTTTTAATTCAAGGTGTTCCCAACTTCAGCACTATTGACAACTGGGCCAGAACTATCGGGGAGCCCTGACTAGAAGGAGAGGGATTTGGGTGATTCTACCCGGTGACTCGAAGGGCTCGCGCTGCTCTTTTCTATCGTAACTCCTGGATGGCTGCTGACTCCAGACCTAGAATGTATTTTTCGGAACCGATAAAACAATCCCATGGAAGCCAGGGGAGGACACCAGGAGGTGGTGGGAGTGAGGTAGACCTTTTACTTCGATGCCTTACTTTAGGGCGGGGCTTCTCAATCTTGCCAGATAATTCTTTATGGTGGGGCTGTCCAATGCACAGGAGGAAGTTTAGCAGCATCCCTGACCTCTACCCACTAGATCTGGTGCCCATAGGTGTTCAGTCAACAGTAGCACGATAAACACACGTGACTTTGCCTAGATCAAACCCAGTGCTTTAAAATCTCTTTCCAGCCCTGGCTGGTTTGGTTCAGCGGTTAGAGCATCGGCCTGCGGTCCGGAGAGACCCGGGTTCGGTTCCCGCTCAGGGCATGTACCTCGGTTGCAGTTTGTCCCCGGCCCTGGTTGGTCGTGCGGGTGGCAGCCACTCGATGTGTCCCTTCACGTCAATGTTTCTCTCTCTCTCTCCCTTCCTCTCTCTCCCTCCCACTCTATCTGTACAAAAAATGGAAAAATATCCTCGGGAGAGGATAAAAAAAATAAATAAATAAATAAAAAATAAAATCTCTTTCCAATTTAAGAACATGAAGACTTATACTGACTCCCCAGGTGCTTCTTATAGAGACAGCTATTGTCTAATACAGTAGGTCTCAAACTTCTTGGTACAGCACCCCTTGACACACTGAAAAATGTGAGGACCCCAAAAAATGTTTGTTTATGGTATGTTTATCAATATTTACCATATTAGAAATTAAACTGAAAAATTTTATTTTATTAAAAAAAATTTTTTTTCTTTATTGATTTGAGAGAGAAGGGGAGAGAGAGAGAGAGAGATAGAAACATCAATGAGTGAGAACATGGAATGGCCAACTCCTGCATGCCCCCCCCGAGGATCAGGCCCACAACCCAGGCACGTATCCCGACCGGGAATAAAACTGGTGACCTCCCAGTGCATGGAGTCGATGCTCAACCGCTGAGCCAAATGGGCTGGACTAAACGGAGACATTTTAAAACAAATGGGGCTATAAAAGTAAACATTCCATTAGCCTTCAGAGCGATAATGATATGATAAATATCATGAAGCCTATGGACAAAAACAAAAGTAATTTATTTTTAAAAATTTTGTTTTCTTTATTGATTTGAGAGAGAGAGGTAGGGAGAGGGAGAGAGAGATAGAAACATCAATAAGAGAGAACATCGATTGGCCACCTCCTCTTGCCCCCTCACTGGGGATTTTGCCCACAACCTGGGCATGTGCTCTGACTGGCAATTGAACTGGCAACCTCTTGGTGCAGGGTCAACACTCAACCACTGAGCCACACCAGCCGGGCCAAAAATAATTTATTATTGCTGTCACTAGAGTTTTAATCTCATGGACCCCTTGAAAGGGTCTCAGGGACCCTTAGGATTCCATGGGCTGTACTTTGAGAAGCAGCAGTCCAAGAAACTATGGTAAATTATTTCTTCTTTATACACTTTGAGCTAAGACAGTTGAGAGTTAAATCTGCCAGCATAAATTTTAAGTTTTCACAAAGAGATCCTTAAGTCTACCTAATTTTCTATTTGACGAAACGTATCCCTTAACTCTGAAAATCCTTCTATTTACAAAATTTTTTACATAGAAAGGCCCTTGAGCCGAAATAAAATTACTTACAAATCTCAAATCTTAGGACAGTTAATCAATTCAAAGTTAACAGAAATTAACTTTTAAGAAAAGTAAACTGTTATAGTGTCAACACTAAAAAATTTAAATTTACAAAAGAAAACGGAATTCTCTGAAATAAAACTATGTAGAAAAGTATTTAACACGTTATTAAGGAGTAGATAGTCTCTGGGCCAGTGTCTGTAGACAAGTCAGTCTTTTACAGTATTTCCAGACACTGTGGTGCCGCCGTGTCCTCACCTATAAAGGAGAATAACAGTGCCCTCTGCAGTGAGCTATTGTGACAATTGCATAGTGCACACGATGCCTGGCACATGGTAGTCACTGAGTAAATGACAGCTATTGTTGAGGGCCATCTGAGTTAAACAATCTATAAAGATACCTTAAACCAATTTTTTAAAAAAGCATAAACTAGAGTACAATTAAAAAAGAGAGAGCAGTTTCTTAAACAACTAACATAGAATTACCACATGACTCCGCAGTTCCTCTGTAGTATTTGTGCCTCATGTTCGCTGAAGCATTACTCACAAGAGTCAAAAAGTGGAAACATGCCCAGTTGTTTCCCAGTGCCCACTAAGAGAGAAGTAAACAATAGGTGGTCTATCCATACAGTGGAATATTACACAGCCAGAAAAATAAATGGAGTTCTGTACATGCTACAACATGGGTGAAGTTTGAAAACACTATACTAAGTTAAAGAAAGGCAGGTACAAAAGGTCAAATACTGTTTGACTCACTTATATTCAGAGACAAAATAGTAGATTAGAGCCCTGGCTGGTGTGGTTCAGTGGCTGGAGCACTGGCCTTCATACAAGAGGGTTGCAGGTTTGATCCCAGCCCAGTGGGGGCTTGTGTGGGAGGCAACCAATTGATGTGTCTCTCTTACATCAGTGTTTCTCTCTCTCTCTCCCCTCTCTCTCTCCTTCCCTTCCACTCACTCTAAAAAAAAAAAAAAGAATTGTTGGGGGTGAGGAATTGAGGAGTTATTGCTCAATGGGCACAGAGCTTCTGTTCGAGGTGGTGAAAAGTAGATAGTGGTGATGGTGATGGTTGAAGATTGTAAATGTAATTAATGCCACTGAATTGCATATTGACAAATGGTAAAAATGGTAACTTTTATGTTGTATGTATTTTGCCACAATTTAAAAAAATTACTAATGCAATATACCCCAAACCACTGAATTGTATACTTTAAATGGATGAAATGTATGGTATGTGAATTATATCTCAATAAAGCTATTTTTAGAACAAGAGAGGAAGAGGAGAGCCAGTGTATCTAATGTCTCTGAAGGCTAATGCAGAAAACTTTCAGGAGGGGCTGATCACCTACGTCAAATGCACTGATAGGGCCCTGGCCAGTTTGGTTCAGCGGTTAGAGCGTCGACCTGCGGTCCAGAGAGACCCGGGTTGAGGGCACGTATCTTGGCTGCAGTATGTCCCTGGCCCTGGTTGGGTTGTAACCACTCTTATGTGTCCCTTTCACGTCGATGTTTCTCTCTCTCTCTCCCCCTCCCACTCTATCTGAACAAAAAATGAAAAAATGTCTTTGGGTGAGGATTAAAAAAAAAAAAAGTACACTGATTGTTCAAGTAATAATGTTCAATGTAGCTTAACATTTTTACCTGTAAGCTGGCAATGGCTTTAAACAGATTCAAGTTTTCTTCACACTCATCCTTCTTCTGCAGATTGTCTGTAATTAAAAAATTTAAAGTTACGGCAGACATCCAAATTCCCACATTATCAGAATTTATAAAAGCTAAAATTTTAATTAGTTTCAGTTTTCTTATCTCAAGTCTTCAGTAGTTCTATTAAGATATAGCTATAAGACAATTTAAGTGCAAAAAGAAATCTATTCTCTCAGAAGGTACAAATGAGAAGTTTCCAAGTTACAATAGAACTGGCAATTTTTCTGAAATAAATTGTAGGCTTTTTTCTTCCCAAGAGTTACTTTGTTAATCACGTTATTTAAGTTCAAGCTTAAATGGGTTGCCCACAACCAAATAATTACAACCAAATAATAAGGAGAAATATGAATAAGTGCAAGGCACCAAAGAAATCTAGTCTAGCATGAAATAGCTTACTGAAGCATATAAACAAATGATAAGTTGATGTTAGATGCATCTATTCTTATGTTACAAACCAAAAGAATAAGGCAAAGAAGACTTTTCATGAAGAAAAAGGGGTGGAATCAACAAAAGCCATCAGTGCCAGAGCGACTGCGGGTAAGGGTGGGAGCTAGCATTGAGGTTCCCTCCTGAAAAGGATAAACTTTAGAACAAAACCAAGGTGAGGGGACAGAGGCCGATACTACCTTTCTGAATGTTGCATAGTATTTTAAGAATGTCTATTGATGTCTTCACTACAGACATTCTCCAGGCCTTGTCCTAAAAAAAAAAAAGATGCAAAATGAAATCTACTTCCTTATTCACCACTTTGGTAGTACAACACACACGTAAGAAATACATGAAAAACTACGGGGTCAAAAAACCCCAAAAACTGCTGATAAACGGAGAGGTCTGTGTTACAGGGAGCTGGGGAACCAAGAAATGAGACAATATTGATTCATATACACTCTAAACATGAAAAACACCAGTATGAACACTTGGATATATGGTTCAGAAATGCCAAAGACTATACACCTTTCAGCTACAGACACTTGGGTTTTTGTTTGTCTGTATGTTTTTTAATAGTTTTTTTATTCTTTGAAAAAACATTTGGAAAAGCTCTCTGGGAAAGTTAAAAAGAGGTGAATTTGTTTAACCTAGAGAACTGAAGACAAATCATTATCTTCAGGACTAAAAAATATTTTAAAAAATCAAAATAAAAAGAGACAGAAGAAAAACCAAACAAGGAAGAAGATTTAATTAGAACATGATGGGTGTAAGGCCAGGCCCACACAGAAAGCATTTCTATGGAGCGCAGTGCAGCTTTGTGGTCGAGACCTAGACTTCATTGTCAGAATTTGAGTTCAGGCTCTGCCATGTTCTAATAACCTTGGGTAAGTCATTTATCGCAAAATTGTAGTTTCTGAACTTAATCTGTAAGAACCTACTTTTCCCAACTAAGAGGAAGTGAACAATTCATTTAAAGTATTTAACCTAATGTCCAATGCAGGATAATAAGACCAAAATAAATATTAGATGTTAAAAAAAAGTCTCATTTCCCTAAAAGTAAAAAAATTTTTGAAGTGATCTACTGAGACAGGTTGGGAGGTATCTTTCTCTACAGATTTAAAAAACTCAACTACCGCCTGGCCAGTGTGGCTCAGTGGCTGAGGGCTGACCCATGGACGAAGAGGTCACTGGTTCGATTCTGGTCAGGGCACATGCCTGGGTTTCAGGTTCAATCCCCAGTGGGGGCCGTGCAGGAGGCAGCTAATTGATGCTTCTTTTTCATTGATGTTTCAATCTCTCTCTCCCTTCCATTCTCTTTAAAAATCAATAAAAACATATTTAAAAAACAAAAACACTCAACTACCCTGGATAAAGTATTTATTCTATTTCTTATCTCTATAGAAAAGTGGCTCTCTTGAAACTGTTTCTAAGTTTCAGTATTCTAAGATAACTTTTTTGTTGTTGTTACCCCTCACCCGTGGATATTTTTCCATTGATTGTTTTTAGAGTGGAAGGGAGGGAGAGAGAGAGAAACATCGATGTGAGAGAGACACATCGATTGGTTGCCTCCTGCACGGATTGAACCTGCAACTCAGGTACGTGCCCTTGACCAGGAATCGAGCCCTCCACCCTTCAGTCTGAAGCTGATGCTCTAACCACTGAACCAAACTGGCCAGGGCCTAAGGTAATTTAGATTCACACTGTTTCTGTGGCTGACATTACTATTTGATAGCAAAGACTATGTCCCATTCAATGTAGAACATTGTTTATACTGCAAGGCATTATGGAAAACTTCTTATGTACAACAAAGACATCAATGAATCCTAATTTGCAGGTCCCGGCTCATTCGGTGTGGGCTCCAAAGCAGCCCGATTGGCTTTCTTCTGTCCAGTACACTGACACAGGAATTTTCACATGAGGCCATTCTAGCAGTGAGAAGAGTAGATATTCATATTTGTAGGTCTATCTTTTCTATCCTATTGCTTACTCCTCATTAAAACTGGATTTATCTACATTTTATTTAGTGAAAATTTCACCTCTTTGGAATTCTCTGGTTCTTCTTGTAATGCCAGTCGTGCCCACGTGATGACTCTTTCTGCAGTCTTCTTTGCTTCAGGAGGAGGCAGAGACCGCAACAAAAGGTCACAGTCCTCACCCTATAGACAATATTTGAAGGAAGAAAACACAGCTGACACCTTTTTGCAAAGGACAGTTTGAGCTTAGCTCCTTCTTTTCTATTTAAAGATAAACAGGTATTTTGAAAACTAGATTATGGTAAGATAAAAATATAAAAATTCTGTTGGTAATAGCAAACAAAAAAGTTAAATACCACTCTTTGTAACTTTGTAATTCTATGCCTATAGAATTATAGAAAAATAATGACACTTAAGAATACAAAAAAACCCATATCCTATTCTGGAATCAAAGCATACCACAGAAAATGTAAAACATGAATCTGAGTTTCATTAAGTATCAAAGAGTATGAAAACCCATTAGCTATTCACAAAATACTTTCAAAAGAACCTACAGACATGAAAAAACATGGTTAATCTAACATTCAATATTTTTATCTTTACACAAATATCTTGTGCTAATCTATGTGGATAATTTGACTGTTCTGAGTTTTTAAGGATTTCGCTAACAAAGAAACCATATGATAGGAAGGACAATATAAAACTCCCATGCCTGATCTCTATCTATCATGTCAATAATCCTCAAGCTGTAGATTTCATCCTCAGACAGCATATACGCTTGGGCCACCTTCAAAGCATCTTCTAAGGAAGATGGGACATCTTGTTTGAGAATGTATCTGACCACCCTCTGAAATAGAGACAATACATTTCTGTTATAAAATCTCACAGAGAATCCAGAAATCATCCGTTCCCAAAGTAGTCATTAAATTAAAATAAGGCAGTAAAGCCCTGGCTGGTTTGGCTCAGCGGTTAGAGTGTCAGCCCAAGGACCAGAGTTGCAGGTTCAATTCTGGTCAAGGGCACATACCTCGGTTGTGGTTCTGTCCCCAGCTGTGGTTGGGGTCATGCAAGAGGCAACCAATTGATATGTCTCTCTCACATGGATGTTTCTTTCCCTCTCCCTCCCACTCTATCTGAAGATAAATGGAAAAATATCCTCAGGTGAGAAAAAGAAAAAAATTAAGCTATCTGAAAACATTAAAGAATAATTTACATTCTGAATTTTATGAAAGTCCTGCCCAACTTCGTTTCCCCCCCAGCTTTACTGGGATATAACTGAAAAATAAACATTGCATATATTTAAGGTACACAATGTGATGTTTTAATATACTCCTTTAGTTTCTTAATTTATCATCTGTTGTCCTCTCTACTCTAATAAACAATTAAGCACCCTATTAACACTGTTTAACAAAAGGAAGTTAATGGAGAACCTAGCTCTATTGTCTTTAAGAATATGAAATCCTCATTAAATGTCCCATGTTGCCCTAGAATAGAACAAAGGGGTTCAAAGACTCTTCACTGCACTTACCATTATTTCCTTGTTTAAGAGGTTCACCTCCCTTATTCCATAGCCTCGTAAAAGTTTTTTCATCTCCATTAGTTTGTAACTCTCCTGTAATAGCTTGACTCTAAAAGTAAATTTAGTGATATTAACAAGGATTATCTTTTTTATCAAATGTCAAGGGCCACCATAAAAGACAGAAGACCAGAAATGAATGTCAACTCAACACAGGAGGTTTATCCAGCACCAATAAAGTTGTTTGGTAGACGGCAATCTTACTTGGGGTGGTCCATTTCCAAGTGTTGTTTCACCAGCTGCTCCACAGCTGCACTCCAGGGAACCACGGCTGCGTACATTATCTTCAGCACAGCATCAAATATGAGCTACAAACAGACACACAGGACAGTGAGCAGCTCTGGGAGTTACATTTCACACAAAGTAATGACACTGCTCAATCTATAGCACAGGTCTTACATCTACTATGTGGTAGCTTGAGAGTATTTCACCTTCCAACTGTAAGAGCATATGTTTCTTCCAATTTTCACAAAGAGCAATTTTAATATTTAGAAAAATTTAGAAAAGTATTTTCTGTGCTAAAAGTTAAGTCATATAACTATTACTTTCTACAGCCTGTGTTTAAAAATACTCTTTGAGCCCTGGCCGGTTTGGTTCAGCGGTTAGAGCGTCGGCCTGCGGTCCTGAGAGACCCGGGTTCGGTTCCCGCTAAGGGCACGTACCTCGGTTGCAGTTCGTCCCCGGCCCTGGTCGGTTGTGCGGGTGGCAGCCACTCGATGTGTTCCTTTCACATTGATGTTTCTCTCTCTCTCTCTCTCTGTTCCTCTCTCTCCCTCCCACTCTACCTGAACAAAAAATGGAAAAATGTCCTCGGGTGAGGATAAAAAAAAAAAAAAAAAAAAAAAAATACTCTTTGACTTTTAATTCATATATTCTAACAGTGCTAATAACAGTGAAAGTAAAAATAAAGACATGTTGTAATGTATTTTAAAAATGTCTCTGGCCCTGGCTGGTTTTGCTCAGTGGTTACAGCATCAGCCTGCGGTCCGGAGAGACCCGGGTTCAGTTACCGCTAAGGGCACGGACCTCGGTTGCAGTTTGTCCCCGGCCCTGGTTGGGTCGTGTGGGTGGCACCCCTCAATGTGTCCCTTTCACATCGATGTTTCTCTCTCTCTCTTCCTCGCTCTCCCTCCCTCTCTATCTGAACAAAAAATGGAAAAAATGTCCTCGGGTGAGGATTAAAAAAAAAAAGTCTTTTTTTTTGGTAAGGTGTGTTTTTCTATGGTGTTTGTAAAACCATAGAAAAGCCTAGAAATATATGCATCCAGTTGTCCGTGGTGGTTCTCCTTGGGGTGGGAATAAGAAAATTTTCACTTTTAATTTTCACAGTTAAAGAAAATAGAATTATGGGTGATTTTTAATTGTTTTTATTCCTTTTGCATACTACACAAATTCTCCTTAACAAATACATGTTGCTTCTGTGATGAGAAAAGACGTTTTAAGAAAAGACGCAATGCCGAACAGGAAACTGCACGGTGACTACGTACTCACCTCTGTGTCGGATAAGCACCCGATGACCGCCATGGCTTTCGCTTCCCATGCTGTCTCAAAGAGTGACGTGGACTTTGAGCTACATCTCTTCAATAGATCCTAACAAGGGATAAGTATATATATGTAATTTTTTTTAAATTTAAAACTCTCACTAACACAAAATGTAGTAAAACATGCCTATAGACATAAATAACTTCTGTGGCTGTGTGAAAAAACAAAAACTTCTACTTAGCCATGAATGCTGACTAATGGTCAAAAAAATGCAAAATTGCCAAAACCTTGGCCTTCAGTTTTACATGGTACAGAAAACTTATGAAGGAAACATTCTTGAAGAAGCTATAAATAAGATTACTGCACCTTATTAATGTCTACAAAAAACAATTGCTAATATCTATTGAGCTCATGCTCCTATTATCTCACAATAACCATTTGGAGAAAGCCCTAATATTATCCTTTTTGCTCAATGTTACCAGTCAATAAATAGCAGAGTGAACCCACATTTTTAACCATTACTGTAAGCTGCACAAATCCTAACAGTGAAACATTAAATGTTTAACTCTAAGGAGTTAATATATTGTATTAAAATTTAATACAATCACACACTGTATAGATCCAAGAAAACGGAACAGATGTAAAAAGACAAAGTTACCTCTATGTACAGGAGGAGGAGTTCCTCCTCTTGCAAGTCATGTTCCCTCATGTAAACTCTTATAAACTTCTCCAAGATGGAAGGAATAAGCTCTGGGGCTAACACTTTATCAAACATTCGGAACACAATGGTGGTTGTATTCTCCTGGATGTCAAAAAAGATGGTGTAAATGAAAACTCTACTCATCCTGGCTATGATAAAAAAATTACGCTGATAAACATAGACTTTTACCTTCTCAAAATCAGAGAGGGCCAATCTGCAGTTGTATTTCCTGTGCAATGTGATCAGCTCTCGCAAGTTATTTACCAAAGTCCTTAACTGACATACTTCCTCTGTGTTTTCATAATCCTTCTAAAACAAAAGTGTTCAAGTTGTTAAGGATATGAAATAAAAGTGAGAAAAATACACAAAAAGGTCATAATTACTTTATACAAAATGTGAAATGGTCATGATTACGTACATAAGAGGAAACCTGTAACTTAACGCCTTTAAATATTATAGAATTTTAACTAATTAACTAGTATGAATTAACAGAACAGAATCTGACAAAAATCTAAAAAAACTTTTCTTTCTTAAAAAAAAAAACAGGGTCCAGCCGGTGTGGCTCAGTGGTTAAGCACTGACCCATGCACTGGGAGGTCGCCGGTTTGATTCCCAGTCAGGGTACATGCCCAGGTTGTGGGCCTGATCCCCAGTGGGGTCATGCAGGAGGCGGTCGATTGATGTTCTCTCTCACTGATGTTTCTAGCTCTCTCTCCCTTTCCCTTTCTCTCTCAAATCAATAAAGAAAAAAAAAAATTAAAAAACAATATAGAAAAACTGCCTGGCCAGTGTGGCTCAGTGGATTAAGCGGTCCTGGTTCAATTCCTGCTCAGGGGACATGCTTGGGTTGCAGGCTTGATCCCTAGTAGGGGGTGTGCAGGAGGTAGCCAAACGAGGTTTCTCTCTCACATCGATGTTTCTATCTCTATCTCCCTTCCTCTCTCTCTAAAAAAACAATAGAAACATATTTTTTTTAAAAAGTGAATAAAAGCAGAAAATTTCAGGAGTGATATATTTCTAGTACATGTAGACAAATGCTTTAACATGAATCAAATGTTTTACTACTAAAAGTCTGTTTCCCACATCATACCAAGGAAATCCAATGCCAAGAGGACACCAATCCCATCTCATCTGGTTTTTCTGCTGTAAAAAATACCTCTGCCAGTTGAAGTCCATTTTCTGGCCAGTTTGCCTTTAAAAAAATTTAAAACCATTAAAAATAATGACTCATGCCAATGGGAGAGTCTTAAATGTCTTTTCAGTGCTAATTATATGTATTACCTTATCAGTTAATTCAAGGTTCCTGGCTGTTTGCTCCAACCATTTAGCAAGAATTTTCTGAAATAGATACATCATTTAAAAATAAAATACTTGATTAATCACTGAAATAACTTACAACATCCATGATAACCTTTAAAAAAAGACACTAATATGAACTAACTGGTGTTAGTGTGACTGAATGTTCCATATGTGATGTAAAAAATAAAACTGAATCATTGGGAGTGGACATACTAAAGGCGACTCACCTGTCCGTCCGGTACAATCCTTCTCACAAACGGGATCACATCATTTTTGAGCCATGGACAGAGCTTTTGCAAAGACACTGGTGTAGAAATTGAGTTGAGCAAGTTCTCAAGCATTTTCACATCAAACCTGCTTTCAAAGTTTGCCTAAATCATACAGAGTGAGAAATTAAGGTTTATCTGCCAAATTTAAATTGACAGCCTCCCAAAAAGGAAAGATCTCTTATGAAGTCATTTCAAGAATTATTTTGATATTTTAATGAGCATTAAAGGTGATTTACTCCAGACAAATTATTTGAATTGGAAGCCACAAACTCCATGAATCTCGTGGCAGAAAATTCCAAATAACAAATTAGGTGACAGGAGAACTGGTGGAGATGGCCTTCCAAGGAAAACTTAACTGGAGGTGACAATACAGATGGTAGCAATGTGTCCATTAATGACATCACACTCAGATAACTACTTTTTGGACTTAACTTTTTACGCCAACATTAAGGGGATTCAGAATAGCAACTTTTCCTTTACCAGCATCTGGACTGCAACAGGAATACCTTCTCCACCAATATACCATAAGAAAGCTCATCCATAAGTCACTTGATAAAATGCTGCTTTTGAGCTAAGTTCAGGAGCTAATTACACTCTGAGGAGATAAAGTCAGTTCCTATTATATCTTTATAACATTTCCCTTGAGTTAATATCATCACAGGGTAGTTTACTCTGGGACAGGTCCTATTTTATCAGTCGGCAAACATCCCACTGTCCAGTTGCACTTGCCACACTCTTAGTTCCCAACACTGATTCATAACCTATCTTAAGGGTTATGAAGCCATCAAGAAAAAAAAAGCAAAACATTATTACCCGATGTCGAAGCCAAAGGTACTGTGCACAAACAAGATTTCCTTCTCTTAGCTGCAAAAAAATATCCTTAAGGTCATCTTCATTATTCAGAAATTCAATCCAAGAACTACCACTGCAAAATCAAAGAGAAGAATAAAGTTACTAGTTTTAAAAAATATATTAAGGTTATTCCTTACAAGTGGATATTATACATTTTAACTAGTTTTTTTTCTCTCAAAAAGTTTTAAAAAGTTCCAAAGATTAAACAGTGAAAAGTAAATTTCCTTCTTATCTCTGACCTGTGATCTTCTTGTATCATCCCTGGAAGCCATGTCTCTTCTTATAGGTCTTTCCTGAGCTAATGACTAAATACACAAGCAACCATTTTTAATTTTAAAATCAATGAGAGTTTTCTTTATATATTATCTGTACGTAAAGAAAATTCATTTTCGCCCTGGCTGGTTTGGCTCAGCGGTTAGAGCGTCGGCCTGCAATCCTGAGAGACCCAGGTTCGGTTCCTGCTAAGGGCATGTACCTCGGTTGCAGTTTGTCCCCGGCCCTGGTTGATCGTGCGGGTGGCAGCCACTCGATGTGTCCCTTCACATCGATGTTTCTCCCTCTCTCTCTCTTCCTCTCTCTCCCTCCCGCTCTATCTGAACAAAAATGGAAAAGTGTCCTCGGGTGAGGATGAAAAAAAAAAGAAAATTCGTTTTCTGTTATTTTGGTGCTATACCAAATCAGCACATATAAACATTACTATGTTTAAGGACTACATTCCATGACATGAGTTTACTATAATTTATTTAACTAGTCCCCCATAGCTGAACATATTTTTTCACTATAACCTGCAATGACCACTCAGTCCTGCTTAAAGCTCAGAAACAGATGATGAATACTTTTTCTAAATGATAAAAAGACAAAAACTCTAAAAGCCTATATATATCATGCTTAAATGATAACGCAAAATGAGCATTTCCATTAATGTCAGGGTCAAGAGAGGGATGCTTATCACCACCATTATTTCTTGTTCTGCAAGTACCAGTCAATATAATTGGGCAAGGAAAAAACATGAGGCAAAATTATAATTATTCAAATATATAATTAAATACTTGGAAAGAGTAAGAGCCATTGAAATATTTCTATGAATAATAAATAAATTCACTAAAGTCATTGGTTTAAAAATAATTTTGAAAAAAATCAGTATTTCTCTATGCCCTTTTGAAAATATGAGGGAGAAAACTCCCATTTATAACAGTAAACAGAATTAAAATTAAACAATGTACAAAATCTATATAGAGGCAACTGAATAGATACCATTCAGAAATATAAGAAAACGGGGGAATGAGCAGAAAGACACATATTATCCTTAAATAAGAAGATTCAATATTGTAAAGATGATGGTTCTCCCTAAGTTAACGTTAGTTAGGTTCAGCACATTAAAAAAAAATCCCAATTAGAATAAGATTTCTGTAAACTGGGTAAGTTGATTTTGATTCCAAATGTCATACAGAAACAAACAAACAAACAAAAAATGAGAGAATAGCCCCCCAAATTCTGAAAAACAAAAATGTATAGTAGGGCTAGTCTGCCAAATAGGACATTTCAGAGCTACATAAGTTAAAATTATCTGATACTAGTGAATGAATAGGGAGATGAGATCAATCGAATACAATTAAAGTCCAGTGATAGACTTAATTAAATACATGTGAGATTTTTAGCACATGAGTAAGGGAGCATTTCAATCAGCACTGAAAATGTAGATCATTTAATGGTAGCATTGGGATAACTGACTAGCCACCAGAAAAAAAAATAAAGCTTGTTTTCATTGTTCATTTATCCTGAAAAATACACTTGTCTGATCTTTAATGTAATTATATTTGTAAATAATAATATTCTTGGTGCACATGTTAGTATATCTAATAAAATCAATTTCCAGAAGTAAAAGTGCTAAGGCAAAAGATATATACATTTAAATTTGCCTTTCCAATGTATCAGTTCCCATGTGTGGTGTAGGATGTGCCCAAAGCTTAGCAGGAAAAAGTATTTTCCATCCCCAGAAACACAAATTCATTCAAAGCAATACTATATCTTTTATGATATTCTAAATTTAAACCTAACTCACAATCTAAAAATTAAAAATAAAGAATGTACACACCTGAATTTTTCTGGTCCAAATGCTCCATAAAAAGTAGTCAACTTTGCATGAGCCCTTAGAACCTAAAAAGAAACAACTTGATCATCTGTATGCTGTGTGCAATATTAAAATTAGGCATTCTGTTTGAAAAGTCTTGAACACAGTCTCATTTTGTCAATCAATTCCCATAAATACGACTGCCTTTCTTTAACACAAAACCAAAAAAAGTTAGAATAATGGAAATATTTCCAATCATATTCAGTGCAATAAAACTGCAAAAGAGAGAAGGCATTTGCACATTAATTGTGTGTGTCCTTTAAAATCAATTAGTTTTGCCCGGCCGGTATGGCTCAGTGGTTGAGCATCGACCCATGTACCAAGAGGTTGCAGGTTTGATTCCCAGTCAGGGCACATGCCCAGGTTGTGGGCTCAACCCCCATTGGGGGGCATGCAGGTGGTGGCCAGTCATTGATGTTTCTTTCTCTCTTTCCCTCTCCCTTCCTCTCTCTCTAAAATCAATAAAGAAAAAGAAATAAATAACTAAATAAATACATAAAATCAATTAGTTTTCTTACTGATTTAAAAATGCCCTAGGGTAAAACCTAGTTAGATCACACCAAAAATTTACTTTGAGAGCTAAAAAATATATATGCATATGTACACACATGTATTTTTGATACCATCAGAATCATCATCACAATTGACATTTATTTGCATGCTTAACAGGTGCTAGGCACTATGCAAAATGGTTTATCTAAATTATTTAATTTGACCTCAAAATAACCCTATAAGTATAATTATTATTCCCATTTTGCAGATAAGGAAACAAGTTTTAAAATAACTTGCTCCTGAAGAAAACTATAGGCCTATTTTTAATTGAAAAAAATACAGTCATACGCCACACAGTGTTTCAGTCAATGATGGACCACATAAACAATGGTGGTCCCTTAAGATTATAATAGAGCTGAAAAATAACTATAGCCTACTGACATCGTAGTGCAGTGCATTACCCACATGTTCATGGTGATGTTGGTGGAAAGAAATCTGTGCTGCCAGTAGAATAGCAATATAGCACGTGTTATGTACAGAACATAATACTCGATAATGGTAATAAATGACTATGTTCCTAGTTTATGTATTTACTATACTTACTTTTAATTGTTATTTTAGCATACTCTTTCTATTTGTATGAAAAAGTTTGCAGTACCAAGTGTACATCAGTAGATGAATGGATCAAAAAGCTGTGGTACACATACACAATGGAATATTACTCAGCTGTAAAAAAGAAGGAAATCTTACTCATTGCAACAGCATGGATGGACCTGGAGAGCATTATGCTAAGTGAAATAAGCCAGCCAGAGAAAGACAAGTACCATATGATCTCACTCATCTGTGGATGAAATCTAATGAACAAAATGAACTAATAAGCCAAATAGTGACAGACCCATAGATAGAAAACAGGCTGACAGTTATGGGAAGGGAGGTATTGGCGGGCTGACTGGAGAGAGGGGCATGGAGAGATTGAGGAAAAAAGAGAGAGAAAAAGCTTGTGGACACAGATAACAGTGTGGGGATTGCCAGGAGGAGGCGGGGTCGTGAGAGGTGGAGGGACAGTCTAGGGAGGATAAATGGTAATGGAAGGAGACTTGACTTGGGTGGTGAGCACACACACAGTAGTGTGCTGATGTGTTGTGGAATTATGCATCTGAAACCTGTATAATTTTGTTAACCAGAGTCACCTCCAATAAGCTCAATAAAAAGAAAAAAGAAGTTTGCTGTGAAATAGTATGCCATACTACGCCAACAGCAGCCTCATCCATGTTGTTTACAGTGTCTCTTGATTGTATCATTTTCTCTTGCGCTTGCTTTAATCTTGTGCTGGTTTATAAATTGAGTGTAGCCTAAGAAAGTGTACAGTGTTATGTACAGAGATGTCCCAGTTTTTCACGTTTATTACCACTCTCTCACCGACTCATCCAGAGCAACTTTCAGTCCTGCAAGCTCCATTCATGCTAAGTGCCCTACACAGGTGTACTATTTTTACCTGTTATACAGTATTTTTACTGCACATTTTCTATGTTTAGATACCCAAATGCTTAGCATTGTGTTAAAACTGCCTGCAGTATTCAGAAGAGTAACATGTGGCACAAGTTTGTAGCCTAGGAGCAACAGGCTGTACATATAGCCTAGGAGTGCAGTTGGCTATACCATGTAGGGTTTTATGGATTTTCTTGAATCTTTATAAGAATTTGAGCCAAACTGATAACATATACCAGGGAACAGATCACAAATACTCCTGTAGCATCTAGGTGGGTGTAAGTGCACTGTGATGTTTGCACGACATTACCACCTAACAACCCATTTCTCAGAACATGTCCCTGTCATTACGCACTGCCTATCTGTACTGTAAAAGTACATTCACCCCCAAATTCATCCATAAATATAATTACCTCTTTTAAGCCATAAGAATAGACAGGGGTAGTTCTATCTTCTTTCTTTAAAAGCTAAGATAAACAACAAGAAACATGGTTAGAATATCTGCTACATTAGGTTTTTCATGAAAGAAGATGAATATTTTTGTGAATTAAAGAAAAAACTCTCTGTAAAAATAAAATTGCCTCGAAATCTCAGATAAAAAGTGAATGATAAAGAACTGACATATCGCCCTGGCCGGTTTGGCTCAGCGGTTAGAGCATCGGCCTGCGGTCCAGAGAGACCCGGGTTCGGTTCCCACTAAGGGCACGTACCTCGGTTGCAGTTTGTCCCCGGCCCTGGTCGGTCGTGTGGGTGGCAGCCACTCGATGTGTTCCTTTCACGTCGATGTTTCTCTCTCTCTCTCTGTTCCTCTCTCTCCCTCCCACTCTACCTGAACAAAAAATGGAAATGTCCTCGGGTGAGGATAAAAAAAAAAAAGAAATTAAATAAAGAAATAAAAATAAAAAAAAAAGAACTGACATATCTTTTTGTTGTTGCTGTTAATTCTCAAACGATGATATTTTTCCATTGATTTTTTTAGATATAATGGGAAGGAGGGAGGGAGACATCAATGTGAGAGAGACACAATGATTGGTTGCCTCCTGCATGACCCCAACCGGGGCTGGAGATTGAACCTGCAACCCAGGTACGTGCCCCTGATGGGGAATCATATCTGAGACCCTTTGATCTGAGGACTGATGCTCTAACTGCTGAGCCAAACCAGCCAGGGCAGAACTGACATATCTTTTTTTTTTTTTTTAATCCTCACCTGAGGACATTTTTGCATTTATCTTCAGATAGAACAGGAGGGAGAGAGGGAGAAAGAGAGAAAGAAACATCGATGTGAGAGAGACACATCAAGTGGCTGCCACCCACACGACCCCAACCGGGGCCGGGGACACACCACAACTGAGGTCCATGACCCTAGCGGGAACCGAACCCAGGACTCTCCAGTCCGCGGGCCGATGCTCTAACTGCTGAGCCAAACTGGCCAGGACAGAACTGACATATCTTAAAAAATAATGCATTGTATAAAAAAAGGTCACAACATTTTGCCCGCCTGTTACACCTTGATTTTAAGAAATATAGCAACAGTATTCAAAGGTCACTGAGGGGAACAATCTACATCAAAAATGCACTTTCAAAAAGGCCTATGATGCTCTGGCCAGCTTTGCTCAGTGGTTAGAGCGTTGACCCGCAGACCAGGGAGTCCCGGGTTCGGTTCCCGCTAAGGGCACGTACCTCAGTTGTGGTTTGTCCTCGGCCTCAGTTGGGGTCTTGTGGGTGACAACCAGTTGATATGTCTCTCTCACATTGATGTTTCTCTCTCTCTCTCTTCCCCTCCTCTCTCCCTCCTGCTCTATCTGAAGATAAATACAAAAATGTCCTCAGGTGAGGATAAAAAAAAATAAAAATAAATAAATAAACAAATAATAAATAAAAAGGCCTATGATGATGCCTGGCCAGTATGGCTCAGTTGGTTGAGCACTGTCCCATACACCAAGAGGTTGCTGGTTCCATTCCAGGCCAGGGCATATGCCCGGGTTGTGGGCTCAATCCCCAGTAGGGAGAGTGCAGGAGGCAGCTGACAGATGTTTCTCTCTCTCTTTCTCTCCCTAAAATCAACTGAAACATATTTTAAAAAATTAAAATAACATATTTAGATTTTTAAAATAAACAAAAATAAAAAGGCCTATGATGGAAAAAGAATTCATTATCTTTGAAATGATTTGTTTTGCATAAGACTAAGATGTACAAATGTTATACAAACTTACCCTGGTTTTGGCATAATTTAGCATTTCCTGGGTCGTTTCGTATGTTATCCACTGAGCCTCCAAGCAGTAATTCACCACAAATTCATCATCCTGTTTCATAAATGCCAGACATAGGAAGGTGACCTAATGTTGGTCAATCTATCAACCTGAACACTCGAGCACGTGACAGGGAAAACACACCTGGATTTTATGTAGCGTTTCCTTAGCTTCATCTACAAGTGTTTGCCATTCGGTCTGCTCACTGCTGTCCACAGAACTCAAAGCTAGCTTCTCCAAAATATCATTTGATTTTACCTTGTAAACAAGCTGTAATATAAATATGCCACATCAAGTAGCTTGAAGCAAAAAGTGCTGTCTCCCCAGCATCTAGTACATGAAAACTTCTTGTTCAATGAATAAATAAATTCATGAGTGATACCTCAACATCTAATCCAAAATGAATGGCAAAGCTCTCCGCTTCAGCAAATCTATGTTTGTGAAGTAACCGACTTAATCTATTAAGTGGGAAAGAAATTTTGGTGAAATTTTTATTGATCAGGGAATTAGGTTTTTCATTAAGGGATAAGGCTTAAAAGAAAATAAGAAGTCACCTGTTTTCTGGCAAAGCTTCTGTAAGACATCGGAGTACTAAAACAGAGACTGAGTCCTCAGGTAGCCTGAAAAAAAGTTTTCACTCTAAGTACATTTGTTATTTAATATCAATTAAGTAAATTTCAACTTGGCTGCTATTTAACAACTTATCTGATGAAACAAAACATGACCTACTTTGGATCATTTTTGCAAATTCCCTCCAAAAGGTATATGGTATCCTACAACAATAACAAAAACAGGTTTAAAATGAACATACAAAATTAATTCATTTTATAGTGAATAGAGTAACGACTGGTTTAGGCAGAAATTATCTATCACTGTAATTCTAAAATCACTGGGAAAACTGTTGAGGAAAAGGATATTCCCATAGTCTCAAAATAATACCACAGAAATTACTTACTAATTACAAAGGGGAAAGTGTACCTTTACAATGGAGAAATCTGGCATAGTTGCCTTAAACACCTCATCAAATGTAACATCACCGAAGCAGGACAAACTACATGAGTCCCTTAATGTAATGCAGTTAGGACACAATGTTACCTATGCAGTATTCTTGCCAAAAAGATGAGCATCCCTAATAATGATGGAACAAACAAATTCAAATAGAGGAATAGTCTATAACACAACAGCCTAAGAATCAAAAAATGTCAGTGTCGTAGGAGACAAATATGATTAGGGAACTGTTCTAGATTTAAGTAGACTACCATGTGACCATGATAATAAAATTCGATATATGATGCTTGGTTGGATCCTGGATCAGAAAATATAGATAGCTTAGACCCAAGTGGTAAATATTTAAATTTGGATGGTGTATTTCATAATAGTTAAATTTGTAAGTGTGATAACTGTGTTGCAGAAGAATGCCCTTATTTTTAAGGAGATACTTGCTGAAGTATTTAGGGGAGACAAGTCATTATGTTGGCAATTACTTTCTAAATGGTTTGGGGAAATATAGTGTGTATGTAAAAAGAGACGAAACAAACGTAGAAACAAGAAAATAGAATGTGTCCAGCTGGTGTGGCTCAGTGGTTGAGTGTCAACTCATGCACCAAGAGGTCGCTGGTTTGATTCCCGGTCAGGGCACATGACAAGGTTGTGGGTCAGGTCCCCAGTGGGGGATATGCAGGAGGCGGCAAATCGATGTTCTCTGTCATTGATATTTCTCTCTCTCTCTTCCTTTCCCTTCCTCTCTAAAATCAATAAAGAAAAAAAATTAAAAGAAAATGGAATGTGCAAGTGACTGATATTTTATTTAACTAAATTTCTTTTTTGTTTTTTAAATGAAGACTGACCTTAGGCAAGTGAATTTGAGAATATCTGATAACAATAAATATAGTTATAAATCTGAGATCTATCCAGGTATTCCACCAAATTCCACTCAGGCTCAGCTTAGTTATTCTTTATTTTTAAAATACAAAGTAGTCCAAAATATACATCAACTTACTGTGCTAATTCCTGTTTGGACCAAAGAAGAAACACTAGATACTTCCAAAGAGTATAGTATTTCCATCATAGGTAACGAATAAACCATGAGGTTTTTCATCTGAAAAAGAAAAATATTAGAGCAATTAATTTAGTAGGTAAATATGAACCTCTGAGCACAAGTCAATATTTCATAATCAAGGGCATAGATGAAAACACTTGGTATAGCCGCGGACAGTGTGGCTCCGTGGTTACAGCATCAGCTAGCAAACTGAAGACTCTCAGGTTCGATTCCTGGTCAAGGGCATGACTTTGGTTGCGGGTTCCATCCCTGGCCCCAGTTGGGATCCTGTTGGAGGCAGGCAGTCTATGTGCCTCTCTCACATTGATCTTTCTCTCTCTCCCCCCTCTCCCTTTTACTCTATCTGAAAATTAATGGAAACATATCCTATGGTGAGAATTAACAAAACAACATTTGCTACAGCCCTGGCCAGTTTGGCTCAGGAGTTAGAGTGTTGGCCCACAGACCAATGAGTCGTAGGTTCAATTCCAGCCAAGGACACGTACCTTGGTTGCAATTCCTCCCCAGCCCTCGTTGGGGTCGTGCGGGGGGCAACCACTCAATGTGGCCCTTTCACATCGATGTTTCTCTCTCCCTCCCACTCTATCTGAACAAGGGTGGAAAAGTGTCCTCAGGTGAGGATAAAAATAATAATAATAAAAATAATATATATAAAATTATGTTCTACTCCACCTTCCAAATCTGAATGAAAATCCACATACCTCAAGTCCATTCTACAATTTGTATTTAAGGTGAAAGTAACTCCTCAGTACCAGAACTATATAAGGGTCACTTTAATAAATATTCTCTTGTGGACATTTTTATTCCTAAAATGCTCTGATTAAAATGTGGAGCTGAGATTTGTATCCATATTTTCTTAAATACAAAAAAAGAACTCTTGTAGGGTTATTTCTGATTTGTCAGCTGTCTGTGTCAACTACAAGCTAATATGCTGTGAGTACTATACTTCACAAATACTTTTTTTTTTTAATCCTCACCCAAGGATACTTTTCCTTTTATCCTCAGATAGAGTGGGAGGGAGGGAAAGAGAAACATCAACGTTAAAGAGATTGATTGGTTGCCTCCTGCATGAACACACCAGAATCAGGGACTGAACCACAACTGAGATACGTGCCCTAGATTGAACTCAAACCCTCGACTCTCTTGTCCTTGGGCTGATGCTCTAACTGCTGAGACAAACCGGCCAGGGCACAAGTATTTTTTTTTTTTTTAATATATTTTTATTGATTTTAGAGAGGAAGGGAGAGGGAGATAGAAACATCAGAGAGAAACATCCATTGGCTGGTTCCTGCACGCCCCCTGCTGGTGATCAAGCCCAAAATCCATGCATGTGCCCTGACCTGGAGTCAAACCAGCAACTTCTTGGTGCATGGGTTGATGCTCAACCACGGAGCCACACTGGCCGTGCTTAACAACTACTTTTGTATTAATGCTGTTTCTAACACATAATATGGAAACACAAATGAGAAACACATTTTCCAATACCTTCTTATTAGTAGTAGTTGTCAGAGCTACTAATTTGAGATTTGTAATCCCTTGCCTAAAAGAGAAAAGGTTTCAGTGAATCAGATAAGATTTGCCAACTGTAAGCTAAATTGAAGCAATATTTTTGTATACAAGTTAAAATCAATACACACAGATGACATTGAACATAATTTCTGCACAATTATGGTTCAGTGACATTCTTTTTTTTAGTGATTTTTAATCTGGATGCATAAATCAAGCAAGATGTAAACTTTGGTTTATTTTGGACTGATACTCTTTCTTTTTTTCTTTTTTTTTTAAATCCTCACCCGAGGACATTTTTCCACTTTTTGTACAGATAGAGTGGGAGGGAGAGAGAGAAACATCGACGTGAAGGGACACATCGAGTGGCTGCCACCCACACGACCAACCAGGGCCGGGGACAAACTGCAACCGAAGTACGTGCCCTTAGCGGGAACCGAACCCGGGTCTCTCCAGACCGCAGGCTGACGCTCTAACCGCTGAGCGAAACTGGCCAGGGCAGGACTGACACTCTTTCTAACACAATCACTTGAAGGTTCATACTGCCTGTTCTCCATAAATTTGGCCAACAATGAAATGGTCTTTATCTTGTCAGTCTGTTCACGGTGTTATTTAGAATTCAATACACAATGAATGATCAGAACAGGCCCAGGTAAGAACCTGGTCCTAACAGAAGGGCAAGCACTACTAGCATCATAACATACCAGGTGACTGAAGAAGGCGAATCTGCTTCTGTGGTAAGAAGAAAGTCTTCTACATGAAGAGAAGGCCAATTCCATATGGGAGTCAAAGTGTAAATATCCCATAAGCTTAGCACGTTCTGCAAAAGAGACATTTCATTGATACATCTTCTTAATGACTAAACATTTCCATTTCAGGGTATATCTTTTGACATATCTACTGAAATACAGCACAGTACACAAGACAGTAATTCATCCACCCTGGCTGTCTGTTTCTTTGAAAGTTTGACAATATTTCTGGTGTTAAACACAATACCAAGGGAAACCATCAAAGGGGAAAATAGCAAAAACATACATCGGTATCAAGAACAAAAAGTAGATTGTCTATCAGCTGGAACTTCTTTGCACCTACAAAAGAGAAAGCAAGATGTGTAAGGATTACATTTCTGTGTTATAGATAGCATATTTAAACATTAAACTAACATTTATGGACAAAAAGTTCCCATTCTCATTTATTCCTGTTTCTATATTTTTTAGATGACCACTAAAATGTAAATCCTCCTGAAATGAAGAGTAGCAAAGACATATGAGGGAAATTATCAATTTAATTTGGCTTGTTTCAAAGAGCGGTCTGGTAAAATGGCCCATATGCCACACTTAGCATACTGACATGAAAATGAGAACTCACTAATAATTACCAAAAGCCGCCCTGGCCGGTTTGGCTCAGAGGTTAGAGTGTCGGCTCACGGACCAATGAGTCTCGGGTTCGATTCCGGTCAAGGGCACATGCCTTGGTTGTGGTTCATTCCCGGCCCTGGTCGGGTTGTGCAGGAGGCAATCGGTTGATGTGGCTCTATCACGTCGATGTTTCTCTCTGTCTCTCTCTCTCCCCCCTCCCTCCCACTCTATCTAATGATACATAGAAAAATATCCTTGGGTGAGGAATAAAAAAGTTACCAAAGGCCATTTCAATAACTTATTTACCTTTGATCATCTCTGCATCAATAACATTCTTAACTGTCATTTCCTTCTTGAGAGGATCTGGTTCCCATTTGGAGAATGCACAATCACCGGTCCCCTGTGGAAGTGACAACAGTACACCAGCTGCAAATGTGGCTCTTCGATCTGAATTCTCCTCAAAGTAGAAACACCTAAATTGTACACATTACTAATTTCAAAATATATATTTATATATTCAATCCCAACTCACTTTCATCTTCTAGTTTCTCTCTTCGTTTGTTTGCAACAGAACAGAATGGAAAGGACAGTGAACTGCTGCTATCTGTTGTGATCACATGAATATTTAATAAAGAGTAGGTATATTCACGCACCTCTAAAGACACGGGGTAAACTTTTACTTACACATAAATTTGGCAAGTAAGAGTGTTGTGAATGATGTAATTATATTGAATCTTTGTCTATTCCTTGAATATAATATTAGAGGTTTTATTTGTTATTTATTTGCTTTTGCCTACACTCATAATTGAAAGAAATGATAAGTTTTAGGTAGAGATCAGTGAAAATAAAGACGCTATATTTTTTCCAACCTTAAAACTTAGGTTTGCTTACTGATTTTGTGAACTTAATTTATCATTCCCATTTCTGTTACACATTACAAGTTAATTTGTAATTTAACCCAAACTATAAAGTTTTTAATGAAGAAACATTTCAGAAACAAAAAAACAAAATTTTGTAAAAAGAATTATTACCCCAATGATCAAAGGGATTTTGCTTGCTAAATCTCCAGCCATAAGATTCAGACAACCAAGAGTATGATAATTTTCAGTAGAAATGAAGCTGGACTTGATTTGTCCTTGCAACTGCAAAATTTAAAAAATAAGAATGTTATACATATGCTCCACAGTTCAAATTTTATGAAAAGACTAATAAAAATCCGTTTAAACCAATCATTTTTAAATGGAAATGTTATTAAAATGTTATATCATACTAATTCCCCAAAGGTCAATCAGTAGACAATTATATTCAGAAACACTCTCCTACATTTTCATTAAATCTGTTTTAAGAAGACAATGTAATTTTGTTTTCTTACCTTTTTAGCTTTATTGAAGTCTACATTTTCAATTGCTGTATGAAAAAGAGAAAGCAGGCTCAACTTATAGTATTAACCTATAAAACACATACAAGTAGCCCCTTTTGTATCAAGGTGAAATTATATACAAGCCAGTGAGAAGAACACTGGTCAAAACTTAATAAGACAGTGGTGACTTGTCAGTTTTGCCCTTGACCAATGATATAAACTGTGACATGTTGTTCTTAGGGCACCCGCTGGGCTGCCTTATTATAGTCCCTATGATGCCTCGCCTCCCCTCCCCTCCCCCCCTCTCCCCTCGCCTCCCCTCCCCTCCCCTCCCAAGAGGGCTTTCTTTTAAAATAGGCTCCAACAGTCCTATCCAAGCTCTAAAGTCCTACCTGTGAAGTCATCATTTTATACTCCATGTTGGAAGAGCTACTTTACTTGTCTACTCTTTCATTAAACAGGACAGCTATGTATCTTAAATCTTGTTGTATGCCCTAGACCTTGTACGCTCTTGGCACATAGATTTTAAAAAATGTTTGTTGAATATATGCCCCAAACCAATTCCTCAGTCTCTCCTAGCTCAGAGGGACTTATGGTCCACACCACTCATTTAGCACATACTAAGTTCGTTTGTTAATAGTATTGTTAATACTTAAATAGTCATTTCTGTTTCTGGAGTCATTGATTCCCTCAAAAAGCATTTATCACTCGCTCTCGCATCTCATCCAGACTGAGGAAGACCCGGAAACCGCAGGGCCCACGAGCCACGGCCATGGCCGCCTGGGCTCAGGAAGCACCCTGGAGACTGAAGGGATGCTGGTGGCTCGCAACATCACAACACCAATGTCGACAAATACCACCCAGTCCTTTGGGAAAGGTGGTTTGAGGCATTAGCACTAAAAGAAGAACCAGAGCTTCTGCCTGACTGTCCACCTTGGTATACTGTGGACCTTGGTCAGTGAGCAGACATGTAAATACTGCCAAAAACAAGACAGAAGTAGCTCCTGCCCCTGATGTGGTGCGACCAGGCTGCTACAGAGTTCTGGGGAGGGGAGGCTCCCATCACAGCCTGTCATCACGAAGGCCAAGCTCCTTAGCAGAGGGCTGAGAAGATGAAGGGTGTTGTTGGGGTCTGTGTCCTGGTAGCCTGAAGCCACAGGGAGGGAAGTTCATTAAATGCTCACAAATAATCATAATAATAAAAAAAAAGCATTTATCACTATGCGAGTGTGAGTCTTATCTCTCCAACTAAGCTATAAACTCTCTGAAGGCTATAAACAAATTACAAGTATATAAAAACACTTAAGAGCACACCCAGTATAATAGAATGTAATTAAACTAAACTAAAAGAGAAAATTTTAAAATCTACCCGGAGAACTAATAAGAAATATTGTCACAAATTAATAGTAAGAATATAATATATTACTTACCTTGTTGAATTTTTACAAGCTGAATGTTTGTAATACAAAAAAATCCATTGTTTGTAAGCAGCAGCATATAATAGGTACCTAGTAAAAGAAAATCAAGTCAGTTTCTCTACAAGGCACATGAATATAAAATTTAAGCCAGTAGCTGAGCCTAGCTTAAAAATATGTCAATTTTGCTCATTTGAATTCTAATAATCAAATAATACAGTAATAATACAGATAAAGCTTATTTATAAAGAATTGCAAAAACAATGTTAACTCCTTTGAAACGTTTACAAATTAAACTTCACTTCTGGGGGTGGGGGGGGAACTTCTCAGATAAATCAAAATAAATTAGATCCAGTTAGCATTTGATAAAATGGAAATATCATAAATATGCTGAAACCCACAGAAAAAAATTTTTAAAGAATATAATGTCTCCTTGGTAATCTATAAACTCTTAAAACTGTAAAAATTAGTTTAGAATATTTTATTTAGGAAAAGTACATTTAAGCCTCTAAAAAGAGCTAAAACAAAAACTTGTTTCTCACAATATTGATTGCCTCACTAAAAAATTACCACTGTGTAGGTAGCACAATAGTGAATGTACATAATTCATTTACTATAAATCTTATTTTCTAGTTGGGTATTAGAAGATAAAAAATTTTTTTAAAACTTACCTTCACTTGAACCATCTTTCTCAATAACAAGAGTTCGGTAAGTACGCTGATTTTCATCATTAGCTTTCTGAACAAAAGCCTAATTGCAAATTAATCTCAAATAAGATTAAACCCAGAAAAATATAATCAAGAATTATATTCTTTAAAATTGAAGAGCTATCCATTATCATTAGCCATAATTCTGCCTACATTCCAAACATTTCAGTTTTAAAATAGAAAACTATTTTGAACAAGCATACTAAGAATATCGGCAAAGTTTAATTTTATAATTTTGCATTTACTTCATATGTTTCTTAGGTATGATTCTTAAATTTAATGTAACAGAACATTATTCTTTTCATTTAAAATACAAAGTAAGTAATGGTTTGCTTGAGTTTTAATTGTCTAAGAGATCATTTAGAATTTAGATAACAAATATAAAAACGACAGGGTCTTACGTTAGTGAGCAATGTTTGCTTTGAAGTTACATGGATGAAATGTAAGTTGCCACTCCTCTCCCCAACTAAAAGAAACTTTCCTTCTTGACATAAGCCAACTACATCCACTTCCGTGTCTGAAAATTTCAAATCAAAGTTACAGACTTCCTTTGAAATACTTATTTTCAATCTAAAAATAAATTATGAATTTTGTCAATAAAAGTCAACTATTCAAGCTTCTTTTAAATATTTCCAAAAAAAAGTGATTAAAGTAAAAAGAAACGCTACCAACTCTTCATCAGTCGACAAATATTTACTGAGCACTTCTATGCTAAGCATTGTTCTAGGCCGTCTGCACATAGCTGAGAATGTGAGTCCCACCTTCAAGGAGCTCATATTTTAAGGCAGTAATAGATGATACACAATGAGCATAATAAACAAATTATATGACATGTAGGAAGGTGATAAATTTTCTGGAAAAATAGTAGAGCAGGGAGAGAGCTCAGAAGAGCTATGCATGTTGCAGTATTAATTGGAGTGCTGAGGACTGCCCTCCTTGACAAGGTGAGATATGAACAAAATCTTGAAGGAGGTGAATGGGTTGTTCCTGCAACAGCAAGAGGCCTCAGGGCCCAGCCGGTGTGGCTCAGTGGTTAGGATGTCGACCCCATGAACCTAGAGATTGCCAGTTTGATTCCCGGTCAGGGCACATGCCCAGGTTGTGGACCAAATCCCCAGTGGGGGGCTTGCAGGAGGCAGCCAACTGATGTTCTCTCTCATTGATGTTTCTATCTCTCTCTAAAATCAATAAAGAAAATTTTTTTTTTTTTTTTTTAAACAGGCCTTGGAGAGGGAAATGGAGGCTAAAAAGGGAAGGGGTATGGAAAAAGCAGTAGCACGTAAACGGCTTAAGAACAGAAATTATTCAGCAGCAATATCTTCATATAAACAATCAGACATTAACACAGCCCATTATTTCATGGGTGAAACTGAATTTTGTGGCCGCATCAGAATGGATATGCAAAGATCCCACAAAATCTTTGGGATTTTGCCTCCACAGTGTGATCAAGATTGGGTTCGAACACACATCCCTTGATTTCTTTTTTTTTTTTTTTATTTTTTTATTCATCCAAACATGATTTTTAATTTTTTTCAAAGAATATTCAGCCACAATAGTTAGTAATGAGTCAGTCTTGAACAACTCCCTTAAAAAGTCATCAGTACCCACTGGCAATGTCAGCCTTGATTTCTTTTCAGTCGTCTCGGTTCTTACACAAACACTGCAACAAGCACCTTTCTCTCAAAACTTCAGAAATAGCTTTCACAATATTGTCACCTATTTTCCAGCACAATCACTCATCTTTTAATTTACTCTTAAGTTCATGTTTGCGTATATTTAAAGTTCTTTAACTTAATGAAGAATTCATAAGTATTTTTTTCTTTATTGATTTTAGAGAGAGAGGAAGGGAGAGGGAGAGAGAGACAGAAACATCGATGAGAGAGAACATCAACTGGCCGCCTCCTGTATGTGCCCTACTGGGGATCGGGCCCACAACCTGAGCATGTGCCCTGACCGGGAATCGAACTGGCGACCTTTTAGTGCATAAGTCAGTCGATGCTTAACCACTGAGCCATACCAGCTGGGAGAATTCGTAAGTATTGAAAAAGCTTTTTATAGTGCTATACATTTAAAAGTATTCAAGTGTCTGTTGATGATATTGAAACTATGTACAAGATTCAGGTACTTGAATACAACTGGGCTGGACTATTTCCTAGGGTATTCTAATACAGAAGCTACACAAGTAAATTGTTGCTATACCTATATGTTTCCCCTTTGACCTACTGAGAAGGGTTCACCCCAGTATCCTCTGAGTCTGGGGACTGAGCACAAAAAAAGGCACTCGAGATTAATTTCTAGTCACAGAACTAATGGAGTAAAGAAAAGGCAATGCAGTAGAAATTGGTAGCAAATACTTGACTACCAATTTATTGTATTGCTTTATAGTATGTTACACTTACCAAATATAAGGTGCAATTGAAGTGATCTACAAATACTGTCAAGCAGTATCACTGATTGGTCTGCTACAATAATGAACCCATCACTTAAGCTGAATGCTTGTATCTTTGGATTTAATGAGGCCTGTGGAAGGGAAAAGCACAACTGAAAAGACATTTTTTTTTTATCCTCACCCGAGGACATTTTTCGATATTTTGTTCAGATAGAGTGGGAGGGAGGGAGAGAGAGAGAAACATAGATGTGAAAGGGACACATCGTGTGGTTGCCACCTGCATGACCCAACCAGGGCCGGGGACAAACTGCAACTGGGGTACGTGCCCCTAGCAGGAACTGAACCCGGGTCTCTCTGGACCGAAGGTCAACACTCTAACCGCTGAGCCAAACTGGCCAGGGCTGAAAAGACATTTTTTTATATACGTTTAACAACATTGATCAACAGTATCATCAGAGTCCCAAGTACCTAAAGTTTAAAACTTGACAGTCCTTTTTTTATTAGCCCATGTGTCTAATTAGTCAAGTTTTAATTTGTATGGTGTATCTTGAAATTACTGAGTTTAAAATAGGGAAATAGTCCAGGATTGCTAGGAAAGAGCAAAAGATTCCCAAATACAAGTCTTGGTCTCCTACAGGTCGACCTTATGCCTATACAAGCCAGTAGGCATGGACATAAATGAACCAGACTGGCATCAAGTCTCAATGTCTGGTATATGACAGGGAGGGGGACTATGGCGTATTTTGTACTAGAGGGTACATGTGCCACATCAATTTAAAGAGAGCACAATCAGCTAGATTAAAGACCCTTGGAATATCTGGCATGGCACCACCTTGCAATTTATCAAGAAAAGCTATATCTTTCTTTGAAACGTTCTGATTTTTAAATATTGGCAGCTAAGTCAACATTTTAAAAAACACTATGCAAGGCCCTGGCCAGTTTGGCTCAGTGGTTAGAGTGTCGGGCTGAGCACTGAAGGGTCACAAGTTCGATTCCCGGTCAAGAGCACGTACCTGGGTTCCAGGCTCAGTGGGAGTCCTGGTCCAAGCATATGTGGGAGGTAACCAATCTATGTGTCTCTCTCACATGGATGTTTCTCTCTTTCTTTCTCTCCCCCCCAACCCTCCCTCCCTCCTTGCCACTCTCTCTAAAAAAATAAAATAAAATAAAAAACACTATGCAAGCCAAATATGACACTCCAGTTTTCAACTTCTGTTGATTAGAGCTTCCCACACACGTACTTGAAGCAGTTGGACGGTTTGGTGGTTGAAAATGCTCAGGCCCTCGCTAGCTGAGTAATCTTGGGCAAATGTCTCAACTGACTCTCCTGTGAAACAGGGATAATAATAATATCTACAACGCTGGTTTGTTTGGAGATTAAATGAGTTCATGTGAAGGGCTTAGAAGACAGCCTTGCATATAGCATATGCCTAGTAAAAGTTAGCTATATTCTTATTCTTCCGTGGCTTAGTTTTAAGCTAATCAGTTCATTCTATGCCTACTTCAGCAATCGCCTTCTCCAGGTGCAATTCTTGAAAACTCCACCACATTCTCACCTCTTATACTTTTTTTACTTGCTTCTTTGACTAGTGAAAAGTTACACCAAGGCATTGCAAAGACTGATCTGTGCTTCTACTTTCTAGAGACGTAGCCATGTTGTTCTCTGTTTGAACTGTTGATCCTCCCCGCCCCCTTTTTAAAGACTTTTTTTCAGAGCAATTCTAGGTTCATAGCAAAACTGAGGATTTCCCATATACTCCCAGCTCCCACATATTCATAGCCTCCATTATCAACATCTCCCATGAGAATGGTACATTTGTTATAAGTGATGAGCCCTACATCAACACATCATAATCACCCGAAGTACATGGTTTACATTACAGTTCACTCTTGGTGGTATACATTCTGTGTGTCTGGACAAATGTATAATGACAGGTAGCCATCCTTATAGTGTCATACAGAGTATTTTCACTACCTAAAAATCCTGTGCTCTGCCTATTCATCCCGCCCTCAAAACCCAACACCCGGCAACCACTGCTCTTTTCACTGTCTTCTCCTTATCCAGAAAGTCAGACAGTATAGTTGGGATCATGTAGTATGTAGCCTTTTCATATTGCCTTCTTTTGCTTAGTAATATACATTTAAGGTCCCTCCATATCTTTTCATAGCTTGATAGCTCATTTCTTTTTATTTATTTTTTTTTATTTTTTTATTTTTTATTTTTTTATTTTATTTTATTTTTTTTTTTATTTTTTTTGTACAGATAGAGTGGGAGGGAGAGAGAGGAAGGGAGAGAGAGAGAGAGAGAAACATCGACGTGAAGGGACACATCGAGTGGCTGCCACCCGCACGACCAACCAGGGCCGGGGACAAACTGCAACCGAAGTATGTGCCCTTAGTGGGAACCGAACCCGGGTCTCTCCGGACCGCAGGCTGACGCTTTAACCACTGAGCCAAACTGGCCAGGGCTCATTTCTTTTTTTAAAAAATATTTTTCTTATTGTTTTAGAGAGGAAGAGAGAGAGAAACATCAATTGGCTGACTCCTGCACTCCCCCTACCGGAGATCGAGCCGGCAACCCAGGCATGTGCCCTGACTAGGAATAGAACTATGAGGTCTCAATCCCTGGTATGACACTCGATCCACTAAGCCACACTGGCTGGGCATTCATTTCTTTTTTTTTTTTTTTTTATCCTCACCTGAGGACATTTTTCCATTTTTTTGTTCAGATAGAGCGGGAGGGAGAGAGAGGAAGAGAGAGAGAGAAACATCGATGTGAAGGGACACATCGAGTGGTTGCCACCCGCACGACCAACCAGGGCCGGGGACAAACTGCAACCGAGGTACGTGCCCTTAGCGGGAACCGAACCCGGGTCTCTCTATACCGCAGGCCGACACTCCAACCGCTGAGCCAAACCGGCCAGGGCGGGGCATTCATTTCTTTTCAGCACTGAATATTTGTTTGAATGGACGACAGTTTATCCAGTCACCTACTCAATGACATCTTGGTTGCATTCAAGTTGTGGCGATTATGAAGCTGCTATAAACATCCATGTGCAGATTTTATGTAGACATAGGTCTCCATTCCTTTCCATAAATACAGCTGCTGGATGGTATGGTAACAATATGTCAAGTTTTGTAAGAAAACACCCAACTGTCTTTCAAAGCGGCTGTACCATTTTACATTCCCACCACCTCTGAGAGTTCCTGTTGCTTCATGTTCTTGCCAGCATTTGGTGGTGTCAGTGTTCTGAATATTAGCCATTCTAATAGGTATACAGTGCCACCTTATGATTATTTGACGTTGCATTTCCTTGATGACATATGATGTGGGGCATCTTTCCATATGCTAATTTGCCACCTGTATATATTCTTTGGTGAGGCGTCCATTAAGAGTCTTTGGCCTGTTTTCTAATTGTTATTTGTCTTATTATTGAGTTGGAAGAGTTCTTTGTGTTTTCTGGATATAAGTTCCTTGTCAGATGAGGATCTGCCTATATTTTCTCCCATTCTGTGAGTTGTCTTTTCACTTTCTTGACTGTGCCTTTTGAAACACAAGTTTTTAATATTGACAACGTCCAATTTATTTATTTCTCCATTGCTTGTGCTTTTAACATCTTATCTAAGATGGCTTTGCCTAATCCAAGGTCAGAAAGATTTCTTTCTACTGCATTTTAAATTTCAAATTCCACTTGTTCATTGCTGGTATATAGGAAAGCTGTTGACATTTGCATATTAACCTTGTATCCGGCCCAGCCAGTGTGGATCAGTGGACAGAGTGTATCCCACGAACTGAGAGGTCTCAGTTTGATTCTTTGTCAGGGCACATGCCCGAAGTTGTGGGCTCAATCCCTGGGTTGAGGCAGCGGATCCATGTCACTCTCTCCCATCGATGTTTCTCTCTCTCTCTCCCTTCTTCTCTCTCAAAAATCAATAAAAACATTTTTTAAAAAACCTTGTATCCAGCAATCATTCTATAATTGCTTTTTTTTTTTTTCTATCCTCACCCACGGACATTTTTGCATTTATCTTCAGATAGAGCAGGAGGGAGAGAGGGAGAAAGAGAGAGAAACATCAATGTGAGAGAGACACACCAATTGGTTGCCACCTATACGA
The DNA here is from genome assembly GCF_014108415.1 of Molossus molossus. NCBI lineage: Eukaryota > Metazoa > Chordata > Mammalia > Chiroptera > Molossidae > Molossus > Molossus molossus. The sequence goes on along the minus strand of NW_023425358.1, from coordinate 35,097,483 downwards.
CCCTAACCAGGGCCAGGGACAAACTGCAACCGAGGTATGTACCTTTAGCAGGAACCGAACCCAGAACTCTCTGGTCCGTGGGCCCACGCTCTAACTGCTGAGCCAAACCGGCCAGGGCACTATAATTGCTTATTATTCCAGCAGTTTCTTTGTCAATTATTTCAGATTTTCAACATGGACAATTACATCAGGTGAGAACAAAGTTTTATTTCTTCCTTCCCAATCCATGAAAAGTTCAGTCAGGAAATACAAATCTTAAGATAATATAAGGGGGCCCTGGCCGGTTTGGCTCAGCGGTTAGAGTGTCGGCCTGCGGTCCAGAGAGACCCAGGTTCGGTTCCCGCTAAGGGCATGTACCTCGGTTGCAGTTTGTCCCCGGCCCTGGTTGGTTGTGCGGGTGGCAGCCACTCGATGTGTTCCTTTCGCGTCGATGTTTCTCTCTCTCTCTCTGTTCCTCTCTCTCCCTCCCACTCTACCTGAACAAAAAAAAAAACAAAAAAAAAAGATAATATAAGGGGAATTCAGATGAAAATTTCAAATACTTTGCATCTGAACCTTGATTACTGAGTGGGTGCTATATTCACTAACAAAACATTTACCATGTAGCTACTGGGCCTACCAAACACTGGTAAAAATTTTGTAAATAAAAATAGCATCAGCCCTGGTCGGTTTTTCTCAGTGGTTAGAACATCGGGCCAGCAGATCAAAGAGTCTCGGGTTTGATTCTGGTTAAGGGCACATACCTTGGTTGCGGTTCGGTCCCTGGCCCTGGTCAGGGTCGTGTGGGAGGCAACCAACAGATGTGTCTCGTGTCTCTCTCACATTGATGTCTCTCTCTCCCTCTCTGTCCCCCCTCCCACTCTACCTGAAGATAAATGGGAAAATATCCTCAGGTGAGGATTTAAAAAAAACAAACCAGCATCAGAATCATTACCTTTTCAGTAGAAATCTTGGCTAGCAAATCCACTTGATATAAAGCAGTTCCATGTTCTTTTCTTGATCCAACACTTAGGTACCCACTTCCTGTATCATCACTTGTTAGCAGCTCAATATCATTCCACATGTTTCTGAGATTGTTTTTCTGATTCCGGAATCACTGTCTTCCCTGTGACAATATGCAAAATTAGAGACCAATTTATATTGTTTAAAAGAATCCACTTTCTTGGGGAATGGAAAGGCTTTATCCAAAATACATATCGATATATATGAAGACTTCCCTGTCTTCATATTATTTCTGTAGTCAATAGATACTTTGGATCAATAAGAAAAATGGAGCCAGAGCTATGATTTTCACTAGATAAGCACATATTGGTTTAGGAACACAAACAATTCTGATCTTATCAATGTATCCTAGAGTTCCCAGTATTTTGCATGCCTAGCTTGAAAGTATAACAAGGTTTAATTTGAAATAAACCTTTAATCAGTATAGGAATAAACAGCAAAAGCTCTGAAGTGAGATTGTCTGGGATATTTTAGGATGATAAGGTTCCAGATGAACTTTAAAAAGTGTCCATTAATGTTTCCAGTATTATATAATAAATGAAAATGTTAAGGGGAGAAGGAAAACACTGGATTAGGTTGCTAAGTGAACCAAAGAATATACCTGTACCCTTAGGAGAGTCATTTAATTATCTCATCAACAAACATTTATATAACTCATTTTATGTGCAGTCTGGGTGAGAGTAGAATACTAAAATGAAAAGTGAAAAACGATCTCTGGATTAAGACTATAAGACTGCTGGGGAACAATAACCAAATAATTACAGTTGTTTCTTTTTTTTTTTTATCCTCACCCGAGGACATTTTTCCATTTTTTGTACAGATAGAGTGGGAAGGAGAGAGAGGAAGGGAGAGAGAGAGAGAGAAACATCGATGTGAAGGGACACATCGAGTGGCTGCCACCCGCACGACCAACCAGGGCCGGGGACAAACTGCAACCGAAGTACGTGCCCATAGCGGGAACCGAACCCGGGTCTCTCTGGACCGCAGGCCGACACTCTAACCGCTGAGCCAAACCGGCCAGGGCTACAGTTGTTTCAATAAGTGCTAACAGAATATGTTTTAAAATCTATGAAAGGTACAGGAAAGGAATGATTTTAGATTTGGTACTCTTTCACATTTACTTGTCCTTTGGCAAGCAACTTAATCTCTATATCTTAATTCACTAACCTATAGGTTGTTATGAGTCTTAAAATGTTCACAAAATAATTTTTGGTTCATGGCAAGCACTCAGTTGTAAGGGCTGGCAAACTTATTATTGCTATTGGTGGAGGCAGTAATATTTGGGTTAACAATGTAAGGTCAAAGGAGTTCTTTATTTTTCAATTATAGTGGACATATAATGTTATATTAGTTTCAGGTGCATAACAGTGATTAGAGGTGTTTTCAAATATGGGAAATGAGTTCTTATTAAGAGAGTAAGCAAGGGCATAGACATAAAGCACGAAAGAGCAAACACGTTTCAGTGGCTGGTGCTTGGGTGGGCATTGGGAGATTAAGACAGGAGAGACAGGATGGAGCGAATACTTTCATGGGTCTCAGTGTCCCACATCTGTAAAAATAGTGCCAGCAGGAAAGAGCTTTGTCATTATGAAGTTTGTGTGCTTGTATGAAGGACACAAATAAAATAGCACGTTTTCAGCACGCAAGATAGTTTGGAGTGCTTTACTCATTTAGTCAACACAACTCACCATTTCACAGAGCTGAGATGAAATAAACGGCCAAGGTCACCTAAAGTGAGTAAATGATGCAGCTAGGCAAGAAAGAGCAGGTCCATGCCTACTAACTGTTAACACTGACCCCCTAGGAAAAAATAAGTAAATGCACCGTCACAAACAGTGTGAAATGTTTCAAAGGAAACAAAACCGTGCTAAGGGGTAGGGAGGGTCTCTTAAGGGGGAACTGTTTGGAAAAAGAGGAGATGGTATCTGAGCCGACACCCGAAAAGCTCAGGGGAAACAGCAATGCCAAGGCTCAGAGGCTGCAGTGAGTTTGGGGCGGCTGCCAGTCTCCCAGAGCAGGCATGGAGCAGAGCGGGTGCTGAATGAATGGTGGAGCTAAGTGAATCCTTGACTTCAGGATTGGGGGCGGAGAACACTAACGAAAGGGTTAAGGGTAAAGGCAAAAGTCTGCAAAATGCAGAAATGCAAAAGTGAGTTGCTTGCATGACCTTTGCTCAGCCTTCTGTTGAGCACGGATGATCGGATGATCGGATTATCCGTGGCACAATGAATGACCCAGCAAGTGCAGGATGTGATAGCAGACCAGTCCCACTGCAAAGTGGACAAGGGGCCTGGCTGAGCACCCCAGCAAGAACGGCCTGAATCTAGAAGTCGAGTACCGAAGCTACACCCCAGCTGTTCCTGGAGGCTGACTCCTCCTTCGGGTTCAGCCCCCCGCCCCCCGGGGCATGCAATAACATCCTTTTGCTCTGCACTGGCCTGGGGTTGTGGATGTGACCTTTTAACGAAGCAGATGAGTGACATGATCTGACTAATGACTGGAGAGCACTCTGGCTGCTGGCTGGAGAACAGATTGGCGAACTGAACGAAATGAAACTATCAATGAGACCACGAAGCATAAACGCTCGACCGGACATCGGGACCAGCAAGAACCGACTGCAACCTCTCCCGCCAGCGTCCTGATGGGAAAACACCCCCGAACTGGGCTGAGGGCGCTGCCACCGCCACCTGAACCCACCCCCAGCTCCCTATAGCGGCGCGTCTCCCGCTCCTCACCTGCAAATTGAGAAACTAAAGCGGAACACTCAAGTTTACCGCCCCTCTTTCTGATTCCCGCAACCGCCCCTAATCTCTTCAGGTTCTAGCCCGACGCTTTGAATTGGCGGGAGAAGACCAAGCCCAACCCCTTTTACGGCGGCCGGAGGAGGCCAAGATTGCTGTCGAATCGAAACAGGAAGTGGCCCCACCCTAAACCCCACCCTTTCCGGTCATCGGGCAGCGCATTCCTAAAGTGCATCCTCGGCCCCGCCCCCCTCCTTGGCTTTACACGCCCCCTTCAAAAGAACCACCAATCACCGCCTCGATCCGCGTTGCTTTAGAAAGCCTTATCCCCACCCTCCTGCCTCCCAGCAAGCAGTGCGAAGCGCCGGGCCTCTTCCTCTTTGTGCCATCCGGGTTTCTCGCCCCAGCCATTTAGTCTGTGGCGAAGCGTCAGAGCGGCCAGTACTGTTGAGAGCGGCAAGTAGCAGCGCCGCCCTAGCGGCCCAGGACTCTGGACTATGGCGGTAGGTGCCGAATCTGAGTTTGAAGCCAGGGGTCTTGCTCGGCTCCCCTCCCAAGACTGCGCGAACGGCTCCCAAAGCTGTTGTCCGCGCGCGCGTGTGGACAAAATGGCGCCGCGGCCTTCTTCTGCGCCCGCCATCATGGCCGCCTGCTGTAGGGAGGGGGCCCAAGGCGGTGTCGGTGGGGGTGGGGAGCCGCAAGCAGTGCCTTTTTTTTCTGGAACTTTCCTCTTTTCTTTCCCAGCTCTGTGTTCTTTTCGGCCCCCAGGACTGCCTTCAGTTAAGCTTGCCCGCTCTGGTTAGTGATTTACATGGGGTTTCGTTAAGGCTCGGGGAATATGTGTTCGCGGTGGAGAAGGACTGGGGAAGAGAGAAGAGTGATCGGGGTCGTATGCAAAAAAAAAACAAAAAAACAATGGTCTGTAAGGGATAGGATGGGAAAAGAGTTTGTAGCGATTTTCTTTTTGTGCCTTCGTTCCGTAAGATGGTTTTAGTTGCATAATGTCGATCGGTGTTTCCTCTTTGAAAACCCTAGTTTCTTCCTTAGGGGGCAACTGTGGGGAAATAGTTGGGGAAAGGGAGGAAAAATTCGACTTCGTCGGAAGGCTTCTGATTGAATGCTCCATTTCGGGAGCGGCTCGTGATGTAACCAGTGTTAAGTCTGGTTCGAGCGTTGTGATCCGGCCCCGTCTTTGGGTCGTTCCTTTAAATGTAAGAAACCCTCGGTGACCCATTTAACCTTAAATGAAAACTGCAGTTCTTAAATGAGCCCTTCTGAACAGTAAGCCTCTGCTTTGGGCATATGATACCCGATCCTGATGGATCTCGTTACAGTATTGTGTGGTTGCTTCGTTTTCACTTAATCCCGTGAAAAGAAAAATGCAGGCATTTTGCATTCCTTCCCACTGGCTAAGAAGATTTTCTCATTTTCTAGAACAAATAGTATTAGTAAGCATATGGAAACCTATGTGGTTTTCTGTTCCTAATAGTTGGGGTATCAGGGATTAGAAAGGATGGTCCCCTCCAGCCCATACTGAATTGAATTCACAATCGGTTTTTTAAAAAATAAGGTTTCAAACAGTTGGCAGGTTGTTTCGTATTTATGCAACTAATTTATTTAACCTTTTTCTTTGTTTATAGTATTTTGAGCCTTTTAATGTACTTAACGCAAAATATTTCATTTCGTCTCAAATATTTTAAGTAATGAAATCAACTCAAACATATGTTTCTGCACATCCTCCTTCAATAAAAAGACATTATTCCCTGGAGAAGTGGCCTGGTATTAAATCCAAGTACCTTCATTTGCATTGGAAAAAGATTTGTATGCTATGTCTTGAGGTTTACTGGGGTTTATTCATTTATTTATTTAATTTTGAAGACACATCCAAAGGAAGGAAGGAGCTTCACTAGTGTTTTAAGTCAGATGTAAGTTCTAAGAGACAATGGTGGCCTTCCAATAGAGTAAATGCTGGAGTACAGGGCAATTTTGCAGTTGGCATGTAAGGTTTTTTTGTTTTATTTTGTTTTTCGTGGGGTTCTTTTTGTTTTCTTTATTGATTTTAGAGAGAGGAAGGGGGAGAGAGAGAGAGAGGTAGAAACATTGATGATAGAGAACATCGATTGGCTGCCTCCTGCATGCCCCCCCCACTGGGGATTGGGCCCATAACCTGAGCATGTGCTCTGACCTGGAATTGAACCTGCGACCTTTTTGGTGCATGGGTCAATGCTCAACCACTGAGCCACACTGGCCAGGCGTTTTTGTTTTTGTTGTTTTTTGTTTTGTTTTGTTTTGCTTTTTCTTTTAATCCTCACCCAAGGTTTTTTCCCCCCATTTATCTTCAGATAGAGTGGGAAGGAAGGAGGGAGAAAGAAACATCTATGTGAAAGGGACCCATGGACTGGCTCCCTCCCACATGACCCCACCCAGGGGCCAGGGACCAAACCACAACCAAGGTGTGTGCCCTTGACTGAAATTGAACTAAAAACTCCTTGGCCTGCGGGCTCACATTAACCGCTGAGCCAAACTGGCCAGGGCGAAGCTTAAAACTTTTAAGAGAAATTTTAATATTCAGTTTATTGGGGGAGTGGTTTTATTATGCTAGTATAAAATATCCTCGTGAAAATAAAAGTTTTGCAAGAGCTCAGTGGGTGCCTGTGCCTGTATGACCAGGTGCCTTCCCTTCAGCCAAGGGTGTTTGATTTCCCTATTACCTGTCTTTTGCGGTGTTAGGCATGAACTAGCTAAATAAACCATGGGCTGAAAACTTACTGCCTGACTAGATGCTGGCTCTTCCACGGAAAGATTGTTTTCCATTCTAGTCGTGATTTCTGTAAGAGTGAGGAGATGTGCCAGTGGTTCTGGAGTTCACTCTTGGTGTGGCATGTGCTTCTAGAAGTGAAATCAATACTTCAAGTTTTTGCAGTTTCTTATGTACAAAGCATAAGTTTTACCAACACTTAGTACATCATAGATGTATCCGAAATAGTCCTTAAAGATAACGAGAACAAAAATAAAAGGACTGACGTGAAAATCAGCATCACCCTAATTGTTTGATACAGCATCATTTATTAATAGTGAACAGTGAAGAGTATCATCTTTAGGTGAGTCAGCTAAAGTTGCGGGATCTCTTTTTCAAAATGAGAAAGTTGGACTTGATTCTTAGGGATGAAAGCCTTTCAGCACCAAAAAAAAATATTTTATTGATTGATTCTTAGAGAGAGACATTGATTTGTTGTTCCAGTTATAAATTCATTGGTTGATTCTTGTATGGAGATGACACTAACCAACTGAGCTACCTAGCTAGGGCCCTTCTGTTGCTTATTGGGTTTTTTTGGTACCATTTTTAAAGGTATAACACATAATTTATGTCTTGAATCCCAACTAGCCTGTAAATCTTTCCCTTTTAATTTATCATTTTATTTCTGGAGCCTGGCATGGAGTTTAGCACATTTTTATACTCTGTAAGTAGTTGTTGAAATACTGCAACCTCTCACACCCCATTTATTAAAATACTCCCTGTTTGGTTTACTTCATGTTTGTTTTCTGAACTAGTCTTAATCTTCCTAAGGGAAGAATTTTGTTATCGTGTGATTATTCCTGCTGAAAATTTATAATGATTGCCCAATCCAATTTAGCTTTCTTTTGTAAAGGGTGAGATTATAAATATTTTAGACATTGTGGACCACAGAGTGTCTGTCACATTCTTTGCTGGCTGTGTTGCTTGTTCACTCCTTTTAACTACACATAACAAATGTAAAAGCCATTCTTAGCTGAAGGGCCATAATTTGCCAGCTTCTGTCCTGAGTAATCAACTCCCCAGACATATTAACTATTCTGTGACTCATTTAAATCAATTTCTTCCCTCTTGTGTGTTACTCAGGTTATTTCTATTTTGGATCACACAGTTCAGCAGAGCCACAGAAATACTTTTAGTGGAAAACTAATAACTAAGAATTCATTTCTTCCTCAAACATTGATTTATTTCCGTGCCAAGTACTTTGTAGTTATGTGAAAGGCAGGTGAAACTGTCTTCTGTAAACTGGAAAACAAAGAATTGTATTTAGATGAAGAAACCTGCTCTTGGAGTAAATTGACAGGTCTCTGGGAAAGAGTGTGTACACTTTAGTTTAACTACTGTTGTAATTTTTTAAAACTTATGTTATGATAACGTATAAACTGCTTTAAAGCAGGAAAAAAACTTGATGTTTCCATAGCCCAGAGCATTTGTGAGGAGAGGCAGACCATATTTTGCAGCAACACTGTGCCAAGGGGCTGTTTTCATTAAAGAGGGTTAATGAAATTAAGATTGGGTTCTCAGATAGGTAAGTTACTTACTTTTCTGTTACTCTTTTCAGAAGCATTCTCTCTGGTTTTAAGATTTTATAGTCTTGAGTCTCTTTAACCTTTAACAATTAATTTAAAAAGTATTTGTCTAGTTGGCTAATTGAATTCACAAATTTGAAATGGGCTATATTTTCTCTGCTTGAATGTTTATTGGAAAGACTTGGAGCCCTTATTCTCTTCTCCCCCATGTTTTGAATGTAATAAAAATGATTAAATATTTAAAGATACATTAGTCTAATTCCATATGCCTTTGGTATTAGCTTAGTTACCATTTCAATTTATTTAGGCCTATTTATCAGGGACAAAGTGTAAATATTTAACTAACTGGAAATCAGCCATTCTGATTTATTGATTTTTTTTTTTAAATTTGTTAAGTAAAATTCAAGGATGATTATCTTCCCCTTCCCTCCCCACCCTCTCTTTTAAGAAGTTGGTAATAATTTTAAATGTAATTAAGAACTCACAACAATCATTTTTCTTTAAACTTTTAGGCTAGTGATACTGAAAGAGATGGACTAGCCCCAGAAAAGACATCCCCAGATAGAGATAAGAAAAAAGAGCAGTCAGATGTATCTGTTTCTCCTAGAGCCTCAAAACATCATTATTCAAGATCACGATCAAGGTCAAGAGAAAGAAAACGAAAGTCAGGTATGAATTTTTGGGAATGATAAAACAAAACACTACCAGCATTTGTTATAATCTGTGTAAACGGGTATAAGACAAACTTGTTTAGAGTTTTTTGTTGTTGTTTTTCGTTAAGAGAAATATAAATATTCCAATGTAGCCATTTTATTACTTGTTCAGAGGCAACAATGTATGTTTAAATTTGTGTCATAATAACTTGTTTAACACTAAGATGTTTGTTTATTTATTTTTATTATTATTATTTTTTTTTATCCTCACCCGAAACGTTTTTCCATTTCTTGTTCAGATAGAGTGGGGGGGGGGGGGACATCATTGTGAAAGGGACACATCGAGTGGTCGCCATCCGCACGACCCATCCATGGCCGGGGACAAACTGCAACAGAGGTACGCGCCCTTAGCGGGAGCCGAACCCAGGTCTCTCTGTACCGCAGGCCGATGCTCTAACCACTGAACCAAACCGGCCAGGGCCACACTAAGATGTTTAAATTTCATTCTTTCAACATTGGCAACATGTTGAAGGATGTACTGGGGTGGGCAAAAGTTGGTTTGCAGTTGTGAATACATGAAACAAAGAGTTTGTTCTTGTATTATGTTTTTTCGTGTGAACTGTAAGCCAACTTTTGCCAAACCTTGTACTCTGGACAGAGATACATTACTCTGAGTTTATTTAACATTCTTTGATACAAGTTATAAGAAGAACATTTTTAACATTGTCCCTTTTTTGGTATGTGCCCTAGCGACAACCAAACGCGAGACTCTGGTCCGCAGACCGACTCTGCAACTACTGAGCCAAACCGACCAGGGCTAACCTTGCCCTTTTTTTTGAGAGAGAGAGAGACATGGTTTTGTTGCTCCATTCATTTTATGCATTCATTGGTTGATTCTTGTATATGCCCTAACTGGGGATCAAACCCAAAAGGTTGGCCTATCGGGATAATGCTCCAGCCAACTAAGCTCTCTTGCCAGGACTTAACCTTTTTTTTTGTAACTTAACGTTAGAATACTTCTGAACCAGCAGGTTTGGCATTTTGAAATGCACCTTATTCATTTATTTATAAAACTAGACTGATGTATTATAGACAGCATGATGTTTTGCTATTTAAAACAAAAACAAAAACACGCCCTGGCCGGTTTGGCTCGGTGGTTAGAGCGTCGGCCTGCAGCCCAGAGAGGCCTGGGTTCGGTTCCTGCTAAAGGCATGTACTTCGATTGCAGTTTGTCCCCAGCCCCGGTTGGATCGTGCAGGAGGCAGCCACTTGATGTGTCCCTTTCACGTTGATGTTTCTCTCTCTCTCTCCCTCCCTCCCACTCTGTCTAAACAAAAAAATGGGAAAAATGTCCTCGGGTAAGGATTAAAAAAACACAAAACACCAAACTAGTATTGCTATTTAATGAAGATGTTAAGCGAGGAGTAGAATAGTAAAGTTTTAAAGTTTTAAGGCTTGAGCTCTAGTTTTTTATCCTTTGTGTCCACAGATAATCATCCACAGTATGGTTCAAATATAACTTTTTGTCTATATACTTGAAACTACGGTATTGTAAATTATTTTGAATGGAAGTTTTTCTAAACTATAACATCCTTTTGACTACTTAAACCAGTATAATTCAACCTGTTTTTCTCTTGTATCCTTTGTTTTTGTTCTTAATTGTTTGCCTCTAATAAGCCTTTTTATAAATTTGCAATGGACTAGGAAACAGGATGGGCTAGCTAATCAGATTGTTTTATAAAATACTGAGTCTTCAACTGCCTAAAAGACAATGTCTGTTTTGATTTCTAATGGACCTTTTCCCTTTTTTTGCTTCTGTCTCTTGATTATATTCTGGTTCCGATTGCTTGATATTTTTCAAATATATATGGTATTAATGTAGAACAATCCTACTCTGCTATAAAAAATAATTTTTGGAAGAGACTAGTAAGTCAAAAGTTCTGGAAATTGTCCTTTATATGAGTGTTGGAATTTGTATTTGAGATGTTTCTTTCTATATCTTTGTTTATTGTGAATGTTTGTGTCTTCACAGATAATGAAGGAAGAAAACACAGGAGCCGGAGCAGAAGCAAAGAGGTAATTAACACTTTGTAGTGAATAGGCAGTTTGAAATACTTGTAAAGTATCTGGTAGAAATGTTTGTGTGAATATATGATATTGCCAAGGTAAGTACCAAAACTTGAAATTTAAAAGGTTAATTGAGTTATAAAATAAGCATGATTTGGATTCATCGTTTTTCAAGAAGATAGTTTATATGAAAAGTTCATTCAAAAACTATTAATTTTATTATGTTGTGAAAATATTCACAATAAAAATTTCATATGAAGAATATAATTGGTTTTTTTAGGCCTGTCACACAGAGCTTCCATTAATATGAGGTCCCGAGTCTCCTTATGCCTGATGACCATTCAGGATTTTTAAATAGCAATACGCTAGATTTCTGTGGGCTACTTTTTCTTTATGGAAGATAACAAGAGTCCTCTTTTCATTAGTCAACTAGTTCTGTTTCTCTAATAGTGGTATCAAATTTTGAAATAAAAGTGTCAGTGAAGGGCAGTTAGAAGTGGCGGTGAGAGCAAAACTTGAGGAAGAAGAAAGGCAGCAGCTATATGGCAGAGCAGTTAACTTACCCACCTGAGAAGACCCAGGGAGCCAACAGGAAGAGCAGAATTAGCAACCAAAAAGGGCAAAGAGTCTTATGGGGGCTGGGCAAGGGTCCTAAAACAAATGTGGTCAGGGACTTCACCTCTTCCCCTAATGGAAGCTCTGTTAAATTTTTAATTTAGGAGAGTTTTTGTGAAAATGACTATTTTGTTTAGCTCACATGATAACATTTCTATAATAAATCATACTCAGCGTGCTAATGCGCGAAGAGACTGAACAGAAGACGCTGCAGACTCAGATAGCAAAATAATAAGCCTACTTCATGATAAGGTAACTATTAGTCATTCAAACTCCTATTTCCCTTAAGTATATCTTAAATCAGTTAAGGGTTTTAATGGTTTTTTTAAATTAATAACAATGTTACAAGTGAAAAACTGGTTTGAAATAAACTCTAAAACCTTTGGAAGTTTAACCACTTAACACCTTTACAGTTTGCTACTATATGGCAAAATCAAAGAAATATTTCTTTAAAAGCTCATTATAGAGAACTGGCAATGAAACTAAAAATTAGCTGTGTCTCCAGGTCTCTTATTTTTCTGAAAAATAATAAATTGCATATTATGATCATTTTCAAATATATCATCATGCATGTTCTAAACTGTTTGGCCAAGATTTCTTGTTTTAAGTTAATTTTAAGTGTAAAGAAGTATTGCGTATTCTGGGAAACATGAAATAAATGTCATATTATAGAAAAGCAGTGGCTTGAGCATCAGGAGAACATGGGGCCTGGGTTCAGCTCTGCTGTTGGGTAGCTTTGTGACTTTAGATCTCAGTTCAGTTACACATAAAGTAAGAGGAATTAGAGGGTCTGAGTTTCCTTCCAGCTTTATAATTGTGATTCTGAGATGTCCAGGATTTTATTTAGCTACAAGATGAATTTGACAAATACTAATGTGGGGAAATCTAACATTTTGCACTTCTAATTAAGTATGTAAGATGGAGACTTGATCATACAATTTTAGCTCAGTCTCTGCATATGTTGTGTAAACAAGCCTTGGTTTTTAATCTTTCAGAGTACAGGAGAAATATATTGTGTAATGGTATGGGGATTGATTATGTTATACCTAGTTTGGTTGCATAAAAATTAAAACAGATGCAATTGCCATTTTCTATCCTAGGTACATGAAATATAAATAGAACTCCAAGCCTGTTGGGATATTGCAAGATGAAAAGTGATTGCCTCACAGTTTAGACTTTGGGAGTAAAATCGAGAGACGTCTTTTAGAGAGAATGTGGCATTATAGCTATAAAAAGGACACTTCAGCTCTGTGTAATTTGAAATTGCAGAAATATTAATACTTAGTAAAATAATTTAGCTACCTAATTTGAAATGCATTTTCTGGTGCATTTCTTTGTGTCCTTATTATCTTTATTACTGTTAACTATTTAAACTTCAAATAATATGTCCTCTGGATTTAGAAGTTGATGTGTATACTTGGTCTGTTCATCTAAAAGGTTTGTTGGTAAATTTAAAAAATTTTTGATACATGTGTACTTCCCTTATTTATGATAGAAGACATTAGGGGTTCGTATTTTCAACATTGAAAATTATTTTAATTTTGGTATTGAAAATGTTTAGGGGAGGAAACTGCATTTGGGGAGTTTATAAAGAAAAGGTAAAATTAGAGATATACAACTGGAACATGTGGGTGATGTGAAACTAGATCATTTTTTAAATTTGCCGCATACTCCTAAGGTTACTAATGTTGCATCACAACATTTTTGTCTACTGATACCCATACTAACTCTCTTTGTTGCACTATTTTCCTGAAAGAACCAACTTCTTCTTAAAACAGGCAAGAAGACATGAATCCAAAGATAAATCCTCTAAGAAACACAAGTCTGAGGAACATAATGACAAAGAACATTCTTCTGATAAAGGAAGAGAGCGATTAAATTCATCTGAAAATGGTGAGGACAGACACAAACGCAAAGAAAGAAAATCATCAAGAGGCAGAAGTCACTCAAGATCTAGGTCTCGTGAAAGGTAACTAGTTTTGGTGTTGATGAGTTAGTGCCTTCTGAAGAGCTCCTAAATTGCATAAAGCTTCTCATTACCTAGTACTACCCCCAAAAATCTTCATTAGAACATTGATCCTCCCTCCCCCTAACTTCACTTATTCCTTTGCTCACTAATGTCCACTAATAAAAGTCTTTTGGGCTTTGGTTTTTGATAAAGGCAAAAATATGGTGTCCCAAGACTGGGGGGTTGGGATGATTTTGCTTAGCATATTCAATTAGCAACTATGTATATATTTTTTAACTTCTTGACTTATCTGTCTTTTGCAGTGAAAAAATTATATTGCTAAACTGTTTTTATATTAATTTAAGCCAATTTAACAACTCTTTTTCATTGTAGGATTTGTTTGCTGCTAAATCTAATCTAGATTTTTCTCTTGTATAGATACAAACATTTTTGAGATACTGGGTCATGACTCAAATTTGTGGGATTTTTGTTTTAAGAAGCCAGTATTTACCATGTGTGTGGAGATTTCTGTGAGGAACATATGGTATCCTATTTTGTCACAGATACTTAGTATTACATTAATATGATTAAGTGTATTCTTAGGTTTTATAAATATTTTAGTAAGGCAATAGATTTTGAACTTTACTAATCTTAAGTTGGGGTAGGATGATTGTATTTTTGACATAGTTATACTGAGTTTGCTAAGGCACATGATTAAGAACAAAGGTCCATTTTCTGTTATAACTCCTTCCATTGAAAACCTCAAACTATCTTTTCTGTGCACAATACTGTGTAGTTTATTACCTGTCTTGACTGCATACACTACAGATAAACTAATTCATAATGTCTGTAATTGAAAAGATCCACTTCTAACTAGATTTGTGTGCTTTAATTTCAGGCGTCATCGTAGTAGAAGCAGGGACCGGAAGAAGTCTCGATCCCGGAGTAGGGAGCGTAAAAAATCAAGATCCAGAAGCAGAGAGAGGAAGAAATCACGATCCAGAAGCAGGGAAAGAAAACGTCGGATCCGCTCTCGTTCCCGCTCCAGATCAAGACACAGGCATAGGAGTAGAAGCCGGAGTAGGACAAGGAGTAGAAGTCGGTGGGTTTTCCCTATCATGGTTAAAATTAAATAGGACCCTTCTACGCTCTGTTTGTCTCCTGTCAATTTGAGAATATTTAAATTGTGGGTCGGAATTTATTGACTGAAGAATCACATCCTGACCTAGAAAGAGGAAACCTAAATATTTGTGTAGCATTCTTTCATAGTCTAATTTATTCAGATTGTTACGAAGTGAAGGTTTGAAAAGTTCTATTTAAAATTATTTTAGCCCTGGCTGGTTTCGCTCAGAGGTTGGAGCATCTGCCTGGGGACCAGAGAGTCCCGGTTCGCTTCCCGCTAGGGGCATGTACCAAAAAATAAAAAAAATAATAATAAAATTATTTTAGTTGTTTGGTACGCTGAATTTATTGTGTTTATGTTATAACCACAGTAGCTTACATTTATTGCATCTCTACCATATGTTATGTATTGTGGCATAGTTTTTTCCTTGTATTGGCTCATCTGATTCTCAGAACAACTGTTTTGTGAGCTAGGTTCATTGGACTTAAAGGACTTAGAGAGGTTGAGTAACTTGCCCAGAAGCCCAGAATCATAATTAAAATTATTAAATGGGAAAACCGAGGTCAGGTCCCAAATGTGTCTGGATGCAAAGTCATTATATGTGGTTTAACCAACCATACTGGATATACCATTTCAGATACCCAAAAAGATGAGCCTAGATTATGCATTACAGAATTATATACCTGAAACATAGATAATGTTATCAACCAGTGGAATCCTTGTGAATTTATTTATTTGTAGGGGTTTTTTGTTAATCCTCACCCAACAATATTTTTCCATTGATTTTTAGATAGAGTGGGAGGAAGGGACGGGGAGAGAGAAAAAGCATCGATGTGTGAAAGACACATCAATTGGTTGCCTCCCAAATGACCCCAACCAGTGCTAGGGAATTGAACCTTTGATCAGAAATCAAACCCACAACCCTTTGGCCGCAGGCCAACATTCTAACTGCTGAGCCAAACTGGTCAGGGCTGAATTTGATTTTTTAACAGGAAAATGAGTTTAATTCAAACCTGTCTTGATTGAGAGGAGGCTTTAATTTGTTGAGGCAGGACAATAATGAACATGGTGGAAATTTTTAATATTCAGAGAATATGTTCTCATTTACATAAGATTGTTATATAGTGTATTATATGTATAGTCAGAGATACCGATACTAAAATAATGAAAAGGCTTTTTTGTTATTGCCTAAGTCCATCTATAATAGACTGAATATAGATAAAAGTAGACCTGAGCGTCTTACAGTAACTTGGTTTATTGCTTGATCAGTTTATCGGTTTTTAATTAGTGGTTTTACTTTGTAGTAGTTTACTCGTTTGAAAATACCAATTAGAGAATTAGTGAATCTAAGGTACATGGTAATTTGACCGTTAATTTCTTTTTTTTTATCCTCACCCGAGGACATTTTTCCATTTTTTGTTCAGATGGAGCGGGAGAGAGAGAGAGAGAGAAACATTGACGTGAAAGGGACACATCAAGTGGTTGCCGCCCGCACAACCCAACCAGGGCCGCAATCAAACTGTAACTGAGGTACAAGCCCTTAGCGGGAACCAAACCCAGGTCTCTAGACTGCAGGCTGACGCTCTAACCGCTGAGCCAAACTGGCCAGGGGGACCGTTAATTTCTTAATTGCCATTTGGGCAATTCAGATAATTATTTATGGCGTTTCTAGTTGTGGCTATTGGTACTTTTTATTCTGATCGGTGTCTGTCTTTTGTCTTATTTTTCTAATTCTTTGTTTTAGTGGTTCATTCCTTGTATTTTTTAAAACAGCTACAAATTCATTTTAGACTAAAATACTAGAAACATTTAACCTATCCAATTCTACATATTTACCTATAAAAGTATACAATGATTAATGTACGAGGCTAGTCTTCACAACATGGGGTATAACAGCAAGATTGGAAACAACCTAAATGTCCATCTGTAACAGGGATGGTTAAATGAACTTAGAGAACTAGCCATATACACAAGGAACTTAAGATACCTGTGGAAGATGTAGGACGGGGGTGGAAAGCAATGGATTCAAAATATATTTCTTTGAAGTTTGACTTTATGAACTATGTAAATATAATTGCTTTTGATTCAACAAAATTATTATTGCTTGGCCATACTGAGACATGTAAAATACGATTTATTACAGAGATAGAAAGAAGAGAATTGAAAAACCAAGAAGATTTAGCAGAAGTTTAAGTGGAACACCTAGTCCACCACCCTTCAGAGGCAGAAACACAGCAATGGATGCACAAGAAGCTCTTGCTAGGAGGTGTGTATATTTCCTTTTTATTTGATGTATTTTTTTACCTTGAAGTGGATGCTCAATCATGTGGACAAAATGAACGCTTTCAGTCAGAGGATGATTGAAATAGTTTAATCTAGCCATGAGTGCTGTCCCATCTTTGTGGTCTAGAACTAAGTAAGTGATTTTTTATTTTAAACATTTACTTCATTGCATGAGTGTGGAAAGATTGCGAGTCTGAAGTGGTTCCTCTTTTTCCCTTCATGATTAACTGCTTTATTTTCTTAACTATAGACTCTTACATATTTTTAGTTTGGAATTAAAACTTTTTTCTTGATTGATTTTAGAGAGAGAAACATTGATGAGAGACAACATCGATTGGCCACCTCCTGCATGCACCCCACTGGGGATTTGTCCCACAACCTGGACATGTGCCCTAACAGGAACTCGAAGCTCTTGTTTGCAGGTTTTCTCACATTCTGAAAACGATGTTCTTTTGATTTTGACTTTTTCATTATGAAATGGAGTTTGTTTGTTTGTTTTTTCATTGCAAAAAGACAGTTGTCACAATGTGACCTGATGGGCTGTTGCTCTGTGAACCCATCCTGGCAGAAACTCCCACTGAACAGCAGCAGCAGCAAAGGTGTGAGCTCACCCCTCCTTCATTCCATTCACCTTAGTGAATGGTGTTAATCCCAAACTTGCAATGGCCGTTTTAAATGTGCAACCAATAGTAGTTCACACATATTTTTTATTCTGAAACAGATCAACGGTATTAGGAAATAATTTACCACAGTATTTTAAAAATCATAAAATTTATTTACTGCAAGGTATGTTTTAGTTTTTTAATTTTATTAAAGTTGAAACTGTGACTGGCATCTGAAGGTTTTTTTTGTTATTTTTTTACTTAAAAAATAATGCTCTGCAACTTACTATCAGTGTGTTTTTCTACCCATAGTCCCTCCAAAACAAAAAACCTGCCCTGGCCAGTTTGGCTCAGCGGTTAGAGTGTCGGCCCATGGACCAAAGAGTTGGCAGGTTCGATTCCCAGTCTAAGGCATGTACCTCGGTTGCAGATTTGATCCCCAACCCCAGTTGGGGTCCTGCAAGAGGGAGCCAATCTGTGTGTCTCTCTTACGTCGATGTTTCTCGCGCTTTCTCTTTCCCCTCCTACCCTCCTTCCCTTCACTGTATCTAAAAAAAATTCAATGGAAAAGTGTCCTTGGGTGATGATTAAAAACAACCTTTCCCCCAATCTTTGCCCCTTGGTACCTCGTTCAAAGGAAAGGGGGGGGTGGCGTTTAACTTGTAATTGATAAATCAAGGAATTCTTTTAAAGAGGTGGTTTCTCTTTCAGGAACTCTTATGGAGATATTATTTAGGGATTGCTATATAGGGATTAGCTGTTGGTTTGGCAGCACATTTAGTATATGTATTCATTAGTGAATTCAATGTGAACCAGAATATATTTTGTTTTGGGATGAATTTGTTTCATGTTTCCAGTTCCTTTGCTAATGATACATTTTTTTTTCAGCTACTAAGAGTAATTTTCTAATAGAGTTTTTCCTCTCTCCTTTTTATTAGATTATAGAGGATGACAGTTTGGGTTTGTGTGCCTGTTGTGAAGGGGTTGGTTTTTTTTTTTAATTTTTATTAATTTGAAGGCTATATAATAAAGTATTTAAATGCAAAAAGTCATTGCATGTTGATTGGCCTTATTCTGTATCTGCCCCGCCCAGAAGCATTTGGTAAATCTGTAAATGTTATTTCATACTTAACATACTCTAAGATTACTCAGCTCTCAATGTTATTTGCAAGATTTCATTTTATCTTTATTTCTGTACATTACTGATATTGAATGATTTTTATTTTTAAACCAAACTGTGAGAACTGTATATAAAAACTATTCCAGTTTTTTGCTATTTAGTAAATTTTAAAATAGTATTTACCTGTGACTGATCATGTCTTAAGAGTGTTTGCCTTTGATTCCCCACATACAGTTACCAATTTGGGAAAGAATCTTAATTTAAAATTCTAGATAAAGTGTTTGGTGTCTGCTTGTGTACATTCAGAGAAATACAGACTAATACGGGTTTTATATTAATTTAACTTTATTTACATGGTCTTTGACAGGTTGGAAAGGGCGAAGAAGTTACAAGAACAACGAGAAAAGGAAATGGTTGAAAAACAGAAACAACAAGAAATAGCTGCAGGTAATTTTTTGTTATGAAAGTAAATTAGAAAAGTTCAAAAAAGTAATAGGAATAAAATCACCTGTGATCCCTCCTACCCGTCATTATGCTGTAACATCTTTTTTTTGTTGTTGATTAACTTTCCTACCTCATAAAATCTTTATGCATTTATATTTCTGATTTGGTCTATTTGGATTAGTTTTGACTTTGGAAAGGCAGCTTATTGAAGATGATGGCCTGAACTGGAATGTGTATTGTGTCTGCTTATCAAATCAAGTTTTTAGACACAGCGTAAACATTGCCTGTTGAATTGAATGAAATGTAATCTGGAAGGTGGGTTTTAGGGGAGTTTTTTGATCTGGTTTCTTGGTTGGTTGGTTTGGTTTTGTCATTGCCTAGCAGATAGTGGAACTGGTGTTGCTCAATGGATTGAGCATCAGCCCCATCAACTGAGAGGTCCCGGTTCTATTCCCAGTCATGGTCCATGCCCAGATTGCAGGCCCAGTCCCCAGCAGGGGGTGTGCAGGAGGCAGCCAGTCAATGTTTCTCACATCGATGTTTCTCTCTATCTCCCTTCCTCTCTCTAAAAACATCAATAAAAACAAAAATTATTTTAAGTGGTACTTTAAAATTTTATAAAGTACCATTTATGGAAATAATGTTAGTAATTTAGAGAACTTCTTAAGCTTGTATTCTGGACTGACAGAAAAATGTAATTAGAAGTCTTTCTGTTTAATATCTTAAATTTGCACAATACTTATTTTAATATTTTTAAACATTTGTTAGGACTTTGAGATGTCTGAAATCATTTTATAAACTAGAGAACCGTATAAATACAAGTTTTTAATTGTGTTTATAAGTTTAACTACAAGCACCAAAGTTCATTTCTATTGAAATCATATACCTATTAACTATTTGCAGAATTCTCTTTATAAATATAAATTCATTCCATAATAATTTGTACTGTACATGTTTTTGCTTTTAACCTAATGTTCAGTCATACTATCTTCTCTTTCAGCCGCTGCAGCTACTGGAGGTTCGGTTCTCAATGTTGCGGCCCTGTTGGCATCAGGGACGCAAGTAACTCCTCAGATAGCTATGGCGGCTCAGATGGCAGCCCTGCAGGCTAAAGCTTTAGCAGAGACTGGGATCGCTGTACCTAGCTATTACAACCCAGCAGCTGTGAATCCAATGAAGTTTGCTGAACAAGAGAAAAAAAGGAAAATGCTTTGGCAAGGGAAGAAAGAAGGGGTAAGTTCTTTTATTCCCCTCTTTTTTTTTGTTTATTCCTAATTAGCAGTTGCTTAGAAAAACAAGTTTGATCCTGCCAGTGTGCATCAGTAGATTGAGTGTTGTCCCATGGACTGAGAGGTCCTGGTTCCATTCCCTGTCAGGGCACATGCCCCGTTGTGGGCTCAATCCCCACCCAGTAGGGAGCATGCAGAAGGCAGCCAATTACTGGTTCTCTTTCTTATGGATGTGTCTCTCTTTTTCTCTCTCTAAAATAAAATCAGTATTAAAAGAAAAAAATTTGTATTGGAAAAAATTTGTTTGGGCTTTTCTTCTGAGAACCTGATTGGAATAGTTTAATTTGCCACATTTATTACTGAAAATAAAAGTTATCTAGGCAAACCAGTAATGTTATATATTGATTAAGGAAAAAGGAACTTCTTAGCTTAGTTTTTTTTCATAAGCTATATTATGATGTATTTGTATTTCTTTGCTTCATTACTCTGTAATAGAAATCTTAATGTAGTTATAAACTCAGTTGGTAGAATGTCATGAATGCTATTGTTTCTTTTACTTTATAATGTGAAAAGATTTTATACTCTAATGAAAGATATTTAAGTTTTATATATTCTAAAAGTTTTAGTGTGTTCTAAAAGTTCAGTGTTTTCTTAATAGGACAAATCCCAGTCTGCTGAAATATGGGAAAAACTGAATTTTGGGAACAAGGACCAAAACGTCAAATTTAGGAAATTAATGGGTATTAAGGTGAGTATATACACTTTTATTAAAATTTATGCTAATTTATATTTTCATGGTAGTATTGCTTCTCAGCTTCAAAATTATTTCAGTGATGTGTCAACTTTTGGTGTTTTTTTGTTTATATTCTCCGCATTAATCTCACAGAATTAACTAAAGTGATACGGTGTTATCCCTAGGTGACAACACACATTATTTGGCCTAACTTAACAGATTTATTATTATTATTGTGTATTATACCTTAGGTAAACATTGTTTGAGATCATGAGCTTCTGTTTGTAAATAAATTGTAAAAAGGAATTAATGGATTTGCTTTAAAAATAAATACTGCTCATTTAAGGTTAATTCTAGCTGGTAGAGTAAGACTTGATTTTGTTTTGATTTTTTTTTTTTTCTTTTTAATCCTCACCACCCAAGGATATTCCATTTATCTTCAAGTAGAGTGGTGGGGGGTACGACACATCAACTAGTTGCCTCCCTTACAACTTGACCAGGGACAAACCACAACTGAGGCACATGCCCTTGACTGGAATTGAAGCCAGGACTCCTTGGTCCGAGGGCCCACGCTGTACTGATTTTTTTTAAAGAGTCGCAGAAGCTTTTCTTTTTTTTTTTCTAATGTAGAAAAAAATGAGTTTGTGCCGAGTGACATATACTAGAGATACAGTGTTAGATTTCATACAACCTGGAAAGGTACACAAATGCTCGGGTATTGGTTATTACTAAGGGACTTGGTTTTACATTGAAAAGTATACTTAGCTTAAACTGAGCTGCTCTGAGCTGGCTGTTTATACATTGCCTGGCATGCTCTGCATGTTCTTCATCATGCTCACTAAAAAGAGGTTGATTTTTGTTACATCCCAGTACCTAAAAAGAACATAGGTGCTGAATGAATGAAGGGAGCTATGAATCCTAAAAATGTAATTTGCTGATACTGTGAAGTGAGAGAAGTAATTTTTATTCCCATATAAATTTAATATATTTTCTACCTGATATTTAGAGTGAAGATGAAGCTGGATGTAGCTCAGTTGATGAAGAAAGTTACAAGACTTTGAAGCAACAGGAAGAAGTGTTTCGAAATCTAGATGCCCAATATGAAATGGCAAGGTCACAGACCCACACACAAAGAGGAATGGGATTGGGTTTCACTTCATCGATGCGAGGAATGGATGCAGTTTGAAAAAGATCTCACTTAATGTTTGGAACTTTCTAGACTTCTGGTTCTGATGTCAGGTCCTTGTTCACCAAACAGCTAGAATTCTAGCTTGCATGGGTGTTGCATTGACTTTAATTTATTGAAAAATAACGATTTTTTGTAAATATCAGATCAGTGATACTGGTGTTAGTGTTGTAATTAGGTTAAACCCACTTCCATTAAACTTGACAGGACTATAGAAGGACAATATTTTTTAGTTCATGAATTCTTTCAAAATATATAAAAGCCGCAGGTGGGATAAAATCACATACATGGATTTTTTCGTGTCCGCTGTCTTGTGTACTTTTGTACTTAACCTTGTACAGTTATTTTCATCTCTTGAAACATTGAAAGAAATGTTAATGTAGATGTTCTTTAGAAGATCTGGCCATTTGGTACATACCAGTACAAATAAGCTGGGTGTTGATAATAAAAATGGTTTTCTCAAAACTGGTGTTAATTTTAAGTTACCTGGAATCATTTGAATTTGTTTCATGGTTTCTGTAGCATTTTGCGATTGCTATTAGAAAAGTGGCTAAAAATTCCTTTTTTTTTTTTTTTTTTTTTTTAATGCAATTGGCAGTACCATAGTGAGCAAAAATGTAAAAGGAAGTTAATAGTAAACAAACATTAAAATAATACTGTTTTCCTACTATTATAAGGAGCAGAATTGGTGTACAGTATTTGTTAAATATTCCATATGTTATTCAGGAAATAGATTAATACCTTAAAGGGATGTAAGCACTTTTATTTTAATAAAGTGCCTTATAACAAGTTCTTTGTATGCCCTTTGCTCATTATCCCTCTGAAGTCTTCTCTAGCATAAAGTACTAAAACGACTTTTACTAAATTGACTAGGGCATAAATATAGTGGAGGGAGGAAACTACGGAACTTGTAATTCATTAACTTTCCCTAGAAAAATCCTTTGGAAAAGATTGCTACAATGTAGTAGCACAATATAACACTGGAAGACTTACTAGTGGTAAAACTTTATTTTAAAAACCAGAGTTACTGAGTCTCATCAACTTGTTAGGCATGTTTTTGTGATACAGGATAATTAAGTGATGGCATAAGATCTTTAACAATGTACTTTGGCCCTGGCTGGTTTTGCTCAGCGGTTAGAGCGTCGGCCTGCGATCCGAAGAGACCCGGGTTCGGTTTGCTCTAATGGCATGTACCTCGGTTACAGTTTGTTCCCCGGCCTGGTTGGTCGTGCGGATGGCAGCCACTCGTATCCCTTTCACATCAATGTTCTCTCTCTCTCTCCCTCCCACTCTATCTGTACAAAAATGGGAAAATGTCCTCAGGTGAGGATAAAAAACAACAAAAGAAACAATGTACTTTGGTAAATGTTTAAATTTGTTTTTCCAGAGAACAGTAAGCATGGAGAAATGGCTTCATGTTTCAGTGACAAAATCATATTTATGGGGAAAAGACACGGTTATTTTTCATTTTGGCATCATCACAAACACTTTTCTGTTTTATGTATGCCTTCTCAAATCAGCATCATTAAAAATGTTCATGGACTTCCCAGCCCATGTGGCTCAGTGGTTGAGCGTTGACCCAAGTGGTCGCTAGTTAGATTCCTGGTCAAGACACATGCCCAGTGGGGGGCCTGCTGGAGGGGGGCTAATGGATGTTCTCATTGATGTTTCCATCTTTCCCTCTCTCTCTCTCGCTCTCATGGACTTGTAAGGCATGGTGGATATAACAGCCCACGATAACTGCTTCCTGTATTTCTGTACAATATTTTAGGAGCTTGCCATATAATGAATGACATGGTCCGTCTAGCACAGCAATTTTGTTTTTTAATGTTTTCATTAATTTTCTAGAGAGGAAGAGAGAAACAGATGAGAGCAAAACATCCATCAACTGCCTCCTGCACAGCACCCTTGCCAGGAATCAAGCCTTTTGGTGCATTGGCAGGAAATCTAACCCAACCACACCAGCCAGGTTTAGACACACCCTTTTTTCACATAGATGGTTAACAGTGTGATAATAGCAATGGGGTACTCTGGTGGGAGATTGTGCCCTGAAGGATCTGGAATGGAAATAACCCTGACATTTCCAAAGATAGGTTATCTTTAGAGGCAAAAAGACAGTAAGACTGACTCTAGGTAAAGGCAGACCTTTGTCAAGAAAAATACTGGCCCAGGACCTGACTACCTGCTGTGAATTGCCTTTAGTTAGGGAGTTTTTATTTCAATCTAGGTATATTTACTTACTTGATCCTCACCTGAGGATATATTTATTGCTTTGAGAGGGAGACAACATTGATGTAAGAGAGAAAACATCCATTGCAAGCGTACCAATGGGATTGAACTCACAATGTAGGTATGTGCCCTGACTGGGAATCAAACCTGCAACCTTTTGATATACAGGACCATCGTCAAGCCAACTGACCCACCCTGCCAGGACAATCCAGCCAGTTTTTCATGAAAAAGTGAAGTCCAATAGGCTGAAGTAGCTGCCCAAGATCACAAAGGTAGTCTGGCAAACGTTATAGTTCTCTCATTGATGTTTAGCGTGGACACTAAAATCTGTAATAAAGCATGCGCTGTGTTCCGATTCTTCAGCCTTAGATGCATGAGTAGGACGACCCGTATTGTTTTAACACGTTCCGCCTTTAGCTTTGTTAACCTTTAAAAGGGACCAATCCCAGTATGCAATGCAAACAATGAGTTAACAGTCGCTTAGAAACCACATATCCCAGCATGCATTGCTCCGGGGCAGTCGCGGAAGTGGGTATGAGGTACGCCATTGCACTCTGGGAGTTGTAGTCCCTCGGAACTGGCCCGCCCCTTGTGCCGCTTCCGCGGCCTACGTTTGAAGAAAACCCTACAGGGTGGCTTAGCGCCCTAGAGAGGGGTTCCGCCCTACGACCTTTGCCCCCGGCCCGGGTGGCCAGCTCCGCCTCTCCTCCAATCTTTCCCACAGCCCAAAATGGCGGCAGAGGTGGATTTCGGGGATTTAGAACTGTTCGAGGCGTTTGACCACCCGGAGGAGTCGCTCGCGAAGCCCGTCCACACGCGCTTCAAGGACGACGACGGCGACGAGCAGGACGAGAACGGGGTGGGCGACGCGGCGCTGCGGGAGCGGCTTCAGCAGTGCGAGGACACCATCGAGCAGCTCCGCGCCGAGAATATCCTTCCGCCCGCTGGGCCCTGCGGCCCGGGCGTGTGCGGGGAGCCGTGGCGGCAGGGCGCGCGCGGAGACTCCGCGAGGCCCGGAACTCCGCGCACACCTTCCCCGCGCGGGCCGAGAACCGGGGCTCGAGCTGCAGAGCCGCCCCGCGGCCCCGGCGCCGGCCTCTCCGCCTCTGGGCGGCGTGTCCCGGACCCGGCTCGCTCCCCCCGTCGCCCGGGCTGGGCCGGTGCTCAGGGTTACTTCGCCCTGTTGCAGCCGTTCGGTGCAGGTTTTTGGAGTCGTTACCCGATTTCCTTTTCTGCAGCCCAGGCCAAGCTGCTGCAGTCCTCACAGTGTGTGTGAGCAGCTATCGGAGACTTAGACCCGATTTGGGGGTGGGGGGTGCGCCAGGCAGAGCTAGGAGAGGTCCTGAGATGTCGCCCTGGGGGCCTTGAGGACTGGAGGGGTGCAAGGAGAAATGGCTAATTGCTTGATGAAGACGGGGAGCTCACGTCCCAGTTCTTCCACTTGCAAAAGCCCCCGAGCTGAAGGTGCGTTGCAGCGTTTCAGGGAACACGCGCCACATGTTTTCATTTGGCTCTATTTGGAGGATGACAGCCTTTCTCGGCAGGACGGGTTAGTAACTTTATGGACAGTCTTAAGGGTTTTTAAAAACTATATACACACAGATGATTTTAGTTCGGGTAGTAGTTTCCCTTTTAGACTCTGTAAGGATCCCCGAAAGCTGTTGGTCAATTACCTTTTAAGGTTTCAAAGGCTGGTTTGTTTGTTTGTTTTTATGAGGCCTTTTTCTTCTATATGTTATGAGAAATGTCAAAATGTTTGAAAGCATCCTAGATTCTACAGTTGTTAATAGCTTGTTATACTGCATTTGCTTTATCCCATGTGATGCTTTGGGCTTGGAAATTTTTCTTAAGTGAGTGAGTAGCTTTTGACGGGACACTGTTGTTTGAATAACGTTCTTGGTTCAGTCTGTTAGTCTCTTTCGAATTATAAGAGGGTATCTTCGAAATGTCTATGTTGGGAGGGATGAAAACTCTATTTAAATTTGTAAGTTCATCGCTAAGATCAAGTGTAGTATCTGTTCTTACCAGTTTAATAGATTTTTAAGTCCAGTGCCTAGCCCTGCAACAAAATAGAAGGTCAGTAAGTGTGTCATCTTCAAAGTAGTTGCGTGTCTTTTAGTGCGAATAACGTTCTGACACCAAAAGTGAGAGTTTGGAGTTGAATTTTATGATCCTCATGAATGTTTAATGAGGGCTTATCCTCCTTAACACATAATAACATCAAGAACTTAGAAGAAAACTGAACATTCTGACTCGACCAAGGTATGAGATCTTGAAGTTACACCATAGTTGTCCTTTATTTTTTTTATCCCGATATTAATATTTAATCACAGTTTCTTTATAAAGAGGGTGTTGAGGATTTTTATATCATTTTTATTTGTTCAGCCTACTCTGAAGAAATCAAAGTAATGATCCCTTTATTTTTACTTTGTAAGAGTAAAATTTGAATTTTCATAATTGCATTAAACTGACTTATTGAGTGAAAATATCTGTGAAACAATCCAGAAAATTTTGATTTAATGTTCAGAATAGGTAAGTTGTCAACCCAGCTGTTCTATTAACAAACATTTCCAGGAAGTTAGAATTAAGATTACAGTATTAATCTAAAATATTTGTTAAAGTGCAAATTTAGAGTTTAGACGCATTTCAGAATGACTTCCCCATGCCCTACCTTTCTTCCTCTATGGGAGCATACTTTATGGGTCTAAACTCATTTTTGGTTAGTTATTAACTATTGACTATAACTACGATTCTTCAGAAATCATAATTTCTACTATATTAAAAGGTATTTTATTTTAGATAACATTTCTCAATAGAGTTGATTATTTAAACATGAAATGTGTATTTTTAAAGTGAATTATAATCACCTGAGTTCAAATGACTGTGGCATCATAGGCCTTGCCAATTTATAACAAGCAAGCATTACTGTCATGAAAAAGGAATACTTTATTTTTTTAGAATTAGTGCCCTCCATATTGTCAAATTGTTAAAGCATTCTACAGAAAACCAAGAAAGAAAATGATTCAAATAAAAATTGTTCCCCAAGCCCCTTGGTTTAATCCTTACTTTGGAACCATCACGATCAGAAGTGTCTCTTGTTATCCAATAGACGTCATGTTTATTTGTTTGTTTTTTAGTTTATATTGACAATTTTCAAACAAAGAATGTGGAAAGAATAGTATAATTATTACCCCTTTTTCATCACTTACATTAACAGTTACTGTTTTGCCATATTCTAATTCCATGTTCACATTTCACCCCGAATGTTTTCGCTTGTATCTTTTTTTAGTAATACTTTTTTGTGCTTAACCTCACCACCATTATCACACCTGATAATTGTCATGATTCCCTTGATAAGCATTCCAGCCCCGTCCCTATTCAAATGAATGCGACTGATGCCTTTATAGCTGATTGCTCAAACTGGACTCCCCCCAAGACCGTGCAGCTGCATGGGGCTTTTAAAAACAGGATGCATTTTTAAAAACTGAAGATTGCTCAAGTTGAAACAAGTCTCTGAACTTTCCCATGTTTTAATTTTATTTCTCTCCTTGAAGAGAACAGTTCCAAATACCAGCGGATGTGTTTCACATGCTGTCCAGGTAGAGGAACATGAGGCAAGTGCGGAGGAATCGGATTCGGCTGCTCCAGGCTGCCGAAGGGCTGGGCATAGTGCAGGTTCCAGGCTGCGGTCCAGTTCTGCTCTTTGCCGTATTTGAGAGTGAAATCCAGAACAGCGTGCTTTTCTGTCTCCACTTTAGAATCCTGCACTTGAGAGACTCAGCACAATGTGCTCTGCCCTCCAAAACGAACCTATCCATTTATTTGTTGTGTTTCATTTTCCTGTATATTTCCAGGCCAAATTCACTGATTCTTTTAGGAATATATTCTTGCCCTGGCCAGCGTGGCTCAGTTGGTTGGGTATAGATATAGATATAGATATATAGATATATCCCCCTGTGCATCAAAAGGTTGCCAGATGAATTCCTGGTCAGGGCACAGGCATGTGTTTCTGGCTCAGTCCCCAGCGGGCATGCAGGAGACAGCAGATCGAATCTGCTCTCACATCAATGTTTCGCTTTCTCCTCCTCCCCTCACTCTCTAAAAAATTCGTAAGAAAAGGAATATATTCTTATAACCTGCTGGTTTATCCAGTCCTTCCCTCCCCCCGCCCCTCAATTTGTAAAGAAACAACAATTAAAGAAACTTTCTGGTTGAAAACTGAAAGAGTAACTGTTGTTTTTAATTTTTTGTGATGTATTTTTAAAATAAGTTATATAGGGGGTACCTCTGGGTAAAACAGTTAAAGTAGGTAAAGTGGTGAAACAGATTTTTCTTGATTAAACGAGTTCTTGGTGTAGTTCCTGATCTTATACAATCTTTATACAATATTATATGAACTTTGGTACTTAAGAGTTATATAGGTTATGTGTTTATATGTATATATGCAAGTTTTACTTTAACTCCTCTAAGAATATGTTTTAACTTTCGTTTTAGTGGAATATTGGTGAACAACACTAAGTTAGATGGACCTTTATTACAGATTCTATTTATGAACAATGTTATTTCAAAGTAAGTCATTTTCTCTTTTCTAAATATGAATTCATATGTTTATGAAACAGTGTCTTCTATAAGAATGCTGTTTTCATTTGTACTTATACCATCCTTATTCTTTTACTTAAAATTTATGGAATCCTGATGAAGAGCAAGAACATTAGAGTCATGTAAACTTGAATTTGAATCTGGTCTCTTACTTTCTACACGTGTGAGCCTGGGCAGGTCACTGACCCTCTCTGCATACCCGTTTCCTCACTGGAAAGCAGGACATGTATGAACAGTAACCACCTCCTAGGTAGATAAATGAGCACCTGTACGAACCCAATAAATAACCTCTAATTTAAAAATAAACAAACACTACTATCACAACAGTAATGTTAGCCGTTTCTCTTCCCACTTCAGGAAAGTTTTCCCTGTTGGCTATCTTCAGAGAGTCCACACACGATACATTTTTTTTTTTTTTTTTTTTTTTTGCTTTTTTTTTTTTTATCCTCACCTGAGGACATTTTTTGATATTTTGTTCAGATAGAGTGGGAGGGGGAGAGAGAGAGAGAAACATCGACGTGAAAGGGACACATCGAGTGGCTGCCACCCACACGACCCAACCAGGGCCGGGGACAAACTGCAACCGAGGTACATGCCCTTAGCGGGAACCAAACCCGGGTCTCTCTGGACCACAGGCCAACGCTCTAACTGCTGAGCCAAACTGGCCAGGGCACGATACATTTTTTTAATATCAAAACTAGACCTTTGCAAAAAGCCTTCCAGCACCAGTGTGACTGCATTCATTCCTGCAGGGCTTGCTAGCGTGTTCTGAAATGGTTTGAGGCTGTGCCCTGGCCTGCCTCAGAGAATGGTTACAGACATTTCAGACAGTTGCTTGCCCCCTCCCATGTCACTTAATCACATTCTCTTATGTGCTGGGCAAAGTGAAGAAGGGAAAGGGAACTTATACATAGAGTGTTACCTGTGGGGCAGGCCCATTACCTTCTTTATCTCGGCAGAAGAGGAACCTGAGTCTCCGAGGGGTGGGGAAGCTGGGTGGTGAGTAGCAGCAGCAAGGTGCAGGGCGCAGCTGGGCTCTAGCACCGGCATCGCCTTCAGCATCTACTCGCGCTCACAGCAGCCTGGCTTCTGCGCCGCTCACTTGGTGTTTCACCTACAGAAGTCTTAGAATGTCAGAGCTAGAGACTTGACAGGTCTTTGGGTCTGTGAAGAGGAAGTTGGTTGCCCAACCACAGCCCAAGCTGGGCTCCTTTGCCCCCTTCTCAACTGATACTGAAGAGTATTAGGTGAATGTGATTCTAGACATGGAAAACTGGAGAAAATAGACCTCAGTAGGTTTGTTTGCATTGCATTTTGGTTTTATTTTTTTCAAGTTTAATGTTTATATAGTATTTCCTTATATGTGCATAGAGAATCTCAGGGAGGAGGATGTGGAAGAACCAGGTGTATTGGTTGCCTTTGTGTGGCAGAAACAGGTGGCTAGCCGAGGGGGTGGGAAGGAGGCTTTTCGTCATGTAACCCTCTTACTTTTGGAAATCAAACTACTTGTATGTATTATGCATTCAAATACGTAAAATTTATTTTAAAATCCATTGATTCTTAATGCAAATATTTGCTATTTCATGCCAAGCTCTGTGTTAGGTTATCATAATCATTTTGTTAAGTTGGCACCAGCGTGTGGCGCCTGAGTGTAACAGAGTCAGTGGTTTGATAAACCTGAAACACAAAGTAACAAAAGTGACACCTGATATAATCATAACACTTCAGTCTGTTCATGTTTTACTTTGAGTTCTGACCCTTTTGTGCTCTTACGCAGGCAATATCATCAAGAAATAGAGGAATTTGTATCAAATTTAGTAAAAAGATTTGAGGAACAGCAGAAAAATGATGTGGAAAAGACTTCCTTTAATCTTTTGCCCCAGGTATTTTCAAACTTAAGAAACTTTAAGATTAGTAGGTTTTGCTTTTCACTGCTAATTATTAGGCCAAGAGAATGTTCTTGAATCAAAACCAAAATGATTGAGATAGTCTGTGTCCCTCCAGTCTTTTTTGTTGTTAATCCTCACCCAAGGATGATATTTTTCCGTTTTTTTTTTGTTGTTGTTGTTGTTTTTTGATAGAGTGGAAGGTGGGGGGAGAGAAAGAGAGAAAGAAACATCTATGTGAGAGAGTCACATTTACTGGTTGCCTCCCGCACGACCCCAGCCAGGGCTGGGGATCAAACCACAGTGAGGTACGAGCCCTTGACCGGAATCAAACCTGAACTCTTTGGTCCTCGGGCCAATGCTCCAGCCACTGAGCAAAACCGGCCAGGGCTAAATTAAATTTTTTAATCATCTTTAGTTTTTACCTATATACAGTTTTTAAAGATTCAAGAAATGGAAAATGTATTTAACAAAGAAAACCATACTAAATGTTATTAAAGTTTTGATTCAGGGTACACTTCAGAATTTTTACTGGCTTGAGGTTGGTGAAGGTTATCTTAGTATTGACCAGTAATGTAAAGTTATATATTTTAATCTTTCGGGTTTCCTGATTTCAAGATAAACTGAAGTCTGCCTAGCCAGTTTCAGTGTTGAAAGTTCCATAATTAATATTCATTAACACAAAAGTCATAGTGGACCCTATTTTTATATCTTTTAAATTTTCAAATTGTCCTACTTGTGAAATTTCATAAGCATTCATACCTAGCTTAACTTAACTCACCCTAATTATGACAATAATGAATTCAAATTTTTATATACCTTATATGTATGAGAAAATAAAGTATGTTCAGATTGCTAATGTTTGAATTTTAAAGAATTGGTTACCCTTTGTAATGTGTGTGTTTTTTGTATCAGCCATCCAGTGTTGTCCTAGAAGAGGACCATAAAGTAGAAGAATCCTGTACCATTGTAAACAGCAAGGAAGCTTTCAGTGTAAGTTTGGATGTTGGAGCTTTAGAATTCTGGTGTTACATGGTTTCTATCCTGTGTCAGTTGGGCAACATTTAAATGATAACGTGGTGTAGATGTGTCATCACATGATCACATATTCTTTCATTAAATTTGTTATGAACAACAGTGTAGACTTCAGCCTCTAAATACTATGGTCTTCTTTTTAATATTTTATTGACCTGGGAGCACAATAGACATTGATGGAGAACTTTATTTTTGTCCTGACCAACCTCTCTATGTTTGTTAATTCAAGAAATTGGAGGAAGGTATAGAAGGCATACTGGTTGAACTTATAAATGGTTGAAGCTAAGAGGGTAAATAGCAAATATAACAGATGGCAGATATGAAATTTAAAACATTAATTTTTTTTTATTTTTATTTTTAGAGAGGAAGGGAGAATGAGGGAGAGAGACAGACTGGCTGCCTTCTGCACGACCCCTACTGGGGATTGAACTTGCAACCCAGACATGTGCCTTGACTAGGAATCGAACCAGTGACCTCTCAATACACAGGATGACGCTCAACAACTGAACCATACCAGTCAGGGCAAAATTTAAAACATTTTAACTGTAAGAAGCTTAACGGGGACAAACCTATGTTTAGGCCTTTTCAGTGCCTCGGCAGAATTTAGTGGTGTCACTGATGTAAGGGTATGATTTTTTGCAACTTAACTTTTTTAAAGAAGATGCTTAAAGGAAGACTGGTTTTCATGTTTATGAAGTATTGTGCCCTATTGATAAACCATAATTTAAAGACATGGGGCTGCTGGGATGATGACGAGCCCACAAACTTCATTGAAAAGGTTTACAAGGGATGTCACATCTCTGCAAATGTGATAAAGGCTGTTGTTTGCAAAGGTGCCATTTGAGATTCCCCCTACAAAGTGCCAAGTGGCAGAACTAGGCCCAGTGATTGGATTGAGAACAGAGAGGCACATTTCAACTCAACGTTTCGTAAGTTGGAGTTTCTATCAGGCATGTGAAAAACAAAGTGGTCTGTCTCTTTTAAAAAGTGAATTCCTTGTTACTAGAGTCAAAGACTGAGATGCTATCGAGCACTTTAAAGAAAGATTTCTGAATTTGAACTAGATCGCTTTTCATTTCCCTTCTAAACTGAGCTTCTGGGATTTAGCACCTGCCTGGAAACTGGGAATTTTGCATGTGTTAATTTTGTTCTTTACTAAATACTAATAAATATTTAATAAATGCTCCTCTGTACTATGGACTGTTCTGTGTTCCAGGGACCAAGTAATGAAGAAAGATGCAGAGTCCCTGCCCTCATTGAATGGCATTCTAGTGGGGGAAGGCAGTGCTCCAAAGAAAAACAAAGCAGGCTAAGGAGTTTGGAACTGAGGGGTGTTTGGTTTGTATAGAGAGTATCTAGTAGTGACCTCTCTGAACCAAGGCCTGAGTAATTAGGAGTGAGTCTCACCACGGTTTGAGAGAGGAACACTCCAGGAAGTAGGAAAAGGAAGTGAGAGGCCCTAAGGCAAAGCAAACAGGCCTTGGACCTCGTTACAAATGTTACTCCTAAGGATACTACTATTCATCTTGTTTCATCATTTGAACTTGTTTGAGGAAACAGGCATGAAACTAAGTAACTTGCCAGTAGCCCCTTAACTAGTAAGTGGAGCCAGAGTTTGAATCCATGCCTCTGGCTCCACCGCAGATGATCTGAATCCTGACATTGCCCTAGTGAGGACTTTGAATTTTATTCTGTGATGAGAAGCCATTGGAGGGTTTTAAGTAGAATGTGACATGGTATAACTTGAATTTTTTAAAAGAACTGGCTCTCTGTGGATAGGTGTGTGGCTGGTTACGTATGGAAGCTGGAAACCAGTTAGGGAGTCGTTGTACTCATCTCAGGTGAGATAAAATGACAGCTAAAACTGAGGTGATAGTGGTGGTGATCAGAAGTGGTTTCTAACCTGGAGATACTTTGATTGTAGAACTGATCAAATATGTTGACGATCTGAATGTAGAATATGAGAATGAGCGTAGTCAGAATGACTGTTTTGTCCTGAGCAACTGGAAGAATGTCGCTGCCTTTTCTGTGATGGAAAAGACCGAGGGGGAGGAGCAGGTACAGATGGGATAGGAATCCACTGCAGTTTGAAGCGGGTGGGTGTGAGATGCCTCCCCTTGTCCAGCGAGAGCTGTCAGGCTGGCACTGGCGTGTACGAGACCGGAGTCTAGGAGGGTCGGTCAGACCTGGGTGTTGGGGCTGTCGGCATACAAATCATATTTGCTACCGGGAGTCTGGAACCACCTAGAGCGCAAGTGGAGAGGGCTAGGGTGAGCCTTAGGGACGGGAGAGTGGGAAGGTTCTAGCCGAGAAGCCTGAGGATGAGTCAGCAAGGCTGGAAGAAAACCAAGAGAATGGTGGCTGGTGTGGAAGCCAAGGGAAGAAGGTGTGTCTAGAAGGAAGGGGTATCAGCTGTGGCACCTGTTGCTGATAGGTCGGGTGGCCGCTGGGTTTGGCTGCAAGGGGCCCTGGGGGCTGCACTGTCAGACAGCTCAGGGCCGTGAGAGGAGCAGACAGCAGCCACTGGGCGTGAGAGAAGGATAGTGTCGTTTTAATGTTAAAGTAGGGGACTGTTGTAGATCAAAGGAGACTAAAAGATTTAATACTGCCCAGCCGGTGTGGCTCATCACCACATGTTTGAGCATCAACCTATGTACCAAGAGGTCACCGGTTCGATTCCCAGTCAGGGCACTTGCCCAGGTTGTGGGCCTGATCCCCAGTGGGGGGCGTGCAGGAGGGGGCCAATCAATGTTCTCTCTCATCTGTGTTTCTGTCTCTCTCCCTCTCCCTTCCTCTCTCTCTAAGATCAATAAAGAAAAAAAGATTTGATATTAATATGTATATGTATGTGAACCTTAATCAGATCCTGGCTTAGGGAGACAAAAGCTGTACAAGGCTTTGGGGATAGTTGGGGAAAACTGAATATGTATTGGTAATAGATGGTATTGAGGAGTTAATAACTTTCTTAGGTATGACCATGGTGTTGTGGTTTGTAGGAGAATGTTCTTATTCTTAGAAGGCTTGTACTGAAGTATGTAGGGCTGAAGTGTCATGCAAATCACAAGCTAGAAACCAGTTAGGAAGTTACTGTATTCATCTCAGGCAAGAGAAAACGATGGCTTAGACTATGATCATAGTGGAGGTGACTGGCTTTGTTTAACGCCCAGTAAAAAGTAAGTGTGTGTGTGTGTGTGTGTGTGTGTGTGTGTGTGTGTGTTCGAGAGAGAGAAAGAGAGAGGACAGACGTGCATGCAGAAATGGCACTCTGGCCAGTTTTGCTCAGTGGTTAGCGTGTCGGTCCGAGGACCAAAGGGTTGCTGGTTTGGTTCCTGGTCAAGGGCACATACCTGGGTTGCAGGTTTGATCCCACTGGGGCTGTGCAGGAGGCAACTGATCGCTGTGTTTCTCTCTCTCCCTCTCTGAAAAGTCAGTAGAAAAATAATCCTCGGGTGAGGATTTTTTAAAAAGTCAATTAACAATTGTTAAATCTGGATAGAGGGTACATGGGTGTTCATTGTACCATTTCTTCATCTTTTCTGTATAAAATTTTTCCAAAATATTTGGGGGGGGAAGACTGGGAGGAAAGGAAATAGAATCAATAAATATAGACAGCTTTTCTGAGGGTCTTGCTGCAAGGGAAGCGAAGAAATGGGAAATTGGAGGGAAAAGTGAGAGTAGGGGACAAGTTTTTATCTCTTAAGTCTGGAGGGCGTGCCGCTGATAGTAATAATCCAAACAAAGGAACAACTCGATAATCATGGAGGCACAGGGAAAGTTAAATATGCAGTTTTTATGTACACATTGACATCTGGCTCCTTTAACTAGGGAGTTACTTCTAATAATTTCATTCAAAATAAATGGTTAAAGCAGTTAATCATAGTCTTACATTATCTAATGTCTTCTTTTTCCTGCTTAAATAGCAATATTTTTTGACTTGTTTTCTGCAGGTTGTAGGAAGTGTCCTGTATTTTACTAATTTTTGCCTTGATAAATTGGGGCAACCGCTCCTAAATGAAAACCCTCAGCTTACCGAAGGATGGGAAATACCCAAGTATCCTACATAGTGAATGAAGATCTTTTATGCATCTTGCCATTAAGTTCACCTTTTAAAAATTTTACCAAATTTTGCAGACTATGATAACTATTCCTTAATAAAATTCACTAAAGGTACCAGCAAGCCTTCAGCCACATTCTTTCTCTAGAAGGGCAAGAAATACAAGTAAAGGCAAAAAGGTTTGTGTGTGGAGTTGTTTTGGTTTTGTTTTCTGCTTTTTTTTTTTTTTAACCAAATCATAAACTCTTAGCTTGAAAAGTTAATATTCTTTATTGCTGGCTTACTATAAATAAATTCTAGATTAAGCTATGATTTTAATATGCAGACCTATGTTAAATGTTCAAATTGATCTGTTTATTGGGATTTATTGGGCCATGCCTAGTGTGTCTGGGTGGGTGGAAAGGTTAATTGTTGCTGTCACTGTGATTGCTGTCTTAAAACCATCTGCCCCATCCCTGTTGCCTAGAGGAAATCCGATCTGGTACTAACCATTGACAAACTCAGGGGTAACAGATCAGGTGGGAACATCGGGTTCTTGGTTAAAAGTACGGTTTGTTTAAATCACTAAGTACGGGAGTTGAGAGTGTGCCCATTGCAGAGCTTAGTGATCTGTGGTCGACACACTTCTCTCTGATACACTGTGCTGTCATCTGGGATTTTATTGATTTGCTTTTATATATTCATTTACATTGTGAAAATCTTTGTTTTGTTTTTTTACCAAATAGGCCAAAGCCTCACTGTTTCAATTGTGGTTCTGAAGAACATCAAATGAAAGATTGCTCAATGGTAAAGTTTTCTCCTATAAAAAAAATCTTTGAACCAGAGCTTCCTAATGTTTTCATCCTATTTATGGCATTTGTGATATAAAGAAACTTCCTACATTAATTTCCTGTCGTCCTTAAATTTGAAATCTTCAAATTTGTACTTAAATTTGAAGTCATTGGATTGTTTTAAAACCTGACTACAGTGCTCTGTATTTGAGGTGGATGGAACGTTATGGGTGTCGATTTTTAGACAGCGTATTCTAAAAACTTGATTTTATATTATGCTAATACTGAGATAATAAGAAATTAAAATGATTGTTTCTCTTTCTGGCTTATTAAAATATCCACCTTCTTTTATACTTGTTCCTTATACATTAAAGCTGAAATAGCCCTGGCCGGTTTGGCTCAGTGGTTAGAGCGTCCGCCTGCGGTCCTGAGAGACCCGGGTTCGGTTCCCGCTAAGGGCACGTACCTTGGTTGCAGTTTGTCCCCGGCCCTGGTCGGTTGTGCGGGTGGCAGCCACTCGATGTGTCCCTTTCACATCAATGTTTCTCTCTCTCTCTCTGTTCCTCTCTCTCCCTCCCACTCTACCTGAACAAACAAAAAAAAAAGCTGAAATAATTTGTTTGCCTGACCTAAGCAAAGTGCTCATACTAATTTCTGAAATATTTCTAAAGTGTTTGATACCGTTTTTTTTCAAATGCATTACAATGTAGCCTCGGAATGCTGCTCGGATAAGCGAAAAGAGGAAAGAGTACTTGGATGCCTGCAGTGAGACAAACAACCAGAGTTTCCAGCAGCGGTACCACGCAGACGAAGTGGAAGAGAGATTTGGAAAATTCAAGCCAGGAGTTATTAGGTACTTCTTGTCAGTTTACCACAAAATGTCATTTCTAGTTTCCCCAGTATTTGAAACATTCTGTGTATTTAGGGTAATTATCAGCATGTAAGTTTTCTCTAGCGGGGCTCTAGATAACATGTATCAATTCATTTGAAGACATTCAGTGAAATCTTAGCTATATATTTGATAGGCACCATGCCACATGCTGTATAATGTGACAATCGTTTTTAAAACATCAGAATAGCATGTATTTTCATGCAAACAAGAATACAGTACTTTTTCTTCTTCCTTTGTTTTTACTTAGTGAGGAACTTCAGGATGCACTGGGTGTGACGGACAAGAGCCTTCCACCTTTCATATATCGAATGCGCCAGCTAGGATACCCACCAGGTTGGCTCAAAGAGGCCGAGCTGGAGAATTCTGGGCTTGCGCTCTATGATGGAAAAGGTAATTTTAAGTTAGATAAGTCAGTTTCAGTGTTATCTTTTTTTTTTCTTTTTAATGAAACACAATAAAAAGTGATAGGAATGGCTGGCTTGTTTAGTGTGTACTGAGTTAACTAAAAAATATCATGATGGTTGTCCAACCAGTATGGCTCAGTGGTTGAGCCTCGACCCCTGCACCAAGAGGTTGCCGGTTTGATTCCCGGTCAGGGCACATGCCTGGGTTGTGGGCCAGATCCCCAGTGGGGAGCATGCAGGAGGCAGCCAATCAGTGTTCTCTCTCATCAGTGTTCCTATCTCTTTCTCCCTCTCCTTTCCTCTCTCTCTAGAACCAATAAAGGAAAAAAAAATTTTTTAAATAGAATAAAAAATATCATGATGCCATTTTCTTTACTTTGCAAAGAAGGAACTAAAACTTCACTGAGAATTATCAGATGGTTATCTGGACCTGCTTGGTGACTACTAGGTCAAAGTACCAACTCTCCAGCTAGTGCCCCTAAATTCTTGCCTTTCTCAGTAATGGTAACATATATCCATTAATACCAGGAGACCTATAAAAGTTAGAATACATAAACCCTCTTATAATCTAGAATTCCTCTCTTAGATAGCTATTCTCGAGAATATTCACACGCGTGCACGGGGAAATGAGTGTATATTTTTGCATTGAGTGTTAGTGAAAAACTGAAAGCAGCATTAAGGCCGTAAAGGAGAATGGCTGGACCAGCTGAGCCACTACGACCAGGAGGGAAGTAGACTTCTAACCAACCCATGGAAGAATCAGGTTTTCCAAGATTTTAAATATTTTATCAAAGTAATATGTACACATTAACAGTTCTGATCTAATGGTTCAGACACACTGTAATTAGAGCCATTCTCAGAATGATGTTCTTGCCATGAATATAAGCACTTTCCAGGTCTGATTTTGGGCTGGAGAGAGGTTTATATTGGTATCTAGCAATATTAACCATTTTGATGGTTTGTAATAGATGATGCTGATGGGGAAACAGAAGCTGGAGAAATACATCAGACTCAAAATGTCACTTATGATCTCTCGAAATTGGTAAACTACCCAGGTTTTAATATATCTACTCCCAGAGGAATTCCAGATGTAAGTATATTGGTTTTTATTCTTCTGAGATGTATAGATTGTTCAAAATGTCAGCATATCTGGCTATTACTGTTACATAAAGAAGTAAATGTGTTACTTATGTCTTTAACTTTTTAATCTCCTTTACGTTGACCAGAATCTTAAGTGAAATCTTATATTCATTCAGTTGTTTTTGTTTTGTTTTGTTTTGTTTTTCAAAGTAAAATTTCTTGTTTTATATGAGAATGGTTTGGTTTCTACACTTACTCTTTTACAACTCTTGTATTTCAAAGTTCATCAGTTACCTATGGTAGTGGTCGTGGTAGAAGCAGTATTTTAATTTTACAAATGTTGCATGGGCCATGGCCAGTTTGACTCTGGTTAGAGCATCAGCCCAAGGACTGAATGGTCTTGGGTTCAATTCCTGGTCAAAGGCACGAACCTGAGTTGTAGGTTTGATCCCCTGCCTCAGTCTGTTGTGCAAAGGCAACCAATCGATGTGTCTCTCCCTCCTTACTTCCCTCCCTCCCACACTTTCTGTTGTTTTGTTTTTTTTATCCTCACCTGAGGACATTTTTCCATTTTTTGTTCAGGTAGAGTGGGAGGGAGAGAGAGAGAGAGAAACATCGATGCGAAAGGAACACATCGAGTGGCTGCCACCCGCACAACCAACCAGGGCCGGGGACAAACTGCAACCAAGGTACGCACCCTTAGCGGGAACTGAACCCGGGTCTCTCTGGACCGCAGGCCGACGCTCTAACCGCTGAGCCAAACCGGCCAGGGCCCTCCCACACTTTCTAAAAATCAATGGAAAAACATGCTCAGGTGAGAATTATAAAATTAAAATTGTATGGGGTAAATTGCATCGTTCAAGCCATCATTGCATCTGAAAGTGGATCCAAGACCCAGCCCACAAGAAAATCCTCTTAGGGTACTT
Organism: Molossus molossus; assembly: GCF_014108415.1. NCBI lineage: Eukaryota > Metazoa > Chordata > Mammalia > Chiroptera > Molossidae > Molossus > Molossus molossus. Next base: position 35,057,539 of record NW_023425358.1, on the reverse strand, counting down.
GTGGGAAATAAGCTTCTTTTTTTTTTTTAAATTAATTTTTAGAGAGAGGGGAAAGGAAAGAGGAAAAGAAACATGGATATGAAAGTGGAACACCAATCAACTGCTTGAGCCCAAAACCCAGGCACGAGCCCCGACCTGGAATCACCGGCAACCTTTTGGTGTGCGGGACAACACCCAGCCAACTGAGCCACACTGTCCAGGGCGGAAATGCACACTGTTGCGTCTGTCTCTTAGTCGTAACTGACTCAGTCCCTAGAATTCACAGGTTTAACAAGAGCCCAGAGTGATTCTTAGTAACAATCGCTGTTGACTGCTGTTGGTGATGAAAGAGAAAGGTTGAACCTTAAAGATGATGCTCAGATCTGGAAAGGGAAAGAACAGAAGATAGAAAGCTCAGCATGAGTCACTGTTAGGAGGAAGGAGCGCTGAGTAGGCAGGAGAGGGGCGAGCCAGCCAGGCCGGATGAGAGTCCATGTCGGTACTGCTTATACTGTGTACTTGTGGTCAGCAGAACGTTTTGGGGCCAAGCAATTTTGTCAAGTCGCTCTAAGTATTCAGTCCTGATTGTTCTGTGAACAGAGTTGTTGTTTTTTTCCCTTCAGCACACCATTTTTATTAATTTCCCCAAAAAATGAAAAGTCACATATGAAGCAGAAATGTAATTTGAGATCTCTACCTCCTTTCACCAAAATCTCAAAGCATGCTGTTTTCCAAGTACACACTTATTTTTTCCTTCTCTTCCTGTCATTAGGAATGGCGGATGTTTGGTTCCATACCAATGCAGGCCAGTCAGCAGAAGGACGTGTTTGCCAGTTATCTTACTTCTAACTTCCAAGCGGTAAAGAGACTTTCAGAATGTCCTCTATGAAAATGTGTTGCATATGTCTGTGGGACTTTGTAATGCATTAGCATCTAATTGCCTCTCTTACTTTGTATAAAAATTCTCCATGTTGCCCTGACCAGTTTGGCTCAGCGGTTGGAGCATCGGCCTGTGGACCAAAGGGTCAAGGGCTTGATTCCTGGTCTAGGGCACTTGCCTGGGTTACCGTTTCAGTCCCCAGCCCCAGTTGGGGCCATGAGGGAGGCAACCAGTTGATGTGTCTTTCTCTCTCCCTCTTTCCCTCCCTTTTATTCTATCTAAAAAATTAATGGAAAACATGTCCTCAGGTGAGGATTAACCAAAAAAAAAAGTTCTCTGTGTTTTCTGATGAATCAAATGTAAAAGGTAGCTGCATTCACTGGCTGCGAGCCTTGGCCCTACATTGGTTTCCTACATCGTAGTTAAGTGAAGGGATGGAGTGTCGTTCTTGTCTACCCCTCTAACTGGTCTGGCGTCTCCGTTAGCCCAATGTGAGGTCCAGCTCCAAGAGGTCTTCGCCGCAGTCCAGCTCCAGGAGTCCGAAGAAGCAGAAGAAGGAAAGCAGCTCCGCCTCCCCTGCCGACATGGAGCTCGACTCGGGTGGGTCTCGTCTCTGTTCTGATTCCATTGAGAAGGGAGGACAAACGTGTGCACCTGAGTCCCGTTTAGAGAGGGGAAGCTCTTTATGAGCACCCAGTGGTAAATCTCCTGGTGTGAGTATGACAGAGTTTTCCTCCTGAAGCCGGTTATTTTTGGCCATTGAATCTGGATACCCAAGTTCAAGTAATACATGTTAGTAAAGCCAAGTGCTGTGACAACTTCATGTTTCTTAACTTTCCTATTCCAGATGCAGAGGCCCTGCATGGTTCTCCGAGCGGGAACGCTGTTCAGTTTCAGCCACCCTTGCCCCCTGGCACCCCTCCCCAGCTGCCACAGGGCACTCCGCCCACCTTCACCCCTCCGCTCCCCAAGGGCACCCCACCACTGACTCCCGGTGACTCACCACACACCAGGACAGCATCTGCACCTATGGACGAGGACACACTGACTCTGGAAGAACTTGAAGAACAGCAGAGGCGGATTTGGGCGGCCCTTGAGCAGGCCGAGAGCATAAACAGTGATTCCGACATTCCTGTTGACACACCTTTAACTGGAAATTCAGTTGCCTCTTCGCCTTGTCCAAACGAGCTAGACCTCCCTGTCCCAGAGGAAAAACCATCTGAAAAGCAGGTGTCAGATGAGCCTGAGGAACCAGACACTTGTGCAAAGAAATCGGAAGCGGAGCATTCCTGCAGCCCAAAGTCTGAGGCGACATTGCTTTGTCAGGATGACAAGGAAGAGTCTGCTCAGGTGGACTCTGAAGGTGCTCTTCTCGAGAATGGCAGTGTTGCGTCAAACTGTGACGTTAGGAATGGAGGCAGCCAGCAGCAGCTCCTGCCTGTGGACACCAGTCCTTCGACAGCCACTAAAACTCACAGTTTTATCCCTGACATGAGCAAGTTCGCCACCGGAATCACGCCGTTTGAATTTGAGAATATGGCAGAATCTACTGGAATGTACCTCAGGATAAGAAACTTGTTAAAGAACTCACCCCGAAACCAGCAGAAAAACAAGAAGACTTCTGAGTAACTGCTTGACATGGCACCAAGCCCTGTTCAATTACTTGTACCTCTGTGTCTGGTCACTGGTCCTGAGTGGGCAGATAAACCGTCTTCCTGTTTGTCCTTCCCATGTTTAAAAATCTATCCAAGCTTCTCTGTGGCCTAAAGTCGGGCCTGTTTTAATGAATGGAGAGATCGGGCTTGCTGGGTTACTATATTTTATTCTCATTCATAAAAACTTGGGGGGAAATGTAAGTACGAGCTGGTTTAGAGTTTGTTAAGGTTTATACTATTTTTGGATTGTGAGTGTCTGTCAAGAGTGATGGTTTTTAATCCGTCTTTTGTACATTGTTTTCCCTTTCTACATTTTGCTAATTATCACTTTTTAAGAGAAAAAATTCTAACCATTTTAAATTTGCATTTCAACTTCGACAACCAAATGAGAAAAATCAGGGATGAGCAGCTTTACTCCGTTCGGGGTATTTTTGTAAGTGATTTACATACATCAATTTTAATAACACTTTTACTTTTTGTAATTTCATCCTTCCTATACAGGTATGTTCATCTTTGTGTACAAAGGTTTAATAAATTAGTTTTCATATACGCAATCTAAGACTTTGAATACAAAAAAGTGATTCACAGTGAAGTTAGTATATAAAACTATAAATTAATGGAAATATAAAGGGGGAAAAGCAATGGAAATATAAGAAATTGAAAAATTGGGTGTTGTCAGTGGATTTCAGCCTTAAATATAGAAATAACAGAATCTTAATCATTTTGAAAAAAATGAATTGAATGTACAAAAAAATTTCTAGACTTGAATCCCAAGATAACTAGTAATTAAAAATAGAAGGTAGACATTAAAATTTGCTTTTAAATGTCAGATCTATAAAAGAGCTGATACTGGATTTTTTTTCTTTTATTAATTTATTGATTTTAAAGAGAGAAATATCGAATTGTTGTTTAGCTTATTTATGCATTCATTGGTTGATTCTTGTATGTGCCCTGACTGGGGATCAAACCCAAAACCTCGGCGTACGGGAATGACGCTAACCAACTGAGCTACCCGGCCAGGGCCTGAATCTGGTTTTTGTCTTTATGTGGAATGCTATCACATCTTTATAGTCAGGTTCCTGAAAATAAACATTTAGATGAACTATTAGTCTCAGGTAGTACAGGGTATGGCAAAAGTAGGTTTACAGTTGTTTGTATGGAAAATTATAATTAACAAATAATAATATAAGAATAAAGGCAAATGCTCACCACTGTAAATCTACTTTTGCCCCACCCGGTATTATCCTGCTTTTAGGCCAGCAGAGGGAGCAAAATATGATCATTCTGGATTTAGTTTTTATTTTGAGAACCTGAATCATCAAATTTACTGTTCTATAAACAGTGAAAGGAAGGGAAATTATATATGAAAGGGGGAGATTTATTTTCAAAGCCCTCACAGAACATGATAGAAACTGAATAAAATTAAAATTCAATAAGTTTGGTTTTTTTCTCTGAGTTGAAACGCATAATAAAAGTAAGCTCATTATCTTACCCAGCATTTCTATCTGATACACATACTGTCACCATGTATGTGTATAACATAAGGAAATTTCAGAGGCATAGAGGTTAAAGGGTCTCGTCAACAATCAAGCAGTGGTTATTGGGGGGCCAGTCTTCAACCAAAGACTTGCCTGTTCCCTAAATCATAGAAGTGGTTGTTCAAATGTCCGTTAGAGTCCTCTTTGAACACCAGAGATACCTAATAGTTATCTCCTTAGCATATGCCACAGATGTCATGTTAAGGTATTTTTGTGCTTTACCCCATTTACACAATCACCGTATTAAGTATGTTCTGTTAACTTTGTGTTTCAGAGGAAATGCCTAAGACAGCTGGTAAGTAACTTAGTGAATCTAAGTCCAGATCACACTGACCCTCACATCCATGCTCTTATCCGTTGTCCTGCCTCTCAGTCAAAAGCCCTATAAAAGCCCTGATTTCTCCAAAAATTGACTCCTAAATCTTGATTTATTCACTTAATGTATTGAGGACACAACTTGGGCTAAGTTGTTGTTTGTGCTTTGGGGCATTAAAAGAAGACCATGATAGAATCTGCTTTAATTAAGGAGCTTATAACATTAGTGGGAGATAATGACGGATGGTTTCTTTGTTGCGAGGTTCACTAAGTGGCCATGTGAGGAGGGCAAGGTGCCTGGGTTTTTAGGGTGGTGGGAGAAGCACCTTTAGATTCCCAGGGCCGAGGGTCTAAGTTCTTTTCGAGGGAATTTGAAGACTGGAAAGAGCCTTTGAGCTAATCCTTAGAAGGTAAGGTAGGATTTCCATAGACGAGAGCATGATTGAAACAAGCATTTGCTCAAGAATTGTCGAATGGTAGAAAAAGACAAAGGGGTTGTTTATTCACTGATACTAAGAACTCCTGATTGCTTTACCATGGGGTTTGAATTGTTTTAGGGAAAATGACCTAAGATTTACCAGTGCAGTGACCTCACTGAAAACATTTCAGGGGTGTTTTAGGAGGAGAAATCCTGGAGCAGAAGTCGGAATACATTGGAAAGAGGAAACCTATAGAAGGGGGCCCAGAAAAATGGGAAGCCGTTGCCTTCAGAAGGTGCCCCATTTTTAACATTTATTCTGTGGGCTGTATTTGAGTACTAGGAAGAATGTTGGGTGGAGGAACAGGATTGTTTAGACTTGTCCATGCTGTGACAGGTCCCCGGGTGTGGGCAGGTGAGGTCATAACCAAACACTTGTACTTCAGGACAGACTTGGCTCAGGGGTGTGGACAGGTTTCTAGTCTTTGCCTTGGGTTAAAAGGAATACGGATTGTAATATACAGGTTGCTAAAACAAAGCCAGCTCTTTGTCCTTTCCTTGAACAGGTAAGTGAAAAGCCTTACTAACATACCAAATGACTGGTTTCTTTTTCAAAAGAGTGCATTTCTTTAAGTGGACAAAAAATCCATTCTACTTTCTACCAACAAGAGGTTTCCTCCTTGTTGGTTCTATTCTTCAAGTTCTCTGCTGGAATCATTTTGCCTTTCTGTCTGGTGTCATACTTTGTCTAAAACTGAAAAGAGTGTTGTAACAGTTGGGAATACCCAAGTGGCTTGTGAGGCATGACTGTTCCCAAGAACCCAAGTCCATACAACCTGTGTTTTTCTTCAGCATTTAGGAGAATTCTTTTTCCTTCAATTTAATGTATTTGTTTGATTTAATGGTACAAATAAATTCCCCTTTAAATGTTTAGGATATTATTTTGTTAAAGTGTAAGTATTTGTTGTTTTCAGTTACAGAGCCATTACTATATTCTTTTAAAAAATATATAGATATTTATTGACTTTAGAGAGAGAGGACGGGAGAGAGAGAAACCTGCAACCCAGGTATGTGCCCTGACCGGGAATCAAACCGGCAACCTTGTGATGCACAGGAGGACTCCCAACCAACAGAGCCACTCCAGCTGGGCTTACTTAGTGCATTAGAAATCTCTGAGCAAGGATATTGGAATATCACAGTGCAGGGGAAAAAGAGACAGCTGTCCAAAAACACAGGATTTTTTTTTTTTTTTTGGTCTCCAAAAGAAAGAACTGCATTGGTGGGGATGGAGGAATGAGGCTCTAAGATTAGATTGAAGTGAAAGAACGCATAGTGTAGAGCATGTCTTTGTGATTCACATTTAGATTTTGAATCTGTGGGTTTTATAATTTTAGAAAACAGCATCTCTGTCAAATTCATACCCTTCCATTAGGTGGTGTAAATCTCTAGGCATCAGATCCCACTTTTAGTGCATTTTCATTTGCAGTTAAATTATACCCTTTTATAACCATTTAAAGAGTCAATTAAGATACTTAATTGTTCTTTGTTTAAAATGCTTGCTTTTTAATTGTAAGCAGTAGTAACAAAGCCATGCATTTGAAGGAGAATAACCCATGGATAGGAAGCCCGCCCGAGCCATTTTTCTTCATGTTGACATTTATTTTCTCACCAGGCCATTTTCTAAACATAAAACATTTTTTCCCCAAAATGGAAATTCTTGACTATGTTGCTGATGATAAATGTAACACGTACTTGTTTTATAAATGCAAACAAGATATTATAAAGTACAAGTCCTTTATATGTATAATCACAAGTTTCAGTTTCCATTGTTCACAGTTTGGTGTAACTTTTCCTCAACAAATACTAAGAATTTTTTTTTTTTTAATATTTTGTATGTATAAGTCTTGTAAGTATGTGTTTTAACAAAAGTGAGATTATGCTACACTGTCAGTATTTGAAATCTATTATTCTTAATGGCTGCATAGTAGCATACAATATTTTATTTAATATTGTTTACAATATTTTGTTAATAATGCTGCAGTGAACATTTTAAAAGGTAAATCCTTGAATATTTGTGAAAATGTATATAAGATTCATTCCTAGATCATCAGGTTGAATATCATGTTTATTGGCAATTTTTGTTTCTTCTGTGACTTTGTTTTTTCATCCTTTGCTCATTATTCTATTGGTTTACTTAATGATATATAGAAATTATTAAAAATATGTATCTTTTGTTAAGTACATTGCAGAATTGTGTTTTTGATTTGTCATGTATATTTTCACTGTGTACATACTTTTTGCAACACTTCTGTGCTGCAAATCTTTGAATCTTTTCCTTTATGGATTGGCAATTTTTGGTGTGATGATCTATTTTTCAAAATAATTTTTTGTTTTGCAAATTCACCATCTGATATCCAATAATGTGGTTATTGATTAAAACTAGTATTGAAAAATTACTTCTTCCCCAGGATTTAAATGATGTTATTAGTAAGGCTATCCCCTTACAACTAAGTTTATTTTCATGTAGATGACTTTACTAATGATTGTCCAAAATCAGTTCACTATGCCCCTGCCTATCACTATATTTTATTTTTTGTAAAACATTTTTATTGATTTCAGCCCGGCCAGTATGCCTCAGTGGTTGAGCATCAACCCATAGGTCGCCGATTCGATTCCCTGTCAGGGCACATGCCCAGGTTGTGGGCCCGATCCCCAGTGGGGGGTATGCAGGAGGTGGCCCATTGATGTTCTCTCTCATCGATGTTTCTCTCTCTCTCTCTCCCTAAAAATCAATGAAGAAAAGTTTTTTACTAATTTCAGAGAAAAAGAGAAATGTTGATTTGTTGTTCCACTTAGTTGTGCATTCATTGGTTGCTTCTTGTATGTGCCCTGACTGGGTATCAAACCCACAACCCTGGCATATTGGGACAACACTCTAACCAACTGAGCTACCTTGGATTAATGAAAAAAAAAAATAGAAAGAATGATTGGCAGAAATGCCCAAAAATATTGTATAACTTAAGTAAAAGAAGGAACAGATCATGGGGAAAAAAAAAAAAGGTTATGGTCCTAATCTTTTTATTCTATCCGTGGTAGTGGGAAATTCTAACATCACAACTTCTCGATACCAGAAGTGCATTTTCTAAACAAAACTATCCACAATCTGACCACATTTGGAAATTTTCTAATACAAGGACTCACTGAAAATGCAAGTGGTAAACCCTGACTTAGCTTTCTACCATTCTAGACAGCCCAGATTGCTTCTCGATAGGGGTGACATCACACTAAGCGAATTTGTAATGTTTTCAGTGGTGGAGGCTGCTTCCTTAGTCATGAGCAAGGAATGGCACATGAGACTGGATTAGGACACGCTGTGGGACTAGACCCAGGGCAAATTTCTCACGGGCTCTGAACAGACTTCCTTGTGCTCCTACCACGGGCCTCCATGCCTGTCCTGACCTCTGACCCTCTGAGCCAATTACAATTCTGTTTGTTGTCCTGCTCCGGTTTCAAGTTTTCATATACAAATATATGGAAGAATATTGAGGCCCTACGATATTAGGGTGGTTCAAAGCTAATAGGGTTTCATGATTTAGAGAATCAAAGATTGCCTAGCAGGCGTGGTAGCAACAGAATGTGCTGCCTACATTTCTACTTGAAAGAAAAGCTTTAGCTTCTTTGAATTCTGCCTAAACGGATGGACTCACAGTTACGAACCAGGCAGTAGAGGTTCCTCAGATGGTCCTCTGACTAGAGTCGGGACAGGTTTCTTGGGCCTGCCTTAGGGCAGTTGCTCTGGCTGTGACCTTGCTCAAACCACTTTCCCCTTGAACTCCAATTGCCCTCACCTCTGGCAAGTCTGTGCTTAAATTTCACATTCTCAATGACACTACCTCGACCGCCTGGTTTAAAACTCTATGCACAAATACCACCCATTCACTCCCAATCTCCTTTGATCTTCTGTTTTCTACTTTACTATATATTCGTTCCTTATGGTTCCTTGTCTGCTTTCCCCCGCTAGAATGTAAGTTCCACGAGAGCAGGGACCTCTTTACCTACTAATAATATTGCAAGTCAGGAAAATATTGTGGCTATTTTTTTTTTTTTGCATTTATCTTCAGATAGAGCGGGAGGGGGAGGAAGAGAGAGAGAGAAACATTGATGTGAGAGAGACACATCGACTGGCTGCCACCCACACGACCCCAACGTGGGCTGGGGACAAACTACAACAGAGATACGTGCCCCCAGCGGGAACCGAACCCGGGACTCTCTGGTCCACGGGCCGATGCTCTAACCGCTGAGCCAAACCAGCCCGGGCTGGCTATTTTTTTTTAAATCTAGTATCATGTATGATTTGAGCAACTTATTTTAAGTTTCCAGCTTTTTTTTTTTTTCACCCGAGGACATTTTTGCATTTATCTTCAGATAGAGCAGGAGGGAAAGAGGGAAGAAGAGAGAGAGAGAAACATCAATGTGAGAAAGACACATCGAGTGGCTGCCACCCACACGACCCCAATCAGGGCCGGGGACAAACCGCAACGGAGGTACATGCCCTTAGCGAGAACCGACCCAGGACTCTCTGGTCTGCGGGCTGATGTTCTAATTGCTGAGCCAAACCGGCCAGGGCTAAGTCTCCAGTTCTTTAACTGAGCATTTTCGTGTATCATGTAATCACTTCATGCAATTTATACACTCTAGCAAGTATGAGTGATACCATGTTTTATTATAATTTTTTTAATCCTCACCTGAGGATATTTTTCCATTTATCATCAGATAAAGTGGGAGGGAGAGAGAGAGAGAAAGAGGGAGAGAGAGAAACATCGATTCGTGAGATAGACACTGGTCTCCTCCCACACAACCTTACCAGGGCCGGGACAAACCGCAACCGACGTATGTGCCCTTGACCCGAATCAAACCCATGACTCATTGGTCCGAGGGCCTGACGCTCTGACTGCTGAGCCAAACCGGCCAGGGCTGATACCATGTTTTAAAATTGTTTTAAGCATGGCTGGTGTGGCTCAATGGATTGAGCATTGTCCCAAGGGCGGAGAGGTCCCAGTTTGGTTCCTGGTCAGGGTACATGGCCGGGTTGCAGGCTCAATCCCCAGTGAAGGCTGTGCAGGAGTCAGCTGATTGATGTTTCTCTCTCACATTGATGTTTCTCTCTCTCTCTCTCCCTCTTTCTCTAAAAAGTCAATAAAAACAGCCCGGCTGGTGTAGCTCAGTGGTTGATCATTGACCCCATGCACCAAGAGGTCACCAGTTCAATTCCTGGTCAGGGCACATGCCCAGGTTGTGGGCCCAATCCCCAGTAGGGGGCCTGCAGGAGGCAGCCAATCAACATTCTCTCATCAATGTATCTATTTCTCTCTCCCTCTCCCTTCCTCTCTCTCTAAAATCAATTTTAAAAAATGTATTTTTTAAAAAGTCAATAAAAACATTTAAAAATAATAATAAAATAAAATTGTTTTGAAAATCACTTATTTTGGAAATATTTGAGATTAAAAATAGGTCACTTCCAGAATAATAAGAAAAAAAGCGGAATTAGAGTGTGTTTAAAAACAGAAACTACTGCCCTGGCCGGTTTGGCTCAGCGGTTAGAGCGTCGGCCTGCGGTCCTGAGAGACCCGGGTTCGGTTCCCGCTAAGGGCATGTACCTCGGTTGCAGTTTGTCTCCGGCCCTGGTCGGTTGTGCGGGTGGCAGCCACTCGATGTGTCCCTTTCACATCGATGTTTCTCTCTCTCTCTCTCTGTTCCTCTCTCTCCCTCCCAATCTACCTGAACAAAAAATGGAAAAATGTTCTCGGGTGAGGATAAAAAAAAAAATTAAAAAAAAAAAATAAATAAAAACAGAAACTACTGGGATAATTATGTCAAACGGTAATTTTATGCCAGGCCAGTGTGGCTCAGTGGTTGAGCGCCGACCGACCCATGTAGCAAGAGGTGGCTGGTTTGATTAAAGTTGACACAAATGAAATCTTATCCATATGAATAAGACAGTAGACACAGTCTACCTTGTCTACCTTGGGGCAGGGCTCAGAACTATGTGGCAACCCCCAAAAGCAAATTCAAATCCACAATGACCTACATTTTCTGAAGAATGTGGAGTCAAACACAGGCAACATGTAGTAAGACAATACAAATGCTCGGTAGCCATTTCTATCCTCTTCACGAAGTTTCTTTGTAACCAGTCTATTAGCCCTCAAATATTTACATTATTGTTTTTGTTTTTTGTGTTTTTTTTTATCCTCACCCGAGGACATTCTTTCCATTTTTTGTTCAGGTAGAGTGGGGGGGAGAGAGAGGAACAGAGAGAGAGAGAGAAACATCGATGCGAAAGGGACACATCGAGTGGCTGCCACCTGCACAACCGACCAGGGCTGGGACAAACTGCAACCGAGTTACATGCCCTTAGCAGGAACCGAACCCGGGTCTCTCAGGACCGCAGGCCGACGCTCTAACCGCTGAGCCAATTTACGTTATTGTTCTAAGTAGTTCTATTTTGGTTCTTATCAAATATTCGCCCTGAGATAAATAGGCCTCTTCCTAGGAGAGGAATTCTGTTCTTTCCATCTTTCCGCTGGCTTCTGTCTTTATGCTCCTTACCTCTGGTTAACCAATAGCTGCTTCGGCTCCGCCTATCGTGTCTGTGTCTGTGTCCATTTGTCAAGGAAGGAAAAGCTTCCCCAGAAGTGCCTCTAGCCAACTCTCCTAGGTAACGTCTGAGTAAGGGACCATAAGTTATTGGGCACATTGCCATGTCAGATATAATTTGGGTTTGTTAAGTAAACAGTGAGGGGAAGGATCACAGCTGAGTTTTTTGTTTTGTTTTGTTTTTAATTTATTTATTATTTTGGTACGTGCCCCTAGTGGGAACTGAACCTGGGACTCTCTAGTTTACAGGCCGATGCTCCAACCGCTGAGCCAAACCGACCAGGGCTACAGCTGAGTTCTTTATGGGTGGCTGTCCTGGTTCTGTGACCTAGTGTTTGCTTGGCATCTGCTCCTACCATACGCTTTGTTGGCTCAATCAGGACTCAGTGCCTCCTCCTGCTGACTCAGACTTTCCTCCACTCTGGCACAGCAGGCACCCTTGAGTCTCTGCCACATGCTGCTACAGTGGGTCCCAGAGCAGCCACGCAAAGTCTCAGCCAGCCTTTCATGCCACTGAATGTCCAAGGGAGGCCCAGAAACACCAATGGGATCTTCCTTAGGCCTGATCTCCCACCCACACTCTAACCGCAGAGCCAAACCTGCCAGGGCCATTTATTTAATTTATTTATTTTTAGCAATTTAATTACTTTTGTTTGTTTTGTTATTTATTTATTTAATTTTTTTTTTGGTGGTACATGCCCCTAGCGGGAACCGAACCCGGGACTCTCTGGTCTGCAGGCTGACGCTCAACCGCTGAGCCAAACTGGCCTGGGCTATTTATTTATTTTTTGGTACAAATGTTTCTCCTTTTTCCCCCATTGACAGTATCTTTAGCAATTAGAAAACTTGATTTTAGAGACAGGAAGGGAGAGACGGAGAGAAACATATATTGGTTGCCTACTGCACTGGATTGAACCTGAAACCTCTTGGTGTAAGGCATGATGCTCCAACCACCTAAGCCACACTGGCCAGGACTGTATGTATTTATATTGAGATAATATTCACATAGCATAAAGTTAACCATTTTAAAGTATACAATTCTGTAGCACTTAGTGCTGACGCCACATCTATCTAATTCCATTTTTATCCAAAAGATCTCTTACCCGTTAATTGGTTGCTCCTAAATCCCTCTTCTCCCAGACCCTGGCAATCACTAATCTTTTTTCTGTCTCTATGGATTTACCTATTTTGGATATTTCATATCAATGGAATCGTATAATATGTGATATTCTGTGTGATATTCTGTGTCTGGCTGCTTTCACCTGAGGACATTTTTCCATTTTTTGTTCAGATAGAGTGGGAGGGAGAGAGAGAGAGAGAAACATCCATGTGAAAGGGACACATCGAGTGGCTGCCACCCGCACGACCCAACCAGGGCCGGGGACAAAACCGCAACCGAGGTACGTGCCCTGAGCGGGAACCAAACCCAGGTCTCTCTGGACTACAGGCCAACGCTCTAACCACTGAGCAAAGCTGACCAGGGCTGGATCAGTCTTTATTTACCCTTTTTTTTTTTCTTTTTGGCTGAGTATATTCCATTGTATGGCTGGACCATAATTTGTTTATCCATTCATCAGTTGATAGACATTTGGCTTGTTCCACCTTTTGGCTACTGGGACCAGTGCTGCTATGAACATGTGTATACATGTATTTGTTTGCATCTGCTTGATTTTTGCTGAAGACTGAATTAGTTTTTCATGTGCTTAAGAAGTATTCGTTGAACTGCTGCATCAACCTCAGATTTCACAAATATTTTGCTTTACTGGATAAGAGTCACAGAATCTTAAAAAGGTTTGTAGTAGGAACCTTATAAGTCATCGTGTCAACCCCACATGAAACCACACATACTCAAAGCACAAGTCTATTTAGAAGGCCCTACATACAGTTCACATCATGATGTGGGGTGTCTTACTGATACTGTTCTTTGTTAACCGAATGTGTACAACACAGCTTTTGTTGTCACAAGATGGTTCTCCTTGAGAAGTGATCATATGAATTTAAATTTAGTAGCTCATCATTTTTTCATTTTGCTTTTTTAAAAAATTCACTACCGCCCTGGCCGGTTTGGCTCAGCAATTGGAGCATTGGCCTGCGGACCAGAGAGTCCCAGGTTCGGTTCCTGCTAGGGGCACATACAAAAAAAAAAAAAATTTCACTACCATCAACTTTGTATAAAGAAGCTATCGCAGACAGTCTTAATTGGTTTCAGTGATAAAATTAATGTTTGATCCCAAACAGTTTATAAATGCTTCATCACGTGTCGTGGAATTTATTTAGTTGTTTCCTTTCTTTGCAGTTTAAGACTGTCTTGCTGTTAGTCACTTTTTCTTTCTTTCTTTCTTTTTTTCTTTTTTTTTTTGGTACGTGCCTCCATCGGGAACTGAACCCAGGACTTTCTAGTCTGCAGGCGGACACTCCAACCACTGAGCCAAACCAGCCAGGGCAGTCACTTTTTGATCAAATGAACCAGCTCTAGGTCCTTAGCTTTTCCAAGAAAATGTTAATGTTTTAGGAAATGTTTCGAAGTAAATGTAAACATGTTTCTTGTATCTGACTTTATAAATCTTTGCCTCAGTTTTTGGCAGAGCTGAATAAAATTGACAAGAGGTGTGGTCTGGTGCATTATATCCACCCTGGGCATAAAATCAGGGGAATTCATAGAACAATGATTAGCCAACCTTAATTTAGTAAAGCTGATAGCAATAAAAGTCAAGGTTGGAAGACAGGGACTTGATCTGCACTGCTGTATACACCCCCCCCCCCAAAATACCTGGAACAGTGCCTGAGACAGCAGGGGTTCAGAAAATACTTGTTGGATAAGTGAATGAAATTAATTTCTGAAACAATGCTAATAAAAGTAGATGTCCTAGTAATAGGGTTGGGGCTAGGCCTTGATCACAAAATTTAAGGGGGCACTGAAAATAGCACTTTAATGCAATATTTTTTAAAAAATCAAAATTAACGCAAAAAATCGATGATGAACAACATCTCAGCATTTGAAAATAAAGAGGTTCGGCAGACGCATAGAACAGAAGAGAAATAAACAGAAGTGTTCATCGCTGCACCTGCCATTAAGCAGTGGTCCTTGCCTCACTCTGTGGCATCTGTGATTATTACACAGGTTGCCTATTAGAGTAGAAAAGTGTTGAGATGGGAGAAGGGTGCATTCAGATTAGGAATATGGACATGGATTTCAGGGGTTGCCACCATCACTGTGACCTCGGAGCTAGCAAACCAGGGCGACGCTGAATTAGGAAAACAGCATTTTTTTTTCGATGTGATTGAAAACGTGAATCGAGGGGTGGAGCCCCCAGATCAATGTACTTTGTTCAGAATTTGGTGCCTTTCCACTGTAGTCCTCCCCCCCTGCTCTGTGACTGCCAGTTGGTCCCAGCAGCACCGTGCCTTGAATAAAGGTCAGCAAAGGGGTCACCCTCCTGATTATTCTCTTCCACCGGGCAGGGGGAGGAAGCCGGGCCCGCCTTAGATCCACCACGGAGTCGCTGCAACATGCTGACAGCTGCAAATCCCTCCCAGGAGCTGCAGAGCTTCTGGGGTTGCCATGGTCCATGGGAGAGAAATGCTGGCCGCCCTCTGCTGCACCAGCCCCGAGCGGGCTGACGCTGTCACCCCTCCAGGCCCTTTCAGAAGCTTTTAAACGAGATCCCGGGGTGGGGGGCGGGGGGACGGGACGGGACATTAACGGGGGCTTCCGTCCCAGCGGCTGGGGCGAATAAAAGAGGCCTTTCTCCAACGAACGGAGCAAGTGCTGGGCTCGGGTCCAGGGCTGTGGCCCCCCGCGGGCGTCAAGGGAGGGATGCCTCGGCCAGGTCGGGGCGGACCGAGCCGCACGCTGACCGGCCGGGTCCAGGCCGAGTGGGGCCACGGGGTGCGACCCGCACGTGCGGAACCGCGGACCTGAAAAGCGGCGCAGCCCGAGCGCAGGCCCCTGGGCCGCTCGCCCCGCGCTGCCCACCCGGGTCCGCGGAGGGCCGGCGGGCGGGACGAGGGGCACGGGGCCTGGGCTCGCCTCCCCGGGCCGCGGCGGAGGCAGACAAAGCGGCAGCTGCGGCGGGGTAGGAGGGGCGCGGGGCGGCGGCGCGGGGGTGGGAGGGGCGCGGGGCGGGGGCGCGGGGCGCCGGGCCGGGGGCGGGGCGCGCGGGGAGGAGCCGCCGCGGCGTCTGGTGCCGGCGGCGCGCGCCCGTGCGGCCCCGCGGCGGCGCGTCACGCTCTCCCCACCCCGCCCCGAGCCGACGAGCCGGGAGGCGGGAGGCGGCGGCGGCGGGGCTGCTGCTGCGGCTGCGGAGGTGCAGGTGGCGGCGACCGGCGGCGACCGAGGCGGCGGCCGGCGGTGAGCGGGGCCCTCGCCCTTCCCGTCCCCTCCCCGCGCCCTCCCGCCACGCGGGCCCGGCCCTGCCCGGGGTCCGCTCGGCGCCCGCGGAGAAGCCGCGTCCGCGCGCAGGCGCCGCCGGGGGAGCCGGGAGCTCCGGGGACGGCCCTGGCGGCCAGCGGTCCCCGGGTGTCGCCGGGGAGCCGGGAAGGTGCCGGCCCCGGGCGCCCAGCCCGGCCTTCCCGTGCTCCGCCCGCCTCAAGATGGAGCTTGGACTCCTCGCCCTGCGCCGGCCCGGGCGCCGCTCCCGCTCCCCGCTCCCCGCTCCCCGCTCCCCGCCGGCGCCCGTCTCCCTCCGCTCGGCCCGGGGGCCCGGCCGCGCCGGACCTGTTGCCCCGGGCGCTGCCGCCGAGTGTCCCTCAGGCCCGGGGACCGTGCCCGCGAGCCGGAACGGGGGCACCCGCCGGCGGGTTGGCCCTGGCCTGGCTGGCGGTGGCTTTTGTCCCTGTCACCCCCGCACCCCCACCAGGGGGGACGGGGATTCTGGAAGAAGGGGGTGCTGAGAGGTACAGGGTTTCCGAGCTCGCGCCGCCGCTCGGTGGCCCGAACCCTCCGCCTGGGCAGGGGGGTGGCCCGGAAGACGGATGACACTTCTTCAGAGGTTCTTTTAAAAGCGGAGCCTCGGGGTCCCCTCCTGGGGAGGCGGTCTAGGCTTCCCAAGTGGGGTTTGGCTTTGGGGGTCAATCCTGAACTGGGCTGTTTCCCCCCTTCATGTGGCTTTTCCATCTGGCAGGGACCGAGCCCCACCTCTTGGGCATGAAGAAATTACACGTTAAATCTGCAGTCCTTTGAGATGTACCTGCTTTTAGCAAAACCTGGGCACCGATGACCGTATTTAAAAAGGGCGGAAGAAATTCTGCAAACTCTATATATACACACACATATATAATTTTGGTTTGGCGACCTTGCCTTCCTGTTCTAAGTTAGGACAGTACCTGTCCCGTAAGAGCTCAGTAAGGGTTCATGTTGCTGCTGCTACGGTTGTGATTCTTGTTGTTGTTACTGTTTTATTATTATTATTACGGTTACTTACACTGTCCACAAGTCCGGAAACCAAAGTCTTTGACTTTGGCTGTCAAAAATATTTTTATTTTTATCTTTCTCAATTACAGTTGACATTTAGTATCACAGTGTTTGACTTTGGTTTTAATGATAACCTATTGGGAGAATCCTCAGGTATGTTGCTCCCCAGCCTTGGGGCACTTTTCTCTCTGAAAATAACAACTAACATTTATTGAGGGCTTCTTGGGGTCAGGCTCTGGGCGAGTCTTTTATATGCTTTATCTCATGAATCAGTCTAACCCAATGAGGGTGCTATCACCATCCTCATTTTATAGGGGAGGCTTAAGAAGGTTAAGTACCAGAGTTAGCAGCTAATAAGTGGTGGTGTCAGGATTCGAGCTCAGGTGTTCTGACTCCAGGTGCTTAATAATTAAATTAGGAGAGTGAATCTCTAGCAAGGAGTGAGGTTGGCCTTAATTAAAGCAAAGACGGGGTTGATTGCTTGGCTAAGGGCTGGTGCTGAGTTTTTAAGGTTCAGAGAAAAAAGTGCATCTTAGGCTTCCCACTAGGCCTTGTCAAAGGGGTAAACAAAAACCCAACAAAAACAAACTAAAACTGGGTGGAAACCCACAGGTATTCCATAGAAAGATAAAGATCACACACACCTTTCTCTACTTTTTCAACAATTGCTTAAAGCTCCTACATGTTCTGAAACACAACATAGGCTGATCTGGCTTCTGTTTTTTATAAGCTTAGAATTTGGTGCCCTTTATTTATATTTAAAATACTTTTTTTAAAAGTTTTTTTTTTACCCAGTATCTAACTTTAAGTCTGTTGCATCCCATGTGACCCATGAATGCCTGTGAACTTAACTTAGTAATGTCCGACTCTTGCTTTTTAAGTGCTGTCTATGTTGGGATTCTAAACTTAATGGATGGAGTATCCTCTTATACTCCATACAAAGATAGGTACCTTTGAATTCATTACATATTGGCTACCTGGAGTTCTTCATTTGCAGATATAGTTCTGGTCTTCCCTGTGTGTGTGTGTGTGTGTGTGTGTGGTCCTTGCCATGTATAAAGTCCTTGCCACATATATATTTTTATAGCATCTCCTGCAGGATTCTGCAGAGTCCCATGTGTTCAGTAATATATTTATTGTTTAGTTAATTGAAAATATGAAGTCTCTAAGCTTCAAGACTAGTTTTATAGAAGTCAAAGCTAAAGAGAGAAAAAAAAAGAAGGTAGTGCTGTAAAATCACAGGAAAATGACAATATTTATTAACATTAAAAAGAAAACCTTGTCTATACAGTGTTAACTAAAGTGAGACTTTTCACCCCATATAACTTTCCACTTCATCCAAATATTCAGCTTTAACCCTTCCCTTGTACAAGTGAGACAGGAGGTAGAGTTTCTTTTTCTATGATAAAAGAATGGACAGCATTATTCATTGCAAGCCTGTCTGAGCTATAATTAGCTCTCAGTATTTACTCAAATTTTTATTGAGTACCTGCTGTGTTCCAGGTGCAGTTCTGGGAGCTGATGATGCAGCAGTGAATAAAACAGACAGAAATCCCTATTCTCTTTGCACTTCCCTTCAAGTAGAGGAGGCAGACAATAACCATATTAATAAACTTTATAGTGGTGATACATGGTAAGAAAAACAAACAGGGAAGGGGGAACATTAAGTTTTAGGGACAAGAGTTAGGAAATTTTAGATAGGCTGGTCAGAGGAGACCTTGCTGAGAATGTGACTTTGGGTAGAAATCTAGAGGAAGTGAGGGACTATAGACCCAAGAGGGAGGAGCATAATGGGAAGAGAGAACAGCAAGTGCAAAGGTCCTGAGGTGGAGGCTTGGGAGCGGGCAGATAATTTAAGGCTATACAGGTTGCAGTTCTAAATATGAACTTATTCAAATATTTTAGAATGGTGAAAGGTATGGAATAATGCCATGCTATTAGTGATGTTGATGAAGGAAGAGTTAAAGATAGGGGAATTGAGGCTCAAAAAATTTTACTTACTAAAAGGCCACATCGCCGGTAAATACGGAGCTAGAAATTGAACCCAAGTGTGTGTTATGTTAAGCAATGCACAGGTCTGTTGGCAGTGGAACCTTCGGTGGCTGGCAGAAAGGCCAGACCAGTACTTGATGTTCAGACTTGCTACTGGGTGTATACTTTCCTATTTGTACGCAGAATCTTTGCTCAACCCTGGGAGGCCCTGTCACTGATGTTTGCATATATAGCTTTTTCCTGGAATTGTGCTCCTGGCAGTGAAGCCTTCCTTTTTAGTCTCAAAAATTGCATGGTTTCAAAATTTGTGTTTACAATAAACCTTTCTGTTGGTCTCCTAAATCTTAATCGGAAAGCAGTGACAGTTCACCCTGAATATGAATTTTTTTTAGATTATCTGTTTAAGGAGGCTTTAACTTATTATAGCATCTTATATAGTTTTAATATGTGCCGTGTATATTTCCCATGTAGACAGAACCCAGAGAATCCATATGCTTTAAATCAGCATTTGAGTTACAATGCACTTTTAAGGGAAACCATATTGACTGATGGTACTACGCAAGAATTTCAAGAGTGACCTCTTCCGATTTCAATCAGGGGAACAGAAGAGGCCCTTATTTTTTTTTCTTTTCTTTTGGTAGGTTGGCAGACTTCATTAACCAACCTGGAATTTGGCTAGGACATCTGGGTTAATATCCTGGGCCTGGCACCAAGCACCAAGGAATCTTGGCCACAATTAGTAAAGATCTTTTTTTTTTTTTTTTCCTCCATCTCCATCTGGCACTTCCAGAAGGGACAGATTCCACTTGCACTAACTCAGTGGGTGGGTCTGTTTTTTGATAGTCTGTGTTATTGTGGTTCAGCAACAAAATCTTACAAGTATTCTTTGCAGAATTTTAGAAGAGAGGAAGTAGTCCTGTTACAGAATCCCTATCGGGGACCTTCTCTGGTATGTCTTTCCCTGGGGGAAACGCATTCTCATCCACCTCTTCTTCGAATCCAAAAGAGACGAGAGAGAGACATTGTGCAGCCCTGATGTTTTACATAAGCAGGAGATCTGATATACTTCCAACTCGAATTAAGTAGTTTGATATTTGTATTCTTCTTTGCTTACTTATATCTAAGTAGAGCTTGGATTCGATCCCAGTTTTAACTCTGCCCATTTTTTACACTTAACATTGCTGAGCCCTTGATTTACTGTGTCTTCTCTGAAGTTAAGAACCTAAGACCCAGATGTTCTGGCTGTACCTACCATCCAGAATCCGGGTTTGGTGTGTAAAGAACGTATGAAAGGAAGGCAACGTTAATGTTTTTTGTTTTTCCTGATTCTACAAATCCCTTTCAGTAGGTTGCCGGTTCGATTCCCGGTCAAGGCACATACCAAGGTTGCCAGCTCAATCCTTCGTAGAGGGCATGCAGGAGGCAGCCAGTCAGTGTTTCTCTCATCAGTGTTTGTCTCTTTCTCTCCCTTCCTTTCTCTCTGAAAATCAAGTTATTAAAAATATGTTTTTATTGATTTTTTTTTAGAGAGAGAGAGGTAGAGACATTGATGTGAGAGAGAAACATAGGTTGGCTGCCCCCTTGACGCCCCCCACTGGGGACCGAGCCCACAACCTGGGCATGTGCTCTGACCGGTAGTGGAACTGGGACCTCTCAGTGCATGGGACATTGCTCAATTCACTGAGCCACATTGGCTGGGCTAAGAATCAATATTTAAAAATCTTAAAAAAATAAATAAATGGAACTTTAAAAAAAAAAAAAGGAAGTTTGAGGTCCTGAATTTGCTTCAGGCTTAGATGTGTGAGACATATGAACTTGGACCAGTCACCTAACCTCTCTCTCAGTCTGCTTCTGGCTCTGTAAAGTGGGGGTGACATCTGCCCTGCCCACCGCGTGGGGTTGCTGTATGGATGGAAGGGATTTGGCCTTGACGTACTAGAGATCTCTATATAACCTTGTCAAATACCAGAGAGGCCAGGGAAGACAGGAAAGGCCAATTATCTATCACTGGTGGCTTGTAGTCACCTGGTTTATTTTGTAGCATGGTTCAATTCATAGCAAAGCTGCTTAGATGAATGTGACCAACAGAAAGTGTCCTGTGAGATGGTAGAAAGCCCCCGATGTGCCAATTTATCAAATATTTGTTGAGTGCTGTGAAGACCCCGTGCTGGGTATAAGGAGCTCTGTCTCACTCGGTAAGAAAACTGAAATGGTGGTGAGACAGCCCCGCCCATGGAAGATGAGCAGTTCATTTGCCTTGAATGTGTGTATGGGATGGAATAAAAGAGGGCTTCCAACGTAGGAATTAGCACTTGTGTTCGGCATTGATGAAGATCTAGGGTTTCTAGGCAGGGATAGGTTAGGTAGAACATTGTAGGCCAGATTGAGCAAAGATACGAGGTATAAAAGTAACATGTGGAGATGATAGCACAGAGGCTACTGCCCTGTAGTTTGAGGGCAGGTAACAGGAAATAAAACTAAGAAGTTTGGGTTTATATCAAGGAGGGGTTTCCCTCCCTGATGAGTCTTTCTTACTAGTCTTGAGCATTTTAGAATCACTGAGTTTTCTGCAAGTCTTTTTTCTGATGTTCGGTCAAAAATATTTGGTTGGCCCTGGCCGGTTTGGCTCAGCGGTTAGAGCGTCAGCCTGTAGTCCAGAGAGACCCGGGTTCGGTTTCTGCTAAGGGCATGTACCTCGGTTGCAGTTTGTCCCCGGCCCTGGTTGGTTGTGCGGGTGGCAGCCACTTGATGTGTCCCTTTCACGTCGATGTTTCTCTCTTTCTCTCTCTCTTCCTCTCCGTCCCACTCTATCTGAACAAAAAATGGAAAAATGTCCTCGGGTGAGGATAAAAATACACACACACACACACACACACATATATGTGGTTGGTTGTAGGAGGTAAACAGGAATACTTTTGGGTATACCAATTACCTTTTTTGCTCAGAGTTGTGCAGTCATCAGCATAATCAGTTTTAGACTGTTTTCTTCATACTGAGAAGACACCCTGTACTCATTAGCAGTCACTCTTCATTTCCCCCAACTCTCCCAGCACTAGGTTCCCAGCCCTGCTCTCTGTTTCTATAGATTTGCCTGTTCTGGACTTTTCATATAGACTGACTTCTTTCTTTAAAAAAATTTTTTTTTTCTTTATTGATTTTAGAGAGAGAAGACAAGACGGGAAAGGGAGAGAGAGAAACATCAAAGAGAGAAAGCATCAATTGACCGCCTCCTGCACGCCCCCCACTGGGGATCAGGCCCACAACCTGGGCATGTGCCCTGACTGGGAATCGAACGGCGACCTCTGGGTGCATGGGCCGATGCTCAACCACTGAGCCACGCTGGCCAGGCATGACTTCTTTCATTTAGCAAAATGTTTTCAAGGTTCACCCATATTATAGCATGTATCCCACCCATACTTCATCCCTTTTTACGGTTGAATTATATTCCACTGTATGGGTATGCCACCTTTTACTTTTTTCATCAGAAGATGGACATTTGAGTGGTGTCTGCTTTTTGGTTGTTATGGATAAAGCTGCTCTGAACATTTGTGAGTTTTTGAGTGGACATACTGCACGGGAGCTCTACCTTTTGAGGAGCTAGAGAACTCACCAGCCGGGTGAGAGGGCACGTTTTAAATGAACAGTCGTTACTGAAGAACTTGCCATTTATGAGGAGTTCAGTTATTCAGATGGAAAAACAACGGGCATACCTCATGTCAGAACCTGTGCCTTGCCGGGTTTCAGGCCCTTTTGTATGTTTGTTAGTTTTATTTTCCACAGCTTAATGACCGGGGTGGGGTGGAGGGCTCTTTCTAAGGTAGAACCTGCTGTGTGTCTGTGCAGAAGATGAGCAAAACAGGGAAAAAATAACCAACAATGAAGTTGGGTGTTAAGATCCACATGAAACCAGATTTCTGGTTTCCATTTATAGCATGTAAGGTAGTTGTATAGAAAACTATCTTTGGGACTTGTGAGTAAATTTAGCAGAGTGTTATCTTCTCTTGAAATAGCCAGGTATCCGTCTGTAGGTATTGTGACAACAGAAACGTGGTTATTTTTTTCCATTGGACCTAAAGACCTATAACCGTGGGGTGGGTACCCCAATAAATGTACAACACTCAGAGGGAAAAAAAAAGTATACCCCTGAGGGAGGGGGGATGTCCCGCCCTGGTGGGGGGACCTGTAGCAACTCTTAGCTCATTTGCAAAGTGAAAATAAGAAAGCTTTTATAAAGAGTAAGAAAAACAACACGGAAGTAACTGGTTCTGGTGTGCGTAGTCTTTGTGCCTGTGCTTGTTCAGCACAAACAGTCGGTACACGTTTGCTTTTTAGTGTGGGCAGGTCAGAAACGTTCATTCATCGGCATGCTTTCGGTCGGAAGTCTTTCATCTGGGAGCCTGGGGTTTAATAACTGTGACCTTAGCAAGTGATTTCGCTTTTTAGAAGCGTTTTCCTCAGTGGTAAATGAGGAAGTTGAACTAGATTGTCAAGGTCTCTTCTGAGTCTAAAATTTTATGATGCTATATTAAGCACATTTGCTCCTTTTTGCACATTAGTATAATTGACTGCCGTCGACCTATTAATTAAGTTCTTCTAGGAGATACGAACCAGGCCTAGGAATTTCAGTCCCTTTTAAGATCCATCTTAAGCTGGTGGTATTAGAGTTACAAAGCCCCAGGATTTTGTAGAAACTTGTGTAAATGAGCAGAATAGCTCAGGTTGTTCAGCTCTTCATGTCTGCCCGTCTCCTTCAGTTCTTTTGCAGATGGGGGAGGCTGCTTCTTTTTTGCGTCGATCTAAGTAGCAGGAACATAAAGTAAATCTTCACTCAGACTGAGCTGTTCGAAGACGTTTATAGCTGTGGGCAGTTTGCACCAGGGCACTGAGTTCCACAAAACTGTCGAATGCTCCAGCACCCTTCGCCTTGGCTAGGTTTCGGGCCCCTCCTTCTCCTTTTCACAACGGCTATGAACTTTGAAACTTGGTGCACAGCTTGTATTTTGTACTATGTCATACACATTTTACAAATGTCATTTTCAAGCACAGAATAAGTTTTCAAAGGGTTATGTCTGTCTAGTGATATATCCTTGTTCTGATTGCATCCAGCAAACATCCTAAACTTGCCTTTAATGACTTAAAATTTTAATTCTGACTTTGATAGGATGGTGGTAAAGCTTTCTCGGTATCTTTTTTTTTTTTTTTTTTAAATCCTCACCCAAGGATATTTTTCCATCGATTTATAAATAGAACGGAAGGGAGGGAGAGAGGACGCGATTGGCTGCCTCCTGAATGACTCCGACCGGGGCCGGGGATTGAACCCGCAACCGAGGTACATGCCCTTGACCAGGAGTTGAACCCGAGACGCGTCAGTCCTCGGGCAACCGCTCTACCTGCTGAGCCAAACCGGCCAGGGCTCCGTGTCTTACTGTGTGATGGTCTCAGACTGGCACTTAAGGTTGGTAGGCTGATTTCATAAATTGCTTTGAAAGGGCTCCACCAGTTCGAAAGTGCAAGTGCAACTCCCTTGCAGCACCTTTGGAATGAAGGAACCAATTAATTTTCTGCCCTTGATTGGCTTGTGTCAGTCCTTTGTGGCTAAATGGGCTTTTCACATTGATCTCTTTAAGCAGTGACTGCGCTATTCGCTTATCTTTTGTAGGTGATCCTTGCTGGAGAATGCAGTTTGTGGGTTTTTGTTTTTTTTTTTTTTTTTTTTTTGGTTAATCCTCACCCTCACCTGAGGATGTATTTTTTTAGATTGATTTTTAGAGAGTGTGAAAGAGAGAGGGAGGAGGAGAGGAGAGAGAGAGAGAAACATCGATGTAAGAGAGACACATCGATTGGTTGCCTCCTGAATGACCCTGGCCGAGGCCAGGGATCGAACCTGCAACCTAGGTACATGCCCTTGACCAGAATCAAACCCATGACCCTTCAGTGCATGGGCCGACACTCTAAACACTGAGCCACACCAGCCAGGGCAGTCTGTATTTTTAATTGTTGAGTTGATTTTAAAGCTATTTGACTCTGGCCTATTGAAAAAGTGGTATCCTGTATTGTGTATGAAATACCCATAAATACCTACACGTGTCCATAAACATGAGTGGAAATAGATCTCAGTGGTCCTCTAATACAATAAGGTGACAGAAGGCTAAGGAAGAGCCAGAGTTCTGCCTCCCGGAGTCTTCCCAACACTTTTTGGCTGGGACATTTCAGGGGGTGCTTTTCTTCTGAGACCTGAGTGAAGATAGCAGTAGGACTTGTCCAGATGGGAAAGAACATGTGGCGGGTTCCCAGGGGTTGGAAAACTTTGAGGAAATATCAGTGTCTATGAATATTCTCGACAACGGAATATAAACAGGACAGTCTCCATGACTTTCATATTCAATCAACTTTTGTTCAGTAATCCACCATTTAAAAGGCACATGGATCTGAAATTAACAAGAGATGGTTTCTTGTTAGTGACGGTGAGGACCATGGTTTCGAAGAATAGCCGCGATGGCTCTTATTCAGACACATGGCTCTTTGGAGTTAGTTTAAGTAACTCCTGCAAAACAAGGTTCTGAACCTGATAGGGAGATATGGAACTGAATGGAAGCATTGGCCAGTGTTGCCGTACTTAAGTTGTTGGGGTTTTTTTTTTACATTTTACCTATTTCTGTCATGTCTTCTTTTCCCTTTCTTTAACTCATTCTGTTATTTTGTGTCATGCTTAATGGTGATTTGTGAAATGTATACATTTGGCAGTACAAGAATATAAGTTATTACCAGCTCTGGCTTCGCCTTGTGGATTAACTGTAAGTTCAAGTCTGGCCCATGTGGCTCAGTGGATTGAGCGTTGCCCGATGGACTGAGAGGTCCTGTGGATTAACTGTAAGTTCAAGCCTGGCCCATGTGGCTCAGTGGATTGAGCGTTGTCCAATGGACTGAGAGGTCCTGTGGATTAACTAAGTTCAAGCCTGGCCCATGTGGCTCAGTGTATTGAACGTTGTCCGATGGACTGAGAGGTCCTGGTTCAATTCTCAGGGCACGTGCCTGGGTTTCAGGCTTGATTCCCCAGTAGGGGGCGTGCAGGCGGCAGCCTATCACTGTTTCTCTCACATTGATGTTTCTCTCTCTCTCTAAAAAATCAATAAAAACATGTTTTTAAAAAAGAAATGAATAACTGATACCAAGTCACCTCGTTTACCTGTTTCTCCTACAGTTTTCCCTTCAGTCCCCAGGCCTGTCTGTCCACATGCTCTTACCATGTGAGAGTGCTTTCCTGCATCCGGAAAGACAGCAGAAGCTAAGCTGCCTCCGCCGCAGAGTAGTGCTCCCTCCCTTCTTCGTGCCTGAAATGCTGCGTCCTGCTCTCTTGGCCTTACGTCGGCCAGTCTCTAACTCTCAGGTTCCTTTTTTGTATTTTGAGACACACTTATTAAATTTGTATCTGTAACTCAATCTCTGTACTTTGATTTGAGTTTTGTGGGGATGTATTTTCAAAGTCCTAGTGAGCTATCAGTTTTACTGGGCCTTGTGCTGCTTTTTAAAAAAATTTTTTATCCTCACCCGAGGATATTTTTCTATTTTTCTATCTTCGGATAGAGTGGGAGGGGGGGAGAGAGAGAGAAACATCGATGAGAGAGGAGCACATCGATTGGTTGCCTCTTGCATGACCCCATCCAGGGCTGGGGACCTAACCGCAGCCTAAGTACATGCCCTTGACCAGAATCGAACCCGCAACTTTTTGGTTAGAGGGCTGATGCTCTAACTGCTGAGCCAAACTGGCCAGGGCCAAGCAGTTCTTCTTTATTCATTATGTATCGTGTCAAATAGGGGTTTTAAAATCTTTTTTTTTATCCTCATCCGAGGACATTTTTCCATTTTTTTATTCAGATAGAGTGGGAGGGAGAGAGAGAGAAACATCGATGTGAAAGGGACACATCGAGTGGCTGCTACCCGCACGACCCAAGCAGAGCTGGGGACAAACTGCAACCCAAGTACATGCCCTTAGCGGGAACCGAACCCGGGTCTCTTGGGACCTCAGACCGACGCTCTAACCGCTGAGCCAAACTGGCCAGGGCTCAAATAGGGGTTTTAAAGATCCTCTTACTGCCCTGGCTGGTTTGGCTCAGCAGTTGGAGTGTTGGCCTGCAGACCAGAGAGTCCTGGGTTCGGTTCCCGCCAGGGGCACATACCAAAAAAAAAAAAGTAAAAATAATAAATAAATAAAGGTCCTCTTACTGTAAATGCTATCTTTTCTCTTAAAAACAATTAAATTATTCACAGTTTTATATGCAAGAATTTTTCTGTCCTTTCCCTCCCTTACGTGTTGTGATGATGTAGGAAACAAATGTTGCCTACCCAGGGGGATTTGGGGTATCTGGTTGGCAAGTTCTTCATCAATGCCAAGCTGAGAGCTGCTTTCTATTTGGCTTTAAGCACACGTTCTAGGGCTGCACTGTCCAGTGCCACGGCCAGAAGCCGCACATGGCCATGGGGTGCCTGAGATGTGGCAAGTCCACCTCCTACACAACCCCTACTGGGAGCAGGAATCGAACCTGAGACTCTTTGGTTTTTGGCCCGACTCCAAATCAGCCAGGGCACTCAATAATAATTTTTTTTTTTATCCTCACCCAAGGACATTTTTCCATTTTTTGTTCAGATAGAGTGGGAGGGGGAGAGAAACATCGATGTGAAAGGGACACATCGAGTGGCTGCCACCTGCATGACCCAACCAGGGCCGGGGACAAATTGTAACTGAGGTACGTGCCCTTAGTGGGAATTGAACCCGGAAGTCTCTGGACTGTAGGCCCACACTCTAACTGCTGAGCCAAACCGGCCAGGGCAATAATTTTTATATTGATTACATTTTGAAGTAATATTTTGGATATATTGGATTTAATAAAATGTTATTCATTTCAGCTGTTTTTAATTTTTTAAAACATGGTTACTAGCAAATTCAAAATTGCACATTTATCTTGCATTGTAGTTCTATTGGACAGCGCTCGTCTAGAAGGGCATAGTCGTGTCAAGGAAGGTAATGATACGATACTTAGGGCTCTTGTATACCACAGACTGGAGGTAGTGATTGAACATTGTACCTGTAGCTTCACTGGCCTACTTTGAAAAGGCTCCAGGGTCGAGCAACCCTCTGATGCTGTCGCATTCATCAGATGCTTAGAGGGTGAGTTGCAGTTACTTGATGCTCTGGTTTGAAATTGCAGTAGTGCATCGTTTTATGGGCCCTTGTGTTGATGCTGAGTCAGTTCAGAACTTTTTGGAACTCTTAGTGTGTACCACATACTTTTGTACGTCCTTTGGATGCAACAAGAGCTCTCATCTCCGTCCACGAGGGACTTAGTCATAGCATGCTATGCAAACAAGACAGGAGTGAGTGTGATTCATCGTTCAGTAATAGAAGAGTGCTCCGTGGCTAGGGTAGTCCAGGGGAGGAGGAGATGGGCAGGAGGCATAGTCAGAAAGACCCTGCGAGGAGGTGCGCCTGCGTGTATTCTTTTAGCGTCAGTTCCTGAGAAAGTACGGGCTTTGGGTGTGGAAACGGTCCATTCGATGACGAGGCATAACCGTGGGCTTCCCGTCTCTGGGCATTAAGCTCAGTTCAGCTAGGACATGGGAGGTGTTTAAATTGGTCGCGGCAGGCCTCTCAGCCTATCGATTAGGTTTTGATAGTCTTCCAGGAAGTTAAAACCTGTGTGTTACTCAGGAATGGAAGACAATACGTAAATGCTCTTCAGGTTTTGTTTCCTGCATGGACAGAAATGTGCATGTGAATGAAACTGAAAGGGAGAAAAACCAAATAACTTGCCTTTTTATAGTGGAAATGCAAGTCAGGTTGGAGAGCTCCCAGCACATTGTGCAATGTTTTCAGTGGCTGAAGCAGAGCTCGGGTTACACTGCGTCTCCTGTGTTGGGGGTGGGGGGCAGCAAGTGACACAGCATACAGCAGACACTTACATAACCGTGACTTCAGGGGAACAGGATCAAGCTGTGAATGAACCTCTCGAGCGCAGGAATATGGTATTAGAACACAGCCTCTGACTTCTGCTCTCGCTTGGCTTGAAAACAAGCTTCAGAAACCTCTCTCTCTCTCAAACGAGACTTCCATTATTCTCAGAACTTCTTTCCCTTTCCTTTCGGTTATGAAGTTCACGGTCAGATAGCATTTTAGGATTGGAAGGGAGCTCAGAAGACTCAGTGCAGTTGTCTACAGGTAAGTCACTTAACCTGCGTGTGGCTGGCCTTCCTCAGGGTCCCTGGACTGGAGCGGGCAGTCTTTCCTGGAGGCCCGGTGTGACACTTGTTCCAGACAGATTAAATTCACGGCCGGTTCTTCGACTCCCCTTTGCCTCCCAGGAGAATTTCCAGAGGTAGTAAATAAAGGAGTATGTTCGTTTCGCTGATGGGACGAAACGGACTCTAGAGGGACCGAGGGGGAGTGTGGAGAGGAGATTTGCCTCGGATGACACAGCGCGGTCCTGGGGAGCACCGGGCGGTGCTGGATTTGGTGGCAGCTGATCTTATCGGATTCAGGTTGTTCCGCCCCATGGAGGGCTCCCTACAGCGGCAGCCGCTCCCCTTTCACTCCTGAATCCTTGCCCTTCCACTTGGGTGTGGATTTGAAATCCAAAACAGTGGGACCACACGAGGATGGAGTTAGAAATGCACCTTATTTAATTAGTGTCCTCAGGTCGTAGATGAGGGAGATACCAAGGTCTGGGAAGGGGTTGTACTCCGGTTTGAGGTCATCCAGCTGGGACAGAACCCTGGTGTTCATTTCCTAGTCTAACTTGCTATTTATACGTTTGTGTTCTTAAGCCACAATTCTTTTATGGGTAAACTAAAAAGCAAAACAAAAACTACATAAAACCTTAAGGAATAAGAGAAGAGTTATGAAGAATGTGATTCCTTTTTACTTGACCATAGTTCACACGAGGCTTGTTTTGGGGAACTGCTTGTTTTGAGGAACCTGTTGTTTCTGTACATTGCTTAAGTATTTTTTAAGGTCATGAAGTGTTGAGGCAGCGTGGTTTGGATTTTACTAAACTATCTTCTACAATAAAATTTTTGTGTATGGAAGATGCCAAACATACAGAAGTAGAGAGAATAGTACCATCATCTAACTTGAACAGTTACCGACTCATCACCAGTGTTCTTATTAAGTTTGAATTGGCTGTAGTACTTTTACTTATCCATATAATTATGCCTTTTGTGGTTTGAAGCATTTCTATCTCAGGTGCTCGTCCGAGAAGTTTCTTTGAGTAACTTACTTAGCCAAGATGACTGCAGAGCTCTGAGCAAAGTTTTTCTCTCTTTGCCACTGTATTAGGTAGGATACGGGAGCTGCTGTAAATACCCTACTAATTTTAGTCACTTACAGATGAAGGTTTATTTTCAGTTATGGAAAAGTCCAGGATAGGTTTGTCCAGATGAGGGAGGAGGGAGAAGGGGTTCAGGCTTCTTCCATGTTGTGACCCTGCTGCCCTCAGCCCATGCTTTTGACATGGCCCAGTTTCATCTCCGGGCAGTTGGCAGGGCCTAGAGCGTGGGGGATCGCACACGCGAAGGTTTTATGGGTGAGGCCTAGAAGTGGCACGCGGTTCAGACACTCCTCTCATTCCATTGGCTAGACGTCAGTCACATGGCCACACTGATCTGCAAAGGAAGCTGGGAAATACGGCCTGTTCCACCAGGAAGAAAAATGGTCTGGTAAATACCTGCCTCCTGCACATGCATATCTCCTCCTCCTCCTGCCCTTGTGCTGCATTTAAGTTCCTAGTAAAAGCAACCCAGTAGGACCTGCCCTGGTGGGTGTGGCTCGGTTGGTGGAATGTGGCCCTGAGCACCAGTTCGATTCCTGGTCGTCTTGGTCGGAGCTCATGCCAGGGTTTCAGGCTCGATCCTCAGTAGGGGGCGTATAGGAGGCAGCTGATGGATGGATGGATGTTTTGCTTTCACATTGATGATTCTCTCTCCCTTTCTCCCCCTCTCCCCTTCTTCTCTCTAAGCATAACCTTGGGTGAGGATTAATTTAAAAGGAAGGAAGGAAAGAAAGCCCAGTCCGGCCAGTGTGGCTCAGTGGTTGAGCATCAACCCATGCACCAAGAGGTTGCTGGTTCGATTCCCAGTCAGCACACATGCCCAGGTTGTGGGCCAAATCCCCAGTGGGGAGCGTGCAGGAGGTGGCCAATCGATGTTCTCTCTCATCGATGTTTCCATCTCTCTCTCCTTCTCACTTACTCTCTCCCTAAAATCAATAAAGGAGGAAAAAAACTTTTTAAAAAACAGAAAGAAAACAGCCCAGTAGAGTCTACTTCCTAACTGCCTGGTTGAAGACATTCTATTGTGCCTCAGAAATCATTAATTTTTTTTCCTGCTTATGAAATTATATCTGTTTATTAAATAAAATTTGAGAAACCCAAGAAAACACAAAGATATAAAAAACTGACAGTAACCCAGCACCTGGAGATAATTATTATTACTCCTGTGTTATATTTCCTTCCCATTTAAGAATTTTTAGCCACATAGAAATATTAATAAAATTAACTGATTCTTATTTTGTGCTGGCTTGCAAATGCCACAGCTCAGGAAGGGAGCAACACAGTAATAACAACCCGGCGATGCTGCCTTTTCTCAGCAAAGATAGACTCTTGCAGAGATGCCAGGTGTGCACTTTGGGCGTTTTTGAAATGAACTTGCTTACACATCACGATCCCCACCCAGTATTAGCAAACAGTACATAATGAGTACTGACGTTAGCAATATATTAGAATGCAAGGCAGGGATAACATGTTAACTTTCTGATGACTTCCTACTCAGTTTTCAGAATTCTGAAATATAGCTTAATTTTCAAGGCGAGACTACTAAGAAAAGGTGTTTCAAACTGAACCCAGATGAAAACCTGCAAACGTGAAATATGTGAAAATACGTCCCTGGCTGCGAGCTGAGGTCTTAGGTGGGTGTGCTGTACTCTGCTCACCTGCATTGCTGTCCTGCTCAGCAGTGGGGAGGATGCCACTGATGTGAGGTGGGGGGACGATTTATTGGGAGAGGCGCATTTCCCGAGTCGTCAGCCCCATGCTGGGATGCAGGGATTCCTGACCACCTGGGTTTTCCTCCAAGTGCTGAGGTGGCATCCAGAGGCAGACCAGCATCAGAATTCCTGTTTGTGAGGTCATCGTTATGACCTCACAGGCAGGATTGCTCAAGATGTTTGCCCAGCTTGTGGCAGGGGATGAGCTGAGGCCTGGCCCGCTTCTCCAGACACCATGAGGTACCGCTTTGTCCCATATCGCTAGATTTGTGTTGACTTTTCTGCGACTTCCCGTAGATAAAAAGTAAAGACACTGGCCTGGCTGGTGTGGCTCAGTGGTATCAACCCATGCACCAGGAGGTCACCAGTTCGATTCCCAGTCAGGGCACATGCTTATGTTGCTGGCCCATTCCCCGGGGGTGGGGGATGCACAGGCAATCAATTGAGGTTCTCTCTCATTGATGTTTCTTTCTCTCTCTCCCTTTCCCTTTCTCGCTCTCTAAAGTCAGTCAATACAAAAGAAAAAGGTGAAGACATTGATGTTAGGCCCTTCATAGTTTACTGAAAAAGATTGTATCAAGAAATCACTGTTTTAGAACATCCTCTGGCAGGACATCTGAAAGCAGATAACTCAGTAGTGGAACAGAAGTATTTTTCTGTGAATGAGCTCACGGTCAACCGTTTGCTGTGGCATTGCTGTTGCCGATAACCACCGGCTCTGTTTGCTATGAAACTGGCTATCAGTTTTCCTGTTCCGACAAATAAACATCAGACTTTTGTTCTGTGCAGATATATCTAGGGCACCGGGCAGGTAACAGTTTGAAATGATGAGACTTGGTTATCATCAGCGGTATCAGTTATTTATGATCCAGAGACACGCACATCACAATTGAGAAGTTGTCACCTTTGGGTTTTGAATATATTGGTTTGCTCTCTGTACCTGTTTTAGTTGGAGTTGGAAGAAAAGGTGTTAGTTTACACAGATACCCAGAAACCTAGTCTCTGAGGGTTAATACCTATAATTTTCTTAAGGATTGTGCAAGCATTTGATGAATTATCTGCTCCTGTCTTTTATTTAAGTAGCTATCGGACCCTTCTTCTAAGTTTGATTCTGTGAGTTTAAGTTGAGAGATTATGTGGCCCCCAATGTTTTGTTTTGTTACCTCTTTTCCCTTCTACACATAGCATGTCAGTATTAGAGAGACTCAACATCCTTTTTTTTTTTTTTTTTGTACATGCCTCTAGCAAGAACCGAACCTGGGACTCTCTGGTCCTTAGGCCAATGCTTCAACTGCTGAGCCAAACCGGCCAGGGCAACATTCCATTTTTTAAAAATCGTTTTTCTTTATTGATTTTAGAGAAAGAGGAAGAGAGAGAAGAATCGATGAGAGACAACATCGATTAGCCTCCTCCTGCATGTCCCCCACTAGGGATCAGGCCCACAACCTGGGCATGTACCCTGACCGGGAATCGAACCCACGACCTCTTGGTGCATGGGTTGACGCTCAACCACTGAGCCACACTGACCGGGCAACATCCCATTTTTTGAGCAGCATTGTCTGTGTGCCCTATCCCCGCCCTCCCCGAACAGTCACATGTCCTTATTTCCTTAAACATGTGAAACCCGAGACCAAAGTTGTAGATTCATACCTGGTCCTGCGTAAATCAGAAGTTTATTGTGTTCCTGTGGACGGAACATAGATCATTTTCCTTCAGCACTTTCCAGGTACGGCTTTTTCTTAGAGCCAGAACCCTTCTCTAACTTAACATACATATGTTTTTACATGAGTATTGCATAATTGTGTGGATTGGAAAAAACACACAGCTAAAATAGGCTTGTGGTCATAGAACTTATGCAATATGAAGGGAATGAAATGAAAACGGGAAGCCCTTCTCCTCCCCCCGTTAAGTGAGGCGCACGTGTTTCTGAGCCCGCTTCTGTGGGTTGTGTTTGTAGGCACTGTACTGAGCTGGTATTATTAGACACTGTAAAGGAAGGTGAATATATCACTACTGTTTACTTGTCCTCAGGATAGTAAATTGCTTTCAACCCATCGCGGCAGCATTCCATGTTATTCATATCTAGAGTTTTCTAGGTTCCTGGGTGCAGTGCAGAGATGGTTTATTAGCACGTATAAGAAAAAGTTTAGGCCATGAAAGCCACTTTAATAATAACTATTGTTTCTACTTCCTCCCTCCTGTAAATTCTAAATTCTTTTTATATTTTTCTCTCTGCAGATTGAATCCAGAGACTGACTTCCCTGCAGAACCACCCACAGCTCTATCAATGGTCGGAGAAAGGTAGTGGCATCAGGCACAAGGAAAGCGGCCGGACACACCGAGGACAATGAGTCTGCTGAAACCGAGCGGCCTGAAGGTCCCTACCAAGATCCTTAAGCCTGGAAGCACAGCCTTGAAGACACCTGCTGCTGGTAACGCTTTGTTTTCCTTGAGAGCAAATGAATTACAGCCCATATGAAGACTTCGGTGTGAAAACATTTACAAAGGCAATCTTACATAACTTCACATTCTTGAAAACATTTGAAAATGTTTTAATGAACAGAATAGCATTTTATGTCTAAACATCTTTTTTTTCTTTTAATTTTGTTTTTCTTTTTTTTGAGGGAGAGGAAGGGAGAGAGAGATAGAAACATCCATGTGAGATAGAAACATCAATCAGCTGCCTCCTGCACGCCCCCTACTTAGGATCGAGCCCGCAACCTGGGCATGTGCCCCAGTGGGAATCGAACTGGGACCTCTCAGTCCATGAAACAATGCTCAGTCCACGGAGCCACACCTGCCACGCTATGTCTAAAAGTCTTTTTTTTATATCCTCTCCCAAGGCCATTTTTTCATTTTTTGTTCAGATAGAGTAGGAAGGAGAGAGAGGAAGAAAGAGAGAAACATCAACGTGAAAGGGACACATCGAGTGGCTGCCACCCACACGACCCACAAACTGCAACTGAGATACGTGCCCTTAGCGGGAACCGAACCCGGGTCTCTCTGGACCGCAGACCGGTGCTCTACCCACTGAGCCAGACCAACCAGGGCTATGTCTAAAAGTCTTAATCGGTGAAGTGTTTATCTTGTTGTAGGTTATCTTTATTTAATTTAGTTGGTTTAGTGTAAGATAATAACATAGTTGTCGGGTACCTTCAGTGTTTGATCCTTACAATGAGAAGGTATTTCTTTAGTGTTTGCCCCCAGCAAAGAACAATGCCTGGGACTCTCCCCGGAGCGGTTGGAGAGCAAAAAACACGGGCAGCACAAATAAATACATTTTCTTACTTAATCTACATTTAAAAAAACCCTCAGGACAGATATTACTTTCCCCTTATAAATGAAGAAATTGAACTCAGAGAGCTTGTGTCATGTCCTAAGATCACAATATGCCTAATAAAGGGAAGAGTGATTAAGCATGTGGGCTTTCTCATGCACCGAGAGGTCGCCGGTTCCATTCTCAATCAGGGCACGTGCCCAGGTTGTGGGCCCCATCCCCAGTGGGGGGCGTGCAGGGGGCGGTCGATGCTCTGTCTCATCGATGTTTCAATGTCTCTCCCTCTCCTCTCCCTTCCTCTCTTTCTAAAATCAATAAAGAAAAAAAAAAAAGAATGTGAGCTTTCTTTACCAGTTCATACCAAATA
The DNA here is from genome assembly GCF_014108415.1 of Molossus molossus. Classification (NCBI taxonomy): domain Eukaryota; kingdom Metazoa; phylum Chordata; class Mammalia; order Chiroptera; family Molossidae; genus Molossus; species Molossus molossus. Next base: position 35,022,018 of record NW_023425358.1, on the reverse strand, counting down.
TGTATTAAGTGCTTGCTGGGTGAATGCATGAATGCGTTTCCAGTGTAAACACCACATTTCTGGCAAACTTTAAATTCTGTCTTTACCATAGAGTAGAGATTGTGCAAAGTCATCTTGCCCTAGTGGGGCCAGATGCTGTCTCTCTTCCTCGCTGTGACTGTCGTCTGTCAGCGAGGGAATGGGCTTGCGTGGTTGTCTTGGAATCACGACGATAGGGAGCACAGCACGCACCCCTTCTTCACCAGACCTCGTGCGAATCTCTGCTTAAATGGGCCTAGCCTTGTCAGCTCTCACTGACTGCTCCCAGGTGGGCACGAAGCCCGTCTCCGTGGGTCTGAGTGGGTGTTTGTTCATGATGTTCAGGGTCAGGCATGGACGAAAGAATGAAATCAGACCTGTATTAGGAACTTTGAAAAAAGGCTAATTTTTTCCCTTGTTTTAACTTCTTTCAGTCTTACTTACAAGTAAGGATTAAATCTCACCAGCTGAGTTTCACCAGCATTGAATATGAGAGTGATGGATCAAGTAATTTTTACCTCCTTGCTAAAAAACAAAAACAGAACACCTCTAAAAGAGTTGTGGCTACTCCTGTTGCCTTTGGCTTTCTCTGGTTTATTCTCCTTTAAGTTAGGAGTTGTCTGCTTGACTGTGAAATGGAATCTCCTCTGATCCTTTCTTCTGTTTTCAGTCGCAGCTCCAGTAGAAAAAACAGTATCGAGTGAAAAAGCATCCAGCACTCCTTCCTCTGAGACGCAGGAGGAGTTTGTGGACGACTTTCGAGTTGGGGAGCGAGTTTGGGTGAACGGAAACAAGCCTGGATTTATCCAGTTTCTGGGAGAAACCCAGTTTGCCCCAGGCCAGTGGGCCGGGATTGTTCTAGATGAACCCATAGGCAAGAATGATGGTTCCGTGGCAGGAGTTCGGTATTTCCAGTGCGAACCTTTAAAGGGCATATTCACCCGACCCTCAAAGTTGGCGAGGAAGCTGCAGGCAGAAGATGAAGCTAACGGCCTGCAGGCGACTCACCCTTCCAGAGCGACTTCACCTCTGTCCACTTCTGTGGCCAGCATGACGGCCTCCTCCCCAGCCACCCCCTCAAATATTCCTCAGAAGTCGTCCCAGCCAACAGCAAAGGAACCTTCAGCTACACCTCCGATCAGCAACCTCACAAGAACTGCCAGCGAATCGATCTCCAACCTCTCAGAGGCTGGCTCCATCAAGAAAGGAGAGAGAGAGCTCAAAATCGGAGACAGAGTATTGGTGAGTCCAGAGACCTGAAGTCATTGCGTTGAACCAAGATAGAATCACTGATGGGTGGTTGATATACAGGCTCAGGGTCTGTTCTGCAGGGATGACCTCTCATTCACAGAGAAGTTAATCAGCTTTTCCAGTTGTTCAGTTAATGTGTAAACATGCTACAAATTAGAACCTGGCTATGTGGTTTGAGACTGGTATGAGCAGCCCAGTTGGTGTGGCTCAGTGGTTGAACGTCGGACCCATGTACCCAGAGGTCACTGGTTCGATTTACAGTCAGGGCACCTGCCTGAGTTGTGGCTTGATCCCCAGTAGGGGGCATGCAGGAGGCAGCCAAGCAGATGTTGATGTTTCTCTCTCATTGATATCTCTCTCTCTCTCTCCCTCTCCCTTCCTTTCTCAAAAATCAATGAAAACATATTTTCTTAAAAAAATTAATATGAGCATAAGATTGCAGTGATTGATTCTAGTTTCATCTACCAGTTTAGCCACAAGAAATACTGAGTTTATAACGTGGAAACTTTACTTGACGAAACAGGCTCAGTGGTGGACTTAGATGTCTTTATGCAAGTTTAAAAAAACCTTTTTTTTTTTTGGCTTTACGGATGCACTAGAAGCTCTTTCTTCCCAACAACTAAAGTGAGAAAAAATTAAAATACTAGGCAAGCAGCGTGCCGCTTGGCCGCTAAAACAGAAAAAAACGACAAGGTCAGGTTGGTCTAACTCATGACAGAAGGCGTCCATGAGGACATCATGATTAAAGCGGACCTGAATGATCGGAATTGGCCGGTGACGGAGAACGCTCGAGCAGAGGGAGGGGCAGACTCCCCGGATGGGAGGGGGTTGGCATGTTTGGGGAAGAGGCCGGTGTCCTTTGCCAGGTACAGTGAGCACATGGTAGGAGATGAACCTCATTCATAGGTGGGGTCTACCAGGACCAGTGGCGCAGGGCTTATGAAGCTGGGTCGTGTTAAGGATTTTGATTTCGTCCCTAAGAGCAGTTTGAGGGATGAGTCGTGATGAGGTTTGTCTGGAGAGATCACTCTGACTGCTCTGTAAATACAGGAGTGGATGAGAATGGATTTGGGGTGACCTTTCCTTGAAGAAGTTATATGTTGAGACTGGGGTGGTCGGGCTGATGCTGGAAGAATGGGGGGGGGGGTCTAGGGAAGATCGTTTATTTTGTTTTTTTCCCCCCAAAGGTGGCAGAGTCCAGTGTTAACTATCCTGACTGAAATGATCTAGAGGAACAGTGTGACGCTGCAGTCGTGGGAGTGGGTCAGTGATGGAAGGAGCCTCCTGGGGAGGTGGGAAGAGGAGGCACCCTGAGCACCTGCTTGCAGGGCGTGACCAGCCTTTGATGGAGAGGGAGACTTGCTCCCTCATTGTAGGGAGGAGGAGACTCTGCAGATGCAGGTGGTTGGGGGGGGGGGGTTTGCGTGGCATAGTTCTAGGAAAATGTGAATTACGTGTTCAAAACTAGCACACGGAACTTTATTGGAATCTATGAGAGTGCGAAGTCTTATGAGTGTGTTATTGGTGGTAATAAAATTATTTACTGCCTTTGGGTAGTATTTCCAGGAGAAATTACAGGAGTGTCTCAGAATCACAGTGTTTTATATTTTAGACTGGGAAAGGACCTATTGAGATTGCCAAGTGCCTCTTTGTGCCTGTAATTCTGAAGCCCAGAGAAGGTCATGTGGCCGTGTGATGTATGTCCTCATATATCACTAGGTCCTCTTATCCCGAGTCCCCGTGTTTTTTCTACTTGAACCTGCTGCTGTGTCTAATAGAAATCTTTCATGGGGAAATACAGGACATTTGTACTTGAAAATTATGTATTAAGGAAATTAGATTTAGAAATCTGAAATATTTGATTTGGAATTTTCCTAATTACAGATAAATTCTGTTGATTGCCGCAGTCCTAATGGAACTAAGATGATTAGGTCATTGTTACGTGACGATTGGTGTAGACTTTTCCTAGTCCCACCACAGCGCCCACGTGGTCCTGCGGGATGACTGTCACCGGGGCAGGAGGTGAGCCTGCTCTCTCCGTGCGCCTCGCCCTGTGTAACTTCACACCTGCCGTGTCCACACGCCTTGCCCCCTGTGACTTCCGTCCTCCCCTCATTGCAGGAAGAGCAGGAAAGGGGACTTCTGCAGGAGGTCTATGTTTAGCCTAGTGACTTCTGTGAGCTCCTGAGATGTGACAGTAGCAGGTGCTCCAGTCTTGAGGAAGGCTTTCAGGGCTTGGGGAGTCTCCTCCTTGTCACCTCCCCCCATGTGCCGTAGTCATCAGTGGGGCGACTAAGTACAGTGAGTTGCTGACTCTGGTAATATCTGGAGACTTGCGGAGGGTCAGAACTGCAGCCCCCCACCCACGTCCTTCCCATCTCTCCCTGGCCTCTTTGTCCGTTTGTCCTGATGAATACTCCAAGGGTCTCATTAGTTGAAGGTTGCTAGTCTGTGCTCCGTGATGAGCTGCTTTGGGGGTGATGCTGCGGTCCACTCGACTCAGAGACAGACCTCCCTCCAGACTGGGAGTCCCTGGGGTAACTACCCTGAATGTTTCCGAGATGCGTTTTTGGGGTCTATATGGTATTTCAGGGATGTGATTGATGTTCTGTTTCAACATGGCTGTCTCCATGTCTGGGGCTTAGGTTCTACGCTGGATTCTTAGCTTATGACTATATATGAGAAGGAGATTTCAGACTTTTTTTTAGGTGACAAGCTTTATCTTTCTATGAGCTGCTTGCAGGGGTCTTACACTAGGAATCTTATAGTGAAAATCTATAGGTCTTTTGGATACTGTGAAGGGGGGGAAAACCTTCCTGAGAATTAAAAAAATGTCTCTATAAGATTTATTTTGCTTGTGAGTAATAAGGCGAAATATTTACAAGTTAATCTGGTGGTTGAGCATACTATTATTTCTGTACATCTTTCTGAGTCTTTCATTTTAAAGATCCTTATGGAGGTATAATTTATGCATTCATTGAACCTATATAATTCAGTGATTTTTAAGTTGTTGCTTTTTACCATTTATCTTCAGATAGAGTGGGAGGGAGATAGAGAGAGAAAAGTCGGTGTGAGAGAGATTGGTTGCCTGCCGCACAACCCTGACCAGGGCTGGAACCGAACCGAAACCAAGGTACGTGCCCTTGACCAGAATCAAACCCCAGACTCTTTGGTCTGATGCTCTGACCGCTGTGCCAACCAGCCACGGTAATGCGGTGATTTTTAAGAAATATGTAGAGTTATGCAGTTAGTTACAGAGGATTTCTGTCTCCCTCCGACACTTTCCTCGGGCCACTTTGCGAGTCCTTTTCCACTCCCACGTCCTGCCCCAGGCGATCGCGATCTGCGGCTGTCGACTCGCCTTTCCTGGACGTTTCCGTAAATGCCACGCAGACGATGTGGTTTCAAATGTCTGGCTTCTTTCACTTAGCACGTTTTAAGGTTCGTTATGTTGTAGTTCATTGCTTTTTGTGGCTGAATATATTCCACTTTATGTACATGACACATCTCATTTATCCACTCACCTATTTATTTAGTTTTAATTTAAAAAATTTAAAGAATTTGTGCTCATCGTTTAGAATGTCAAATTTTTGGTGCTTATCTTTTTAAAAAATGTTTATTCCTCAACCTGAAGATATTTTTCTACTTATTATCAGATAGAGTAGGAGGGAGGGAGGGAGACAGAGAGAAACATCGGTGTGATAGAGTCAAATTGACCCCGACCAGGGCCAGGGACAAATTGCAACTGAGGTACATGCCCTTGACGGGAATCGAACATGCAACTCATTGGTCCGTGGGCCGACGCTCTAACCACTGAGAAAACCAGCCAGGGCTGTTGCTTATCTTATATTAAAAAGCAGTACTAGCCTGGCTGGTGTGGCTCAGTGGTTGAGCATCCACCCTGCACCAAGAGGTTGCTGGTTTGATTCCCGGTCGGGGCACATGCTCAGGTTGTGGGCCTGATCCCCAGTGGGGGGCATGCAGGAGGCGGCCAATCATTCTCTCTCACTGATGTTTCTAACTCTCTCTCCTTCTCCCTTCCTCTCTTTCTACAAAACAATAAAGAAAAAAAATAAAGCAGTTCTATGCCCATTCTCTAAGGTAACAAGTTAACCTCTCCTTTTTAAAATTTTTTTCCTGTTTTTGGTATTGGGATCTTGGATCATTAAGGGGCTAATATGCTTTTCTTTTTAATTTTTTTTCTTTATTGAGTTTAGAGAGAGAGAGGAAGGGACAGGGAGAGAGAGATAGACACACCCATGAGAGAGAACATTCACTGGCTGCCTCCTGCATGCCCCCCACTGGGGATTGGGCCCACAACCTGGGCATGTGCCCTGACCAAGAATCGAACCGGCGACCTCTTAGTGCAGGGGACGGCGCTCAACCACTGAGACACATCAGTTGAGCTAATATGCTTTTTAAAAGGGAAGATTAGTTTTCTGAGTTATGGTGCAAGTCAGGCATAACTTTTTTATCTTTTAACCAGAGTCTTCATAATTATGCCATCTTTTGTTTACCTATTTGTTCTCGGGAGAGTTAGTTTCTAAGAAAATATCTTATACATCATCTGCTCTTGTCATGTTATTTATTTATTTTATCCTCGAGGGCATTTTTGCATTTATCTTCAGATAGAGAGGGAGAAAGAGAGAGAGAGAAACATTGATGTGAGAGAGACACGTCGACTGACTGCCACCCACACAACCCCAACTGGGGATGGGGACAAACTGCAGCCAAGGTACGTGCCCTTAGTGGGAACCCAACCCAGGTCTCTCTGGTCTGTGGGCTGATGCTCTAACCGCTGAGCCAAACTAGCCAGGGCTATTTATTTATGTTTTTAAATCCTCACCCGAGGATATATTTTTCCATTTATCTTCAGATAGACTGGGAGGGAGGGAGGAAGGGAGAGAGAAAGAGAAACGGTGATGTGAGAGAGACACCTCCACTGGTTGCGTCCTGCACAACCCCCACCAGGGCTGGGGACCCAGCTATAACCAAGGTACGTGCCCTTGACCATCGAACCCACGACCCTTTGGTCCATAGGCCGCCGCTCTAACCACTGAGCAAAACCAGCCAGGGCATGTTATTTATGTATTTATATTTTAATTCTTTTTCCTTTATTGATTTTAGAGAGAGAGGAAGTGAGAGGGAGAGACAAACATCAATGAGAGAGAACATCGATTGGCCGCTTCCTGCATGCTTCCCACTGGGGATCAGGGCCACAGCCTGGGCTTGTGCCCTGACCGGGAATCGAACCGGCGACCTCTTGGTGCAGGGTCGACGCTCAGCCACTGAGCCACACCAGTCGGACGTTATTTTATTTTTTAAGGGGGTTTACTAACCATCATATGTTATAGATGGGGAGATGCAAAATGATGTCATAAAGAAGCCACCTTACAAAATGTTATTGCTCACAAAATTCCTGTGAAACAATCCCTTATTATCACCCATTGGACTTTTATAGCTTTGTAAACCAAGGCCAGTGAGATTAAATGACTTGTTTGGGACTTGGTAATGAATAGATTGGAGAGTTCAAAGAGCATTAACTGTTTCCTGTTTCCTGTTTGTGGACCCATTCATTAACCCAGCAGAATCTCTCTGTCTTCTTATTTTTCACAGGAGTTTACAAGAAGGGTGTTTGTCTTTGTTCCCATTGCATTTTATAGAAACCTCTAAAAATCGCTTTTTTATTGGAATTACTTGTTCGAATTTCTCCATCAGTGGTCAACATTGTATTCTGTTTATCTTTGTATCCTAAGGGCCCAAGCACTCAAGAAATACTATATTGAATGAATGAATGAATGAATGAATGAGGAATGGAAAATCTGAAATTTGCTAATGCCTGAACATAGCTAGGTCTCCCTTTAGTTGAATTTGTCTCCAGTAGTGACTTCTCTTTTTTTTTTTAATCCTCACCCGAGGACATTTTTCCATTTTTTGTTCAGACAGGGTAGGAGGGAGAGAGAGAGCGCAAAACATCAACGTGAAAGGGACACATCGAGTGGCTGCCACTCGCACAACCAACCAGGGCCGGGGACAAACTGCAACCGAGGTACATGCCCTTAGCGGGAACCAAACCCCGGTCTCTCCGGACTGCAGATCGACGCTTTAACCGCCGAGTCAAACTGGCCAGGGCGTGACTTCTCATTTTGACTTAGATTGACCACATGTTAGGAATTATGTGCCCGTGTTCTGAGAGTAAAGAGAATGACAGTCACTTGCATTTGCCATGGGAATCTATTTCTTGTTTTGGTGTTGAAATAATTTTCTTTAGTAAACTTGATATCTGCCCCTAAAACATAGATTTGAAAGTCGTGGCTTATAATTAATGTAGACGCACACATTAGGATTCTCTGGAACACACAAGAAGTAAAACCTGGATTTATAAAGTCATGTTTAAATGCTCAGAAAAAATTTTGACTGTAGGATGTTTAAGTGGGGAAGTGTTTGAGCAGTTTTTAGGACTTCATGTGACTTCCTGTCTCTGTCGAAGATACTTTGAATGACGACTGACGATCTTTTCCGGGGAAAAGGAGAGCAACTTGTCTGTTATATGAGTTAAGAATTTCGGGTTTTGGGGGGCGGGGGAAAGTGGAAGGAAACTCTTCATTTTAGGAAGTAAACAAGCTTAGTGGCGTGGTGTTTTTCCCCTGGGTAAATGTGTGTTATCTCACCTGCATTTAGAGGAATAGCTGCTAGTCTATTTTGTGGTGATTTTTTTATAAAGCTTCTGATCTAAACGAGGCCTGTGGTTTGCTTGGAGATTTTACTGACCACAGCCTGTTAGATGCCTCTTGGAAAAACAATCGTCATGGCAGTAACTTAGACTCACCCCCAAAGAATTCAGCAGATTATCTGAGGAGATTGCATCATCTTTAACTAATGTGCTGCGTTCTGCTCATAGGATGTTGGTTGGACTTGCTCTGAATGCCATGGGGTAGGGGAGGACACCCCCATTTTATCTAGGTGACCATTTGTAGAGTCCACAAATAGCGTAGGGTTAGGAGGTCAGACTGCAGTGTCGGCGGCGTGGGCACACTAGCTGCCCACATTCGTGGGACTCCTGCGCGGTCAGACACGCTGAGCAAGCGCGTGGGGTGGTTTTAGCTAATTCTCTCAGCAGTCTGCAGCGATCCCCGCTGCGCTTGTGAGGGGACGGATTTGGAAGTTAAGCAGCCTGACTAGGTAACAGACAGCACCCGAGTCTGCCCAGCTTTCGAGCTCACGCAAGTGGATTTCTCCCTTCGCTCGCTTCTGAGACGTCGGGGTGACCTCAGCCCCGCAGGGTCTTTTTTCGTTAGCTGGTTTGCCTGGAAAAGTGGCCTTTTCTGTGCAGGTCCCGAGGAGAGGGTCACCTTTCATTTATTCAGCACGTCTTTGTAAAGTGCCTGCTCTGCCCTGCTGGGCACTGGGGGTCCTGCGTGGAGTTTCTAGTGACACCGGCAGGACACCAGCGTGTGCCCTGCACCCTCCACAGGCCCTCCCTGCCTAGGGTGCTCAGCCTCGACTCCTGTGCTCCTGAAATCAGCTTCACAAAAAGTTTCTCTTCCAGAGAAAAAATATGTCGCTGTGAGGCGTTCCCATGGTCTGTCTTCAACAAAGGGTTAAACAGAGCTGGGGGAGGGGTAGAGGTGTCATTCCAAACTCACAAAAACTGCATTCAGAGGAAGAGTAGAAACAAACGCTTTTAGCATTAAGAAGCAAGCCGGAAAAAAAAAATACACTTAGTGTTGGTCTTAAGAAATTAGGAAGGAAAGAAGAATAAACCAAAAGGAAGTAGGGAAAAGGAGGTAATAAGATGTGAAGATAATTAAACAAAATAAACAATATTAAAAAACAAAAGGGAAAAAACTTAAAAGCTGGTTCCTTGTAAAGATCAGTAAAACAAATTACCTTCCCAAGCTAATCTGCATTGAACACAATCTCACTGGACTTTTAAAAAAAGAATTAGCCAACATGATCTTAAATTTATTAAGCAGCTAGACCCACTTAAGAGGAATGCTGCTCACAAAATTAACGTCTGTCATAGGGGCTGAGTTAGTGAACCGGAGCGCACCCGCCCAGCGGAGTGGGGTGCGGTTGCGAACGGACAGGACCCTCTCCATGTTGTAGATGGAGCACAGCGAGGTGCAGAGTCGTTTACGCAGTACCCTGGCTTTGTGTAAACATGAAACGGAGGAAAAGCATCAGCTAACGTTGGCTCCTGCAGCATGAAGAATGCTGGGAGGAAGCTGTACGTCACTACTGTAATGGTCTGTGATGGAGGGGAAGGGCAGGGAGCGGACAAGAGCTGAGGGAGGGTGGGAGGGAGAGAGAAAGATAGAAACATCCATGACAGAACATCAATTGGCCGCCTTCTGCATGCCCCCCGGTGGGGATCAGGCCAACAACCTGGGCATGTGCCCTGAGCGGGAATCGAACCGGCGACACTGGCTGGGCCATATTTGTGTTTAAAATTTTGGAACCATTAGAATGTATTGGCTGTTGAAGAAGTAGTTGACATTCATGATGTACAAAGAGGTTTTTGTTTATTTTTAATATATTTTTTGATTGAAATTTTTTTTTTAGAGAGAGAGGAAGGGAGAGAAATAGAAATATCGATGTGAGAGAGAAACATCGATTGGCTGCCTCCTGCTCACCCCCCCACTGAGGATCAAGCCCGAAACCCGGGCTTGTGCCCTGACTGGGACTCCAACTGGAACCTTTCAGTCCATGGGACGAAGGTCAGTCCAGTGAGCACACCGGCTGGGCTGTAAAGGGGTTTTTACATCGTGGGAAAGCGGGGAGCATCCCGAAGGAAGAATGAGGCAGGTGTGTCTGGCGTCCTGGCCACGCTGTGGACGGTGGAACAGCGTGAGCAGTGACCGTCTCTGGGTGTTGAGAGCACAGGTGTTACAGTTTGGGGGGCTTGTAATGTTCTTAATTTCCTGCCATGATCCACCTCTTTTAAATTGGTGGAATAAAAAAAAAAAAAAAGAAGCTCCGAAAAAGAAAATGGCAGAATACTCTACGAAGAAGAGTATTGAGGGAACCCAGGCCGGCAGGTGGATGGAGGCCGCAGAGGGGCAGGAACGGGACGCCGGGGCGGCGGCCCAGGCAGTGGACCCATGCGCGCACACGAGAGAGAATGTGGTCGAGTGAATACTTGAAATAGACGGTGGCACAGGAGGAAGAAGTAGATGCCGGTGGGATGATTTTGGAAACAGGGTTCAGATATTGCCTCAAATAATGGCTGGGACAAAAAGTCAGACATTTAAAAAATCAGCTTTGAACACTGTGTGTAAAATAACACGTGAAGAATAGCAACTGGAGTCGTGAAGAAAGGGAGAACCTCACAGTGGAGGATATCAGTGTTTCGAGTGATTTACATCTTCATGCAACATGTAGTCAGAGAGGCCACAGACAAATGTGTGTGGATGTGTGAATATTTGTCGTTTTGTTGTTGTTAGTCCTCACCCGAGGATATTTTTCCATTGATTTTTAGACAGAAGGATAGAGAGAGAGAGACAGCGATTGGTTGCCTCTCACAGGGCCCCAAGCGGGGCCCGGGGTCGAATCTGCAACCCAGGTATGACATGCCCTTGACTGGAATCGAGCCCACGACCCTTCGGCCCGCAGGTCGACACTCTAACCGCTGAGCCAAACCGGCCAGGGCTGTGTGTGTGGTTGATTTCCGAGGATAAAGGTGTAAAGGAAGTTTGAGAAAACAAACAGCAGTTGTTATAGTGGATTTGGGATGAATTTTGATTTCCTGTAATGATGTAGAGGTTTCATTTTTTTGCAGCAAATATTTACTTTGAAGCAGGGAAATCACTCCGGATTAATGAAGTGTTTTTCTAACGAAGGGAATAATTTGGTGGGCAACCTTAATAACTGCTTATCACATAGGCTGTTTCACTACCGGGGTCTGTCAGCTATCGACTCCTCTGGTTATGTGTCACCCAGGTCAGCTTTGCCACCCTTTGGAGATGACCCTCTAAGGAGTGGCAGGGAAGGGAAAGAGAAGCCCGCCAGTAGAAGTGATGGTGCGCAGTGCTCCGGGATTATGTTCATGTCTTCATTTTCACACTCTCTTCTTCTAGGTTGGTGGCACTAAGGCTGGTGTAGTCCGGTTCCTCGGGGAGACGGACTTTGCCAAGGGGGAGTGGTGTGGTGTGGAGTTAGATGAGCCTCTCGGGAAGAATGACGGGGCTGTTGCTGGAACCAGGTTTGTTTGGAATCGGGCAGCATCTTGTCTTCCTCTTGCACGGAAGGTGCTCAGGCAGACCCCACCAACAGTGCATGACACCGTGGCGATGTCTCGGAGAGCCGCCAGGGTGAGGTGCTGGTTGGACTTCCTTTTCCCTCTGCCTGGCAAGGGTTTTATTAGGTGGGATCACTCACTGTACCGCTGAGCTCCTCTGCTGTACGTTTATCTGATGGTAGAACTATTATTCCCTTTGCTACCTTAGTGACAGGTGAGTAATCCTGCCTCTGTGCATCATTCTGTTATTGACGAGTGTGTTTGCTAAAACACCGGTGAGGTTGTTTCTCAGCCCACACCCCGTGGATGCTGCGTGCTGTGTGCCATCCCCGCCGAGCAGTAGCATCCACAGCAAACCAGCCATGAGTGACGAGTTAGGAGAGCGCTCTCCTTACGATTTCTCGTAATTAAGTGTTGTTTTTTTTGTTACTGTTCTTATTATCGTTCTCTAAAGGTACTTTCAGTGTCAACCCAAATATGGCCTGTTTGCTCCCGTCCACAAAGTGACCAAGATTGGCTTCCCTTCCACGACGCCAGCCAAAGCCAAGGCCGCCGCCGTGAGGCGGGTGATGGCCACCACGCCCGCCAGCCTGAAGCGCAGCCCGTCCGCGTCCTCGCTCAGCTCCGTGAGCTCGGTGGCCTCCTCCGTGAGCAGCAAGCCCAGCCGCACGGGATTAGTAAGCCCCCGTTTCCTTACTGCATGTCCCTGCCTCCCGGGAGGGGCTCACTCCGCGTCACCTCGGCGCACCTGCTCTGCTCCATGAACTGCTACGTCGCCCCTCACCCGCGAGCTAGGTCAGGTGTCGCTCATGTCAGTCCGTACAAGTGTCACGAAATGAAACTCGAGCGAGAGTACACGGTTCGAAATGAAGTCTTTAACAACCCCGTTCAGATTCTTAAGGCTTTACGACGTAGCAGTTCTGGGGGAGTCTACAGGAACTATTGATGAGATTGACGGCTTTTCTCTGAAATTACTTTGGGCACAAGAATGACAGGAAAATTGTGGGGGGGGATCCTTTTCCTTAAGGACGTAGGTCTCTTTCTCATTTATTTCGAACCATTTTAGGAATGAAAGCGTTTTGAGAAAAGTCGTGTTCTCAGAATTCTAATATTAATACAGCCTAACCCCGAAAGCAATTCATGTGCATGTTCCCGGCTTGGGCCTGAGGACACAGACGGGATCTTTTGGAACTTGGGCTCGGAAGAGCTGTGTTTTGTTTTGTCTCCTTTCTCCATGTCTTCCTCCCACCCCTCCTCCTCTCCCCCCTTTTCCTCTTTAGTTCACTAAAAATAGAGCCATCAGAATTAAAATAGGCAGCGTCTCATTCTGGTTGCTAAGACGTGTTTTATCAGGGTCAAAGCAGTGACTTTGTGGCTCCATCCTCTGCTTTTACGTTTATTTACTTGAAGCGAGGCAGACAGCGCTGAGATTTGAGACAGCAGCACTGCCCTGGCTGAACCCCGGGTCTCTGCGGGGTGAACGACAGACAGGCTTAGAACTTCAGTGGCGTGATCTCCGTCTGCCTTCTTCCGGTTGATGTCAGGCAGAGGAATGTGTCCCTGAGGTGGCGGCCGTGCCGCCGTCCCTGCCAGCTGCACTTCCTTCCTCGCATGCTCGGGGCAGGGACACCCGCCTGGACTATTCCACTTTGCATTTGAAAAGACAAGTCCGCACCTTCAACCGAAGAATGACAGGTGGGCTTCATGAACAAGCTGGACAAGAGCAATGAAGTGAAGGTGAAGAAACCCCTCATTTCGGACAGAGGCTCGTTCCCAGGGGCCGGCGGACTCCAGAGTGGGCGTCCGGTTTGCTTTGCCAGTCCTGGCCAGTTCCACAGAGGGTCAGGTCTGGGTTAGGAATTTTTTCTTGAGTGATTACAGTCACGCTGTTATTATAAGTCCATGTCTCTGGAAAATAACCAAACTCTTTGTGGCCGCCCCCCCCCCCCCCCAGTCTCTCCTCTTACTTTCAGATCAGTTCTGACCCCTCTTCGCTCTCACCTCGTTCAGCGAAGGACACTGACAGGAGAGAGGAGTCTTGTTGCCTCGTGAAGCAGCTTGTTTTAAAGATATTTTTATATAGGGTGGCTGTTGTTTCTAAGGCAAAAGTCACCATCAAGGAATATACCAAGGGCCTGGCTGCTGTAATCAGTGGATTGAGCTCAGTCCCACGGACTGAGAGGTCCTGGTTCGATTCCCCGTCAGGGCACACGCCTGGGTTTTGGGCTCCATCCCCAGTGGGGGCGTGCAGGAGGCAGCCGATCTGTTTCTCTCATGGATGTTTCTATCCCTCCACTCCTCTTTCTCTCTCAAAATCCATAAAAATCATATTTAAAAAAAAGAATATGCCAAGAATATAGGAAAGTTGACGTGTGATTTCTTAGAAATGGATCTCAGCATTATAACCCTATTTATATACATAGAAAAGTCTAAAGATTTTTTTGTGCAAAGTGATCTGAACGTGTCGAGCGCAGAGGGGCCCAGACTCTCTGGTTTCACAGCTAGTGGCTCAGCTGTCTCTTCATGAAGCCTCCAGGCCAAGAGAATTTCAGCTCACAGTTCTGTTTATTAAGTTATTAGGTTTAAACAACTTAATATTTATGTCCCAACACTTAGTTGATTCTTTTTTTTATCCTCACCCGAGGACATGTTTGCATTTATCTTCAGATAGAGCGGGAGGGAGAGAGGGAGGAAGAGAGAGAGAGAAACATCAATGTGAGAGAGACACATCGACTGGCTGCCACCCACATGACCCCAACCGGGGCCGGGGACAAACTGCAACTGAGGTACATGCCCGTAGTGGGAACCGAACCCGGGACTCTGCGGTCCATGGACCTGAGCCAAACTGGCCAGGGCTATGTCCCAACACTTAGTGGCTGTTTAAAAAAAAATGATACCTGTTAATTAAAAGAAATATTTTAAATTTATTCTTGAATAACCACAAGTAATTACTGTTAGGTCGTATGCTACTGTTAGGCATCTGTCTTTTTTTAATCCTCACCCAAGAATATTTTTCCATTGATTTTTCAGACAGAGTGGAAGGGAGGGGGCAGGAGAGAGAGAGAGAGAGAGACATCAGTGCGAGAGAAGCACATCGACTGGTTCTGTCTCACACGACCTTGACCAGGGTTGGGGATTGAAACCACAACCCAGGTACATGCCCTTGATCAGGAATCAAACCCAAGACTCTTTGGTCCATGGGCCAACGCTCTAACCACTGAGCCAAACCAGCCAGGGCAAACCTTGGAATCGTGTTGAACACCGTCCCCCTCACTTTCTGTGCCAAATGATTTTTGCAAAGTACTTGCTTCTTGTCATGGCAGTAGCTAAAACCCAGCATTGGAAAGACATGACGTTATCTAAAGGAATGTGTGACCATCTGAGGAGTGAAGAAATAGAATGGAGTTGCTGTGGTCCAAGCTGCTGAATTACTAAAATCACATAGGCCAAGGGGCAAGGAAACAATTTTATTCTCTTTTAAATTAGCCCAGGGACTTAAACCTCTTAGGAAAGAATGTTCACCTCTCCAGACCACCTGATGCCCATTAGCCAGACCGCTGGACATCTGGAGGATTATCATTTCGGATCGATCCAGAGACTAAGAATGCAGGACTGATTCTTCTCAAGAACGTCCTTTTTATTATGCGAACGTCTAGATTTTATTCCTTCTTCAGAGGAACGCTCTGCGTATTTTCTAGTTGTGTTTCTGGTTTGCAAACCTTTCTAAGACCCTTGAATAAATCTTGAATGTTTATTTCTAGCCAAAGCCTGTTGAAACGGAATTGCCTCAAGCTAGTAGTTTGCATGGTGTCCAACAGGTGTCGCTGTTTCCCTTGAAATGTAAAAATGCTTCGTGAATTTGCTGCAGCCCCCTGGAGTATCTCAGCAGGATTTGGGAACCTCCTATTTAGTGTATTCAGGAAGAAATGTTAGTATGGGAAGTACACTGTAACCGTACACGTAATGAAATTGGAAAATCAAGGTCAGATGGTAAAAGAGAGAACAGGAATTCCCCCTGCCCCAATATGTTGAAGTAATTCAAGGAATTTCGCTGAACAGAAACCGCAGAGGACGATTCGGGTTCCCTTGGATCCTTGAGTCCCATGGTTATCCAATTGCCTCGCTGTGAGCTGACGTCAGAGCCTCGTCCTCAGTCTGCATCCCGGACGAGGGCGCAGACAGACCGAGGAAGAGAAGAGCATGCAGGTGAGGTTCAGACGGCGGGAGATGAAGTCAAGGCCGCGTGGAGCAGAGTCGCCGGCTGAGAGTCAGTGATGGCTGAGGAAGTGGCCCTGGACACACGCCCGCCTGCCCAGGGATGAGGCCTCTTCTCGACCAGCAGCCTGAGGCCCCGCTTGGAGAACAGCACTCACCTTGTCCAGTTACCTGTTCACATTTATTGGGAGATCCTTTTCTGTGTGTTTTTGGTGACTTTAGCCTCGCGACAGAGGACTCGGGCATATGAAACAGATGACGGAGCTGAGACAGGGTCCTAGTCCGCCCCTCCCCCACTCCTCACTGTCCTACCCTCTCCTGTGTGGTCTTCCTCCCTCCCTCCCTCCCTCCATCCCCTGCTTCTGTTTGTCCTTAAATGTCTTTTCCCTCCTTTTTCTCTCTCACGGTCTCTTTCTTTCTCTTACGTGTGTACTTGGCCAGCCACGTGCGCACACGCTCGTCCACTCCCAGTCGCTGGGCGCTCAAAGGCAGACAGTGTTTCCTCTTCCTCTTATCTCTGCGAGTCCCTCTGGCCATGGGGATTCGGCCCCTCGAGGCGGCATCGCCTCGCCTTTCACTGAGACACAGGAAGGCAGACCTCACAGAGGTCCAGCTGTTCAGCCAGTTGAAGGAGGGTTCCTGCCGCCAAGGGGTGCCTATTGGCCACTTAATGGTATTTAGAAGCTTAAGTTGAAACAAGTCTTAACCTCAAGCCTAAAGATAAAAACATTTGCCCAAAATGCCGTAACGAGAAGATAGCTGTACACGAAGCTTAGGTCGGAATGGAGCTGAGAGAAGCGCATGAGGCGGGTTCCGTGAGATTCTTCTAGATCCCTACAAGGCCCTGCCAGCTGAGCGCGGGGTCCCTGTGATCCGAGCCACGTACTTGTCTGTCTAGGCATCTTCCTGACTGTTCCTCACCCTCTTTACACTGGTGTGAGATTTCCCGACAGGAGGCACACGCCATCCCGTCGTCTTGATGAAAAGCCTTTTCTGGTCATTGGCCAGCCCGCGTGCTTCTGCTTTGCCGAGAACACGCCCGCCATGCATGCCTCGCTCCCGCTGTGTCCCCGTAGCACCAGCGCCCTTCACGTCTTTAACTTTCCTTTGCAGTTGACTGAAACCTCCTCCCGTTATGCCAGGAAGATCTCCGGCAACACTGCCCTGCAGGAGGCCCTGAAGGAGAAGCAGCAGCACATTGAGCAGCTGCTGGCCGAACGGGATCTAGAGAGGGCGGAGGTGGCCAAGGCCACGAGCCACGTGGGGGAAATAGAGCAGGAGCTAGCTCTGGCCCGGGACGGACACGACCAGGTGAAGTCTGGCCTTTTCGTGGAGACGGTGATGGGTCTAAGCTGGTGTCATGGCAGAGATGGTGACAGGCTCTGAATGGAGGGAGGAGGCCGAACTACCTACCTGGTGCTTGGAGCCGGGGAGCTAGTCTTGGGGGGCACTAGGAATGTCTTCGCTGGGCTTGTTTGAAAGCTGTGACCTGGGGGACCCGTTTGCATCATCGTAAAGACGGAGTTTCGTTCTTCTTGAGTCCGTCCACCTTAGCCTTTGGTCTTTACGTCCAGGTCTTTTGGCCTGTCTGTGTTAGGTGAGCTAGTTTGCTAGGACTTTACCCGTGATTGCAATTTCTGTTTTGCAGATTAGCTTTTGTGTGAGTTTCAGCTTCCATAGCTGGGAGTTGTTTTAACGTTGCCCTCTGTTGCCGTCATGGTGTGGCTTCCTTCCTCATCTTCCAGGAGTGCTGCGGAGAGCAACCTGTTAAAGGTCATAGGATGCATTCTAATGTGGAAGGGTTTAGAGTAACCCCAGCCCACCGTGGTACCACTTAGCCATAGCTCTTGGGAGGCACCCCTGGGCCTGTGTGGGTCAGAGGCCGCTCACGGACCTCCTTGCCTCCCCAGCATGTCCTGGAACTGGAAGCCAAGATGGACCAGCTGCGAGCGATGGTGGAAGCTGCCGACAGGGAGAAGGTGGAGCTTCTCAACCAACTCGAGGAGGAGAAAAGGTGATCCTGAACCGTTCCCTGGGGCACATGCGGCCTTTCCCTTTAAATGACCTTTCCCGTCAGCAGTCAGGGCCGTGTTCAGAGGAAATGGAAGTCTTCATTCTGGGTGAGGGGGGTTTGCTTTGATTTGACTTCTTCCAAGTCGTTTGGAATCATCTAGACATGGCCCGATTCACCGAACAAACGTTTCCTGCGCCAGTGTGGTGGGGTTCATGCGAACCCAGCTCCCCCAGGCCCTTCCTGGTGAGGGTGTTCTGGGCCTCGGTTCCCTGGCACGTGTGGAACACCTTCCCTGTAGCTGAGGGCACTGTATTGTGTCTGCTGCGTGAAATGTGAAGTCCCTGTCCTTGAGAAACGCAGTCCCTTTGTTAGGAACATGAGGCTCTCGTGTGAGGCCATCCGAGAATTATCCAGGCCAGGACGAACCCAGGGCTGGACCGAGAGACAGAGAAAGCAAGTCTGGGTCTCATAAAAGGATTTTGAGGGTGTTAACAAACATCATCTCTCTTTAAAAAGTGTCTTCATGGAAACCATGTCAGTCTCTCTGGTTATGGGAAGTTTGTTCTCTGCTGCTGCCCCCAAGGCCTGCGGTTGTAGCTGCCACAGCGACTCGACTCACTGGTGACCTCGTGGCCCTGCGCCCAGGGCGGTCACAGGCAGTGTGGCAAGGGGACCACAATGCAGGTGGAATAGTCTCTCAGCAGGGACTGCTCTCCCGCTGGAGAGAGAAACTGCATGAGGGATGTCCCTCGCCTCCCGGACACGGATGCAAGTACGGGGAGGCGGTGCCTGTCCTCCAGCAGCATCGCTGTGCTCGTAAACCCGCCCTCGCCCTGCTGCCTGCTGGCCGGGCACCCGCCTCCCGGCGTTGCAGGCGCTTCGCTTGTTTCAGATTTCACGAAGCAGCATTTTGTGTTCTTGATTCTGATAGAAATGCTAGTGAGTGTGAAGGACGTAGGTTATGAACTTTGTCCCCCTTCCCTTCCTTCCCTTACACCCGATTTTGTAGAGATGCATAACGTGAGTATTACCCAGATCCTCCAGCTCTGCAGAATACTGTACTTCACTGACTTGGGACGGCGTTCACGGAAAGCCACTCCCACCGTCACAGATTGTAAAATGTGAGAAAGTGTGCCCTTTAGAAGTGACTAGTCTTGGCCAGGCACCAGCGTTGTCCCAGGGGTCTGTCTCTGCATGGGTGGCCCGCTCGCCTCGCCCAAAATAGCCGATGTGGGGTGCTATAAAGAGAGGTCTGCTTTCTGGGCCCCTTTCCTCCATGTTCTGTCATTAGAAAGTAGAAATTACAGACTCGCATTCTCAAACCTATTTCTGTGGTAATCAGGCCTCTTCCCATTGGGCAGATCTGGTCTTGATTAGATCCGTTCTGGTGGCTGTGACCGAGGGGAGCAG
The DNA here is from genome assembly GCF_014108415.1 of Molossus molossus. Classification (NCBI taxonomy): domain Eukaryota; kingdom Metazoa; phylum Chordata; class Mammalia; order Chiroptera; family Molossidae; genus Molossus; species Molossus molossus. The sequence goes on along the minus strand of NW_023425358.1, from coordinate 35,002,870 downwards.
TTGATTTGTCTCAGCTCTTCCTCCTGCCTTCTGGAGGGCGCACCTGGTAAACCTGGGGCTTCCCGAGTAGAACGGCGCTCTTCACGGCATAAACCAGAGGCCTAACGATGCCTTCTTTCCACCGCCATCTGCTAAGTTCACCAGGGTGCCGATCGGGGAGAGAGAGAGAGAGAGAGAGAGAGAGAGAGAGAGACGCACACGCGCGCACACACACACACACACACACGATGTTTTCGATAAGGCCACCCAGTTCCTTAGTTCCTTCCTAAGTGCTTTGTTTCCCTCTTGTTCCACAGGAAGGTTGAGGACCTTCAGTTCCGGGTTGAGGAAGAATCAATTACTAAAGGCGATCTTGAGGTAAAACTCCTCCAACTCTCGGAAGCTTTTGTGGGTCCCAGTGTTCAGAAATGTGGACGAAATCACTGTGTCAGCTGATGTGGCCGGAACAGGCGGCCGAGGGGTGGCAGGAGCCCCAGCCCCTGGCCCACTGGGCTGCCGGCCTGGCTCCGGCCGAGGCGATGGAGCCGTCCTGAGCCTGCGACCGTGACTGTGACTATGGTCCCGCCTCCAGTGGCCCCGTAAAATTTCTACTACTCTTCTCTCGCGCTTTGAAATCCAAAACCTTAAACTGGAGTTAATTGAGTCATAAATCTGGCAGTGTGTCCGCAGTGAGACTACGTCCCTCTGATGACCAGAAACGGTGTGCCTTGGAAGGAGCACTGTTTGCTCCCTCGTCATAGTCCAAAACAAAGCTCTCGCTTTCTCGCAGCCTTGTTGTCCGGTTGAGCAGGATAAGTCCTTTACAACCCTGTAAAAGGAGTAATGTGTTCTAGTAGTTGATTTTTTTTTTTTTTATAAAAGTCATTACCAGAAAAAAACAAGAGCAGCGTATATTTTAGCTTCTTTTACTTCCATGGCCTATTTTAAATTAATAGAGATCTCCCTTTACCATCCAGTTTCTCTTCTTGTGACAGTGATTCCTACTAGTTTTTTAATTAGACACCAGAATGTCATGGTTTTGATGCTTTTCAAACCACTGCTAGATATATGACAAGTAGAAATTATTAAAATTTTCAAATGCTTCAGATTTTTGGTTCTTTAATCTGTAACATTTTAGTGAAAATTGCACTTTTCTGTGCAACTCTCAGAATATACATTTCTGCTACCATTACAACTTGAGTATTGCCTGCCCATACCATGCTGAAATTTCAAGGGCCCTTCCAAACAGGAACTCTGAATTCTTTGGAAATAAATGTATCTTTATAGTTAACAAAAATTAAGGAAAACGGTTTTCTGAGTTTTAATTTTATAAGACCCAGGATTTAATGGGTTATTAGTAATAATAATTCTTCACTCATTTCATATACTGTACAATTACATTTCTTTAGTTTACCTTTGTGTTATTCTCATCCATTTAAAAACACCCCAAAGTCTCATTAGAAGTTTCATATCATCATCTAATTCATTTGGAATATAGCTAGAGTGTTTGGAGAGGGACAGATTAAAATATTTACATCAGCACTAGGCTAGTATATAGTCTGTCTGATAAACTTACCTGAAATTAAAGTTATTTTGAAACCCTAACATCGAAACTTTAGCTGAATCTCTCTTTTGTTGTTGTTTAATTTTTTTATTTTTTTACTGATAGCAAAAGAGCCAGATTTCTGAAGATCCTGAGAATGTAAGAGGGCACTTAACTGTGTGGACATTTCCTTTGTTAACACAGATTGATTACAGATTAAAATGCTTATTGATGTACTCAAATACTAACTGCATAATCCGACCTTGAGGCATTGACCTTAATATTTCTGTGCATGTGGCTTTCAGAGCAGTTACATTTGTATCCCGAAGAAATTGTATGTAATGACTCAGCTCCATAAACCCATTTGTTTAATGCATAGGCATATGTTTACTTTATAAAGAATTTTGTCAAAAAGGGGGGGAAAAAAAGAAGTTTGCCCGGGTGCCTGGCCTTTCCTTATCTCATGTCTTCTAATGTTAATAGAATTATCCCAAAAGAGATGAGAGCTGACAAGCATAAAACGTACTAGATGAAGGAGATACAGAAATTCTGGGGGAAGTTTTCCCAAATTGTCTCGTTTTATTCCCAGGAGAGTTAAAGGGACTCGCGAGTCCCAGACTGGTTGCCTGTGGTGTGAGCGCCCCCGCTGGCCAGTGCCTGTCCTTGCCGCTGACTAGAAATTCAAACTTGGCATTTGTCACTGTGTTCTTTCCTCTCATTTTTGAAACTGGAGGCCAGCATCCTTCAGTGCAGACACTGAGCGTTTTAAGTTTATTATTTTCGAAGTGAGTTTTCTCCAGGTAGCAGTGTTACTAGGCCTACTCTCTTCCTTCTTCCCTCTGCCTAAGATCAGCACCCAGTTCCAATCTTACCAAAGCGACCTCAAAAGCCGGGCTTCTTGGTGTCCCTTACCCACTGTGGTACCAACCGAAAGAAACCTGAACACGTGTCATTGATTTACCACCACAAGGGAACAGAATTAAAACAAAGACTGTTTCTCCCCACCACCTCCTGGCACCTAAAACCGACAACTCAAGACCGAACTCGAAAACAGCCTCCGTTCGGAAGGTTTCCTTTTTGTGAAGCTACTTCAGTGATCTGGTCTCCTCTCCTTCCCACACAGGCTCTGCTGCGTCCAGTGTCAGTCTGCATGGGGTCCCCCCCGCCCCCCGCCCCTCTGTGCGCGCTTCTCGCAGAGCCTCTGCTTCCCCTCCCAGCCCCGGCCGGCCCGGGACCGCCCTCTGGGCTCCGTGGCGTGTTCTCAGAAAGGAGTCACTCAAAGAGGAGGGCTGTCCAGTTGAGTGCAAGGAAGTGGATCACTAGCTCCCGTGCCGATGGCCGATAAAGACAGCTGTCCCAGATCGTGTGTGAGCGTCCCCCGCAGCAGGGAGCTCTCGCTGCAGCCCCCTGGAAGGGCTTGGGAGGGGGAGAAGAGCAGTCAGCGGGTAGTTGCTTTTTACCGTGAAGCAGTGACCTTTCGCCCACGGGACACCGCGCTCTGTGTCCAGAGAAGAGGAAAGGCGGTGTTGCCTTTTGCTTTTTGGATTTCAGTGCTTGAGGCTGTGGCCACGGTGATGTCAGATTAGATTCTTTTCTTGTAAAAGCAGGTAAACTGGAACTTCTAAGGCGCACATGGGCAAAGGGGGCTCTCCAGGCAGTTAGGTTTCTGATGTTGTTATTTTTGTCGAGTGTGAGAGCTGAAGCAGGTTTTGCTTGGTTTTTAATTTTGTCTTCACTCTTTAAATATTCCATGATGATTTCCACCTGGTTTATAAGCAAAGAGAGCTCTAAATGCATTGGCGTACCCAGAACACCGCTGGAGCGAGTCAAGACGTTTCTAGTGGGAACCAGTCCACCCTCTGCCTAAGCTCTGCACTGTTTGTTACTTTGTGTGGACTTTGTTTCATTTTCTCGTTGCCCATAATGGTCCAGACTGGTAGATCTGACCAGGATTTCCTCCTGTTTTCCTCTGGTGACAGCCTTTAGAAAAGCCACCGTTGGAAACAAATGAGCGCTTTTATGGCTCTCGCCTGTCAGATATGAGGATTGCTCAGAATCTCAGCAGAGGCCATTGGTGTGATTTCCGCAGCCCTAGTTCCTAGATTCCCTTTGTTAGGTGTCATGCGGGACCCTTGTTCACGTCGCGTGTGTGCTAAAGTACAAGGACCTCCTTTAGGGCCTAACTGAACGCCGGCAAGGTTTGCGACATGACCTTTTCCATATTTAGGTCCCGGCGATCACTGTGAGGGTCAGTGTACTTTTCAAAGTCACCAAGTCCGTCACCTAGATAGACGTTAATGCCAAGTAGCTGTGGTGGGGCGGAGGGAAAAAGGATAGTTTAGAGGGGTATTAACGATTCTAATTTGTGCTGATGAACTTCACTTATCAATATAACTTATATTTGGCTGCATGCATCTGACACTTCATCTTGCCTCATGTGTTTTTCCATGTTTCCTTTCTCAGTAGCCTAGCTCATGTGCCCCGCCCACCTCATCCTTGTTTGTCATCTTCATCCTCACCCCCAGCCTCCTCATCTCACCCCATCCTCTTCCTTCTCCATTCCCCGTCTGGTCCACCCTTTGGCGGAAGGTACTGGTGGCTCAGCCTGCATGCCGCTGTCTCTCCTCCTGTGCTGGCATGTCATGGTGGCACTGTTGTGTTCTCTTCCTCTTCCTTTTCACTAACAGACGCAGACCAAACTGGAGCATGCCCGCATTAAGGAGCTTGAACAGAGCCTGCTCTTTGAAAAGACCAAAGCTGACAAACTCCAGAGGGAGTTAGAAGACACTAGGGTAATGGTTTTCACTATTTCATGAAGCAGACCCGTGTATGTGGATGGTGGACACCTCGGGCGACGTGCCCGGCAGTTTGCCTAAGCCCGACCCAGTGGTTCAGCCTGAGTTTGGTCTTGCTACCATTCATGAGCTTAGACGGATGGGTAGGCACAGAAGTTTCATATCAAATCTTTTTTTGGTCAAAGGTAAAACTCATTCCTTTGCGTAACTCAACCAAAGTCAAGATCAGAAAGTCCATGAGATTCTACATGGTGCCCCCAGCTGCACTGGAGGTTCTTTGTATTGACGCCTTGAAATTCACCGCTCCCGTTGGCCACAAGCAGTCAATTGTCCTCTTATTCTCACATTCCTGGTCACTGGGTTTTCTAGAAAATTTTCTGTTACTGTGTGTGTGTGTGTGTGTGTGTGTGTGTGTGTGTTTAACTTGAATGCTCTTTTCCTGCCTTCTTCCCTGGCCTCTTGGGGGAGGAGAATGGAAACATTGATTCTCTTAAATGAGAGTTAAGGACTGTCACCCCAGGGACCTCCTTTTTCCCCTTGATACCTGCTTTCTCTTTGCATTTCCCTTCTTTCTATTCTCCTAGAAAGCTAACATCTCAGTTGTCAGGGAGGAAAGTGTGTTGGGACCAGAATGGCTTCTTGGACCTTTTACATTTATGATGTTCTTGCTTATACATTTACTAAAGTGCCTACACAGTGCCTGCTTCATGCCAGGCACTGTTCCGGGTACTTTACAAGTATTATTAACTCAGTCTCACCATGACCGCAGGAGGGAGCTGGTGGTCTTGTCCCCATGTGACAGATGAGGACACTGGAGCACAGGGAGGTTAAGTGATTTGCCTAAGGTGACACAGCTAATAGTGAGGTACAGCCGAGATTTGTGTCTAGGCCATTTTGCCCCAGAGTCTGTGCCCTTAATCGCATGGAGTCTGTCTATTACAGAAGTAGTTTTGTGCTAAAACATAGTCTGAGTCATTCACAGAAAAAATCATGTATATGTGTGTATCTATCTATCTACTTATAGATATAGATATATGTTATCTTTGAATCATGAATTTAACTCAATGGCTAAATTGCCCAGATCTTTAAATTTTCAAAAATTACTCTATCTCTGATCAAATATCAATATCCTGATTATTTTCCTTTTGAATTATCAGTATTTTAAAAAATTTCTCTTGTTGAGAAATCATCGAGTAATCTAAAAAAATCTAAATAATTGAGCGATTTTTTCTTCTCTAAATCGTGTTTTTATTTTCTAAGAAGAAAGAAAACATTCTCAGTCAGCCTCACAGCTAAAGCTATCTCCTGTGTATTTGGAAGGAAACACACCCGGGTAGTTTGGGGGTGTTCCGTCATTCCTCGAGAGCCAGAGACTCTGACCTGGGAAACAGAAGGGGCTGATGAGATTAGCTCCTTTAGTGTGACTGGCTGTTGAAATACGGATATTTTTTTACTTCCAAACTCCTCTCCCAAATTACTTTGTCAGCAGATAACTTGGATGCTTTTTTTTTTTTTTTTTTGGCTGTGGATAAGAAGGCACCCATTTACAACATAGCTTATTCAAACTGTCATTTTTCTTTTTTTCTAAATTAAAAAAAATTTTTTTGATTAGAGAGGAGAGAGCGAAACATCTGTTTCTTTTGTTCCACTTATTTTACACATTCATTGGTTGATTGTATGTGCCCTGACCGGGGATTGAACCCGAAACCCTGGTGTAGAAAGACGATGCTCTAACCGACTGAGCTACCTGATCAGGGCTCACACTGTCATTTTCCTGTAACAAGTCGTGTCTTCTGTTGATCCTCACTGTTGGTTTTTCAAGTGCGAAACTAACCAGTGGCCCACAGATGTTTCATGTCACCTACATTCCCCTCAGGAAGTACTTTCGAATCCCTCTAAGCCAGTAAGCCCGGCTTATGAGCAGAGTGCTCAGTAGAGATCTCAGCAAGAATAAGAAATGACACCTGATTTTTCTGGCCTCAAACTAGCAGGAGAGGCAGACACACAGATGGTTGCACCTGAGGGCAGACTTTGGGACATAAGATAAAACAGAGAAGTACTGTGAAAATACTGCATAAAGTATAATAACATGATTTATTACTTGCACTTATTTCTTTACATGGCATTTCCTCAGTGCGACTGATTGTTCTGACTAATAAAGCATTATTGCCCGGTTGGATCTATTTATGTCATAGACCTGGTAGCAGTGGGGTTTGTTACTATCTTGTGCCTTACTGTGGTAACAGACTCTTGAACTACCCCACCCCACCCCCCAGAAAAAGTCTGTTAATGAATTTACATCTTTAACCTAAAGCCGCAATAGCCTTGAAACACAACAATTATAGTCAGCTCTGAAATAGTTAATGATTTCATTATGTAGTTTTGGAGACCCGAGTATTTTCTTTTCCTTTTTTGTGGACATTTTAGTCTTTACCAATATCACAGCCTGTAGGTGGGCAGAGGAGACAGAGGCAACACAGCCATTATTTTTGTCCCGGTAGAGGCAGTGAGGGGCAGGAGTCTTCACCTGGAGGAGTTTGATCCTTGGCGTTTGGGACTCACTGGTGTGGTTAAATCATTCATGTTCCCTTCTATTTCCCAGGTTAGTCAAATAATTTTTGTTCCCGAGGCTACCATTTCCCACGTATTTTGTATACGAATCTGACTGCCTAACAAGTAACAGAGGGAGATAATTTCCTAAGAAAGAAAGGGCACAGGTTATGAAAGTGTTTTTCTTAGTCCTGGGGTGTGTGTTTAAAAGAAGCGGGTCCCTGGGTCCTATCCCAGAGTGAAGTAGAATCAGAGCACACGGGAGTGACTGGGCACCTACACTGTAGACAGATGTTTAGGTGGCTCGTGTGCACAACGGAGTCTGAGAACCACTGGGTTAGGGAAGAAGGTACCGACCTCAGAATGCTGACAGAGTTAAACAGTCCAAAAGGGGGCGCTATATAGGATTCTTATATGTAATTGCAGGTAAGTCATCCTCTGTCTTTGTCCTTTTTTAAAAAAGGTTAGTAAATTAATTCCTCATCCAGTTGAGGCTTTTATTCTATAGTTGATGTGATATTTGTTGAAACATTGGATAGGCAATTTTACATCTTTGATACCAATGCTATGCAATAGAAGTATAATACGAGCCACGTATATGTAATTGAGAGTTTTCTGGTACTCATTAACATAATGTTTTAAAAGATACAAAGGAACAGATGAAATTAATAATATATTTTATTTAAACTAATATATCCAAAGTATTATCGTTTCATCACGTAGTCAACATAAAATCATTAAGATATTTTATGTCCTTTTTCCTCCAAGTCTTCAAACTCTGACATATATTTTCCACTGACAGCCATGTCTTCAGATAAGCCCATCTCAGTGCTCAGTAGCCACATACGGCCAACGGCTGCTAAACTGCCACCGTCCTTTAAAATCATCTTCATCAGACCTATAAGCACTTATCCGGAGTGAAGCGGGGTAGGAAAAAACAGGCAAAATAAGGAGGGTTTTTTTTTCTTCAGCAGGCAGATATATTTGAGAACTTTGAAAGTTACAGTTTCTGTTAACTTCTTATCAGTTAATAGTTATTTCCCCAATTTAAGCTTCTTTGGAGGAAACATTAATATTTTTGGAGTTAAACTCCAAGTCAGTTTTAGATTCCTTTAGCATCTTGGAACGGTGGAAGTTTGCCAGGGATGGTAGTTTTGAATTGGAGCTACCAGAATTGGGCTGAAGCCAGGATCACAGTCAGATAGATCGACATGTAGGCTTTGTGTAGGCCTTTGGGGTCCTTTGTTGCCTAGAGGTCGGGGAGTTATTTAAGATCTTCAACGTGAAAGAAAATCGTCCGTGATTTGTTATTTAAATTGCCTCTTTTTCTTTGGACTGCTGTTAATAGGTGGCTACAGTGTCAGAAAAGTCTCGTATAATGGAGCTAGAAAAAGACCTAGCGTTGAGAGTACAGGAAGTAGCGGAGCTGCGAAGAAGGCTAGAGTCCAGTAAACCTGCTGGGGATGTTGACATGTCACTCTCCCTTTTGCAAGAGATAAGCTCTTTGCAAGAAAAGTTAGAAGCCACCCACACTGCCCACCGAGGGGAGATCGCGGCTCTGAAGGAGCAGTTTGGAGCCCAGGAAGAGACGCGTCAGAAGGAGATGAAGGCCCTTCAGGCCACCGCGGAGAAGCTTTCCAAGGAGAACGAGTCACTGAAAAGCAAGCTCGATCACGCCAACAAGGAGAACTCGGACGTGATAGCCCTGTGGAAGTCCAAGCTGGAGACCGCCATCGCGTCCCACCAGCAGGCGATGGGGGAGCTGAAGGCGTCCTTCAGCAAGGGGGTTGGAGCCGAGACGGCGGAATGTGCCGACTTAAAAACGCAGATCGAGGCAATGAGACTAGATTACCAGCACGAGATAGAACATTTGCAGAGCCAACAAGACTCGGAACGGTCTGCTCACACTAAAGAGATAGAAGCCGTCAGGGCCAAGCTGATGAAGGTCATTAAAGAGAAAGAGACCAGCCTGGAAGCCATCCAGTCGAAACTGGACAAGGCAGAAGACCAGCACCTGGTAGAAATGGAGGACACCTTAAGCAAATTGCAGGAGGCGGAAATCAAGGTAAAGGAGCTAGAGGTACTGCGAGCCAAATGCAGTGAACAAACTAAGGTTATTGATAATTTTACATCGCAGCTCAAGGCTACCGAGGAGAAGCTCTCGGATCTTGACGCCCTTCGGAAAGCCAGTTCCGAAGGTAAATCGGAAATCGAGAGATTTAGACAGCAGCTCGAGGTGGCTGAGAAACAGATTAAAAATTTAGAGATGGAAAAGCTTGCTGAAAGTGACAAGGTTTGTATTGACATCCTCCATCTTTTTCTTTTCCACTTGTTATTCTTATTTTTGCATTGTATGTGTTTTGATTTTTTTGTTTTTTGAGTTGAGGTTATTCATCTTCTGGATTCCCGATTTAATTAAAACAGATTTCTTGGTGCTAACAAATTTCCCAGTTGAGTATAGTATCTTCTGATTGTCTTGGGTATGGTTTCATATGAGGAGATTTGAGAAAATAATGGCCTGATTAGGTGAATTTGTTTTGGTTTCCTATTATCTGGATAGTATATTCCTTTACCTCTGTGACCTCCTATTTAAGTTTGGTTTCAGTCTAGAATCTCTTTTTAAAGATTTTTTTTGGTCTTTATTGATTTGAGAGAGAGAGGAAGGGAGAGGGAGAGAGATAGAAACATTGATGAGCAAAAACACTGATTAGCTGCCTCCTGCATGCTCCCCACTGGGGATCAGACCCACAACCTGGGCATGGGCCCTGGCCGGGAATCGAACTGGCGACCTCTTGGTGCAGGGTCGATGCTCCACCACTGAGCCACACTGAGCCGGGCTAGAATCTCTTTTTAAGACAGAGAACTCCCCGCGTTGACGGGGTCAAGGTAAATGAAGTACATAGAAACGTATGAGAGCTCCTTTCCCAACGGCATAACTGCCTTGTCTGTGCGGTCACAGATGAAAGCAGGTGAACTCTGAGTGTTCCTGTTACAGATGAACGAGCTATGATGAGTAACAGTCAAGGTGAAATTAAGGCCGAGAGCCCGGAGTGCCTTGCAATGCCACGTATCTCATGGGGTCTTCTCTGGGCCACGAGGAGAGCTCGGTCTGTTTCCTGCTGTGGGGGAAGACAGGACGAGCATGCTTTCAGTCCAGGCCCGGGAGATGATACGACACACTCACCAGCTACATTCCCTACAGCTAGCCCCGTTCAGCGTCGTCTTCATTTTAAGGCTTGTTGGCGGCGTGAAGGCTCCTCCTCAGTCCTCCTGCTGCTAGTTGAGGTGCTGACCCAGTGTCCTGAGCCTTTTGCGGGAGAAGCTGCTCAGTCGGCAGAGAAGGAAGGGTTAGGGTTAGGGTTAGGGTTAGGGTTAGGGTTAGGAGAGGAGGGCAGACAGCGGCAAAAATTGTGAAGTAACCGCAGTTGAAGATGATAAACTATTTACAGGACATTTTTCTCAGATCTCCTCACTTGGTTCCTAAATACCAATCAAACTAAAAAATTAATTAGTGGAGAATATGTAGCTAATGGGTGGTGTACTTTTTTACATCAAGGTGGAATGAAAGCCCATTTCTGATGACTGTGGTCTAGTATGTTTTTAAAATTTTGTTTTTATGTTAAATATTGAAATGCTTGAGGCATATAAAAATACAGAAAATGATAACATAGACCACATGCATCCATCGTTTCTACCTGAAGACTTTTAAAGTCCAGGAAATGAAATTCCTTCACTAACTCATCCAGAAAGTAAGCACCTGTATTTTCTGCTTTAAATCACGCCAATATTCCAAAAGTAGGTATAGAAAAATACTCTATTGCTATTATCTTAAAATAGCCATTAGACGATCAAATCTAGGGACTGACTGTGTGAAAAGTCATTGATTTCTTAGAGTTAAAAAGAAAACACACACACAATGATTTCTTACCCATGCCTTTATCCCTTTCAGTTGTGTTTGGTTGTGTTCGTTTCTCATACATTTTCTGTTTGTTTTATTTTTCGTTTCTCGTTCTCTCTTGTTTCCATTGGTTTGCTTCTGTGCCATGTGACTGTCTGGCAGGCCACTGGCCTCACCAAAGAGCTGCGGGGCAAAGAGCTGGCGCTCAATGCACTTCAGGAGCACTTGAGCGAAGTCAGCCACGTGAAAGAGACTTTGGAAAAAGAACTGCAGATTTTGGTAAGTACCCGCTCTGGGTCCGCATCTCGACGTTCCCGGCCACTTGAATTGTTCCTGTTTAAAAACAAAAGTGTCCACAAAGAAGGGGGTATTACACCTATTTCCTTTCTCTTTCAAAGTATTGCTTTAAATTGAATGTGTTGGTAATCGGCCGATAAATACCTTGAGGGGCATCAGATGAAACCCAAACTAGCAATAAAGGTAGGTATTACTGTCGTCCCCCCTTATCTGGGGGGGATATGTTCCAAGGCACCCAGTGGGTGCCTAAAATTGAGGATAGTACTGAACCCTACAGATACTATGTTTTTTCTATACAAAGGCCTATGATAAAGCTTCGTTTATCAGTTAGGCACAGTACGGGATTAACCACAATAACTAGTACTAAAATAGAACAGTTATAACTAGACCATAATAAAAGGTATGTACGTGTGCTCACTTGTTTTCGGGGCCCCTTGCTGAGGTCCTTGTACAGGCTCAGTGCTTTCTGGTGCAAAATGTTGCCATTGATGGAGCCGCCCACACATTTAATACCTTTTCCGTCTTAACTCAGCGCTTACCACGCACAGCGGCCAGAATTTCGGGAGTTTGAGGTGCGACAGCAAGACAGGCAGGAATTTCTTTCCTTCACAACTTCGTAGCTAGAAGATTCTCAGCTCGCCATACGATTTCCTTTTCTTTCCTTAATAAGTTGAGGACTTGCACCTTTTCACTGAAGTACTTGATGTTTATCTCTGCATATCTGAGTTGCCAGCATCACCCCTCTTGTGCTTTGAGGCCGTTATTGAGTAAAATGAGGGTGACTTGAACACAAGCACCGCGACACCTCGGCAGTCGATCTGATAACTGGGATGGCTACCCAGTGACCGATGGGCAGCTAGAGGACCGGGGTGGAGGCGCTGGACTGAGATGAGTCACATCTGGGCAGGATGGCGCAGGATGGCACGAGATTTCATCACGCTACACGTTTTAAAACTTAGGCAAACTTTGCATTGTTTATTTCTTGCATTTCCCATTTAATATTTTTAGACCTTGGTTGACCATGGGTAACTGAAGCCATGGAATGTGAAAGTGCGAATAAGGAGAACTTCTGTTCTTTAAAAAATGATCTGGCCCTGGCCGGTTTGGCTCAGCGGTTAGAGCATCGGCCTGCGGTCCGGAGAGACCCGGGTTCGGTTCCCGCTAGGGGCACGTACTTCGGTTGCAGTTTGTCCCCGGCCCTGGTTGGTCGTGCGGGTGGCAGCCACTCAATGTGTCCCTTTCACATCGATGTTTCTCTCTCTCTCTCTCTCTTCCTCTCTCTCCCTCCCACTCTATCTGTACAAAAAATGGAAAAATGTCCTCGGGTGAGGATTAAAAAAATAATAATAATAATCTGTCCTTTGCTTCTGGTAATGCATTGCATTGGTGTGTTATTGACTACTTAGTTTTTTGTTTTTTTGTTTTTTGTTTTTTTCCTTTTTCTTATTCCTCACCCAAGGATATTTTTCTATTTATCATTAGATAGAGTGGAAGAGAGGGAGGGAGGGAGGGAGGGAGAGAGAGAGAGAGAGAGAGAGAGAGAGAGAGAGAGAAATATTGATGTGATAGAGCCACATCGACTGGTTGCCTCCCACATGACCCAACCAGGGCCGGGGACGAACCGCAACCGAGGTACATGCCCTTGACCGGAATCGAACCTGAGACTCATTGGTCCTCAGGCCGATGCTCTAACCGCTGAGCCAAATCAGCCAGGGCTGACTACTTAGTTTTACTAGACACGGAGACCTTCCAAGTTACGCACCCAACATGTTTGGTTTCACGAATAATGAGGTCTTGCACGGTGCCTGCTCCACTTGCCAGGTGAGAGCAGCCAGCAGGCCATCCTGGCCACGCACCCTCGCAGAGCAAGGCAGGGTGCTAGCTCGGCAGTCACAGAATTCCCTCACCGCTCAGCTCATTCCCATCGGGGAATTACTTTTCCTTTCATCGATCCTTGTTCCTTAATCCCAAGCTGTAAGCCATTTTTTTTCTCTTAGCTTTTCTCAACTGTTCTCCTGTCACCTTGCCTCCTGCATCAAAAACTTGAGCTTAATCGAGGCTGATGACCATGAGCTGTGCCACTGATACCCACACGTGTTGGGAAAGGAAAGTCTTAGGCTTATGGAGAAACTAGATAAGGGAAGCATTTTCCACACTTATACAGTGATACCTCGGTTCTCGAATGCCTCGGTTTTCGACCAAATCGGTATTCGACCAGGAGATTCGAGAAACTTTGTCTCGGAATCCGAACAAATATTTGGAACTCGAACTTCCGAGATGAGCCGAGTTGAGCCGAATGGCGTTCATTCGGCCCAGCGCGCCTTGCTGGCGTCATCAGTGTGAGTGCAGAGAGAGAGTCACGCTTTGTGGAGTCCGCTTTCCTATTGGGTTTCATTGCTTCGGTTCTCGAACAATTCGGTTCTCGACCGTCCTCCTGGAACGAATTATGTTCGAGAACCGAGGTATCACTGTATACACACATGCATATACTTAAGTATGCACGCTCACGTGTACAGAGGTGTGTACATGCGCTCACTCATGCATACACATGCACAGTGTGCATACGGTAGTCATTGGTGCCTGCGTGTGTTAAGAATAAAAAAGTAAATAGTGTAGTTATAAGGGATTGAAACATTTAGTTTTCATAATTTTATCTATAGAAAGATGCATAAATCTTTCTATTCTGAATATCCGATTCTTTTTCTGTAGAAAGAAAAGTTTGCTGATGCTTCCGAGGAGGCGGTCTCTGTCCAGAGAAGTATGCAAGGTATGTATTTCTCACGTGCGAGCAGATCACTGTGGAGCATGTCACATTCTCACAGCAGAGCTGGCCTCTGCGGTACACAAAGCTCACGCTGCCTGTAGTCTGACCTCATGGAGGCTCCTGCAGGGCCCAGTAGCACAGCGTTCCGTTGCCTTTCTGAAACCTCACACTCCCAGTAACTTTTCTCTTCTCTCAAAGTTTCTTTCATATTAAAATGTAAGTATACCAGGGAAAAGCATTATCTTACCTAAGCTTTAGTCCTGATAGCTCTTCTGAGTTTTAAGCGGAAGGGTGCCCAGTGCCTGCCTACTCTGCAGATTTGGGGAGGCAAAAGAAATGCGAGCTTACTACTACTTGAGGCTTATCGTACAGTGTTTGATGTGTAATGGGACTTTTTAGTATTCCTGTGACCTCAAAGCATATGATTTGATTTGATTGTAGGACAGCCAAGCTCTAGATGGCTTATTAAATATGAAATATATTAAACTTTTAACTTTATCCTAAATAGAAACTGTAAATAAATTACACCAAAAGGAGGAGCAGTTCAATGCACTGTCTTCTGAATTGGAGAAGCTGAGAGAAAATTTAACAGGTAAGATGTCTCTGCTTATTAACATTAAATATAGTAGTCGGCTCCCTGGGATTTGAGATCACTGCAGTATGTTACAGTAACATCTATTCAGGCTTAACTGCTTCACTCATTATGGTGATATAATGGGATAAGATACTTGTCTGAGGTCTGTAACCTTCGGCAAACCCTCTCTGTGCTGTTTTCAAACAATTCAGCCTCCACCACGTCAGCTCCACGCACTGCTGTCCTCCATCCAAGCCAGCCATCTTTCATCTGAGCTACTGTAACAGCTGGCCTCCGTCTGCCTGCTTCTTCCCTCATCTCCTTCGGTCTGTTCTCAGCACAGCAGCCAGAGTGATCCTTCAACATCAAGTCAGCTCCTGTCCTTTCTCTGCTCAGGGTCGCCCATTGGCTTCCATCTCACTCAGAGTAGAAGCTGCGGTCCTTACTCTCATCAGGCCCTGCTTTCTCTCTGATTTCATCTCATGCTACTATTCTTTGTTCTTTTCATGCCAATAATAGTGGCCTTCTTGGCGATACCTGCATATCAAACACGTTCCTGCCTCAGGGCCTTTGCACTTGCTTTCCCCTCTGCCTGCAGGCCACTTCCTTCCGGTCTTTACTTAAATGTCATCATCTCAGAGAGGCCCTGTCTAAGTTTTAACCTCCCCAACTTCTTTCTAGCTCTTTTCTCTGCTTGTATTTTTCTTCTTAGCACTTAGCACTATCTGTTACACTTTTTATTTTCTTTATTGATCTTGTTTATTGTTTGTCTTCTTAGCTAGAATGTAATTTTTACAGGGATTGTTACATGCAAATATTTCCAGAGCAAGGCTTGGCATACAGGGTGCAGGCAATAAATGTTTGTTCATTGTAACACAACAGTGCTTTTTTTTCTCTCTACATGTGTTCAGACATGGAGGCAAAATTTAGAGAGCGAGGTGAAAGGGAAGAGCAGTTGATCAAGGCGAAAGAAAAACTGGAAAACGACATTGCAGAAATCATGAAAATGTCAGGAGATAATTCTTCTCAGTTGACAAAAATGAATGACGAGTTACGTCTGAAAGAAAGGTACGTGTGAGTGTTAATAGGAGTGTCTGCTTTAGGTTAGGCCCTGAAGCAGGGTCTAGGCGTCTTTGTCCTCGGCCCCATGGGGTTGTATGGGAGGCAGCCAGTCCATGTGTCTCTCTCACATTGATGTTTCTCTCTCTCTTCCTCCCTCTCTCCATCCAGCTCTATCTGAAGATAAATGCAAATAAATAAATAAAATAAAATGTGGTCAGCAAAGTGGCAGGATCAGTGCCCAGATCCTTAGGGTTGTTATGTTTTGTTTCCTCTCTCTCGTTACCTCAGTGTATCCTTGGATCTATTGTTTAACCTCTAAGGAATACAGTATTGTAGGCCTTTTGCTGACTTGTTAAGAAAAGGTAGTAGGCCCTGGCCGGTTTGGCTCAGCGGTTAGAGTGTCGGCCTGCGGACCAGAGAGTCCCGGGTTCAGTTCCCGCTAAGGGTACGTACTTCGGTTGCAGTTTGTCCTCGGCCCCATGGGGTTGTGTGGGAGGCAGCCAGTCGATGTGTCTCTCTCACATTGATGTTTCTCTCTCTCTTCCTCACTTTCTCCTTCCAGCTCTATCTGAAGATAAATGCAAAAAAATAAAAAATAAATAAAATAAAATGTGGTCAGCAAAGTGGCAGATTTCTTTTAAAAAATAAAGAAAGAAAAAAGAAAAGGTAGTAGTTTACCAAAGGCAGTAACATCTTTTACAGGCAGTTAAAACTATTTTTGACCTCCCAGGCCGGGCGGCTCCATTGGTTGGAGAGCCATCCTGTGCACCAGAAGGTTGAGGGTTGGAGTCCTTGTCAGGGCACGTGTGGGAGGCACCTGATGGATGTTTCTCTCTCACATTGATGTGTGGTTGTTTTTTTTTCCTTTCTCTAAAAAGAAATAAAAGAAATATTTTTAGGCAATCTCACTGTGATGATAGATAACACCGTGAGGACTTGCTGTGCGCCATGCCCTGCACTCTGCTACGCTTTATACAGAGAGTGTATTTTCTTTCCTTTTTCTATCCTCAGCTAGAGTGGGACAGAGAGGGAGAGAGAAATAGAGATAAACATCAATGTGAGAGAGACACATCGATTGGTTGCCTCCTGCGATACCCATGCCCTTGGCCGGAACGAACCCAAGACTCTTTGGTCCGCGGGCCAACACTAACGGCTGATCCAAACTGGCCAGGGCAAGAGAATGTATTTTCTAATTCTCATAATAATCCAATAAGGTGAGTATATTATTGTTCCCGTTTTAAAGAAAAAGAAACCGAGGCTTAATACAAGGTTCAGTGACTTACCTAAGGTTTCAGATGGCAGTCTGGTCCCCAGCCCTCATTGCTCCTAGTCACTCTGCTGTATGTCCTCAGCACTAACGCTGGCTGTCTTATCTCTGCTCTTGTCTTAATTCTGAGGTCTTGTTTGATCATTTTCTCCTTTTTAAAAAATTGCTTGATTTCAGAGAGAGGAAGGGAAAAGGAGAGAGAAATAGAAACGTCAATGCATGCCTCCTACTGGGGCTCGAGCCCAAAACCCGGGCATGTACCCTGACCAGGAATCAAACCGGTGGCCCCTTGGTGCCCGGGATGAAGCTCAGTCCACTGAGCCACACCAGCCAGGCGATCTTTTCTCCCTTTTGATGGCTGCCATATGAAAACCAAGTTTTTGATAATGCCAACGCTTTTTTTTTTCTTTATTGATTTTAGAGAGAGGAAGGGAGAGGGAGAGAGAGGGATAGAAACATCAATGAGAGAGAACATTGATCAGCAGCCCCCTGCATGCCCCCCACTGGGGATCAGGCCCACAACCTGGGTATGTGCTCTGACCAGGAATTGAACCAGCGACCTCTTGATGCATGGGTTGAAGCTCAACCACCGAGCCACACCAGCTGGGCAATGCCAACACTTTTGCCCTGGCCACTTTGGCTTAGCGGTTAAAGTGTCAGCCCGTGGACCAGAGTGTCCCAGGTTTGGTTCCCGCTAAGGGCACGTACCTCGGTTGCAATTTGTCCCCAGCCCCGTTTGGGGTTGTGTGGGTGGCAGCCACTCAATGTGTCTCTCTTGCATCGATGTTTCTCTCTCTCTCCCCTTCCCGCTCTATCTGAAAGATGAATGCAAAAATGTCCTCAGGTGAGGATTTTTTAAAAAAGGCCAACACTTTCAGGAACATTTTAGGACCATTAGATTTCTGACTCTGAAAGTGTTGCTACTTGGCAAAGGTATATTTACACCCAGCCATGTACCCACACACATACACAATTAACTGTTGGTGGGTGACTGGCAATTGGGCCTTGGTTGGCCTTCTTTGGTCAGACTTGCTGTGAGGTGGGTACAGCTAGCTGGTGGCTGTGGCGCAGTGTCTTGGGGTAGTTCCATTTCTGTAGCTGTTTTACAGGCATAACACCCAGAGGTACCCCCAGGTTTCCCTCCTCCATTCTCTGGGTTGATGTCCCATGTTTTCTGTACATCTTTGTTGGACCACATTATGTTTAAGCTATAACTTCAAATTATTTATTGTCATCTTTGTATCTTATGTTCTCAAGCATCACTAGAATGAGTTTTTGATAATCTAGTCTGCTAAAATTTTGAATCTTTGTAAATACTCAGTAGGTATACTTTTAACTCATTTTTCCTTATAGATCTATTAAAATAAAATAACCCTAACAATTATAGTAGTTGTTACTCTAAATAATTTACTTACAACTATGACAACGGTTAAAATTGTTCTTCAGGGCAAGTCAAGTTTTTTGCTGTTGTTTATTTCATGTTATTAATTACTTACATTTATAATCATCAGTACAGTTATTAATGGTATCTTTCCCGTAGAAGTCTATAATTAAAAGCATTCTTTTGAAAAATCTGACACCTTGTATTGAAACTTCTTCTAGAAATGTAGAAGAATTACAGCTGAAACTTACAAAGGCTAATGAAAATGTAAGCGTTCTGCAGAAGAATATTGGGGATGTAACTCTCAAAGCTGAACAGAGCCAGCAAGAAGCAACTAAAAAGCATGAGGAAGAAAAGAAAGAACTGCTGACAAAGTTGCTGGACCTGGTACGGAGGGGATAAACGGGACTGTGTGCTGGCAAGGAAGGTAAGGGCAGTTCAGGTGCGGCAGGGTGACTCATCCCTTCTCTCGGGGCTCCGGCAGGAAAAGAAGATGGAAATGAGCCGCAACGAGAGTCAAGATCTGAGAGCCAAATATGAAGAAGCCAGGTCCGAGACCAAGGCCGCGCATGAGGAAGCCCTGCAGAAGCTGCAGAATGCGCTGCTGGACGCGGAGGGGAGGCTGTCGGCTGCCCAGGAGCAGAACAGGGACTTGCTGCAGGAGATGGTGGAACTGAAAAAACAAGCCGACAAAGCCAGAGTACGTGCAGAGAGAGTTACGTTGTATCCGTGTACATGCGGAGAGAGTTACGTTGTATCCGTGTACATGCGGAGAGAGTTACGTTGTATCCGTTTGCTCAGGGTCCGCTTCATGCCTGCAGGGTGCTTAGCGAGCGGCAGCTAATGGGATGAGCTCACTTGGCCTTGACCAACGTTGTCGCCTTCCTGTGGCTTCAAGTGTCCTGTACCAGCTGCTGTCCTTCTCGGGGATGGTGATGGCCGCAGGTCTCTGCCCTGAACAGACCCTGTGGCCATCACGCCCCTGCTGTGTGTTCCCCAGCTGTCGCAGAGTCTGATGTTGCCTGAGCCCTGCCTGCCTGCTCGTGGCTGACTTGTTCCTCTCTCGGCCGCCTCGCTGCCTCCTAGCGCTAGGGTTAGGACAGACCTGTTGCCGAAAGGCCAGTGGCAGAGGCCAGGTCAGAGGTGAGCAGGGGTGGAGCCTGGCTGGAGGAACAGAGCTCAGAGGGAAATTCAGAAGCGAGGCTCCAGGAAGGCACAGTGAGCTGACTGATGAGGAAGCTGGGTTCAAGGGCCGCAAGCAAACACCCTGCCATGAAAGGGTGGAGCTTGATGTATTGCATTTCGTTTTATGGTATCAGGATTGTATCTGTGCCCCAGTAGATTTTTTTTGGCTCTGGTAATTTCATGAAGCTCAACCTTCCTACTAGTATTTCACCTTTTTCTATTACTATTTAACTTGCTGAAAGAAAAGTAAATACATGTGTTTAATTATTTTTAATGTGTCAGAGACATTTTATAGAGAAGGAGTTTACTAGAAAGAGGATCTAAAAAGAGCATACGTAGGACTTGAAACAGATCTAGTTTAAAACTTGTGAATTGATCCCTGGACGGTTTAGCTCAGCGGTTAGAGTGTCAGCCCATGGACTGGAGAGTCCTGGGTTTGGTTCCTGCTAAGGGCATGTACCTCAATTACAGTTTGTTCCCGGCCCCAGTTGGGGTTGTGTGGGTGGCAACCACTGGATGTGTCTCTCTCACATTGATGTTTCTCTCTCTCTCTCTCCCTCCTGCTCTATCAGAAAATAAATGCAAAAAAAAAAAAAATGTCCTCGGGTGAGGATTAAAAAAAAAACCTTGTGAATTAAGTGGACCATGACATACTATATGTCATGTATAAGATGCCTAAATTTTCTCTCCTGGATGCTGGCCATCAGAGTATCCTCTTCTCCCTGTAAAATATCTAACGTTTTATGAGCCATTTAGCATGAGATGTAATCTCCAGATCTTGTGGTTCCCTTTATCCAGACAGATGCCAGGTTTTTAGTGTTTCCCTTAGAATCTTATAGCCTGACCAGACCACAGCTTTCTAGTAGCTTATATAAAATCTCATTTATATTGTTTGTTGGCTTTTTTGTAAGTTGTTGTTGTTGTTTTTAATATTTTTTCTTTATTGATTTTAGAGAGAGAGGAAGGGAGAGGGAGAGAGAGATAGAAAAATCGATGAGAGAGAATATCGATTGGCCACCTCCTGCATGTCCCCCACTGCGGATCAGGCCCACAGCATGGGCATGTGCCGTGACCAGGAACCAAACCAGTGACCTCTTGGTGCATGGGTCAGTGCTCAACCACTGAGCCACACTGGCCGGGTGCCTTTTCTTTCTTTCCCCCAACAGTCATTTGGTTAACATGCCAGGATCGCTCCACTTCCAGGTTGTCTGGATATTTGATTTCTGTGGATTTCAGTGTTTGTCAACACTGGCTCACAGGCTTTTTTGAGAATTGGGTGAAACCTTAAGATGTTTTCCCTGGGAAAGTTTACATATACACTCAGCAAGTTTTATGTGACATTTCAGGAGGTTCATGGAGCCCATGAAACCTCTGTTTCCTGAATTATAAGAGCCATGGATCTACAGCTGTGCTGTCCAGTGTAGTAGCCACTAGTTACGTGTGGCCATTTATGTTTATATTAGTCAAATTTTCAGTATACTTATTTTACTACATGTATTGGGTGACATTGGTTAATAAGATTATATAGATTTCAAGTGTAGATTTCTGTGATACATGATCTGTATACTGCATTGTGTGCCCACCACCCAAAGTGACATCATCTTTTGTCACCCTATATTTGGCGCCCTTTACCCTTTAGTACCCCCAACCCCTTCCCTCTGGTAACCACCATACTATTACTGTGTCTATGAGTTTCAGTTTTATATCCCACATATGAGTGAAATCGTATGGTTCTTAGCCTTTTCTTTCTGACTTTTGCCTCGCATGATTAGTCAGATTTTAATAAAATCAGCTGCTTAGTCACACTCACTAGTCACACATGTGGCTAATGGCTAGCACATTGGACAGTGCAGATAAAGAACATTTACACCATTACAGAACGTTCTGGACAGCCCTGGTATAGACATCGTGGTCAAATATTTATTCTATAAACCAATGCATTTTTTTTAAAAAACCCATTTATTTTAGTCACCAAAACTTAGCGAATTCGTCTGTGTTTTTCATTTCATTGGAAGCACTGGGATGAAATCGGTGTCAGGCCAGTGATTGTCCTTTAGTAGATAAGTGAGGTCCTGCACGCAGTGAGCGTGAAAGCAACAACTTTATGTCCCTTGCCCTTACCTCCCCCTTTAAAAAAAAAAAAAATACATTCACTTTTTATATTTCGTTGGATCATATTTTTAAAGGCTCTTTTATGCATCCTTTCTAAGACAGAACATTTTGGATAATTAGAATGTCAGGGAGGAATCTTATGCCCTGGTGTGCAAATCACACTACTGTCAGGAATAATTTCCAAAGTTCTTTTAAAGATGAAAGAAACCAATAGCTGACTCAGCACTTTGCAGAGCTCAGCCTGCTTCGTGTTATCCTTTTATGGGCCCTGTTTCTCGGGATTCTTTTCCTTGTCACCCAGATAGTTTCTATGACGTTTATTGTAAAAAAAAAAAAAAAAAAAAAATTAACGTTTATGATTTAGGTTACATTAAGTTATTTGGGCTTGCATTTGTCTGCTTGATTTCATTTTGTTTCCATTCTTTCCACCTTTTGTTCCTGTAGTCGCTAACTTATGTGTTAACATCAGCCAAAAAAGAAATTGAACTAATGTCAGAAGAGCTGAGGGGTCTCAAGTCAGAGAAGCAGCTTCTTGCACAGGAGGGCAATGCTTTAAAGTTAGAGAAAGGTTCACTTTTGTCCAAGCTTGTAGAGGTGGAGGCCAGAATAACTTTGCTCCAGGAAGACCAGCAGAAGCTGTGGTCAATAAACGAAACCCTTACTTTAGAAAAGAAGAAAGTCTTAGAAGAAAAGCAGGGTGCCGAAAAGCTGTCTCAACAGGTACAGCTCCAGAATGAAGCTCTGGCTGCGGAGAGAGGGAAACTGCTTCAAGAAATCAATGTTGCGCAGGAAGAACTCCTGAAGATACACATAGAAAACGACTCTCTGCGAGCTTCCAAAACGACCTTGCAGGTTTTCGCAGAAGAACTGCAGTTCAGCAAAGATAACCTGATTGCCGAGTGTAAGAGGAATCGGGAGGAAAAAGACAGCCTGGAGAACAACATCAAGAAGCTCATAACTGAGAACCTCGCCTTGGCCAAAGACAAAGATGAAACCATTCAGAAGCTTCAGAGCTCTTATGAGGAGCTAGTCAAAGATCAGAAAACCTTGGTTCAGGAGATCAAAGACCTCACAGCCGAGAAAAAGTCCGCGCTGGAGAAGCAGTCGGGTCTCGAGAACATGTGTGTCACCCTAAAGGTCGAAAGAGACACTCTCCTGCAGAACAACAAAGACTTGCAGTTGGAGAAGGGCACGCTGCTTAAAGACCAGGACAAGCTGAACGTCAGCCTGGCAGCCGCCCTGCAGGTCAAACAGCTGCTCAGCACCGAAGCCAGAGGGCTCCGCGCACAGCTGGATGACACCAGCAAAGGTCTGAGGAAGGCCGAGCTGGAGACCATGCAGCTTCAGGCCACCAACACCAGCCTCACGAAGCTCCTGGAAGAAATTAAGACCAGTCGGGAGATCACGGACTCCGAGTGCATCCAGCTTCTGCACGAGAAGGAGACTCTGGCTGCTTCCGAGAGGAGGCTCCTGGTCGAAAAAGAAGAACTTCTTCGTGAAAATAGGCTCGTCACTGAGAAGCTCAACGCGTGCTTGGAAGAGGCCGCCCACGTGGAGATGAGCCTCAACCAGAAGGTCACCCACCTGACTTCCGAGAAGGAGGTGGTTTGTCAGAAAATGTCTAAGATCAAAATGCAGCTCGACAGTCTCTTGAAGGAAAAGGCTGTGCTGGAAACGCAGAATGGAGATTTACTTGCAGAAAGAGAAAACTCCATCAACACCCTGGGAGAGCTGAAAAGGAAATACGACCAAGAGTCTGCAAACAGAAGGGTCATTATGCAAGAGAAGATGAAACTCCTCGGCAATCTTGATGCTCTGAAGAAGGAGCTTCAGGAAAGAAAGAAAGAGAACCAAGAACTGGCAGCCACCAAGTGTGAGCTCTCTCTGATGCTGAAGGAGGCTCAGAATGCCACCAAGCACCTGGAGGAAGAGCAGGCGAACCTACAGCAGGCCAAGGAGAGCTTGAAGGCCGAGCTGGAGAGCTGCTGCTCTGAGAAGGACATGCTGCGGAGGGACGGGCTGAACCTGCAGCACGAGTGTCGGGAACTGAACGAGGAGGTCCGGGCCACGCAGCAGTCCCTGATCCTGGAAAAGGAGGCCAGAGCCCAGGATGCCGAGGCGTCCGCGTATGAGAACAGCAAGCTCCACGGGAGAGCAGCATGCCTGGAGCGGGAGCTGGAAGAGCTAAGTGCATGTACTAAGGAGCTGGAGTCTGAAAATTTTGTGTTAATCCAGGAGAAGACCAAGGCGGAGCAAAAGGTGGTGGAGATACTGAAGGAAAAGGAGCTCCTGACTGCAGAAACGGCGCGGCTCGCTGCCAACATAGAGACGCTGAAGAGCGACTTTGCGTCCTTGTCTAAGTCCAAGTCAGAGCTGCAGGAGCTGCACAGCTGCCTGACCAAGATCCTGGACGACCTCCAGCGGAACCACGAGGTGACCCTGGCCGACCGGGCCAAGGCGCTGCAGGACAACAGGAGCCTGGTGGCGGAGAAGAGAGAGATGATGCTGAAGAGGGATGAGCTCCTGAAGGAGAAGGAAACGCTGGCCGAAAGCTACTTCGTCCTCCAGAAAGAGATGAGCCAGTTGGCCCAAACCAACAGCCACGTGTCAGCCAACCTCCTAGAATCTCAGAACGAAAACCGCACTTTGAGGAAAGACAAGAGCAAGCTCACTCTTAAAATTAGAGAGCTCGAGACTCTTCACTCGTTTACGGTAAAGTGAGAGGTCCCAGTACTGAGCACCTGGACCACTAACCTGCACACTAACGTGGCTGAGGCAGTGCCCTGTCCGTGCCAGCAACCCATCCCTTAGTCCGTGGCTCGTACGTCTCCAGCTGTCTGTTGCCTCCTGAAAGGACAGTTCTTTACTAAATGTCTAATTGCAGTAGTATCTTCATTAGAAAAACAACCTGGAAACTGTGAATAACAAGGATATATTTTTAACTTAAGGGGAGATTTTTGTGGAAAAGTCAAATGTGGTTCTTAAAGGATGGGCACATGCTGAAATACATTGTATCGTCTGTTTGGCTTTTCACTGTTTCATTGTGTCTACCCATTTGGAGCCGGAAGACTCTGAAACTTCCGTGGCTGGTGATGGGGAAGGCGTAACTCGGAAGCCCCATAAGTTTCACTGGACCACTTGACGTTGTGAACACGTGCCCAAAAAGATTTTCATTCATTTCATGATTTTTTTTTTTTTAACAGATTGCCAGCTAAGGATTTATTTCCATATTCATATTATCTTTTTTATTCACAGCCATGTTTATATTCATTACTCACATCACCTCTTAGATGTCTCCATTCAGTGCTGTTCATGACACGACCCTCACATTATAATTGCCCGAATAATTTTTATGTGTATTTGAAAGCTTCCCCACCTAAATTCTGAGTGATTTCAAAAGCCCCACATTTGAAATAGCAAGACCAGTATTTTAAACGTAGAACGCTGCAGATGATGGAGAGAGAAATTCAGTGGTGCAGGGATGCTGCTTTTATCATCCCTGAACGTTTCTCTCAAGCGTAAGCAGGGCAGTGGGCATGGCCATCAGAGTAGCTGGGAACTGTCATCGGAAGGTGCAGGGTTACAGGGATCTGAAACTGTGCACATTGCATATGACAATTGGCTTGTGAACATGGCCTGGGGAGGGTGTGTCCTACTCGGGAGTAAAGCCCTTCTGTGTCTCGGTCCGTGCGTGGTGACAGCAGGCTGGCTCGTCCTCTGTGTGATTCCCGAACCACACAGACCCTGGCCCTGCCTGAGCAGCACAGCCTGGGTGTTAACCCAGCGGGGTCGCCAGGGTGTCCCCACGCCTCACAGTGCTTTCTCGTGTCCAGGCTGCTCAGACGGCGGAAGATGCCGTGCAGATCATGGAGCAGATGACCAAAGAGAAGACCGACACGCTGGCCTCCTTGGAGGACACCAAGCAAACCAACAAAAAACTACAGAATGAAGTAATCAGATTTAAATGGCTTTTTGTGCAAAGGACAGCTTATCGACTTCATGGGATATTTTGAGCACTAACTCAGAATTGTTCTCTTTTTTTTTTTTTGAAGTGTGGCCTCATACAGGTTTGACCTATGTTAGTGGAGTCAAATGTACACCAGACCCATGATAGTATCAAATAAAGTGTATTACTTCATTACTTACCTGGTAGGATCAACCTTTTAAACATGAAGGGAAAACCCAAATAGCATGGCTTTCTGTGGTCGTTGTTCAGTGATAGAACTAATGAGAAGAGATACTGGTAACATGCTCTAGTGTTTGTATCTTTTGTCTCAGACCACAGATACTCCTCCCCTCCCCAAACTCTCTCCCAACTTTGAGCCACTAAATGTCATTCGTTGGCTCTGAGTTTGACATTGGCTTTTTCTTAGCCTAAGTCAGTACTTGTTCCCAATTGTATCATCTTGAATTAGTCACCTCTGGGTCTTGGACAAATCTGTGGTGGCAGGATCATTTCGATTCTGTCCAAAAGTAGCATTGTCATTCTTACACCCTTAATGTCCTTCCTCCACCCTCCCAGCTCATACCAATCCTTTCTGTCTTTGGAAAGATGCACTTCAATCCTAAGCAGATTGATTCCCTACAATAGTGTATCAAGTTCTCTATAATGTTGGGTGCTTTTCTGAAAGTGACAAGCAGGTAAGACATGAAGTAAAGCAAGGGAAGGGGTAGTCACTTTGACTGGCTGCTGCAAAAACGGGCCTTCTCATCACGGAAGGTCCAAGATGGAAATCTGTCAAAGCCATGAGCGTTTTGAGATCATTACAGGGAGTATATTCATAGAACTGACAGTCTTCCGAGAAGACATAAGCTAAAAATATAAATAATTAAAAATCATTAATGATGATCTGAATTAGAAGCTAAAGTAAATGACAGGGTTTTAGGGACTGTCTCTAACCTCCAGGGATAGATTTGAGGTGTTATATAGCCAGAATACAAGACTGGACGAGTCTTTTATTTATTTTTTGGACCCACTGTGATACGTTGTTTTTCTTGTTCTGTGGATCTGGAATGTTAGAGGGCATGAAAAGGAAGATAGTGGTATAAAAACTAGCAAGATACTCCTTAGGGCTCCTGACTGGTGACATGTGACATAGCAGAGATATCTGTGGCTGTGGGAGAGATAGACACCAGTTCCGGAATGCTGGCGGGGCACTGGAGAACACCCTGTGTTGTGGGTGGCCCCTCGTGAGCTCCCCAGCCTGGTGGGGGCTCCCCATCCAGAACCGCAGCTCCTGCCGGAGCCTGTGGCTGGTCACCTTCCCACTGATCCCCGTCTCACATCTGCATGCCTGCCAGGGGCCAGGCCGGCCCTGCCCCAGCTGTGTCCCCCACGGGCCAGTGACGGGGCGGAGGGGGTGTGAGGACCTTTCAGGCTCGCTGTGGGACTGTTTCCTTTTCAGATTGACGTTCAGGTGGATAACTATATTCCCCTCCCCCCATCTACAAATATTTTGATTCAAGTCATTTTTTAAATGAGGACTACATAAATTTGGCACTGGCGTTGGAAACTATCTTACCCTAAATCGCTTCTCTATGGGGAAGGAAAGGGGTGTGTGTTCATTACAAAGAATAACCCTTACTGATGTCATGCCTTTGCCAGTTGTTTTTCTTTTCTTTTTTAAGATGGTTCATACTTGAACTAGTTCAACGATAGATGCTGGTAATGGTACACAAGGTGAAAGAAACTTGTTTTAACTCACGAGGTGGGTTTAGTGGGACGTTTCGGCCAGGTGTACAGGACTGTCCGGCTGCGGGTGACTGGGTGACTTTTTTTTTTTTTTTTTTTTTTTTACAAGCAACTGATTTCACTATTGTTCTAATGCCCATTTTCATGAGTAGTTAATTGGTCATTGTTCAGTCATGTCATTGGCAAATGAAGTCATCTCACCAAGACTTTTTCTCTCGGTCTCCAAGTTGGACACACTTAAAGAAAACAACCTGAGAAACGTGGAGGAGCTGAACAAATCCAAAGAGCTTCTGACCGTAGAGAATAAAAAAATGGAAGAATTCAGGAAAGAAATGTAAGTCTGTCTCCTTCAGGAGAAGTTGTAGAACTTTCTTAAAAATGAAAACAGTGCAGATTATTATTTTTTTTTAATAACTGGGAAGTCCATGAAGCAAACATTGTCACCCTCCTCCCCTCAAATGCTGTTGCACCTGCGAAGTAGCCCCTGGGGCTCATTGTTCTAAGTCAGAACCTCGGGTGCTGGAAAGATCACAATGAGCTGTGTGCTGGCTGGTGATCAGGACCCTGGGGATTCAGACAAGACTAATGTCGAACCTCAGGAAGATACAAGTGGAGCCAAGGTTTTGTAATGCAGTATAGGTCCATGAGAGGCAGTCTTAATGCTTCTCCATGTCAGACCCTTTATTAGTAAGTCCCTCAAAACCCTTTTTTGTAGGGAAGAAGAACAGCATTACTGAGATTCTCAGTAATCTTGATTTTTAAGAGTAATCAGATCTCTGGCATGGAAATTAAATGAGCAAGCCTTTTTCTAATCAAGATTTACCCATCAGACTATTGCCTAGACTTCAGGCATGATAGTTAGCGTGCAGATTTCTTTTTGCTCTTCCATTCTGAGCGCTATACCGCATCAAGTATGTGGAAGTAAAACATTAAGCTGATGGATCTGGTGGACATTTGAGTATGTCCTTCAGGCTGCGTACAGTGACGCTAGGAGGGACACAAAGACGATTCTATGTGGTCCCTGCCCTCCAAGGGTTTATATTATCTATTTGTAGTTCCGATCAAAGAAATAGGTGAGATTCCAACGAAACCAAAAGCATCACCTCCAGACTTTCCTTCTGAGTTCCCATCCTCAATGCCATTTGTTGATGAGGCTTGACTTAAACTGGTGTACGTCTGGTTCCCCTGGGAGTTCTTAAAACCCGCCTACAAATAACCTCACCCGAGCTGCTCATGAGGCTGGTGATTGGTCCCTTCCTCCATCTTGGTTTTCATGATACTTCTCTAGATGTTCAGACAGTTTCCAACAATTCCACGCACACCAATTTATAAATTCACACGGGTGATGATGGCCATCAGGAGAGGCTTAAACTTTTTGGCCTGCCAAAGCCCAGTAACACAGATAGTGGTCACCATGGCAGGGAAAATGAATTCAGGATCAGTGCAGAGATGGTGGGGTTGGTGCAGATCAGAATCCCCCACCCCCACCCGCCACCCCCCACCCCCACGACACCAGAAGTTCTAACCTGGAGCATTTGGAGCACTGAGTTTACTTTAGTTCATTTGTGTCACACAGGCAGCTGGTGAGGGAGGGTCTGAGCAGCAGGAGAAGATTCCCCAACCAGCCTCCCACTGCCATGATCCCACCTCTGGGCTCTGTGGGCCATACTAGGTAACGGAGGGGCAGGGCCAGAGTGGGCCTCACCGAGGGCTCTGGAGTTAGATAGACTTCCTCCTTCCTGCTATATGACTTCAGAGTCTCTTGTCGTGGTCATTCCATTGGTCTAGTGTTTAAGTGTTCAACGTCCTTGCTAAGTCATGGTGTCATGTCACCCACCCTCTCCTAAGAGAGAATGGTTTCTGTGCCTCTTCCTTGAACGACCCCATTGAAGGCTGAGAGCTCAGCCTCATGCCTGTGGAAGTAGAGGGTCAGGAGCCAGAAGACAGTGGCCCCTGCTGCGGCCCCTCTGACCAAGGCCTGTCTTCCTGCCTGGAGCCGAGCCCCCCAGACCTCCGATCCCTGAGGGCAGTGGTCCAGGTGAGGAGCCAGACCACAGGGTGGACAGAGTCTAGGCTGCTTTTAAAAAATCCTCACTGAGGATATGTTTTCATTAATCATTTTAGAGAGAGAAGTGGGGAGAGACAAACATCAATCGGTTGCCTGCCATATGTGCACTGACCAGGGATGGAACCTGCAACCCGTGTATATGCCCTGACCCGGGATCAAACCCACAGCCTTCGGTGCATGGGACGATGCTCCAGCCAACCGAGCCACCTGACCAGGGCTAAGCAGTCTAATTTTTTGTCTTTATTCACCTGGCACAGTGATAAATCTAGGATATATTTAGTATGGCACTTTAATAGATTTATGGTCAGTTCATAAGTTGAATGTTTACAAATCCATATTAACAATGTTTGTTTGCGCCCTGGCCAGTTTGGCTTAGCGGTTGAGCGCTGGCCTGCGGACCAGAGAGTCCCGGGTTCGGTTCCTGCCAGGGGCACATACCACAAAAACAAAACAAACAAACAAAAAAAACCAATGTTCATTTGCCTCAGGTTTATACACTTTTTAAAAAAATCCTCACCCGCGGATATTTTTGCGTTTATCTTCAAATAGAGTGGGAGGGAGAGAGGGAGGAAGAGAGAGAAACATAGATGTGAGAGAGACACATCGACTGGTTGCCACCCGCATGACCCCAACCAGGGCCGGGGACAAACTGCAACTGAAGTACATGCCCTTAGCGGGAACCGAACCCGGGTCTCTCTCATCCGTGGGCCGATGCTCTAACCGCTGAACCAAACTGGCCAGGGCTATTTTGCCTCAGGTTTAAAATAGACCTTCTTCTTTTCTGTTTCAAGATATCTTGTCATGTAGAAAGGAAAGTAGCTTTAAAAATTGTTAGAAGTATATTTGTAGGTATTTTCAGAACTATTCCTTAGCACGTTTCCAGGAATTGGGCTACGAGAGCCTTCTTCCACTATAAAGTGCATATACCTGCTACTCAAAAGGCAAAAGGTGTTTCTGGATTCAAACCAGGTCTGTTTGCCAGTTTGAAGTCCCGTTTTCTTGCTCCTACAACTTACTGACTTTATTACTGGAGGCAAATCTTTTCAGTTCCCTGAGCCTCTCAGTCTTCTCTTTAAAGTCCAAAAAATAACATGAGCCTCCTTAGGGTCGCAGGGTAAAACGAGAAAACGTGCATGAGAGCATTTTTGTAGATTTAACACATCGAACAAATACTTAGGACATTTTGATATTTCTTAGCTTCCTTGTTTTAATTGTCCTTGCTGTGGGCTCCTGATAGACACCAAGGATTTTAGAAACTTTAAAAGATGAAAATCTTGCCCAGCTGGTGTGGCTCAGTGGATGGAGCCTCATCTTATGGACTGAGAGGTCCCCATTCCATTCCTGGTCAGGGCACATGCCCGGGTTGCAGGCTCGATCCCCAGTAGGGGGCGTGCAGGAGGCAGCCGATTGATGTTTCTCTCTCACATTGATGTTTCTATCTCTCTCCCTAAAAAATTAATAAAAACATATTTTTTAAAAATAAAATGGAAGATGAAAATTGTTACTAGAGAAAGAACAGGATCACGTCACTCACAGGCCACACCAACGTTGAGCCCCGACTTCCCTAATGAAGGCAGTGACCACACGGGAATAGAAGGTTTGGCTTATGATTTTGTCATAAGTAAAATCTTCTATTTTGTCAAGAATTAATGGGTTTTAGACAGAAGATGAACTTTAGCTGTTGTGTGTGTGTGTGTGTATTTTGATCCATAGTTAAAATGAATGACTAATTACCTGAGGCTAAAATTCCCTCTATCTGTGTAAAACGCCAAATTTAATGTGCTAAGAGAATTGTTTTGTAGATTTGTTCCCCTGAATCTTCATGAGGTCATCCCACTATGCATATTATAGGTGGATGGGGAATTAAAAATCCAGAAAACCGAGATGCCAGGCACTGCACCCATTAGACAATCGAAGGTAAAAATAGATGTGTGCATGCGTCAGCGGATGGGTTCAGACCCAGATGACTGGACTCAGAATTCAGCTCCTCTGACAGCTCACCGAATGGAGCGTGGCCAGCACAGACTTAAAATTCATAATTGCATCAAAACGAATATCCAGTGACCAAATAAAATATTTTGAATGCCCACATGTGAAGGATAGCAATTTGGGAGGTATACTTTGGATTCATTTTAATCTTGGAAAGATGCTTAGTAAAATAATACTTAGCCTGCTCACGTTTTATGTGCTGATAGTCATGAGCAGGCTGTGTTTTTTTTTTTTTTTTTAATTTACTTTTAATTACAAGTTAGCATTATGGAAGGAATATAGTCAAAATAAAACACCTGTTACATAACTAGAAAACTTCATTTCCTTTGGGATTACACCTCTAGTTAGCCCCAAAATATACCGAGATTCATGCCAGCTCTTGATTCTGACAGATACCAACCAACGAGACCA
The DNA here is from genome assembly GCF_014108415.1 of Molossus molossus. Lineage (NCBI taxonomy): Eukaryota > Metazoa > Chordata > Mammalia > Chiroptera > Molossidae > Molossus > Molossus molossus. The sequence goes on along the minus strand of NW_023425358.1, from coordinate 34,971,303 downwards.
TTAGATTTTTATTTCTGCCAGGAAAAAAAAAAAAAAGCAGATTATAGATTTGGGCAGTCAGCACCGAGGACCTGGGCAGCAAAGTAAATCCCTTTTCAACAGAAATAGGTTTCCGTATAATTTTCTAACGGGCATAGCCCTAAAGACAAATACTGACCGTTTTCACTTGTCATTTGTTTTGTAGTAACAATGCGTTTTGTGCGGGGAGTGTTCAGAAGTGAGGTCAGTGTGGGCTGGGCGGCGAGAGGCTGGATGCAGTTAGATTTTTTAAAATGTCATGGTGGGTGGCAGTCCCCCTTCCGCGAGGTTAGAGGCGGTCAGCCCTCCTTGCCGCCTGTTGTTACAGATCCCATCAGGCACGTGACCCAGATATATTTTCCTCGGTGCTGTGAAGCCGGTCGTCTCCCACAGTTTCCTTGCCTGTCTTGTTTCTATGGTAACCCTGCACCCACTGTCCTTGCAGAGAAGCCCTAAAGCAGGCAGCAGCTCAGAAGTCCCAGCAGCTCTCTGCTCTGGAAGAGGAGAACGTGAAACTCAGCGAGGAGCTGGGGAGAAGCAGGGACCAAGTCACGAGTCACCAAAAGGTCAGTGGGCCTTGGGCGGGCGTTCCTGGCTCTGCCGCGCTCAGGTCTGCTGCTGCTGCTGCTGCTGCTGGCGGGTGCACTGCTGGGAGGCAGCTCCCGGGGAGTCCAGGTGGTCGGGGTTTCCCGTTACCTGTGCCCCCTCGTTTCCGGGTGTGCTGCTGCTGCAGGGCTGAGGGTAGGCTTAGGCGTAGGGGTGGGGTGAGGGTAGGGGTCATGGACAGGCCCATAAGGAACCGACCAACCCTGGGCTCTTGCAAGCAAGTAGAAAGTAAGGTCTTTGTTCGATGAACTTACAGCAGTGCATTTAAATGGACAGGGACAATGTCTTCTTCCTACTACAGCTCAGATTTTAAAATTATTTTCTCTTAAGATTCTTTTTCTTCTTCCATTAAAATTGGTTTTAAGGAAACAGATTCCAAGAATGTGGTTTTGGTGTGAGGATTGGCAGCTGTTTTTAAATAGAGTTCTGCTTTACTTTAAATACATGTAACAGTTCCTAAAGGAACTGTGCACATCCGTGCACCCGTGTGCACTGGTATACGGGATGCATGTTACACCAGGAATGAACACTGGCCGCAACCCATTTGCTTCTGTGTTTAAATCCCAAAGGTTTCTGGCAAGTTTATTTGACACTGAAATCAAACAGACGTTAGAGAATGCTGTATCCTGCTCTTTATTCTTGAACAGCTGAGTCAAAGTGCTCAATTGTTAGTCACATTTCATGTCAGAGCAGAGCTCGAAGTGCCGTTGTGCAGAGAACCTGACTGGGTAGCAGTTCTGGCTTTGCATGTCATGGGGGAAGTTTCCCCCAGCATTCTTTACAAGCATCCATTCTCACTTGGGATGGAGTAGTTTGGGGTTAATTGTCTAGAGTATCCGTGGATGTGGTGCAGTGTGGTGAAAGCATTTTGTGGGGAGTTGACTTCAGATTTTGTTATAAAGTCTTCGTAGCTTCCCCTAAGTTTGTTACTTCACGAAAGAGAGGCCACGTCTCCAGCCTCCAGGATGATGATGATGATGCCGATGATGCCGTTGGCGATGGTCGCTCATCTCTGCTGGGACTGCTCTGTGACAGGCACAAATGAGTGACAGCTGTCATCTCACTCATCTGCACAGTAATTCCAGGAGACAGCGCTGTCATTGTCCCCGTTTGTAAAAGGGGACGTGGGAACACACATCAGATTGTAATTGTCTCAGCCTCACTCAGCTAGTAGTGTCGGGAGCTGTGTGTCATCTTCTGGTTCGGGCCAGGAGAAGGATCCGAGCGGGCTGGCTTCCGCGGGCGGCCGCACCTCCTGTGGTCAGCATGAGAGAAGTTGGAGTTCGTGAACGCAGAAGCCTTCCGACCGGAGGCTTTCTTCCCTGGCCCAGACCGGGGCGTCCGAAACGTCGGGGAGCTCGAAGAGCAGCGTGTCTGCAAGGGTGTGCGCGGGGGGGTCTCGGCTCAGTGCTGTGCCTGCCCCCGGCCTCTCCTCTCGGCTCGTTGACCTCGTCTGGTGAAAGAGTGGTTTCCGCAAGTGGGAGGGACACGCAGAGGTCATCCTCTCATCTTAGGTTGTGACCTTCCCGGACTGTTGATTACGTCTCTGTTTCCGTCACCCGGACCCAGAAAGGATTCAGAGGGAAGCGGGGTGCTGGGGCAGAGGTTCTCAGGCCTCCTCTCCAGCCCCTAAATCTTCCTCCTTTGCGTTTTGGGATCTGGATCACCTTCCTTTTGAAAAGGTTTTGTGACTAAAAAATTTCAAAAGCAGTGACTTTGAAGAGTGTTGGAAAAGAGCAGCTGCAGAGGGACCGCTAAGAAAATAACTTCCCTTTAAGGAAGGGGTGGGTGCCCTTCGCAGCTTTCTGTGCTTTACTCGGGAGGGCCCAGTGGGTGTGCCTACGGCCTCCTAGGCTTCAGCTCGGGGTGGTTTGCTGATCACCAAGGAAGAGTGCAGACAACTCTTCCGCTGCTGTGCACGTCTGTTATCTCAGACACACGTGGATACTGGCTGTGGAAGGTGGAGCGGTAGTAGTTTCCATTCTTCGTTAGAAACGCGCATTTGACCCGATTGGCAAGCGGCCCCGTGTGTCCCCGTGAAGAAGTATTTTAGCAATGGACAGGCTCGCCTGTTTGCTCCTAGTCCTCTGGAACAGAGCGGACAAAGCCAGACTCAGAACCCACGTGGGTGCACCTGTTGTCTGCTCTCCCTGTCAGACAGTCTCCTCTCCAACGAAAACCGCGCCTTAAGTCCCCTTTCCCAAATGGGAGTGTTCATTTCTAAGGGGGGCGAGGCGCGACAGCCAGAATCAGTCAGGATCGGGAGAGGCGGAAGCGCTTGATTTGTCTGGTGACAGGACTCTTTATAAAACGTCACCTGGAGCGCCTGGTCTTTCTTTTAATATTTTTTCTTTATTGATTTTAGAGAGAGGAAAGGAGAGGGAGATAGGAACATCGATGAGAGAGAACATCGACTGGCCGCCTCCTGCACGCCCCCCACTGGGGATCGGGCCCACAATCTGGGCATGTGTCCTGACCGGGAATCGAACCTGCGACCTCTAGGTGCAGGGTCAGTGCTCAGCCACTGAGTCACACCGGCTGGGCTGCCTGGTCTTTTACAAGAGAATAGCCTAGATTGAACCCCATGAAAGTGCCGTTGTTCCGTAGTTTCATATGGTTCAACTAGTAAACGCAACTTACGTTTTTTGGGTGGCTGACTGTTACGGAGATGGTCGTCATAATGACTGTTGGCTGTTCACTGTCACAGACTGCTTCACGTTGCATGTGTGTGCGTGTGCATGTGGGAAGTGTTAAAATACACATAACGTAACATTTACCGCTTTAACCATTTCACAGCGTACATGTCAGTGGCTTTGGTGTGTTCCCATGTTGTGCGACCTGCTGTCTAGCTCCGGAACAGTGGCCTCATCTCCAAAGGAGACCCTGCTCCATCCTCCCTCCTGCCAGCCCCTGGCAACACTGATCTACTTTCTGTCTCTGATTTGATTATTCCTGATGTTTCATATAAATGGCATCAGACAGCATATGTCCGTTTGTGTCTGGCTTCTCTCACTCAGCATTGTGTTCTCACGGCTCCTCCACATTGTAGCAGGCGTCCCCGCTTCATTTTTTTTTTTTCATGGCTGAATAGTATTTTATCGAATGGACATACCACCTTTTTTAAATCCTCACCTGAGGACATTTTTGCATTTATCTTCAGATAGAGCAGGAGGAAAAGAGGGAGGAAGAGGGAGAGAGAAACGTTGACGTGACAGAGATACATTGAGTGGCTGCCACCCACACGACCCCAACTGGGGCTGGGGACACATTGCAACAGAGGCACGTGCCCTTAGTGGGAATGGAACCCGGGACTCTCAGGTCCGCGGGCCGATGCTCTAACCGCTGAGCAAAACCGGCCAGGGCACATCCCACCTTTTGTGTGTCTGTCCCAGGAGTTTTACATCTTTCTCCGTTCTGATGGACACCTGTCCCTCCTGCTACTGCCCACAGCTGCTACCACCAGTTGCCCGTTTGGATCTCCTGTGGGTTGAGAAACCCTCTTTTCCTTAAAAGCAGTTCTGAATCTTGCCATGGCATTCACACTTACAGCCCCAACTCTTGCTTATTTTGATTTCCAAACTTTTTTTTTTTTTTTATCCTCACCCGAGGACATTTTTCCAATTTTTGTACAGATAGAGTGGGGGAGAGAGAGAGAGAGAGAAACATCGACGTGAAAGGGACACATCGAGTGGCTGCCACCCGCACGACCAACCAGGGCCGGGGACAAACTGCAACCGAAGTACATGCCCTTAGCGAGAACCGAACCCGGGTCTCTTCGGACCGCAGGCCGACGCTCTAACCGCTGAGCCAAACCGGCCAGGGCGATTTCCAAACTTTTAAAGAGAGAACGCATTCTGTTTCCTGCCTCTATTTCCCACCCCCTCCCCACCGCCGTTTCCTTCCCACCCCTGCAGTCTGCTCGTGGCTGCGCTGCCGCACCGCTGGAGTGGTCCTACCCGAGTCACCGCTCACCTCCAGGGGGCCCAGAGCGGGCGTCCTTCCCGCCTCTGAGCACCTGGCACCGCCACCTGCATTCTTGGTTTCCTCTCGCGACTGCTTGTGCTCTGTTGGCGTCTCCCACCGCACCTGGTCCAGTCGCGGGGCTGCTGTGGCATCTCTTCCCCCTCCCCGCGTGGTGAACTTCCCCTCACTGTCAGAGGCCCGCCTGACAGGTCGTCACCTGCCATCTCAGAGTCCCCCGCTTCCTCTCTGCTCGTGTGGTGGTCGCCGCAGCTGTCTTCCCCGCGGTGCTCGGAGCCCTGTGTTGTGTTGTTTTCACGAGTGTTCCTCACACGGGTGCGCAGGGGTCGGAGTCGTAGAGCAGGCTAGGCAGGCACGAAGGATGGAGTGAGCGTGCTGTGTTAGCCATGCTTCAAGTCTCTCCTTAGAGAAGGGGTGCGGGGCCGAGACTCTCCCACGTCCTCACGTGTTCCATGTTCCACGGCCGGGCCCAGGCTGTGCTGCAGCGGGGTTGCCAGAGCCGGTCTTACACGAGCGCGTGCGTGCAGCTGGCGGACACGCCCTGTGGATTCAGGCGGGGTCACAGTTTCTTGAGGAATGGAAACCATTCAGAGCATTCTCTCTTTTCATAGGGAACACTAAAACCATCATCATCATCATGTGAGTTCTGTTCCGATAGTCATCGTAGGGAGTCACTTCCGACGTGTCTGATTTGTCATTCCCAAACCTCCCGTGGACCCCCAGGAGGGTCGCAGATACTCCGCTGTCACTATGGGAACAGGGCTGATTCTCCCCTGGTTACTGCTGAATGAGGTTACCGTTTGCCTGTGGAAACTGGACGGGGTTAGAGACTCAATCACGTATTTCATCCACGCGCTGCCTGGCAGAGGTTAGAGCGCACGTAGCAGAGAGAAAACGGGGGTTATCGTCTAAACTGAGGCATGACTGGGCCCCGGCCAGGTAGCTCGGTTGGTTAGAGTATCATCCTGATACGCCAAGTTTGAGGGTTTGATCCCTGGTCAGGGCACATACGAAAATCAACCAATGAATGCATAACTAAGTGGAACAACAAATCCCTCCCTCCCTCTCTCAAATCAATAGATAAAAATGAAAAATAAATGGATAAGTTGATGCATGAGTGGTTGCCTGCCTTTCAAATAAGCCTGAATTCCCACACACGGATTTTAGAAAGAGGATGCTATTTTTAGCTTGTCGTTTTAGGAGAAATGGTGATCATCAGCCGTGATCATTTTCACCTGGGTTCAGGGGCGTCAGGGCAAGTAGGGCTGAGGGAAGCTGGACCACAGACTCTGTCCCTTACCATCTAATGAAACGAGCACACTCTTCTGATGGTTAAAAAACGTCTCCAGGAAAATCCAGCAAAGCCGATCAACTTCATGCTGTAAACCTTAGAATTGACAACCAAGGAAAACAGAACTGTGGTTTGACACTGTGTTCACCGTGGTAAGAGCAAGGAAAACAAGTAGCGCAGTCCTTAGAATTTTCACTGTGACTCTCCCTGACCTCGGTCGTTTCAGTAAAGGAACCAGCACGTTAACAGTGACGTTCTCATTCATTGGCTGACATCCACTGAATGTCTGAGGTGCGGCATGTGCAGTTCAAGTGTTGCCGTTGAATGTTTTTAACTCTCAAGTTCATGATGAAGGGGAGCCACTCAGGTCATAAATGATTTGTAAACGAATAGCTGTACATACATCCTGTGATACAGTGCCAATGGCGTCAGCTGCCCTGGAGCCTGGGAAAGTGACCCGTGGCATGAGAACCAGGCCACTCCGTGGGCTCGTTAGGAATTGAACTTATTTGTGCATTCTTTTCCAGGCGGAAGAAGAGAGATCTGTGCTCAACAATCAGTTGTTAGAAATGAAAAAGAGGTAGGTTTCCTTTTCCTGTTTATCGTTGGCATGTGTGTGAGTGCGTGTTTAATAAGGAAAGGGTTAGACCGGGATGTGTACGGTGACCTGGAGAAAACCTGCGCCATCGCAGCGTGATAGTTCGGTGCTCATAACTGACAAATGACGAAGCTTCGCTTGCAGAAGAGTCAGCATTAACTACTGAAGCAAAGAGTAGCCGAATGTCTGAGCCATGTCCAGTGCCTCCTTACTCAGAAGTGTTCTAGGATCAGGTTGTCTCATGTGAGCCTGATTTATTTCCCTCCTGGTTTCAGTAACTGAAAACGCTCTCATTTTACACGGAGTCACGGTCTGCGTACAGACACTGATCTCCATTCCATAAAAATTCTGACTTTTTCGGTAATAACGCACCCATGACTGTTTCTCTGTTTACTCAGCCTTCCAGTACTTTTGAGCTAAGGCTAAGCGGGCCCACAGAAATGATCGTTGACACCCTTGCACATCCTGGCAGTCCGTCAGCTCTTCTAAACTGTGACGTTTGTGTCCAGAGAAATTCAGAATAATAATGAAATAAAATAGAAAACAAGAATTCTCCACGCTCCTGCCAAGTATTCTCCTCTCGTTTGTCAGGGCAGAGGGGCTCCTCTCCCCGGGCCGCTGCACCCGTTTTACGTGGCAAGGCCGCTGAGGAGCTGGGGGCTGGGCTCAGCCCCAGGATATTTGGGTTCCATAAGCGACATTCTAAAGGACGTTAGGCCTTGGTCCAGGGGTGCCTTTCCTCCTGTCCTCCTTTAATTAAGAGACACTTAGATTCATTCTCTTTTAAAGTTTCACACCAGAATGTGTGTTTGGCACTGCCAAACCCCAGGTCCAGCCAGGTGTCTCCAGATGACCGGCTGGGCTGCCCTGCTCACACCCAGCTCCTTTGTGCCCACACAGCCCTGCCCACGTGGGCCTTGGGGTGTTTATGTTTACACCCATAAGGCTTTGTTTCTTTAAAAAGAACCTCGTGTATGCAGTTACCCAGGCCATTCCTGTGCCGCTCTGGCCAGGGGCCGTGTAGAAACGGCTGATGCAGTGCCGGCGTGTCCCCTTCAATCTACTTCATAATTCACAAGTGTCCCTAGTCTCAGAGCAACCCAGTGAAGTGGACAGCGAGGCGTGCATTGAAAAACGATGAAACAAAAGCCCAAATAGTCGGCACCTCGGCCAGGAACTCGGGTGCAGGCCTAAGACCCCAGGTCCTCAGATTCTTGTGTCGGTTTTTGTCTCGCTGTACATTTACTTATTATTACTTTTTAAAAAATGTTTATGATTTTTTAGAGAGAGAGAGATGGAAACATCGATGTGAGAGAGCTACATAGCTGCCTCCTGCACGCCCCCTACTAAGGATCGAGCCCACAACCCAGACATGTGCCCTGACTGGGACTCGAACCTGGGCCTCTCAGTCCATGAGACGATGCTCAATCCACTGAGCCACACCGGCTGGGCCTCCTTATTATTACTATATATATATATATTTTTTTAATTCTCACCGAGGATGTTTTTCCATTTATCTTTAGACAAAGTGTGAGGAAGGCGGCGGGGGGTGAGAGAGAGAGAGAAACATTGGTGTGAGAGAGACATATCGAATGGCTGCCTCCTATACGACCCCGACCAGGGCTGGGGACCCACGGCAACCGAGGCACATGCCCTTGACCGGAATCCAACCCTCAACTCCTTGGCCCGTGGGCCGACGCTCTAACCACTGAGCAAACTGGCCAGGGCTGTTATTATTTTTAAAGGGAAGAAGCTATTTCCTTAGTCCTTACCACACGACTCACTGTATCACATGCCTTTCAAAATGTGATTGGGCATGTGACTTTTTTACCAACTTTAAAAGGTGGAACAACTTTGGGGACCAGTCCACCCCCCTGCCCCCATTTTAGGTGCTGGATATGTTTAGGGGAACGGCTCTGAAAAATTACTCTTGTGATCAGTAAATGCAGATAAAGATGGTCATATTTTCTGGGAGTAAAAAAATTTTAAATCTAGTTTCTCATATTTATAGCTTTTGGGGGGGCGGTTAAATTGTTAATTAACACTCAATGGGAAGTTATGTCTGTTTCAGAAATCTGAACGACAGTATATATTTGAGCTAATAATTTGGACCCTAAATGCCTTCCAAAGTCAGTTTGGTAAAGGATTTGTATGTAGGTCTGTGTGTATAATAGTGAAGTAAATTTAACATAGCGTACTGAAAAGAATTAGATACATTCTTAATTTAAAAGTCTCGAAAGTAAAATCATAAAGACATTTATTTGAAATGTAGTTGTTTAAGCAAGACTTGAGATCTTAGTCAACAGTTTAATTTAGAAGTGATCACCGAATATACATAATCAAGAAAACCTATGGTTGCCTTGGTTACATTGAAGTCATTATCCCAAAGTGCAGCTCACTCCTCACTGGAGGATGGGGCGGACCGCGTAGCGTTAAGAAATTAGTAACATCCTCCTGTATTTCGATGGCTCCTGGGTATCTAAACATTGAATTGCAAGCAATATGTAGTGAAGATTTGTCTTTTAAAAATGTAATCATTTCTTTGGGAAACCGGTCTCCAAGTTAGGCAGACCTTCAAATCAGGTTCCGAGGCGTCTGAGAGGAAGGCAGAGCCAGGCTTCACCTGCCGCGGCTCACAGAAAGGCGAGGTGTGCCCACTGACCCCAAAGCCTGCAGCAGGTCAGGGAACTCGCTTGGCTCCCCTCCCTCCTCCAGGCTTTGTGAGGTCAGAGAAGGGACTTCAGAGCCCTGATCTGAGAGGGGCACTTGTTGGAGTCAGTGTCGTGCTGTCAGGGTGAACACGAGATTGCTGCCAGGGCTAAAAATGGGGTGACGGTTCTGTCTACAAGTCCTGCGGAGGTGCCGTGCTGCTCACTGTGGGTGGCTGGCTGACTGTGTCCGAGCTCCCGCTGCTCACCGATGCTCATCTCACCCGTCTCTTTTCCCTTCCTACTCGCGCTTCCTTGCTCTATCTGTGTGTCTTTCATGGTAAGACTGAAGAAAGTCTATCCACGTTATAATAAATAAATTTCATATATTTTTTTAGTAAACCAAATTGTTGTTTATATTTTTTTGGCTGCCTTTGTCCTTCTGTTGTCTTGCTTTTGTTTTGTAAAATAGTCTCAGCAGAATAAACACACACACACATTATCTTTCTTTGTACCTATATACAGCAAAGAACTTCGGTGCAAAACTTAGTTCTCCTGGCTGATTTGCATTTCTCTTCATGTTTCTAATATTTGGTTCTCGTTATCTTGCATTTTTAAGGCTTGCCCAGTTACACCTTAAGGTATTCGCTTCGTTACTAGAATGTATTTCTCACGTAAGTAGTAAGGAAAGAATCTGGCTAGTATGTTCCCTCGGGGGAAAGATTTCTGGCCCCTCTGGCCCTTCTTTCATACGATGTTTATCTTCCCTTTTTGGTATTTTGAGTAACGCCAAGTCATTCTAGTTAGCATGGCTTAAAAGTAACACAGGCCCTCCCGCTGGTGTGATCGGTGACCCCGAGGTCAGTGATGTTGGCGTAAATGGCTTACCTCAGCCCTGGGTTTGCACAGTGGGACTGGGGCTTAGAAATAGCCTAAGAAGCCAGCAGTGAGGATCTCACAAAGGTGAGCTGCCAGCGTCCGTGTGTCCTGTCATTTGTCACAGGTTAGATCCCTTCCTTAACCTCGCATCTTTTGGTAACTCGTACAAGAAACATTCTGCTTGCCCTCTTCTTAGAAAGCAGCCTTGCTCAGAGGCTGCGTGTCCGCGAAGATGAGCAGATAGAGATGCCTGTGCCTTCCTCCTCCTGCCAGCTGTGGTCCCCGACACCAGGGATCTGCGACATCTTGGCTGGTAGCTGGAGTCCCGATGACGGAAGAACCTAAATCTGCTTAATAATCCCCAAATCCCGGTGTTTTTCGGGAAAAACATTTAAAGTCACGTTCAGATTTGAGTGAGATTTATAACAAGTGAAGCTCTTGAAATAGGTTTTACAATAGAGTCAACTACCGGGTCAGTTTATTAGAGGCTTCAGGAGCCCAAGCTTGATCGAATCTCTGCATCACATCAGCCGCTGGCTTTCCAGGAGGAGGAGTGTCGGTATGTTCCATCCGTTCAAACCTTCGCTTTGTTTTGACCCGCACAAGATCCTACTTTCTAGCAAGGTGTCCCTCACTCAGTAATTTAGCATCACCGGTGCCCGCCCCCTTTCCAGTGTACATATAATGCTTGGGTGTTGGGTTCAAGAAATTTCTGTGAGTCTCAAATTCTTTTCTTACTACTTATCGTTCTGGAGTGTTAAGTGTAAGCCACACAATGAGATAAATACAACACTTATATTTTTATCTTTGTGTAGGATTTCAGTTTACCATAAATCATGAGAATCCTGTAGTTTGTGTGCCGGATATCTTGGGTCTCACTAACCAGACATTCACACTCTGCCATTTCTAACCTGGGCCTCAGTTTCCAATTCTTCCCGTCGGTCTTGAAACAGACGAAGCCGTGACACGCTCTGCACGGGTCCAGTTGCTTCTAGTGGAACTGGGAGTGATTGGCTCGTTAAGTGATGAGCTCTCGCTGATGATTCGCTCCATTCATGAAGTGTCTAGGTTGTATGGCCTGAGGGCCAGGTAGGAAAATTTTCTGCAGTTTTGTTTTTTCCAAAATATTTTTGTGATACAAGGTCTTTTTCCTCTTGTATCACACTGCATGTCATTAAAGATAAACTTTTTATTTTAGAATTATAGGTTCACAGAAGAGTTGCAAAGGTAGTTCAGAGTGTTCCCACGTGCCCTTCCCCCAGATTCCCCCACAACGTGTGAACATCTCACATTCTCTGGCACATTGATCAAAAGTTAGAAAGTGACGTTGGTACATACTCTTAGCTAGACTCGAGACGTTACTCAGATTGCCCCAGTCTGTCCACTAACGTCCTTTTTCTCTTCCAGGGTCCAACCTAGGAGACCACACTGCATTCAGTTGTCATATGTCCTTAGTCTCTTCCAATCTGTGACAGTTCTCAGTCTTTCCTCATCACTGGTGACCATGACTGTGGCGCTTTCGAATGCATGTAATTTTTCAACAAAAGTTTTAAATGCACACACGTGTAAACACCTAGCAGCCGGGCCCTTTTGGGTTGTCTCTATTGTGTCCTGCCCTCCTCCCTTCCTGTCTCCCCTTCATCTCTCCCTTTCTTTTCCCACCCCCTGCCTCCAAGGTAAGTGTTTCCCTCTCATCAAGGGCCTGGTCCCCTCCCTGTGCTGATAGCCACAGCTGAGTCAGGTTGCGAACACAAACCCAGTGCTCGGCCCTTCTCCCTGCAGACAGCACCATCTTTCCTCCTCTGCCTGGAACTCCATGTTAGCATTTCTGTTCTGGCCTCCACGCAGTTACCTTTCATGTCTATGAGCATCAACGCCCTTGGATGAAAAGAATCCCTCAGTCTGAATAGTAGCAACATTTGCTACTGTTCTGGCCCATAAGATCTCAAAAGACACATTCTTGGAACTTGCTAAAAGTTACTGAAATTAGTGAGAACCAATCGATACTTCCAGCATGAAACCGCTCTGCATGACATCGTACAATCGCTTTGCATGTGTGTATTTTAATTGTTGTTATTGCTTGGTCATAGTTTACTCCAGAAGTAACAGAATTCAGCTGGGGTTCAATATTTAGAAGAATTCCTGGGGTGGGGGGTGTGCAACAGTTTTCTTTTATATATATGTGTGTATATATATGATTTTACATCTTCCAAAGTTATTAACTTGTTTCTTTAAATTCAAATGGATACAATGATGTGCAGATTTTGGCATGTGTATGTATAGTAAACTTTTTCTCCCCTCACAGTAAGTAAAATTTGGAAGCACAGTAGCCTTAACCCCCTATAAAACCTCCCTGTGATACCCATTTTCTCCTTACATTAGCTGAAGTTACTTGCCAATTTGTTCTAGGACAAGTTGTACACTGATCACTCTCTCGGTTGATTTCTGGAATTTTTAACTCTTTGGTCTTTTAGAGAATCCAAGTTAATAAAAGACACCGATGAAGAAAAGGCTTCCTTGCAGAAATCCATCAGTATCACCAGCGCCTTACTCACAGAGAAGGACGCGGAGCTGGAGAAACTGAGGAATGAGGTAGAGTACCTCCGAGGCGACCGTTCCCGCCGCCGCCTCCCGGGGTCCCAAGTCCCAGCCTGAGCCCAGCCGCTGTGTTTCAGGTCACAGTGCTCAGGGGAGAAAATGCCTCTGCCAAGTCCTTGCACTCCGTCGTTCAGTCTCTAGAGTCTGACAAGGTGAAGCTTGAGCTCAAGGTCAAGAACTTGGAGCTTCAACTCAAAGAAAACAAGAGGCAGCTCAGCAGCTCCTCAGGTAAACCGATGACCGCGTGGCGCCTCTTCCCGACCCCGCTGCCCCCCTCCAGGAGCCGGTTCTGGTCCAGATGCACTGCCCCCTGCAGGGCCCTCCGTCCTTGGCTGTCCGCCGGTTCATTGGTTCACCGGGTGAGGCTCAGCACCACCCAGGTCCCCTGGAACGGGCATGCCTGGTATCCCCGCTTCTGGGTCTTCCCGTGGTCCTGAGTGTTGGCAGAAACAAGGTGGCGGATACTGGCTGCCGTCAGTACAGCTGTGGATTCGGGAGGTGCTCAGTGAAGGAGAACAGAGGTGGTCCCTCGCTTCCTTAAATTCAGGCGGATGTGACGGCCATTCTTACCCAGAGTGAGCCAGCCCGAGACAGAACATCTGGGGGGTGGGCCAGTGCCCGTGCAGTCCCTTAGGGCCCAGCTATGGGGCAGGAACTCACGGGCGTGTTCTCCAAGAGGCACATCTGAGAACTCCACAGAGAATGAGTTTTCATTGCATTAACAAGTAAAAATGATTGAGATTTTTTGAAAATCCCGCTCTGCTTGTTTTTTGTTTTTGTTTTTTTAATATAAGGTAATACTGATACTCAGGCAGAAGAGGACGAAAGAGCCCAGGAGAGTCAGGTAATGTTCCTTCCTTTTGCTTTGCTTACTTGCTACCTTAAAAAGTCATTGAATCTTTTGAACAGATAATATATTTATATGGTCTGAAAGTTAAGCAATATTAAAAATATTAAAGCAAAATTAAAAACTATCTCCCTCCTCCAAACCTTTCTCTTCTGGTCAGTTCCTAGCCATCCAAAAAGGTAATCACTAGTATTAGTGTCTTTTAAAAAAATCTTTTTGGGGACTTTAAAAAATGTAAATATAAGCCAAGACTAATACAGTTTTTTTTTTTCATGTAAATGGTGGCATATTACATAAATTGATCTGCCCTTATCTTTTTTATAGCTGTATAGTGTTCCATAACATGAATGTGCCTTATTGGAATTCATTCTCTACCCATTGCCATGACCTGATATCCTAGGAGTATCATAAAAAATGCTGAAATGAATTGTCTTAGATAGCTGTCATTTTGCAGATATACTAATATTTCTTTGGAATAAATTCCTAGAAGTAGAATTGCTCTGTCAAAAGATTCCTTGGTTATCTCTGCCTTAAAAAAACAGGGTTCTTCAAAACTGTTTGCTAAAGCCAAAATGAACAAAACAGCCTTAGTTTTAAAAATGGGGTTATATGGGGACAGAGCATTCTCTATTTGGAAATATAATGGCACATAGGCAACAAGCCTCCGTCTTAAGGTTTTTTTTTTATTCCTCACCGAGCATATTTTCCTATTTATCATCAGATAGAGTGGGAGGGAGAAAGAGAGAGGGAGAGAGAAACATCGATCGATGTGAGAGAGCCACATGAACTGGTTGCCTTCAGCACAACCCGACCAGGACTGGGGACGAACTGCAACTAAGGTACATGCCTTTGACCAGAATCGAACCCGTGACTCATTGGTCCATGGGCCAGTGTTCTAACCACTGAGCCAAACTGGCCAGGGCCAGTTTTGTGAGGGATTAAAAATTTTTTTTTTCTTTATTGGTTTGAGAGAGAGAGAGGAAGGGAGAAGGAAAGAGAGAAACATCGATGAGAGAGAACATCGACTGGCCGCCTCCTGCGTGCCCCTCACTGGGGATCGGGCCCACAACCTGGGCATGTGTCCTGACTGGGAATTGAACCCACGACCTCTTGGTGCATGGTTCGACGCTCAGCCACTGAGCCACACCGGCCAGGACTATTTTCAGTTTTAATAATATATTTTGGATAGATTTATCCTGTTAAAAAATCACAAGTACAAAAGCCATCTTTCATCTGTAAATAAAAGCTCAGGGAGCTGGTTTGTCGTGACATCTTCTTTAAACGGCATAAAAGGACTCGGCAAAGCACTCACGCACCTCAGTTAGCATTGTCTGCTTAGTGTGTCTGTCTAGTAAACATCCACTTAAATAACCATGTTTTCTCTTTCTCCCCCTTTCCTTTCTGCTTCCGTTTGTTTCACCTGCCGCTGCCAACGCTTTTCTTCCAATCAGCAAATGGTTTGTTTTGTTCCTAATTTGTGGTCACGTGTGCGTGTGTGTGTTTTCCCACTCTCCTTACCTCCTCTGTGTTGTGCTGTGTTCCTCTTCCTGAACCGGGGCCCCTAACTCGATGAAGTCTTAGAAAGAAGCAGCTGAAGAAGTGACACGGGCAGCCTGGGTGGGCAGCCGTCAGTGTCGGCAGGCTGTTCTGAGAGCCACGCAGCGGCGATGCCAGCTTCGATGCCAGCTCGGTCTCGCGGCGTGCCCCGCAGGCGAGCACGGCCAGCTGCTGCTTTAAAGTTGAGATGTCTGTGTGTGTACACGCGCACACTGTTTCTTTTAAACATTGTAAAGTGGGATTTTTTCCCAACAGCTAGTTAGAGAAGTGAGGCCTTTTGGTATGTGTAAAAGAGGGGAAAACGTTTTGCTTTCCCATGAGCGCGCCCTTGGATCGAACGCAGATGTCAGGACAAGGGCGCGTCCTCCGCGGTCGTCTGGTCCCCACTGTGCAGTGAGTCGGCATGCTCTTCCCAGGTGGTACCTGAGCACTGCCCTGAGCCCGCCTGTCTCCTTGGCTGAGATGGAGCCTGAGCTCCTCTTTAAAACGCCTTCATTTTTCTCCGAAGACTCATTTACTGTCCCACCGTGACCCATCAGTGAATGTGGCCTGAGGGGGATTTCCCTGAACTTTTTCAGATCTACAGACGATGAGCCGTGGATTGGTTCTAATGGAACAACTCCCTGGTTATGCTTTTTGTAAACTTCTGTTAGTGTGTGTGTGCATACACATGAACCAGAGGTTCAGTAGCAGCCCCCGTTGGCCCTCTGACGTCCAGCACTGTGCGGCCGTAGCATGCGAGTCTGCGTCCACGACGTGATGGTCCACGGCCCACATTTCAGACATCTCACGTGTTTCTCTTTTCTTTTCCTAAACAAATTAGATTGATTTCCTAAATTCAGTAATAGTAGACCTTCAAAGGAAGAATCAAGACCTCAAGCTGAAGGTGGAGATGATGTCAGAAGCGGCCCTCAATGGCAACGGGGACGACCTCAACAACTATGACAGGTATGTGAAGCCACGCTGATGAGGGCCTAGTCCCATCAACACAAATTGTGGTCTTAAAGTTAGGCTCTCCAGTGGATCAGAGAACCAGTTGCTCTGCGGGTGACTGGCCATAAGTCCATTTACATCAATGTTTGGGCACTGGGCAAGACAGTGATGCACAGTACAAATGGGTTTGACATGAACATTTTAGTTTTAATATTTTTTCTTTATTGATTTTAGAGAGAGAGGAAGGGAGAAGGAGTGAGAGATAGAAACATCGATGAGAGAAAACATTGATTGGCCGCCTCCTGCATACCCCCCACTGGGGATCGGGCCCACAACCTGGGCACGTGCCCTGAGTGGGAATCGAACTGGCGACCTCTTGGTGCACAGGTCAACGCTCAACCACTGAGCCACACTGGCCGGGCTGACATGAACATTTTAAATGGGGAATCGGTAGTTACACTTGAGGCTCCCAGACTTGGCTATAACTCTTGCTTCTTTTTTATTCTTTACAAGTGATAGAGATGAGTTTCTGATTATACACATTCACCTTTGCAGTGACGACCAGGAGAAACAATCCAAGAAGAAGCCTCGCCTCTTCTGTGACATATGTGACTGCTTTGACCTCCACGACACAGAGGACTGTCCCACCCAGACGCAGATGTCCGAGGACCCCCCGCATTCCACACACCACGGCAGCCGGAGCGAGGAACGCCCGTACTGTGAGATCTGCGAGATGTTTGGGCACTGGGCAACCAACTGCAATGACGACGAGACCTTCTGATGAAGCCCCACTGCGGGAACTGGGCTTTCTCAGGCGCACTAGCATGTGGGCAACCGAACACCAGCATCACGTGTGCAGACTGCAGGAGAACTCACGTTATTTTTGACCCCCATCAACAAATCTAAGAAAATATTTTGATCTTCAACAAATCGCTCTTTTAGTTTCCCCTTATAAGTTAGAATAATAAATACTTAGTAGGTGAGTTTTCACCTCTAATTTTGTCGTCTTGATTTTTAAGTTTTAACAAGATGTTGCACCAGAGGCCGTTACATTTACTGTCCCGAGAAAAACCTCTTAGATCAGTCCCTACCCTTCCAACACCTTATTTAAGTAACTTTAAATTATGCTGTTACTTTTCATATTTGCACTAAAATCTTTCCAGGCTGCATTTGTATAGTTAGATATTTTGGTTAAGCTTTGACACTGGAATGAGTTGAAAAAATGTGCCATTTTGCATTTTCATCTACTCATTTGAAGTATTTTATTCTTAGTCGGAGAAATACCTGAGCTGTTTGCACTACCCGATGTCAGTAGTGCCTTTACTTCAGGCTTGGTAACACTTAGGTGTGATTATAAAATCATGAAACCGGTAAAGGGAGGGGAAGCCCCCAAACTGCTGTGGGACATTTTATAATCGATATGCTGCATCCACCTACTCCACTGTGGTGTTTTGTTTATTGGTTTTGCATAATTTCAGCTTCTATATATTATATGTATATATTTTTTAAAAATCTCTATTTTGGAAAAAAACATACACAATGTGTCTTTTCAGATTTTTACCTTTTATGAAAAAGAAAACAACGTTCATCAGGACTAATGGGCTAGGCCAGAAATAGCGTCACACAGCTTTGGGACTTTTCTCTTTTTGTTTTCATTTTGTTTCTTTGTCAGATATAAATAGAACTTTCTCCTATTCTTTTCTCCTCTCCAGCAGATATCCCCAGCAGTCAATTAATTAGATAATAAGCGACTATACAACACCTACGGTAACCAATCTACAATCTTTACAAGTTGTTTTTACTGTGTTTTTAGATGAATGTATGATGAGAAATTCAACATTAATAATTTTGGATTTTCTTATCACAAAAATTAAATGAAGGACCTCAGCCACCAGAAGTTTATCAACCAGTTTTAATCTATTTATCTTAATTTGAATGTCTTCTAGAAGATGTAAAAAGTAATAAATAAATGTATCTTCCATGCTACATGTATAATAAGAACTTCTATAATTGTACATATGCATTTGATGTATTTTCCCCTCAAGATTATTAACTGTGTGTTTGACAAGTGAGAAATCTGTAATCAGTTGAAATTTTTGGTTATAAAAGTAATAGGAATTGTTTCACAAACGATATGTAAAGCAGTATTAAAATTTGAGCAAACAAATGTTCTATACCTACTTTAATAAATGGTTATTCTTTTTGTCCAGTGGTAGTAATTGATATTATTCTCAGGTTTATTTGTCATAATGTTTTTTTCTTCAAATGATCAAGTGGTATAGATCGAAGTAGCAATTTCTACTGCAGTCTTGCTATCAACAGCTTTAAGAACTTGGTATATCCTGATTCTCAGGTTAATTTGTCATAATGGTTTTTTCTTCAAATGATCAAATGGTATAGGTCCAAGTAGCAATTTCTACTGCAGTCTTGCTGATCAACAACAGCTTTAAGAACTTGGTATATCCTTTTTTAAAAAAAATGTTTTTATTGATTTTAGAGAGAAACATCGATATGACAGAGAAATGTCAATTGGTTGCCTTCCCATACATACTTCAGCTGGGGAACAAACCCAAAACCTGGGCATGTGTCCTGATGGGGAATCAAACAGGCGACCTTTCAGTGCTCAGGAGGATGCTCAGCCAATTGAGCCACACCAACCAGGGCGGTATATCAGAATAGCAAAATCTCCAAGCACTGTATATAAGTAAAACAGCTCTGTTCATCACCTAGCATCCTGGTCCTACTTAAGGATGAAAGTACCACCCAGGTCTTGCTCATACTCTGGTGTGCTTGAGATTTTACTGGCTTTGGGTAGTTTTCCTTTTATTTTTTGTTAATCCTAACCCCAGGATATTTTTCCATTGATTTTTTATTATTTAAATTTTTTTCTTCATTGATTTGAGAGAGAGAAACGTCGATGAGAGAGAATATGGATTGGCTGCCTTCTGCATGCCCCCTACTGGGAAGTTGGCCCATACCTGGGCATGTGCTCTGACCGGGAATCAAACCAGCCAGCTCTTAGTGCATGGGTTGAGGAAAAACCACTGAGCCACACCCGGCTGGGCCCATTATTTTTTAGATGGGTGGGCGTGAGGGGGGAGAAACCAGTTGGTTTCCTCTCACACCACCACTGACCGGGCCAGAGATGGAACTTGCAACCCAGGTCGATGTGCCCTTGACCAGAATCCAACCTGCAGACCCAGGACTGACCTATAACCGCTGAGCCAAACCGACCAGCGGGGTAGTTTTCCTTTTAGAGTAAGTTGCGCTCTCATTTAACAGCTCAAGACAGGGCCTGCTTAACTCAACACACCCATTCTCACAGAGGGTGCTAAAATAACACATATTCTCAGTTGAGCAACAGACCCGCACACGTGAGAAGAATCTGGAATGCAGGTGGAGAAACCACCGGGTGGACGGGATGGCATGGCACAGTCTGCGTGAGCGGGTACAAGTTATTCTGAAATCCACAGGCCTTGGATGGGATCATGACACAGAGAGTGGAGGTGTGATTATAGATGAATGATTGTTTTTCCTAAACACTCCCAAATGCCGCCCTTTGCTTACTCAGACTCCCTGGTAACTACTCAGCGAGTCTTCCTAACAAAGGGGACAAAAAATTGAAGGGCGCTTGCACTTCAATGCCAAACATTTTCAGGCCTCCCACCGGATCCCAAATAACCAGTGTCGACCTCAAAGTATTGAAACGTGCGTATCATCCTAAAACCAGAAGCATTTACTGAGCAATTCCGTCCCAGGCACCCTGATAAGCTTTTCACGTGGATCACACGACCCTGTAATTGCCCCATTCGCAAGGGACGAGGCGAGTTTGCTGATGAAGACGAGTGGCGGGGCCTGGAGTCCACCTCGGACAGTGTCTACGTGCAACACAGTAAACACCTGCTGGAAGGGCCAGGCACACAAGTCACGGAAGGTTCCTGCAGACCTTGGCCATTTTTTGTACATTTTAACCCACGAACCAAAGGAGCAGCGCACAGGACCTTTTGGATCGCTGTAACGGAAAAGATGTCCATCCACGTTTCGCCTAATTATCATTTGACAGCGAGAACGCTTGCTGCTAAGAACAAAGTGGCGATTTTGAACATTGAAAGGGGACGAGGAGGATCCAGTGGCCGCCTTTCGACTCAGTTCTCAGCGCGCGACGACTCCAGGACGGGGACCGCGCCAGTGGAGGAAGCAGGCGGCGCTAGGACCGGGAAGAGCCGCGGACGCCGGCCGGTCCGGGTTTCCGGGTCTGCGCGCGAGCGGCGGCCGTGGTCACGTGGGCGCTCCGCCACGTGACGGCGCCGAGGGCTCTCGCCCAGGGGCCTCGCGGAAGCGTTTGGATTGGGGGAAAGCGGGGCGGTGGGGCAAGATGGCGGCGCACCTGTCCTACGGGCGAGTGAACCTGAACGTGCTGCGCGAGGCGGTGCGTCGGGAGCTGCGCGAATTCCTGGACAAGTGCGCGGGCAGCAAGGTGAGGGACGGGGGTGGCGGCAGCGTCCCCGAGCCCCGCCCGGCCTGGCCCGACCCGGTCCGACCGCCTGAGCTCCGCTTGTCCGAGGTCCCCGGGGCTTCCTTCCTAGGAGGCGAGCTGGCAGGACGGATGGCGGGGCGGGGCCCGCCGGTGCGGCGCCGCTTTGCCTCCTGGCAGCAGAGTCAGCCCCCGTGAGAGCGCCGCCCCCGTGAGCCCGCTCCTGGGTCAGGTGCTGCCCCGGGACCCCGGGGCCGGCGGGGGATGAGGTCCCTCTCGCACGGCAGCGAGGAGACGTGTCGTTACAAGTCCTGCCTCGGAGGGCCCCTGGCGCACCCACACCTTGTCACCGCCGCTCGGCGGACTGCGAGAAAAGTTGGAGTCATGTGCGGTTTGAAGGCTGTGTCGCTTGTTAGACGTTTACCAGCTCTCAGTGGGATCAGAGACTGTCGATCAGGGGCGCTACGGGGTTTCTCTTAAGTGATGTTACCTCTCCCCCTTAGGGTTTGTCAGCCGCCCTCCTAGATAACTGGCAGTAAAACTCAGGAGTGAGCCTTAGAAAGAGTAGAAACCCAAGGGGTAGGGTGGGTGCCAGCAGCCACTGAGGGAAGAAGACATCTAAGTCTGAGTGCCCAGTTCATACGCAAGAAATGATGCTGAAATCTGCATAAGATCATGGGTTGGATCAATACCAATATCCTGGTGGGGAAACTGGGTAAAGCGTACAAGGGATCCTTATTATTATTATTATTATTATTATTATTGACTTTAGACAAGAAGGGAGAGGGAGAGAGAAATAGACACATGGATGAGAGAGGACATTGACGGGCCCCCTCCTGCATGCCCCCCACTGGGAATCCAGCCCACAACCGGGGCATGTGGCCTGACAGGGAATCGAACCAGCGACCTCTTGGTGCATGGGTCGATGCTCAGCTACTGAGCCACACCGACTGGACTCTTTGTCTATTTTTTTTTGTTGTTCAGGTAGAGTGGGAGGGAGAGAGAGAAAGAAACATCGATGTGAAAGGGACACATCGAGTGGCTGCCACCCACACGACCGACCAGGGCCGGGGACAAACTGCAACCGAGGTACATGCCCTTAGCGAGAACCGAACCTGGGTCTCTCCGGACCGCAGGCCGATGCTCTAACCGCTGAGCCAAACTGGCCAGGGCCCGACTGGACTCTTTGTATTATTTCTTACAACTGAATGTTTTCTACAGTTAATCTCAATAAAAATTTCACTTAAAAAAAAAAAAAGACCCTGGAATTTAGCAGTGGAAATGCTCACAGGTGCCCAGAGCAATGACCTGTTGCCCGTTAAGTCCTAAATTGGGAGTCCCGACTCCCTTATACTAGATGTGAGGTCCAAAGTCTCTATGTGGCCTTGGACATGTTAGTTAAATTTTCTGAGCCTTTTAAAATTTCTGTCAAAATAAGATTTGTACCTACATTAAAGCTTTTTAATTGCATGTATTGGATGGTATAATACTTATACACAAGAGACTAGGTTGAACTATTGCCTTTGGCAGTTTCTGTATGGTTCAATCTGATAACACCATGATACAGATACACAGCAAACTAGTTCCTTTTTTCTGTTGAGGACAGTGCTGAAGTCATCACTTTCCAGTGACCAACAGTAGCATCCCTTGCCCTTGCTGTTTTTCTTGAGACCCGAAGGATATGAATGTGATCAGAGCCTATTAAACTTTTTGTTGATTCAGAGTTTGAGGCAGATAGCCCTACTATGTATGACTGCTCTTTTCTGTTGATAATTCCTGATAGTAACCATAATAAGAGAATGTTTCTCCCCTTTTATAGGCAATAGTTTGGGATGAGTACCTCACAGGACCATTTGGCCTGATTGCACAGTATTCACTACTGAAGGTAAAGGAGCTATCTGGGTTTTGTTTAGGGATTAATAATTATGCATTTTAGCAGTATTAATAAGATTTCACATTTCCTTCTGAATAATTGGCTTATAAAGCTGTTTGGTCTCAGTAAACACTGATACTAACTTGTGACTGACATTTGGTATACAATGCTCCTTTGGCCTGTGATGCTATACTGATTCTAATTCTAGGGAAATTACCAGCATTGTATTATATGACCATTACCTGGTGTCTTTGATAGTTAATGATGAGAGTCATTTTAACTCAGATGCAGTAGCAGTGACTTCACCCTGAAACTTGTTGCTTTTATACATCTCGCTTTGGGGAGTCTAAATTTGGGTAATTAAGTATGAAGTGCATTTGGCTGGGAGTGTATGATATCTGAGTCTGGATATGATAGGCAAAGACAGGTTTTGTTTTTGTGTTTTGTTAACTTTTCGTGTGTATTTTTCTAGGAACATGAAGTGGAAAAAATGTTCACTCTTAAAGGAAGTCGTTTGCCAGCAGCTGATGTCAAGAATATTATTTTTTTTGTCAGACCCAGGCTAGAATTGATGGATATAATTGCTGAAAATGTGCTCAGGTATTTCTCAGAGCTTATGTTTGGTCCAAAAGAGGTTGGTCCTTCAGGTGGTCTTAATGTACCAAGCTCCTCATCATAACCCCATTCTCTTGCCAGGGCATTGGAAGGTAGTCTTTTGGAAAACTGAGACAGGCATGAAAGGATAACGGGGGATGAGAAATTTGTGAAGTTGTTCAAACAGTGAGGCGGGGGTCATCATATAACCCCGTTCTTTTAGAACAGCTGAATATTTGGACCTGTATTAGTACAAGCAACCCTAATTAGAAAGAACAAAAGAAAAAAAACCCTCGAATGGTAATTTTCAATATACTGAATATAATGTGCTTGAATCTCATGAGCAGAACAAGTAAGAGCTGATTAAAATTTAATACAGCATTTCTCTACAGAGGACGTTGTCCCAGTCCAGGCTGCACTCTGTGGTACAATTGATTGATGTGGCCTCTAAAACCTTAAAAGCAAATGGGCTATTTTGAGTTCACTGTTAAGGAGAGTAGAGGTGGCAGTCAAGAATGATCTTTCATTTTAATGTAAGACTGTGTACCTCTGCATTGGTTTGCTTTAAAGAGCCATTTGTTTTCAGGAAGACACAGATATCCTGTTTCAATAAACCTGAGAGCCTTAAATGCTCCATAAATAGTTTAGGAGGAAGCCAGAGAATGCATTACAGAGTCGTGGCTATGAATCAATGCTGCTTTCCCGTCAGGGAGGGAAAAAAGAGCAACAATTTAGGTCTGAAAGTCAATCTTGGTATATTTCTCTAGCCAGCACTTATTTAGTTCTGCTGTATACCAGGCATAGGACCAGGCTCTGGGAATAACAGAAACAAAATAGCCCACCACCCTAAAAAGCTCTCAGCTAACAGACATTACTTCTTTTGCAGTGAAGACAGACGTGGCCCAGTGAGAGATTTCCACATTTTGTTTGTGCCACGACGTAGCTTGTTGTGTGAACAGCGCTTGAAGGACCTGGGTGTTTTGGGCTCCTTCATTCACAGGGAGGAGTATAGCCTGGATCTCATTCCCTTCGATGGGGATCTCTTATCCATGGAATCAGAGGGTGCCTTCAAAGTAAGTCTGCTATTTTCTTTTTTAATGTCAGACTTTTACTTTTGCCAAATTTGTAAGGACGACAGTGTCCAGGCAATTGGTTTTTGTTTTGTTTTTTAATCCTCACATAAGGATATTTTCCACTGATTTTTAGATAGAGTGGGAGGGATGAAGGGAGAGAGACAGAGAAAGAGAGACCCATCTATGTGAGAGAGACACATCGATTGGTTGCCTCCTGAACGACACTGACCAGGGCCAGGGATCGAACTTGCAACCGAGGTACATGCCCTTGACCAGTAATTGAACTTGAGACTCTTCAGTCTTCAGGCTCACGCTGTAAGTGCTGAGCCAAACCGGCCAGGGCAAGACTTGTTTTCATTTGCATTTCCTTAGTTACTGGGAAGCTGAACTTTCCCATAGGTATATTAATGTTTAAGATTTTTCTTTTTAGCAAATTGCAAATTACTTGTTCATTTTCTTTGCCCATTTTTTCTTTTTGAGGAATTCTTTATATATTCAGGGTACTTATCATAGTGGGTTATAAAAACTGCAAGTATCTTCTCCCAGCCTGTGGCTTGTCTTTTTTTAAGATTTATTTATTTATTTATTTTATTTTTTACTTTTTTAATTCTCACCCTAGGATATTTTTCTATTTATCTTCAGACAGAGTGGGAGGAAGGGGGGGGTGGGGAGAGAGAGAGAAACATACATCAGGATGGGAGAGACACATCGACTGGTTGCCTCCGCAGGACCCTGACCGGGGCTGGGGACAGACTGCAACCAAGGTACGTGCCCTTGGCTGGAATCGAACCCGCAACTCACTGGTCTGCGGGCTGACGCTCTACTGCGGAGCCAAACAGGCCAGGGCTGTGTGGCTTGTCTTTTAACTTTAATTATAATACGTTTTATCATGGAGACCTTTCCAATGATAAAGTAATTACATTTTTAAATAATAGCTTTATTAAGACATAATTCACATACCAAAAATTCACACGTTTTAAAAAGTGTGCAATTCAGAGGTTTTTAGTATCTTCACAGAATTGTGCACCTATCAGCACTATTGAATTTTGGAACATTTTTGTCACCCCAGAAGAAACCTGCCCATTCACAGTCACTCCCCATCCCTCCCTCCCCCAGCTCTGGCAGTCATTAGCAGTCTGTATGAATCTGCTGATTCTAGAGATTTCTTTTTTTTTTTTTCTTTTCGATTTAATAAAGTTTTATTTTTCAAAATGTACACCGGGTAACCTGTTGTTCACGCATCTTCTCCAGCAGCTGGGGCGTCCCCACCTTTTGTGTTCCTGGTGTAAATTACTTGAGCTCTGTGCTTGGAGACTAGTTTAATAAGCCCTTTGCTGAGCAGCTCCTGAAGGGCGGCCCTGGCCAAGGAGCCCCGGATCTTCAGTGGCTCGGAGACCACAGCCGGGTTGTGAGCTTGTAGTGGGAACCTCCTTGCAGAGCTTGTCATGTCGCCTTGTCGAACAGGACCAGGTTGTTGAGCTTGTCCCGGACTTTGCCTTTGGACCACTTCTTCTTCTTGGCTTGGCCCCCGGACTTGTTCACTGGGTTCTGGTCTTTCTTGGCCGACTTCCCGGCATCCTTCTTCTTGGCGTCCTTGGGCGGCACAGCAAAGCCCCGGGAGGCCACCACTGTGGCCTCCACAAGATGTCGGACGAAAAGCCTAGAGATTTCTTATCAATGAATCTTATAATATGTGGCTTCTTTCTTCGCATAATGTTTTCGAGGTTCATCTGTGTGACAGCATGCCCCAGTACTTCATTGATTTTTACTGCCAAATAGTATTGCATTATAATGATGTCCAACATTTGGGTCATTATTTGTCTATGATGGACAACTGATGCCTTTCCACTTTTTGGCTGTAATGACGCTGTGAACATTCATATAAGGTTGTGTGTGTGCGTATGTTTTCATTTCTTTTAGATATACTTAGTGCAGTTGCTGGGTCACATGGTTAGACTCTGTAGTTAGCCTTCGGAGGAGCTGCCAGGCCGTTTCCGGAGCCGCGCCGTCTGACACTCCCACCAGCAGTGGGTGAGGGTTCTGGACTTGCATCCTCCCAGCACCTGTGATTGTCTGCCTTTTACCTGTTGCCATCCTAGTGGGTGTGAAGTTTTATCTCACTGTGGTTTCAACTTGCATTTCTGTAATGATTAATAATGTTGATCATCTTTTCATGTGCTTATTGGCCATTTCTATGTCTTTTTTTTTTTTTTTTTTTGAGAAATGTCTGCAGATCTCTGGTGCATCTTAAAAATTGGGTTTTTATTTTTTCATTATAAGAATTTTTTTATTGACTTTAGAGAGAGAGGAAAGGAGAGGGAGAGAGATGGAAACATCGATGAGAGAGAACATCAATTGGCCACCTCCTGTATGCCCCCCACTGGGGATCGGGCCCACAACCTGGGCATGTGCCCTGACTGGGAATCAAACCGGCAACCTCTTGGTGCCTGGGTCGATGCTCAACCACTGAGCCACACCGGTCAGGCTCATTATAAGAATTTCAAGAATTCTTAATATGTTCCGGATGCAAGTCCCTTATCAGATATATGATTTGCAAATATTTTCTCCCATTCTGTGGGTTCTTTTCACTTTCTTGGTGAATTTACTTTTTTTTCTTGTTGCTGATGGTTTGGGGTCATATCTAAGAAATCACTCCCTGATTATGGTCATGAATTGATTCCTGTTTTCCTCAGAGTTGTATGGTTTTAGTCCTACATTTAGGTCTTTGACTCATTTTGAGTTCATTTTTATCTGATGTGAGGTAGGCATCCAGCTTCCTTCTTTTGCACATGGATATTCATTTGTACTAGCACCATTTGTACTAGCACCATTTGCTGAAAGACTATATTTTTCTTGTGAATTGTCTTGATTCCCTTGTCAGAAGTCAGTTTCCATGAATGTGTTCATTTCTGGTGTCTCAAAACATTCATTAATATGTCTGTCTTCCGCCAGTCATACTGTCTTGATTACTGTAGCTTTGTAGTAAGCTTTGAAATTGAGAGGTGTGAATCCTCTAACATAAAGTAGTTAAATATTTCACTTTTTTTTCTTTCAGGTTGTGCCTTTTGAGTCTTAATAAATCCTTCTTCACCCTGAAGACATAGAAAACCTTATATTTTCCTTTAAAAGTTATTAAGTTTTTTTTCCTCTTTATTCATTTTAGAGGGAGAGGGAGAGAAAGATAGAAACATCAGTGAGAGAGAACATCAACTGGCCGCCTCCTGCATGCCCCCCATTGGGGATCTGGCCCACAACCTGGGCATGTGCCCTGACCGGGAATCGAACCAGCAACCTCTTGGTTTCTGGGTCGATGTTCAACCACTTAGCCACACCGGCCGGACTTTTTTTTTTTTTTGCCATCTTTATTTCAAAGAATGCTTTCTCATTAGAATATTATTTTATCTTTTAGAAAACTTGAAAATGTTTTGTAAACATAAACTGCACATGGAAAATTTCTAAGTCTAAAAGGGCAGAGTGAAAAGTAATCCACTCTCTACTCGGTTCTCAAACAGCCGATTCCCTCCCAGAAGCAGTCACTAATTCTTTTTGTTTTGGGGGGATGGTTTACAGAGCTACAGCTCATAGTACACATAGTACCCTCCACTTGTATTCACATGGCAGCATCTACTGGATAACTTGGGTATCTTGCTTTATTCTTTTAATAATATATCTTGGAGTCATTTCCTACTGTATGTGAAAATACTTTCTTATTCTCAATTAAAGCTGCATAGTGTTCTATATTTTGGATATACCATAATTCATTAAATCAGTCCCCTTTCGAAGGATAACTTGTTTCTCATCTCAGGCTGTTAGAGGCAGTGCTATGATGAAGAACCCCGGACTCGGGTCCCTGTGCACGCGGGCCCTGCATCTAGGGCTGTTCTTTGACATTTGTCTTTTGATTTTGCTTGGGTAGTTTGTGCCGAGTGTGTTTTCCTAATGTAATCACATCTGTCTGTCTCCTCTGACTTATGGGTTTGTGACCCTGATACTGCTGGTCTAGAGACTAGAACTTTTGAGAACCACTGGTATCCTGCAGAAAAATCATGTGAACCTCTTTCTCCCGTAGCATGTTGGTACCATGATCACCACCTTAAGAGTTAACTTGGGTAGAAATCAGTGGCACCAATGATTAATTTTATAACCAAGAGAGTCTCTGGGCTCTTCTTTTTTTTTTAACCACATTCCCCATTTTGTTGCTTACACTAAATCTCATCCAATGATGGCACAGATTTTTCCTCAACATTTCTTAGAAGACATTTCAAACATACAGAAAAGTTGAAAGAATTGTACAGGGAGCACCCTCATACTCTTCACCTAGATTCTGGAATTAACATTTTGCTGTATTCACTTTGTCACGTATCTATAACAGTATACTCACATAATTAATCCCCGTCCGTGTAATTAATATGAAGTGGTAGCAGCTGAGGAAAGCGTGTCCCGGCGTGACAAAACCTGTCCAGAGGCGAGAGTTCCTGTTTGTTTCACCGGAGATTTGCAAAGAAGGGCAGAATTCTTTTCTGCTGAGAGCTTCGAGTCCTGGACCTTGTGTGTTCATTTAAGGATTCTGCTTAGGAATCAGATTTTGTCTGGAGGGTAAAGCCAAGAGTTCTACCTAGTGTTAAATTCAACCCTATTTCTTACGGAGTTACATTTTACTTATTTGTGGGTTGTTTTTTTTTTTATCCTCACCCGAGGACATTTTTCCATTCTTTGCTCAGATAGAGTGGGAGGGAGAGAGAGGAACGGAGAGAGAGAGAGAAACATCGACGTGAAAGGAACACATCGAGTGGCTGCCACCCGCACGACCAACCAGGGCCGGGGACAAACTGCAACCGAGGTACATGCCCTTAGCGGGAACCGAACCCGGGTCTCTCCGGACCGCAGGCCGACGCTCTAACCGCTGAGCCAAACCGGCCAGGGCTATTTGTGGGGTTTTTAAAGTGAGCATATCTGAGCCTTTCTTGGCGTCAGGAGGCGCTCTGGATCTTTCTGGGCTCTTGGGATGTGGTGATGGTCGTCTCCATCGCTGTGCTGTGCAGAATGCGGGAATCAGAGTTCTTCCCAGTTTAATGCTCGGTAACAGTGCTAAAAATATCGTGACCTTCATTTGTGTACATAAAAATCAGTATATATAAAATCTATCTTCTTTGTAAAAAGTTTAAAAACTAACTTTGCAAAAAAAACCAAAAACCTGTTTTGTTTTTCACACACACACAAAAAAAACTAACTTTGGAAGTTCAAAAACTATGTGCATTTAAATGTTAATGGGTATCAGCACTTGGCCCCTAAAATATCCTCCTGGCCTTAAATGCCGGTGGAATCACACGCACACAGAATAGAGTTGGGGCATTAATGCCGAGATCAGCCTACCGCCAGTGATACTAGAGTAGAAATCCAGTATCTGTTGTTAACTTTTATGTCTTTTTTAAAAGATACAATTATTTTTTTAAAATGTCTTGGTAGTAATACAACTTTTAAGTTAAAAAAATATATGAATGTTTTTTTGAGAGATGTTTCCTAATATTTTTTTCTTGAATTTTCATCTTACCTCTGCTCCAGTCGGGAGTTTTAAGTAATTTTGACAGAAAGTATGTCTTTAGACATTCTTGATTTGGCTTGTCATATTCAGTGAAATAGTAGGACACAGGACTTACGAGCCTTCCGCTCTCTTCCTTAATCCCTCCTCCATCCCTGTCCCCTCCCTCCTGGCCTTGGAGACCAGAGATACATTGGCATTGGTACAGCGAACCATTTTGATTTATGAGTGGGTGATGGTTGTAAAAAATCTAAATAATTTCTAATAAAAGCTAACATTTATAAGCACTGAATTCATGTCTTAGGCACTAAACATAAAGCTGGGTTTATCTTTTCTGTTAGTCCTTAGACTTCGTGGAATATGCTCCCATCTGCGGAGGAATAAATCGAGGCACAGCGAGGTCGTCTAGCTGGCCCGGGGACCCGCTGGGAAGTGACCACGGGGGTCAGATCAGGGCACCTGAGTGCAGAACCCGGGCTCTCCCTTCCGGTGTCAGAATTGATCGCTTCCTCTCTCATTTCTCAGCTGGTTTTGTGTGTATCTTTTTAGCCTTTATTATGATGCACACAAAAAAGTATATATTTGTATAGTTTACAAAATACACTTTGTATGTTTTATAAAGTGAAATATATTTTCTAAGAATGAGCTCACACTTGAAAGATTGTCCAACCATCTCTTTTCCTTTCTCACGATGTTACGGGTATTGTTTGTTGTTGGTACATAGAAAGCCTGCCTTGTGTTTGTAAAATTGCAAAGTGTTGTGTTGTGTGATCATCTGGGACATTGGGGGGTCAAAGAATACATGTATTTGTGGGTATAGCATGTGGCCCTCCCAAAATGTCCTACCAAAGTTTACATTGACCACAGCAAGTGAGACAGCCTATGTAAGTCTTTATTAATCGGTCATCTGTTCAAGAGCTGATACACTAAGAGTTGGCATGCCTGGTGACCACTTTTCTTCTGGAAGGTTCTTCCCCAGGAGAATTGCTTCCACAGCTGTACCCTGATAGCTGAGCGTTAGCCTCAGGGCCTAGAGTACCAAACAGCAGCTTCGTAAGAGGGATTTGAGCCCCATCTCCAGCTTCCCTGGTCCTACCCACTGCCCAACCCCAGTGCTGGACAAAGGCGGGCACCCCATGACGGTGCCTGACAGTAACTTTCCCTTCCTCCCCACAGGAGTGCTACCTGGACAGCGACCAGACCAGCCTCTACCACGCAGCCAAGGGGCTGATGACCCTGCAGGCTCTGTATGGGACGATCCCCCAGATCTTTGGAAAAGGAGAGTGTGCCCGGGTGAGAAACACTGGTTGTCTCTGGTGGTGAAGGAAGTGGCCCCCTAGTACCCAGAAAGAGGGAACAAGTCAGAAATCATTTACAAACAAGTCCTGTCAATAATCCTTTTTATTTGGGGATTTGTCTACTTGCTAAAACGTATTTGTAACCCCAAAATCGATATTCAGTGTTTTGTGGACATGCCCACTCAAAGCAGCAAAAAGTTGCAGTTGCCCGGTGTGCATGTTGGCAGCCGAAGTCAAAGAAAGCAATGCTCTGCCCTCTTGTTTCAGCTCCTGCTGTAAACAGTGTCCTTTCTGCCACTAAATGGGGCCACGCGCTATATAACACATGTTTTACATTCTTGGGCGTTGGGGTGAGTTTGCTGCTGAAACAGCCCTGTGCGCAGTGCTGAGCGCCGTCTAGATCGCTGAGCGCAGGACGGCTGTGACGAGTCGGCTGTGACGAGCCTCACAGAGAACCGTGTGGTGGGTCAGCTTCATCCAGGGGGGCGCTGTCCTGTTGGCTCTGTGTTCAGTGTTAGTGATCAACAGTGTATGTTTAAACAAAGTGTCTCTAAACAGAAACACATTAAACAAGGTTACATGCTGGCCAGTTGACAATGTGACCAGAAACTGGCAGGAACCTCACCCCGTGTTTCCCCTGGGAGCAGTGGCTCAGTACTCGCTAATCCCTGTTTATGGTGACTTTATAGAACAGACCACCAGGAATCACACACACAGACTGTTCCTCATCTTGTGCCTCATTGAGGAACAGCTGCCTTTGGCCACAGTGTAAGTGTTGGAACGGGTGGCCAACAGCAAGTGTTTTTCTGAAGCTGCTTATTTCTTAATCTCACTATTCCACAGTTTTTCTCTTTTTATTTTTAAAAATTTTTCTGATTGTCTTTCTGTTTTTAGCTGAATCTTAAAATCTGCTCATTCCCAGGAGGGTCCCACCTGATGCAATGTTTTGTTTCCAGCAAGTGGCCAATATGATGATCAGGATGAAGAGAGAGTTTACAGGCAGCCAGAATTCCATATTCCCTGTTTTCGATAATCTCTTGTTGCTCGATCGGAACGTGGATTTGTTAACACCCCTTGCCACGCAGCTTACATACGAAGGACTCATTGATGAAATTTATGGCATTCAGAACAGTAAGTAAAGCTCCATCTACTTTTATGAATAGATCACCTGATAAAAATATCCAGATCATTTTTTTTAAGGTACTTTCTTTGCATGTAAATCAGAATATTTGAAAATATAAAAATACGGCTTTTGACTTAGACGCTAGAGGTAAACAGCGTCCATGCAAACTGTTAGCCACACCAGGGCTGGCCTGATGTGTAGTGTGAGGGCTGTGCTTGTCCCCTGTGAGCAGAGGCCTGGGGTTAAATCCAGGTGGTGCTGCAGTTTGGAGAATACGGACACCGTGGCCAACAGTCGTGCAGGAAGCTGTGGGAGAGGCGGCCTTGGGGGAGTTTGGAAAGAGGAGTCGAGTTTCGAGGGGGTGCTGGCGAGGGGCAGGCAGCATAATCAAAGCAAAGAATAAGGTGACCGCCTTGCTAAAGCAGAGACATAGTTGGGGACATCACTCTGGGGCAGAGGTTGATATGGGCAGTTGGGGACACTGGCTGGAAGCTGGAAGGCCTGCGGGAGTTTAGGCATGACAGATTATTGGGTCAGAGGTCACAGATGTGTTTGGTTTGGTGTTGGCTCACTGATGTTTGGTTCTGTCGGTGTTTAAAATTGGAGAAAATCTTAATAATAATCCCGATTTATTTATTTATGGTCAGAGTGTACTTTGATCAGGGGAAAAATCAAAACCTCGGTGCTCTGCACCATGTTTTTGGTAAAGGCGGGGTGGCTTACATGTCTCCTGGGGAGGAAATGCTGTTTCGTGCCTGCGCGCTTGAGTGGTTCTTCCAGGAAGGACACACAGGTGCTCGTTCCCATCCTGTTGTCCAGGTTATGTGAAGTTACCTCCAGAGAAGTTTGCACCCAAGAAACAGGGCGATGGGGGTAAGGATCTTCCCACGGAGGCCAAGAAGCTGCAGCTGAACTCGGCAGAGGAGCTGTACGCCGAGATCAGAGACAAGAACTTCAACGCGGTGGGCTCCGTGCTCAGCAAGAAAGCCAAGGTGATCTCCGCAGCGTTTGAGGTGAGACGGTGTGGTCACCCTGCTGCCCTTGTCACCAGCTAGGCCGCCTGCCCGGGAGGACGAGCGCTGCAGACGGGCACAGCCATGAGCAGGGCTCCCGGCGGTGGTCTCCCTCGTCCTCAGACCGCAGACTCCGCTGTCGGAGGACCAGAGTTTCTCCTAAACTTTTCCCCAGGCCCATGAGAAAAGGTATTTTGTTAAGTTTTGCTCTCCTTTTTTGTGGGGGAGCAGTGTTTGCAGTTTACAAGCTTTTGTCATAAATATTTGTTTTCCCTCCTTTTTCGTTATTTCCTACCTCACATAAGAGGAAGCCAGCTGTCCTATAAATAAAAGATCCTCTGTAATAGAACTTGCAGTTTGGGGTGAAAACGCCAAGTTTGGGCAACATGCCGGTGGCAGAGGGCCCTGCAGACTGGAGGGTGATAATGAGCGCAGAATCCTCAGCGCCTGGGGCTTAGGAGTTAGCGGCTTCATTATCACCTTCCTGCCGCCTCCTGCCCGGTCTCTGCTTAATTCTGGGTTAAGCTCAATTTTGAAATGTGGGAAATCAGTGTGAGAATAGATGGAATACTTAGACTTTAGAAACGTAAGTTTGGAGAACTTTGAAAACAAGTTTTTCACTGACTTTGTATTTCCAGATTTCATTTTTCTTAGGAATTACATTCTGTATTGATTTTCATCTTTCTGCAGTTACTTTTGGTTTGAAGGATTCAGTTTTTCTCATCACTAAGCGAGGTTCACTTTGTTCATGGACAATATTCAAGATTGAGACTCAGTAGAAAGAGTGGATTTTTTTCTTCCTATTATAGAGGGAACTTTCTGGTATGCATGTTCCCCTCTTAATGTAACATTTTTCTTTGTAGCTTATCCAGTACTGTCCCCCACAAATACTCAGATGCACATAAAATACTGTCCACAGCATGAGCCGGTGCCTCAGAAGAGGAAACCGTAGACATTTGCTCTCTGCAGAAGTACATGAACCGGCACCATGAACTTACCTTCTCTGCTTTACTGGGTGATGCTGGTCTGGCCTTCTTTCTTTCTATCCCATCCTTTCTGTCACATTGAAAACTAAAGGTCCTCTGAGCAATACAAAGAACAGAGCTGTAAACAGTGAATATCTTCCCCTTCCCCATGGTTCTGCCATCCTGCCCACTTCAGGAAAGGCACAACGCCAAGACGGTGGGGGAGATCAAGCAGTTCGTCTCCCAGCTGCCCCACATGCAGGCTGCGAGGGGCTCGCTGGCAAACCACACGTCGATCGCAGAGCTAATCAAAGATGTCACTAGTGAGTATCTGGGGCGGCGATGAGGCTCATCTGGGCCGCCTTGCATGCCCAGTGTCCGCCACCGTGGTCACGGCACCACCGTGATTCTCCATGTTAATTAAGTGCACACACGTTCATAGTTAAAAGTGTGCCATTTGTGGTTAACACATTTCTTTTGATTATTAAAATAATGTTATGATAAAATCTTTGGAATATTAATAAGAGGGGAAAAAAAGTCTTTCATAAGTTTGCCACTAATATGAAGCAGTTAATTTAGGTTTTTTTCCTGTTGTTAAGGATTATTTAAGTAGATGTGATGTTTCTGTTTCTGTTTTTGTGTTTCTCTTGAAAACTTTTTGCAGAATTGGTATATAGCATATGGTGAATGTTTTGAAAGAGCTTGGATGGTGTATATTAAACTGAAGATAAGTTTATTCATTAAAACCCAGGCTGTAACAGCTGCCTAGGAGATTGGTCAGTGAAGTATACTTTGATCTTAAGTATAGCACAGTGTTGGATGGAAATCTTTGAAACTGGTTGAATATGGTGTTGAACTACGCTGAGGAAATTAGCTTTCACTGATACTGAGGCAAAATTTTTGAGATCCAAATTTGAGTTTGGAGTACAGTAAAGGGGTACGGGGTCAACTATTGTGGATGTAACTTAGGAGTACAGGGTTATAGGGTTTCCATGCTTTTAGAAGATTCTGGCCAGGTGACAGTTGCAGCCTTTTGCTTGCTTACTTTTTGGCATGTCTTGTTTCTTAAGCATGCTTTGTTCATAAAAGCACATCGCTCAAATAAATGGACATTTATTTAATTCCTAAGTTGCAAATTTCCTAATTGCGTTTCAGCTTCTGAAGACTTCTTTGATAAGTTGACAGTGGAGCAGGAGTTTATGTCCGGGATAGACACTGATAAGGTGCGTGAGCAGTCAGACTGTCTAACAGATGATGGGGACTGAAACGTAAGATTATGGCCAGAAAGGCAATGGCTTCGATGCCAGTGTCTTGCTTAAATATTTTTAAGAGCAAATACAAAATGTGAAAATACCATTTTATCAGGTAACAGGTATTTAATGTCACTCTGTGGAGGGTACTTTTCTGCAGTACACAGAGAGGTGAGACCTAGCCTCTGTAATCAGAGTTTTAAGGTCTGTAAGAGACAAATTAAAATGTTTGCTTTCAGAGGGAACTGGTCATGTACTTGCTTTACATATTCACCTCTCTGAGTAAATTTTAAATGATTCAGTTTATGAAAATTTCCATCTTCTAAAAAATATTCCTGTTTCTGGTAAATTGCTGCTTTACTGGGATAGACTAGGTCACACTAGCCTCTCAGGACGTTGTCCACAGAGACGGATGAGCCCAGGACATCTAGATTGGCGAGCGTGTCCTCGCCGGCCTTACGTTCCTGGTCACTGGCGGGGGGGGGGGGGTGGCAGGGGCTGGAGGGGGCTTAGGAAATGTGGGGAAAAGAGCCATTTTCCCACATATCTCCTTTCTTTGATTTTGAAAAATAATAGTACATGTCAAGTCCTTGAGCTCCCCAAACCAGGTGCCGGTGTAGATCTGTCTATACTTTGTTTCCAGGTCAACGGTTACATTGAGGATTGTATTGCCCAAAAGCATCCTCTGGTCAAGGTGTTAAGGCTCATTTGCCTCCAGTCAGTGTGTAATAGTGGACTGAAACAGAAAGTGTTGGATTATTACAAAAGAGAAATTCTCCAGGTCAGTATATTTTTAAATTACTAATTTACCAAGGGAAAAAACTTTTTTTTTTTTGTTTAAAAAAGACTTCCAAAATCTCCTATTTTGGTATATTTTTTCTACCATCTTTTAGATTTTTTAACACCTAGAAGGATTGTCCTTGGTGTCAGTCATTGTTTACTGTGTTTGCAAAGTAGTAATAGCTAAAGTTTATTGAGCACTTACTCTGTGCCGGGCTCTATTGGAAGAGCTT